>NC_140125.1:18221733-19547298 GCF_964035555.1 Netta rufina
GTTCTTCCATTCTGAGCTCACAATCTGCTTTTGTGCCTAGTCACAATAGTAAAACAGAAGCACGACATCGTCTGTGGGAAACGGATGGCCAGTTCCCCTGAGGTCTGACTCACAGGATATGCATATTAATGTATGCACAGTAAGTGAGTGGTTCATTATGCCTTATAAGCGTCTTGTGTAGTGATGGCACAGAGGTAAGGCTGCTTCAGTTTACACACCCTCAGTCAGCACAGAGTCCAATAAAGATGCATGCCTTGTTTTTTTTCCTCTCTTTTTGTTTAGTAATAGTTAACATCTACCCCTTAATTAGAATATACCTTTAAGCAACAATTTCCCTAAGGATTATATACCCATAATGTAAAACCCAAGGTCATTGGATTTATCCTTCCAGGGGAAAGGACAGATAGCGTGCTTACGGATACCACTTATAGCAGAGCACCCAGTACTGGTGATTTAGCACAGGAAAAAAAAAAAATACAGACTTCTATCAAAGAACAGCAAGTGTACCTTTAGCAAGGGACATTGCCACCTGTTGATCCCCTTTTACTTCCTTGAGATGTTCACACCTATCATAAAACCACAGAGAAGATCACAGCCCAAAGTAGCTCTTGGTGCATCACAGGCTCATCTACCTCATCTGGAACATTAAGAGACATATTTTGTGAGCAGCAGAGGGAAGGGAGAGGGGCCGCACATTTACATTCACTCCGCGCTTCATCCAGGAGGAGATCGTTGTAGTGGTTGGATTTCAGGAAGACAATGGCCAAACCTACTGCGGAAAAAGCAGCTGTGCTGCTCTGCTACATGGATGAGCAATGTTCTAGGTATAGTGCAGGTGCTAGCTTCCATGCCTAAAGTCCCCATCAGTCCCAAGACTCATGTCACTCCCTGGCACGTGCCAGCCAGCTCCCAAGCACAAGGAAGCACTGGGTATGAGGAAGTCAGTGGATTTTAAATAGTGTAGCACTGTAGTCCAAGTCTTTTCAGGATTAGACCCTCCAGCAGCTGATGCTTTGTCAAACCATTTAAGAAACAGATTATTACAAATAAGATGTTCCTATAATCCCTTTGTATTTCATAGACTGTAAGATTACTTTTCAAAGGCAGCAAGTCAATTCAAAATAAATGCCTTTATAACAATACACAATCACTGATAATTCTGACTGTGCAATTCAAACAGCAAGTATTTTCTCGGTGGCTGTCATTTTCTAATTTTTGTATTAGGACATCTGTTTTACTCCTTGCAAGTAAAATATATCCAGCCATGAGCAAAAATTCAGCTCTCATTTCATTGTAAAAACCTCAATATCTAAAAGCACAACACCTGAAAAATATTTCGGGCTTCTTTGTGTGTGTGCAGATAACATTTATTTACAAAAATAGAAGATGCTGTACCTTTACTTACACAGATACATGATTTTTTAGCTTACTGGAATTCTGCCTTGTACACTTTCTGCAAAATTCGTAGTTGCAAATTTCAAGGCAGTTCAAAAGGACTTGAGCGATAAAAGAATATATCTGCTCCAAGGTATCCCGTTTATTTATTTATTTATTTTTTTAAAGGGACACAGCTTGGTAGGTATCTCTAACTGAACTGGTATTATCATCTCCTATTGTGAATGTCAGAAGAATTTTTCTTCTTCTGTTAATTCCATTGTTTTTTGTGTTTGGTATTTGCTTATTGCTGTGCTTCAGTGTGCATTGTGAAAGGAATGACCCATACTCTTTCCTAGGTGGTATCACTTTCCCCTTTGCATTAATTGCAGACATACTTAGGAGAAACATTGAAATTAGACACTTTTCTGAACACTTTTGTTTAAAAAAATGTTTTATAAATTCTAGATTATGAGTATAAATTATTTGTAATGGTTGAAATTAGCAGACTGGATATTTTTCCTACCAATAGAAACTTGACATTAACTCAGTGAATGATGCTCAAGGTACAGTTTTATATAAAAAGTTATTCCTATTTTATCCAGTTTATCCAATTTGTGTAAAAATTTTAACCGAGAGTAAGACAGATGTAAATCCCATTTGGAAATTGCTCTATTCCACACACTCCTGCTTATGAACAGAATTTCTAAAGGGATTAAAACTGAGCATACCAGATTACTGCAAACATGATTGCATTTACAAGCTCTCAAAACTTGAATACTTCACCTGTGTGGCAACTACGAAATAAGGGCATACTAATGTAATTCTAATTCAGGCAAATAAACAGAGATAATGGAATTTCACTTTCTGCTGGCCATTTTTATCAAAAAGACCATTGGTAAAAAGCTGCTGTGTCGAGGGTGGTTTACTGACTCGGTGTATACATGTGCTGTGTTGTTTGGTGCTGCTGAGAGTGAGAAAGGCAGCTTGTTCAAGGCCAGCATACGCAAAGTAACTCAGAAGAATGAACCTTTCAATGTTAATGCTTTCCATTATTTCAGGGGGGAAAAAATTATGCTGATTAGAGGAATATTTTATTTGAATTGTCTGCATAAGGAAGTAGAGAAAGGCCAAAATAAAGTTTACATGACTGGTATTGAGCCACTCCTGAGGGGCACAGCAAAGCCCTGCATGTGCCTCACACATTCCCAATGGTTTCTGGCTGTCCTTGAACTTGGCTGTTCCTGAAAATTGAGGGTTTGGGGCACAGGTGTAGTTATTGACTCGCTTTACACTGGAAAAGCAGCTGCGCTGTGATCTTAATTTGCCAGTTAAATGGATTGGATAATTTCTTTAGGCTTCCTGTATGATGACAGCATGTATAAATATTACAAAATGAATCAATTGCCCAGGCTGGTTATTTTCACTAAGAGATCTCTAACAGTAAAAAGGGAAGAAACATCATCTAACAATTATGTTACAGCAAGTGGCAGCAGTCCCCTCTAGCCAAGCCTTCCTCAGCATGGGCTTCATGCAAAGCTGGCCTTCAGCTGCCATGCTGGTTCTGTCAGACCTGATTGCCCAAACACGTGCAGGTAGCCCTTGATGGTCATGGTTTTGCCAAAAAAAGCTATCAAAATAAAACAAAATAATAATAAAAAAGCATCTAAAGAAAAGCCAAATAATAAATCACGATGAAACAATAATGATGATCCATACAGAAGCTGCTGTTGGTAGCAGCCATAGATGCTTTCCTAATACTGAAGGAAATTTGGGTTTAGGAGAGCAGAAACTGGATTTTTAGGGTGCTGGACATTGCCCTGCAAACAGCTACAGCAGCACGAATGGTGAACAAGCTTTTGCAGATGTTTCTGCACTGTTAGGGAAGGTTCTCATCTATACCAAAATCAGAGGATGACAGCAAATTGTACACAAGCATGTGCTTTTTACAAGAAACCTGTCACAGGTAATAGCAATATTAGCTGTGGCAGGTCCAGGTGTGCATCAGTCTCTGTTGCCAGACAGACAAAACCCTGAAAACCTCCCCTTTTGTTACATTCCTCCTCCACAAGCTGTTCACTCACTTTTAGCAAAATTCACCTGTCAGGAACTCCCACTCGTGTGGGTTTGGTGATGACAGCAATCTTAGAAAATGCTTTGTGCACTGCAAGACTTTCACCTCCAGGACCTCAGATTCAAATAACTTTCTACTTCCAAAAGTGACAGAATTGGTAACTTAAAAGAGTGGAAATTCCCTTTAGGGTTGGGAAGGGTGGTACCCAGAGCCTTCTGGGCTACCCTGGGAGTCCGGTCCTCCCGTGGGTACTGCTGCGTCTTGTTTTTTTTTCACATTGTGAGAAATGAACAAAGATGCTCCTTCACCTGCTGACTTCACTCATCTTATTCCTAAAGAGTTGAATGATGAGGAGATTACATAAATGAAAGAGCTGGGGGGTTCTAGGAAGCAAATGCTGTTCTCCGTTTTCTGCTCTCCAAGTGCACTTGCCTGAATTTGGAGTAACTTCATTGAATTCCAGGTAGCAGCCAGCCTAATTAACCTTACACAGTTACTTTCAGATGTATGCTAGGAGTCAAAAGAAACTATATTAATTTTACAGCACAATTTCCGTTGTGTTTACTGAGTCAAGAGCTGAAATAAAGGAAATATAAATTCCTGTAAACCATTGACTAGAAAGTAGAGATATTTGTAATCTTTGAGACGATGCTTCCTAGCAAAACAATAAGCTGAAATAAACTTCAAAACTGAAATCTATTTAAGCAAGTGACATTTTAAAAAATATTTTGTTCTGGGTTGAGAGGAACTTTCCCTTCAGCACATCCAATAATTGCGAGTGCTTTTAACTAACCCATCCGATTTTTGATGTCAGCCCATGAT
Organism: Netta rufina; assembly: GCF_964035555.1. Taxonomy (NCBI): domain Eukaryota; kingdom Metazoa; phylum Chordata; class Aves; order Anseriformes; family Anatidae; genus Netta; species Netta rufina. The sequence goes on from NC_140125.1 coordinate 18,226,004, forward strand.
TTTTCTAGTGTAAGATCTTTGAATGTAGAGGACTAAAAGCCATATACGAAGCTAATTGAACTCAAATCTACTTGTGTGTTATATACAGCTTGCAAACAAAATTGAGTGGACGTTTTTGGCTCCGCACCCCTTCATTCACACAAGCAGGGTTACAGCGCTGGGCAGCGCAGAGGGCTGGTGGTCAGCAGCATCACCGAGTGGTGCAAAGGCACTGTCTGGGGGTGCACAGCGAGTGAGAACCCCAAAGAACCTGCTCACCATGCTCACTGAACATGCCTCTGTGGTTTTAATGCTGTGCTGCACAGCCAGTTAAAATTGCTGTACCTCTGGTAGGGTAGCAGGTTGGAGATGGCACTTGGATTGTTGCCTTTAACCTCTTACAAAGACTCTTGAAATAAAAAAGAGAAAATGCTGCCTGGAAGATGTGTGTGAGTATTATTCTCTTTGGAGCCAGCGCTGCTGTTGTTGCTTTTGATTGCATTCGATTTTCTTTCTCAGAGAAAAGTTTCTTCATGTGTGAAGCATGCTCAGTCACCAGCATATGGTTCGGTAGAGCTCGGGGGGGTGACTGTTGTGACATGCTTATAATGCACATGGCTACCATCTAGTAAAGATGGCAGCAAACCCATTCTTCGCTTTGCAGGAACACAGAAAGCAGATGGAAACTGTTTGCTCTGTAAACAGCTATAAGTAACTCCTGCTCTATCTCCCCGGTTTTCGTTCAGATCAATAGGATCCTTCTGTCCAAGGTATTAAGATAAATCCAGGAAATTTTGGTATTGATTAAAGAGAGACATTTAAAAAAAATCAATCATGCTGCAGGCAGAGAAATATTACTGCCTTGAATGTGGAGGCTTGTTAATCTTGCTAGATAGGATGGAACCAAAGTACAAACTCTTATGGTTCACAGCCCCAGCTCCTGGTTCACAGTCCCACGCTTCTCTCACCTACCTCTATACCTAATTAAAATAACCCCCAACAAGAGCTGGTGCTTGGCACAGGCTCTTCAAGGCACCTGCTCCTGCTGCATCCCAGCCAGACACACAACCTGCAGGCACTGATTTGACAGCTCCTGCTTGCCAAAACGCACAAAAAATATATATATTTCCTTGTCGGGAATGGGAAAGAATGGAGAGGGGAAGCCACCAAAAGTTGTGCTGGGCAATATGACAAGAGGGAGAGGGCTGCTGCTGGCTGCTTGGTGTTGAATTCACCACTGCTAGGTATCATCAGACACCGATGCTGTGAGTACCAGTTCCCCTGGCATTTGTAAAGGGTTGGAGAAGTTAATAACCTCAGAAACATTCAATTTCCTCCCAATTAAAACCATAAAATCCTCCATCACAGAATATGGGAGAAAAAAAGCTACTCATCTGATAGAAATTCATATTTACAGAAAATAGCATGAAGGTTGGTGCTTGCATAGTGAGACAGTTACTGCTGATTTATTAGACCTTGTACAGTGTAATGTGGGGCTTTAATGGTATTTTACATTTTTCAGTGGTTCCAGTCACCCAGCTGCAAACCTTGGTGGCTTAAGATGACTGCTGTTGCATTTTCCTGTGTTTGAATGTCCTTCTCCTTCTATCACTGGTGGACATCTGATCATGCACTGAGAAACACACTGTCCCATACTTTGCATGTCTATACCCAAGTCGTAACGTGCATTTTGTGTGACTGTTACCTTTATATAGGAAGATTACATGAAGGTTAAAATCCAGCTCACTCTAGTTGTGTAACCACTGATTTTGGTAGAAAATTAGGCTATTGAAATGAGCATAAGTCAAAAGCCTTCACCTGGAATGTCTTTTAAATTAGTGCTATAGAAACAACCACAGGCTTTGTATTTTGTATTTGCCTCTTTGCTTTCATGGGGTTTAATCAGTCTCACACAAACACACAATGTATGTTGACACCAAGAAGGATGATTTCCTGAGTGCTTCAGCCCCAGAGCAATAGCAAATGATAAGGAATACTTTCTATTTCGGCACATTTAAAGAAATAGGAGAGCCAGTCCCCTTGTCTCCCCCCAGTAGTTGCTGATGCTGCAGGTGGATGCATGTTGTGCAAAGTTTGACACCCGTGTGCTAATCGCCACCTCAGTGTCAATTAGTTTTGCAAAATACCACATTTACAACTTATTTGGTGGAGGAAATTATATTGACCTTATGCTGCCAGCAAACTAGAGAAAGGAATAACAAAAAGAAAAGAACAGTAGTAAATGACATGCTTGTGTTTACTCTGCTAAGAGTAGACATCTAAAGGCGTCTCTTTGCTTTCAGTGGCAATCACTTCCCCATCCTTGGGAGAACACAGGAGGAGTGATTCTGAGACACTCAGAAAGGCCCTTTCAGTAGGAAATAAGCGGGAATTTGATAGTAGGTGTCTTTCAGATGATGAATTTTGGCTAAATGGAAGCGTCCAGGAAAGGAAAAATGTTTAGCCTAATATGCTACAGAATAATTTTGACATGCCAGAGAGAACAAACCCAGGAGCACTTCTCAGGAAAGGAGCATGGGGGGATCACTTTGCCTTTTCCACACTTCTGGGCTCTCCCCAGCTTACTCCCACATTGGCCATACAAGTTCTGAAGTCTTCTCCTCCAACCCCAGCTCTGAAAGGAGCTGCAGTCACCTGTGTCTCCTTACACTGCCTGGGTTTACAGTGTTCTCCCTCATGCGAGATCAAACTGATTCCTCTGAATTATACAGAGGAATACACACTCACTCCTGAAATCACTGCAAATCAGGTAAAACCCATCAGCAATTATACAGGATCAAGCCAATACTGGAAAAGATTGTTCATACCCATATAACGAGGCTCAATCTTTGCCCTTGGCTCTTAGTGACTGCAAGTGACATCTTGATTTTTTATCAAACTTTATATTTTTCCTCCATCTCCCAAAATGTAGTTATAATTAAACAACCTCTCATGAGCATCAGCTGTGCTATTAGAGAAGAAATTAAACATTTCTAAGTAAATCTAATAGATGATGGGAAATTTTAACACAGCCATGAGATCTGTGAGATCATTTAAACAGAAATTACCTTATATTAGAAATGGCAGTTACAGGCTGTATCCCCAGCACTTTAGAGGAAATAGAGGGGAAAAAAAAAAAAAAAAGTGAAGAATTTCTTCATTATTTCTAATCTCAACCTACCCTCTTTTAGTTTAAAGCCATTCCCCCTTGTCCTATTGCCACAACCCCTGACAAAAAGTCCTCTCCAGCTTTCCTGTAGGCTCCCTTAAGGTACCGGAAGGCCTCTGTAAGGTATCCCTGGGGCCTTCTCTTCTCCAGGCAGAAAACAACCAACTCCCTCAGCCTGTCTTCATGGGAGAGATGCTTTAGCACTCTAATCATCCTCATGACCCTCCTCTGGACTTGTTTTAAGACATGTCCATGTCTTGTGCTCGGGGCCCCAGAGCTGAATGCAGTACTCCAGGAGGGGAGCAGAGCAGAGGAGAAGAATCACCTCTGACCTGCTGGCCACACTTCGTGCAGTCAGAACAGAGTTGGTTTTCTGGACTGCAAGCACACATTGTTTGCTCATGTCGAGCTCCTTATCAACCAACACCTCCAAGTCCTTCTCCTCAGGGCTGGTCTCAATCCACTCTTCACCAAGACAGTTTGGCTCAAAATCATAGAATATTCTAAATTGGACTGGGACCCACAAGGATCATCAAGTTCAACTTCTGACTTCACACAGGACCACCCCAAAATCAGACCATATGTCTGAGAGTGTTGTCCAAACACTTCTTGAATTCCAGCAGGCTTGATACCATGCCCATTTCCCTGGTGAGCCAAAGAGCTTTTTGGGCTCTAGCAGCCAAAGACAGGTTCCTGGCTGCCCTTTAAGCCAAGCTGAATAAATCCATAGCAACTCCAATGGAGGAGACTTGGGAGACATTTTCTAAAAACATAGTTTGATTAAAGGATTTTAAAGAAATTGTCTTTGCCCCCCCCAAAAAAAAAAAAAAGGCAAGGAGAAATGGTGCCATGCCAGAACCTCTTGTTCAGAGTGATGCTGCTGCTCCCAGCAGCTCTCTGCCTGTCAGCCCCTTGGCTCAGCACTGGTCATGGAGGCATCAGTCTGGCTTTCAGCCACACTTTGCTTTCCACCGTGCTGGCTGACTTCCCGGTGTCTAACAGTGTCTGCCTCAGGAGCAGAAATACAGCTTGTGGCAGTAAGGGCAGGAGTGTCACTGCTGGTACCCACTGCTGGTAAACCAAGGATGCTGTGGGCTGGGCAAAGGATTCCCAGTGCTGGAGTCCCAGGCAGCACTAGCAGTGCCCCATGTTGCCAGGAGATGAGTCCACAGCACTATTCAGCACTGTCAGTCATCTCTGCTCTAAATTTTTTCCAAACCCCAGAAATTACAGCTGGGCATTATTAGCCTCAGCCCTATACCCTTCAGTATCTTTCTAGCACCCCATTGATGATCAATATATCACATCTCCTGCCCTGGAAGTGTGGCTTCCCAGAACAAGCTCTAGCTGCCAGACAATTCAAGTCTCCAAGCTCTCTTCTGCTGCAGTTAGGCAGCACAGCCCACAGGGCTACATGACAGGGTGGGTGCCCTCGTGGGGACCTGCCCCTGCTGTTCAGCAAATTCTGTCATTAAAATCCACCCCACAGGTGGATGGGCACTCCACCTGCAGAGAGAATAGCTTCAGGGGGAAGCCAAAGGCTGGTCTCCTTCCAAAGCCATCCACAAACACCACAAAATCAACAACGATGTCCATTCAGAATCTTCCACTTCTCTAATATGAGGCGGGTAAAGAGCAACATCTGAATAAATATCTTCTCCAGAAACTACTTTTGTCCCCTCAGGCCATTTTAAAATAAGAACTGCTAGCTTTGGGGATATACTGAAGGAGACACTTGTTGTGTCTCTGAGGCTGATTTCTGACAAGCCTTTGAAGCTTCTTTGAGCAGTGCTGGGTTTACCCCCACCACCACTCTCTCAGCCTGCCATACAGACCATCAATAAATACCCATCACCACCTGCCTGCTCACAGGTACATTTTTAATGAAGCCTGATAGGAGGGTGCAGAATGGAGGGAAAAAATATTTTCAAAAAGCTGTATTTAGAAAAATGAACGTAATACATTTTTATTTGTATTACCCCCACCCCCCTTTTTCCCTTCCTCTCCCCTTTGATTCCTGTTTATACCAACTCAACAGCGCAAAACCCAGATATTTGCTGCTGGCTGTCTGGAAGCCAGGTGGATTCACAGCTGTGCTAGAGCTGAGGTCTCCTTTGCCAAGGACAATATCTACTTTTTGCACTATTTCTATTTTTACAGAGCTCATCACTCTGGGACCTAATCAGTGCCCAAGCAATTGGAAAATGGGATCTGCTGTTAGCTGGCAGCCCAGAGCCAGAAGAGAAAGCCAAGCTGGAGAACAGTGACGCTGGTCAGCAAAAAACATGGCCAGCATTGGCAAAGCCTCTGGCTGGCCAGCTCTGCTGCAATAGGGTCTCCTGGGCATAGAGCACAGCGTGGGCAGAAAAAAAAATAATCATATCCACCACCCCCCAAAAGCAATACAGTTCATCACAGTATTATTTGGAGGTTCATGCCCAGTGCACCAGGCCAACAAGCACACAGAGTTGGAATCCACAAAGACAGCAAATATTGTCTTACCCAACCTTCCCCCCACCTTGTATTGAGTCTTTGCACTAACATACCTTGTAGGCCTCCTGGTGGCGTTCTAGCTGCTTCCTTAGCTGCTAAGCCAGCTTTTCTGCTCCCTATTTTTGTGCCGTGATCACCTTTTTGGTGGGCCTAACAACGCATTACTGCTACACCTTTGCACCTTTGCAGTGCCTCAGCGCTTTGTAGTTAAACTGCAACATTTCTGGGCTGTGCTCAATTGGTCCTCCAGCTGTTGTCAATAGCCCTTGTTCCCACCAGGTGGCTCCATGGGCATGTAACACTCCAAAGGCATGTTTGTAAACATTGAGGGCCTTCCCTTCTGCTAATCCCAAGGCGCTAGTCAAGGCAATTAATTCAGCTGTTTGTGCTGAGGTGTTATGGGGTAGTGGCTTTGCTTCTACAGTGTCCCAAGGGGTCACAAATACCACCAAAGGTAGTCCCAGAGCCAGTTTTCTAGCCCCCCGGACTAGGAGTACAGTCGCTGCTACTGCCCTCTGGGAAGACGGTCGTCCCTTACTCGTCTCCTTTAGCAGTTTGGAAAAGTAGACCACGGGTCTTTTCCAGCTTCCCAACACTGTGGTCATCACCCTGGCCGCCACCCCTCTTCATTCATGCACAATTGGAAATTCATTTCAGTGCATAGCATAGTATGGTCTTCCCACAACCCACACTCAGTCTGGCTTCTCAGGTCCCAATACGATGCTATAAAAGCACTAACATACATCAACTCATAACATTTTCCTTCCCACAGGCAAAATAACATTCACTGCAATATAGTATTACAATTGAAGGATTCATTTTCTGGCCATTGTTCCCCACCATCCAGTTTGTATTGAGGCCACTCCTGCTTACGATGTTGCCTAATTTTACCCTTTGTCCTATAATCACCACCAAATTTAGACCAATTTTTAAGGATGCATCCAAGAGGGGAGGAAGGGAGGATCCTGGACTGACTGCTTCCCATGTTCCCTGCAGCAGCTGCTCGTGCTCAGCTTTGACTTTAACCCACCGATCAGGTCAGGTAGCTCACGGGGCCATACCCTATTCTTGCCAAACCACAGTGCCTACATGTGAGGCTGACAATCCACACTCCAAAAACCCACAGGAAGATATAAATTGTACTCACCAGGCTGGTGACGTTCCCCTTGACCCCCAGACGTTCGGTGGATTCCTCAGAGCAATGCGCCATTTGCCACTTGCTGGCCCTGGGCTTTTGGAGGGCATAGGCCAGACCCTGATAAAATCACAAGTGCATGCTCAGTCTCTGGTGTGCTCTCCTCCAACAATGATCTCCCGTGCTTCTGCTAGCTCAGGGCTGCCAGTCCCCCTGTTTTCTACAAAGTTTCCTTGTTTCATCAGCTTAGGACTACAACAGGCCATGGGTGTGGAAGAACCAGCTCCTGCAGGCCTGGGGAAGCAAATATGAAAGCAGTAGGTTTCTGTGTGTTGTGCAGGGCCTAGAGCTAGCCTGTCCTACTTGCACAACACATCTCAAAGGAGCACCACAGCCCCGGGACATGGACAGTCATTCATCTCCACATAACCAGGCGTTCAGTTGTATGACTGCTACAAAATGTTGCGTGCTCTGACTCTGGGAAAAGCTACAAGAGATGGTCAATGGATCACCCACTTGTTGGAGCACCTGCTGTGGTATTTGCTGCTGGCTTATGGTGTGGAGGCGGTAGAATTCATTATAGCTGAATAGGAGATCAATACACAACTTAATTAAGACAGATGGTTGCAGGTTCTCCTCATCTCTTCGGAGATATTAGGAGTGCCATACCTGGAGCTTTCTATTGCTCTCTGTCCTCTTTAGTTGTATTGCCACATTTACACTAAATTACAACGAGGAATTTGTTTAAGAAGTTAAAGGGCTCTGTAGTTATTCATGCTTTTTATTTAATTACTTTTTTCTTTTTCTTAATTAACCAAGTTCTTGTCTAATGGATTGAGCAAGAGCAAGGCAAGAGGAAATAGCAGTTCCCACAAAGCCTTCATTACTGCAGCTGGTGCTGTGAGTGATTTCTGTGTGCTCACAGCAGTTCAATGTCATGCAATGCTGAGTGTGAAGGCTGAAATTAAGTGACTTTAAGTGAAATTAACTGACTACCTCACATTCCCTGAGAGCAACATGTTTTGCTTGTACATGCAGTATAGGCTGAAGCTTCAGAGTAGCCCTGGTGTGGACATGTTGTGTTCTCCCATATGTGCAGTCCCACAGACAGATCCAAACCCACAGGCACGTCCAAATCTCCAGCGGGCTGAAGATGAGCTCCGTGCAGAGCTGCGTACAAGGACAGTACCACGTGCTGGTTCAAATGCTGTACAAAGGCTGTGGGCAGAGTGCTGCAAGAATATAAATTTATTTAAAGAACAAAAGCAGAAACTGTTTTTCCCTGAAATAACAGTTGCACCAGCTAGTCCTGGTTTCCTCTGGCTTAATGGGTAAATTCTGGATGTATTTATTTATGGCCAAAGCCCTCCCTGAGGGGAGGCTGGCCCAGATGCCAGTGGATCAGCAGCTCTGGGCTTCATACCAAGCACCCCTCCCACAAACACCTTCCTCTCCTAGAAGAAGAAATCCTTCCAAAGAGCACATTTTTAGCCATCATCTGCAAATGTCAGATTAGTGTACTGGTTACTGTATTCCCCAAAAACTTTTGTGCACATAAAACATCTTTAAGCAGCTTGGCACCTCACCTGATTTCTTTTGACAGGGGAAGAAGGAAAAGAAAGGTGATAAGAAGTTCATCCCACAGTATGTATGGGAGGGGGATTAAGGTCCTGTATGGCTTTACTCTTTCTCATATAGGCAGAATAAATAAGCTTCTGGTCACTGACTATTCAGTTTTCACTGCATTGCTGGAATTCCTTAGAAATCAGTAAAACTAAACTTTACAATGCTAACGGGTGAGATATTCACAAGCTTCCAAGGTTTTCCTGAGAGAAAATAACACTTTTACCTACAGACAATAAATTTAAGAGAGAGAGAGATTAAACCATGGAGAACTACCAAGAATAGAATAATGTAGAGCCATGGGCCAAATCATCAGCCACTCTAATCTCAGTGAAAAAAAAAAAAAATTACTTCATGAAGATCCTCCAATTCACACCAGATAAGCACTTCTCTTACAAGAGAGATTACTGAGAGATAATCCTGTGTCTCTCAAAGATAATAGCACTGCCATTTTTTCATAGGCAATGGTGCACCATAACACACATTTCATTCCCATTCTCATGAAATCCAGTCCCTGCAGTGCAGAAAGCAGCGGTTCTGCAAGATTTCCTTTTCACAAATCAATTTAATTCTTGTGAGAGAGCGAAAGAAAAAAAAAAAAAAAAAGCTATTAAAATGCTACTACAAGTAAAACTGTAACTTAGAAGCCTAGGATAAGACTCAAATCTGTTACAGCCAATTTAGCTCTGCTTTGCTGAGCGATGGCAGGTCAGAGAGAGCCTGGGGCTATGCAGGAGCTGCAGGGTCCTGTCTGCCCAGCACTTTTGGGACCGGGAGCATGGGGGGGGGGGGACTGCTTAATCAGTGTCTGCTTAATAAGTGACAGCCATCTTCTGTGGAAGCCTCAAAGAGGTATATTCAGCCTTGGTGGCTTTGTTTAAATCAAAGGTAATAAGAACACTGTGTCAGTGGCCACAGGCCCAGCTCATAGCATTTTCAAGAGGTCTCATGGAGTATGGAGAACCAGTGGTAGAGACCAAAAGAGGCAACACCATGGAGCCAGCACATCTGGAGCTACGCTCTGAGAAAGGGCAAGAAGAGTATGCATGAAGGGTGGGAAGGAGGTGAAACCAGGGGCTTCATTTTCTTGTCAGAAGGATGGAGTGAGTAACAGGACACCTGCTGCAACCACCTCCCAAACCCTCTCACCCTCCCCAACAGATCCGTTTAACAGCTGGCGCGGTAGCAGACTGTCTTTCCCCCTGGTAGAGCTGAGATGCTCCCACACACCCTGTGTGTGCACCTGGGGGTCTACAAGAAGCTGGAAGGGGACAGAACCAGGACAACTGACCCAAACTGGCCCAAAGGACATTCTGTACCATATGACACAATGTGGGACAACAAAAACTGGGAGGATTGGCTGGGGGAGGGAGGGGAACCACTGCTTGGGGACAGGCTGGGCATCAGTCAGTAGGTGGTAAGCAAGTGCATTGTGCATCACTTGTTTTTATATAGTTATTATTTTCCCTTCCATTTCTATCTTATTAAACTCCCTTTAATCTCAACCCACGAGTTTTTACTTTTTTTCATTCCCATTCTCTCCCCCACCCCTGCGTTCCTATGTTTACATAGCACACAGGCACAAAGTAGGCATGCAGTTTTTAAATGTTATTTATTGCTATTAATATGTAAGTTAATTGTTACATTGCATCACAGTATCCCTGAAGAGATTGATAAATGCCACAGAAAAATGAAGATACAAGATATGACCCGCTACAAGCAAGAAGAGAGTGTGAGCTTGAAAGAACTGTTAATGCCCATGGTGAAAACAGGAGCAATGCAGGGGAAATGTTCGCCTAAGCACAGGATATTTACCCTCAGATTTTCTCTCCACTTGTTTTCAGGTTTCCAGCCATCCCTACATAGACAGCATGATTACATCCTTATGGAAATGGCCACATACATCCACCAGCTCAACCCAGGTGCCACGGCATCTTTTGCCATGATAGTAAAAAAAGCAGATACAAACAAGGCTTTTTAGCAAATAGACAGCAAAGAGAGACAAGTTCTACCTGCAAGGGTCACAGGTATCTCATGTGGAAATGAAAATACCTCTCCCATTGTCTTTTCTGGTCTCAGGTTATTATGACCACTTCTTTTCCTTGTTCCCAGGCCAGCTAGATGCAGTCCTTCGATACATGACCTGACACTGCTTCAGATGCAAAGCAGCATCTGCTCCCTCTTGTTGGTTTTATTCAAACAAACCTGCCACACTGAAGAATAGCAAGGCTACTTTTCATAAGGTTCTGTAGCCATAGAAATCTCCCAGCTTATGTACCATAGTTGTATGTTTTGTATATTTGAAAACTCATTACATGCCATGAAAAACAGTTCGAACTGTCATCCTCATCATGTATCAAATCAGAAAATATCTGCACACAATCCTAGACCTCAGCTGAGCTGCAAAGGCAGCATCTCCTCCAGTAGAACGAGCTCCCACACAGGCTTCACTAAATCTGAAGGAATTAGGCCCCTAGCATGTCCAGTTGCTTACATTTATCAACCCAGAACAGCTGTGTAAACTAAATTCATGCCAGAGCTAGTAAGCACAAACTTAGGCTCACAAAGCCTAGGCAATGAGAAGACCTGTTCCCTGTGAGCAGATGAAAGCAGAGGCTGAACTGCAGGTATCTGAAGGTCTCTCAGGCTTGAGATTCTTCTCAAGCCTGTTTTAGTGCATCTGTCAGTGGGAAAGGACTCATCTTGGTGTTTTCTTGCAATTTCTGCTTCCAAAATTACCTTGGTTCCAATAGAGGAAAGGGATACAGAGCCATTTATCAACTACGTTATTATTTGCAATAAGCTTGCACAGCTGTAAGTAGGAATTGATGTACGGCAGAGCTGAGTCCCAGTACTGCTAGGCTGCTACCTCTAGATTTGTTAGCTTGGTCCCCAAGTCCTCCAGACATAACTGGAGCAGGCTGACCACCAGCCAAGAGGTGAGCCCAGCCTTTTTTCCTCATCCTGGCTACCTCGTATTCCTGCAAACAAGTAGGTTGCTCCATCTCCTGATCACTGAAAGGTGGGTGGGAAAGCAATCAAAAGAAATAAATTCCTTCAGTGTTTGATCACGTGTGCTCTTTTCTTTCATCCCACCTAATGCAATTTCCTTCATAAAGAGCCTTCAAGATGAACAGTAACTGAATAGAGACCGCACCTGTAATAAAAATTCACTGCCAAGCTTTCTCAAGGGAGCAAGCAAAGAAAAACTTGCATCTTTATTCCAGGCTGACAGTGAAGCAGCCTCACTGCTTCTCAAAAGCTGTATTATTTTGTTATGAAGTTTCTATGTCTCTGCATTCTTGGCACAGCTCTGTAATAACAAGAATAGTTAGTTCTGGAATTGCTCCTCATAGGTGTTTCTGGAAGAAAAGTTAAATTGGAATTAGCAAAAATAGCCATCTTCCGTTCGCATGAAATCACACTACCTGCAACCCAGTTTGCAAGCCACAGCGACATATGGAGACTACTGCTCCTGATCATCTTTTGCTTATATCTGGCAGCCTCAGTACATTCAGGAATGGGGGATGGGGAAGCACCATGTAGCAGCAAGATTGGTTGAAAGGATGAGTTTTAAAATCCCAGTAACTTGCAGCTTTCTTCCTTGTCAGTGTTGAAGAACACAAGGTGGGAGCAAACTACCTGAATTCTCTTTGCTCAGATGCAGAAGTCTCTTTTTGTGGCACAGAGGTGAAGGTGTCACCTGAAGCTGGTCCTGTCAGGGTACCCCATCCCTCCCCTGTAACACAGGAGCATTGCTTTCACCCCTGGGGAGGGGAGAATCTGGGGCCACATAAGCAGCTCTATCAGCCTCCAACTCCCATACAAAAACAAGGGCATCATTTCCTGAGCATACTGCAGACATGAGGTGCTGATGCATCACAATCAGTATGGAAAAAAATGGACACTTAAAAAGAATAAATCCAGTAGGCATTGACTTTCCTGCACATTTCTCTGTGATGAACACCTTAGCCAAGGGCATTGTAGACACTTAACAGGGTCAAAGGGAAAACAAGAAGTTCCTGGAAGACAAAACCACTGCCTACTATGCCTGTTTCCCTCATCAGGGACAGGAACTGACATCTCTCATCAGACCAAGGACACCTCAGTATACCTTGGAAGACATTGTAAGTACCAGCCATCCAACCAGTTCCTCACAGTGATCACTTACTGTCCTGACTGCCCATTTCTAGCAACAGTTCAAGCACTTCGATCTAATGTAAACAAAGCATCATTGCAGTACTTCATGCTCTAAATTGACTCTCACGGTATATTATATGTATTACTCTGTTTTGGGATTGCTTGTGCTTGAACCAATTGCACATAAAAAAAAAAAACAAAAAAAAAAAAAAAACAAAAAACAGCTACATAGGTAGGTCCATATCTGAAATAAAAGCAAAATTGGAACTATCAGAAATAGCCATCCTCATGCTCACACGAAATCACACTACCTGTAACCCAGTTTGCAAACCATTTGTCATCACTTAACAGATTTTTCCATTCACACTTTCCAGACACAGCTACTGAATACACTTATCAGCTGTGCTTTCTGTAAATACTTTATTTTTGCTTTTGAGAGAATGCTTTCTGATTTAAAGACCAAAAAGGTGTTATGCAGAATGTGAACCGCTCACAAACCATCCTTTATTCTGTTGAGAAGTGGATCTCTTTTCCAAGTTCTTGTCTAACCACAAATGCTATTCAACAGCAAGCTGACCACCACCACTCATTTATGTCAAATGTTAGAATGCTGAAATGCAGACTACTGCAACAGACTAATCCTTTGTGCAGTTATAGCACAGCTTTAACAGCAACATTATTGCCCCCAGCATACAAACCACTGATGTAATCTCTGCTACAGAAAACAAACAAACAAACAAGAATTTTCATGACATCTTTGGCATAACTTTATTCCTATCTCAATGCAATGAACACCTTTTCCCATTAATCTGTCAATATGGGTAGTTTTAAATATAGGTAAAGCATTCTAGAGCTACAATTTAAAATGCTAAATATCCAGAATATAAACCTGTATCAGAATGCTTTCAAAATGTCTCAGTGTGAGTAGTAGATTAAAATAAATACATAAATGAATCAATGCATACTTTCTTCATAAACAGACTTGACAAACTAAGACCAACTCAGAAGTTCCAGTTAAACTATAACTTCACCTCAGCCTTTGCTTACGTTACAAAATTATCCAAAAAATGCAAGTTACCACCACTCGACCATGAAGAATAAGCCTGTAGTATATTTGACTCAAGTATTACCTGCCCACACATTAAAACAAAAAGAATTCTCTTCCAAAGCTCCACACAGGTACACCCACAAAAATTTTAAGACATATCACTTAGGATGCTTTTTATAATAGAACACTAAAAGAGCATTACTAAAACTTCACTGAATTAACGTAATCGCACCATATAAAAAAAAAAAAAGATTTTGTGTATGGGCCATTGCTTTTCAAGGCTGTGGTAGTTGTATGCTATCTGAAGTGTTATGCTTTCTGTATTTTCTATTCTTCTGGTAAAGCCTTACCTGTTTTGTTTGTACAGTCAATAATTCTCTCACTATGAAAAAAGCCTTTTATCGAAAACTTCTACAAGAACACAAATGATCACAACTAAAGCAGGAATCTAGCACAATGGGTGCCTATTTATTTATTTTATTTTTTACAAAAAAATACAATCCAAGAGAAAAAGCCTACACAAATCAGTATGAAATATCAAAGTTCAAAAACTACACGACAAGAAAGTAAGAGTTCTTGAAATGTAAGGAAAAAAATCTTCAAGCACTTCAAGAGCTGCATCCTATTCTCACATCTTTCATGATGTAACTTTTGTTCGGGAAATGATTTCATTCACAAAACTGTTGTTCTTTGCCAACACATCAGTTCTCAGCTGCTTCAGCTTGATTTTGATGTCTTCTTCTGACATATCTGTCAGGGGCAATGCTTTCACTTGACTAAGAAAATCCTGAATGATCTTTTCACCTTCCTAAAATGGAGTGAGGGGAAGACAGAGGAAAAGAAAACAGAATATTTAGATTATTTCCAGAAGCTCTTTTCCAAATTATACCATAAATACAAAGTATTATTCAGCACCAGAAACTTTTTGCAGGAAAAAATTTTTGGACTTGCTTTGTGGTCCTGACACCAGAACAATACGTAGTTATACTGATATCAGGAGTTCTGTCCCAAACACAAGCTGATCAGCAGAAACAATGGTTGCCATTGAGAGCTCCTACAGGTATTCCACATTTAATTCCAGTACACAACCACAGTAGGAGAGGTTTGCAAGCTAGAGAGGCTGTATTATCCAAACTAGTTACTTTTTGGGAGAACTGTAAATCCAAATCAATGTTTCCATATGCAAAAGCAAAGAACAAATTGTTACCAAGCAACTGGAGAGTGGCTCTCAGCACTGAGAACAGATGATAATTAAGTTTTATGCATATGCTTTTACACAAACAGGCGAAGTGGAAATTCTAAACAATTTGAAATGAATAACAAGAACAAACATTTTAATGAATTGTGTTCAGGATTCCTGTATCAGAAACAATTTGCCCAGAACACAGATTTCTGCCTAGTCCTCTGCATTTTCTACATTAGCTACTCTGCCACAAAGCATTCATACTTTCATTTCAATATTTAGGAGTAATGTAGTGTCCATTCAGTGAGGAATTCTCCAAAGCACTTGGAAATATAATAGTACAATTGTGTCTCTAAATATGTTAATGAAGGTAGACAAATTGCCTGGACAAGAAATCTAATGCTATGCCATTCTATTGCCTAGAGAGTTTTCAATATATTATGTATTACTGAATTATCAAAGAATAAAACATGACACTGTATTTGTCAGAAGTGTTTGCCTTGTCAATTTAATTTACAACAAATTAACATCACACAGCCAGATCCAACTAATTTGAAAAATACTTCACTGTGGTATCTAGAAAGTTGGCAGAGGAAAGGTAATAGAGCAGCTGATGTAGCTGGAGGGGGGAACCTCCTCATACCAACAGGTAAGACAAAACAGAGATCATTCCTCTATAACACTTCTATCTGTAACATTCTTACTGAGACAAGGAAACATGCAGTGGGCCTCTGGAACTGAAAATAAAGTAGCAGCCTCTTTCTGGAACAAAGGCTTTTTAAAATGTAGAAAGCTCTTTGGATATAATTAACACTTTAAGAACAGATCTGAACAGAATCACGTTGAGCTCAAAGAAATTGGTGCTAACAAGCCCTCAGAAAAAAAGGGAGGAGAGCAAAACCAGGTACAACCCACCTGCAGAGCCAAAAATAATCTAAACAACAAGTAATAGAAAAGCTACAACTTAAGTCTCAAGAAATGTTGTATATAAACCAAGTAGCCAACAAAATCAATGAACACAAAAGAAAATCCCACAGAACAGCTAGAGACATGGTCCTGTGAACACCTTCAGTTCTATGCCAATCACACCAACTGCTGATCACTATTCTTTCAGGAAAAGAAATAGATATATTTAATTCTTATGAGCAAGTCTTTAGATAAAATTCTTGCCCTAGCTTAATGTGAAATGAATTAAAACCAAAACTCACTACCATTGAACATCTCTTCAACTAATAACAAACTTCATAGCTAAAACATTTTATTACAGGAAAACAGAAGCACATTTAATTATGATTATGCTTCTGGGGAAAGCTGAATCCTAAAACTATTTTTGCTTGAGCTACTCCAGCTAAACAAATGGGGGGAAAAAAAAGCATTTATTTTGGCAAACCTCTCTTTCTCTGTAGAATTTCTTGGACGGTGGTTCTCCTTCAGATTCCTTGGACTTGCCAATGTTTTGAAACTCCTCCAGTTGCAGTGCTTTCTCTCTTGCACTTTCTATCACATGTTTTGGGAAAGCCGCCAACTCTGCTACATGTATTCCAAAACTCTGGTCACAAACACCTGGATTGAGAGAAAAACAACCTGTAAAGAAATCTCAAGAGGTGACAAGGCCATGCACACAGAGAGTTATGTGAACAAACTTATAATAATTCTCTATTCTGAAAAAGTGTGTGATATAGTTTGGTTTTCACAGTATATTTTGATTTAGCTTTTAGACTATATATGATAACACAGATTAAAGAATATGCTCTTGTATTACAGCAGTAATTGCAGAGGTAGAAGTGCTTCAGGAAGAAAGAAAAAAATTCAGACAAGTTTTCCTCTTGTACTTGAATGAAACAGAATGATTTTTTTCATGAGAGTACTTCAGCAGAATCTGTAGAAAATAACCATCTGCATAATTTGTATAAATATACAAAAACTGCATTTATGCTTACATATTAAAAAAAATGGTGTGGTACACTCTCAATCCTCCTCCTCCTCTTTTCTGTCAGTCCCACATAGCTTCCTAGTCTCCAGGAGGAGTTTAATTATATCAAAACCTTTCAGCTTCATGTTTACACTGACTTCAATTAATATACTGTTTATAACATTTGGTTGAGAATGAAAGTTCTCACACTTGCTCAGAATACGTCAATTATACACAGTTACATAAAATCATTTGCACTTCGGTATCAAAAGCCTTTTGTTACAATCTATCAACTCCAATTGTTTACATTGCCATCATTCCAATTGGCCACCCCAAATATTACTATACCCTTTTAATTCTGGTCTTCAGCAAGGAGTTATAATAAATGATTTATACATTCAAAATGACACTTCACTAAGCATCTACTAAATACCGGGTAACTGAAGAATAGGCAAAGCAAAATCTGGTATTTAGATTTTTTCTGTTTCATCAACATTGTAATCACTCAGGTTTCTTAAAAGAAATAAAGATTTTTAAGCATAAATTAGTTTTCCTGATTTTATATTAAGAACATACACCTCTACAGACAAAGTTAACTCAGATTTCTGTTGAGAAAGTCCTGAACAGAGGGCCTGGAAAAAGTTTCATGTCTTGTCTTTTACATTTAGTTATACATTGCAAATGACATGAAACCTGTTATTTGTTTCAGAACAAAACTGGATGTGAGGTGCATACACTCACCTTCTTGCTTTAACAACACAATTCCTCCAAAAGGGAAAGAGCACAACACTAAAAGCAAAACCTTATATGAAATGCATCCAGTTTAAGACTAGCTATTTTAAGATGAAGATTTTGTAATGTTGCACCTAATCTGACTGAGGTTTAAAAAGATACAAACTATTGTGCCTCTGTGCTCAATAGCTCTTCCAAGAAAATTGGTCACATGAGAAAACACTACACATACAAAGAAAAGATGTGTATGACTAAAATTGGGAAAACAGGTTGAAGAAAACTATGAAACGTGGCTTCTAGAGATTTCACCAAAGACCAGAATAGATGAATTGATACATATTTTAAAAAGGAGGAGGGGATCCAAGAGATAATTCACTCACCTACTTGGGGCATATTATTTTTTTTTTCCTATCATAATATTTGCTAAGTTTACCTTTTCACCCTTTATACAGTCTTACCTGCCTTGACACGGTAAAGCATTGTCAGTGTGTCATCACTGGTTAGAGCAGTAACATGTAGGTTATTTACTGTTGGCACTTGATCAGCAAGTGCTGTCAGTTCATGAAAATGTGTAGCAAACATACAGAAAGCACAGATTTTGCTAGCAATGTATTCTGAAATAGCCCATGCTAAGCCAAAGCCATCGTAGGTAGAAGTTCCTCTTCCCAGTTCATCAATGATTATTAGGGAGTTTTCAGATGCTGTCCTAAAAAAGAAGAGCATCAAGTTTGAGAAAAGCACAATCTCAATATGGTTATTCTGGATATTGGAGTACCAGAAGTTATGTTCCATATTAGGCTTTCTTTGGCCCTTTTAGACTTTGCATCCCTTTGCATCCTGGTAGCACCTCTGTATGACCACTGAAATAAACAGCAGGCTACTTCAAGAACTTACAGTCCTCCTATAAAGGAATTGATATCGTCGGCTGAGAACCTATATAAAAGAAAATCTTGAGATGCATCGTTCTTAGAGCACATCCTTTCCAATCAACCCTAACATACAAAAACAAATAAACACAGGACTTACCTAAGGATTGAAGCAGTTTCCAACATTTCAGCCATGAAAGTAGACACGCCTTTCAGCTGACTGTCTCCAGCTCCTACCCGAGCCAGGATACAATCCACAATGGTTATTTCTGCAGAGTCACAGGGTACAAAGCACCCAATTTGGGCCATAAGAACAATCACCCCAGTCTGTCGGATGTATGTTGATTTTCCTCCCATGTTAGGGCCTAAAGAAGAAATTTTGCAGAGGAATTCAAAAACGTCATCTTTCACCGTTCAACATTCTTTTTAAAGGAGAACAGGCTCTTAGAACAAAAACCACGGAAGCTTCTTACTCTTTTGCCAGGAGAGAGAGAACCAGACTTGTCTAACAGGTGCAACAAGTAGCTCTACGAGCAATAGTAGAGGTGGCATGTCTTACTGAATGCTTTTCTTTGTTGTGGTGCGGGTTTGTTTTTTTATTGCTGTTTTTTGTCTCAGAAGTCATATAAAAGACATGTTCATACCAAATCCTAATAAGCTTTCATTTTAAAGTCATCAGCATTGCTGCTTAGGAACAAAAATAATTTGCTTTTACTTCAAACTACAATTACAATTTGTCTGCAAAAATGAAATAGCTTATTTACAGACTGGGTACAAGCTTTCTGGTAATTTAAATCACAATCTAAAGGGATTCTGAATAATCAAAAACAGATATTATGAAATTATATTTTAGCTAAGTGCAAATGAAATAAAAAGTATTTTCAAAAAAATGATTATTTGACATTTGCTAACCAGAAAAATAAGTGCAGTGCCATGTGTTTATTCATATTCTTGCAGGTTTTTTGATCATGTTAGAAATGTTCATCAATCATTCTCTAATTTCAGATCTTCGCTACTCAGAATGTGTCAAGCACATCTGAATGAAAATTAAAACTCAATTAAATGTATAAACACTAAAAAATGTTTCCCCGTATACCAAAATTATCTTAATTACACCAAGAATGGGGAGAAAAAAGGTAGTCATTAAAACATGTTTTGCATTTTAAATCAACTTTATCACTAAAAGAAAACATTAACAAAGTGGGTGTTTAAAATCTTGTCTACAGAAGATGCCTACGTGGCTACGGTACAACTGGTGCCTAATGGAATTTTCCAAATCACTTCAGTAGGTTCAGGTTCTCCAGCTCCTGAGGTCATCTGGCTTGTGAAGTGACATTCAGTAAGGCACAGAATAGAAGTATTAAGGAATTAATTTCTTACTTCCTGGTAAGAAATTACTTCCTTCACAGCTGCCTCTCTCTTCTTCCCAAATGAATACTTCTAAATTACTGACCACCTTCTCCGAACAGTGCAGTGTTAACTACAATTGTAAAATCTAATTCTATGATTAGTAGTTTAGAAGACCTATTTATGTGCATAAGCTTCCATAATATCCACTACCACAGGAATCATTTGACAAGAACCCTGTAGACACTTTTAAATATATATGTATAAAATAAACAATAGGTTACATATATATATATATATATATATAATAAATCAGTTACAAACATACAACCTTCTTTTCCAGAGCTAAATCTTAGCCTACATACACACACATGAATAACTCTCTAGTTGCTCACCCTTTGTTGATTAGAGAAATTGTTCTGACATAACTTCTCCCCTCCCCGCCCTTTTTTTAAAACAAACAAACAAAAAAAGACTAGAAATATTTCTTTAAAAATGTTAATATCTAAATGACGAGAAAAAAAGGTACACTTACCAGTAATAATGTGGAACATCTGCTTGCCCTTCTCAAACGTAATGTCATTGGGGATGAAGGCCACTTCATCTTGCACTTCAATGCAAGGATGCCTGGCACCTTTCAGCACAATCCTTCCTTGTCCTTTTTCCAAAATGACAGGACGGACATAGGGCACTGGCGCTCCATTTGACACATGAGCAAAACTGACAATTGCATCTAAATGAGCTATTACATCATTCATAGTCTGTATTGGCTCTGCATAACCTGTTTTTGATTACAGAGAGACAAATTCAGTGTTTCTTTTATTCTTGTTGAAAAAATATCTTAAAGTATATGCTGAGCATCCACATTTAATTCATCTGCATTAAAATCTTTTTTCCACAAGATACCAGTCACCTTTTGTGACAAACTCTGACGCAACCTTTAAGTTTCCGTACTTTGAGTACAAACGGGACTTTGTCAGACTCAGAAAAGAAGTGTTTTGCCTTAACAGTAGGCAATGACAAACAACTTATCTTAGTGTGGGAATGCAAATACTACAACAGCAAGAAGGCTGGAAATTCAAGCCACTTCCTTCCCCAGTAATACGCTGAACTTTGCAGCAAGGGCAATTGAGACGAAGCACTGACAACTCAGACACAGCTCTGTGCAACCACTTATGTTTGTGCAGATTATGTTATGGAGTGGTCTATAAGATACAGTGATCTCGGGCGACTAGATTAGATGACCCAGGAAGCCCAGTATCAACTTTGGTTTTAAGTTTCTGTGTTTTGTGGTTTTTTTTGGAGGTAGGGGAGATGGGAGGGGCTTCCAGTGAAAGGGATGATGGCCTATAGAGGTAAAGCATATAACATCTGCAAAGGAGACGCATATGTAGGAAAAGGTGAGGAGTGACTTTCAGAAAGACTCTAATCTTTAAAAAATACATTCACTATTCTAACATCATTTCTTGAACTTTGCTAGGCATAGATCATTAAAAGGACTTCAAGTCACTTTCACTACAAATTACACCCTTAATCCAGTCTTTTTCATTAAATTGCCTCCGCTGTGGGAAGAAAAATGATTTTTTTCTATTGCTGCACACTACAGACCTTAAGCAGCAAGCCTTTTTTTAAACATACTAGGTATTTATAGGTGACATAGCTATTCCTGCTATATAATACTCAATTTAACTTTCCAGATACATATATAAACCTCACCATGCTGCACATGAAAAAACGTCACTTAAAGATTACCAAGATTAAAAAAAAATATTTTGTAATTTACTGGCAAGCTCCCTACCATAACAGCAGGTCAAAGATTTCCACTGCAACTTTATATGTTTAAATGTATTTACATTCAGATTTAAAATTGCTTACCCAACTTTAATACATTTGCCCTTAGCTTAATATTCATTAGGGCTTTCACTTTCTACTTTTCCCTTTCAAGGACCTGATCTAGTGGGTGGCATCCCTGTCCATGGCAGGGGCGTTGGAACTGGATGATCTTGAAGGTCTCTTCCAAACCAAGTCAATCTATGATTCCGTGATTTGTTCTGCTGGAACTTGTGTTTTTAGGAGATAATATTTACAGAATCCTCCAGACAAACCTCCTGGTATATCGTCTCATTTTGGTAAAGAACCATAAAGATTCTCTTGGAACAAAAATACATGAAAATTAATTAGGAAAACAACAGTTTTTTGTTGTACTATATAAATGATGACTAACTTGTTCTTCTATGGCATACCAACATTATTTCATCACAGTCATGAGGTCCGGTTACCTCAGTTCCTTGTTGCCTTTTACCTCTTCTGCTTTCTACCTAGCCTGCTGTTTGGGTGGGGATGCCCACAGTCAGAGGGAAGATCATAGATGTGGCTTTTATGGACACATTTTTTCTCCTTGTTAACGGACACAGGGCACATGCCCCATCACTGCACAGTTGTAGCAACTCCAGGAAAAGGTCTGACCAGAAGACACCATATTTCAAATTTCAACAACTATCTG
Source organism: Netta rufina (assembly GCF_964035555.1). NCBI lineage: Eukaryota > Metazoa > Chordata > Aves > Anseriformes > Anatidae > Netta > Netta rufina. Next base: position 18,248,134 of record NC_140125.1, read on the forward strand.
CAGACCAAAACCCATTTCACACATTAATTCTTTGGAGAAGTTTAAGGTCCTTCTCTGTGTAAGGACCTACAAAGTCCTCCCAGGATTCCACACTGTCATACACATCACCACTGATGCATTCACCTGAAGCAATATTAATGATTTCTTTAACAATTGCATCCTGAGCCTCTTCATATTCTTCTCTGTTCTTTATGTATTCTTCATTGACGGCGCTCAATTTGCTGTGAACAAAACCACAACATTTAGAAGTTGTGATGTCCTCTGTCCTCACTGCTACAACATGTAACTTCTGACCGCATCATCTATGAGTCAGTACCAGAAATCCTCACCTGTTTTAACAAGTGGGTTCAACCCAAAGACCACAAAACAGCTAACCTACAACTCAGCCAGGATATCAGTAAGATTAATTCTGAGTTGAAAATCATCCGCAAGGGCCAAACCAGCAATTCTAGCAACTCCAAACACAAGCATTCTTAAAATCTTACAGTGCAATTATTTGTTATGGACAAGCTATGTGCTATGAATTTTCTCTTTAAACTGAATTTTCCGGCCATCTTACAGCAAGATGTGTCACACTGTAGAGCTGGCAGAGAAGACCTCCCGCCAAGAAACTAAATAGCCCAGAGTCCTGTAACAAGCTTGTCAGAGCTGAAGGATTATTTAAGTTCTCCCATTCAGTAAAAAACTCAGTGAACCACTGTCACTAACAACTGGTTCTAGCCTTCAAAATAGGGTAAAGCAAAATTAAGAGAATATGTAAAACAATTGTTTATTCTTCTCAAGCTATTCATCTTACGTTTTGGAAGCCAGTAGGACTGAACATGAAACATGGATATCCAGGTAGTGCGCCTTCAGTATAGGTAGAAACCTTGTACTTACCACAGTGTCTACAGAAACAACTGTAACTATCAACTAAGCACAGAGAATTCTGCTTTGTTAGTGATCTGCAACACTTTTCCTTATAAAAGTAACAGATGACAGTTAAAGTAGAGGTTCTAAGTACCATCTCCTATGTTCTGGAAAAGCCTAACTTAATCATTACATTTAGATTTGAAACATATTTAGAACAAAAAAAAAATCAGGAATAAATATTTTGAAAAAATATTCTTGTAATAAAACAAAACACAATTAAGGTTTTTACTTTGTTCATTTAAGTAAATTGGTGTGAAATACACCAGAATCTTGGTTGCTGTGAAATACATCAATATTTCTGCAATCGTTTTCAAAGCCAAGGATTTATTACTTAAGAAAGTGAGTGATTAACAGAAACAGTCACTATCAGTAATAGCACAGGCTTGAAACCAACCCTGCCTTGTACATCTGTCGATCAAGATCTCTCTCAAGAAGGTCACTTCTGTGATGTGAACTCCAGCCAGAACTGTTACACCCGAAGTGACAGTTACATGGTTTGTCTGAAACAGACTGTGTGATGTATTGATCTCTGGTATTTTAACCATTCTATATATAACACATGAAGCAGACAAGAACAGACTTCTCAGGAATCTGAAGTCCAAGTGGCAGTTGATTACTTGTAGCATTTCTTGGGGTTGAAACTGTTTAATAACCTGGATGATAGGACCGAATGCACTTTCAAATGCACTTTCAGCTAGGTTATAAACACCACCAGTTAAGGGGAGCCATCCTGCAGTACACTGCAGGACAGGACTGCGATTCATTGGGATATCAACAGACCAGGGAAACTGGTGGACAATTTCAAACACAGGTAAATGCAAAGTCCAGCACATGGGATGAAATAATTCCATGTAACCATACAGACTGGGGTCCAAATGCCTATAAAACAGCTTTGCATAAAAGAGTTGGGGGACACAGTGGACAACAAGCTGAACACAAACCTGCTGTGTGTGCCTGAGGCAAAGGCCAAGCTAATACTGGCTGTACTAGTAAGAATGTAACCAGCATGTCAAAAGGTGGTTCTTCCCCTTTACTTGTGAGGCCACATCTGCCATGTTGTCTTCAATTTTGACTTTCCATTGTAAAAGAGACATTGAACTTGCAGCAGATGGCCACCACAAAGATTTCAAGCACATGCACGTGGCATACAAGGATAGGCTGAGGGAAGTATGTTTGTTCAGTCTGGAGGGGAGAGGTGTCAGACTCTTGGAAGTAGAGAGCAAAAGGATGAGACACTAAATACCCAAGCTGTCACAAAGGAAGTTCTCAGTAGATCTGATGAAGAAAGCTTTCATAAAGAGTGGTTAAACACTGGAATTTGTGCCCCAACAGGTTATGAAGGATGCTTGAAGCACGGGCAACTGAACAAGACCTTGAGCTACCTTGAGCTATCTAATTTTGAGATTGCATCTAACTTCAAAGGTGGCTCCGCTTTAAGTGAGGGTTTGGACCAATTAACCTCAAGAAACTCCTTCAACTTAAGTGTCTTAGATTTATAGTATACCCCGATTTGGAAGGGACCCACAGGAGTTGTCAAGTCCAACTCCTGGCTCCCCACAGAACCACCCAAAAATCAAATCGTATGTCTGAGAAGGTTGTCCAAATGCTTCTTGAACTCCAGCAAAATGGTGCCATGAGCATTTCCCTGGGGAGCCTGTTCCAGTGCTCTACCACCCTATAAGTAAAGAATCTTCTCCTAATGTGCAATCTGAACCTCCCCGATGTAGCTTCATTCCATTTCCTTGGGTCCTGTCACTGTCTCCAGAGAGAAGAGACCAGTGCTTCCCACATTGCTCCCTTCATGAGGAAGCTGTAGGCCATGATGAGGCTTCCCCTCAATCTCTTCTCTAGGTTGAAAAAACACATGATTTCAGATGGTCCTCATATATTCTCCCCTCTAGGCCTTTCACCATCTTTATTGCCTTCCTTTGGACACTGATGGTTTTATGTCCTTCTGATACTACGGTACCCAAAAATGCACACAGTACTCGAGGTGAGGCCGCACCAGTGCAGAATAGAGTGGGGCAACCAATCAATCTATATAACAGCTGTGCCGTGCTTGATGCACCCAGGATGCAGTTGGCCCTTTGGCTGCCAGGGCACACTGCTGACTCTTATTCAACTTGTCACTGACCCAAGCGCCCAGATCCCTTTCTATATGGCTGCCTTCCAGCCTCTTGTTCCTCAGTCTGTGAATATATCTAGAGTTACCCCATCTCAGATACAAAACCTGGGACTTGCTATTGTTAAACTTCATGCAGTTGGTGATTGCTGAGACCTCTGATTTGTCAAGTAATGTCATGATTTTTCATAGACAACTTTCTACATAGGCAACTTCTTTACTTCTATATTAAAATAATTAAATTCTGAGAGAGAGATGATGACTGGATTAGTCCTTGCTCTTTCTAAGAACTTTCAAAAAGAGCTAAAAATTCAACAAAAAGTGCAGACTTGGCTATACCTGTGACAACTTCTGTCTGGACAAGGAGAACCTGAAACAGCCGTGAAAGCAATGAACCTAAAGGTTTAAATTTTTAAATGGCTTAATTCATAGAACCACAGGATGGAAGTCCAATACATGCTGTTATCTTTGTTGGTGCTATAATGTGGATTAGAAAAGGTAATTACCAACAAAACTGCTGCATGTCATATTTGGTGATAAACATAAATAGCTCTTTTCCATTGCAGCTTATGGAAGTGTCTGTATAAACACTCACACTGAATGTAATTACACTGTTAGGTGTAGCTAAAACAGAGAAATTAGCCAAAGTTAAAAGGAGCAAAAATAGCTAACAGTTGGCAAAGGAAATGGAGAATGCAGGCATGTGCTTTTAACAGAAACTGCATGACTTCTCCTCCCTCATGCCAGTCTTGCTCAGTAAGCCAATTAAAAAGATGAAAATTCAGCCATTTAAGATGTACAAAAAACTGTTTATTGGCAATATTATAAAGACAGGAATAATTGTTTCTTTTACAAAACACTTTCAAAACTACCAATATGATCTCATACCTGTTAGTAAACTTCACCCCATTCTTCTGTGTATCAGTTATCTTGTATTTTGAATTGTTCCGGAGGACTTTTTCCTCCTTGCAAGTAATTCGAAAGTGATGGCCGAACTGTGAATTTGACTCTAGTTTAATACTTTTGCCAGCTTCCAAACCTTTTAAATGAAAATGAAAGAAAAAAATAGGAAAGCAAACAGAAAGAAAACAATGGTGTTATTAAAAATCCTTCAGCTTGTGTTACTTCTGTGCAATAATCGCAGATTGTATGATACAACTTTTTGGATATGCTATTCAGTATACTTGCTTTGGTTCTGCACGTGTATGAAAAATGGTTTACTGTTTCATTCTCTGCTCTTATCTTTGGTATACCCTCAAACTGCATATGGAAATGAGGTGTGCATCATAATTGCTACATATTCTCCAGAAATATGGAAAATGTTCAAAACACACTACAAGGACATTCTATATTGCTGTTGTAAGCACAGCACATAATCTTGTGATTCTTGTACTAACACATACTTCTGCTGGTGAGATTTCCTTACATAATCTTGTCTTTCTTTTCATTCACATGATAGCACATTAAATTAAAAAAAAAGTATGAAAAATAAAAATATATAAACCACAAGACTAAACAACATGCAAGCTCTTAAGAGTATAGTCTAAAATACCTACAGTGATTCCAAATTTCCTTGCCACATTTGCATTAAAAATTGTCATTTAAAGTTGCTCTTTAAATGCCCAATTCGTCAACTGCACATTGACTATCCTATACAAAAAAAAAAATTAAAAAAAATCTATCCTTTAAATGTCATGTGTAAGCAAATGAGACATTTTGCAAAGAAGTTCAAAGGAAAATTAGCATATCCTGAACAGATATTCAGGGGAATGGACAGAAAAAAATTGTTTCAATGCACATCCTTAAAGGATGTAAAATAAAATTAGGCTTATTCAGGAGTTAGAATTCCACAGTACATGGCAACATAGATTATAATTTTTGAAATATTCTGTAATGCCATCTTTAAAAAGGCCAAGTTGTAACTCCAAATTCACTCGGTTTTCAATAGAACATACTGCAGCAACTAAAGACACTCCAAACTAATCATGAAATAATAGAAACATCCCGTAACTCATCTATACCAGTTTACATCAGTTGATCTCAAAACATTTTAAAAAGGAGGTAAGAATCAAAGGCATTGCCATACCCTACCTAATTCTTTGGCTGCACTCTGTAAGAAGGACTGCATGTTTTCTTCCAGTTCATTCATCTTTTCTCTTAATTCTGTCAAGTTAGGATCAAAAGAAGCCTTGACAAGAAATTCATGATTCTCCACCTAGAGGGGAAAAAAAAAGAAAAAAATTGTAGGGTTATTATCAATAATAAAAAAATAATCTCCATGATCATACACAGTGAAATTAATTTACTTAATCACTTAATTAATTTGTTGGGCCTTTTCATACACAATTTTGTAATACAGTACCATTTGTGATAATTGGAGTCTGATTCACCTACAAAATAAATGAGAATTTGCATCATGAACAACTGAACTTTCAGTGTGTATTTTCTCTGTGCAATTACCAGCACTGCAAAGCATTTCATTCAGCCTTCATTCATTTCAGTTGCAGTTTTGTTGCATGCATTCATACTGCAGTAGCAATGTTCTCCAACTATTTAACCAGAGATGTGGACACCACAAAATTATGCAATTTTAGAAAACCCTCTTCAAACTTTGAGACACTGATAAAGCGGTATAAAAAAAATCCTTCCCTGTTATTGGCCCTGTTGATAGGGGTGCTCCTCCCATTTGCTTATTATTTCTGCAAAAAGAACAGTAATGAACATTTATGACAGAACATACAGCAGAAACGACCATTCCTGTTTTTATAGGGCAAATCCCTGTTCTGAAACAGAAAGAATAGGCTGAAAGGGCTAAGAATGACAGCCTTTGTCATTACTGGCCAGACCAATCCCAACACTGATGACACTTGGATACCTGCATGTTTACTTTGTGAAATAAGATGCAAGTGAGTCTTGTTTCCAAGTGTTTCTCAATTAATGAGTTGACAGTAAATGATTTGGAGACACAGGGACTACCTATCTAATCTGAAAAGCAAGTCCTTCTGTAAAAGGCTGTGCTTTTTACTAAAACTAAAATCCTACATAATGAAAGCACTAACAAAATTTAGAGGAGAAGGCTGGAGTAGATGATTTTCAAAGGCCTTTTATGATTCTATGAAATACACGAATAGAAGTGACAGTTTCTTAGCTTTATTTAATTAAACAGCTAGGTAAATGAATAGCCACATCCCACGCATTTTGAACTCAGGTGTTTGTTTTTTTGTTTGTTTGTTTGTTTTTTTAATATCAGAAGGCTTGCCCTGAATAGATTACTGACAAAATTTAGTTGCTATGACAACCTGTCCTTCAATCACACTTAGATTAGATCTTAGTGTTTAATTTCAATTCCCTAAAAATCAAAGAAAAATTGCAAATCAAAGGCTCAAGTTTTAACATTCATACTGAAAAGGTTTATTCTTCATAAAACCAGTGTTGATTTGTCTGTAGCCATTTTAATTGATTCCAGTATCATGAAGGAAAAGCAACCACAAATTCAACATATCAGATTCCACAGGTCTCGATTAAAATTAACTGACTCATCATTCTGTTTAGAAAAACAACAAAATATTTTTTGAAGTAGAAGCTGAAAATAAATTTGAATAGCTGGACTATGAAGGGTGAAGGCTCAGAACAGCTGTTAGTTTTGAAGAAAACAGAGTTCCAGGGCATACAAAATTGCATCAACAGATGGTCTGTAACTAGCACAAAGCTATAAATTTCTTCATTAGCATATATCATAAATTACAGCAACATATCAGTCAAACAGTCTTGAGTATAATGCAGCTGATGAGTGCATACACAGTACAGAGAGGGGAAAAAAACTACTTCTGCATCTGGTGCAAAATATGCATGTTCAAAATTTTAAAGCCAGTACACTTTAAAAGTTCAACAAAATTGCTGTTACTACCATGCTTAGCACATTGCTAGGTAGGTCTCATTTCTACAGTGAGCTGAGATTGACATTTATGGCAATTCTAAAAACCTTCCAAATTTTCAAAAATGACTGAAACATAAGAAGCAAATATTAACTAAGTTTCTTAAGAATCAGAGCAAATAGTGATACTGTAAAAACATGTACATTTCTGTGTGTAATGTACCAATTCTCCAACAAATACAATGGAAAAATATGTAAAAAAATGCACCAAAAAGGTTGGCATTGTTTCACTTTTGGCAACTGGACACAGCCAAAAACATGAACCAAGTGTTCAATGGTAAACAATGATAAACCACTCACCTACACATATCCCTTACCCTTTCCAGTACAGAATTAAGAAACAGAGATTCTTCTAGCTTTCTTTGGCCAATTTTTCTCTGAAAAATGCCAGTTTTGCCTTGCAGGGTTAGTCCTGTCTGCAGTAGTATTTTAAAAGCAGGTGTAGATGCAAAGCTAAATTAATTTTGGTAGCTTTCCCTCTAGTGAGAAACTTCTTTACCCTGGGAAGCCCATCTTTATATCTAGCTCAATCATTTTCCACAGAGGCAAACTATTAGTTATAAAGACTTACTGTGGCCATATAGAAGCAAATCTACTAAACTCTACAGAAGCAGAGAAACAGGTAACACACACTCTGGCTACATCCTAGATTGGAGACACATCACAGTAACACTGAAGCGATGACAAAAGAAGCAGAAAAGTAGCAAAATAATCTCCCTGGTTTTAATAGTGAGTTTTCTAACAAATTTCAGGACCATAGCATCCATGTACCCAAAGCATTTTTTCATTGGCTACATCATTAAGACAGTAGTGTGAATATCCTTTTGATACTTGTCTGCTATATTAATATCAATCCTCATATATTAGCCTAACTATATATGGCTAACTATTTAAAATACAGATGATCAATTAACTTGTTGAGTGTGGAACAGATTGTGAAGTTCAATAAGAAATTTTAATTGCGAAATAAACCTGTCACACACACCAGCCCGTACCTTATCCATATCCAATGTTGTTTCTATCATCTCCAGAAACTTTGAGAAGTCAGAGTGAATATCATTAAGAGGTGTTATAAACACTGCTAACAACAACATCTGGTGAGTTCCTGTTAAGAACAAACACGAAAAATGAATCGAATGAATTAATCATTCAAAAAATCCACAATTTAACCAGAATTCACTTATCCAAGATAAACAGCACAACTACATAGCTGGTAAATTTCTACAAAAATATGCATTCTGACGGGCTAGGATTGCTGTTGCTGCACTGAATTACCCCCCTACTATGCTGACACTATCTTATTTTGCATTTTCTTGTAACACACAGAAAAGGAAAAGAAATGGCAACCTTTGTTTTCTAAGCTTGCTTTTCACAGCATTGAGATCCTACTAATGATGACGAGGAGAAAGACTGCCACATTACTCTTCTCCACAGCAGGAATATTTTACTACTTTGAAACCCAAAAATGCCACTGATGCTTAAATGCAAAAATCCCATTAATTACAACTCAAAGTGCATTTGAAAATGGTCTTCAAAAGGAACACAGTATTGTATCAAGAGCTATCTTGACTGTAAAATACACATCATGCATAAAATTAGACAAGAATTCTTAGAGACAAGCCAATGTCAAAGACAACAAAACCACTGCCCAACAGCTTAAGTGTTTCAGCTATATATTGATTGAAAAACTTTCCTGTGCAAAGATTTTGCTATGTTCATTTTTAAGTATCTGACTGCTATTTCAGAATTCCAGTATATTTCAAATTCAAATGTCTTTAAGCTTTATTCCTGCAACAAAAGTACGTATGAAAAATGTAAGCTTTAGAAATCTATATACTATTTCTTGGCATCATTAATGCATGATAAAACACTGAAAATAGGCAGGGAATAGCATTACCTTCGTGTTTTTCTAGTGCTTTTACAACATTAGGCAGTTGATTAATAGCCTGATACATTCGATAACAGTCCTGTAAGGTTGCAGCTTGTCTCTGAAATTTCTTTGCCAGCCGGTTAAGATCTGGGAAGCGACGTAAAAGATCTTCTTGAAGGCTCTGACGTAGTTCTGGATCTACCACAAAAGCTTCAACCAAATTCAACCTAAATAAGATTTCATAACAAGGATTAGCATGGCATGGTCTGCAATTCATTTGTCAGCAATTAGAATGAAAACACTTATCTGTAAGTTTCTCTATCCTTTTTTTTAAGGGTGTATCTGTTGGCCACTTTCCTGATGAGCGAGCAAGTTAAACCAGAACAACGCATAAGCTGAGAAAGCAAGGATATTCAGACTACATCATACTTGTGTCATTTTTACTGTTGTGGTATTTAATGAACAGCATTGGGGAGAAACTATTTCAAACTGCTAACACCTGTTCAGTAGGCATTTTGAAACTCAGAACCTTCTTTGAGATTAATCTTTTCCTTGACCATAAAAAAGGTCATCCAGTAATCTATGAAAGAACAGATACGTAGCAGGGAAGAAAAACACTATTCTTTGCAGACTTTAGCTACCTGTGCTCAAGGCCGACCTTGACATAGAGGAGATGTGCACATGTGTATCACAGAATCAGAATCCTTAAGGTTGGAAGATACTCCTGGACATTTTCTATTCAACCCAGCTCTGCTCAAAGCAGGATCATCTACAGCCAGTTACCAAGGACCATGTCCAGTCAAGTTCTGGATATCTTTAAGAATGACTCCAGTAACAACCCCTGGAATACACCACTAGTTACTGACCTACAGCTGGTCTTTACATCCCTGACTACTACCAGCTGATAGTTCAGCCAGCTTTTAGTCCACCACACTACCTACTTATCTAGTCCACACCTCATCAGATGCAATGGGAGACAGTGACAAAAGGCTGCTAAATCAAGATAAACAATAGTCACTGTTCTTCCCTTATCCAACTACCTAGCCATTTTGTCATAAAAGGCTATCAGGTTGGTTAGTCATGATTTTCCTTTCAAAAATCCATGCCAGCTGTGCTACTTCCAATCATTTTCCTATCCCTAGTATTTTTGGAAATGTTTTCTGGGATTATTTGCTCAATCATCTTTCCAAGAATGAAGATGAGGCTGATCAACCTCTAATTCCCTTCATAGTCCTTTTTATCCTTCTTGCAGGCTGGAAGAAATCAAGTGTCAACTCCTGTCCTGGAGGAGCCTTCTCTACTTGCCATGACCTGAGATTATCAAGAGGGGTCTCTATGCCACCTACCTTAGCACTCATGGGCATATTCCACTGGGTCCCATGGACTTGTTTGCTAACCTGATCCTCCTCTAATGAGGGTATGTGATCTTTGCTCCAGACTTTACAACTGGTTTCAGCTGGTAGGGATTAGTGAGAATGCATTCAGGAAAGACTGTGCCTTGGATACTATTGTGCTGCATTTTGGGCCCCTCACTGCAAGAAGCACATTGAGTTTCTCAAGCTTGTGCAGAGAAGAGCAATGAAGCTGGTGGAGGGACTAGAAAACGAGACATATGAGGAGTGGCTGAGGGAACTGGGGTTGTTTAGTCTGGAGAAGAGGAGGTCAAGAGGAGATCTCATTGCTCTCTACAACTACCTGAAATGAGATTGCAGCAAGGAGGGTGTTGGTCTCTTTTCTCAGGTGACAAGTGATAGGATGTGAAGGATCCAACTTAGGATGAGTGCATGATTAAAGTCCTAACAATTGCTGTTCTGTCCACTCACTTGGCCTATTTTGGTTTTCACTAGAAGTTAGGTCCTCTTTTGTGCCACTATCTTACTAGCTAGCTAGCTCCTATCCTGCTATCCTGATCATTAGAGAATCTCTCCAGTGCAGCTGGACTCTTGAGCTCACTCTTTCCTTTTTCTCTTTTCCTTTTTTTTTTTTTTCTTGCTTGTGCTTTTTACATAGTGCTGTACAAACAAATCTTTCACTTTCATCCCACGATTCTTTCAGCTTGTTCAACAGCCTCTTTGAAAAGAACTTGTCAAGGGCATTCTGAAATGCCTAATTTATTCAGATTTTTATTCATTTTTTTCTCCTTTGTCCACTACACTGACAAGTTCAAAGAGTTAAGATATGCACAATACAATTTTCTTCTGCCAAAACCATGCTAATCAGACTAACATCTCATGATCTTCCTGGTACTGTTCTATTTTTCCCTCCTGTATTTGCCAGCCACAAATACAAGGCTGACAGGTTTATGTTCACACAACATTTTGCAGAACAGGTTCCTGTCCAGTAAGAATACATATAAGGTTGCTGGATAGGAAGGGCTACATTAAGGTAACAGAAGTATAAACCACATCTAATGCTCACAAGTAATAATGAAATCAATTGGTAAGCTTTATATTAAAAACAACCTATGGCTGAGGAAACAAAAGGAAAATACAGGAAGAAATAAAAACAAGAATCCAAGAAATATGTAAACATACACTTGAATAAGTTCTCTTTCAGCTCAGTCAGTCCCAACTTTCCCTATAAATGTATGTCCATGCAGAAAGCCTGTAGTTCAGAAGCAGACGAGGCAGCAAATTGTCGCACACCTTGCTCAGGGGTCTGCTATGCATGGAAAAGCCCAGCTGTACTGTGATGTTGTCCAGAGCTGGCTATGATACAATTCCCTTAAGCCACAGTCCCACAAATACCTATAAGCTAGCAGGAACCAGCACTGCCACCACAAAAAGAGTGGAGTAGTACTGGTGTCCTGCCGCCCTTCTCCACCCTGCCATACCCTCTCCCTCAAGTCATGAGTGAAGTTAATCAAGGGATCTGCAAGCAAATATCTCATGCCCTCAGGACATACTCGTTACTAGAAACTGGCCTTTGTTCCACTGTGGCAGGGTAGGTCTTTGGACTGAACTCACAACTACTGTCTTTTAATCTCAAAGGTATAATTTCATAAATATGAATATGCTATTTCCTGCAGCTCTACTGAAGCAGTCCCTTGTATTACAGAGTCCAAAGTCTCATGGGCAGGTTTAGACCCTAGAGCAGCTGCAAAAATCATACTGCACACCCTTCAGAGCACTTGGTGCACACTGTGGATCACATCAGGCTTCCTTTTTAACCTGAAAGATTATGTAACATAAGAGAAAGCCGCATCCAAACATCAGCCTTATGCCTTTTCTAATATCCCTCATTAATCCCCAAACCATCTTACCATGGAAACAATGCTGGATATTTGCAACTTCAGAATGGTTCATTTACTGATATGGATTCTGAATTCAGTACACACATTCTACATAAAAGTAATACACATCAGGGAAACAACAGACTTTTTCCCACCCTACATGAATTGCTGGATGTATCATTTGAGTATCACATCAAAATCTAGAGATTGTAAATTAAATCCCTTAATTACATCAAGGGTACCTGGCACAAAAGAAGTACTTTCTGTAACAATCAAGCAAAGCTTTGGAAGCTGTGTGCACTGGCTGTAAACTAATGAGCTCAGATTAAAAACCAAACAGGATTATCAAAAAAAGCATCATTAACTTAATGTCTCTCTCCCCCCACCCCCCCCCAAGATATTTCAGAATATAAGACAGCAATAAAGTAAGTTACCAAAATTCATTATGTTTTACACAAACATTTAAACATTTTCTGACCTCAGACTGGCAAAGTAAAGAAGAAAATGATTCTTCAGCAAAAAAATAGAATTTTGGGTCTCACCCTTGCCAGCACAGTGCCATTTGATACAATTAATATCTTGCTCCTGAAGCAGGCTGCTGCAATGGCAATATTTTTAGACCCCAAGGGAAAGGAGTGCATTCTGAGGCATATGCAAATAAATCACCAGGACACAAGGAGAACTCTGCTCTTCCTCCTCTAGCCAGGAAGCACGTCAATGCAAAGAACTGCCAGGCTCTGAGACACACAAAGAAGTCTACATACCAACAGAAAACAAACTTACAAGTCAGATCATTAAATGGGAAGAACAGGCTTTTGGTACTGCCTGATCTGCATTTATGAAAATATGAATCTTCTCATGTTTACAATGATAGTAGGCCAAGGACCAGCTGCAGAGCGGCAAAAGGATTAATTTTAGATTACATCCTTCATCCTTTTTTCATGTATTAGTTTTCATCAAGCGAACAAGCGAAGTCAAGTTATTCTGTAGCTACACAATAGCCAGACCAAAAGAAGGGAACAGCAGAGCCAAAAGGCCAGAAAGAAATGGAATTGCCCCCTTTGGCAACTGCCTAGTTTTACTGGATTAGAGGCTACATGACACTGTGCCCTTATTTATTTTAGTAGGCTAAATTCCCCATCAAAAGACGAACTAAGCAGCCACATGAACAGCAGTGCCAATAAAAAAAAGAAATGATGACAATCCACATTTGGGGAGGCACAACTACATCTTTTGATTAGAATTACAAAACAATTCTCAGTGTTGCAGGCTGCTTGCATGATGTTTAAGAGTCAAAAAGCCAAATAAAACAAAACAAAACAAAAAAATCACTTAAATTTGACCACCAAAGACCAAGGCAATACTACATACAGGACTACTAGCTGTGAACAAGTGTTAAGGGCATGAATACAATGCAACTTCCTAATTTAAATACAGACAAGAACAACTAGTTTCACAATACGTTTTGAATACTGCTGCACCATCAATGCAATATCTAGGCTTCTAGAAAATAAATGAACATCTTTTTCAGAATTTTTAATAAACCTCAATTTTTCAAATCATAACAAAGAACAATGAATTCAACAGAGCAAGTACTGCATAGTCATGGGCAAATTCATAAAGCCTGTGTAGTGAAACTGCCCCACCCAAAACCTTCTATAGAAACTGAAGGTGGGAAGCAGCTAAGGCTGCTTCTCAGCATAATTCTTTACATTGCGGAGGGAGGTTAATTAAATACAGCATTTTGGGATCCAATGATGAAGCATTATTATATGGTCTTTAAAGTCTAGGTAAAGATCGGGAAAGTAATTTCCACAATTCTTATTTAACGATTTACTCCTCGCTAGTTTCCATATATTACTAAAATTAAGCAGTTATGTTTATTACACTCCATCTACACTAATACTCTCTCAAATTGCTAACCCTTAAACTTGTGCAAAGAGCATACCATGCAAGTTCTACTTCTTTGCTGTAAAAGACATGTATTTCTTCATTTGCATTCATTCTGCAAAGCAACGAAACTCTAAAACGTATGCAAACAAATCCCTTATACCCTTTATACGTGCTAAATGAAATTAAATTACATGTCAAGACAAAACTATCTTGCATAAAAAAACTGCAGTTTCATAACATGTCACCTTTCCAATATTTGTGTATATAAATTAAACAGATCAGAAGAAAATAGTATGTTCACAGTTCTTTCATGAATAAAATAAGCCATATTCTTGTACACAACATTCAAAACACTAATCACCAAGTATATTGTTACAAAGCAAAGAGCTTTGCACACACACATAGTGAAAGTTTTCTTATCGCAGCAGAGTAAACAATTCATTCTTTAAACTGGAAATTTAATTAAATTTGGCTGTGATTTAAAAAAAAAAAATCCTCAATGATTTGCCTCAGTCTACCAACAACAGCAGCTTTCAGGAATCCCAGGTCTCAGAGACTAGAGTAAAAGGCTGGAGCAAAGAAGATATACCCTTGGTGTTAGAGAAGCAGGTCAAGAAATACTTAAGCAAATTGGATGTTCTTAAGTTTATGGGCCATGATGAGATGTACCCACAAGTGCACAGGGAGCTGGCAGATATGACTGCAAGGCTATAATATTTGCAAAGCTCTATAATCTTTGGTCAACCATGGCAGCTGGGATAAGTGCCTGAAGACTGGAAAAAAGCAAACGCCACTCCTGTCTTCAGGAAGGGCAAGAAGGAGGACCCAAGGAACTAGAGGACTGTCAAACTCGCCTTGATCTCTAGGAAGATGACTGTCCTGGAAACCATTTCCAGGCACATGAAGCAGAAGAAAAACACCAAGAGTAGATGACGTATTCATAAAGGGGAGGTCATACTTGACCAACCTGGTAAGATTCTATAATGAAACTACCAGCCTGATGGATGAGAACTGTGGAGATAGTCTTCTAGACTTCACTAATGCCTTTGACACTGTCCCCCATAAGATCTTCATAGAGAAGATGTTAAATTATGAACTGGTTGAGCATACAATGAGGTGGATCAAAAATCGGCTGAAGAGCTGGACACAGAGAGTACTGGTGCATAGTGCAAGGGGAGGAAAAGGACTAAAGAAATGTTAGATCTTCAAGTTCCAAACATTTTACCAGAGAACTCAGAGACTATAACTTTTAGAATGACAAAGGTAATGTTTTTCTAACATTTCTAGAGGCCTACTGTGAAGCCAACACCATTTACATAGCACTGGAATGACAACTTCTTTCATGCAAAATATTTATTGCACTATGATATGCATGACAATATCAAATTACACTTCTGTCTTCCAGTTAGTTCAGATTCAACCTGTGTTTCAGAACCATCTTTGCAGGTATCGAGGCACTCCCAATGTTTAGCTGAAGTGCATTTTAATTAAGTCATTTAGACAAACCTCCAAGCTGCTCATATTCTCCCCTCCCTTAGTGAAGGCACAGGCACTACCTACTAATTTGACTGCCTGAAATCAGCCTGTTGCTCTAGAGAAATACTGGCCTGTACTTGGAAAAGTACTGAAGGTCTTTACAAAGCTGTTAACCAAAGCAACAAAAGAAACAAAGCCTCCCTGTAATGCTTTGCAAGGACAGTTGTAGGTTAGAAAACCAGAGTAGTGAAAACCAGTCACAGACTAATTTATGTGGGAAGGGAATCCAGGGCCTGTAGTCCCAGTCTTTGCTCAAAACGGGGCTAATGTCAGCTTAAGGTTTAACAAGAACAGAGATCCCTCAATCTCTCAGCACCTGTTCCCCAGAAGGACCATTCTCACCCTGACAAATTTTTTTCTTCATATCCAACTCAAATGTTCTCTGTTGCAACTTATCTCTGTTTCACCTCATCCTTTTGCCAAGCCCCTACAAGAAGCACCTGGCTTCACCTTCTCTGTAACACTTGCCCAGGAGGTAGTTAAACCAGCAGTAAGGTGCCCTTAGCCTTCCCTTCTCCAAGCCACAAGCCAGCTCCCTCAGCCTCCCCTCATATACTGCCATATGCTCCAGCCCACTGCTCTTCTTGGTGTCTCTGCAGGCCAGGCTCCCGTTTGCCAGTGCGCCTGTAATGCAAAGCCCCAGACTGGCTGTGATATTCTTGATGCAGCCTCACAGCTGCCAGATAGATGTGAACAATCATTTTCCTCAATCTGTTCTTCCTAACGGAGCCCAGTGGTCCTAATGGTCACCCTTCACTGCTGCAAATGCACGCTGCTGACTTGTCCACCAGGATATGAGATTTAAGCACCGTGCCTCACTCCTGTGTGACTCCTCCGAGAGAGCCAGAGCCTATGATCATGTTCCTTCTTGTTATCTCAAGGCAGCTTTGTCCACTTCCTCACCTTGGGGCACATCTGCTGCTGATGTTCTCTGTTGACATCCCCACCTTGTTGTTCTCTTCCTAATTCTGACCCAAAAACTCTTGATAAGCCCGCTGCCCTCACCACAGCAGAGCTCTGCACATTCACACCTTTTGCAGTGACATAACCTTTCCACCTTCCCTGTCTGACCTCCATAAAGAGCATGTGTTATAGCACTGCAGTTACATGAGCACATTTCTGTGATCTGAGGGAGATCACAAGCATGCAATGCCCACAGACTTCTCTTTTCACTTGGACATTTCTCATCCATGCTAAGAATTCACATGCACCTGAGATGAGACCCCAGTCATACAGCTTCTTACAGGGCACTGTGAACACTTACCCTGCTGAGCCTCCCCACATGGACTACCCAACTCAGTCCCTCCATTTGTCTGCTAGAGAAAGCATATGACAGGATGGATTTAGCATGACTAAATAAAGCATGGAAAGGAATTAAAGTCTTCCTACGCTAGCTAGCAACAAGTTACTTTTTCCATTTTTAAACAAGCTGCTACCTCAATTTTCATTTAAGATCAATTCATGAGAATGTTCTACGAACAGGGAGATTTTACCCCACTAGACCTTTATTCACCTCAAGTTCCCTAAATCTATTACTTTCTGACTCTGCTAGATATAGAATTGGTTTCTCCAATTTGGTCCTCATGCAGCATAGGCATTTTGGAATCTGAAAAAAAGAAGCTCAAAACAGTCTTGAAATAGAAAATGATGCTTGAGTACAGCCTGTAATTCCTGTGGAACTGAGATCCCCACACCTCTTCTGCTACAGGACACAGCCACAGTATACACTGAGGACTAAAAAGGTCTGCTGGAACCTTGCATTTGTGCTGTGTACAAATACAGTTTTGTACTCCAAAATAGATAGCTTCCCTCACAAAGTAATAATAGAAAAAAATATAGATAATAACAGAACAAGCACTATTTTACATTCTTCTGCATTTCTCAAACTTTCTTGTATCTGAAAAATAAACAATACCTACTGAAGTTGCTTGCTGTACTTCACTAAATCATGTTACCCGATTAATATACATATTTGCAATGTAATTTTCACTTCCTGTCTCTGGAAATGCATTCTAATTTCAGAAATATGCTGACTACAAAAGAAAGAGTGAGAACCTCATGTACTTGCCATCCGAATTCATGGTATGGCGAAAGCAGTGTTGTATCTTGCATACTTATGACCGATCATTATTTTTTAATCATGGAAAACCAGCCAGACATGGGCAGAACCCCATGTCTTTCAAGACAGACAAGAACCAGGGACCTCTGTTCTCTTAGTTCTCATTAGAAGTTGTTCCAGTAGGTAAACTTTGTTATCTGAAGCATGTGCACTGCATACATTAATTCATGTTGTTACGGTATCCTGCATTGATGGTTAATACAGATTACTGATAAAACATTGTGTTCTATTTAACCATAAATGCAACACCACATTGCAGATTACAAACAACTGAAAGTTGACCCACTTAGCTCCAAAAGACGAGTTGCACCATCTACAGGCCTTAGCAGAGGGTTACAAAAATCTTACTTTCAAGTTTTTGAAACAAACTGTCAAACATCCAACTCCACATTTCTGAAATAAAAATTTAAGTAAAGATACTTCCTGGGTAAGTAAAAACAACAGATTTACTCAAAAATAACGTCATCTAACATCAGTCAAATCTAGGTAGGTTGGGCTAGTTTGGTAAGTGTTAAATGGGGTGCTTTATTGTGACAGACATTCAAGCTAAGAAATAATCAGTTACCCACCTCAATGACAAAGGAAGCACTGGTTTTCTATGAACAGTAAAGCACCAGAAATCCAGATGTTTTCTTCTCAAACTATCTATGTGCTCTAAAATTATATTGTGTGAAAATTCTGAATTCTTAAAACAACCACAATTTACACTGCAGCACACAAAAGATAACTTGGCTATCACAAATCTTTGAAAAGATATTTAAATCTGGCAATGCATCTTATCAGTCCAACTAACAATTTATCTTATGTTTGTTCCTTTGAGTTAAAAAAGAACAGCCCTACACATTCTGAATAGCATTAAGATTGGGAGGACGGCATATCAGCAGTTCATGATTAAAATGCATTGCTTTTATCTGGAGGCCTAAGAATTAAATTCATTAAAGCAGTCCTTGAAAGAAAGACACATTTGGACAAGCTTAGTTATGATGCAGCAATGCTACAGAATAAACTGAAAGGTATGACTATTTTTTATTTTAGCCTGTACGTATGGACACTACTTTTAATAAATTGCAACCCTGGTGGTTTTGTGGATTGGCAAGATACAGGAGGTTATCAATGATCTCCTTGAAATGTTTCAAAATTGGATACACCAACCTTTACAAGCTTTATTGATAGCTTAATTCCACCCAAGTACTCCCCTCCTCCTTTAAACATAGCTTTTGTTAAATACAACCACCATTAGCCATACAGAATCACAACACCGAATGTAGAGATGATTGTAACTCTACAGAACAGTTCAAGTTACATTTTCTGCCCCCTATCATTTAACCCCAACTTTATAAGGACAACACTTTCTTCTAGATTTGCAGGACTTTTGATGCACAATAAGCAGCAAACAAGCCTGATAAAAAAGTTAGAATTTCCAATGTTTACTTTGCATAAGAAAACCACAAATGGGAGTAATTAATTTCCAAATCTTAAAACCAGCATAACCATAAAATTAAAGTTGTCATGGATTTCAGGAACCAGAACCGACAGAAGTAGAAGATCCTAGCCATATAATCAAGAACTGACGATGAAAGCTTTGTAACACATGCAGAAGTAAGATAAAGCATTCAGTAAATCTGGGGACAAATACTTCATGTCAACTTCAAACAGTTTTATGCATGTTTTGATCGAGTTATTAGACATCATTCTGAAAATGATTTGAAAACACATACATTTGTTGAAAAAAAGCCAAACAATTCAGTCTATAAAACTAGAGAGAAGACTATTCATTGTATAACTTCTTTAAACTTCCCCTTGTCCAAGCCAAAATGTCTTTTTTTGCAGTATTTTGCAGTATCTCTGCTAAAGCCCAAGACACTGTATTTTAGATAACAGCACATATGAACATAAGTCTTAGAGAATATATCAAAGTTAAATTCAATTTTGTGTACTCTTCTGCTTTTTTAAGACACATATTAGCATACACCTTGAAATGCACTAACCTGCCATTCACTTGAGTTGCATGAAGTTTAGTTTTAGATGATAGGGGAATAGCTATATTTAGCACAAGTTTAAAAGAAACTGTAGGCTTTGTGTGGTGAATATAATCAAGAAATAAACACACGTGCAAACATTCTGTGGGAATATGGCATTTGCAGTTTTCATTTCTGAAGGACTGAGAATCAGTACAATCTCAGCAGTGAGCTGAGAAATTCTGTAAAGCTTCGTATCAACTGATACTGCTCTCTACTGGTAGGGCAGACACATGGTGGCAGGAGGCAGTATGAAAGATCAAGAAAGATTAAAGACCATATTTGGGCCACAATAGCTAGGCAAGATATGGTGTGTCCTGTTACAACCAGAAGTATTTTCTAGAAATACAAAGAGGTCACTACTGCTTAATTTATTCGCTGGTAAACTGGAAGTGGCATCAAGATACACAGACTGAGCATTTGTAGTACGAAGAACAGTTAGAAAGTGGCTGCTGCAGTGCCCTGGCATGTAGCATTAATTATTTGACCATCTAAATATATACCTCCTTTCTAAAAGGTCGTAATTGTAAAAGTATTTAATCCAGCAGTGAGCTGTCACTATGTATCTCATAGAGCAAAAGACTTTCTGCTCTGTTTAACCACAGTATACTGGAGGATAGCACACTTTCAGCTACCATTTCTAACACACCAAGTGTTAAACATATTTTTTGGTTGGTTGGTTGTTTTTTTGTGTGTTTTTGTTTTTTTGCTTAAGAAGAAAAATACTTCTGTGAAATAGTTACTAATTTGCATATGTCCATGAAACATGCAACACCTTTACCTTTCTTCAATTCTATTCTTGTCCATAAGTGGCTGTTTGATCCACTGATTAACCAGTCTTTGTCCTTGAGGGGTTCTGCATTTATTTAGTAAACCGGATAGGGACTGTGTAGTATTAGCATTTTCAACAGAACTCTGGAAAAGAAAAAAAGAATTAGTGAAGTTTACTGACACACACCAAATGGCACTCAGGTTTGCTACTTAACACAGATCAGAGTTTTTTCTGTATGCAACTTGGCACCATCAAAAAAAAAAAATCAAATGAAACAGCACAGCATTAAAGCAGCTACACACTGGTCCCTGGAACATGGCAAGCAATAAATGGGTTTGTCTATTTTTGATACTAGCTGAATCATCGGAAAAATGAGAGTCATTGGATAGTGAGTCCTTTGAATAGGAAAAGTGAAAACATACTTGCTAGCTTGCTCTTTGTGAAGACAAAAAGGTGTTAAGGTGAAAAAGGGGAGGGGGGAGGGTGTAATCCTGTCCATTTAAAAAGAAGAAGGCAGAAACAAGCTTTGGTTCAAGGGTTAGAATTCCCAGTTAGAATGTCATGGTGCTTTTGGAATGGTCTTAAATTCCATCCAGTTCACCGGTCTACTTGCTGCAGCCAGCCCTCTATTTCCATCACCAACAGCAGCGTTCCTGGCATGTTTCCTCTCTCCTTAATATGAACTAATTCAGACTTCCATTCTCTTTTCCAATTCCAGCATGACTGTAGAAAGCAACAGTACTTCGGAGTTCTTTATCATACCATGATCTAACTTTAGAGTTCCTCTCTTCTCCCACCCCAAGTCTGCTCCTGCCACTGGAGACATGAACTTCTCAGACTAAAACAAAGGAAAGTCAAAGCATCCCCTCCTCTGCTTAGCCAGACACCTCAGCAGCTACAACCAAGTACTTCCAAGGGACTTCCCATATCTGCATTTTACATGCAGACACTTGTTTGTGGCCCCTTCCTACCTCTCTTATGATCTTCTACATTCCAAAAAAGGCTAACAAAAAAAAAGAAAAAAAACAGCAAACAAAAACAGTGGTAACAGTCGCTAACTAAGGCATACATTATACAACAGTAGCTAAAAACAAAGCTAAAAAGCAGCAACTGTCCTTAATTAGGATCTGGGGAGCTGAGACTTGACTGTCAGGCTATTACTGTCCTACTGTCAACAGCTAAACAAGCATACTGCCAAACACTGATCAGTTCAATTGTGCATTTCTTACCTGGAAAAGGTTGAGGGCTTGGACAGCTGCATTATCTAGAACCATGTATTGACTAAGATCAAAAGTAGTCAGTTCAAATTGTCCAAAATTAGACTCATCCGACAGCAACTCTAAAAACTTGATAATGGCTGCCAAAGATGAAATAGCGACCTGAAGTTGGAAAAAAAAAAAAGGACAATCTCGTTCAAAATACTCCTGAATCTGGGAGTATTTGATAATAAATAAAATCACAGGAAATACAAACTGGCAATGTCTCTTAGTCATATCAATTATATCAGATGCATTCCTTTTTTCTAGGGCACAGCAGCTCCTTTCTAGGTAGGTGCAAGAAAAATGAACTAGACATTTGCATAATCTGATAAACAAACTAAGATGTAAAGTACACGTTTGCCAGCTTTCCAAAGCTGTTATCAGCTGGCCCAGGAACACATTTCTGGCCCAGGAACACAAACGAGTTATTGCAGGTAAATTAGATACCATAGATCATCTGAGGACATGGTTTCAGGGTTAGTTTTCAGACAGAACAAGGATCTGATCTGGCTCACCAACATGGCCTTACAAATGTTAGTGCCAGCACAAAAGAGAGGGAGCAGCATTACTGACTTGTTCAGTTGTAAGAGTCTTCAAACAATTTTGAACTGTTATGAAATCACACATTAAGGGAGAATAACTCTGCTGATGCTCATTGCAAATGTAAGGTACAATCAAAAGCATTTTAAAACAAATTAAAACATGTTTTATCTCAAGCAAATTAACTCTTATTTACAGCTGACTAAGAGAAGTACACTCAGTTGATATGCAGGCACTACATCACAGGTTTGAGCCGTAAGATGATATAAAACATGAAAATATTAGCATACACAGTACTCTAGTTCCAAATGAGTTTGCCCATTACGCAAATTAATCTAAAGATTGTTCTTGAGTCCTTATGTAGACAGATAATGAATAGGACGTACCTCCTGCTTAGTCAATATGTTTACTAGAGTTTACTACTTTAAAGAGATGTTTGGTACCTCACTTTTTTTCAGAACCCCTAGAATCTGACTTTGACATAAAGATTCAAGCAGGGCAGACCTGCTAAGCACTTCAAGAATGCAGCTTAATGTGCCATAGGTTATACAATGTATTTTCCCAGAAGTGCAAGAATCCAGTATAAAACAGGATCAAGAAGGGTAGAGATCAGTTCACAACAAGTGCATACACCACAGTGCTAGATGCTCACCTGTTTTTCCATCTCTGGCAACGCTGCACTATTAATTTGTTCTTCTTTTTTTGATTTTAGCAAGCGATTGAGATCCTGAACAATATCTTTTGTTGTGAATTCTGCCTTCTTTCTGTCTGTAATCAGGATTCCTCCTCTCTGAACGACCTGTTGTCCACAAACAGACAGAGTTATCAATTGTTTTCAATTTTCAGCAGATACATGTTCATCTCCTGAGGGGGGGACACACTGAGGAGACATTTATTTACTGCTGATTTGCAGAAAGAAGAATGACAGAAGATTTTACCCTTACAATTTTTTTCTGATTAAAATGCAAATAAGTCAGACAGATCACACATTTTATATGCATAAACCAAAATTTCCTCAAGTCTACATAGCACTTCCATAAATCACAGCACCTAGCTAAGAAAACAGAGATAGAGCTTTTTAGATAAAGTTTTGTCTAGCTGTAAGCCTAAGGCTATGAGCAAAGGTAATTCCCTTACTTGTCGCAGTTTTCCCATCTCTCCTGCAGTCTCTCCTCCTGGCAGCACGCACTCCTTAGGTCCCAGCTGAACCAGTAGAGCTTCAAGGTTTGAGAACTGATCATTATCTGGGAATTCACAGACGCTCAGTTTTCTCAGCGTAGTGTCAACATACCCTACTCCTACAACTCTTTGTCCATCAGCAGTAGACAGCTTCACCCCCACAACCCCAATAGCCATTGACATATCATTGTTGGCAAAGAGAACTTCCTCAAACTGGGCAAGATTTCCCGGAGAACCCTGTTTAGAGAAAAAAATAGAGTTTGAAAGAGTGTGTATACACAGATAAACTTATTAAAAAAAAAAAAGACAATAATATCTAAGAAAAATCCATTAATACAAAATATACTGCTGTTTCAACTTTGTTTTACCATTGAAATTTTACATATCATCTACAGAAAGTGAACTACCTCTGGCTTCTTTTATCTCCCAACCTATGACAAGTTCCTCCAGCAGTAGAATACCGGAATATACAACAGACCACATGATTTGCCACCGTACCACCAGTCATCAAGAGTTCCAAACTGAAGGACACAGGAAACAGTAATCCCCTTCCACATTTAAAAAAAAAAAAAAAAAAGTATAAAATTGTACCTTGTATGCTAGATACCAGTCATTTTCTTTGACAGATTTGCTCCCTGCTTTATTCTTGTAAACTTCAACTCTGTAATGACGAACCAGGAGCAGATCTCTTACAAAAGATTCAAAGTTCATTTTACTAAGCACAACACTTTCAAGTTTCTGATTCCCTAGGGAAAAAAAAAAAAAAAAAAAGTCTTATTAGATGCCTGAATAATGCGTTGACATTTATTTTCTGTAATCAAAACCCCCCAAGAAACAGAACTAACAACCTTCATGATGGATGTTACTCTGATACTGAATAGCATGTAAAGCCCATGAAGCATAAAAACACAACATTCCACTGATTAACGTTAAGCATGAAGTATGCACCATCTGACTTTGCAACATTAAGCTCCTTAAGATAATGCTAAGGTTTGCCTCTTCTGACAAAATGCTTTATCTTAATGTTCTTACATGTGTTGTCTGAAAGCTCTACCTTCTCTTTTAGTTATTTTATGAAGAGATAAGTAAAAAAGCAACAAGGGGTAGGCACAAGAGAAAATCTTAGGCAATACATAATTAAATGTTATTCACTGCTGCAGGCCATCATGAGTCAACCACCTCAGCATGGAGACATCTGTCCATGTGGATCTCACTGTTGTTAACTGATTAGTCACCTGCACAACTACATGAGCCCAGTCCTCAGCTATCGCAGAAGATGTCATGGAATCATCTCCACAAATGGAAACCTGACAGTGCTCTAATGTTAATAAATGGTGTTTATTGTGGCCAGCTGTCATCCGCATCTGACGGCTGTGTGATGTGAGCTTATGGGGAGGGGTGTGTGTAAGCAGAGTGTAAGCAGGGTGTAAACAGAAGCACGCTGTCTGCTGTAGGTCCCTTCCTACGTTATCAGTGACATACACCCTACCCAGAACGACGGAGAATTATCATTTCAAAGCAGCGAGAGGCTGGAAAATAACACAGATTCGCGTTTATTTACGCTTGCTTTGAAGCAGCGGCGAACCAGATCAGACACAAAAGCCCGGAGACCTCTCCTCGCCTCCCATTCCCCCGCACCACACGCCGCGGCCTCCAGCGGGCCGCCACCTCCACGCAGCGAGGCCACAAGCGCCCAGGCCGGGAGGAGGCCCCCGGCCTCCGAACCGGCCACAACGTGACGGGACGGACCCCAACGGTCCCCAACGGTCCCTAACGGACCCCAACGGCAGCTCGAGCCCCCCCCCCAGCCCGGCCGTGACGCACCCGCGGCGCCCGCCAGCTGCCGGATGACGGCGCGGGTGCGGAAGAGCTCCCTGGCGGCCAGCCGCGCGTCCGCGCCGTGCGCCGTGTAGTAGTCGCCGCGCTCGAAGAAGCGCACGGTGGTGTCGGGCTTCTCGGGCAGCGACAGCACGGCGCGCACGAAGCCCGCCTCGGCGCCCGCGCCCTCCGGCCACACCGCCGCTGCTGCCTCCCGCGGCGCCTCCACCGCCATTGCTGCTGCTGCTGCTGCTGCTAACCCTGCTCCTGCTGCTGCTGCTGCTGCCTCCCGCCAACCGCCACCGCGCGCGCACCGCCCCGCCAGCAGCGCACGCGCCCCACCGCCGGCAGCCAATCGCCGCCCGGCTCTGGCAGCGCGTCACGGCCTCGCCGCGGGCAGCCGCTGAAGGGTAGCTCAGCTCCCGGCCCGGCCCCGCCCTGCCTGCAGGGGGCTGCGGCGCGCAGAGCGCGGGTGGGGGGCCTGGAGCTGCTGTAAAACGCCCGGCAAGATGGAGTCTTGGAGCCCCGAGCGCACCTCGGGGTGAAAAGAAAGCACTTGGGTGTTTGGCATTGCTTTTATGTATTTTTTTTTCCAGTCAGTTCCACATCATGATTCTTATGTCCCAGTTCAGTCATCTGCATCTGATCGCCCACAGTCAAAACGCATCTTAGAATTGAATAAATATCTCAGCATTTCTTCACAGAATCACAGAATTTCTAGGTTGGAAGAGACCTCAAGATCATCGAGTCCAACCTCTGACCTAACGCTAGCAGTCCCCACTAAACCATATCCCTAAGCTCTACATCTAAACGTCTTTTAAAGACTTCCAGGGATGGTGACTCCACCACTTCCCTGGGCAGCCTGTTCCAATGCCTAACAGCCCTTTCAGTAAAGAAGTTCTTCCTAAGATCCAACCTAAAACTCCCCTGGCTCAACTTTAGCCCATTCCCCCTCGTCCTGTCACCAGGCACGTGGGAGAACAGACCAACCCCCACCTCGCTACAGCCTCCTTTGAGGTACCTATAGAGAGCAATAAGGTCGCCCCTGAGCCTACTTTTCTCCAGGCTGAACAAGCCCAGCTCCCTCAGCCGCTCCTCACAAGACTTTTTCTCCAGACCTCTCACCAGCTTCGTCGCCCTTCTCTGGACTCGCTCAAGCAGTCCTATGTCCTAGTTCTTGCCTACGTCCTTACCCTTTCTTGTTTCTGACTCCCATTGTTCGCTTCCCACTGCTTTCCTCCTCCTTCCACCCTACATTAGCTTCCCTCACCTCAGCCCTCTCCCCTCCATCCATCCCGCCTGGCCCTGGCTGTTCCCTCACAAGAAGCACTGCAGCATCTCCCACCACAACCCCCGCTGCCCTGCTCCTGCACAGCATCCCCTGAACCGCCTCTCCACTCAGGGGCACCTCAGCCCTCCCATCCCAAACACCAGTGCCATGCCCCTGAGGTAACGGCTTTCCTCACACCAGCACTCTCCTCAGCCTTTCCTCCTAAATAGGTCCCATCAGGTTATGGTACAGATGACTACTTCAATTAAATTAATGAGACAATTGGAGACCCATTTTCAGTTATAAATGTTGTGGCATTGCTGTAAGTATGTTACCAGAACCTTGACAGCTTTGCTGTAGCTCCAAATCTTCCTCTTATGTCCTGAACAATTATAAAATCAGCATCTTTCTTGAGGGGCAATTGGATTTATTTTCAGTATGTGTAAGTGTACTTTTCCAAAACGTATTTTCAGAAGAGCTAAACCACCTAGCCTAATATTCCCCTGCACCAAAATTGTTTGCTTGAGGCTGTGCTCATGTAGAAAAATTAGGCCTAAATAACTACCATTCAGCAAACAGGTAGTCTTCTGAAAGGCAATCATAATGCCAGAAGTGAGGTGATAAAACCACATCAGCCCAAAATAGATGGGATTACTTCTCTTTGTACATACAGATGAGTATGGATAAGGCAGATAATGGCACAAGAAGATTTAAAAACAAACAAAACAAAACAAAACAAAAAAACATACTTTTATGAACATCTGGAGAGGAGATGAGCTCAAGGAACCTCATTACCACCTTCAAAAGAGATAATAACGCCTGTTAAACTGTAATTGCTGTGTGTTGAAGTGCTTCATTCTCACTCTTCTGGGCTAGTTACACCTTAAGCAGTTTGCTCCAGGCAGTTCTACAGAACTGCAGTCTCCCATTTACAGAAAGCCACCACCTAAACCTGCCACTAGCGTTCTTTGTGGTGAGCACAGCTCATGAGAAACCTTCATGCCATGACATCTGCTCTACAATATTTCACTGGATCCTTTGAGCTTCACCTTTCCTCTGAGCTTTGGCTATTTCTTTAACCCCTGTGTTCTGCACACTGGCTGATCCACACAAGTCTGACTGTAGACCATCAGCCTATTAGGAAAGGTGGTTGCTTCCTCATGCTGTTGCTAGCAGAAATCTTGCTGCTTTCTCTCTTGTACACCAGGAGGGATGAGGAGTGTAGCTGTTAGGCACATGGTGGATGGTAAACATATGCGAATCTAGACCTTCGTTACTTTTGTTGCCTTTTTATGCATAATGACCGTACACAGAAATTTTCATACTTTATTTTTCAGTTAAGAAAACGGATGCCCTTTAAACACTGAAACACTAAAAAAAATAAATCCTGTTTCATTAACAGTTAATTAGTATTCAACGGTGTGATCAGTGGCAGCAATAATACTTTTGAATTTTTAGGAATGTCACCAGAAAATTTTGTGACTGGTGTACGTATGTGTGCACACATACAGTGCAACAGAAGTCTAAGATAATATTAATGGGATAAAAATAGTTTGTTAATGTAAGCTGGAAAACAGAAAATGTGGCTGTTACCTTGTAAAGGACCTTTTAACTTTCTTGTATGCAGTTTTTTATTCAGACCAACTTGCCACAGCCATCCCTCTACTTTGCAGTCACCTGAATGTGTAAGGATTCTGCAGTGCATTTAGGGCTTAATAGAGGGAAAACAAAAACATCTTAAATGTATCAAGTTTTTACATGCTGTAACTTGATAAGCGTTGCCTTTAACATTATACATCACCTCCTTTATCTACCACCTTCTCCCTTGTGTGTCTGCCATTGCACTGTTAAGAAATAAGAACAAAGGGTTTTTAAAAAGTCCATAAAACTCCTGTGGAGATGAACCCACTATTCCCTGTGTGTGAGCCTCTCTACAGCATGCCTGACTACCTGTATGCCTAACAACGGATCTTTGTAACGCCAAACTGCAGTCTCGGATGGAGGTTGCTAAAATTCAGTATCAGTTGTAAAGCTGGGGCAGCAGAGCTTCTAGCATTTTTAGTTACCTATATTTTTTTTGCAGGGCTACTTCAAGTAGTCTATAATTCAAAGCCTCTGTGTTTTACGGCAATCAACGTCCAAAAGGTAAAGATGCAAATACATGTATACATTTCAGGAACAGTGCTATTTGTCTTACCAAATTTATTATGGTTTTTGATGAGGGTAACAGGCATGCTATCATCAACAGACCCTACGTACCCTGTGCCTTCACTTTGTAGTCGTGGAAACTATGCTTAGGGATTACATACATCTTTGTAAGAAATTTTTATGACCTTTATTGGTCATGTTTTCTCAAGCCTTTTATTTGCATGTCCTCTTCTAAAAAGTCTCTCATTAGTTTTGCATAAGCATTTATTTAATTTTGCTCAGCAATAATAATAATGTTAATATATTACATATATAAGTGCATACTAGCATCACTCATAAGAAAGTAATAGATCCGCACCTGCCTATACAAGCACTGTTTTCCCATGTTGTACATACAAACTGAGATAAATATCTCTTTCGTTCATTCTCAGATTATTTAACAAATCTACAGTCTGGCCTTTATGTCCTGTACATTAAAAGAGAAGGAATGTGGTATCACAACATTGTGTAGAACTTTAGATTTAGGAAACATGCTCCTTCACTGAAGGAAGTTAATGAATTAAGCACATAAAAGTATTAAAATATTTACTTTGTCAAAACCAGATGCAATAGAAAATTGCTTTTTAACTTTGCTGACAACTTTTGAAGTACTGAAATAAAGAATGCTTAATATTTTGCTACTTAATGTCTTAGCATTTTCCCATAACAATTTTGCCAGCAGTTCAAAAGTGCTCTGTAAAGAAACATCATATGCCTATGCATAGAGTTGACATTATCTGATTGTCATGGGTTTATATGACAAGGTTTCGGTAGCAGGGAGCTACTGGGGTGGCTTCTGTGAGAAGAATCCAGAAGTTGCCCCACGTTAGATACGGCCAGTTTCAGCCAGCTCCACAAGGGACTTGCTGCTGCCCAGAGTTGAGCCAGTAAGCAATGCTGTTTATGCCTCTGCGAGCACATATTGAAGAAAAAAAAAAAGAAAAAATACTGGACAACAGCAGCTGGGAGACGGAGGAGTGCGAAGCAGCCCTGCAGCCCCCAAGGTCAGTGCAGAAAGAGGGCAGGAGGTGCTCCAGGCAGGCAGCAGCAGTTCCCCTGCGGCCTGTGGAGAGGCCCCTGGTGGAGCAGGCTGTCCCCCTGCAGCCCATGGGTCCCACATGGAGCAGATCTCCACGCTGCAGCCCCCCCATGGGTGGAGGAGCCCCCGGTGGAGCAGGTGGATGTGGCCTGGAGGAGGCTGCGGCCCATGGAGAGCCCCCGCAGGAGCAGGCCCCGGGCCGGAGCTGCAGCCCGTGGAGAAGAGCCCACGCAGGCACAGGGGGTCTGGGGAAAGCTGCCACCTGTGGGGGACCTGTGCTGGAGCAGTTTGCTCCTGGGGGATGGACCCCGTGGTACAGAGACACGTGGGAGCAGTGCATGAAGAGCTGCTGCCTATGGGAAGCTCCTGCAGGCTCAGCTGGGAAAGGACAGCGTCCTGTCCCCATGTGAAGCAGGGGCAGAGAGTGACTGGGAAGGAGAAGCAGAGATAAAGCATCAGGGACTGACCACAGCCCCAACTCCCCCTCATTCCCCATGTTCTTAGTTTTAGTTTGTTTCTCACTTCTCTAGCTTCTTAATAACAGATAATTTCTAGATTCCCCCTATGCTGAGTCTGTTTTGCCCGTGACGGTAACTGTTGAGTGATGTCCCTGTCCTTATCTCAGCCCTTGAGCACTTTTTGTCATATTTTCCTCCCTCTTTCCCTTTGAGGGGGGGAAGTGAGAAAGCAGTCACAGCATAGCTCAACTGTCTACCAGAGTAAAACCACCACACTGATATTGGCTTTTTTTTTTTTTTAATAAAAATTCAGTACATTAGCCTTCTCTAGATACAGAAAGTTATAAAACACAGCAGAACAGCTCTTTTCACCCTTATTATTTTCCATTTCTCCATACATATACACTCCCATGCAGCTGTATTACACAAGTAGTGTTTAGTAAACAAAACAGGACAAAACAAAAACCTATAGAGATCAATAAAAGTACTTAGGATAGGAAACCAGGGAAAAGCCCACTACTCAATCAGTTGTAATTAACAGCTGTTTTGAGGTAAGCAGCAGTTTACTTGTACCATAGGAACTGACTTTAGAAACAGACATGGTAAAATTAATCTGAAAAAAAATAAAATCAAAATGCCTTCCTCTACTGTAGAAAAAAATGTTTTTGAACAAACTGGGACAACCTCCATGCCACACAGCAGGCACATACCAGTCAAGTCAGCACATGTGTAGCACCAGCTCAGCCACAGCACATGGCACCTCTTCCCATCCCACAGGCCAAAAATAGAGCATGAAAAAGGGATGGGGAGTCTAGGGAGAAGAGGAAAAACTGGCATATCCATGGGGAGAAGAAAGGCATGGTAATGATGGCATATTGTAGACATTAAAGAAAACATAAGATTGCACGTGACTCAACAAAAGACAGCCTTACTGAAAACTAGACTTCATTTAACAGCTTATAAAATAGTATTAAATTTAGCATGGCTCAGCAGATTGCCTTTACACCATGGAAGAAAGGGAGTGGCATGTACTGGCAAAGAGAGAATGCCCTGTAGAAACTGTCACCAACCATACACCCACCAAAAGGCAGAAAGGCATTCCTGTAAATTCCCTACAACTAGATTTTTGTGCTTAGCAAGCCCAGCAGCTTGACAGAGCAAACTGATGGGAATGCCTCTGCTTACCAAAATTTGGCCAAACCCGTGGGCTGCAGCAGCTCAGTGCACCTGTGTTCATAGCACTAGGTGATAGAAACCTTGAAGAAATGATCAGCACCGGTAACAAGCCTGCATTTTCAACATCTAACACAGTAACTAACACAAGCATGATAGCTACCATGTTGTCTGGAAGCAGAAGGTATACTGGTGACCTGTAACATAATTACAGTCAACTTCCTTGTTGTAAGCTGGGGACATACACAAGCTCTCTAATAGGCTATGTTCCACATTTAATTTTATGAACACAGTATGCAGTTTAGCCTACTTTTCCTGTTTTAGGGAGGGGGAACAAAAACATTGCATTAATAAACAGATTTGTCATTCCATTCCTTATCTTGTATCTCATTATTTCTTTGGCAACAGGAGTTACAGCATTTCCTTTATAAATCAGATGCTGGATGGACCATCTATTTACATGCTAGCTAGTATACATTACATAGGATTATTGACTGCCAAAGCAAACTATTTTATGCCAAGCTTAGGGAGGTAGATAGCCTTTTAAAGTCTGGTCAGACTCCATGACAGAAAACAGTAATAAAAACAGAAACTGAGTCTGTGAACGGTGTAAGAGCTCTAGCTCTTTTCCAGCTCTGAGATCAGTTGCCAACACTCTCCACCTACCCCTGATTAAAGGCTTGTTTTATTACAAATCCATACACACCACTTGAAAGAGCAGTCTACAGGTTCCTGAAATTACTATGTTCAGAGCATGTTTATTTTTTAATACAATCAATCCACATTATCATTTCACTCCTGTTGCACATGGGTAGTGGAAAATAAAGCATTAAATTTACTTTAAAGAAAAAGATTCAGGCTATCAAGAAATTAGATACCTGTTATTTGAGCTTCTGAAATATTTTCACCTATTCTAAGATTGCTTGCTTTAAGCATTACACTACTGAATTGAAAAGCATGATAGTTTACCAAATCATCATTTCAACATGGAATAATTAAAAGCCTGTTTCAAAGTTTTATTAGTTTGTCATAAAAAACTTACAGTAAGTTCAAA
The DNA here is from genome assembly GCF_964035555.1 of Netta rufina. Classification (NCBI taxonomy): domain Eukaryota; kingdom Metazoa; phylum Chordata; class Aves; order Anseriformes; family Anatidae; genus Netta; species Netta rufina. The sequence continues at coordinate 18,280,519 of NC_140125.1, forward strand.
TATGTACAAATAGTCATAAAAACAAAGCCATGTTCAGTTACTTATACATGAGCCAAATATTCATGACATGGCTACAAAAAAAGTCTTCAAAAAACTCCCACAAGGTTAAAACAACCATTAAAAGTTTATGTTTCAAAAGCCCAGTAGCAGCAATTGACAGCTCATTTCATTACAAAAATCAGGGGGTAGTAGTTAACTTTGACTTGAATAAAATTGTATGTTTAAGATTTAACTCTCAACAAATAGTGAAAGTAGTAGCATGGTTGTCAGTCTAGGCTTTGTTTTAACAATCATTAAGCAAGCACAATTGCCTCCCCATACAAGGAATATTAACTCTTAAGATCCATGCCTCCACTGTTTGTTTTCTTCTTGGTTGAATCTTACTTGGTGTTCAGCTGATTTAGTTATGCGTTCAGTCCTCTATGCATTTCATTCATTTCCTTCACCTGGGGGAGGAGGAAATAGGTTGAGAAACATCAACATTTGTGCTACTTAACAGGAGAACCCAGAAATCAATAACTTTACTCCAGATTTTCATCAGCAAGAGGTAATTGTCAGCTACAAAATTTGGATTCCTCTAGGAATACTCTGTACCTGGGGCTGAAACACTATACACCTTAGCACAATTCCATTGTGAAGTAGCACATCAATAGGAACTGCAAGGCCCTTGCAGTTGAAGCTGAAGACCCCTGAAGATCTCCACATCTCCATAATAAAACAAGACTATCAATGCTTCCTGTGGATTGCACAGCCCTGGCTATAGAAATGTAAAAACAGTACTTGCCTCCAGCACCTCCCCCCTCCCAAATCCTGGGAAAGACATCAGATTGCCAGTTGCCTTTGAAACTAACATGCAGAGCCAACATGGTGAACTATACAGAGATCTAAACTGGTTACAAAATTTCAATCCCCACCACCACACTCCAACATATCTGAAGCACCCAAAGCAAGCTATTAAACTCCCGCAGAAACTTTTAAGTTTAGGTTCTAACCAACCTCCCCCAAATTCCCCCATATATCATCAAAAAAAATTACCTCTGCTTTCACGTACTTCCCTTTCTTCCTTCTTGTGAGAACCTGTAAGGAAAGAAAGAGTAAAGGAAGGACAGATTAATTGTTAAGTTTAAGTCTTGATTTACATTTCACTTTATCTGTTTGGCACTCTGAACTTGAAACTGTCCATTCCCCATCCTTCCAGATTTAACAGGCTCTCTGCCACTCTTGACTACCTTAAACCAGGAGGCAAGACAGGTACTTCCTCCACCTAAATGTGTTTTCTTAATACTTCACTTTCCATGCGACACCCTTCTGTCACAACCCAAATCAGTGACAGTCCATCCATGAATTCCTCTCTACTCCAGAGTCTCAAAGAAAGCCCACAAACAGCTAGTTTACAGAGGCAGACTTTCTATCAGAGTCCAACTACCTTGGTGTATTATTCCCCAAATTACACTGATACCCACCCTGCCTGGCAGCTTTGTTAGAACTTACCAGAACAACAATTCCAGCAACTATTGCTATTATCACTATTACAATGACAGCAATGACGCCAGGAGTCAGAGACTTCATGGAAAACTCCGGTGCTATTTCATCAACATAGTAGACCGCTACTGCTTTGTCAAGCTGTACCACTTCATTATCAATGCTGACATTCAGTCTGTTGTTAAGAAAGATGGAATCGCCTTTTACCTAAGGACAGATAACAAAAGAGACTTACTAGTTCACCTTGTAATAGGCATTCTTCTATGCATTACAATTGTTTATCTTGCTTTTGCCAGAATATTTTATGACCATCAAACGCAATGCCATACATATTTAGTCTTTGGAAGACTCTACCCATGACACTTACATCTTTTTCAACGTAGTAGGCCACATCAGCTATATCCACTTCTCCAGCAGATTTGTCTGAGGAATTTTGCTTCAGATCAATAAAAATGTAAGGGTTCTCATACTGGGAAAGAAGACAGTATGAAATTAAAGCGGTTAATTTAGACCCAACTACTAAATATGCAGCAAAATACAATCTGACTTGAGGTAACATTCTCAATCAAGTTTATGGTACTTCTAAAGCAAAGTTTTTATAGAACAACTCAAATTTCACATTTTTGATAAAGCAAAGTGAATTCATATATGAACTAGGAAGACAGACGTAATTTTTCAATTCAGATAGTTATTTGCTTGTGTTCAATAAGTTAAGCTATTTTGCAAGCCTCCATTAAGATCCGTACTTTATGCAACAAAACTTCAAAGTCACTGAAAGTTTTTAGTGAATTAGTCACAAAATAAAACATGTGCTTCTTACCGTGACATCGGCTATATAGCGCCCATTCAGCATATAACGTCTGGAAATTGTTTCTTTGAAGAATCTACAAGGATATTAAAACCGCAACTGTTAAAAGCGGTAGTATTTTTACACATCACTTTTTAGATAACTAGAACCCCCCACTACCTCCACCCCCATGTCTGTTTGTGGGGGATTGACCCTAGCTGACACCTATGCAAGCCAATCTCCAAGCAATAGCTACTTTGGAACCACCCTCTCCAAACCTTATTTATTGCTGAGCATGATGTTATATGATCTGGGATAGCTTGTTGGTCAATTCAGGTCAGCTGTCTTGGATGTTTCCCCTCCCAGCCTCCTGCCCATCCCTAACCTACTCACTGAGGCAGCAGAGGGAGAGACAGACAAGACCTTTACACTATAACTAACTGATTCTTATCAGCACTGTTTTGGTGACCAGTCTAACACAGCATTATATTGGCTGATACAAAGAAAATTAACTCCACCCCAGCCAGGCCCAGCATACTCATTAAGAGGTACCAGAGCTCTGTTAATTCCCAGCAGTGAAGTTGCACTTACTGCAAAACAAATAATTACTGCACTGGTGAAGATCAAAAGACTTCAAATAGTTTTGAGAGTTCACAAATACAGCAGAAACTTCTGTTCCAGCAATAAGCAAAAAAATCCTCACAGCTACAAGCACATTTTTCTTGCTATATGACCTTTGACAAGAAGAATTTTATTTAAGCCAAGAAATATAGCTAGCCTGACATTTTTTCTCCTACTTCTTTTATGAAGTCCCTCCTCTATCTCTCCGTCAGTTTCATTTTTGAGCAGTTTCACCCGATTATCTTCTTTACTATCTTGACTTGATTAAAAGGTACATTTCCACTTAAAAATGATGGTGATTCATTTCCATTTAAACCGTTAATTTCCAATAAAATTAAAGCAAGCTTTATGAAAAACCTATAGGTCACTTACAAGTCTTACAAAGAAATTAGTTCACACATTTGACAATGCTTTTAAACACTTGGTTGTTTAGAAGTACAGTAGGTCACTTACTTCTTCAGAGACTCAGTGTTCAGAGGAGTTTCTCTTTCAGCATGTTTCATTTTAACGATGATCCACCTGAAGTAATGAATATTCTTAAAAACACATGCATATAAACAGCGTACACCAAGAATCTAATCCCATGTGGGGGGTGAAGGTGAATGAAGCAGTGAGAGGGGGAAAAAAAAAATATATATATATATATGTATCTCCTCCCCTTTCCCCACAAATCTCATTGTTTCCAAAGGAAAAAGGCAGTAAACAAGTACTTATTGCTCCACGTTCATTCAGTCCCAGTGTATCACTCACACAGATAAATCCTCTGTAAGGCAGAACCTAATACAGGAATGCTTTTAGGTCACAGCACGCCCTGCTGAAAAGACTTACGTTGTTCTGACTAATTGATTGCACTTCAAGTCTGTGTCATGTTTGTCAGTTCTTCTAACACCAGCTGTATTCACACACCAACAGGTGGTTCCATTGCACTGCTTTGCCTTGAAGACACCATTGTTTTCACACTCAGGATCATAAAGACCATCAGTATCTTCAAACGCATCTTTTGGCTTTTCACGACGACCTGATTTTGTGCTTTTTACTTCTGCTTTCATCAACAAGCATTTTGATGTCACTAAAAATAACCAGAAAGTCACATTTTACAATTTCAGACCATGCACACACAAAAACAAAACTCCATAAAGCCACATGGTTACTTCAGAAGCAACTGCATTTGAAGCCATTTCAAGGAAGATCAGATACCAAAGATGTAGGTAATAAATAAAGCCAATATGGTTTGGAGTATATCAGCTTCTGAAGCCAAATGCAGAAGTCCAGGCAGTTTCGGTTTCTTCCGCCCAGAGAAAGATTTACAGGCTACCTCAAACCAAGAAGTAAGGCTTTTAGAAAAGGCTCTTTCACCCATAAATTCATAGGAAAAGTCACGATATGTGCTTAGAAGGAAGCAAAAAATTAATGTTTGAGAAATCCTCTTCGTTAGGCAAGGATCAGATAGTGAAAGAGATCAGGGAACTGGAGTCATGCACATAAGTTACGCAGCAGGAATCAGACGCGCTCATTGTTCATCGCCAGTTGACCTAGAAGACCAGGAAGAATCTTTTTTCCCTTCCCTTGCCGTCGTTATTTGCCAGGAGCTCTTTGCGCAGGGTCACATACCCCCTCTTACACGGTACCTGGCACTTTTATTTAGGATCCCCATAGTAGCGAGAGCTCCTAGGTTAAAACCCACAAAGGACAAGCGGGCTGTACTCACGAGTATCACAGTTGACGGTGACACCGGAGCCGATGGAGCTGCACTGGCAGACGCCGTTAACCAACATGCAGTCGGTGACACGCTTGTTTTTCTCGCAAACACAGTCTGGAAGAGACACACAGCCATGAGCGCGGATGCTCCCGAAGGCGAGGCCGGGCGGAGGCTGACCCCGCGGGCAAGGAGGGGAGCCACAGCCGCCCCTCACCCGCAGCCCCGCGGCTCCAGCGTAGGGCGAGAACTTTCCCCTCGAAGCCCCAGGACCGGCTCCGGCCCTTTTTTTGCTGCCGGGCACCCCAAACCGTGGGGAGAGCCGTCGGGGGAGAGGGACACGACGGACCGGGCACCCTCCCGCCCGCGGGCAGCCCCCGTTGAGGCGGGGGCGCCATTTTGTGGCGCTGCCAGGGGCCGGGCGGAGCGGGGCGCCCACCGCCCCGGTTCGTGGGGGCGGCTCCGCGGGGAACGAGCGGGGTCGCCCTCAGGGGGGTCGAGGGCCCCGTTTGGGGTTAGCGGGGAAGGCGTGGGGCGAGACGAGGGGCGCGGGGCAGGCACTCACCGTTCTGGGCGCAGGCAGCGGCGCAGAGCAGCAGCAGGAGCGCAGCCCCGCGGAGCGGCTCCATGGCTTCGGCCGGCGGTGGGGCGCGGAGAGGCCGGGGAGAAAGCCTCGGAGGAGCGGGTTTGGGGACAGAGAGGGAGAGAGAGCGCTGCGTGCGCGGCGGGGAGCGATGTGAGCCGCCCGACAGGTTCGGCAGGGGATGGCCGCGCCGCGCCCTCCTGGCTCCGGTTACACCTGCGAGGCGCAGAGGGCGGCAGCGGCACCTCCTCCCCGGGCAGCCGGGCGTTGTTAAACCGCCCCCTCCCCCCCGCACCTGGGCGAAACTGGATGGAGCAGGGCGAGCCCGAGCTCAGCGCCCTCCCTTTCCCTGCCCCGGCCCAAATATAGCCCCTTCCGGGGCGGCCGAGGGGAGCGCCCCGAGGTGCGGCCCGGAGGGAGGGAGAGGGGACGAAACCGCGCTGCCCCGGGCCGGCGGGGGGAGGAGGGGGTGGTGGCAGCAGGCAGCCGCCCCCGACGAGGAGAAACTGTTAGTCACCGGGAGAAGTCCCGGGAAGGCGCGTGTGTGTGTGTGTGTCCGAGTGTGTCTGGGGTTCCCCGGCCCTGCCTCGCCCTTTTGGTTCCCTCCCTGAGGTGTTTTGTGCCCCCCCCCGGGGGTCGCGCTGCCACCCCCTGCTCCCGCAGCCCCCCTCTGTCGGGCCGAGGAGCAGCGGTAGATAGCGATGTTTAATGATTAATTCTGCTCGGTGGTGCCTGCTGAACTCTTTTTCTATGAGCGTTTAACAGAAATCCCGATAATCCCGGAGTTAGTTTAGCAAAAAAAACCAGGCACCTGTCTATGCAGAGCACGCTTTCTCAAGGAATCGTTCTCCTATTTCCCCCCCCCCCCCTAAAACACTACTGTATATGCTTGGTTACTCCCCTTTAGGACTGCTCCGAAGCGAATCGCTCCGGCACGGGACTGTCTGCACTTTCCTCGTTGAGAAATCAAAGTCTTCGGTACCATGTCCCTGAGCAGTGCAGCTTACCAGGAACATGTGAAACTGTAGGTAGTGCAAAAGCCCTGGCAATGTTACAGAAGACGAAAGGTAGGGAAGCTTGCTGCTGGCTTTAGAATTACTCTCCCAAGTGGAAAAGGGATGCCAAAATGTAAAACAAAAAGAAGGTGTGGTACACCTTTTTTCTGAATCTTTTCTGAATGTATTAATTCAGCTTAAAAAAATCTTTCTGAAAGATATGCCAGTGTCCTGAAAACTAAGTTATTTTAGGAAAGGAGAAAAATAATGACATCTTGCATTTATGAGAAATCCGTATTTTCAAGGACAGTTGAAACTTCCTCTTACCAGTGTTGATATTCACTGTACAATACAAACACGTTGCCACTCCTTTTACATGCAAATCTCAGTTAATGAAACTGTTTAAAACCTTTGCATGTTCTGAAAGTAAGCACAGGCTAGCGGTCTGTGCCGTTTTGTCTCTATGTGAGCTGAGTCTGTGTTGCATCTCTGTTTTCATATTTACTGTAGTCCACAACGGCCCGCTGAAATTGAGAAGCTCTCTCTGATGGGTCTGAGTTAAATGACTGTTCTCTAAGTCTGCTCCTAGTACAGTCTGAATGAGACTTCTCCATTTTTATTTTATTTTTTTGTAATTCTTCTTGCAGTTTTGAGTGGCTTATTAATACTCTTCTGGTACAGTTTTCAATGACTCAAATTAACAGCATCATCTTAGCGAAGTGAAAACTTGGAAAGACTTTTAAAGTCTCTCACATGGACTTTTCACATTGTTGCTGTCAGATGATGGCATTCTGCAGAAAGATGAGCAGGATCAATAGGCTCAGAAATGCCTGTCTTATGGTAAATCTCTTTTTGTGTGTAAATGTATTGTTTTTTTCAAGATGAGGAGTTACCCTGTCATGTCAAATTGCCAAGCTGAACTACATCGACTTTAAAAACAGGGAACAGTACACTTAATGATAGGCTTTTGCCTTTTGTTTTGTTTTAATATTGTAACTTTATAGAAACAGGACAGAGTGAACACATGCTAATCCTTGTTCCCCTGGCCCTTGTTTGGGATAGGTAAACCTCTGTGCCTAGTATTAATAAACCAAGCCTTAGTCTGCAGTCTTGAAACCTCATAGTGGCTACTACTGAAAGTAAAGCTGCTTTTTCCACCACCTCCAAATACTGGACAAGTCTTTATTGTCAGTGTACAAAAAACAGTGTCTAAAGGTTGAATGGACTTCAACCTGGATATTTGTGTGGTCTGAAGAAGCCCATCGCAGTGTGTTTTGGCCTTGTAGTGTGACACATTAAGTGTTCCCTGAACTATCAGCGTTAGAAAGCCAAACCATAGCTAATGGAAAGATAGGTGCACCATGTTGCATTTGATTTGGCTCCAATTTGCGGGAACTGATGCAGGTCTCATTATCTTTAATTTCTCCAGTTTTCCAAATCGAAATAAATTCTTGTTTATACATGTGGATGTTGCTTATTATTTTGGAAATTGTGAGAGTTGCTCTTCACAATGTCATCCCCCAGCAAAGCAATGGGAGTGAAAAACCATTCTCAATTGCATTAGTTTTACTGTCTTTCCAGGTTATTTTGAGGGAAGCTTCTCTTAACCATAAGCCAGTGGAGCAGACATATGGTTAGAGAGATAAAACAATCCAGGTATTGAAATAGCTTAATTACAGAGACAACTCAGTGTCTGGGGCTTAGAGAGGAGTACCATTTTTGAACCTTTTGTAGTGATATAAAAGGCTTTTTTGGGGTGAAATGCATGACTTTGTTCAGTGGTGTTTCTAAAGTGACTTTTCCCAGTGTAATGCTCTCAAGGTAAGATCTTGCTTACTGGTTACAAACAGCAGAGTTTTATCAGCTGTTGGACATATCTCCTCTTAGCAAATAGCTGAATGCCAATTAGGCAGTGCAGTGTAGGATAGATGTGGTTTACACTTATGAAAGCATAATTACAGCTCAGACCAATTATAATTTAAATGCTACAAACACATTTCTGGTTCTTATATATGTATAAAATTGTTTTGATCACTAGGCTTTAGGGGATATGTAAGCTCATATTTGAGAAACTTGGGTGATCTGTGTTGTTCAACTTTTGCTCTCCAGTTCATATCTGCTCCAGATCTGTTTGGAGAATAAAGCTAGTTCAGTTCACTTAAGTATTACTTGAAGAACTGTGGATGCCAGTGGGAGACTTTCTGTTGACTCAGTGAACTGTGAATCAGGTCCGAGGAGATAAATTCAGCTCTTTCAGAAGCCAGTAAGAATTAGTGTGATAATGGGATCTGGCCTGTGTCTTTACAACGTAATTTGCAGGTGTTCCCTAGAACTTGGGTGAGTGGTCTTGTGACACTCCACAGGCACAGAAAAGGGATAAAATCTGCTTTCAGGGAAAGTTGCAAGAATCTATGAGTCACTCCTGAACTATCAGGAAATGATGCAAGGTGGGGCTGTGACATGTATTGTGGTCGGCAGATCGGAGAGATGAGTAGGGAGAAGATGATCGGTTTCATTGGAGTATTTGGCAATCCAGCTCTAACTGAGATTTTTCGGAGGCTCCAAACATGGTTGGTTTGGGCTGTGCTCTTCTGAAGATGTCCCTAAAAATAGGCCAAGTATTATGCCAAAGTGCAAAACAGTGCTATTAGTGTTTTCCCACAAAATTAATGCTTTTTGAAAATTCATGATGACTTTCAACTGGTTAAGGCCGATGAAGTTAGAAACAAGCAGAAACAGTCTTCTGCTCAAAAATGAAAACAGGCTTATTTATTTATTTATTTTTATGGTAGACATTGTTATATACATTGTCTACGTTACAGGCAATTATATGTTATGTATAAACTAAGGAAATTGTTATTAGGACACTTTAAGAATGTGTTCAATCAGGGTTTGTTTTTTTTTTTTTTTTTTGTTTGTTTGCAGACTATACTCTCTACATAGGATGGACCATAAGAAGGCCACTTGAAAGTACCATAGAAAGAGGACAATACTGAGAAATAATATATAATATCTTGTCCATGATGTGTTTCTGAAGATTCCAGACCTTCACAAACCAGTGTATGCTGCTGCTCAAAGAACTGTAATAACATCGCCATTTTTATTTCCTGCAGGACTGAAAAACACTACATAGCAGGTAAGTACTATTATCTTTTTATGAATAATGAGAACATCGAGAGTAACACAGAGCTTAAATGTTTTGGCCACGTGTAGCTGGTCAAATAAAGACCCAGTAAAAAAATAAATGAGCAACTGTGTCTTTTCTGCAAGACTGTCATAACTGCTTCTGAACACTGTAAAAAGATAGCTTATGTTTTGTGTATTTTTGGCCTGTTTATAGATCATGACATTTTTTTCTTTGAGTAGTAACGCAGTTTATAAATGTAACTGTTTATTTTGCTGAAATTTTTGTGCACACCGGAGATGAAAATCAGTGCAGAGGCAGTGGCAACAGTCATAAACCTGTCCTCAGCTTTAGATGCCTGCACCTTGGTTCTCCATCAAGCTTGGGCTGAAAGTAAGAGTACCTGAGGCATACAACTGTTGGTTCAGAGGTTTGTAAAAGTAGACAGGGTGTAGCCACTGGAGAGAGATGCTCATGCAATTAATGTGTGTTCTGTTAGTATCTTTGAGGATTATAGAAACCAACCTGTCTGATACATCATGGCATCCTCACCTTTCTGCTAGGGCTTAGTCTTAACCCCAGTGGGTGGGGTCACTAACAGGCTCGTCATCATCCCTCTCTTTACTGCCATGGAAATATGTCTTCATGGCTCTTATACCTACAGCATTTTCACAGCAGCTATTGTCAGTGTTCAAAGCTGCTTAAACTGTGTAGCATTAGAGGTAAAAAAAAAAATGAGTAAGTCTTCATCCAGCCTACTTTGTAGCAGAGAGTCAAGCACAGTAATCTCATACTGTGCCCAGTCCCTTAGTATACTCACTGCTTTCGTATAGTTTGGAAAGGGCTTAGAAGAAAATGTGACATCACAAGCTGTAGTCAGAGGAGCTCCATTTAAACTAAAATTGTTTCAGTTCTGGAATATTTTTTTTTCCCCTTTTAGCCATTACAGATGGAACTTTGTCAAAAGTTAAATTTATTAAAAACTATTTGAGAGTCCTAAATGGATTTTAACATGTTTTATTGTGTGACAACATCTCAGTGCTGTTCTAAGAACCAAAACAGATGGCTGTATGGACAGATAGCTGTCCAGTTTCTCAGTATGATGGTATTGGAAGGTACGTTAAGTACTTGGAGGTGTCTGCCATTAAGTTTCCTTGTGTCAGACTTGTCTATGTGTACAGGTCACTACAAGGCAAGCTTGGGTGTAGATTGACCATATATCAGCTAATCCACAGTAACAGGCTATGGACAGTGTTGTACATGGCAGTAAAAAAAGACATTTATTCCTTAAAAAAACAAAATGAAACAAAACACAAAGACAGGGCCACAGCATTCACAGAGGTAGTTTCTGTGGAGCAGCTCACATGCTATAAATCCCCACCCAGTCTTACCTCATTGCAGCTTGTATTTGTAGTCATACCCAAGGCAAAGTTGAATAAATACACGGAAGAGCTGAGCAGAAGCAGCTAAGCCCACAAACACCATTTAGCATAACACAATGGGCACCAAAGAGTAGGGTTAAAAGGAGCGAGGTGTTCCATAGCTGACAATCTGTGTTTTTTTTTTTTTTTTTTCTTTTCTTACTGAAATACATTGCTTTTGTGTTGTAACTACTTTCCTATTTCATGCGTTTATCTTTATTTTTTTTTTCCAGTTAGCTAGCTATTACCAAAGTTCATCTGTTTCAGTTTGCACTTTAATTTACAGCCCTTGTACTAGTCATTTTATTGCTTCAACCTCTGGGTGAGAAAACTTTTACAATTTGCGATTACTGATCTCAGAGAAACAAGAAAGCTTTTTGACCTGCTGTAGAGTAATTATAGAACCCATTGCTTCTAGGGAGGGCCAATCAATGTTTAACAAACTGTGGCCGTTCTAATTTAACCGTTTGAAGCCTGAACCATTGGATTGGGGTGAAAAAAAAAAACATCCAGACTCTTCAGCCTACAATTTAATTAATCTGGTTTTAGTCTATAAAGTTTTGCCTTCCTGCTACTGAACTTGAGGCTTTTCCTTTCTCAGCATGGAGTCAAAATATTTGCATATAAAAATATTTTTCCCTTATTTCAGAAATTATAGCTACGTTATTGTTGATTAATCCTTTAATGGGATGAGTCTGTGAATGCCCTGCTGTCAAAATAAGGCTTGACAATAGAGAAATTACAACATCTTAATTACTAATATAATTTCATATTATAGAGGCTATGGTCATGGAAAAAGATTCAATTGTGTTCCACGGTGTAAAACCAGAATAAATAGATACCCTGTGTTTGGAAGAGTTTGTGATCTGAGTTATGCGACCAGTAAACTAAGAGGTAAATCTAAACTTTGGAATTGGAAAACAAGGTCAGAAAGATGATATAATTTACAGATTTTGTCCAATTATAGAATTAAAAACTGGCTAGCTAGAGTTTGAAGGTTCACACCTATTCTTCATCCACTCAAACAGCTATGAATTTAAGAAATGATGAACTTACCTTCAGAAAAAAAAGGACATTATTTTGAAAGCACCGAAGTTTTTCTACTTTTTATCTCCTTAGGTAGAAAGATAGATATATTTTCTGGATAATTAGTTGCTTAGATTTTCAATGATTTTGTGTACTAATGTTTGCATATGCATTAACATCAATGGGACTACGAATGTGTGCTGCTGTTCACCAGATGTGAAAGGAGTATTGTGATTTTATAAAAACATTTGTTTGATTAAAGTAAAAGGTCTTACAATTTTATTGGTCCAGCTATATTTTCATTGCTAAGATTTGTAAAGTCTAGTGTTTGCTAGTTTCTGAGAGGAGAGAAGTGAAAACTTGCACACTGAAGAGCTCGCATTTTTCAATGGAAATGCAGGCAATTCAGTCACTGCACACACACAGTACACTGCAAGCTCCCTGTGCACAGCTGACACAGCTGCTCCTCACTCCTGCACATGTGTCTGAGGCAGCCTGCTGCTCTTTGCATCTGAAAGAAATGGCTCTGGGTCATGGTGGTACAGGAGTCTGTTTTATTAGTGCTCTTTGCACAATACAGTATGAAGAAACTTCATGGGCACAACAGGATAATGAATATCCATGCTTATTAAATGCTCACTAATGTGCAGGATGCAACCTCCATTTACTTTTAAAAGCTAAAATGTTGTGGGTGGTATCAGAAGGTTCAAAAAAAATTATTTAAGGGGCACTGTACACTTCATGTCTTTTCCCCTTGATATAAAATATGCAGTAAAGAGTTCAGAGTCAATGATGTTGAGAGACACATGATGGTGAAGACCTAACATAGTCTCACATAGTCTCATCTCTTCAGGTAAGACTATTTGGTTTCACTTACAACCAGAACAGAACTGCCAATCCTTAAAAAAAAAAAAAAAAAAAAAAAAAAAAAAGTAAATGCTTCCACTTTCTGCTTTGAGTCAGTTAAGTTCATACAGGATATATCAGCCTACAGTAGAAATGAACAGCAAGTTCAAATGTATGTCCCCAGTACTTTATGTAGATTTGCTGCTGCAGAGCATTTGGCTGATTTGCAGTATGCAGAAGCAGCATGTTTAGACATGCACTGTGTTCGCTGGCAGCCTTGACATTCTTCTGTCATCTGTTGTTTCTTGTTCACTGCAGTATTTCCTTTTTTTTTTTTTTTTTTTTTTAAATAGTTTCTGACTTTCTCAGCACCTGGGAGAAACCAGAGGTAGTTTTGGATTTATGTATTAAAAAATCCTGCTGTTTGCTTAGAAGTTTTCAAGCAAACAAAGCAGACAGCAATCTCCATGTCTGTCCGTCCATCCATCCATCACTGATATATATTTAAGATGCACTAGATCATTTTTAGTTTTAATCCTACTGTTGTGTTTGTTGACAGCAAAGATTTAGCTATAAGAATCCTTTCTAGTGTCATTAGTTACTAGTTCATGTATCAAAGAGGTAAGTCATATTCAGGGCGTTAAGTGTAGCTCTAGCTCAGGCACCACAATGCTGTAATGATTTGTTTTACACAACTCATCTAAATTCTTACTCTCCCTTTCCAAATAAAAGAAGCAGATTACTGGTGATAGATGTGGATTCATGTAGTTTGCCTATTTCTTTGAAATACTCTGAAACTTTTTTGCTTTATTGCACCCTATATTCTAACAGAGTTATAGCATGTCCAGCCTTTAATTTTTAGATGAATGCTTGAGTTTATTTACATGTCTGTAGGAATAGAGTTCTCATCCTGTGTGTGTTTCATCTAGAACATATTTGACTGAGAGACTGGGTTCCCCCTGACAAGGGCAGGAGTTCTCTCTACAGGGAAGAGAGCTATTATTTTGTTTCCTCTTATTTTACATTCAGCAATAAGTAGAAAAAGTCTATAATTGGACAAATACACATTATATTTGAACAATGATCTATATTTAGACAAACCAATGTTTATTTTTCATGACTTCCTTTGAAAAGATGTATCAGGAGTTCTTCCAGTGGTACAACAACAACAAAAAACTCATTATAATCACAGAATCATTTTGAGTGGAAAAAAACTCTAAGATCATCCACTAGATAGTCCACTAGGAAGGATACCACATATCAAAGGCATTTGTTTTCCTACCTTACAAGTATTACTTCAGTGATATTTCTTAATCCATGTGTCTCACAACTGGTTTACTGAAAACATTTTTTTTTCCTTTTTAATTTAAGAGAAGTAAACTGCTTTCTATTTGCCTTTTTTGAACTAGCTACTGGGTAATTATGCAACTATATATCTCTCATAATTCAGTTCCAGAGTATTTACAAAAATCTTTTTTTCTTTCTGCAAAAACAAGATTTTGAAACAATTCCAAAAGGTTTTAATTATATATATATATATATATATATATAAGTAAAATACTTCAAACTGTTATAGCATATAAAGATAAAGAGTAACTCAAACGATCTAATGTCATCCTATGGGAAGGGCTCTGAGTTAAGTACAATATAAACTCAGTGTAGGAGGCAGGACAATGCTATAGTGTCTCAGCTTAAATTGCTTGTAGTGAAATAGTGCCCTCTGATGTTCACTGAGTTACTCGGAAATCAGAGATTAAAAAACATTCTCCCGGATATGCTTGGATGAATTAATTGTTCAACAAACTTCCAAAAACTGTAGTTAATGATACATATGTAAAACCTGTAGTTAATACATTAGTAATAAAGGCTGAGAACCAGTTAGGTCCTCTACATCATGCAGAGTATTTACAGTCCGGTAAAGTTCTGTTTCCTTCTTATCACTCTGTTCAAGAACTTCTTACCATATACTCAGTAGAGACCTGAATGTAAGATACACAACTCAGAAATACAAAACAATTGTTTATTAGTAAATGTACCTAAAAGATATGCAGAGTTTAACCACTACATTAAATTCATCACCTCCAAAGAGGTAGCTAGCCAGGCTAGCATCCAGAAGGATTTTGTGAGCCTTTGTGACTCCCCGGAAAAAATTTGCTGGTCTGAGCTGTCAGTTTCAGACTCCCTGATTTTTCCTCTTGGGCTTTATACCTTTCCATGTTGATGTTTCTCCATGATGTTTCAAGTTGAGTGCTTGAGTAATCCCCATCTCAGCAATGCTACTTTAATCTCTAAAGTTTTGCAAGGAGAGAAGCTTAAAATTGCAAATTTTCTCACTGCTTTTTTTCACAACTCCTGTTTCCTTAGTCTGAACCAAGCTAGTCTGAGCACAGTGAGCATGTATTGCAACTGAACCTTGGGTCCTGGGAGGTGAGGAACAGTATGAAAAGGTTTACAGAGAGTGGATCACAATACCTCTTGAGTAATTTGAACTTGATTGTAACAGATCTTTGAGGGTGAAAAGAAAAGATCTTGTGATATTTTGTTGCAGAACCAAGAGCTCAAAAAAAAAAAAAAAAAAAAAAACAGTCAAAAAAAGCCAAACTATTTTAGAAAGGAGAGAGCTGTAGGGAAAAAAAACCGTACAAACGCTGGGAAGCTGTATAGATAAAGATTTACTTTGTAACCTCCTTTTTACTGGTGCTGTGAGGAATGCAAATCTGAAGGTGTGAAGATTAAGAATGCACACACTTTACAATAACTGCAGCTTTATGTTTTGCAGACTTCAAAAAATGACAAAAATTATCTTCCTAGTTTCGATGGTTTGTGTGGTTAAATAGATTTTTCTGTAACTTATCCTTCCTTTGCTTTCCACAGTTATCAAATGATTGGTAATTGAGTGCTTGGAGTGCCTTAGATGAACAGCATTGTGCACAAACAGGAGTATGTACGTGTAAAAGGCAGAGAATTTTTGTTTGTTTTTACATGAAGGATAATTTAATGCAGGGTGACTCCGCCTGACTGAGCACGCATAGAAACATCTGTGTTAGAAAAGGCCTTCTAGATGACCAGATTCTGACCATCCCTGCTTCCCCAGGGATGGAGAGCTCCACCATGTCGTGCTCCGTGCCCCAAAGGGCCTCCAGCCACCACACCACCCGCGGGGCCTCCCCGTGAAGGAACGCCAGGCCCAGTGCGCCCCGTCCCTGCTTTTACCCCTCCCACCCTAGCAACAGCCGCGCCCCGTCTGATTGGCTGGCGCGGCCGGGCGGGCTCCGCCGGAGCGCTGCAGCCCAGCGCCCCCAGGCGGCAGAGGTAGGGCCGGGGGCGGCAGCGTTCCGCGCTCCCGGGGGCTGCCAAGGGCGCGGCGCTGAGGAGAGGCGAGGAGGGGAGGGGGGCGGCGGCCCGTGTCAGGCGGGGCCTCCTCCGGACTCACCTGCTGGGGATCAAAACTGGGTAATTACGTACCCAATGTGAGATTTATTTATTTATTATTATTATTGTTTCCCCCTCCCTCTGTGTCATAACTAAGAGCTGGGGAGGCTGTCTCCCTACACCCTGTGTAGGGACCTACTGAAGAATTAAAGTTGTTTTCTCGTGTATAAAACGTAGCTTTCCTCA
The DNA here is from genome assembly GCF_964035555.1 of Netta rufina. Lineage (NCBI taxonomy): Eukaryota > Metazoa > Chordata > Aves > Anseriformes > Anatidae > Netta > Netta rufina. The sequence continues at coordinate 18,296,718 of NC_140125.1, forward strand.
CGCGCCATTTGGTGTCCTCTTGATTTTTTAAAGAAACCATAGGTTTGTTTCCTTGGTTATGCCTTTGCATTATCTCCTACTTAATTTAAATTTTGTCCCCAGCGGCTATAACCAAAGGTTATAAAAATAATTCGGCATTTCATGATTTTATTTTTCATATCATATGGTTTGATTATGGCAATGTTACATTGATTCGATTAACATTACTTTAAAAATACCCCTTCATAGATAGGAGCAGAGATATGGAGATTCCTTGGTAGACCTGGATAAATGCATGAGGATCTGACAAATTGCAACTTCTTCTGGAAAGGAGATGTGTTTTCAAATCTTGAATGAAAAATGAACGATTAAGTCTGCTTCCACTGAAAAAGAGCTTTATCAAATCAGAACCAAATTTAACTGCCTAATTCACTGCGTACTGATAAAATAAATTTTTATATCACCTGACAGATGAAGCTTTGCTGAAAACGCTTCATTTGAACAAAACAATTATAGAGACGTACTGCTAAAATTGACTATTTTTTTTTTGTAGCTAACTTCTTCTTCTTTTTTAACAGGAACTTTTTACTTACCAAAATGAGACACAATCTGGTGTGTCAGACACCTCCCACTGTCACTGTTCATGTAAAATCGAGTGCATCCAGATCACATCAGCAAAAAAAACTTGTTAGATTGAAGCGGCCTGCTTTTAAAGACCATCAAGAAAATTGTGAAAAAAGGGTTCTTAGTCATAAATATATACATCCAAAGGGACCATGCCTAGTTATTCAGCGTCAGGAAATGACAGCTTTCTTTAAGTTGTTTGGTAGGTTAATAATGATAGATATCAGTGTTTTGATTGAACAGTAGAAAACCATAAGTAAGTATGTTTTCTAAACTCAATGATAATTTCAAGAGTGCTTTTTATAAATAGTTGCTGTCTTTGTCTAAACGTATTTTGTTGTTTTATTCTAGTGTATAAACACTTAATACTTAAGTTAAAAATACAAAAAAAAAAAAGGCTACTGAAGTGATGAAAACCATCCTTTAAAATAAAAAAAGGAAAACAAGATGGTATGGTACCTCCTTCAACAATAATTTCCCATACCTTACTATATTCTCATAGCTTTCAAGAAATCAAGAAATACATGCAAAACAACATATATCTTGTTTTACACAAGGCTTAAAAGAGGCTGGTCTCTCAGTTCTATATACATATTATTTATTATAAGAATAAGAATTTAGAGAGAGAAACTGAATGAGAAGAATATCTGAGGAACTGCTGCCTCTCTGTTGCATTTGTATCTCTTTCATATAAAGTTTTGTATTTATTTAGAAGAGATTGAGACATAGTAGATTACTTTTTTTTTTTAATTTATTTAAACTTGAACATTAAAGTACAAGTTCACAGAGACGTATACTGACCACAAGTAATCAAGCAAGTATTGCTTTGTAAAAGCTGTCAGGTAATCAAGGTGCAGAGATCTCAACAGTCTCTGGTTCATCAGAAATAACTGTACATTACTCGAGGGAACCTTTTATGCAGGAAAAGGTTACATGAGTAGAAAAAACACTGGTGATTTTTTCACCTTCACTTGGTGTCATGGACTGAGATACAGTCAGTCACCTTACCTTTCCCGTAGTTTGTCTTCTGTTTTTTCATACCTAATCCATTTCCCTGTCAGTTTCTCTGTTCTCTACTGGTGGGTCCAGCTTCTTTTGTTTGGTTTGATAAAAGGAACTTATGTTATTTGTTTACATAGACTTCCTAAGAAAAACAATGTTATAGTTTGAAATGCTATGACTATTTTGTTGCAGATGATGATGTGATTCAAGACTTCCTATGGATGGACTGTTGTTGTAAAATTACAGACAAGGTAAGTGTTCTTCATTAACAGAACTAATAGAACTAACTATTCAGTGAAAATTGACTGCTAATCACTTAATTTTATGAGAATACAGACCATATATATATTTTTTTTTCTAATGTATTCATATGAAAACTTCAAGAAACTTAATTTATGCTTTCCTCATTGATAAGAATGAACAAAGTAGTTTTGTGTGAGGCAAACATGTATGCATTTTAGGAAATGTTATATTGAAATAATATGTTAATACTTAATAACGAATGTAATAATTTACATTTTAAAACAGTATCTTTTGGCGATGACTTTCGTTTATTTCAAGAGGGCTAACTTCACAATAAATGAGCATACCAGAATCAATTTCTTTGTTGCTCTGTAAGTACTCTTAAATTATCTGGTTTACTAGCATAAACTTTGCATTAGTTTATTCCTTTGTTTACATCACTAATGATTCTGATATACAGTGAGACTTCATAACCACTTTGTAGTTGTTTGGGGCTCTATATGAAGCAAAGAAACATAATCCACACATTATAATCAGTGCAAATTCAGTGTTGTTTCCCTGATGTCCAACCTGAGTAGCAATGAGGGGATGTTTACATGGGTATTGTAATACATAGCATGGACTTCTGCTTACAGAACTGTTAATCTGTGAACTTTTTTTCCATTAAGAGAAGTAAGTGCAGGGCAATATGTGGCAACATATGTAAAGCTCACGCTTTTTCTTATAAGACCTTATTTAATATCTTACCCATCTTTTAAGTCCTTTTAACTGAATTGTTTCATCCTGATGCACAACTCTGGGGTAACTTTACTAACTAAGTTTCTGTCAAGGTGATTTGAGTCAACTGTAAAAATGTAGGTAGGTAATTTCAGAGAACTTTTTTTTGAACCCTTATAAAATTTCTATACATTGAAATAGAGGTGCAATCATAAATCTGTCTTTACTGAGCCTATATAGTTCTGTATTATAGGATACATATATAAGGATATATGCTATACCTACAGTGATGAAGTATTTTCTTTCATAGTGTTACAGAGCTCAGGTCATCTTTTTCTATAATAGCACTTGGCAGCTGCTCTGATTGCACACTAGTGCAAGGAGAAAGATGGCTGCTCCTTCTACCATATGTGGTATTCCAGATAGCATCCATAAAGCATGGAAGAGGAGGTTATCTGACTCCACTGAAGGGAGAAAGAAGATAACAGAAGATAACAGAGAATTAGAAAGTGTCAGAGGGTCACATTAGAGTGGGCCTGGAGAGAAGACTGAGATTAGGATCAAGTGAGGAAAAATGGGAAGGAGACCAGAACTAGAATTTTTTTCAGGTATGAGTTACAGGAATTCAGTATCAGGTGAAAGCTCTCAAGATATGCTAGTTCTTACCTACTTACTAATTTAGGAGGCTCTAGGGTAAAATATTTATTATTATAGCTTATGTTTACCTGAAAGATATATGTGGGACTTTCTGGTTAAGAACATGTAATATTGAGAAAGAAATGTTTTGTTAGCAATTTTTCTCATGATATTAAGAACTACTTGAATATTACATCTTTTACTGTTAGAAATCACACCGATAGAATGATTCTAGATTGAATAACACTTACAGACACAAACATATATATGTTTAAAGGTATCTGGCAAATACAGTGGAAGAAGACGATGAAGAATCAAAGTATGACATTTTCCCATGGGCTTTGGGAAAAAAATGGAGAAAGCTCTTTCCTGATTTCTTAAAGCTAAGAGATCAACTATGGAGTAGAATTGACTACAGGGCTATTGTAAGCAGACGTTGCTGTGAAGAGGTAGGGAGGGTTTTAATATTGTAGATGCTGAAACTGCAATTAATACCAGATAACACTATAGTTCTATACAAACATTTTTACCTTAAAGAGTGTATAGAAGCCATAAGAAGGAAAAGATGCAGCTAAAATTTAATGGCCCATTTACCCTCCAAAAATTTTTTTTTCTTCTGCTTTCAAAATATAGTCTTTGAAACTATGCTTTTAAGGTAAATTAGAATAAGTTACGCTGCTGTTAAAAGTAGTTTTTAATGAGAAGAATCTTTCTGCTTTATGCAGATATTTTTACTTAAAATTTACCATTAGCTGTTTCATTTCATTCACTGTAGAAATATTTTTATCTGTGTTTTTGCTTTATAAATTTTAAACCGTACACAAAATAAAACCTTCCAAAACATGGCACCTCAGGTGAAATTTTCCTCTTCAAAATTAACTGCATAACTTCAGTTGACTTTGTAGGGTAATGGTTTTTCATTGCATTTCAAAAAAGAAAGGTTGCGTTTTTAACATTCTCTATTAATGCCCTGTTACAACATACATTTTTTTTCAAAAAATATTGGGTGAAAAAAAAGACATTCGTCACTTTCCAGATGGTATGAGTCTGTCTGGAAGAGCCCTGACAGGTACTGTTTACTACATCTGATGGAAAAGAAGATCTTATTTACTCTTGCATCCCATCTCTATGGATGGGATGAGATGTTAGTTGGGAAAAATACAAGGAACAAGGCAAGTGTAGAATGCTTATCCCAGCATACCCTCCCAATTTTCAGCAGTTGTTAGTTTAGTGACATGGTGAGTCAGAAGATCCACCTAGTTTAATAGTAAGACACTATCTTCAGTCCAACAAAGCATGAACTGGTATTTGTGATGATTTACACGAATATACAAAGCTATAAAACTTATGTTTCAACATCTGATTCATAACTGGTTCATTTATTGTTGCCTAATGTAGCAAACATTCTAGTTAGACTAAGGCAGATAAATAATAGATGACACCCACTTCAACTCTCTAGTCTTAATTCTCTGCCATATATGAATCGGATCCCTTGTTTTCAGCTATATGTTTGCCAGTTATTTTTGTGGTTCCTGATAGAATGGCTATTCTGATAGGTAATGGCTATCGCTCCAACACATTATGTATGGCAGCGAGAACGTTCTGTGCACCACAGTGGAGCTGTGAGGAGCTACAACAAAGATGAAGAACAGCTGCCACGAGGACCTAGTAATACGCCTGTGGACTGTTTGCTTTGCGGTAGGAAAGGAAGATTTGTGCGACTAGGATTATCTTCCTCCTCCTCCTCAACTGGCACACTGGAGATGACTGAATTACATTCAGCCCAGGATACGAAGGACGCCTTTCCAGTTGAAAAAATGCTGGTTGACTCTCCTGTTTCTTATGCCCAAGGTATAGTTTAATATTGCAAATAATTTTCAAATAGCTTATGTAACTGGGACAGTATTTGCTGTTTAGACTACTGTAGGGACTACTATGTGCTTCTTGGTGTGACAAGACCCAACCTCTGTGTTAGTGGAAGTATCTACTAAAAATGCAGTTACCATTTTCTTTCTTTATTTTGGGTAAACTTTTATACTCGGACATCGTGGTATCAGGAAAACCACCTGCTACCACAGAACTACTACCATATCTGAACTAATGTTTGCAAAATATTCCTTGTTCTCCTTTTCTGTGCCACAAATACCATCTTGCTTCAGCCAAACATTTAATTGACACTTTCACATCTTGTTTCCTCCTAGAAGTACCAACTGCATTACACATTGAGTTTGTTCAAAGTGTTTTCATCAACTACTCTAGATAATTTTGTGTTCTAGTCTATTTAGGCATTTGTTACTATTTTCATATTATAAATTAAACTGGGAATCCTATTTGAAAAGCATTTGGCAAGAAGAAACAGTAAAAATACTGGTGTGTCTGTCACATGAATGGAGTGTGTGTTACGTGAGTTATAAGTGCTCTTCTCGAAAGTGGTGTTTTTAGAAAGGGCAGGCTCCTCAATTACAGTCGTCAGTTAGTATGTACATTAAATCAGCACTTCACACTCTCTTTTAAGTGTATCTCAGTCTGACAATTTATGGAAGATATCCTTTTAAGGTTGGGGGTATGTGTAGAAAATACAACAGTGTACTGTGAAAATTGTTTAATGTAATAGAATCTCGCATATTGAACTACTCAAAGTAGCCTCCTGAGCCTTTGTATGAGAAGCCTCTATTACATAGAGCAGTTAGTTTAAACGTCTATTATTTAATTTACTGTTAAGAGTGGAACACACTTGAGATGTAAATTTCCTGTGTAAGGCCTCAATTATGCAGATAAAGTGCAGTGTTCTTGGTATACATGTTTAATATTGGTTAGGGTTACAGTTAATTAACCATAGAGGTACAGTTAATTTATAGCTCAGTTTGTGTCTATTTTAACTATTTGAGTACTTCATCAACTGATCTTTTTCTTGAAGTGAGTACGGCTTTATCAAAAGACCATGTTTAGTGTATTTCAGTTTCCCTTACAGTTGTGCAAACATTGTTCTTAGAGAAACTGGTAATCACTGTTTGGTACTTAGTAAACTCAGAAGTTGCTTCACTTTCATTTCAAAGAGAAAATATCGATCCGCTATTTTCTTACTTTCTTTCTCTTGATTTCTGGTAGACTGTCAGAGCCAGTCCAGGAAAAGCAGACGAGGTAGCATCTTGAACCAAGACAAATCCATGGATTGGTTTACAAGCCATGAAGAATGAAAAACTGAGTGATACAGATACTGTGATTTGCAGAAAAATTTTTGTTGCACGGTAGTACTATAATGATTCTGTTAAAACATTCCCCTTAAATCACACGGGATTTAAGAGTTTATAGGCAGTAGAAATCAAAGCAGAAATTACTTAAGTTACACAACTTGCAAAACACAGCTATTTTGTAACAGTTTATTCTGATACAACACTCAAATTAGTAGCTAACATCACAGCAGCATCAAGAATTCAGGGGTCGAAACTTTCTCAGCTTGGTGAGGAACGCTGGTTGAAAACAGAACAAGTTACTACTTCAGTATTTCAATGTAAAATTTTTAGTTTATTATAAATGTTATGATTTCATGATATAGTAACATGTGAAGTCCTAGTACAAATATATATATATATAGAATACACTCTGTCTCACCTGAATGAGCATCCTGCCAATTAGATGGTCTAGCAACGTAAGGTACCGAGCAGTATGTTTCAGCATCATCAGAAAATGATTCTGTGAGAAATACATCCTTTTGTAATTCTTTCCAACAAGTTTTCAAAGAAAAAACAACAAAACAGACTACAGTTAGCAACGCACATGCAGTATTCCTTGACATCTTTTCATTTTCTTAATGTTTTTCTTAAATTGTTTTGTTGCCATTTATCAGTACATTCAGACCTCTGTGCTCTACCATAGAATTTACAAGTATATATATAGTTGTATAAAGTAAATTTTCTGGATTTGCTAAAACAGCACAATTAGAATACAGAGTACAGTGGTAACATTTCTTCTGTGGAATCCTTGAGTCCACCAGGGTTCTCTAAAACAGCAACAGGTCGAGTATGGAGGACTGAATTTTATTTGAAAATAGTAGTGGAAGGACAGTCATTTTGTATGTGCTGACTGCCATTTATTTTCTATTTAGTCTGGATTTTTAATAAGATATTTAAATGACCATTAATAAATCCTTTTTCAAATCTGACAATGTTGTCCAAAAAGCTTGTCTATAGCCGACCTCGAAGAAAAAAAAAAAAACAACACAACCCTCATCTTCCTAAAATGAACAAAAAAAAAAACAACTTTGCCTTCATTGTATCTTTGGGTTATCAAAATTCTAGTAACAGGCTAGCTCATTAACAATAACGTTCTTACCATTGCATTCAATGTCTTTAAGAACTATTTGATCCTGAATATGGATTTCATCATAGTCTTTTTGGTGAGTTTCTTCCTCAGTATTTTCCTGAGTTTCCGCTGTTTGGCTTGATTTGCAATTCTTGATTTTAGCAGGGAGTACCAACCATTTTCTGTGAGTTACCTCAACAATACTTTCACATAAAAATGGGAGCTTGCAGGTCCGTATTCTGTCTAAAAGGTCAATAACCTGTGTGATGCTTTTGAAGAAATGCAAAGGATAAATATTTTGAAAACTGAAATCAATATAGTAAACTTAGCCTCAATTCTATTGCCTTTGTCACATTCTTCACCTTTGTTTATACAAGTACTTGGATTTTAGGGTAAAGAAGATAGTAACCTGACTACTGAATTGAAAACAGTACATAGTTACTTTGAGGATGTCATTAACTAAGAACTTCCACTGACCATAGTTCCTGAAGTACAGACCAAAAGATATAGCCAAGTGTAATTTATACAACTCCCAAAAAAGGAAATAAATGAAAATTGCAAAAAAGTTTTTTTTTTTTTAAATTACTACATTTACATTGGATGTATGTTTTAGGAGGTGCTTGGTTTTGTAACAATTTCAGGTGATGCCTGAATAAATTTCTAAGTGCCAGAATTAAATACTTACTTTGCTAAATATACAGTGCATACACCACCCTGTTTAAGACTTGGGTGTACAACAGATAAAGCAGACTGAGGGCTAATCATATCCAGAGTTATCTGCAAGAGAAAGATTATTTTTTCCATAACAACGGTGTTTGAAAAACAACATCTATGTATGAAAAATGAATGCATACTATAGCAGCATGTCATTGCAAACTAGTTTTATTACTGCTTCTGAAGAGCTTAGAGAAATATCTATCAACACAAGTCATGTTTCACCAACACAGTAGTCCTGTGGAAATGTTAAACCTTCTCCTAATTAAACTCCACAATATTCACCTTAATAAAAACTTCTGTGAGACTATATTTACGAATAGCTTTAGATGTCCTGTTTACAAGCATGAGAACGTTCAATGCATCTGCATAATACAGTGATCACACTACAGTTTCGATGTCTAACTTGCTCCTTGTTTCAAGATTGAGAAAACTTCTTTGTCAATTTATCCATCTTTTGCTAGAAAACTATTCAAACTGAAACGATGAGAAAGGATGCATCTGACCCTTCCTGTGGATTGTTGTAAGTTTTCAAAAATGATATTTTTGTACTATTTTGTTTCTTCATTTAAATCCTTTAACACAATTGTCATTTATTTGAAGAGTTAATATAAGCAGTTTGTTTGCTTAGGAACATTATGTATTCCATAGAGCTGGTAGCAAAGTGTTGAAGTATTCACAATTTAATAAGCTTGTATATTTTTCTTAATGTTTGAAATGTCTTATTCAAATACAAAATTTTCTGTATTTCTCCAAAATACAAGAAAATAAGTATATCTTCGCTTACAAGACAACAGTGAGTAATTTTAATATTTCCCTACTATAGCATATCACTCTTACATGGGAAAGCGTAATTGAAACCTTGACATACCCATACCCTGATGAAAAAATCATGGTGTTTCTTTCATTGATGATCATCCGATTGCTTTTGCAATCACGTTAGATTTGGGGATCCCACTGCAAGTGTGAGCACTAGAGGTTTCAAGTTATATAGAAAATATAAGCATTGATTTATGTCATATGAGGGGATTTTTATTGCACTTACTGCATCGAATGTTAAAGATTTCATATCCTCAGCAGCTGTTGAGATGTCTTTAAGAATGAAATCCACATTATCTGGCCACTCTTCCAAATGCCCTATTTCCCATGCAGCACGCCAGTGCCTGTAATTCTTCTTTGCTAAATTGTGATGGTCATCTCTGATTTCGTAACTTATAACTCGTCCTTTGGGCCCAACTTAAAACAAACAAAAATACTATATTTACTACTTTTTTTTTTCCCCATCCACGATAAAGAATTTAGGAAAAGGTAGCATTGTAAGTGACAGAAGTATGCTGTTAAATCTCAACTTCACTTTAGGAAATAACCACATATGAAACAATCAATTACAATTTATTATTTCTCATACATTTAAAACAAATATATGCAGATAAAGTGCTGGGTTAATTCTTCTATAGACTGAAATCACTCGATAAACAGATAGAAACAAAACATATTTATAGCATTGCAAACTATTCCTAAGATGTCCTTCCAAAGTAACTCCTGCAGCAAAAGATGACTTGAATATCTGTGGCCCAATCTACTTGTGATTCACCTACTACAGCTACCAGGGGTAGCAGCTGAAAGAGCTGTAATGCAGGTCACTACTCACAGATGATATAAAGGGGACAGATAGTCACTGCTTCTGTTGTTAAGATTTGAAAGTGATAGTTTTAAATATTTGATGATTCTGATTTTTTGTTTGTTTACTAAAAACAACTGTTTGCTGTTCTTTTTCCACCTTTCCCTTAATCAGAATTGAGGAAGGGATAAGAACCCCACAGACCTGCTCGATGATCTCAGTTCCATAGACGGGTTTTCCTCATGTACTCCCTGATTTACACGTGGTTGTGTTAGTTTCATGTTATTGTTTATGACCATTATACATTACTTCATTACTTGTTTTAAGTTTTAAATTTACTTGAAATTTACTGTATACAATATTCTTAGTAAAGGAAGTGTTAGCAGGCTACCCAGGCAAAGCCAGCAATGTATACATTGCTCTATTATTCTATACTTGCATTATTCTAATTTCTCAAACCTATCGTACCATTCGCTTCTCATTGCTACTTTTTAACGGGCAAGTACAGGTTTCTGCAATGAGCAGCTCAGCAGGTAATGTCCCAGGATTTTTTAAGCCATTTTAAGGTGGAGTCAACAGACTCCTTCCCTCACCTATTTGATCCCACTATGAATCCAAAAAAAAACCAAAGAAAATAAGGGATGGGCTTCCTGCCAATCTCTCCATGACCTAGCTCACCCTGCAGCAGGCAGAGGCCAGAATCAATATGAAAGGAGGGAGGATTTTAGTCTTAGATCATCTTAAACAATTGTAGAATTGCAGCACCAACTCCTTATTACTCAAGATTAAAAATTTGGAAATATGAAGAATAAAACTGTTCACCTTGGAATCACTCTTACTCCTCACTCTGCTCATTCTAGTTTCCTACGTTTTAAAACTGACTTCCAGAAAAATAAGGACAACCAGTTATCTGGAAAAACAAAACAAAACCCCTCCATTATAGTGAAGCTGCAGCATGTGAGGTTTGCATACATCACAGTTTCTACTTTTCAAAGATCTTACTGTAAGTCAGCAGGTGTTCAGTCACTGTGACAGTGTGCTGCCCACAAACCTCATATATTTGAACATAGCCTTCAAGATACAAAAGTTATGCTTTTCTGTTTTATCAGCTCAAGACTGATATGAGCCATGATGATATTTCCACCTTTACCCTCAAACCTCTTTTAATGTTGCAGGGAAAGCTAAATATTCTGCAAAAGCAGAAATGCATTTAAAAAATTAGAAAAAATAGTGCTTTATTTTTCAGGTCTGTGCAAAAACAATTACAGGAAACAATCTGGTATCTTTTATTTTCCCTTAAGGAAGTTTTTCTATCAGGAGCCCATCAATCAAGCTACTCCGAACTGTGGTCCGCTACCAGGATGCCTACGGATGAGATGAGGTTTAAGGGTGAGGTTTCTCCTCAAACAACTACAAAACAGACGGATTCCAGCAAAACTAAACTATCTACGGGGTACTGCAAGGAGGTTCTGCCTACCTCCTGCCCTAATCAGTGACATCTGCCTGTCACTTCCCTGCTGCAGACACCAGCTCTCTTTTGGCCATGCAGGGCGCAGCCTTAGGGCGCTAAACTAGTGGGAAACTAAACCTAGAGCCTAGACAAAGGAAAAGAATAGATTTCTGCCGAGTTATCCCTCGAACCAGCAGTTAATGGAATTGGATGGTACAAACACAACAGTGACGATGGGTGCAAACAAAGGCTCTCCATCTGCTAGAGCGCTGAGATCTAGCTCCAACCAGGCTAGCTGGGAACATAAAGAAAAAAAAAAACAACAAACATTTTCATTGGTACCCAGCAATCTCATTACTCCGATGGTGAAATGAGATGGGGAAAAGGAAATGAAAAAAGGTGTGAGCCAGGAGGATGGGCCTAATGAGCAAGAAAGCCAACAGCACCAAGAGGTGAAATTCAGCTTTCTGTGGGACCCGTAGGGACCCTTTGCATGCCCGCACTCAACATACAGCTGGAGTTTACCTTCAAGTGCTTTTGGCCGCCGCTCCCTGGTTAACACACACCCACCCCATGCCCTCAGGGCACGGCCCCGCTTCCACCTCCCCCCCCGGCTTTCTCTCACCCGCTCTGGACAGGAACAAGCTGAGCGCCCCGGACCCGCTGCCGGCCTCCAGCACGGTGTCCCCGGGGTGCACGTCCATCATCAGCAGCATGGCGCTGATATCCTGCGGGGGGGGGGAGAGAAGCAAAGCACCGCGTTACCAGCACGAAGGCCGCTCCCCCACCCCCTTTTTCCCCCAAAATACCCCTCCTCGGGCACCTTGGGGTAGGCGATGGCGGCCCCGCGGGGCATGAGCAGCGCGTACTCCTCCAGCGAGGGCCTCCTGACCAGCAGCCTGCCGCCGCCCCGCAGCCGCACCACCTCCCCGGGCAGCCTCCCGATGACGCTGTCGTGAGGCAGCAGCAGCCCCCCGGGGGCTCCCAGCGCCGCGCCCGCCGCCAGCCGGCACAGCGCCCGCAGCGGGGCGCGCTGCCTGCGCGGCGCCTCCACCAGCGCCAGCTCCCCGGCACGGAACGGCGGCGGCGGCGGCGGCGCCGACTCCCCCCGGGGAACCCCGCTCGGCTCCTCCGCGCCCCGCTCCGGCGGCAGCAGCCTCCGCAGCCTCTCCTCGGGCGACAGCGAGGCGGCCCACACCGGCCTCCGCCCGCCGCTCAGCGCCCTCCGCAGCCCCCTCCACGCCGCCATGGCCTCGCCCCACCCCCGCCCCCGCCCCGCTCCGCCCTGCCCGGGCCCGGAACGGCGTCAGCGGAGCGCGCGGCGCAGGCGCTGGCGGCGAACACGCGGCCGGGGCTGCGCCGGCGCGGCAGGGCCGGGCTGGGAGCGCCATGGCGGCGGCGGCGGCAGCGTGCGGCGGGGAGGCGGCGGCGCGGCCCCCCTTGGCCTTCTCGCCCTGCGACCGGCGGCTGCTGGCCGTCAGCGGCTCGGACGGCCGCCTGCGCGTCTGGGAGGCGGCGGGCAGCCGCCTGCGGCACGAGTACGTGCCCTCCGCCCACCTCAGCGCCGCCTGCACCTGCCTGGCCTGGGCCCCGCCGGGGGGGCGCCCGCCCCCCGATAAGGTACGGAGCGGGGTGGGGGGCGCGGGGATGGCGGTGAGGGGAGGTGAAGGGGATGGGGGGGGGCGTGGGGGGGCGGCGGAGCGCGGCCGTGCCGCCTCACCCCGCCCTCCCGGCGCCATGTGGCGGGGCCGCGGCGTGGCCGGGGGGAGCCCCGCGGGCGGGCAGGGGGCGAGGCTGGGCCCGGCCCCATCCCCGCGTCTCTTCTGTGTGTGGGGGGGGTCCCCCCTCTCTCTCTCTCGCTCCCATCCCCTCCGCGGGGTTGCGGGGTTTCAGGTGTTCATTTGGCGCCGTGCGGGCTTTCTCCTTCTTTTTTCAATTCTAAAAAAAGCGCTGACCGCCACCATCGTTTGTCTTTTGTACCCCCCCCCCGCGTGGAAGGAGGCTTTCTGCGAGGAGCCAGGTATGTCGCGCCTCGCCGCGTTACCGGGAGGCTGCCCGCGTCCACGTGCGGGCAGGGAGCGGCGCAGGCCCTGCCTCTGCTTCCCCGGCTCAGCAACACGGCTGTGCAGGCGGCTGCGCTGCCGGCGACACGCTTCCCTCACCTCAGGAACCCTGCAAGCAGGTACTCTGTATGCAGCAAGACACCTCTGAGCACGCATCGGAGGGCTTGGACGCTTCCCACCTTGAATTTCGGTTACTTCAGCTCAACTGGACGCTCAATGTGAAAATACCTCTATTATGTACTGTCAGATACACTCCTTTCATCCCATTTATGTTGAAGTAATCTTTATCCCTTTAGCTAGACTATGCCATTTCCTTTTCTTTTACATAGACCATACCATTTCCTAAGCGAATCTTATACCTTGGACAGTTGTATTTGATGCACCCCCTTCGTCGTAACAAGTACTTTTTTTTAACGTGTCTTGGTATATTAAAATTTTTGTTTATGAAAAATACTTTAACAGGTATTTTGAAGTGCATAACACACTCTAGATTGCCCATCCAAAAGAAGACTTGTGTTTTCCCATTTTTGTCAGTTGAGCAGCTCAGTTTAGCAACTTTTAAAAAAGGGCATTTGAAGAAAGCATTAGTCTTAAATTGGCCTTTAAATTACTCATTTTTAATACACTTTAGAAGAAAAAAATGCACACATTGATTAGAAGGCTGAGTAGGAACTAAGCTCTTACATAAACTGAAACTGGCACATGAAAGCGGTGCTAACCTCTGCTTCGTGCAGTGCAGCTTCAAAAAGTAACATGCTGCACTGTTTTTGGTGTCCTAGGTCAACCACAGGAGACTTTTAAAAATGCTTCTTTTTTTTAAAGTTTTAAAGCCTTAAGTAGCTGTTAAAAACACGTTAAAAATGTCTTTCTAGACAGCCACCCCTAAAAGCTACAGATGCTACAATGTAACTGTTTTTAGCATTGTATGGAAAAAGAATTTCATCAGACAAACTTTGGTCTCTTCTTGGTGCTTTCTGTCACTCCAGCAGTTTGAATGCTGTCCGCTGCCTGGAAGTTGGTACTTTTTCAGTTTCAAAACATACTGCTGCTTGGAATAATCTTGCCATAAACTTTTATAATTCATTGGGCTGTCCTTAGACAAGGCTGCAGAACTGCAGTTGTGATGGCTCTTCCAAATCCATTGAAATGAATGTATTTTCTCTTGTATTGGTTAGTCTTTTTTCCTCTTTTTGCTGGCAGTTGACATCTCCATGGGTAGTACTAGTATCTAGTCTTCTGAAGTAAAACTGTGCCAATAAATATCTGTAAAAGTTGTTTCAACAAGTCACACCTAAACCATGTTCTGGACTGCTGCCACGTTAACAAAGGCTGTGTGTTTCAAGGGGAATACTGGAAATGAAGTTTTGAACTCCAGGCCCTGGAATTGCTGATGCAGTGGTGGCTTATTGGCATGTTCCCTGCACACGTGCTTCTGCAGTGTCAGTGCTTCCTGCTTGCCCTGCTCACCATCTCCCCTACCATGCAGCGGTATGTTCTGCAAGAGGATGCCGACCACCAACTTCCAAAATAGCTTCTTCCACTTTCTTCCCTATAAGTCACAACTATTCTTTTCACCTTCAACTCTTAAGTCTCTTTAAAAGAGTCCCCCAACTTCAGCGTTCTAAGTGTTTTACTTCATGTGTTAGCAATGGGGATGAATTTTCTGTTAATTCAAAGTAAAAACAAACAAACAAACAAAACCCTCATTCTCAACAGCTGCCCTACATAAAAAAGAGCATTATGAAAAAAATTACCCTTTGCAAATAACTTTTTCTAACCATCTCTGCTATTAAAACTATGTTTTTTCAGTATTTCTAAATAAGTTTGAGTGTCCATAAACCTGGAAAAATTTGAAAGGACCAGATACTTTAGATAAGAGTTCATCTCCACTGTCTGCTCCATGAAAGCTATGCTTTTTTGTCACTTCAAACGTTAATAGGTGTCTGAATTTTCCATTGATAGTTCTTTCAAGCAAAAAGTTATGACAAAATGACCCTCTAGTGGTGCTGATAGAGCGTGTTCAGTAAAGCAATAGATGTTAAAACATAAAACTGGAGAAACCTTTGTTGCCCCTAGCTTTCTCCTAGACACTGGAAGCACCGTTGACATCAGTCACAAACTGAAATAGAAGGTGAATGAATTCTGATTAAAAGCTTTATGGAAGGGAAGAGAATAAAATCTGTTTTTAATTGTGGTTTTGATTTTCAGTCCTGGCTGGTAGTGGTGATTAATAAAAGTACATAAAGAGATTTTGAAAAGTGCCTGAAAAGACAAACTGTACTTGGATCTCCACTGGCTGTGTGGTCCCAATCTTTGCATTTCTGACACGTGTTTGGAGATGGCTTAGTTGGCATCACTGCCAAAAATTTAACTAGTGTGTGAGCCTTTTCTCATATTGTCTTAAAATGTGGTTGATTACTTGGTTGTGCGTTGTAACTGTGATGATTTCCTAGCTCGTATGTTTTCATTATATTTTCCAAACACTTTCCTTTCCCAGGAAGGATGAAGCCTAAACAATTGCCTGCAAAAAAGCCGATGTCCTCTCTTTTCTCTAGAGTCTGCTTTTGTTTTAAACCAGCAATATAGCATTTCTGTATTTACTAGCTCCAAACGAAACACTTTTCTTTGGGGAAAACATTGTGTATGTGAAATATGAAGGGGAAGAAAAGTCCCAGTAATTCAAACAACCGAACTATTTACCCTGCACTGTTAAAATTTAAAATTTTAATTGTAATGAAAACTCCTGAAGCCTGATTGTAATCATATCTCTGGGGCTGAGTAGAAATTACTCACGTCTGCTGTGTGATGTCTATTGTATGACAGATTAGCTGCACTACATGGCGTTTGCACAGAGCCCACGTTTTATCTGAGTCTCCTGTGCCTTTGTCTGGCTGTTGGTTAGTGCATGGATCTGTTCTGTAGAGAAAGCCTTACCTTGTGTGTATTTTTTGGTATTATTTTTAATCTGAGAGAATGCTTTGCTATGATGTAACGAATGTAAGGAGACTTACCAAAGTCCAATTTAAAAACTAACCACTGGCATTAGGGATGATTTTTTTTTCTTCTAAAGTGCTCAAACACTTTTTTTCCATTTTTTTTTCCCCTGGTGATTAGTTATGTGAGATTAACTCTGTAAGAATAAATGTAGCTCTTTCTTCTGCCTTTTTCTTACTTTCATTTAGTGTGCATTTGGTAGAGCAAGATGAATGGAAACTCCTTCCAAAAGTGATTGGTATCACTTACGAAGTGAGAGGGTGAAGGCTTGAGAATTGCCTGATCAGAGGAGGGCTTGGACAGGTGACTTAGCTTCAAGTCCTGGTTGCTTCCCTCTGCAAAGTGGCGTAACACTTTCTTTTTAAGAGGTGTTATCAATACTTAGTGTTTGCAAAACTTTTCTGAATAGGTTTTTTGAAATGGTAAACTGATCAAGCTTGATAAAAACACATTTCCATCCAGGGGATGAAATTATGTGACTGTAGTAATCTTTACTTCTGCTTCTGGGAAGTGAGCTCTGTGAAAAACTTGATTTATTTATTTTTTCCTTCATATGTGGTGGCTAGGTTAGCAAAATGGCCTCCAGTGAATGTTTCCAAGTGACTCATATCAACTTCGCTATGGTTGTACATGGAGGTACAAGATGAACCTCAAGGTTCTGTGTGCTTCAGTGTCTTCATTTTATGCCTCTGTGGATTTGTGCTGGCTGACTGGGTCTCAAACTTGCAGAAGCTTTTTACCCTTTGCTTTAACACTTAAGAATAGCTGGTCAGACCAATTTGTTTCACTTTTTCTTTTCTCTTTTTTTTTTTTCTCCAATTCTCCAGGATGGGCCCCAGAGGAAAAAACGGAAGTCTGAAGCTGCAGAAGTGGACAAGCAGTTGGATATCCTGGCTATTGGCACAGCAGTTGGTAGCATTTTGTTGTACAGCACAGTTAAAGGAGAGTTACAGAGCAAGCTAGTAAGTTGCACACTCTTCATCACATGCTATCAAACAGTGGTGGTGTCAGTCAGTTTATTCTAAACTGAACTAATTATTCAGATTTTTTTTCCTTAATAGCTACATACATGAATAGAGGTGCAGTAATTCAAATTCTTTGAAATTTTTGAATTATACTTTTTCTATTGTTAGCAGTATGTACACATCAAGAACTCTTAGTTTGAAAGTTTATGCAGTATCCTAATATTGTGTGTGGATTTACTGTTTTACCTTCGGTATGATAGACCTGATGAAATGTCTAACTGAACAGTTAGGTTCATGGGAAGTGTCGTACCCCTTGCCTCTGCACAGGGCTGTGGGAAAAGAGGGCAGATTTGAAGCATTCATTGACTCTTGTGAAAGTTGCATTGGTGGAATCTTCTGTACAGATAGAAACTTACCTCCTTGCGGAAGCTTTGGAACCCTCTCAGAGCCTGATCTTCCTCAGATGGGATTCTGATTTTCAAAGTTTTCACTTCTCATTGTTAGCTTTTCTGCTACTCCCAAGTAACTTTTTTTTAGGCTTGGGTTATGTAACAAGCAATGTGAATCTGTGTAAGCAACTTACTGCAATACTTTGATATACTTGGGCACATTCTTCTGCTTCTAAACTCGTAGTAATAAATGTACAGGGATTAGGAGAAAGCCAGGACATCTTAAAATCATGATGCATCCAAGTGACACTAGGTCAACAGTGTCAACACTGTTTTATGGAAAATTTTCTTAGGCCTGAAAACTATGAACAAAGTAAAGGAGTTTTAGGTTAAAATTCACAGTGTGGGTCAGTTTGGAAACAGTCTGCTCTTCTATATTATCGGCATAGCAGATGATACTTAGTGAGTACTTTTTTATACATAAAGGTTGAATTAAAAGATTATTCCTGCTAGAAATAGAGCTGTCACTTTTAGCTGTCCTTATTAAACAGAATGTCTTGCTTTGATGATTTTTGTCTTGCTCAAGGCCAATTTACAGTGACTTCCTTGGAAGCAGTCTGAGCTGGCTGTTGCTGATTCAAATCATGAAATTTTATAAACTGCAGAAAATACGATAAATGATTAAAAGATTTGTTGATTTGACCAGCAGATATTTCAGTCCTTCTTTAAGAAAGGTAGATGATACATACTTGTTGTAGGGTCTTCTGATTTGATGATTGCACACTCTTGAATGCTGAGCATGAAGAGAAGGGTACCCATCTCTAAATGTACTTAATCAAGCACTTAGATAACTATCAGCAAGACACACGTGCTAGCCATTCTTTTGAGAAAATTTCATACTGTTTAGACAGCTTTGGCTGTTGGTAGCGGACAAGACAACATTTTTGTTAACTCTGAAGTCCTAGGACAAGAATTAGTCCAAATACAAACCAAAATATGAAGTATCTGTAATTTATAATTGTATAATGTGTATTTATCTTTAAAAGCATAAAAAAAAAGTTGCATGCTGTGTACCCCTCTATGAGTTGCCAATGATTTGAATTCAGTTCTTGAAAGAGCAGCTTGTTCACATTGTTGATGGTAGGGAAGACTCAGTAGCAAGACTTCTTCATTTATTCATAAGTGACCCTCTCTTTTGTAGGATGGTGGTCATGACAATAGAATAAATTGTGTGAGGTGGCACCAGGACAACTACTGTTTGTATAGCTGTTCAGAGGACAAACACATTGTGGAATGGAACACACAGACCTGCAAAGTAAAATGGTGAGTGATGCCTCTTCTTGGTTGGCTTTCTTGGCGCTTGATATGTACTTCCTCCTTCACAGGTTTTAGTGATGTCCCGCTGAAATGTTGCACTCTATGTAGGATTCATGCCAGCTGGACAAAACTGTCTGTTGGCTATTGATTTTCTGAGGGCTTTAATGCAGTTTTGTTAAGGGTAAAAGTGTAATTCTCACAGGTCAGGTTTCCTCCTTTTGTTGGATCCTCCTTGTACTGGAAAGGCTAGATGAATTCGTTACTGCTAAGAGGGGCTTTGGTCCCTCCATGCTGTCCTTGAGTGAGACACAAGCTTTCTGACACTGAAAAATTCAGATTCTAGAAGATATTGGAACACCTCATCCTAGTTAGATCTGTCATGTGCACCTTACTTTGCCCAAAGGGCCTTGCTGTGATGATAACCCAATTGGTTTCGCTCACTACTGACGTGCAGTGGGGACAATTCCACTTGGCTGTCTGAGCAGGCTGCTACTCATTAAACTCCTGTTGAGGTAGGCATTTTTTTTTCCTTTTCTAATAAAGTCAAACATTTTTTAAACTTAAAAGAAGAAACTAAGATTTCTGTTACTGATCCTGGTTATCTTACCTCAATAAAAGCCTAGTATGTGATGACATCTTAACCTTTCTCTTCTGCTATTGTTACTTTCTTGTAAATTACTCTTGCAGCAGTTTACCAGTTTCATTAGAGATGGTGTGGGCATTGTAGACAGCTGATCACCAGTAACCTCCTCGGTTTTCTTAGGAAAAGAATGTGTCCCTATGTTGTATTAAGTTTAGACCCTGACATAAGACAGAAAAAGATGGCAGTAAGATTTCCCCTTAGCATTCTCTTACTAGGTCTGAATGAGCCCAATTCCCTCACTTATTCCTGTTACGCTGTGTGCCTCAGCCTCGAAACCTTCCTGGTAGTCCTTCACTGGATTTACTGCATTATGTCAATAACTTGTACTGTTCTAAACTGGTGGTAGTGCTCAGGTGTAATTTGAAAAGTATTGCACAGAGGAGAAGAATCACATTTCTTGACCTGCTGGGCATGCTTTAGCTAATGCAGGTCAGCGTGCAGTTGACCTCATCACTACAAATGCTCGCTACTAACTTGTGTTTCCATCCCACACAGAGAACTTTACATTTTCCTTTGATCTTTGAGATTTGACTTCCTACTTCTTCAGGTTGTTGAGATGCCCCTGAATAGGAGCCCTGCCTTCCAGTGTATCTGCTGATCACTGTAATCTGGTGAACTTGTTATGGGTGCATACTGTCATGTGCCGAGGTTACTAATGAAGACCTGGGTGAATACTAAGATTGTTAAATGGCATTGAGACGTCCCTAGGGAATTACACCAGTAACTGGCCACCAGCTGGACTTCATAGCAGCAATTCCAGGTGTTCGAGCCCAGTGATCCATGCAGTTCTTAGACCACCTTCAAGACTATCCAGTTGGTATCATTGCAGCCAGACTGGAGTTATGTCGCTTGATGTAAAGCATTGTCAAAAGCATTGCTAAAGTCAATTTAACTTGCATACAGTGCCTGCCCACTAGGCCAGTTGTCTCGTTAAGAAGGCAGTTAGGTTGGTTAGGGATGATTTCCCTTTTAAAATCTATTCTGGCAGTTTCCAGTCCCTTTTTTGACCTTTTTGTTACCTGGAAATGGTTAGTAGGTGGATGTGCTGTACAGTCTTTCCTGTTGTTTCCTGTATTCTCCCTTTTGCAGATACATTTGTCCTTTTTCTTTCCAAGTCATCAGATGTTTCTTCTGAGCTATGTGGCCTCTCAAAGATGGCAGGGTAGCCTTGTAATACCACTGACCTCAGCATTTCTGGGTGCATCCCATGCTGCTTATGAAGTATGCTTATACTCCATTTTATGGAGCAGCATGTGTGAACCTTTGCTCTTGTGATTCCTAATTTGATGTGTTTTTACTGTGGGTAATGCTTTGCTTCCTCTGGCTCTGGCACTAGGTTTGGGAGCATGGGAGGCTTGAGAGCAGACTTTGCTCCTCAGTGGTTTGGCCTTTTCTGTGTGTTGAGGGGTCCCTACACAATTCGGTACCAGGCCTGCACGCTTCTCAGTCATGATCTTATTGCTGCTGATGTGCCAGCAGATGTCCTTTTTGTTGGCCTTCGTATTCTTTTCTGGTCTGAACACCAACTGATCTTTGGCTTTCCTAATTCTGTCCCTGCATGTCTGGGCAATATTTTTATATGTAGCCTATTCCCACTTCAACCTTCTCTATAATCCTTTTTTGCATTTCTGAGGTGACTCTGGAGTTATCTGTTTGGCCAAGACACCCTTCTGCAACACCCAGTGATTTTCTGCACATTAGAATGGACCTTTTTGTGTTTCAAGGAAAGAGTAACCTGCTTTCCTGAGGCCCTTCAGGGCAATTTCCAGTGGGATACTGCAAATCATTCTCTTAATGAATTGCAGTCTGGACTTTTCTGAAGTCCACAGTTGTAACTCTGCTATTCTGCTGTTTATCTTGCTCATTTTTTCTTAGGGTCTTGAATTCCTTTGTCTTGTGGATGCTATAGCTAAGGTTGTCATCAACCATTGCATCCCTGACCTGTGGGGTGGTGTGTTTTTTTTTTTGTAGTTGATCCAGTAAAGCACCTTTCATAGTCTAGTTGTAAATCACTTGTGCCAAGACAATGTCCTCATCGCTTGTCAGTGATCTCTGGAATTGCTTCTGCCTTTCTGTGCAGCCCTTCCAGCAGTTGCTGGAGTGGTTAAAGTCCCTTAGAAGAACCAGGGCCTGGGATTCTGAAGATCTATCTACTTTTTTTTAATCGGACAATCTGTAGCAGATGCTCACCACATCACCATTGTTGGCCTCTTCTCATATGTACCTGTAAGTTCTCCACCGGCTCTTTGCCTGTTTCAAAGCAAAGCTCCATGTGTTCAAGCCACCCTTTTGTGCAGAGGAACCCTCCTCACCTTCCTGGCATGTCTTCACTGAATAGCATCCCTAAAAGTCCATTAATTGCAGCATTCCTGTCTTGCAAGCTTTCTCACTGTTTCTCTGTGGTCCCAATAAGATCAAAGCTCTGAAGCTGCCCATGGATATATAACTCATCCTGATTGTTTCTCATATTGCATGTGTTCATGCACGGCCATCAAGATGGGTCCAGTCATGCTGCTGTACCGGGAAATGCGGGAGTTTTTCCTATCACACTACACCTGCGTACTTCCCTCTGCCTCTTTCCCATACCTCCACTTCTTTTGGGACTGTGGTGCCTGTCTCACAACATAGGTTAATTCCTTCTTTGTTAGGTTAGCAAGCCTGGTGATTATTTGCTCTTCTCTCACTTTACAAGATGGATACCATTTCCCCTCAGCAGTCTGTGGCTGAAAGAGAGTACTGTGGTTACACAAGCCAAGGACTTGCCTGTGATGCCAGCCTCTTAATGAGGTCTTGATGTGCAGGATGTGCCTACTCCTGTGTGAGTCTTCTCTGTTGAATTGAGGAGAATGCCACTGACAAACTGCTAAGAGTTCAACAGTAATGATGTTACTCTGTGGCAGTTTGGGTTGTAGTGTAATAATTGCTTAGGAAAATGCTGAAAAATACTCCTAGATTTGATGGTAGGGGTTGAGCATATAAAAGGTAGTTAGAGGCATTACGTTCTTTTATTTTGAAGATGGCAACAACAACAACAAAATAGTTACTGGAGTATGTAAATGAAAGGCACACTGGCAGTATAATACTATGCTTTTTACCAGAAAAAAAAATCTCTACTTGTATAACAAGTCATATCTAAAGTAAGTGAAATTGGAAAGAGAAGGAAAAAAAAAGAGTTCTCTAAAATTTTAGCCAAATTGAGGAGACTAGAAGGAACAAGGTAACCAAAATAACTGCTTATGACCAGTGTATGTCAGATTGCCTGTGTTTTCTAACAGTTGTGAGTGCCTGGAAGTGAATCTGTATGTGTCCCGCAGAATTCAGGGTAGAAGCTCCTGGGGTAGAGAAGTGATATTCAACTTCTTTTGGTTTGCAGTCTTCTAGTTATTTTCCAGATGGGGAATTGAAATCACGTGGCTTTAGGTTTGGCTTTTTTAATTATTGTAGAAGTAGTCTGTAGAACCTCTTCAGGAGGTCTGTCCAGCACACATGAAAACCTCTGGTAGAAGAGCAAGCTTCTGGTAGAAGAGCAAGTTGGGGAAGAGTGAGTTTCTGTAGAAGAAGAGGCAAGACAAGGTGATGGAGAGAGGTAATATAGAAAATTCTGGATGATATTTTGTTTCTCTTTGTAGCTTCTTCAAGTCTTAAACTCTGAACATTCAGAGGTGTTCAGTTTGTCTCCTTATGCAACTTCGTGTTTCATGGTGTCCTATTTAACAACTCTTCCCTGTAAAATTATATAAAGAGTATCCTAAGTAAAAACTAACATTTTTTTGCTGTGACTTAAATTCTGTAGTCTAGTTTAGATGAGTCTTTTTAGAACATGTGAAAATATCTTCTTGGGTTCACTTCATTAAATGGAGCTTGGTCTGAAATTCTTAGTCCTGACCTTCTCATTTGGAAGATGTTTTTTTTTTTTTTTTATACTCTGTGTAAAGTATAACGTTGTTTGTGAAGTTTGTAGGCAGTAAAAATTGCAGTTTTTGTGAAATCTAATCAAAGGCGATGCTGCAAATGAGCTCTGTTTTGGAAGACAGGAGAGGTGGTGATTAGGCATGTGAAAGTTATTTGGAAGTATTTCAGTGGGGCTGTTCACAATCAGGCCGTGATGAGTTTTGAGGTACTTACTATCTATAAAGGGTTTGCGTTAATGATTTCCTTGTAATTTTGGCCTGTGAGGAATATAACAGTACTCACACTCTTTCTAAGCAGATGCAAGCTTTTCATGACTGCATCTTTCTTTTTCTTAAATAGTGCTTTCAACCATGGACCTCTTTAAGGCCAAGGTTATTATTGTCAGTGTCATTGACAGACTTGAGAGGAGTGCCAGGAACTGAGTGGGCCTTAAAACTCAGAAGTCCATTCTGAATAGGTTGGTGTAAGCTTTTTGGATTATGGTGCTGAGAGAAGTCTTGAAATGGTACGTCTCCTCTTACCTGATCCTTAATAGTAGATAATTTTGAGGGGGACATTCAGAACAGACTAAGCAAATATTTAAAAAGCAAGCAAACAAAGCAAAGCACGGTGGTTCAAAATATCTCTTTATTTTTGAATTGCTGTATTTTTGTGTGAACTAATTTGAAAGAGGAGCAGAAACAGAATAACCTCATTTTTGACTATTTTTTTAAAAAGTACATACTGCCTTAAATTTTTCAGCATCGTTGGCATGCATTTTCAGATTGTGCTAATGAATGTTGTCTTTTCTATTTCTCCATCTTTCTCCCTTTGGACAAAAACTCTACATCCAAATTTTAGTAAGTGGAAAGGCGACAATAGCAGTGTCAGCTCTTTGTGCATCAGTCCAGATGGGAAAATGCTGCTTTCAGCTGGTAGAACTATAAAACTGTGGGACCTGGAGACCAAAGAAGTCTACAGAGTAAGTAACTTTGCTCAACTAGATTGTAAAAATTAAATAATAATAACAAATAAAATAATAAAAGTCGTACTTGGTTGCTGACATTATGTATTTGTTTCCTAATAAGACATCTGAAAACTTTTTATTGGGTATGAGGAGGTAGCTGGCATCTTTGGGGCTGCTGGAAGCTGTTGCTGTGATGATACCATGAACTGTAGTTTCAGCTTGCTGAGAGTTCAGTGAGGATGTTGAATTTCCTGGCTGTCTGAGAATGCCACCAAAACCCTTTCCCTTAGGTGTCTTTCTTTTTGACTGGGTCCCTTTCTGATGCCCTTCTATCAGGGAACTCACTTCAGCACACTATTAGTTTGCTTCTGGCATGGGTTTTTGCAAGAGCTCCTTCAGGTTTCTTTGCTAAACTGTACATATCTGATGGTATCAACATTGCTTTAAAAACAATTGAAAGGCAGAGGAGCAAAATCATTATTGTTCCCTGGGTGCAGGGCTCAGACATAAGCAAGGTACCACATTTTGGCTGTTCCATAAATGCAGTCATGTTTTATTGCATGACAGCAGAGAGGAAGCAGCTTGTTTCTGAATTTCCTGGTACTTGGAGCCTGCTAAGTGTGCACATGTGCCATTACTGTGGACTTGCTGGCGTCTGGAAACTACTGTACGTGTGTCTGTGATGACACATCATCCTGTGATGACCAAAACCACTATTTGTGAACATAAAAATTGAGTAGTTTTTTTTTTTTGTTGTTTGAACAGTCTTGGTGTGTTAGCAGACCTGTACATTCATCTTATAGTTGAGAATGAAACTGTGAATCTAGTTTCATTGTAAAATGTGAAATGAAGTGCTTTCTGACAGTAACAGCAGTACAGGCATATGTGATTTCTTTTCACAGGCTTAGTTGCAGCAAGTTTGCCTTTTATTCCCATTAAACTTTTAAAATTCTGATGAATATGTAGTGTCTGAAAACATTTCCATGAAATGTAGAAATACAGGAACGCAGCAAAATTGATCACTAGTTAAACAAACAGAAAAAACACTGGAATATCCTTGTTGACTTAGTAATGCATGGATCTTTCTTAGCTTTCCTTAACTAATATTTATTTTCTGTCATATGACTGCTTATGGCAATGATTGAAGAACTCCTTTTTTTTTTTTTTTTTCTCCTCCTCTTAGCATTTCACAGGCCATGCCACATCAGTGTCATCATTAATGTTTACTACAGTGAAGCCTATGAATGAAAATAAGTCCTTTGATGGAATTACAGGGCTTTATTTCTTGTCTGGAGCTATACATGACCGGTTACTGAGCGTATGGTATGTAAGCTTTTTGTAATTTGTAACTTTGATTGTGATCAGTATTGAGGATAGACTTGACAAGTATGTTCTGAACTTTGTGATTAAGCAGAAGGGGCACTCTGGAAAAATGCAGTGATGATCTCTTACATGGTGGTTTCGATTCACTGATTGTTGAGTGAAGACTTGAATTTCCTTGGCTGTGTCTGAGCATGCTTCCAGTAGTTGCCACTTGAATTCCCAACATATGCTAGGAACACAGTGTGTGATGGGCTGCCTTGTTCTTTGTACTTGCTGTGAAGTTTAAGCTAAGTTTTCTTCTTGCTGGACTTCACATGGGAGTTAATTTGTATTTGAAATTTGGAACACTTTTGAAAGCTGAAAGCTGCAGTTACGGCATGGGTGAGGTAGATAAGAGTAATGAGTGATTTACAGGTTCTGTAACACTGTGCTGCTTTTCAGATGCAGAGGCTGCTGTTTCTGCTCTTGTAAATAATCTGTCTGTGCTGTTTGTGTCTCCAGGCAGATCAGATCAGATAGGAAAGAAAAGAATGCTGTGATGTCTTTCACAGTAACAGATGAACCAACTTTTATTGACCTGACTGTTTCAGAAGTCAAAGAAGAGGTAGGAGCAGTAGTTTATAACCAAATATGTTTAACAATTTTCACATTAGCTTCCTTTCTAGGGTGCAAAGAAAGAAGTTTGGTTTGTATTTTGTTTCTGTTATGACAGGAAAGGGTTTGACTGCTGATTCACAAGTATGAGGATATTTATTGCAGTTGTATTTATATAGCCGATAGTTCGAAACATTCATTTTCAAAGCTACTAAGTGCAAATGCCATTTGTATTTCTGAAATTTTCTATTTAGGACAAGTTAGTAATCAAAATGCGTGTTAGATTTTGTCAGTAAAAAAAAATTGATTTTTTTCTAAAAATGCAATTTGTGTGGTCCTGTTTTATTCTGATCACAAATGGCTTCAGTAGTCTAACTGCATTTTGAATTAACTAACCTTTACAAGTTGAAGGAGCAATGTGCATTCTCCAAGTCTCAATTTCAGCAAGTACAGGTGTTTCATAGCAGTTGTATTTTGAAAAAATGTCTGCATATGAAACATTCAGAAATAGTTTCTGTAATGATTTAAAACATTTTTCTCCTGCTGCCTTTAGATTTCTTTCCAAAACCAGTGTTTCATGCTACACTTTCTGATGTTTCCATTGGTGCGTTCTTATTGTATGCAATGGAGATGAGAATATTCTGTAATGCACACCTGTAATGTAATTGCTCAAAAAATATTTACTTTGTAAATATTCTCACAGGAAAGAAACAGAGACAGTGTCAGTGGCCTTGTAGACCAGTGCCTCTAGACTAGTTGGGTACTGTATTTTTTGGAACATTGTTGTTTATGGTTATATATGTCTGTTAGTGTCTGAGCTGTCAGATTTGGATATATCAGTAGTGACACAGTAAAGTACAGTTACAAATTATCTTTTTGCCTCCTAATAGTTGTACTAATTATTCCTGAGATGTTAGTGTCTCTTAACTTCCTTATGGATTTAGTTATATCTCTAATGTATGTAGCTACTGCAAAAAGTCAAATCATAACCATGCAAATGTCTCTTGATGTCTCATACTTGTGGGATGTTTGTCATTTGGTCTAGTTAAAATCATCTGTTGTGATTTCTTTCAGCCTGTGAAGTTAGCAGTTGTGTGCAGAGATGGGCAGTTGCATTTATTTGAACACATTTTAAATGGGTAAGTTGTTATTCTTTCTGAGAGTGTTTTTAGAAAAGGCAAACTGGAAAGCAAAGCTCATCTTGTTGTGCTGCTGCCTTTAAACTCTGGCATCTCTTCACAGACCAGTTTCCAATGGATTCCTTGTCTTGGCTTACTTGACATGTTTTTTGGGGAAATGCAGGAGAATTTATTTGTTGGGGGGTTATACTGTAACATGTTATGTTGGTTTTGCTGAGGTTTTGCCTGTCTGTACCTCATCTGAAGCATCTGTAAAAGATGTAGTTTTGAGGATTGAATTTGAGGACTTGATAATGAAGAGTGCTTACATGTGCAAGGTGTAGAAGTCTTTTAAGCTAAACATGTTTTTTTTTTTTTTTTCATTCCTTTTTTTCCTGCAGTTACTGCAAAAAACCCTTAACGTCAAACTGTACTATCCAGATAGCAACACCTGGAAATGATGGGGACTCCACGCCAAAACCAGTCCCTATCCTAGCAGCTGCATTTTGTACAGACAAACAGTCTCTACTGCTTGTGTATGGAAACACCTTACAGCCCATCATAGAGAAAGTGGTATGTAAAACTTACTGAAGAGGTTTGGGGTTTTGTAATATGGTTCCTAACAGCTCTCATCTGGATGATTTTTATGCACTTTTTTTGAATTACATCTTGAGATGGAACTTATTACTTCCACCTTTTCTGGGAGTTATGATTGTTGCCCCTGAGTTGTTTTGAAAGGGGATTTGTATTCTTTGATTCTTTCAGTTAAAGTAAAACTTGGCATTATTGCTGTTTCCTGCCATCTCAACTGTTACTACATTAGGCCATTGATGCTTTTTGCAATTGTTCTCTGCATGAACTTGTTTGTGGAGATCTGATAATAAAAGGCAGATGTGTAAAGCAACTGCTTTTCGGGGGGGAGGCTCATTCTTCTTTTATGCCTCTGGAGTTTGTTCTCACCTTTCAGTAGTTTAATAATTGCAGGGGCAGTTCACTGATATTTAACTGTTTTTATTCCTGGTCTTCTAGTCTTTGAACACCTCTGAATCCCACATATGTTTGATAAGGGATGTCCAGAAAGTGTTGGCACTTAAAACAGAAGTTGCTGTAACAAAGGTGAGCTTGTGTGAAATACAGTTCTGTTGCTTCTCATATTTTACTTCAGAAATGCTAGAATTTACTTCTAAAATCAGTTTGGATTACTGTACAGGCCTACTCAGATCTGTGGTGTGTAGTTACAGAGGTCCATAGCCTTTGTTGAGGGGGGGGAATGTGCTTCATGGCTGCTCTGTGTACTGGTATGCGCTCGCACAGTTACCCTCCAGTAGCTCAAATCATAGCTCATGGCATCGATGTAGTGAATTGAAAGCCCCAGTTTTCTAACCCTCAGTTTAGCTGCCAGTTCTGGTGCTCCATCAGCCTGGTGGGCCTTTGTGCTAATTCCTTGGTCCCTGGAGGTGGAGGATAACAGAGCTGAAATGCTGTGAGAGGTCTGGGAGCTCCCTGGCATGCAGTGATGATCTCCAATCTTGGTTTCGCTTTTTGCTGAATTGCAATGAAGACTCATTTCTCTTGGCTGTCTGAGCATGCCCTGTGGAGAGAAAGATGATGTGTGTTGAGCGAAGAGGGTAATATTTTAATGCCACTACTGTTCTACAGTAAAGTTCTTGAACCACAAAATCAAAATTTTATTTATAAGTTTGTCTTCTATGCGCATCATGTGGAAGTTGAAGTGCTCACTGTAGTAGATTGTCTTTGTATCACTTCAGTGGCCACCCAGCAGGGCTCCCACAAGTACAGAAGGCTGGGCAGGTACTTCAAATAAAGGCCCACGAAGCAGAGCTGTGGGGAAAGAATTGTTCAGGCAGGGGCATGTAGCATTTTTCTAATTGGTTGTGGCAGGCTGGTTTTAACACACATGTAAGAGTCTGGAAATAAAATCAGTGTTTTAAACTTGAGGAAATGTAAAGATATTAGCAATTCATGCATATGTGGGTATTTCTTTCCACTAGGTAAAGACACCAGTTGTGAACTCAGACACCAAAGTTCTAGTGCCTGGCATTCCAGGACATAGTGCAGCTGTTAAAACTCCATCCTCAGGAAAGGAGAAAAATAAAAGCAAGAGGAAACCAGGAGAGCCAGAGGTAAGTTACATCCTCTTTAAAACACGAAGATGAGTTAGAAAGTCTTAAATCATCATTGCATCTTCTTTAGGTAAACTTGAACTTGCTTTGTGTTTGGAACGGAGGCAAAGTGAATCATATAACTTTGTATGAAAGTCTTTTCTTTGGTAAAAAACAAAACAAAACCAAAACAAAACAACAAATCAAACACAAAACAAAAAACAGAAAAAAAAACTCTCATCCAAGCCCTGAATGCATTTCCCATAGTTTTGCCATGTTACTGCAGAACTTTATCACACACTTGTGTCTGTCACTCTGTGCTAAGATGTATTCTTGCTTCTTTTCTCTGGCTATTCTCTCTTAGTACGTTTAAAAGAATATGCTAAATCTGTTATTTTTTTAGCAGGATAGGAGGGAATGGTGTGGTCTAGCTACTTTGCTTTCAGGTGATATGTCTGAGAAACTGCACTGAAACACTCTGCCCTTATTTACTGTCTGCAGGACAGCATTGAAGAGCGCCTAGGGGCTTTGGATATCGATGTGAGCAAAGTGAAAACTCCAGGTGGCCTTCCGCAAACAGATAGCTTTGCAGTACTGTTGGTTCAGGGCTTGGAAAGCAATGATTCAGACATCTTAAATGTAAGTGTTAAAAGATCACTGTATGCTGTTTTATCTGTTTGCTGAGACTTTTGGGGAGCTCCCGTGAAAGCTGTGGAGGCTGAACAGTTAGGATCCTATTATTTCTCCTATCTGCTTTCTGCTGATGTGCTGCTCGAGGCACTGGTATTACAAATTACGGTGGTGATATTTTTTTAAAATCTACTTTGCTTTCTGAGTCAGTCTATGAACTTTGAAGCACTTCTGTGTATGATAAATTTGTGTCAGAGTTCAGATGTTTTACAACTGATGTTACCAATGCAAGCCCTTCAGCTTGAGATGGAGAATGATCTGTGCTCAGATACAGTTTCTGAATAGATACTGTTTGAAAAATACACTGATGACAACAGTTTCACTTAAAAATCTTGCTGTTCCACTTGAACTGGGGGAAAATGATAGCTACGGGGCAGGAAAATGAAATCTCTTAATAATTTAACACTGAGTAGAAATTACTTGTCACAGACAATGGTGAAAGGCAATTATTTACAGAAGTGAAACAAATAGAAAAATAACTACAAAAATTCTCTTTAATAAGTCTGGTGCTTTGTTTCTAACATGGGTTGGGTGGACTAGTGGCAAAAGTATTGTTTTAGGCAAATTAATCAAATGTTTTATTAATTGTAGTTGACTTGAAAAATGGGACTCTTCACAGTAAATTTTGTTTTGCTTATTACTTCCATGTGAGCATGCAGAGGGGTAGAAAAAGAGATATAAACCCAGGAGTTTTTGATTGTGATCCCATGTGTTAAAGCTGAATGACTACCTGATCTTATTTTTCCACATTTTTAACAGAAAGTGCTTAACACAAGAAAGGAAACTTTAATAAAGAACACAGTAGCCAGAATGCCTATACATGCTGTCATTCCACTGCTGCATGAGGTAGGAGAGATTGCATTTCATGTTCTTATTGTACAAACTGCTTTTGACTTGTCTTTTATCTGGGGAAAATCCAGGATATGTTTCTTAATTTCAGTAAATGAAATAACATTGATTTTAAAGTTTTATAATACCATAATTATTTAATTCTTAGTTCCTGTGATTTGCTTTTATTTTGTCTGGCTGAAGCTTAACCAAAGGACAAAGTGCCACTGTCAAAGCTAGGAAAAACATTAGATCATTTAGTATTATCATAAACATTTAGATGGGAAATGAAGGAAGAGGTAAGCTACAGCTCTAAAGCATTTAGCCCATGGCAAAAAAAAAAAAAAAAAGCATTACTTATTTTACTCTATTAAAGTAGATGATAATTTGAAATGTGAAAATAGCAATACCAGCCTGAGTGAGTTATATGAGCATAAATCCATAAATACAGTAGATATATGAGAAAAATAAGAAGAGAATATGTACTTAAAACAATCAGTTCAGATAGCACTTTTGGGGCAATTTCATTCTTCTCTTGAAGGTAGCTCAAAAGACTAGTTGCTATATTTGTGATTTGTGACATCACTTAGCAGTCATTTGAGAGGAAATTTGGCTTCTGGACTGCATATTCAGTGATAGTTCATGAAATTTGTGCTTGGGCAGAAATACTTCAATAATTGGCCTTATCTATGTATTACTTTGTTTAAACTGAACATCAGTTAGTTGCTCTTGTTACATGAATGACATTCTGTAACAAGTTAATGGTTAGACTTCTCTTGTATTTTAATGTGCTGGCTACAAGTAAAATTTAATTTTTACTTGTGTTACTAATCTTAACTGAATTATGCAGGCTGCCTGGTTTTGAATATTTAGATTTGCTTTAAGCACATATGTTTTTATACCTACTAAACTTATGTTAATGAGGTGCAGCATTTCTTCTCTTGCACCCGTGCCAGAGAATCATAAGTATTTCAGTAGATTATCTCAGTGGATGGAGAGAGCTTCATGTAACTCTTGTCCAGAACTTGCAATTTGTTCTATGAAACAGCCTTTACCTTGCAAGTCTTCACTTGTTTCTCCAACCTGCCAACTTAGCAGCAGCTGCTTTACTGAGCAGATACACAGAGACATACAAACAAATCACAAAGGGATTTCCGTCTTAGCTTCTAACAGCTTCAAGTTCCTCTGGACGTCTTGTATGTTGAGAGTCCCAGTTTTGTTGTAGTAATGGAACTCAACTTCTGCAAGTTATGAGCCTGCATATAGGATGGTAAAGCCAGCAATATAATATTCTGGAGCTTGGCAGTGGTTAGTTCTAGTAAACTTCAAATGCCTGGAGATCTTTCTACCCCGATATTGGGCCTGTCATGTAGATATAATGTTGGGATTTAAGCTCATTATGCATTTGTTGCTTGTTAATTGTTATTATTTTTGTCTTGATAGCTTACAAAGAGATTGCAAGGCAACCCATACAGGTAAGAGACAAACCACCCATAGTTTAATTTATCAGAATACATTTTTATTGTGTGCATTATGGTCCCCTCTTTCCCTGTGATCATTTCCAAAGTAACTAATTAACAGTTGTTGTAGTAATAGCATCTTGAGGTAAAAATTCTCACCTGACTGTGGGTACGAAGATGACCTTCTGTTAAGACAGTGCTTTGTCAGGCTGACATAAGTGTGAAAATGAAAAGTACACCTTTTCTAAGACAGGATCTGAAGTCCCAGAATATTGATAGCTCACACCTTCTAAATATGTGACCTCAAATCACTGTCAGATGTGTTCCTTGTGTGGTTTCCTTGTTTGGTTTCCTTTTCTTTAGACAGCTCCTGGTATTGTTTAAGAAAGTTTCTCCTCTTTCCTCCCCACCCCCATTATACTGCTGTAGGGATAGCTCTTCTGTGACTAGATGTCCTTAACTGGATAAAAAAAAAATATTACTTTGATCTTTTATCCACTAAAACCTCCAATTAGAGACATTAGAAACACAGATCTCTGAGCATAAATTTTATTCCTTCGCTTAGATGTCTGTTCTTTTCCTAGTTAGTATCTTATATATAGGCCTCTCATAGTCTAACTGATTATATTTCCATCTTTTTATATTATTTTTATTTTTCTTTTTATGTAATTTAAGTAGAGGACTTACTGTAGAACAGCTTAGCGTATAGAAAATGAAATGGGTGTTGTCAGTCAATATCTTTTTAATATCATTTAATATCATTTCTAGTGCCTCACAAATGGTTCGATGGCTGAAGTCTGTTTTTACTCTACATGCATCCTACCTTTCCACAGTAAGTATCTTGCATTAAGGTTAGTGCACGTAACTAAAACTAGATTTAAACGTTTAAACACGTGTCATCTTCCTTCAGGAATCTGTCTCTTTCTCCCCATATATGGTAGTGCCCAAACCAGTGTACAGAGGACTGTACTTCTACCACTTTGCTGTGTTGATGGACATTTGTTATAAATTGTCTTTGTCATTCATAACATAATTATAGTCATCCCAAAGTCAAAACAAGTTATGTCATAACTAAGAGAATTTGGGAGCAATACAACTGTCATAAATGTGATCTAGTATACATGTATGTCACTAAAACTTAACTAAATTTATCCTGCTACCGTGATGCTAATCTTGAAACTGTTGAGCATGACTGAATATATAGGGTAAAGGTATGCCAAAGTTGGCAGGGTAGCAGGTAATGTAGTAGCTTCTGGATCAAGGTCCAGCCTTCTCTTAGCAAGTGATGGATAAAGCATTCTTGTTCAGTTCAAAAAAAAAAAAAAAAAAAAAAAAAAAAAAAAAAAGGCTTTGCAAATGCTGTGTTCATAAACTGGTGTATATTCAGTTCTCATTTACACAGCTTTCTGAATAGTGCTTTTATAAACCTGCTTAGAGAGTGACTGTGGAAAAGAAAAGTAGTGTAAGTAGAATTGCAATGTTCTGAAAGCAGGTGATTTGTTCTAGACATGGTCAAATGTTAGTCGATTGGTCTGCAAGTGATATCTGTAAATTCTTAGCTTTTCCTTCTATCCAGAGTGGTGTGAGCAAGGATTATTTATCCCAAATGTATAAAGGTAGTTTAAAAATTTTAAAGTAAGACGTAGCTCTGTTAGTTAACAGCTTTGTTTTTCTTTCTCCTTCTCCCAAGTTGCCAGACCTTATTCCTCAGCTGGGAATGTTATACCAGTTAATGGAGAGCAGAGTAAAAACTCTGCAAAAGCTTTCCCGTCTACATGGAAGACTTTTCCTTCTTGTCACCCAGGTGAGTTCTGATTTCATAATACAGGTATACACAGATGTGTAGAAGAAGCATTGGTTGCAGTCTTAGCTTTCCGTTGAGACTATACCTAATGGAACTTGTCATAATGAATTTATTGCAACTGCTGTACAGCTACACTGACAATACACAAAGCACTACAACTCATGGACTGTCTAGTCAATCTGTGCTTGCAGAAAGTGGTCTTTCTTGCCCAAATGTCTACTAACCCATAGCATTTTAAAAAGCAATAAACAAGAGATACTAGGCCGCTTCAGAGCAGGTGATTCTAAAGGTTTATTTTGTCCTTCCTATTTACCTGGCTGTTAAACTACAGTTATGAATGAATGTTAACCTTGATGTAGACTTAATTTGCATTGTTGAGTTTTATTGACTTTTAAGGTTGGGGAACACATGATTTCATCTAAGGCTAATCTACAAATTCTATTCAGGTTGCAGCGTCGGAAACAGTTCAGGATGTAACTGAAGTTAACCAGACTGCAAAGCTGGTATATGAGGACGGTAAGTGTTGCATGCTACACGTAGCTCGACTCCTGAGCTCCTGATGGCTGGTGGCTGTTCATCTTGTTCCTATCTATTGCGCATATCTATTAGTGTACAGTTTGCAAGTAGAAAGTTTTTGTGGGAAACCCATGGCAGTTAAGTGGGGATTAATCATGTAGGCATCGTATAGTTAGTTGTTCCTTCGTTCCCCTACTTTTGTTTCCTTTCTTTCCTTCCTGTACCTGCTTTACAAATTATAAAAACAGTTAATTGGAAGTTCAGCATGCTACTTAACTAACAAACTCAGATTTCTAGCACTAACTGCCCATGTGCTAAGATCAATGCAGTCGAGCTTCTACGTTTAAGTCATCAGAACTACAAGGTGGTAGTGTCGTTGTGTGCATGTACACTTCCAGTTTGGGCCAGCAGTTTCTACTGAAACTGCATACTGTTTAATCATAACAGAATGACTAGTTTCTGATTTATGTTGATCAACCTACTCTTCATGTAGAATTAGTTTCAGAATTTAAGTAGCATGGTTCAATGGAGGAGCACAGTTTAGTTTAGGAGCACATGGGTCTGGGTTTTGTTTGGACACATTCAAGTCTGTTCTCCAGACTGAGGGATTGTTTTCTTTTTTGCAGAATCCTCAGAAGAGGAGGGTTCAGATGATGAGATGATTGCAGACAAAGACTCAGATGTAAGTGGACTTGGATCAGACCGTCTCCTATTTGATTGTAACAGAAATTGTAGTACTGTCAAAAGCTCAAACATTCCTGTTTTCCCTTCCCCCAGGAAAACTGGGATGAAGACGAAGAAAAAGAGGAGCAATCAGATGAGCAAGACATGACTGTTGAAAAGGAAATCAACGGTGATTCTGATTTGGAACCAGAAAATGAAAGTGAAGAAGAATAACAGCATAAAGAATAAACTTAACAGTTTAAACAAGTGGGCCACCAGAACTTTACAATTCTGGATCATCTTGATGAAAGATGCCATATTTGCATATAGGGAGTGCAGACTTGTGCACAGCCTATGTGCAGAGGCACATGTGGGGCACTGTGCATTTCTGAATCCAGAATGTTTAACCACGCCAGCCTTTTCTCGCCCTATTTCCCTGCGCTTACTATAGAAACATTTCTTCCACCTCATGTTCAGATTATGCCTGTCACGTGGACATGCATTTGTATCTCAAGTGAAATAAATCTGCCACCGCTGTTTGTGTGGTAAACTTGGTTCAGCTTTACATTGAATTTGTTTCAAATGTTCAAGGATCAAAGACAACTGATCTATACCTTCTTTCCATGCTTCAGTTAGCAATAGCAAGTGGACATCCTGATGCATTTTTTCAAAAAAAAAAAAAAAAAGGAAAAAGGAAAAAAAAAAGATATTTTTGTAATATTTAAATTCTTTAACGAATTTCTTTTCTTTCTCCCCACCCTCCATCAGTTCAGCCATGCCTTGGCAGTATCTTAATGCCAAAGTGGCTTAAAAACAGCTTTTTTTTTTTTTTTTTTTTAACAAATTTGAACTCAAGACTTTTGTATGTAGAAATCAATGACTTTTCTTGTGCTTTAAAAGAACATTAGAACTATATCACTGGTTCCTAATTTCATTTTAATTGAGGCTGTATATAAGATTAATGCTAACCCAGAGAGGATAGACTGACTGTTCAGTTGGGTAGGGAGAAGGGAGTAACACAGGGAAATGAGAAGGTGAATGCTTGTGAATACATAGCACACAGCTACACATTTATTACGGATTTTTAATCTCAGAGGCAGAACAAGGATAGCTATTTGCTCAGCTAATGGAAGCTGAAGAGGTACAAACATTTTTAAGAGCAAAACTTGGTAAAGGTCTGAGCCATTCACCACTATAATGTACAATATATTTGTCTATAAATGGAGCTGTTGCAACTAAATACCGCCCTCTTTGTAAAGTGAATAAATATACATCTCCTTTACCAAATATCTGTCCTGTGATGTTTGTTGAGAGAGCCCTTAGGTACCTAAGGGTGGTGGTGAAGGGTGAAATGCCTGATTTGTACAAGGCAGATCTCTTGTGGAAGAGGAAGCCAACCTAATAGAATCACAGAATCACAGAATTTCTAGGTTGGAAGAGACCTCAAGATCATCGAGTCCAACCTCTGACCTAACGCTAACAGTCCCCACTAAACCATATCCCTAAGCTCTACATCTAAACGTCTTTTAAAGACTTCCAGGGATGGTGACTCCACCACTTCCCTGGGCAGCCTGTTCCAATGCCTCACAGCCCTTTCAGTAAAGAAGTTATATATAACCTTTATATAGGTTACAATGTTCTGCAAAGCATCTAGTATTCTTGGTTTCTTACCTCCCTGTAACCATTGGTGTTGTGGTGTCTGGAGAAACTGGATTGATAGTGGGAAGAGCTGTTCCCTCTTTGGAGAGGTGGAGGTAAAACAGCAGCAGTTCAAGGTTTCTGGTCTTTGGAATGTTTTAGTTGACAGTAAAAAAAAGTGTCTGAACTATTTGTAAAGCTGTGCTTTCGTTTCATTACTGAGAAGCTTTGAAAATAAATGCAAACACTTATGCATGCTCAGTACTCATACAAGCCACCATATTAAGGTAATCTGATGTAATTTTTCAAGCAGTACTGATGTTCCTGCCGACTGGTTTCAAATCAGGCAAAAGAGGAGTGTGAATGAAGGTCTGCATCTCTAGTAAGTGCTGAGCTCTTAGGGCATGGAGTAACACAAGCAGTACCCGTGTTTTGGTTTGTGCAAGGTCCTACACATAGTTGTGTGCCGTCCTTTTAGAAGGCAGGGTTTGGCTCAAAGTGAGCTGAGTACCTTGTTGGCACTACTATTTGGACGTGGGCAGTGATGGTGCTGGAAACTTGAATGCGCTGGAGTGGAGCCGTGGAAGAACATGGTAGCAGGAAAAGGAGAGGGATTTTGAGGAATGTTTTCACATCAAAGCCAAAATATCGGCCAGCTGACTATGCCATTCCTATTTTTGTCTTTCAAAGATGCAGCATCTGGAGAAAGAGGTTGGAAATGGGGCAGGCCCTGCTTTGCAGCCCTAATCCTGGTGTGTTTAGAGCTATGAGGAGAGTAAGGAGGACAGGCCAGCTGCTCATTCTGAGCAATGGAGTTTGGATGAGTGTTTGTATAAAGTCTAATTAGATATGGCCAGAGCAAACCTCGCTTGTTAAACAGTCAGTGTAAACTCTGAGGTGTACTTTTGTTTGTATATACCAAATTTGTATTGTTCCATTTATAGGTGTCTAGTTAATGTTTGACCAGACACCCCTGCACAACCTGAGGGATTTTTTCCTTGCTGGCTTTTTATGTTATTGTTGGCCTTTTTTCCAGGTGATTGTAGTAAATGCACTTCGAATGTGATAAGGAGCAATACCACGAATGACCAGGGGGTGTCATAACAGCTTCACAAAAATACCTTGCTTTTCCAGGCAGCAAGAGCAACCTGTGAATTAATGCCTTTGATGATGGCATCATCTTATGGTTGCTAAATAGGTCCTGCTGTATAACAGTGTCACTCACCTTCTCATTTCTTGTTATGGCCTGCTTCCAGAGGAACTTTGTTGCACCAGGGCGTTGCGCAAACGATGCTTGATGCCTCTCTTGCTAAATATTTCAGCATTTAATCTGATGGTCTGATTTTAATCTGGTTTAATCTGATTTCATGGTCTGAATTTTTGGGTAGACCTGTGTGGTGTCAGGAGTTGGACTCAATGATCTTTATGGGTCTCTTCCAACACGGGAAGGTTTAGATTTTTAGATCAGAGGTATTGTATACCCATTCCTTGTAAAATCAAGACAATTAAGAAAATCCTACTTGGAAGAGAGCCTAAGGAAAAGTCCAAGTGTGCTTCCCTGTGCTTCTGTTTTGGCAGCAAGATATAACACTGTTCAGCAAGGAGGTATGAGAGAGAAACAAGATTTGTGTGAGTGAATCTCACTTTGTCAAAAAGGGGAGGTGAAGTCATGGCCAGACCTGGAGCCTATCCAAAGCTTTTCTAATCACAGAGATGGGCTTAACTAGGTTATTTCAAATACCTTGGCTCAGGAATGAGTGCTATCAGTTATTTAGGCGTATCTTAAGGAATTAGTGGTGCATTTTCTTCTTAAGAAAAAATCTTTCCAGGTCTATGGGGGCTTGGCAGAACGGTTTGTCTCTAGATTCCTCCCATGATAGTTACTGCACATACAAGCTCAGGACCCCTTAATCTCTGCAGCTGAATTGGAGGACTGTTTGCTTTCACCAACTGACTTGTCTGGTGGTTATTTTACGGTCTTCCCATAGCTTCTGCAATAAAACATCAACAGTATTTTGCTGCCTGGTGGCACATTCCAGGAGGAGCAGGTCTGTGTGTTTGTCATGCTCGCCTGCACATAGTAAACCCATTCTTTATATTCAGCTGTTGGCCAATGGGGGGCAATAAATGATTTATAACCATGGCAACAGTTGCTGTGGGAAACTGACATCAACAAGAATCTTTTTCATGTCCACCTCAATGAAACTATTAAAAATCTTCCCACTCTCAGTCGGGTGAGACCATTTGTGACAACTTCCCCAGAACTGGTGTAGAGGTAAGTCAGATGGAAATGATACCATGCAAAACGCCTGGTACAGGAACCAATGACCCTTTCAGCTATCTCAAGTTGGAAGCTCCTGTAATCAGACCAAATGTTTTCTGCCACCAGCTGAACCTGGGTTTTCTGGGAAGGGGATTTGACAGCAAAGATTGGCAGAACCTGCTTTTGCTCAAGTTGTGCTGTGTTGTTTCAGAGATTTCTGCAAGGGAGAAAATCTCATGGTGTGAACTCAGGGGAATGCGGGTATTTGTAGTTGCTGCTTCAGCTGACTGCCTTCAGGCATTCGTAGGCTTGGGTCCTGTCTGAACTTGCAGTTCTCTGAAGCTTAATCTTGCGTTCAGGCTCCTCAAAGCAAGGGGTATGGCTGACATAGACATTGCAGATGTGATTAAAGATTTGGGAAAGGGATACATTTAAGTGAAAGAAACTAATGGGATGAAGAGAAGGCTGTTATGGAAAATATGAACTCTGTTGGATGCTTCAAACAATATGTAAAAAAGGAGCTTCAAAGTGACAATTCATTTCCTACTGTCTCCTTGATTCCAGTGAAATATTTTCATGTTTATAGGAAGAATTTTTCTCTCAACAGAGAAATAAATTTCTGTCTGTTCCAGTAAAGACTCCCTTTGTGAAGGGAGTTGTAAAAACACAAGAAATAGAATTGCTTGGTCAGCCTGCGGTCTACCTTCTGCTCAGCACCCAGTGTGCTTCTGAACACTCAGGAGGCTTTGGCTGTACATCCTTGTCTCTTCCAAAAGCAATCTGCCAGAGTGGAGAGAAACTAGCCTGATGCGTGATGTGTTGAAGTTGCACAAGACTGGCAAGAAATTAGTGTTGGCCTTTTTATACAATTAAAGTCTGAATAGAACAGCATTCCTGGTGCTTCCAATATGTTGTAAGTAGGAAACCTCCCTGTACACACTGGTGGGATGACCAACATCCCCCTTCTGTGTCCTGGCTGAAGCCATCCTTGTCTCTGCATCATGACTTTGAAGCATGCAAGTCATTGCTGCTCATAGGTGATCTCTTTTTGGTCTGATTGATTTTTAGGAGAAGTCTATGTTGTTATGGATATAAGGCTGTGCTTAGTTTAGAAATGGTGTCTTGAACACTTTGACTTCCTGGAAGCTTGAAGTGAGGTTGCAATGTAACTTGGTAATGGTACATTTGCAGAAGAAAAATGGGAGTTATGAGCAGACCGATAATTTGATGCACAAAAAAAGGTGGAGGGCAATGTGAATGATAAAGTGATGGGAGAGTTGAGGGGAAAAGTAGATTTTTTTTATTTTTTTGGCTTTTTTGGGGGGAGCAGGGAGAGGCTGAAACATAACAGAACTTCTGGCTTCTTGTTTGGTATTGGTTGGTTTTAATCTGACTTTAATCTTTTTTTTTTTTTTTAATCTCCTCTAGGTACTCAAAACAATTCACAATTACATTGGCTCTTTTTATTATTCAAAATTACTCACATTAAATAATTTATTCAATTTATCCAAATTTATCCAGATGTAAATCTGTTTTTTTTTGCCCTCTAGCTCAGTCTTGGCAAGGCGAGCTGCTGAGGGGTACTGCAGCAGGCTGCAGTGCAAGTAATCTACTTCAGAGCTGCTTGCCAGATGAGACCCTTTCAGTTCTTCATGTTGTTCAGCATTGCTGTGGGAAGCAGTGTTGCTCCCAGGACTAGTCATAGTCCAGCATTTAAAAATGTATGTGTTGATAACAGTGCTGTAATCTGAACTATTTTGGGAATGGGACCAAATGTCCTGTTGTGTCTCCTGCTGGGCCAGGCAGGAACACCTAACACACTCTTCAGAGTGTTTCAGGTGAGGTTTTGGGAACTTAGAAGAGACAGAGTAATCATAAAGACAGATTTCTCTTGTTACATTTCAGTCCTCAGCTCCAGACTGCTGACTGCTTTGCAAAATGGTGGAGAAAACAGGTAATAAAAACATGCTGGGTGCTCCACCTGTGTCTGTGCTGGCTGGAATCTGTCCCCAGGCCTTTGTGGTCCATCTTTGGTGTGTGCTCCTTTGGGTGTGACTTTTAGCTCCTTGATTTGCACAACATGCCTTTCTACTCTGTGGGGAAAGTTGTTGTAGTGTTCTTAAAATGCAGGAATGGCAGAGCAAGAACTGGTGATGATTTTTTAAGTGTAGTAATAGCACTTTTGGAGATATTCAGAACTTAAGTGCACTCAGGGACCATAAAGGATGCCAACTGAGTCATTTTGAGACGATATCTGCAGAAAAGGTTAAACAAGCATGGTCTGTGTACCCAACTAAATGCGTTTCTCTGGTGCATGAAGTTCTGATGGTGTGCACAGAATCTCTGCGTTCATTTGATTCACTTAAGTGTTCCCTTGGCTTCAAAAAGCACCTAGAGTACCAAGCCTTATTTACCCTGTGAACAGGCTGAATATGCAGGTGGCCTGAAACAGCAACTCCCTGTTTCTTGTTGGCTGGCATGCCAGTCCTAAAACCTGGTGGTGTTGCTTTGTTGTCAACGCTCAGTTCTTTCCAGATTGGTAATTACTAGGATGAAAAAGGGAGATGATCAGAGTGAAATCCTGAGGTTGGGACAGGGGTAGCCATATTTCTGGGAAGTTATATTCCTCAAGGGATGAGTAAAAAAAAAAATAAATTAATAAATCTAAGTGCCTTTATTAGTTCATCTGTAAAGGCTGCATTATCTCCTTGATCCTTTCACAGATCTCTTGAAGGCAGTGATAGCTGAGCGTGACATTTGCGCTGTCAAAATTTCTGCTCTAGACTGAACTATGTGGTTGAATATATTGCAGAAGCTGACTTTTTGAGAGTCTGATACTGGTACATCACTGACGTGTACTGGGAGGAGAGGAGAAACTAGTGGAGAGAGTAGCTGAGGCCCTGGAGACCTATGTGAGTTGCAAGCATCATCTGCTGAGGCCTCTGATAGTGAGTGAACTGCTGAAAGGAGTTCAGTATGCAACGCTGAGCCCAGGTACAGGAGCTGATGTCACTGTAACACTCAGGAGAGGAAATGACTGATTAGGCAAGGTGATCTCATGTAAGTTTGAGGCCAAAGATTTATTTTCTCCTGAGGACTGAAGATTACAGCCTTAATTGCATCTGATAAGAAATGCTCTGAACATCAAAAATAGTGCTTGCTGAGTGAAGCTCCAAGTGTCATCGCATTATAGCTGCTGAAAGATTAGAGTAGATTCTCCTGTACAAATCTTCCCTCCATTAACCTCCCCAGTTAGCTCGACTCTTTCAGTTGTAGGATTAGCACCTCCTATGAGTGCCTGCTCTTGTTCCTCTTGTCATCCCTCTATTTGTCAGTCCTCCATTTTGTAATCCTTTCTCAGTTGCTAGAGCCAAATAAACAGTGTCATTTAAAAAACAAAGTTTAATGCTGTTTTGTATGATAGTGCTGTACTATCTTGAAGACACGGGAGGATGGGGGGGGGGGGGGGGGTCTCAGTTGCTCCAGTTACTCAGCTTCAATGTTTTGCATTTCTGTAGTCCAAAACAGTTTAAAGTACAGTTCCATAGGGATCCTGCTCAGTATGTGAAATGAGAAAAGGCTGACAGCATAAGGGAAGTGTGTGTATGTGCAAGAAATCCTCATTCATTAGAGATGTGGGGGAAACAATACTGAGCAACTGTGCAAGCACAACTCTGATGTGTGCCTCTGGGGAAGTACTCAAGTGTAGCCCTGTAATCTCCTTTTAGAAACATGAATACAGCAAGCAAGGAAAAGTCTTTGAACAGCTGCAGATATCTTCCCTTGCTTCCAAGATCTTGCCAAAGTGGGCCTGTAGGAGTTATCAT
Source organism: Netta rufina (assembly GCF_964035555.1). Lineage (NCBI taxonomy): Eukaryota > Metazoa > Chordata > Aves > Anseriformes > Anatidae > Netta > Netta rufina. Next base: position 18,340,082 of record NC_140125.1, read on the forward strand.
AGTGTTTTATATAAGTAATGATTGCCTTTGTGTCTGAACTATCTTGTAGCATCTAGAGTGGATTTTGTGGAGTTTTGGTGTCCCTCATTCACCGTTTACCATTGTGGGAAAAACAGACCTGATTTGGGGAAAATGAATTTAATTTAATGCTAGTTGAAAGAGATTTGGAAGAGATTTGGATGGTGAAAAACAAAGGCAAAATTAAAACACGTCCCTCCCTATCCTGCTTTTTTTCCTCAGACTGAGCTTCATTCCTGACCACCCACTGAGTGGCCTTGGGGAATGGGAGTAGTTTTCTCCTGCTCCACTGTGGGTTATTTGCAAGGGCTGCAATCTCTGTACCAATGGATAAACCTGCTCCTCCATGGGCCACAGGTTCAGGAAAAACTCAGTCTCCTCCACCATGGTCTCTTCTCTGTGGTCTGCAGGGAAATACTGGCTCTGCAGGGGAATCTCTGCCCTCGTGCCTCATCCCCTTCCTCCTTGTCTCACCTTGGTGCTCACAAGGCTGTTTCTCACACTTCTTCCCTCACTGTGGTGCAGAGTTTAACCCTTACGTAGTTTTCACAGAGGCTCCATTGGCATGGATGAGGGTCTCAGTTGTGCCCTGGGATGGGGCTATTGGGGCCATCTGGAACCAGCTGTGTCCAGCACAGGGCAGGCCCGGCCTCACCTCACAGGGGTGGCCCTGCAGCAGCCCCCTGCCAATGCCTCATCATAGGTTCCTGTTATGTCCCCCAGGAGTATATGCTAAACAAGTGTTTAGTTTCTTGGGAAAATTCATTAACTGGTTCAGTTTTGCTTTGTCTGATCTTCAGAGAGTTTCCAGCCTTGTTTTGGACTGCTGGTGCCATTGGGCACCTCATGTACACAGTGCAGCAGGTCCCAGTCTGTGGGGGAGGGTGATGTATGTCGTCTGTACACTGCTTTTTCTGTTTCCCATATAGGAAAAGACCTGTTCCTGTGGCTGGTTTGGGGTATAGGTGCACAATTTTTGAAAAAGCTTTACTGAGATCTGGAGCTGAAGGTCTCAGGTCTAATATCTGACTGAAAAATAAGAAACAGCCTCCTCAACAGTTGTCCTTATCCCTTTTGTGACTCTAGTTTCCTGCTCATTCCTCCTTTTCCAATCAGTCCTCAAATAGCTTCTGCAAGGAGCTTAGTGTTTGTATGCTGAACCCACAAACCTTTGCTGAGTACCCAGAAACAACCTGGTCATATATTACTGAGTTTGTCTTTATATGATTTGCTTTGCTAATTATAGTTCAAACATGAAAGCATGTTCCCTCACTTCTGATGTTGGAGCATGTACCTGTTTTTGGAATTATTATTACCTGTTGGTATTGTCTGCAAAGCTGGAGGAGGTATTTATAAATAAGCTACTGATTATGTGGCTGCAAATGCATGTGAAATCAGCTAGTTGGAAATCAGACAGAGGTTTGTAAAAGGAATAAATCTGCAGCTAATTAATTTCTCTTGTTTCGCAGAGGCAAGAGATGAGGGGTGCTTAATCATGAATATGTGGATTGACAGACTGGATTGGGTTTAGGTAAACTGTTTTGTTCAGAATCCCATCTCTGACAGTCTCAGACTTGATATTTTAGAGAAAGGCACAAGAGCCCTGCAGTGAGCAGACACAGTATTTCATCCTAATGGAGGACGTAAACCCAGGTGTAATCTATGCTTCATAGTGCCTTATTGAGCCATTTGATAATCTGTGAGTTAAATAAGAACTCAAGATCCCCAAGGGATGTGGTTTTCAGTCACACCTCTGTTCAGGTGTAATCCCCTCCTTGAAAATTCAGATACTCGAAGAAAACTGCAAATGAACACTACCCTGACGTGTTGAGGCTCTTCTGTCTCACTCTCAGTGGAGTCATCCAGACTGCAGACTCTCCTTAAATCAACATTATATAAGCTCTTATTTACACAGATATAAAAAAAAAAAATAATAAAAAATGAAGTGATGGCCAGATGAGAAGCAGGGTAAGACATTGACTCCTATTTGAAAAAAGGAGGTAGAAGACTGTGTGGAAATATATTTAACTATTTAGTGTCATGTAAGAATCTGAATGCTTTGCAGTTGTTAGTGAGGAGACTTTGACAGTACATTAAATATGCTGGAAAGACTTTGTGATGAACAGGCAATGCAGCATGGTAGTACTTCATTTTCTCTCACTCCCTTCACCAAAATACAGTGGATTAGTCATATAGTCATAGAGCAGGGTGAACGGTTCAAAGAAATATTGGCTTATGTTTTTGCATATCGTAGAATCTTAGAATGGCTCAGGTTGGAAGGTACTTTAAAAACTATCTAGTTCCAATCCCCCTGCCATAGGCAGGGATACCACCAACTAGATCAGGTTGCTCAGGGCCTCATCTAACCTGGTCTTGAACACCTCCAGGGATGGGGCATCCTCAACCTCTCTGGGCAATCTGTGCCAGTGCCTCACCACCCAGTGAAGAATTTCCTCCTAATCTAAATCTCCCCTCTTTTAGTTCAAAACCATTCTCCCTCATGCTGTCATTATCTGACTGAGCAAAGAGTCAGTCTCCATCTTTTTCATAAGTCCTCTTTAAGTACTGAAAAACCACAGCAAGATTAGCCTGGAAACTTCTCTTCTTCAGGTTGAACAGCCCCAGGTCATCTTTATGGCCCTCCTCTTGGACCCTCTCTAACATCCTCCTTGTGCTGGGGGCCCTAGACCTGGACACAGCACTCTAAGTGGGGCTTCACAAAGGCAGAGCGGAGGGGGACAATCACCTCTTGACCTGCTTGCCATGTCTCTGTTGATGCAGCCCAGGATGCAGTTGGCCTTTGGGGCTGCAAGCACACACTGTTGGCTCACGTCAAGCTTTTTGTCCACCAGAACCCCCAGGTCTCTCTCTGCAGGGCTGCTCTCAATGAGTTCTTCTCCCAGCTTGTACTCATGTCTGGGATTGCCCTGACCCAGGTGCAGAACCTTGTACTTTAGCTTGTTGAACCTCTTTCAACAAGTCCTTCTTTCTTCTCTTTTTAAAAATGGGAGTGAAATACATGGTCTCGTGATATCATTGGGGAAGAGCTGTGTTGTAATCATTGCAGGAGTTCTTTGCCTGAACTGCTATGTTCAGAAATCACAAAGATTCAGGAGTTTTGGAACAGACAATTGCTTTCTGAAAACTCAAACTGAAATGTAGTTGTAATTCAGGGTTCATTTTCTTTTTCCTTTTTTTTTTTTCCTTTCTTTTTTTTTTTTTTTCCTATTTTGTTTACCAAAGAAGCAGAAACAATGCTGTATAACTAGGGTGCCCACTTTCACATGAATGCAAAGGCAGCAGTGTGGTGAATTATTGCAAGAACAATTGTTCACTCATCTGAATATTGTTTCTGTGAGGAATTTGGAAAATATTTGCTAATAATCAATTTCCAAGTGAAAATCAGTATTGGTTTGTAGTTAGCAAAATGATCTATTTGTCAGCTAATTTGTATACAAGCATTTAAAGAAAAGCTTGCTTTTATAGACAAAGAGAATGTGTCAATATATGTAGTTTTGCTGTAAGACTTGAGAGCTCAATCAGCCATTACCTGAATCAGCAGCTAAGTTAAAACTTTACCAAAATGTCTCCTCTGTTTAAATATTAATCAGTAGTATTAAATAGGTATTGAGAGAAATAAACAGAAAGATTTTTAAAAACAAAATGAGGAAATGATCAATACAGTTCTGAACTCTGCTTGCCACTGAAGGAAAGTGAGGCAACCATAGGTAGCCTTTTCCTGGAAAAGTGTTATGTGATGTGCAATGCCTAGATGAGGTAATGTAAAATACTTAGGTATAGGAATACTTAATGTTTAGAGCATATTTGTTTGGATTTACTGCTTTCTTTTCCCAAAAGATGTCAAGATTTGCAGTCATGTGCAAAATGTGTTATCTAATTTTTGGCATAGTAGTATTTCCTAGAATAATGTTTCTTACTGAATTGCTCATCCTACTTCCTGATGCACTTTAAGATTCTCCTCCAAGCATCTTTCGAGTCTAGTTCTGCTTAATTAATGAAGTCTAATGAGCTCATAGCCTGGGGTGGAAGTGCTATGGACAAATTGCCTGCACAAGTCAAACATATGCCAATCATAACGTGTTCAAGTGTACTGCAGAATTGTAACTCTAACAAATTAGAGACCAATAGTTATATTTATCAGTGACAAAATGTGAATCTCTGGGAAGGACAGATGCCTAAGTCTCACAGTTTGACAGCTGGTGTGTGTCATGGGGCATGACAGAATTAACAGGGTAGATACATGCCTGACACCAGCAAATACCTCCCGTTTTGTTGGTTTGGTGGCCTTATAGCTTAGTCTGTGCTAGTAGGATGTGAGGTATAAAGGCTGTATGTCAGTGCAGCTACATAGCCACCAACTGCCTGGTTATGGATAATGAAAATAAACCCTCTGCAGTCCTGAATATTAATCTAGAGATGGTTTGTGTCAGTCTACATGCAAGGAACAGCCTATTGGGATTTGTTTTGGTTGTGAGTAGTACCATGCTGTCTTTAAAGTAGAAATGCCCTGTGCATTGTGATGTACCTGGCACATACAGAAGGTACATCACATATCCATAAGGCTGAGGCAGCTGATACCACCTTGTGTCTTTTGCTGTCTTGAAGCAAAGCAGCAGGTTGCGAACTCTGGTGCGGCTGTGAGGAGCTGCTGCTTTATTTCCCTCCATTTAAGCAAGAACACTGGCAAGATGCCTGCCCTCCCCTGAGAGCCTCATCCTCCAGGTTTGTTTGCACACTGCTTGCCAAAAGCCTAAAAAAAGGAGCCAATGAGATTGCATTTACCTAATACGTTAATGAATCTGCTTAGGTGTCTTCAAGTCCAATTTCTTAGTGAGTGGTGACAGTTTAATGCCTTGGGACTGAATTGCAGAGGAGAAGTTGAGGGGTGATGGATTGCCAGAGGAATGCTGAAACCTGAGGACTTCACCTTGCCAGGTCCTTCAGCCCAGAGTTAAATTTCTCTGGGTATTGATGGAAGCGTGTAAATAAGAACAAAGATGAAGGTAGGTCTCCCTTATTGTCATTCTTGCAGCAAGCATTTTATTTGCTTTGCAATTAACGTTGTTTGCCAAAGGAACTTGAACTCCTTGGCAAGCTGCATGGCAGTAGATTTTACTTATTATTGTTTCCTTGAGTCATAGTTTCAATAGTTTTTTTAAAGGATCCCTTGTTAGGGCAGGATTATAATAGCCTTTATTATTCCTAGCAAAATGCATGGGAAAAACAGGTTCAATCCATGCTAGCTCCTTCTGTCTCCTGTGGTGATGTACCAATGGCTCTTTAGCAGGTGAGTTTTGTGTGTTAGGGCTGGTATGCAAAATTCTGCCACTTCTGAAAAAGCAGTTCATAGCTCTGATTCTCAAAGACACAGTGTGCTGCATTTCCCTTCACCCTGGGAAGACCACTCAGCTGGATGCTGAACTGAGGAGCAGTTGCCTTTTTGGCCAGCGTGAGGTGGGTGGCTGGGTCTGTCCAAGGAGCAAATACGTGGTTTTACTGCAGCACACACACCTAGATTTGCTTAAAATGCCTGGTGTATTGGACTTTACATCTCTGCAGCTAGCTTCTGTGTTTACCTGTTGGTGGCCAAAACAGTGGCACATTTTGGTCTATCCCAGGCAAATCTCCATTGCGGAATGCTGTACCAGCCTGGATTGCAGGAGTATGTAGAAGTCTTGTGTGTGCTCTGTCCCTTCCACAGCTTCTGTGGGGCTCTCCTTATGGCTTCTTTGGGTAACAGTGACATCCCAGTGGGCCATTCTGGCCATTCCTTTGAACTTTTTTTACTTTTTTAAAAATAAATAAATAAATAAAAGCTGAGAACTTCGTCTCTAAGGTTTAGCTTCACTGGAAAGTTTCTAAAACTTTAGACTTCTTACAAAAGTCCTATGTATATTATCCAAATCCCCCCTGCCCCATTTTTTTTGTTTTGATTAGTGGAAATTTAAGAAGGCAGACATTAAAAATGAGAGCTGTTTATGTTTCAGATGGTTGTATGGCTTTGTCAAATGTTTTCAAACATCTTTATTACTGTTCAACTGAAAACTGTTATCATTCTTTTTTTTTTAACCTGTTTTGTGGAAAATAAAAGATCACAACCTAAGTGTGTGTTTGAAGAGAAAAAAATATATTTTAATTGAAGACTATATTTCTAATGAAGGTTTTTATCGCTTCTTTAAAAAATGCACAGACAACAGACTGCATGGAGAAGCTTCATTCCATGTTTTAGTCTGTGTGCTGAAGGTTTTTGCATGACAATCAAAATCAATTACGGTTTTGCTATTAGCACTGATGAGAATGAGATAAGACCTAAACTGTCATCTCCTCTCATGGTTTCCTGTGGCTCCTAAGGTTTAAAACCCAACAACAACACCATAAAAAAACTCAAGCAGCCACATTCAATCAGTCCTCAGGATGATCAAAATTTCATGGCGAACGTTTGCCCCACAGACTCAAAGCTCTTTAGCAGCTACAGAGAGGAAAATGGACATGCCTGAGTCTCCAGAGGAGCCTGTCACAGTACTAAGCATTCTCTGAGACTCGGATTTCAAGGACAAATCCTTGCTGGGATGCCTAGCTTAGTGCTCCTAGGTACAAGCAGTGCACACCTCCCCTGTCTTTCAGTAACTGCTCAAACCCCATCCAATTTGGCATTAAGAAGAGCTCTCAGTGATAAGGAGCAGCACTTGATGCCCCACAAGAGAGCAAGATTTTATTCCATTTAGGAATCTCATTTTTCAGTCATCTCATTTGCTTTGGAGGCAGCATGTCTTGTTTTAAACAAATAAAACAAACAAAAAAAGAACCCTCACTAAACTCTTGGAAAATGTTAACTAGACAATGGCTTTTTATATTTGGAGAAAAAATGGTGAAGTCCTTGCTTTTCTTTAAGATAATGGTACAAATGACGTGATCACTGTCTCTCAGATGAGGAATTGAATGACACAGTGTAAGATATATGAAGAAAGCTTTGCTTCACTAGTAGCTGGAGCTATCATAGTGGTTTCCAAAGTATCTCAGAACTGAGTGATGGGAAATCAGTGACCACCAAGGCTGAAACCCAAGTTCTGTGTGTCAGTTTCTCCATGTGTAAGGAAGGGATAGCCCTACTTGGCTAGTTTACCACAATTCTTTGTTTTCTATGGCTGAATGCTTGGAGTTTTTTAGAGAAAAATATGCAGTGGAGGCAAAGTATGTGCTTCTTCCTGTCCTGAGGAAAACCCTGCAGGAAGGTTCTTTGGCCTCTGCCTGAAAAAGCTTTCAGTTTACATAGGCAAGGACATCAAAAAGGTGAGCGAAAGAAGATGCTGTTGCAGCCAGAACGCAGAGAGGGCGTGATAAGGCAAATCAAACTCTGTTGAGGTGCTGACCCTTGTTCTTGGTGAGGCTCTGTGGGATGTAATTTGCAGGGCTATGAGGAGCAGCGGGCTTGCAATCCACAAGCTGGTTAGCAGCCACCTGTATGCAAGTCATAGTTCTATGTGAGTTTTTCTTTCTGCTTCCAAATTCTCCTTTTTTATTTTATTTATTTTTATTTATTTGTTTGGCACTGAAATGGTCTCTTCTAGATGTACTGATTTTTTGATTACCAGCCTGCCTTCAGGTGCAGTCATGAGGCCTAATGCTGCATGGGGTCTTGAAACGCTTCGAGCTCTGCCAACATGGGATTTATGGCATTTCAATGTACTCATTGTTTGCCTCATGTCATGACCAAACTCCAGTTCATACTGAAGGCTCCATACACAGCTACCAGCCTGATGAAAAAAGCCATCTGCTAAATGAGCTGTTCCCACCATGCTGCCGCCACCGTGGAGCAGGCAGGGGCTGATCCCATTCTTCCTTGGCTTTCCCACCAGTGTTCTAAGCCCCCCAGATTCTCTCATACTTCATTTCTGGCATCTAGTATGAATGATAGCTTGGCTATTTTTCATCCTTTATTATTGTCTGCTGTAGGCTAGTGACTGGAAATCATTTTCTGCTCAGGACTGACAGGGATAATGTGATCTGGAAGAGGAATCATTTCTCAAAATGTCCATAGCCTGGGCACAGTGGCTGCTTGATTTTAGTGGGGTCACACTCAGTCCTCTTATTTTTACTTTTCTTTTTTTTCCCCAACAAACTCAATGAAGGGTAAAGGAGATAGAACTGCATCCTGTACAATTTTATTTCAAGAACAGCTACATAAAAGAAACAACAAAAAGCTACCATCCCTTTCACGCACATTAAACTCAAGGTAGCCATGGAAAACTTTTTCTTCACTATAGGCACAGAGTTTGTTTGAAACAGTGACGGTGAAAAAGGGAACTTACTCATCTACCGTAGCAGTCTTCTCCATGATTTTGTTCTGGTATGTAAATTCTTAGTTTTTGTAATTATTGGAGAAAAATTACTAGCCTGTGCCTATTTTTCTTTTCCATAGAGCTCAAGAAGATAATTTCTGGAGCTTTAGAGGATTTCAATGGAAAGCCATTGAACAAGGAAACAAGGAAATTGAGTCCTTTCTCATCTTGACTCAGTTTGTCTCATCTCTGTGTTGATTTTGATGATGTTCTCTGATCTGGGAGACTTAGGAAGACTTTTAGGAAATTTGGGTATCCTCTAGCTCACAGTACATTTCTGCCAGGCTCTTATCAAGGAATTGATCAAAGCTGAAATTGTTTTTAGGACCTCTGCAGTTTATAAGACATAAAGAAACAACAACGCTTTTCTGTGTCAGTTTTCATAAAGTGCCCTCAGGAACATCCACTTTCTGACCTGTGCTGTGTTACAGGGGATTACTGAGAGCACTTAGCAGATCCCATTTCCTGAAAATGGTTTGGTGGCTGCCAGCTGGTAAAACATGTGGATGTAACGTGGGCTCCTACGTATACCTGTTTTACACCTTCATCTCCATCTTCTTCGCCTCTGTTACCAGTGAATGTACCTGTTGTTTTACAGATGTTGTGGTTATGCATTCTCTGCTTGTGATCTTTGAGAGCCCTCCAAATCAGAGATGCAGTCCTGAAGCCTCAGTCCTTCACCCCAAACTGGTCAGGCAGATTTTCTGCTTGGCAGATGAATGGTGCTGGGGGAAAACAGGGCTCTTGGGAAAGAAACAACTAATCCTTCTGTAGGAGCAGAAGGACTTTAAAGTCCGAGGCCTGAACTCTGCATCAATGGGGTTTGATTTCTGGTTCTTTTTAGGCTTTAATGTGACGTTGTGGAAAAGCATTTATTTTTTTGTGCAGCTTTGATGTTATTCAGCTGCCTCAGTGAGTACAGTAGCTTACCAAAGCACACTGAAGCAAGTTATTGGGGCTTGCACGCACTGCAGCTGTACTTCAAGGCAGCAGCACAGGTATAGCAGGGCTGCAGTTAGTGCTGTGCATTGCTCTGCAGTAAAGGTCCATGGTGTGGCATTAATGGAGCTAATGGACTTTGCCCACCTCCTTAAAGGTGCACCAGCCAAGGTCTGCCTCCAACAGATGGGTGCCCATACTCTGACTCTTCAGCTCAGTAAACCAGGCATGTGGTGAAAACTACAGGATTTGGGTTCAGTTTTCAAAATGATTTATGCTAAATTCTCATAAGCTTGGGGAGAAGACTGAGGTCTTTTTAGTAATGTCTTACCCTCAGGAAAATCAGAGGTGCATGTGCATATGTGTGGTTAGCAGTCTGGCTCGTGTGCCCTGCTTTTGACATAGCTGCAAAAGAATCAGCATCATAGGGAAGTCTGATTGTTATTATTATTACTATTTTTTCCTGTGTCCTTCTGCCCCCATACTTTGTGAAGGCTGTCCTGAGTTGCTTTTTTCATTTTTTCCCCTGTTATATAATACCCATTTTATTATGATAAATCAAATACAATGCAGACTTGTGCTAGACCGCAGCTGCTGACAGCTGGTTTCTCTGCATCCCCCGATGAGGTGCAACTTCACGTGGTTGCTGACTTTTTGGGTAGCCAGAATGAACAGATGGTGAGTTGCTACATTTGGTGGTGAGTTAAAGCTTGCAATTAGCCAATACGCAGTTAACTAGATTAGCAACATAGGGAACTGAGTGGGCTTAATTTAGGACCATATGATCCTAAACGAATTAGGTTGGAAAGCATGATGCGTGTACAGTGCCCCGAATCACCAGAGGGTGTCTCAAGGTCTGGTCTGGAAACATGTCTTTGGTAAGGTAGGTTTTCACTGCTTAGAATTAAGGCTATTCAGAATAGAGATAAATTTATCTCCATTTTATTTGATTGAGGAATTTGAGGAAAATATCAAACATTCATTTCTAAAACTTATTTTTTCTCCATAGAAATTATTGAAACAAACACTTTTTCACAGATCACATCAATTTTGTGGAATCGTTGTTTTCCATTAAAAAATATTCGGCAAGCTGCAGCCAAGATACTCTATCCATCAGTTTGAAAGTCCCTGATCCCCACAGGATAAATCTCTGGTAAAGCTTAGTTGGCAGCTCTTAATATAGCACCTCTGTAAATGAGACTAGTGCCCTTAAACCCTACCTCGTTTTAGTCATTTTTTAAAAATGTCTCAGCATTTTCTCCTCAAGATGTCCTGATCCCAGTTGTTACCCATTCACAGACAGCTGTCACTGCATCAAGAGAAACCTTATTTTGCTGGAGTCACTGCAGTTTATTTACTCTAAGGCCATGAGTGCAGTTAGGAGTGCCGTTGCCTGCTTCAATGTCCCCGTATATTTATACAGTGCTTGAATCAACACAAGGAGATAAGTGCCACTTGTGGGAGTGCAAACTGCTTTGGGCTCATCAGAGAGGAGTTGCAATGTAGTTATAAAACTTAAGTATTACCAAAAAATGACTATTTTGAAAATAAAAAGTCTTCATACCCAGCCATCCTTTCTGTATGTTGGTATTTCAGCTTGCATCTTTATAATTGGAAGAGGATTTGGAGCACAGCTTGTATTTGTTAGTGAAACTCCAGCCTTTCCTACCAGTTTGCAAAGCTTCATTGGCACCTCCAGTACTAAATTAATAACCTGCTTCTGCTGCTGTAGGTCGTATAACCAGAAGGCCTGTATAAACTTGCTGGCTTCTGACCTGTCTGCTGGGCTAATTAATGCCGGGGGCTTGGGCTGTTTCCCTCACCAGCTCAGGTGCTGAATCAGTGTTGATTGCCCATCCCCAATGCACAAATGAGGTTGCAATGGGGAAAGCCTAAGGGCTCTTAACCCAGCAGAAGTTCCTGTGAGCAAAAAAGAAGCGGGATGCGTGCTGTGAGGCTGCTGCAAAGGATCATGCTGCCAAACAAGTGCACCATGTGAAAGGAAAAATGCGAAGAGGAATAAATAAGTAGATTTCTGATTACACCTGCCTAACATAGCATTATTTCTATATCTGCTCTAGATGGCAGAAAAAGCCCTGCTCAGCCTTGCACTCCTGCCTGCTCCTGTAGGAAGATGTAGCTTGGGAGCAGGCTGCTGGTCAAACAGAGCACAGAGATTTAACCAAATATGTCCAAGATGTATTTGTTAAAATGGAGAGGCCATGCTTCATTTCTAGAGAAAGGGGGCTTCAAGGCAAGTTATTTTGTTAACCAACTGTGAGGGATGTTTGGTTTGTTTTCTTTCAGGTGGGAACTGGTGAACATGCTTTGGTTTGCTATGGATAGATGAGACAGAGGGTTTGATCTAGTAGCTTGTTTTACCTCTTGGCTGTTTTGAGGGACAGTGTTACGACCAGGTTTGTGACCAGCTGTTACCAGGTGCATTTCCAGGGAGCCTGTGTGTCAGTGGACACTACTTCCCTGTGTAACATACTGATGTGTCATTACAGGGTGTGCAGGTGGCATCAGAGTGTGTCCATGTGGGCAATGCAGCCCCAGATGAAATGGGTCTGGCACGAGGTTCAAGGCAGAAGGTACTCTTTTCTCCCATGATGGCTACAATATGTTTCTTCCTTTCAGGAAATACGAAATAAAACTTTAGCTTGCTGTTTTTCAGGCTAAGAGTCTAGGTTTTCAGGCTTCTCATTGGTTGAATCTAACCCATCAACAAGCAAAATTAAAAGAGGAATAGATGCAGGTACTGAAGGCCGGAGACTGGACATTAGAAGCTCCCAGCCAGTCTTAGTCTGACTAACTGACACCTTTGCTTTACTTTTGACATTTTTGGTGATTTGATGAGGGCCACGCTTTTCAGCTTTGCTAGGGAACAGACTGAAGGCTGTATCAGGGAAACTCCTCTGAAGAGCTGGTACCACTGCTATTTTGCGGTATTGTCCCTAACTGACAGGTGGGTCTACTCTGTTAGATAATGCACAGTTGTAGGAAGAGACAATTCCCTGGCTTGCAGGGCTTATTGTCCTAAAAGAAAACATGGAGAAAGGCGAACAAGCAGCATTTCTGCTTTGCTTTTTTTCCAAGCAGGAGCTGTAGCAGATTAAATCTTGCCTGAAGCCTGCAACAGAGCTGAGGCAAAGCTTTCCTGGTATCTCTGAAGGTCTAAAGTGGTGCCAGAGTCTGAGGGCAGTCCTCTGCCTCTTGTTTGTAGGACCGGGAAGAAGCCTTTGGAGAGAATTCTCCCATTTTGTGCAGGTAATGTCACAACAGGAGGCCTAAAGCCATGGTTGGCTCATTTTCTGCCATTCTGTAATATGTAGTGTTGTTATTTTCTCATGTATCTGATTACTCAGCCTCAGAGAAGCTGAGGGACTCGCGTGATTTAAGGTGACTCATTGTAAGGCTGAATCCTTTACTCCTACATTGCTGGTACCAGTGGGGTGGCTCAGCAGTGGCAGGAAGATGCTTCTCTTTGGCTTTGCTGCTGCTTTTACCAAGTGAGGCGCCTGTCATCTCCCCAAAGCACAACAGGGTGGGTATGCTGCCTGTACTATTGACACATGATTGCTAACTCTTTCAGATGTTTGGTTTTGTTTGTTTTCCTGTAAGAGCTGAATTACTGCACATTTTTCCAGCTGAAAAACTCTTTCCGTTTCCCTGCTTGCTTGCAGATTGGGCACAAAATGAATCAAAACCTGGAGAATCCCTTTCCTCATATTTTGTGGACACACTCCATTCAAGTCGTTGTATAGACAGACTGAGCAGTAGTTCCTTATTGATAATAGAGAACAGCATTGCACCTTTGCTCAATTTTTTTTTTTTTATCTTTAAAAAACAAACAAACAAAAAAAAAAACAAAAAAAAAAAAAACAGCCAACAGTGACTTTGTTATGGAAGATTTCAAAACTAGCCATGGAAATGTTGAAAAAAACATTATTTTTCATTAGAAAAATAGCTTCTGCTCTACATTGCATATTTATGCACAGCAGAGAGGTTTGAAGGTTTGCAATGGCAGTGATGGAAAACTCCTGTTTGGTAGCAGTTAGTGGAGATTGCATTAAGTGTGGCTGTGCTGCATCAGAGAGAGCCAGTCTGAAGGAACTAGTTCTCCTCTTTTGCTAATTTTGCCCTGGTAGGATGCTTTCTGTAGGACTGGTATGGATTTACACCACTCTGAACGAGAGGGGTTCCAAGCTCATGTCGCCTATCCAAGCAATTTCCCATGCCAGGAAGTCATCAAAGACTTTATCCTGCAGAAAAGGGTGTGGAAAAAAACCACTTTCCCTTCCTTTTAAAACTTTCAATCTGATGCATGCTTTGCTATTTGTCTGGGCACCATGCAGAGCTTTAAAGGATGATTCTCATGCAGCAGCTGCATGGGGGGACTTAGTAGCATGCTGCATCTCAGAGGTTGTCCCTGCCTGAAGGCTTGGGTGCTGCTGAGCTCCCTGGGGTGCTCCCTGGGGTGCTCCCTGCTGCAGCGTCTGAGGAGCTGGCTGCCAGCCCTGCAGGCAGCAGATATTCCTCGCATCTCATGCTCAGGATTTCTTCAGAGGAGTGGTTGCTATGCAGCCTTGTTTATTTCTGGTATGTGACACTGTTTGCTTGCGGAGCTGTACACCTGGACGGGGCAGCCTGCTGTCCTGGAGAAGGGGGCCGGCTTGCCAAATGGCTGTCCCTGCTTCCAGCTTGGGAAATACAGGGTCCGGAGCGCAAGAAATGCTCATTTCCTCGTGGGACTCGACCTGCAGCAGGGCTTTTACCTCACGGGGGATTACAAGCTTAACAGCATGAAGCTAGGTTTCTGAAGTGAAGGACACGCGTGATATGAAGGAGGTTGGTGAACAGCCCTGTCCTGGGCACTGCTGCTTTGTCAGCAAGGCGGTGCTCCACTGGGGCTGGCAGAAGTGGTGCAGAGGGGCTGCTGTGACTGGGCTCTGGTGGAGGTTGCTTGGTGCAAGTGTCTTTCCCAGAAGGCAATAAACTCTGCAAGAAAGATTTGCATTTATGACTTTTTTTTTTAAATCTTCCTTTTTTTTTTTTTCCTTTCAAAACATTGTTTTAGTAAATATTACAACAGCGCAAGGGAAGTTTCTGCTGGGTGACTCCAGCTGCGTGCCAGATTCCGGGTGTCATTTAAAGGACAGACACCCCTGAGAGGTGTAGCAGAAGTGGAGTGACAGATGAAGGAGAAGAGATAAGGACAGGCAGAAGATGCTGAGCACCTAGGGGTTTTCTCTGCCACACCATGGGAACAGAGCAAGAGCTCCCACCTCAGCTCAGGCACTGCCCTTGGCCTCCCGGGTCCCTTTGCTGCTGTGCTCAGGGAAAAGGACAGGTCCCTGCTCAGCTTGTGCTCACACTCACCTTGCTCTGACTGGGTCAAAAAGCAAAAACTGCACTTTGGGTCCTTCTCTGGCTCATGCTGCTGTTTTCCAGGTAGAACCAAAGAAGATCTAAATCAAACCAACTTTCTCAATCAGCTGCTGCTGAGGTTTAGGTCAGGGTTATGTGGCTCCACCAGGAGCCTGTTCATCCCTGCAGGATGGTGATCAAGTCTGCTTTTGACAGTGGTTTAAATTGCTGTGTTTCGCTAAGTTTGACCTTGGCACCTCACTCCAAATGATGTTTGGGACAAGTGTTGTTGTTTTTTATTCCAAGTGAAGAGAATCTTAGTGAGCTTATAGGCTGCCTGGTACACAAGTGCCTGGTCCCAAAGCAATATCACTCTGACAAGCAAACTTGCCTTCAGGATAGACTCTGTTTTCAGGGAGGTTTATTATAAGAAGTACAAATCTCTGAAAATTAGATCTGGAAATGATGTAGGAGAATGAGGAGGTACAATCCACAGTCAAATCCATTTTGAATTCTTGGTGTGTGGAGATGCCAGCCTGCCACAGCTGCAGAGGGAGGACAAACCAAACTCTCTGAAGGATTGAGATTCAAGAGCTATCTGCTGATTATCACAGGTGTTTGCAGGTTACTTTCTCCCTCTGCTTCTATCTCTCTCTGGAGAGAACCTTTGCTTCACTTTTTTTTTTTTTTTTTTTTTTTTTTCTTTTTTCTTTCCCTTTCTTTCTGGTAATGTCTGTGCTCCCTCATGCCTATCAATTCAGCAAGCTGGGGCTCTGCTGCCGGGACCACTGCTGTAATGACAACAGTAACCACACTCCCATTTGTGTAGTATTTGTCACCCCCAGGATCTCTGAGAGCTTTGCAAAGCTTCCAAACATCGTTCTCATTTTTCAGTTGGAGATACTGACCTGTAATAAACTAAAGTTGACTTGTTCAAAATCTGTGGCATGCAGAGGTCAAGTTTATAGGCTCCTAACATTTTTGCAGTGAATTGGCAGCAGAGCTGGTACTGCTCTGGCACAATTTTCATGCTGGTCTTTGGCTTTGTTCACTTTCAGACCTCAGAAGTGGGGGTGCCTTGGGGATGTGGTGTTTTCTGTCAGGTCATTAAGCCAGACTATTGCAGGGTTGGGTCAGCCATCTCTGCTGTGTTGCATGCTCATATCTGGCAGCAATTTTTTGTCCACATCCCTTTATGCACTGCATCCCTCTGTGCTGCAGTATAGGATGGATAAAGGCCATCCTATTACTCCTTTACCTCTTGGTGGCCTCCAGCTCACCCAAGGCAGAGGCTGCCAGCTGATAGGTACTAGAAAAAAAGCATTTATCTGCCTTGCCTGCAGATTGGCTCCTCTGGGCAGAATGGTGCTGGGCTCTGAGAAGCAGCTCAGAGGCAAGACAGCAGCCATGCTTAGCAGGCATCAGCATGTGGAGGTTTGTCCTCTATGGGTATTTAAATGCCCATGGGGTTAGGTGATATCTGATAGCTTAGGTGAATGGAGACTTAAAAAAAATAAATAAATCATTGATGCTCGAATGGTGGACTTAGGTCCTGAACAGAACAGAGGGGTGCTTAAAGGACTAGAGAATAAATTCTGAGCTGGGAACTGTTGTATTTCAAGGTTCATATGACACTAAGAACAGCACTAGAACTAAGCAGAATAGATACAAGAGTAATAAAATGGGCAATTAATCTCATCTCATTAGAGGAGATGCTCCTGCTTTTGCATGTCAGCCCTGCACTTTGTGCTCCCAGTGCTTGTTACCCATAATGAAAAATTTCAATACCTAACTCAGATCCCATGATGCAGCTGAATGAAATTGTTGCAGATCACTGAGAATTTCCTTGTCTGGTGATTACACAGAAGCAACGCAGGGCCCTTAGGATGCTCACTCAGAGTTATCTCGGATTTTTGCAGGTGTCCGTGAAAACCTGACATAGAGTACTCCTAGTTGTTCTGTGCCTTTATGAAAGATGCCTGGAACAGTATGTGAGGCCCCACCAGGAGAAAACTATGGGCCTGGGGGTGTTCAAGGGAAGGTTAGATGTGGTGCTTAGGGATGTAGCTTAGTGGATAATATCGGTGGTAGGGGGATGGTTGGACCAGATGATCTTGGAGGTGTTTTCCAACATTAATGATTCTGTGATTCTGTGTTGTAGTAGTCCTTCACACAGGAGCACAGGGTAAAAGAGCTCTCTCCTTGGGGCAGCTGAGGGAAAGGAACTGAGGAGACAAGCCTGATATTTCTAAGGAAAATACTGTCACAAGAAAGTAATGCAAAGCTCCCAGGGAGTGTGTAAGCTGTCAGATCACTGGATTAATGTTTTGAGACATGGAACACTGGTTGGATTTGCTTTGAGTGTATGTTCATTCAAAGTGATAATTGTGACTTCTGTACGCAAGCCTTGAACGCTGGGCATCCAGAGCCTTTCACAGAGTCCTTTGTGGAAAAAATCCTATGTACCCTGCGAGGTCCTGCTCTTGGAAGGAGAAGCAGCTGACTGTCATGTATTTTTTCTGGTGCAAGCCCCCACAGCCGTACTGCTGTCAGCTGAGTTATGTTCATACAGCACTAGTACCTGGAGGCCCATGGTGGTGGGGACCCCTCTGCATGAGGTTTTCTGCAAAACCCTGCCTGGGCTCAGGGCCTTGCAGGTCTGGGGTTCTGTTCAAGGGGCACCCATAGGAGGAGAAAGAACCTTTTCAGTTCTTTTGGTCAAGGCAGGGTTATGCTCAAAGCAAAGGTGCTTCAGTGTACTTGGCTCCTCGTTGCCCCGCTTTGCCCAGCAGCCGCAGGAGCCCACAGAGCAATCGATCACCTGCCACTGGGGAATGAATGCCCTTGGCCACAGCTCCAACGGGGACCGTCACGGCGCTCAGCGTGCACTTGTGTACAGTACTCAGATAGCTGTGGTGTCCAGCAAAACGCATCATTAGAGCTGTAAAGAGGGTTTGTTCGAGCCCCTTTTGAAGGGGCTGATGAGGTTTGGCATTCAGATGTGTTTATTCCCAGATCTTGGTTTGCTGCCCTGGGTGAGCTGCTGCATGTGGTCACTCTTGTTTCATGGCTGAGCAGCCCCATTTTTCTGAGAAGCAGCCATTACAGGAGCTTTTCATAGAGGCAGTGAACTTTAAGGTCTTTCAAATAAGAGACGAGGACAGAACTCATAAAAAGAGCATCATGTGGGTCACGTGGAATTTTTAATATGATTTCCTTTGTGTTTCTTGCCACGCACGGTCAATGGTTGAGGAAGCAAGTTTACAGATTCAAAAACTCCTCAAACCGGTAAACACAATGGTAAAAGAAAATAGATTTTGAATGTGTTACCTCAAGTGTTAATGATCGGATCATTGTGGTGAAAGAGATGGGAGTGCTTGAGGTACCAAGAACTTAAAGAAGTGGAGGAGGAGGTGCAATCTGTAGCTCAGCCTTGTCATTCTCCTACAGGCCTGGGGGAACTGCTCAGTTCAACTGGTCAATGACTTTCTACTTTGTGAAAACTTCATGCTACAGCTGCATTACGGTACTATAAGCTGGAATCCAATGGCAAAAATAAATAAATAAATAAATAAATAATCCTGTGATCAGTTGCATTGCATCCGCACAACCAGCCTCCAGCCGTTAAAATACTGGGTATTTTAACATACCCAGTATTTTAAAATAAAATACTGGCTCCAGCAACTCCGATCCTAATGGGCTCTGTAGGGTTGTTGGTGTTGGTTTTGACATGTTTCACGTGGCGATACTGTATATTTGTTGCACTGGGAAGCCACCAGAGAAATAGCTTGTTAGTTGGGGCAGACAGTAACGATGGTATTAAACAACCTCTATTTTCATTTACTGGGTGCTAATGAGCCAGAGAAGCTGAACATCCCGGAGGGTGTTTCCTTCGGATTAGCCCATCAGAATGGCAAGACATGCAGTTACTGTCTAATGAAACATCACCAGGGCCTGGAGCTGCTCAAAGGCAGTTGTGTTCCCTTTTTTTCCTCTTCAGAAAGCCATTTTCTAATATTTTCCCCCCACAAAGCAGTGAACCACTTGTACTGTTCTCCTCTGGACAGGGAATGGCACCAACTCGTTTTGTGTTTCTCTCAGTAATGGCAGGAGAAGATGAATTCTGCACACCTAGTGCTTCCTATAGACTACAAGAAAATTTGCCAGGGTGTGGAGCTACAGAGCATTGCGGCAATATGAATGTGTCCTACTGTAATTTGCTCGAGGACACCATTTAACCTGATTGTAAGCTTGGTTGGTGGTAAGGTGCCTAAACTTGGACAGGCATTCTTTGTTATTTGTTTTAAGCTCACAGAACACGTTAATAGGTACCTGCTTTTTCTTCTCCTTCTGTAAGAGTTTAATTGAGCTGTATGTGACTGATTCTTCTGGCTGCACTTAGCTGCCAAGTGATAGTCATTCTTTTTGCAGAGCTTTATAGACACCTATGAGTGGATTTTCAAAAGCAATTCACATTTGCATCCTTCTGTTCCCACTGACATTTATAGGAGTTTTATTGCTGACTTACCATACTGACCTCTTATCCTGAGGTATGCTTTGCAAAAAACTCTCTTAGGCCAATACATTAAAAGAAGTCAAAGCTTTGTATGGTGACTGAAGCCTCTGTCAGAAGATGAGAAGAAATATCCAGAGTTTTGAAGTGAAAGCGACCAAATCAGTAAGGGAATAGACCACAGGGGCTGAAGCTGAAAAAATGTCATGAAAAAATTTGTTATAGCACTAAACTGGAAAGCTAAGCATAAACTTTTTTTTTTTTTTTTTTTTTTTTTAACCTCATATGTACTTCACACCATTTCACTGTCCCACTAGTCCTGTGGGCTGTGCATTCACTGGTGGGAGCATGGTAGACAGTTTCTGGATAGCTGGCATCCCTAAATATGTCATATTATAGGCTCAGGCTTTCTGAGGTGCCATAACAGCTATAGATGGCTCAGCAACACTAAAAATGCAGACAATTTAGCTACAATAGCAATTGTTTCAACTGCTTTTCTCTTTCCTTTCCCAGCAGGTGGCTGAATTTAGAAGTATTTGGCTTGTGGTTTGAGTTGTGCTTCAAAATTACTCATGAATGTGTCATAAAAGCTTATCTTCCCTTTCTACAGAAAAAAAATCCTGCACACGGGTGGAAAGTGACAGAGACATCTTTCATTTATCAAGCTGGACAGGGGTTACAAACCAATCTGCAGTATTGATGGCCAGGCACCCTGCCTTAAACGCAGGTATGTTTGTATTAAAAAGGGGAACTATTCCACACCTCATTTTTTTTTGTTCTTGGTTGTTATTGGTGCATATCAACTTTAACACGACAGTTTCTTGTTATCAGACATGTGCAATTATGCTCCTGCTGCAGCAGCAGAGATAAGTTCTGTGGGACCAGCTCCAATGTGCTGTGCCAGGTCCAGCAGCAGTGAGTGCAGTAAGAAACTTGTCTTGGCTGTTGTGCCCATCCAGCCATGGAGACAGCAGCTGCTGGGGTGGAGCCACACTTCCCCTGTTATGCCAGCTAACAGTTTTCCTTCAACATTTGGACTTTCTGGACATGTTTCTGCAAAATGTGGAACATGCATAGCTTGATTGGATTCTTATGGTATTTTAACACCTCCTGGCTTGAGCAGTTTCTACTACTATGTTCCACCCATGAACCTTGTGGCCAGGGCAATGCCAGGGTCCTATAGCTGTCACCTGCATTAGCAGTGTCATTTTTCCATGCAGGCTCCTGATGCTGCAAGGGAACCCACTGGCAGCTGCATCAGGCCCAGCAACGGGCAGTGCAAGTAGCCTCGCACCTTGACAGAGCCCGTCATCCCCCCATGGCAACAGAAGATAATTTCACAGCAGGTAAAGGGCTACAGCAGATACAAGACTCCTTCACCTTTGGCACTACAGCCAGGGCTTGTTGCAATCCTGTTCCTGCAGCCTTTGCCCAGAGGATGTTTGCTCAAAGCAGAGATGTGTGAGCCCAGGAATGCTGCTTGGTTCAGGGAGGCAGAGCATGTACAAAAGCTGCATTCAAAGCACTGATCATGCAGCCCTAGAGGTGCTGGCTCTGCTGGCAAGAGTAATTCTGTGAGACACTGCATTTTCTCTCATTCTTTAGGAGTGATATCTTGGCCTTGGAGGCTGGGTAATGGGAAGGATACAGGCCAGGATGAAGGGCAGGGAAACATGCTGTACATTACTTTGAATTTTCAGGAATAACTTAGACCAAATTTTTTTCTGAGCCAGGCCGTGTTTCTGTTGGGGTGAGGGAGGGTGCCTCTGCAGTAAGGAAAGCAGGGAATAAACTCCTGTAACAGTGAAACAGAACAAAGGAGAATGTTTGGATGGACAATTTGCATCCTGCAGATACAGTAACCAAATAATCCCAATGAATATTGAGAATACCTCGTGCAGAGTCCAAACTTTATCTTAGGTATAGCATCTGGTGATTGTTTCCTAGTAATTTCTTTGTTGTGGATAGAAATAAAAACAACCAACAAAGTTGATTGGGATTTAATGAAAACAAAACACTTTTGAACCAGTTTTGGAAGCTGTCTACTTATTAGATTATTATTACTATTATTATTACTACTACTTCTACTTGAAGGTATTCAAAAGATATAGATGTGGTGCTTAGGGACATGGTTTAGTGTTAGACTTGGCAGTGCTAGGTTAGTGGTTGGACTTGATCTTGGAGATCTTTTCCAACTTAAATGATTCTGTGATACTATGATTATTATTAGATGCCAATTAGAATTTTCAAATTCTAGAGACGTATGCAAGTTGTCTACCCTTTGAAAGGACATGAAGAAATTCCATAGTCTTGGATAGGCAACTAGTAAAATGCATGTAATTTTGCAGAGCATTCAGATGTCAAAATGCTGAAATGTAAGTGCCTTACTAGACAGTATGGCATAAAGATACTAAGCTTTTGAGGTCAGGACTGTAGGTTAATACTGATGTGTTAATCCGATACACAAAGTGGATATCTTTTTTTTTTCTACTCTTTTTTTTTTTTTTTTTTTTTTTTTTTTTTTTGTGTCATTTGTACTGTCTTTATTTTAAAGCTAAGTACCATGCCCCAGTTGCTGTCTACTGTGGGAGCATCACAAAAGCTAAACCCAGATGCAGCAGATGCAGAGCTCTGCGAGGTGGAAGCATTGATTCAAACTTGCAGCTTTGTGGCAGCAGATGGACTACTGAAGAAGAAGGTGAGGATGGAAGGGGGTTGAATGCATGATGGCCTCAGTGCAAGAGAAATCCTGATTTCAGGGACAAAAGGTCCTTGAAGGTCAGTCCTTGTGTTGGCTCTGTGTCAGAGTAGGTGGCAGACAGAGAGATGCAGATGATCCTGTGCTCCTCCAGTGGTGTGCTTGGCATCACGTTTCTTTATCATTAGTACATTATGCTTTATACTTAATCCATGGTAGCCAAATTGCCAGCCATGATAGAGACTGTGGCCTGACTGAATGGTCATTGTAATGTGATATGAGTTCTGTATCTATCCTTGCTATCAGCATGTGGTCTCACTACAGGTAAGTTCCAAGTTCTTTCTCTGCTTGCCCATCGGATCTGATGTTGAGGACAGGGTGGTGCTGCAGAAACACTGATAAGGTTTGCTTGCTTGCTAAGATGTCCTTCTGCTTTGCAGAAATATTGGTAGTACCATTAAGGTCTTTACTAGTAGTGCTGACTGAAGCCAAGGTCTGAAATAGAAATCTTTTTTCCCCTCTTATTAGCAGGGCCTTTGACCTCTCTCTCCTGGCTTGCTAGCTCAATGCTGTTCATAATAATTAAACTGATGCTAGTTTTATGAAAAATAATAACAAACTGATCTTCTGAATTATTAAAACAACAACAGCAAACCTTGAATGCCTGACTCCTTAGGTGGGTTGATTGTAAAACAGTGAGATTAAGTAACTCACTTCCTTTTTTGTCTGATTTTCAGCTTCTCTTCAGTCTATGCTAACAACCCAGATGAAGAAGCAGCAGCCTAGTTTAGAGGATGGAGGTGGGGAGTCTCCAGAACCAGGGGCCATCTCTTCCCTGGAGGACAGAGACAGCAAGGCTACTGTGCATGACCTCAGTGCTGGGGCTGGAGGTGTTCTCTCCCATTTTCCTCACCCAGCCTTGATGCAGGACCCCCAAGAG
Source organism: Netta rufina (assembly GCF_964035555.1). NCBI lineage: Eukaryota > Metazoa > Chordata > Aves > Anseriformes > Anatidae > Netta > Netta rufina. The sequence continues at coordinate 18,362,920 of NC_140125.1, forward strand.
AGGGAGGTGAGCAGTGCTGCCCTGGAAACCGCTCAGATCAAGGACAAGCTGAAGAAGAGAAGGATGTCTGAGGGCTTATTAGCACCACAGAGAGGTAAGACTGGAGCCTGAACACTCCTGTGCAGGAGGCAGGGTCTGTCCCAGGCTAGAGAGCTAGCACACATTCCCAGTGAACAGATCTCTACTGAATATGCCCCCCTGCAATAACCTTCCCTGCTCTGTCCCCTGTGTAGCCCTCCTGCTGCTTATAGGGGTGTACTGCTGTGGCACAGGGAGAGGAGTGGCTGTGTGTATGTGCAGGTGACTTATTCCAAGTTGGCACAGGTCTGTGGGCTCCCTGCTGTCTTGATGGGAGCCCAGAGGAGCAGGGTGTTCCTCGGGTGGCTCTGTGGAAATGCATAGATGTTGTCCACTGGCCTGCTTCAAGTGGCTGCCAGCGTGAACACTGTGCAGCTACTTACAAATTTCCAGTAAACCTTTCAAATGTAATACCCAGTTTCGGGTGCTTTGTGTTTGAAGACCTGCTTCTCTTACACTTTGCGCCCACTTTGTAGGCCTGACTGACAGCAGTGACTCCAAGGAGATTACTCTGAAGCCAGCAGTTTCCAGGTCAGCTTCCCAGAGGCTCCTGGCAACCTCCAGGCCCGTGCCTCCCATCCAGAACAGACTTCCTTCCCCGGAGCCCAGCTGGACAAGCAACAGGGAGCAGGAGGAGAACGGCACAGGCTGTGGCAGCAGTGAAGGGAACCACAAGGAATTGATGTCAGAGGTAAAAGGGTGTAAAGTAAAGAAAACAAACTAAATCATACATGGTGAATTTTCAGTTTATTCTTGTAGGCAGACCTCTGAGATCTTTCCCCCATGGCGTGAGCCCAGGGTAGCAGCTGAGCCAAGGAAGAACTCAGCTGGATGTTGCATTTTCAGCTGTCTTTGCAGTGTGTGTACAGCAGGCTTTATGTCTCCAGTGTATATGAATAAGAGAATAAGAATACTTCTTCAAATAGTTTCTGTACTCTCTAAGATCTCCTGTTGTGTTTTATGACAAAGAAAAACACCAGCAACCACACAGAGCAACCAAATGTGTTTAATCTGGCCAAGCATATCCTTCTACAGTTAGTAAAATACAAATATCTGTGAACCATCTGTGCTGTGTACACGGGTGTTATTGTGGACATGACAGTGTATTGGTGTCTTTTTATACCAGCTCTGTCTGGTCTAGAATGAAAAAAATGTTTGCTGGAGTGGGCAGTTGTCGTGGTTTAACCCGGCTGGCAGCTAAACACCACGCAGCCGTTCGCTCACCCTCCCCCCTCCCTCTCTGGGACGGGGGAGAGAAATGGAAAGTGAAGCCCGTGAGTTGAGATAAAGACAGTTTAATAAGACAGGAAAATAATAATAACAATAATAATAATAATACAATGATGATAATAGTACTACTAATAATAATATGTACAAACAAGTGATGCACAATGCAATTGCTCACCACCCGCTGACCGATGCCCAGCTTAACCCCGAGCAGTCCGGCCCCCTCCCCCGGCTAGCCACCCCTATATATTGTTTAGCATGACGTCAGATGCTATGGAATACCCCTTTGGCTAGTTTGGGTCACCTGTCCTGGGTCTGTCCCCTCCCAGCTCTTACTGCACCCCCAGCCTGCCTGTTGGCAGGACAGAGCAAAAGTCTGAGGTGTCCTTGGCTTGGTATAAGCACTGCTCTGCAACAACTAAAACATCGGGGTGTTATCAGCACTCTTCTCATCCTAAGCCAAAACACAGCATTCCACCAGCTACTAGGAAGAAAATTAATTCTGTTCTAACTGAAACCAGGACAGCAGTCCTGCAAACTGAACTTTGAGGTCCAGGTACAGCCATGTCCTTCTGCACGGTTATTTCTAACAATATTTCTGGAGTTCAGGGGCCCCTGTGCAGCTTCATTGTCTTCCATGGGACTGCCCAAGGTTAGGTGGTAGGAACTGGCAATTCAGGTCAGGGGGAACGGAATCCAGAGCCCATCCACATGATTAGTTTTGCAGGAGGGACATGAGTTGCAGTTGTTTTGATTTTTCCATGATGTGCAGGGTAATGCAGCTCTTGTAAACACGAAAACCAACAAAAAGCTAGTGCATTTTATTTCATCCCTGCAGTGCCATATGTATCCCTGACATTAACTCGGTTGGTTTCACTGGAGTTCAAACAGGTCCTGATTTGACTCTTTGGCTAGGAAAAGAATGATGGGATACTATGGAAAGGTGTGTGTCTTCTCTGCTCCCTCAGCTGCCTTTCCTAGCCATGGTGTGGAGAACCTAAAGGGTGGCATTGCCAAGTGAAGTGATTTAGCAGGCAGAGACCTTACAGAGAACAGTGGGGTAGAGAACTCTGCTGAACCTAATAAATGCCAGTAAGCCTGCAATGATGAATTGTGTGGAAGCTGGAGGACACTAAAGATCTGGAAAGCACAACAGCATCTGGGCCAAAAGACCGATGGGGAACTGTTTAAAGGGCAGCAGTAGAAAAAATTACAGGCTTGAGAAAACCAGATTTTGACAGGGTGCAAAATGACTTTGTGAGGACTTGGCTGGGATTCAGCAATGGCTGGTAGGAGACTTCAGACAGCAATGGGATAGTGACCTAAACCCATTCCAATCCCATAGGAAAAGCTAGCAGAGGCAGCAGCATCCCAGAACATCCCATCTGCCAAGCAGATGGATGCCAGGTGGTGTAGTATGGCTGCTGCCACAGAGGTGAGCAAGGGAAGAGAGCTGTCAAGAGTGTGAGACATGGATCCTCCCTCACCACTTCACGTTCCATTGCCCATTCCAGGCCAAATGACTCCATCAGCTTGAGTCATTTTCCCACCAAGTGGTAGGCAAGAGTACAGCTAAACTGCTTGTGACATGAAGCAGGAAAGCTGTGTGCTCAGGCTGAGCACTGTATTTTCCCATTTCCAGGCTTCCCTGCAGCCCCTGTATTGCAGTGATGAGGATGGGAAGAAGTCACTGGGGGTGGCTTTGATTCCCCCTATCCCGAGGTCAGCAAGACCATCTGATGGGGATCCTGGCGGTGCTGCAGTGCCTCTCCCAAGCTCTCAGCACCTGGTTTCCCAAGAGTCCCTGGAGACGAGGTAAGCTGAGGTGTCTGCCTCTTTGTACGCTGTTCAACTCACGTCTCATCTCATGAGATTATTTTCCACAGCCAGCTTCTACAATATGTTTATGCAAACTTATGTGCATTCACCAGGTTGTGTACCTATGGTGATCCAACATGATGTCAAAAACAATGTCATACTCTTAAATTAAGAGTGGGGAGGAGAGGAGGAGGCAGGACTTCAGAGGACCCTGAGCAGATGTTCTGCTGAACTCTGATACTAATTCACTCCGTATTTCTTGTGGTGCCATTTAGGAACTGTATTGTATAGAGCTGAATTCAGTGTCTGGTGTTGTGCATGAACTTTGACTGCAAATATCTGTACCTGCAAGAATATTTTAAGGTGGATATTATATAGCTGCCTACCAAATTCATATGGCACTTTTGTAAATGTTGGTTGTATTTTCTGTGTCTGGATCTTCACTGTGGAATGAGAGCTCAAATAAATCTCTTTTTATAGATGTATAATCCTATAGATCTGTAATATTTCCATACAACTTTAAGATCAAAGGAGCAAGGTGCTAGATAGCAGTTACAGGTCTGTAACTGGAGGAACGATACTTGCTTGGGTATGTGTGGGGAAATCTAACTATCAAAGTTATCCTAGCTGTAACAGTAAATAAGGAGTCACAGAAACACAGTTCCACTTAGAAAATTGGCTTTTAAAATGCAATCTGCTTATACTTACATACCAGTTGGAAAAAAAGTTTTCCCTCATGAGAGAGCAGGAAGGTGCAATACTACTCTGAGGATAAAGCAGTGGTATTGACATCTGTTACAAGATGCTGTCATCAGTTTAAGTCAGAACCAGGCAAAGTTAGGCTTCTGCAAACTGACTTAACATCTCTTGCTGAATCGGAAAGGATGTCTGTAAAAGTAAGAGCCACTTAGCTCCAAAAGGGAGACAGCAGAATTGGATAGTGAAGGCCCAAATTGAAGAATCTGACTCTTGCGCTTCAGCTGGAGTTAGAAGTTTCAGCTAGAGCTGTGTGACTTTGCAAACTGAAAGTTTAATGGCGGTTCATGAGCTTTGCCTATTGCTGGTTTTATGGGATGTATTTCCTTCTTCATCAGGGTGACTTTGCTAAGAAACTTTTCCTCCTTTAAAGCTACACCCTTCCTTTTTCTATCTCCTCATATATTCTTTTCTCCTTGATTTTCTTAAGGCCAAGATCAGGCAGCAAAACAGAAGAGAAGACCCTTAAATCTCTGGGTAAGTACAGGGCATGGCTGTCCTAAAATGAACATTGGAGTCCTGACCCATGGTTGGCATCGTGAAAGCCATGTTGAAAACTATTCTGTAACTTTTTGCTATTCCTTGATGTGCTCAGATGGCTAGTCCAGAGCCCTGTAATGGGAGATGTGTTCTGATGTTCCAATGGAAATAACTCCAGCACAGGGTTTGAGTGGCAGTAGCTGGAGGAGTACCTTGGGGTCCTGGAAATACACAACAGGAGAATAAAAGGTTTGCCCATCTCTTCCCCCTCATGTTCTTTTTCACACTTTTTTTTTCTTTTTTTTTTTCTTTTTTTTTTTTCTTTAACCCACCTCTCTCCCCCCCTGCATACTCTCTAATGATACAAAGATTGCGGAAAAACAAGGCATTTCACATGAAGTGAGAAATGCTCCCACTCATTCCTCCTATACTTGGAGGAAGAAACCTTCACTCAGAACAGTTTCTGATCCTGAACCAAACCCCTTGAGATCTGAAACAGATTCATGAACACTGCTTATTTTTTTACACTGGGAGAAATAGTGATAGTGAGTCCATGTGCATTTTGCATTTACAGATTAAAATAAAGGATCCAACCTATGCAGCAATTGTCTAAACTGAGATTTCCACCTTCTTAAAGCACAAGTCTAAATCAAGTGCTGAGTAATGAACTGAGGCTTCAATTTTTCAACTAATTTGGCTTAAACCACACATGCTAGGTTTGTTATTACAGATATGTTCCCCTACTCTATCGGCAAATGTCAGTTCTGCAGATTCAGGCTGGGGTAGGAGTTTCCTGTATTTTTTTTTTTCTTCCTCCTTGCATTATGACTAGCAATAAAAAAAATCTGCAATACAAAATAGGGTGTGAGTTGCATCTGTGTTAGCCAATACTTTTAAGTTGAAAACCTCGGTGACACCATTGCTATTTCTTTGCCATCTGTGAGTTTGTAGTGATGGGGGAGAGGAGAGTTTAACAAATAATTTTGCTGATGCAGAAAAAGGGATAAGATCCACTGGTATCTCAGCTCAGTGTTAACTCTGCCAAGTAACGAGCATATGCTGTAGCAATGATTACTTTATTGCTGATATGCAGCAGGGTGCTGAATGTAACTAGGGAGAAGTATTGCTGAGTAAGTAAGGTGACATTTTTGCTGGATACATTCTGGACTAGAAATGAGCTATACCATTAAACTCTCTCTCTCTCTCATCAACCTAACCATTCAATGGGGAAAAAATCCTGATTTTAAAAGTTTTTTTTTTTTTTTTTTTTAACTACCTGACTATCACATGATTTTATCATCTGTGGAGCCCTGTAAGGAACATTTAGTTTTCTGCATTTTAACAGCTCTGCTCAAGACTATTTCAGAATGAGCTGCACTGTACTATTCCCTTTAAGAAAACCAGCTCTTAGTAAGTCTGCCCAGAAAGTGAGTTGATCTACTACAATTTATAATGAAACTCCTTTGGGAGAATTAATGCAGCTTTGAGGACATGATTCTATTTTTGGTAACACTCTAGCAATCCTGAGCTTTTCTTCAAATGCCCTTTAAAATATTCCAGCAAAGAGGAGGAAACATAGCTACTTGCCTTTGTAGAGGCATCAATCAAAAAACAGGAGATATTTTAGTGAATGAGAAAAAGAGCATGCTTGCTGAATCAAAACAGCAACAGATAAGAAACTTTTTGGCAAGGGCAATCTTAATTTCTCTTCTCAGTCCAACACAGCTACTGATGCAGCTGAAGTGCCTCTATACTAATGCACACAGCATGGGAAACAAGCAGGAGGAGCTGGAAACCACAGTGCTGTTAGAAAACTATGACCTGATTGCTATCACAGAAACGTAATGGGACGAGTCCCACAACTGGAACACTGGAATTGAGGGCTACAAGCTTTGCAAAAGAAATAGGCAGGGAAGGAGGGGTGGTAGTATAGCCCTCTATTTTAGGAAAAGGATAGATTGTGAAGAGCTGCCTCTGAGAAACAGACAGGTTGAGAGCTTGTGGGTAAAAGCTGAGGACCAGTCTAATAAAGGACACCTTGTGGCTGGCGTCTACTACAGGCTGCCTGATCAAGGGGAGCGTGTTGCTGAGGCCTTTCTGTCTCAGCTACAAGAAGCATTGTGCTTGCAAGCTCTCATCCTGACTGGGATATCATCCACCTGGATGTTTGCTGGGAAAGCAACACAGCAGGCTGTAAGCAATCCAGGGGACTCCTGGAGTGCCTCAACAAGAACTTCCTTGTCCAGGTATTAGACAAACCAACCAGAGGAAAAGTGTTACTGGACCTGGAGCTCAACGGTATGAACTCATTAAAGGGGTTAAGACTGGAGGCAGTCTGGGCTGCAGAGACCACTAGTGCCCTTTTTGAGTTTATGATCTCAAGGAATATGGGTCTGGCTGGCAAAGAGCAAAGTCAGGACCCTGAACTTTAGAAGAGTGAAATTCCAGCTATTTAAAGATCTAGTGGATGAGATCCCCTGGGACACCATCCTTAGGAACAGAGGAACTGATCAGAGCCAGCAACTCTTTGAGGATGTTTTTCTTAGAGTGCAAGAGCTCTCCATCCTCGTGTGTAAGAAATCAAACAGGGAAGGCAGGAAACTGGCATGGTTGAGCAAGGACCTGCTGGTCAAACTGAGATGTAAGAAGGAAACACACAGGCAGTGGAAGCAGGGGAAAATGGCCTGGGAAGAGTACAGTGATGCTGTCCAGATGTGTCGGGATGAGATCAGGAAAGCCAAGGCACAAATGGAACTGAGCTTAGCAAGGGATGCAAAAAATAACAGGAAGGGATTCTGTAGGTACATTGGCCAGAAAAGAAAGGTCAAGGAGAGTGTACCCCCTCTGATGGATGAGAAGGGAGAACTGGTAACAACAGTCATGGAGAAGGCTGCACTGTACTCTAGTTTTCTTTCTCAGACTTCACTGCCAGTCAGACTTGCCATGTCTCTTGAGTCCCTGAACCTCTAAGCTGTGGCCAGGAAAGTAAAGTCCTTCCCACTGTAAGCAAAGAACAGGTCTGAGACCACCTGGTGACACTGAACAGGTACAAGTCTATGGGGCCTGATGATATGCATCTGTGGATCCTGAGGGAGCCAGCTAATCAACCTGCAAATCCACCCTCCATCATATTTGAAATATCCTGACAGTCAGATGAAGTCCCTGGTGACTGGAAAAAGGGAAATAGCACTCCAATTTTTAAGAAGGGTAGAAGGGAAGACTCGGTGAACTACAGACTGGTGAGACTCACCTCTGTGCCTGGAAAGATCGTGGAGCAGATCTGGTAATCCTGGACATGAGTACAGGCTGGGAGAAGAACTCATTGAGAGCAGCCCTGCAGAGAAGGACTTGGGGGTTCTGGTGGACAAGAAGCTTGACATGAGCCGACAGTGTGCACTTGCAGCACCGAAAGCCAACTGCATCCTGGGCTGCATCAACAGAGACATGACCAGCAGGTCAAGGGAGGGGATTGTCCCCCTCTGCTCTGCCCTCATGAGGCCCCACCTGGAGTATTGCATTCAGGTCTGGGGTTGCCAGTACAAGAAAAATGAGGACTCATTAGGGTCATTCAATACTTAAAGAGGGCTTACAAAAAAGATCGTGACATAAATTTTGCTAGGTCAGATAATGATAGGATAAGAGAGAATGGTTTCAAACTAAATAAGGGAAGATTTAGATTAGATATTAGGAGGAAATTCTTCATTCAGAGGGTGGTGAGGCACTGGAACCGGCTGTCCATAGAAGTTGTGGCTTTCCCATTCCTGCAGGTGGTCAAGACCAGGTTGGATGGAGCCCTAGGCAACCTGATCTAGTGGGTGGCATCCCTGCCCATGGTAGGAGAGTTGGAACTGGATGCTCTTTAGGGTGCCTTCCAACCCAAGCCATTCAATGATTTTATGATTCTACTTAGCAGGAGCTGGGGACTGAGACCTTTATCATTCAGTAGACCTGAGTTTGATGGCAAACCAAGAAATGTCATTTCTACTGCCAGAGCAATATGGTATTACTCCATCTGTCTAGAACAACCATGTGCTATTTGCCATTCTCATACACAATGTATTCATATCTCATCAGAACTCCGGACACTGGAACCCATCTTGCCTATTCCCCAGCATCACGTTGCCTGTAGTGTGAAGTCTGCTGGACATTTGTATGAACCTGTAGCCACATTAACAGGTCTGCCTCTCAGCCAGGCCAAGGAGATGGACCATCTCATGAGCCCTCGTCTTCTGAGGGATGATGACTGGAAAGACAGCAATGGAAGGGTAAGAGCAGCCTTCTTTTTCAGTGACTGGTCAGTGATTGCTTCAGTGACAAAATGTCACTGAAAATCATAATATTTCTCTGTTGTGGAAGGGGGAATCCATTTTCACTGTTGCAGCAGACATGGGGAGATGATGCTATATCTAAGTCAGAAGCATTCTTTATTTATGAAGGACAATTTAGGCCAGATCTGAATGGCAAAGTAAGTCATTAGTCAGTGAACATGTGCAAAGTGTATGCTTGGAAGCAGAAATTATAATGTTGGGTGTAAGCAAGGCTGCAAAACAAAATGTGAGAGTAGCTTGTCCTTGGAATCATTGTTGTATCTCACAGCTGTCCTATTCTCCATTTTTTTTTTTACTATGTTAAGATCAGTGTTTCTTAAACTTTTTTGCTCATGACTCCTCTTTTGGACTCATCCATTCTCAGGGAGCAACTGAATTCTTCAGAAACAGAGAAGGGAGAAACAGCTACAATTACTGGCTGTAAGCGTGAAGAAGCGACAAATTACCTCTTATTGCTGCTAATTGCAGATGGCTTTTACTCCCTTGCCATGGCCTGTAGGAATTGAACTGTCTGTTCTCTCCGAGCACTGATATGGCCCTCTTGCTTTGAGCAGGTCTTCATGACATAGCTTGAGAAACAGTATTTTGGCCCAATAGAAGGATATGGAAATGAAGCATTATACACCATTGAGTATAATTGTATGCTGAGATGAGGAAAATGAGGAATCGTTTTGAAGCTATTGGGATGTTTGTGGAACTCCATTAAAGACCGTGACACTCCACCACTGTATTCCCGATGAGATATCATGTATGTCTGTCTCTTTATGTCCCTTGATGTATTTCTATTTCAACCAGATCCATGTTACCATATCCAAGTCAGCCCAGGAGAAAATGCGCCAGAAGCGAATGAGAGAGATGGAGCTTTTGCGAAGAGAGAGGGAGAAAGAGAGAGAGAAGTTGCAGCTCTCCACATGTAGCAGTGACCCTGGGTTTACGTCCGAAGAAGGTAAGTGGTTGGTATAATTGTGAGCCTGTTTTCACTTGTCTGTGTTTACATTGTTTTGTAAATGTATATGGAATCAAACTGGAAGGCTGTTACACTTGTATCCGAGTGGAATTTAGAATACCATTTATTTCTGTTTTCCAAAGAAAATTACAAAGGCATGGAGTTTCTTGCTTGCAGCCCCTAGTGAGTCAGTCTCAGAACACAAATAACACCCCTCCCCCTGCCTTCTCTTACCACGTTTTGCAGACTGGGTAATTCTTGCAAATAACATTTGGGATTTGGCCTCTCTCTAATTGAGAGTAGGTTATAGGAAAGGTGAATTGGTAAGTGGAAAAGAATGCTTCTTAACTAAGCTGCAACCTGGAAGAACAGAAATTAAACTATTTCCAATTAAAAGATAAAAGAAGATCTTTTGCACTTGGTGGAAATGATTATCCTGCCCCCACCATTCCCTGCTGAGGAGCTTGCATTGCTGAGCCATGCCAGAGCCCTTAGCAAGCACTCACATTTTACCCACATGACTTCACAGCTTTACTGACTTAATTGCAGCTGACAGGCTCTGATTGTCCTGCAGCGTGCACTACCACAAGTGCTGCAGCAGCAAACTGAAGAAGTCAGCGCTCAGCCCCAGGGCATCAGACAAGGTTATCTGCTCTTTTTCTTGTTATTATTTTGAGAAATGGTGGTATGGAGTGCTGAGGTGGGTGCTCCAGAAATGTAGCTTCCCTATCCAGCCTCTGAAACAGGATAACAAAGGAAAGACAGTGCTGAGTTTTCCTCATTTCTTGGGGGAAAGCATCACTATATTCTTTGTTTAGTCCCGGGTAAGTATGTAAATGTTATGCTTGTAGTTGTTTAAAAGAACAGATAATGTTACCCAACTCCAGCAAAATTTCTAGATTTTTTTAAGCCTGTAATCACCCTGTCCAGCATTCTACTTACAAGGTGCTTTTCTGTCTCTGCAGGCTTTGGCCTACAACACATCAATGGGACAGTTCCCATTTTCTCTAGCACCAGCAATGCCTGCAGATCGAGCATTGGAACCACCCTGAGGAAGCGGGTCAACAGGCCCTCCTTGCCCAGCATCCCCGTTATCAGCCAGGACAGTGGCTTCCTGCGCCATTCCTCAGGTGAGCCGGCTCTTCCCTCCCACAAAGAACACAAACTGCTCCTTCCCCAAACACGTATGGGAGCTCAGGTCCAGATCCTGTCCTGTCCGGGACTGAGAGCAAGCCCACTTTGGAGCTACTCTGGCTTGATGATACTGGAGCAGTTGGTCCTTACAGATCCACTGGAAAGTTTAACTGAATAAAGGAGTGGTAAAGCCTTAAGCTCGTACTAATAGTCCAAAATATAACACTGGTTCTGGGTCAGGACAGTATTTTAAATCGGGAGGTAGCTGTAACTGCAGGGCTGAGCTCTGATGCAGTCTGGCAGGGTGTGCTCACTGGGCAGCACTGTGATCAAGTAGCCACTCACTCTTGTGGCCCTCTGTCTGTGCTTCTGCCAGGATCTCCAGCTAGCTTTTCTGCTATTGCAGCAAGAGTTGCCACTGCATGGAAATTAGCACATTGGTGCAATTGTGCTATTTCACCTAAAAATGCTTAAAATGCAATAAATATACAACAGATGGTGAATACATGGAGATTGTCCCTTCCACTTTGTGGGTAGCCTACGTAGTATTATGATTGTGAGTTAAGAAAAAGGGAGCTAGGAATGAAATTTCAAATGGCATCTTCTAGTGCTGCTACTCATTAATTTTCAGAATTGATCAGAATGAGCCTGACATGACTGTCCATTCATATTGAATGTATATATGCATATTTATGTATTCATATAGTAACATTGCTAATATCAGTAAGATCCAAATTTAGGCCCATTTGAGCATTTTTGTAAAAAGTGCTGCTGATTTTACAGTTCTTCCATCCTCCATATTTTGTAGAACATACAAGGTAATTTAAAAACTTTATAAAGTCTATATCAGTTCATCTAGACTCTGTGCAATATTTATACTCAATACTTCCAGACAATTCAGGTGTTTTCATCTAGACTTTACGAAATAAGCTTTTGAGTGAAAGATAGGAAAATTATGAAATAGTTTTCATAGCAAATGCATTTGTCATTAAGATTTTCTTATACCTTGTATATTTATCATCAAGAGAGTGTGTTTGCTAACAATTTGCATCTATATTTACATATATTTATTCTCAATTCACATTTGGAAGGCTTTTTGTCATGAGTATCTTGACTGGAAATTGCATTTTTTCCATAAGAGAAAGCTTAGGCATTGCACAGTTTGCAAACAAGTATGTTTGATGACAAATAAATTTCACCTCAGCATCTTTGAAATACAGCCAGTGGGTACCGCTGAAATAGAAAATATTCATAACAAACCCCATAAACTGCTACATTCCCGAAAGTATGTTAAACTGTATATACGCTCAGCTGTCAGCTGTCTAGAATACTTGAAATAAATGGAACCTGAGGCACTGCCAGATTTAGAGAGTAAGGTACTGAGAGATACCACAGGTCCCTGGTTGTTGCTCCTTAGGGATTTGCCTGAGCAAAATCCTACAGGAACTTACCCTTAGAGTGGCAAGTCCTGCTGGGTGATGCTGGCTCCCAGAGAGAGTGAGACCCACAGCATTATAATCTGTGAGCTGGCTGTGGTAGCTGTAAGGATTTGGGAGCTGGCTGCTTGTGTGTAAATTTCAGGTTGACAGAAGGAGCTAGAGTCCAGCGTGGTGGAAGCAATGAGCCAGACAGCAGAGAAGTCTCTGAAGGCAACGCCAGCTTGCCCTCCTATATTATCTTAGCTGGGAGCTTGGTTTGCAGTCTGCACTGTGGTGCCGTGCCTTGCCCAAGAGTATGTACCAAGAGTATGTGTCTGACCCTCTCCCTACAGCAAACTCACTGCCAGCCATTGCTCTGGGCTCCCTGGAGTGGGGAGAGGAATCTGAGTGTGGAGACGCCTGGGAAAGCAGACCCTTTTCTCACCCGGAGCAGGGGCTGCTCGATGCGCTCGCATGGCTCAGCAGCAATGACTGGTAAGAAACCTCTCTCTTCACTCCCTTTCTCCCTCTCAGTTCAAAGGTAAGTTAGAAACAGTTTCTTCTAGCATCTCTGAGCCTAGGCAGCCCAGATGTCCTAAGAGAACTCATGAAACCACTACAAAGCAATGATGGTGCAGTAATACAGTGTCATCCTCTTATTTGACCTGTCCTGTAGCAGTGCCACAGCCACAACAGGTCCATGTTGTCTTCTAGCTTTGCCTTCTGCTCCATGTAGCTGCAAATGAAAGCTTAGGGGAAGAGAGGTTGCTGAACAAGATAATTTGCCTGCTGAAGGCAGAAGCAGTCTTGAGCTTAGAGATTTGGGGGCCTCAGGACACTGACTGAGGTGAGACTGCACAAGGAGTTATCTCTGGTCTTGCTGCTGGCAGTAGCAGATGGGGCCTTCCTTTGACCCAGCAGTGTCTATGGGGAGTTCCTATTTCTGCAAAACAGACTGAGAAGTGGTGCAGAGTTGCTTGGCCCCTCATTTCTCCTGAGGTGCTCATGGCAGAAGAAAAGGAAAAAGAAATCTTTAGGAATCTTGCACTTTTAGAAATAAACTTTCCCCTTTGCTGTTTAATATGGGCCAAACAAGTTTTGTTGATAATCATAATTTATCCTGAAATTAGATGAAGACAGGAGGAGCCTATGAATTTCAGGTGATATCGGGCATCTTTCTGATTTGTGGGTCCACGTACACTCACCAGGTCTCTGTTCACACCAGGATGACCATGAATAATCTTTTCAATTTTTAAAGCAACCTCCTTGCGCAGCTACTTTGCTTTGCCTCCCTCCCCCTTCTCTGCCACATCGCACAGGTGCTCTGTAAGGTGCAGAGAGAGGCTGCAGGTGTGGGGAGAGCAGGTTACACTCAGAGACTTCTGTGAGGATGGGTTTCCCATCCTGCCCTACAGCCCTCTGTGCCTCCTGGGAGAAGGCTGTAGTAGTGAACCAGTGAACACATCGTGTGCCTTCACCAGCTCAGGTCCTTCACAAAGTTATGACAGATTTTTTTAAATAAAATGTTGCTGCTTTGGGTGTTATTTTAAGCAGAGATTTTTTGGGAAATCCATCGTTTTTGCTGTTCTTGCCCAGCTGTGGAATCTTTTAGGATGTACTGCTTTTTTTAATGCCTTTTTTTTTTTTTTTTCTCCTGACTGCATTGCAGGGTACAAACTCAATTATGGAGTGGCAGTGCAGATTCTCACTCCTGAACTGCCCTCTGTGGATGGCAGGGGGAGGAATGCCCTCAGTAGCTGCCAGATGGGACTGCATTGCAGGGCCAGGGTCCAGGGAGGGTGCAAGAAACAGAAACGTGTCACAGCCTCCAGGTTTCTAGGAAGCAGTGGCACAGGGACTTTGTGTGCCAGGGCTTTCAGGGATGCTGTCTCATTTAATAGCCAGAAGTTAACCCATCCACTCTGAAACCATCTATATGCCTTTTGGATTTATGTATGCCTTTCACCACCACAGCATCCAGTGGCAGCAAGTTCCATGATTTAATTTAGTGCTGTGTGAGAAAAATCTCCCTTTGTTTGAACTGACACCCTGGCAATTTCAGGGAGTGCTGCCTTCTTCTTGGGTGGTGAGAAAAATCAATCAATTTTGGTAATTGCCTTTCAGGCAGCTGAAGGGGAAAGGACTCTTCAGCATCAGACGCCTGGTTATCTGCCACTCAGAAATCCTTCTTGGTAGACTTCATGATGTTACCTTGGCAGTTACCAAAGAGGTAGGAGCATTGTTTTTAACTGTGTCCCACATACGTTGTGCATGGGGCATAGAGTAGATATGTACTTGCTCATTTACATGTGTGCTCGGTGTCTGCCTTCATTACTATTTTTAGATGTCATTCCTCTAATAACTATGTCACCTATCTGTGTGATCTGTCTGTATATATAGCTACATCTGCTGGTATGTAGGGTATCTGTGTCTCTCATCTTTGAGCTAGGTGTCATTATAATGCAGTATACAAATGCAGAAAATGAGGATCTCATCAGGTGATTTGCCACAAACCAAATCTGTGCCCAAGTTGTAATTAAATGCTGCAGCCTTTGCCTCTCAGCTTCCTCCTACTTCCTCTTTTTCAGCATCTTAGTGATTGACTACAGGTATTTATTTTCCTGTGTTGCCTGATGATCTCTTCTTCTTCCTTTCTGTGTGCTTTTTGGTGATTTGCCCTTTCCATTGATCCATTGCCTCCATGTGCTGGTTGAATTTTCCATTGCAGCCACTGGGTGCTTGGAGCATCCCAGCTGTGTGTCTGCTGGGCTGTTGAACACAGGTTTACTGTCTCATCATCAAGTTAACAAAAAAGCCCTAACCTAAGCTCCTTGGAAACATTTGTGACAGAATTTCCAACTCAGCATTTGTTTGTGGCCTTGTGCTCTGTACTTTTGTACATGACTGCCAAATATATTACAATTTCCTTTGCTTGCACAATACAGTAAGACTTAGCTCCTTTCCATTAAAGCCCTTGTCTTCTAGCTAGTACCTAATGATGTTCAAGGCCTGAACGTCCCTTGTGTTGGACTCTTCAAAGTTGTCTGTTTACATATGCAAGACTTGGATTCTCCCAGTCTGTGATTGGAGTTAGGAAAAGACCTTTTTCAGCTTAACTCATCTGATGGTGACATTACTTTTATATTTCTGAGGAAATTCCCTCCTTTTTGCTGCATACACTCATGTGCAGAGCCATTATTCAGCTTTCATTTCACTCCAGTCTCTAGTCCCAGATTTTTGCTTTCACAAGCACTTCAAGCCCTCATATTGTTCCCTTTTATTAGCAAGCACAACCAAGTCTGGCAGAAAAAAACACTGGGCTGGCCTCCAAAGTAGCTTTTGAATGAATCACCTGACTCCTCAGATGTTCCTTTCTTCCCCTTGTAGGAGAGCTCTTTTGAAGCAGGGGTCACTCCAGAGCAGCACTGAAAGCTAGAAAAAACTAATGAAAGCAGCTGTAATTGCATGTGATCCTTCAGGATCCTTGAGTGCCTCGAGTCCAACGGCTAGGGTTCTGCGTAGACAGAGCAGACGGACTCAAGTTCCTGTTGTGAATTAGTTGACTGTAGACACGAACCTATATTCTCCATTTCCTGGGTGGGCATTTAAATGGCTGGTGTTACATATTTGGACAGGAGGAAAGTGCCACTTTTCCTCTATCTTGTCTTTATCAATTATGCTTTTGTAGTTTAAAATCAGCTCTTACATTATTTATTTATGTATTTCCTTTCAGTAAAAGGGCTTGAAATAAAAGCAGTGTACATTGTGGGCAAAGTAGCATGGCCCTGTTTCACACAGAATAAAGTGTGAAGCATAGAATAAACATATTTCTTAGGACTGCAGTCTCATTGAAATTGGATTGTCAGTGGGCCTAAACCACAGAAGATGTTGGTATTAGATGTTTTTCTGTGCTTGTGATTTTCTGCTCTTATGTTCCACCTGGACACAGGAAAAAAAAAAAAAAAAATCATAGTGTTTCCTGGAACTTCTGTCCAGAGAAATTGATTTTCTTTACAAGATTATTCTAATATTTCCCCCCATGTCTTCCCTAGGTGAACAACCTCCGTTCAAAGGTGTCTCGCTTTGCAATCAGCACTCTTGGAGAGCTTTTCAGGGTCATGAAGAAACACATGGACCAGGAGGTGGAGGAGGTCGCTCGAGCTTTGCTCCAGAAGACAGGGGACTCCAGCGAGTTCATTCAGAAAGCAGCTGATCGATCCCTTGGTATCATGGTGGCGAGCGTGACTCCTGCACGAGCAATGACTGCTCTCCTGGCTAGCGGGGTCAAGTATGTGGTTGTTGTCTTAGTGATATCCCTCACCTTAAATTGTGCGGTACAGGAAAGAGATGGCATACAGACAGAGAATGGGAAGAGGGAAAGGCTCTTTCTATTGTCTTCTGTGAAGTCAGTGATTTTAATGTCTGATCATCCTCATTCCTTTCCTCATGTCATCTGCTTCTGCCATGCTATAGCCTACTTGTTCTCACAGTCTGTCAACACTGTCTAGATGTGGTGAATGAAGGGGAAGCAAAAGTCCCTGCAGAGATTGGCAGTACAGTCTTGTGGCTTTGCGGGGAAAGGGACAATGGAAATTGCAGCAGTGAGTGCCCTTTGATATTTCACAATGCTAACCACAGAGGCGCTGGGAAAAAACATGCATCATCATTATGCCATTAACTTGAGAGACAGGGATGCTAATTGCTGGGACTAGGAGCACGCATGGGAGGATGGGCTGGGTGCGGCACAACCTGCTCAACAAGTGCAGCTCCTTCTGAGAGGAGCTTGTTTGACCATTGCGTCCTCAGAGCTACACTTTCTATTCGAACTGATGCCAAGTGTTGGCTTTGAGATGGTGAGTCACTCCACAGGCGCCTTCACAGGCAGACTCCCATGAGATATCTGAAGCAGATGCTGCCTTAAAATATTAGTGCTGTCTCTGATAGTTTTGAATAGGCACGCACTAGAAAAGACAACCTGGATAAAATGGCTACCACCCTTTCCTTGGCCTTTCAAAAAGTGAGGAAACGTACCTGTTGCCAAGCCTCAAAGAACAGACTGCATTGCTGCATATTCTTCAGATTCATGCTCCAAAGAGGTTTTCCTGTTGTTTCAAGGGTCTGCAGATTTGGAGATAAAAGGGTGGAATAAACCCCAGTCCTACTGCAGCACTGTCTGTGATGGGAGCCCTCTGATAAGTCAACATGGATTGTCTTTCATTTTCCTTTTTCTCAGGGTCAGTAATTTCAGGAAATAAATTTATTATCAGATAGTCCTGGGAGACTGAATTCCTTCCTCCTCCCCGTACATGGTTCCTCTCTTTATCTGAGGGTAGTATCGTCTCCTGTTGGTAAAAATTGCAGCAAGGACTCACGCCTGCTTTCCCCAGCAATGACAGAGACCATGCTGTGACCAATGCCTATATTTCTGTCCTTCCCTTTCCCTCTGCCAAATGTTTGCTCTCGTTTCCAGTCACCGCAACGTCCTGGTGCGGAAGTCAGCAGCTGAACACCTACTGACCGTGATGGAGCAAATTGGAGCTGAGAAGCTCCTGTCAGGCACACGTGACAGTACTGAGCTGCTGGTTCACACGCTGGTGAAGCTTGCTCAGGATTGCAATCAGGATACAAGGTGAGGATCTTAATTTTACCTCCTAAAAACTGAAAGCTGTATGATGTCTGGCCATGATAAAACAACAAAAGAGTGGAAGGTAAAATAAACATCAAGAAAGTTACTTCCTTGTGTGGATAATGGTGTTTAGGGAAACAACTGTATTGGGTAACATGAGGTTGTCCAGCAAGAAGGACCACTGCCAAATTCCTGTGACTTGAATAATTCTTTATTCAGATCAGCTGATCTCAGATTAATCAGTCAAACAACTTTGTTTGGTCCTGTGTGCTCAACGAAAAGCTGAAGCATTGTCCACTGTTCATTACATGAGGATACCAAGTTTTTTTTTCTGGTAAGGTTATGACTCTCCTAGAAAAATTCCATTTCTCTTCAAGACACATGTTCAGTCTTTCTAAATCCCTTCTGCAGATCTAGTTGCCAACGATATTCACATTTTTTCCTTTCTATCTGTTGTATAATATTGTTGTCTGTGGCTGAACAAATTACTGATTTCTTCTTGAAGATAGCCGTAGTTTCGCTGCAGATTATACAACTGGTAACATCAACAATACAAACAAAAAAACTCCCTTACTTTGACTATGGCTCTAAATTCCAATTAATAGGTGGCAAGAACACACAAGTTATACGGTATACCTGTACTATAGAATAGTAAATAGTAAATGTGAGTTGATTTGTCCTAGCTTGTCTGCCAGTAAAAGGAAGGTAAATTTTTGTACAGTGCCAGCAAGACATTGCAAATTAATCATGGCAGCAAAGCAGATGAACTCCAATCATCCCATAGGATCCTTTGATCCCACAGAAACCATTCCACAATTTCATTGTGAAATTGTAGTTTCCTGTTGCTCTGTGTCCTCCAGTGCTTCTTGTGTTCAGCTGGCAGCATTGCACAGTGGTGCCAAGGGGAGGTAAATATCTCTCTTTGCTGAATGGATAACACCTTCTTATGAAAGTACTGCATGTGAGAATTCAAAATCTCAGCATATTCTATTAATCCTTTTATTTGTTTATGCACAAAATGAGGGAGAAGATGACTTTTATTCTGTAGCAAAAACAGTTATTCATTTCTCTCTTCCCCATATTAGGTTTTATGGACGGAAAATGCTGAATATATTGATGAGTCATCCAAAATTTGATGGGTATTTGAAACAGTTTCTCCCCTCACGCGACTTGCGAGATGTTATGGCAACAATTAAGCAGAAAGTAAGCGCTTGGCAGGAGAGATGTCTCCTTTATGCATGTACTGATGTTGCTAATGTGAGATTTAAAATATTCAGTCTTTCTTTATCTCATTTTTCTTCTGTTGCATCGTTTTGCTCCTGGAAACGAACTGCTGATTCTTAGCATGTTTATCAGCAGACAGTGAGGGAATTAGTATTGTTAGAAATAAAGTGGGTATATGCTGATGTCAACAATGAACAGGAAAGGGAAATAGGAGCAAATGATTTTACCCCCATACATAAAAACACTCTCCACCCCAAATACCCTGTTACCCACGGCCCCCAAAATGCAACAGATGAAAGAAGTAATTGTGCCAAGAAATTTCCCAAATGTACAAAATATACACAAAGCTATCATAATCAGTGGCTATATTATCTGTATTCTAGGAATACTGCCCTGATGTCATGCTCTCTGCAACTACCTGAAAGGAAGCTGTGGGGAGCTGGGGGTTGCCCTCTTTTCTCACAGATGACTCGTGATAGGACTAGAGGGAATGGCCTCAAGTTGTGCCAGGGGAGGTTCAGGTTGGAAATGGAGACATTTCTTCCCAGAAAGAGCAGTCAGGCATTGGGACGGGTTGCCCAGGGAGGTGGTGGAGTCACCGTCCCTGGGGGTGTTCAAGGCGAGACTGGACATGGTGCTTAGGGACAAGGTTTAGTGGGTGACATTGGTGGTAGGGTAATGGTTGGACCAGATGATCTTGAAGGTTTTTTTCTAATATTTTTGTTTTATTTTTTCTTAATGATTCTATTCTATTCAAAGAAGCTCCATGAATTCAGCAGCCAGTGGAAAATCATCCCCATTTTTTTTTAATATCTTCTCCACTTACATTCTAGAATGGAATGCATCTTTCTGCGTGAGTGGAGATAGTGATTGTGAACCAAATCAACTCCCAACATAATGGGCAGAGAGTCCAAAAGTTTTCTGCTATTCTCTCTGACAAGCCTTGTTCCCTATCAGTTTGTATTATTCCCATTTGTGCTTATGTCTAGGGATTTTATAAGATTTTATACTGCTACCCATCATGGTAACACCTACAACCTGCATTAGGTTAGTGATAACAAAACCTTCAGTAGACATCTCTGAATTTCTGGTCCGTCTCTCTCTCTAAGTTATGAAATGTGTTCCTAAGCCTATTTTTGTAGCTGTGATCCTACTTATAATCTGTGTTTTAAACAAACGCTTTCCTATTTTATAAATTAATGTCTATTTGTTTTTTACTATATGTATTTAGGGGATAGAAGACCGTGTATCTGAACTTCCATCTGCCAAGGGCCGCAGGGAGTCTAGGAGCAGCGGTTTGATGGTGTCTCAGGAAAATTTGCCTTCTGATGAAGGGTACTGAACACGTCTGTTTTATTTGTCATAGCATGTGGCAAGCTTTTTGTGTCTCTTCCTCAGTAAAATCTTTCTGGTGGAGCTGAACTGTGCAAGAGATTGTTATCACCAAAAGATTTTAACTTGTTTTTATTTTCCAGTTCAAGGTCCGGCTCTGATGTCCTCATCTTACCCCGTCAGACAGTCCGGCACACATCACTTCGCACTGTGGAAGAGATTGAACAACTCAAGGAGCTTAACAAGCTCCTGACAGCCAAAGAGTTTCAGGCACGAATGGAGGGAATAGTACTCCTCCTAGATCACTGCAAAAACAACCCCCAGCTCATCTCAGCTAACATTGTCCAGGTATATAGGACATGTCAATTGCTTTTTTCCCTTCAGTTTCCTTCCCAAGCCTGTCACAGTAAAGTTAATTTCATGTGTCTTGGCACTACATGCTGGTCATTCAGGACAAGCTGGTCCCTTCTCACCAAAAATAATTTAATTCAACTCCAGGTTTCAAGGCAAGTAATTTTAGTCCAGATGTATTTTTCTGTCTTTTGCCTGTTGGTGCTGTTCATGAGTTGATGATGGAATTTATTGTTGCTGTAGCTTCTTCTGTCTCTATTCCTGTATTAGGGAGAAAGAAAGGAAATCCAGCCACCGAAAACCTGGCAATTACTCTTCAGAAGAAAAATGGTTTGGGATGGGGGAGAGAAGTATCAGGCTGGGTAGATTTAAAAAATAAAAAATAAAGGATTCTCTGTACACTTTATCTTGTCATGTGAAGGCACAACTCAGCCTATTTACTTCCTTTCTCACCCCTTTCTTGATTGGGAAGTCCTGTTTTCACTCTTGGGCTTCTATTTTCTCAAAGAGAAGGAAAATGTCTGGAGACATGGCTTCCTTTTCCTCTTAGCATCTGCTTTTTTCCCCTTTTCCAGAAAATGGTACCTGATAAAGTGATTGAAACTACTTTAATGAGAATCAGCATGGCATGTTAAACTTGAGAAGTCTACCTTAGAGAGATGGTTAGCTAGAGAGATGGTCTGGATCCTGAAGAGTTCATTAGAGCCCTGCTATCCTCCAGACCAATGTTCTGAGAAAGCTAGATAAAACAAACCTTGGATCTCATCCAGACTCAGTTTCAGCAAGATAAAATCTACCCTCAGTCCTTGGGACAACACTATAGAAAAATGAGAATCATAAATAGCTGTTTTCATACCTGTATGTCAAAGATTTTTTTTTTTCCCCATTATTAAGGTGATTTAAAGATTTAATGATAGGTAAAGAGAAACTCCACATAAACTCTCCCATCCTCATCACAGCCTTGTAATAAAATATGAAAATGTTTTAAACCAGCATGGTTGCGCAAATACTACAGTGAGTAACCCAAAGGAAAACAGTGAATTTGTGCTAGTAAACACTGGCTTGACAGAAAGGATTACATTTGTCTTTTATTTGGTTGGGAACTTGTTTCAGCATCCCTTATAGAAACATAGACATTTATGTTTGTTTTCTTAACAGATTTTTGATGTTTTTGTCCTGAGACTTCAGGATTCCAACAAGAAAGTGAATCAGCAGGCACTGGAGGCTCTGGCTTCAATAACACCCATCCTCAGAGACACCTTACACCCAGTGCTGATCTCTCTGGTAGCAGCAGTCACTGACAACCTGAACTCAAAGCACACAGGGATATACACTGCAGCTGTGAAGGTGCTGGAAGCGTCCATTGCTCACCTAGGTAAAGCTGAACTTGGATTTAGACTCGAAGTGTGGACTCCCCATCTCAGAGCCAAGTGAACGCTCAGTCTGTTGATAGTTGTTGTTGTCTGTGGAAAGATTCAGCTGCTGTAAGATGTTTATGAAGTCCTGTCTGAATTCTTTCTATCCCAATCTATTGTGTCTTGTGATGTGCAGCTGAATGGATTCTGCTTATCATCTGGGTTTTATGATGACTAATTCAGCAGAGAGGACGTTATAGGCATTATTCTAAACTCCTGCCAGAAGAGTATGAGGGAAGCAACTGGCATGTCATGTCAGTTTTCTCCCTTCCTCCCAAGAAACTGCATGTGTTTTCTTCTTATTGAATTGGAGTTTTAAGATGTTAATTCCAGTAAGTTTATGTCCACTAAAACAAGGTGACAGTAATGTGTTTTTTTTTCTTTGATGCATGCTGTGAGAAGGGTGGTGGAAGCTCTTTGCCCTTGTTGGGCTTTGTTCCATACTCTGACAGTGATGACTCTCTCAAGAAAATGTATCTGGACTTTGCTGACCTAAAGCTTTGAGCTCACTCATTCATTTTGTAGTTTTTAGGTAGTAGTTTAGCCATACACGGCTCAAATGAAAATGTCCCTTTGAAAGTGAAGACAAAGACCTTGATAAGATTATGTTATGAAAAGTCACAGGGGAGATAGATGGAGATATGTGGAAAGGCTTGCTGGATAGTCAGAAAGACACTGACTAGCATGTATTTCTTAAAAGTATGTGGAGACACTGCCCTGATGTGGTGATTCCCCACTTCCCCTCACCTGCCACAGGTTTCAATTTGCCTTAATTTGTAGACAGTAACCTACAAATAAGAGAATCAGAAAAGCAGAAAGGATGAAAGTGAAGTACAGGAGGTCTCCACTAATGTTTTTCTCAGCTAAGTTTTGTGTTTGATATTAATAATTTACAACAGTGAGCACAAGGATAGAGAACTAGCTGGCACTCTTAAGTTAAGGAGGGGCTGTTAGGGTTGGTTGCAGCCAGGGGACACAGTTAAAAACCAGCCTTAAGTCTGTAGAAAATATTCTCTGTGACTTTTAGCTTATTCTTATGTCCTTTGTTTTAGGCAGCTGGATCCCCTGGAGGATCCCTCTGCAAGAATCTGGTGGAGAAGTGTCAACATTGGCTGTTTTTGTTCTTGCACACATTTCCACCAGGGAAGGAGACCAAGACTGATCTGTGTAGTTTGCTGGGGGTGTTTATGGATTTATATCTTTTCAGTCTAGTGTTTAAAATTCAGTGAGATTCAGACCTGAATCCAAATCCAGACCTGAATTTGCCTCTTGATCTTCTGGTGTAGATTTAGAAGCACATTGACAATACCTGTGCTACCGCTGTCATTGTTGCACCTGTGACTGGAGGTTTCCAGTTCCTGGGGGCTCCTCATGTGCTATTTACTGTGTTTCTGACTTCTATTGAAATGTGAGATGAGAGATGGTGTGTGTGTCTTTGTGCATGCAAGAAGTTTGGTTTTGGAAAGATGGATGCCATCACTAAAAGTGTTCATAGAAGTGTTTTTGTTTTGTTTTGTTTTGTTTTGTTTTGACTGATTAAACTCTACTGCAGAAGAGCAGTTTCCAGGTAAAGTGCTTGGCTTCCAGGGTTGATGCCAAGTTTGCAGATCACTCATATCATCTATGCTCTATATCAAAGGACCTAAATTCCTGCCAGCTGTAACTGGTAAGCTGGGTAACAAGAAACTGCCATGGTGCAGTCCTTATGCACCCATTTTCAGACAAGCCTGAACATGTACCAGCATTTCCCCAAATTCTTGGAAGTCTTTGTATCTGTGCTCCTTGTCTGCTTTGGTACAGAAGGAGCTGAACAATAAATTCTGGTGTACAATTTAGCTAGAATTCAAGGACAAAGGGACTTTTGGAGGTTGTTTGGGTCTGGTTTGACTTCCCAAATTAATTGCTCTGCTGTTGATGTGATACTGGTGCATCAGAACTTCTGCAGAACAGCTTCCTGGAAGATTCTACATTATGGGCACTAGCCAGTCCTGTCTACTTTCTACCTTTGTACTTTGTCTTCTTTTTATTTATTTATTTATTTATTTTTAAAGGGAATTTATGGTTTGCCAAGTTCATTTCTTTAGAACAAATAGGTATAAATCCAGGTGTAAATGATGGCTTGTTCCAAATGTTGTTCTGCATGGGGCAAGATTGCTATAGCCAATAATTACATGGCCAAGGTCTGCTGTAAATTACTTTGCCACACGGATTTATGCCAGCTGTGAAAATGCAGCACTGGGTGAATATGCCTGAAAAATTTACTGTTGAAGAGGCAGGCTTTAAAGGGGAACTAACAAATTTCTCCACATAAGCCTCTTTGTGAACCCAGTGAATGTGCTGACCTGTTACCTTCCCATGCTCTAAATATGCGGTTGCAGGGAGAAGGGTGCAAGACCTGTCCTGCTCTTGGTCCTATTGTGGTGCTTGGGAGAGGGCTGGGGAAGAGTCACAGAATCCTCCTAACAGGATGTGGCAACCATTTCCCTTCAGGGTTTTGTATGGAGCTTTCTGTCATCTTTCTCCCCTCACCAATACTGAGATATGACCTTAAATTTTCAGCACTGGCATATGTCAGAACAGAAGGAAAACACATCTATCTCTTATCAGAAAGACTTTGCACAGAGACATGTTCAGACAAATAATGTGGGGTATATTTATTTATTTTTGGATCTGCTCTTTTTTTTTTTTTTTTTTTTTTTTTTTCACAAATTCAAACAGGCAACTGAATCATGAATATTTCAGAATTCAAGGCTTAGGGCTTTATTGTTGGAATGAAGGCTCTACTGGCAAAATACCTGAGCTAAACCTTTCCTCATGCTTTAGAATTGTTTGCCTTTACAATTTCAAACCCCCCAACAACAGAACTCTCTAAAGGCTACTGCTTCTAGCTTAGAGTCAGTAAGTGCAATGTCTTGCCCCCATTGCTCCACTGAGTTTCCTAGCTGTGAGCCCTGCTATTCCGCTGAGACTCTGTGTCGATGTGCTGCAAATTCTGAGTTTTAGATGAGATTTCCTCATTTGTCACCTTTAATGATCCATGTAGAGATGAAAGCTGGTTATAAGGTTGCTTGATCACTCAATGTAAAACCAAACACAAACAAATAAAAACACAAAGGAAACAAGTAGTAATCCCATTCAACCAACAAACACCACTCTTTTCCTACTCCCTAAACCAAAAATCCTATCCATAAACTGAATTCTTTCCAAATAAAACCTAAATCATTCATCTAGCTTAGCCCTGAGATCAAGTTGGACGTTCCCAACAATTTGTTACACACAGCAGCAATTCGTTAGCTGTGACCCTGGACCCTGTCCTCACTGGAGGGAGCCACCTTGTAGATGGGGGCAAATCAAGTCTTATCACTTATGGCACCAGGACATAGATCTTGCTCTGCTCCTACATCCATCCTAATCTGTCATCTGTCATGAAAGAAAAATCCTTTCGATGGCCACTGCCTTGCACCAGGGTGTGGAGTAAGGCCTGAGTAGCTCCCAGAGTGACCAGCCCTCCAGAAAAGGGAAGGGAAATCTCTCCCATAAGCATTAATGTAGCAAAAAGGGGAACACAGTGAAGGTGAGAGCACAAAGCAGATTCTTCTTTTGCTTGTATTGCAAATGCTGGATCTGTCCTGTGGCCAACAGGTTTAGCTAATGTCTAGTACTGAGAATTAAAGCTGAGTCAATAAGAAAGGAACTGCCTGCTGCTTTTTTTTCTCTAACAGCTATTAAAAGCTGTTCTGTCTTTTGGTCTTTTGAGGCAACTAAAGTAATGCTTGGGTAAATTTGTTATTGACTGGAGCTTTAGTGTTTCAAAATGCTCAGGGCATTTGAAACCCTTAAACTGAAAGGTGAATAGTGACTATACATTTAATTTCCCTATAAAAAATAAATAATTCCTCCTCATCTACCCAAAACCCAAGTGTTTCCATGAAAATCTGTGTAAATACCAATATTATCAATTAATTAACATTTCGTACTGCTTCAAAATCTCCAGATCTCGGAGTGTTTTTTTCTTATTTATTTATTTATTTATTTATTTATTTATTTATTTTTCTTCTTTTTAAAGCAGCAGCAGTAAGGTAACTCTCTGAAGAGGAACAGCAAGTGTGAAATAACATCTGCCAATATGGCAGGATTGTGAGGCAAAAAGCTAAGTGTCTGTTTAGAAAGGTGAATGAGAAGATTGTAATTACCAAAGCAGAAAATTAATTAGAATAACAGGATCAATTCCTCACTTCATGCTTGCAAAAAGATCATTAGGGACTTCCCTTTTATATCTCATATAAAAAGGAGCTCTTAATAGCACAGTGCTACTCAAAACCACTTTGGGACTTGGTTCTGTAATAGTTCACAAAGAAGTTGTCTGTCTGCTTTGTTGGTGCCACTCCTGGAGACACCATGAGGTACTGTAGCACATCCCATGAGCATCTGTCTCATGAGAAGTGTTGCTCAGCTTATCAAAGTGGTAAGACTACAGGATTGCAGACCAGTCTGGGCAACATTTTATAAATTAAAATAAGAACCCAAATCAACAACAGCCAGCATAGGAAAAACTTACAAGTTTTAAAACTTACAAGTTTTTAAAACTTACAACAGTCAAGTATTGGGAAATCTTAGTTTTTCAGTCTCTGTGCCAAGTTCTGATTTCAGGGATGTTACAAGAACCCCTGAGAGGACATGGTGTTAGTGATGAGCAGGTAATTCTCTGTCATACAAGTAACTTGGAGTCTTGTCCATAGGTCCCCCCATGCAACTTACAGATTTAACGCCAGTTTATCTGTAAAGAGTGAATGGATGTGTGGACCTTTGAGCCTTCTCACCCTTTTTCTTCAAGGTTCATCTCTGCAAAACTCCATCATGGAAAACTTACGCCCTGCTTACATGTGATTTAAAATTTGAGGGCCCTCATGAGAAATATGTAATACAGCTCCTTGTACAGCAGTTAACTTTGTATTTACAGTTGTGAAATGAAATCTTTTCTCTTTGAATTTTAAATCCTCCCAAGTAAGCTCTAATGAAAGTGGAAATGCAAAAACACAGAAGCTAGTAGAAATTTATTTTACTTTACAGAATGCCATTGCCTCTGCCTTTTTTTTTTTTTTTTTTTTTTCCTTGTAACCTCTAATAGTAAGCAGAAATAAATGTTTTTCTTTCAGATAACACATTACTGCTGCAAGTGCTTGCCCACCGAGTGCGTTTCCTCAGCGGTCGAGCTATGCAGGATGTCACAGAACATCTGTCAGGTATTGGCTGCTTCAGTCAATCTCCAGGTTTAAATCAAGCAGTCTTTCACAGAAAATGGCAAATACTTAGAGGAAATTCCTCTGAATATATGGTGCAGTAGCTCATCAATCACTAGAAGATTCTGGGCTTCTCCCTCTTGCAAAATACACATAAAAGTTGTATTTGGCAGGATTTTACCTGCATGCTTGTCAAGGCATACAAGTCGTAAAATTGGGACTCCAGTGCTTATCTCTCACTGCAGCATCTCAGGATCCACCTCCAGGAAAGAAAGGAGCTAAAAATACCCTGGCCAGTTCCTCTTATTGAAGGACAGTGCAGTAAAGGTCAAGGAAGTCTCTAAGAGGTCCCTTTCCTGAACTGAATGACCATCCTATAGAAAAAATTATGGTAACTGGTATTTCTGATGATCAGTTTGTTTTGTCAGCATGGGATCCTTATGTTACCGTTGGAAACTTTTGTGGCTGAATCCTGCAGAGACTGGGAATTGCAGTGCAGGTGAAAACTCCAGACAAAATATTACAGGCAAGGACAACGTGCAAGGCAGGATTTGAGAACAGAGGGGCAGAAGTGGGCAATTGATCCCAACCCACCATGGCTCCCTGCCTGTGTTACGGATATAACGTGACACTGACCATTTCAGAATGTATAAACAGTGTATTTCTATATCAGTGGTGTCCTACACACTAAAAATGCAACTGATAATTGATTTATAATAGTAGCTTGCTATGAATGGCAATAGCCAAGGAATGGAAAAAAAAATTCAATCTCTACAAATACTAGAGAAAACTATTTATAGCCTTGCTTTAATTAGGGCTAAAGCCACTGTGAATTATAGCAGCATCTTTTAATCCAAGGTTTAATACACTTTGCTGTTTCATTATGAATCTCAAAAGGACATGTTTAGCCATAGCAAATTAAAAAGGGCCTTTAAAGATAGTTTGAATAAAGTAAATCTCCATAATAATATAATTTAATTTTACAGTTATTTTGATCTCTTTTTCAAATAAAGCATTTGAACATTAATTTGGACTATTTTGGAGAGAGCAGATGTTCTGTCTGGGACTTTGTGGGAACAGACATTCTCGTCTGAAGCTCCACAGTGACTGCTGTGTTTAATAGCACTTAAACTCAAATGAACTTCCATTTTAAACCAGGTGTAATAACCCTGTTCTGCTTACCAGAACTGTTCTTAGGTACTTTCAGCATCTGTTTAAGTGTTGATGACTAATGAGCAGCACAGAGAAAATGGTGGTCCTTCCCCTGCAGAATAATAAATGGTTACTGTATAATGTTTCCACTGAACAGAAAATAAGAGCTGTGTCTCCAGACCATTTCAAATTTTGATCTCTCAGCAAAATCTGCCATGCAAGGAGCCTGTTGGTAGTAAATTTTTGTTTGTATTTACTATAGTTCAGTTCATAAAATGGGCTGAGAACAGATTTCACAGAGAGTAAGAGGGAATGCTTGTTTTTTGGTTCAGTTTCAGCCTCCTATGAAACAGTTTCTGTCTCTATTTCCCTCTTTCAGGGAACACTGTGTAGATAAATGTCATTAAAGTTGTCAGATGCTCAAATGCCATGGCAGTGGGGTATAGGTTATTACCTTAGACATCTTGAAGCTGGAAATAGCTGTTCATTAGAGGCCACCAAGTATGAGGGAAAAAGCTCAAATCAGAGCATTCTCCCAGAGATATCAGTTACTCACTGATGTTTCTAATAAGACTGTCAAGCATCACACATTTTTGTGGTCTGGAGTTCTGAAATGTGGTATATTACTGCCATTTGCTGTGTGCCACTGAGCAAAAGGGAACTGCTAGATTAGACTTGTGGCATTTTTCATCAAAGATCACAAAAAAAGTAATCATACTTTTTATTAGAAATTTTTCAATTATTTCTCTAAGCTGCATTTCAAAATCTTTTACAGCTTCTGTATATAACTTCTTAAAGGAAATAATAAGAGATTCGACATTTTTTGTCATTTGTAACACACAAGTAATTAGTTAAACAATTTGCAAAATGTGTATGATGCACTTTACTAAGTCTATCTTGGACACAAAGCCATTGATTTGGAGAAATTAAGGTCCTCAGAGGTCAATTATTCTGTTCAGTGTATGATCAGCCACTGCTGCCTGTTTCTGGATCATTGTGGCTATTTGTGCTTGCTGGCATTAACTGGGAAAGCCTTCAAAGAACCAAAAATAAAGGTAGGAACTTGTTTGCATTAAGGTGTTAAGAAACTTGTCTCTCTTGCCTGGCAGTACTTGTGGCATCTGTTTATCCCCGGAAAGCCCACGTGGTTGAGCGCTACGCCTTGCCCGTGCTCTGGTACTTCCTGAGCAACATGATCGGGAATGGGGTCCTGCCTGGCCGGAGCAGCAACATCAGGGCTGCAGTCACCAAGCTTGCCAAGAGCCTCTACCAAGAGATGGGCTCCAGCCTCAAGGAGCACGCCGCTGGCCAGCCTCAGCACGTGGTGAAAAACCTCTGGCATGTTTTGGACCTGGATGTCCAGTGAAGAAGTCTTGGTGCACTCCATGCAGGTGGCAGTAAGGCACTGTATGGGGCACATGGAAAAGAGGGTGGAACCCCTGGCATAGGTTTTGTTCTGGTTTTGAAGCACCAGATTTACTCTACCGAGTTTATAGCTACAGATGTACATAGTATATTTTGATGTAAGTTTTTTATTTTTTAAAAGGAAGTATTCTTCAAAAGTTTTATTTTCTTCCCCATGAAGCTTATATAGGTATGAAAAAATAAAACCCATGTGTAAATGCAATTTGTAACTGTGAAAAAGAAAATAATATATTTATATAAATACTTGGAATGTAAGAGATGTGCATATATGTATATTTACTTATAAAGTAAGACATGTGCTTTGAAAACATGTGGTATGCAGGATTAGATGTCTTGCTGCTGGTGCAGTGGCAGCTATGAGAGATGTCCAGGCTCAGACCTCCGGTGCTAGGACAAGTACTGAAGATACCTGAGATTTCTCTCTGAAATCTTTCTAGGTTTGCTGAAATTTCCCTCCTATTTTAGGGAACACCTCTTATCTGTAGTCCTCTTTGCTTCCCCATGCAATGGGCTGATATGGAGAGGTGACAAGTGCTGTCTGAGTGCCTCCAAACACTTTGGGACACCCCTGGGGAGGTGCAGGAGAAAGGTCATGAAGGGGGGCTGTGCCCCCTTGTAGGGGGTGGCAGGTGACACACAGAGGTCCTAGGGCAGCAAGTGGGCTGAGGACATCCTACAGTGGTTGGAGAGAGGTAAGCTGTGAGTGGGCACCGTGAAACAAATAAAGGCAAGTTTTTCTTTTTTAATATATACATTATCTCAATGTCTAAAACGACAAAATAAAATCTGTCTTTCAAGAAATTAAAGTTTGCCTCATACATATACAAGGTATGAGGCATAACGGGGCAATGGAAGTTTACAAGAGCCTTGGCAGGCTCTTGACAGTTACAAGGACCTTGCCTGAGGTTGGGAAGCCAAAGAATACTGCAGGGAGATCTGTCCATCCCAAAAGTCTTGGGCCTTTACATTTATTTGCTGCACCTGTTTAGTATGTCTAAAGCTATATGGGACTCCAGCTTGCTAGATGATGATGTTGCATTGGGTCAGCTCTTACAGAAACACTTTTTCTTTTCAGTACAGTACTGAAGTGGTGAAATTATTTAATTGACTCTTTTAGGGTGTTTCTTTCACCGTTGTTTTTGTTTGTTTTGTTTTTAACTCCTAACCTTTGGTAGCAGGGAGTGGTCAGGAACTCATTTCTGAAGAGACATGGCATATGACTTAGCCTACGGACCTGGCTCTGAAACCCAGGTGTATCTGGAGATCCTGCAGAGCCTGGTGGAAGCCACAGTTCTTGGATATATGCCAGAGTATTTTGGAGTTTGGATTTCCTTGAATTTTTTTCTGATGGTTCACCAGAGACAGGAATGGCATGATAGTGTGCAGGACTTCTGCAGGTGTGTTAGGGTTCTGCAGAGTACAAGTATGCACCAAAGTGCTAAAAGTGAATGATGCATGTTAGAAGGTGGCTGAGTTTAAAAAGCAGATCTTGAACTGTGTCACTTCATTAAGCACCTGAAGTTGGCTACTGTCAGGTCTATTTTAAAAGGTAATTTTTTTTTTTTTTTTTTTTTTTTTTTTTAGCAGGTGGTATCTCTACAGGGCTTCCTGTTTTTGCTTTCTCTACCTCCAAAGTTGCTCTTGCAGTTTCCCTCTGCACATTTCTCCCACTGGAGCCCTTTAAATGCTGCTCTACACACGCTTTTTTAACTGAGCTGAATAAAAGATGTTTATTTTTACTTCATCTGTGCTTGGGCTCTTGGGGATGTGAGGAGGAGTTTCTGCACTTGGGAGAAAAAGGCTTTTACACACCTCAGAAGAAGCCTCCCAGAGCCTGCTTTTTATGTGTTTTACCTGTAGGTCTTGCAAAATATGTTTAAGAAGTAACCCATGTAACTTGTTTCTTAACTCTCTGTTGGCCTTGAGTTTTGCTTTCATGCATGCTGTTCCCCACAGTTGATGAGAATAAAGCATTGCCTACTGGTACCTATTTTCTGTCTAAGTGTGTTTGTTGGTTTGTTTGTTTTGTTTTGTTTTTTAACTCTCCAGCTGAGACAGTTTCCCCATGACATGGCCACTCCCACCACAGAGAAATCAGATTTAGCTGACCAAGTGACAGCCTGCAGTGAGAACAGAGGAGCAGGGGTTAATTGGTACAGGTTAAGTCAGCTCAGGTGAGTTCGTCTACCATATGCTTCCACAGGTGCACATATGGTAAGTTATTATGAACCTATTAAGGTTTTTGGAAGGTAGGAACAAAACTGTGTTTTTTCTAGAACTAGTAAAAAAATAAATATACATTTTAAACTTATTATTTTGTTCCTGAAATCTCATCAGAAAGGAGACTGCAAGCTGCACTTAACAGGACCAGTTTAATTCATTTGAATGTTGTATTTAATGTGCAGTGCAGCGGCTATTCCAGGTAGATTAGTACAGCAAATATATGTACAGCAGTTTTGTACATTGTCTTACTCTACCATACAACCTGGCAGAGCCCCAAGAAAGATCCTGGCTGTCACAGATAGTCTCCTGCTTGCTGAAGGTAAGAGCTATTGTCATTAAGGGAAGGTGGGAGTGAAAGGGTAATGTGACTCCTACGATGAAGGACTGAAGAAAGCTTATATGTTCCCATACATGGTGGGTAGATTGTGCTTTTGCAGAGATGCTGCTATATCATGGAGTGTAACTACGGTGATTCTGGCAGAATTTGCCCTTGCAAAGGTTAAAGGTGGGCTTGGGAGCCAGCTGCTGAGTCCTTCTATCGAGTAGAGGGAGAGGGACTGCACTGAGGTGGCTATTTTCGTCCTTGTTAAATAGTGATGGTGGGAATAAAAGCACTGGCATTGCTAACAAATCCCCACCAGCTGACACTGAATTCTGATACCGTAATAAAGCCTTTGATATAAGCAGAGGGGAGAAAACTATCTAGTTAAAATTAGAGTTGACCTGAACCTTTAAGCCTCTACTCTGCCTTGGTATCTGTAGCTGGAAAAAAAAAAAAGTATTGAGCCAGTGAACTGCCCCTGTGTATCCTTAAAAGCTCCCAACTAGTTTTCAAATGCAATTGGCTGTGGTAAAAGAGCTTGTAAAATTTCTGTACTAAGAGCTGTACTCCAGATGAATGAAGGCTGTCCTTCTCACAGTTGTTTAGCACGTTTCACCTTTACTGCATTTGTGAACGGGAAGTAAAACTCTATTTTGGAGGCTGCCGTGAAGGCTGCAGGACGTGCAGGTTTGTCATTATCTGCTGCTTTCCAGGACATCTCTGCCGAGCAGCTGTGCCCAGGTGACTGCAGCCATGCCCAGGCTCTCAGGGCATGTTACTTGTGATTTGACTGCTGCTGCTTTAGCTTCATGTACAGGAGTATGCACTCTTACGCACTCGTGTCTGTATGTGTTACTTTGCACGTTTCTTCTCTTCTGTGTCTGCTGTTAGTGTATGCAATATAGGCTGTAAAGCTGCTTAGAGCTGATGTACTTTTGTCAGTGTGAATACTTGAATGGTAGGCATGTTTCAGCACAAGAAGGAAAATTGGCTGTACTAACAAGATGACTTCCATATGGATATAATTGTGCCAATATTAAGATCTCTTTCTTTGGCTGCTGTCTTGTTCTGGCAGCTCTTTATTTTCAGCATCACTCAGGGCAAACAAAACAAGAGATTCTTCTGTTTTCTCAGGAGACAGCTGCCTTCCAGCTAAATCACCCCACTTGTTCTGTTAAGTGCCCTTCCAGGCTGGACCTCTTGCAGGTTGCCCTTGCAGCTGTAGGATCTCATTGTGCAATCTGGCAACTGCTGGCAGGTACTGTTGTTTCGTTCCCTATTGATCCTGCAATTAATAATTCCTTTAAAAATAATGGTGACAGTGTGCCCGTACCAGGGTTTAGATTAGTACACATTTCACATACAGGAAGATTTTCTTTTTCAGACTCGTATTTTTTCCTTACTGCAATTTCTATAAGGAGAAAACTTGACCCACCATATTCTCTTCTTGCTGGTCCTCTCTTTCCTCTTTTGCCAGGACTTCTTTGTGTCACCTGCTGCTGCTATTTAGTGTTCCAATGGCATCACTTTTTAATATGTTTGGGACATGGTGTATGTGGAGAAAGTCCTGTATAGAATAAATTTTTCTAACTGTATGTAATCTGTACTCACAGAAGGTTTGAACAAAGAAAAATTGGCCCAAATTCCAAACCTTTGTACATTTGCAATTTGAGTTATTTCTGGCACATAGCTGTCTTCTATCTTGTTTTATAATTAGGAAAATGAATAATCTTTTAGAAGGAAAAGATGCAGTGCTTTTCAAAAGGCATATATATGCATATTTACCTGGAACGGCAGTCAAATAGTGTTGTTTGTGACTTGCTTGCAGGAGGATGAGTTGACCATGAGGCCAACAAAGGTGAGAAGGGTCACTCAAATTTATCATAGAATAGTTTGGGTTGGAAAGGACCTTCAAAGATCATCTATTTCCAACCTCCTGCCATAGGCAGGGATGCCACCTGCTAGAACAGGATGCCCAGGGTCTTGTCCATCCTGGTCTTGAACAACTCTCATTGCTGATCTCCATCTGGACATTGAGTCATTGACCTCATCTCCCTTGAGGCGGCTATCCAGCCAATTCCTTGTGCAGTGAACGGATCCATCTCTCTCCAATTTGGAGACAAAGATGTTGTGTGGGACTGGATCAAAGGCCTTACAGAACTCACTCCATCATAGGAGGCTAATAGGTCAGGCACAATTTGGCTAATAGGTCAGGCACAATTTGCCTTTGCTGACGCAGTGTTGTCACCTCCCTGTCTTCCCTATGCCTTAACGTGGTTTCCAGGAGGATGTTCCATGATGTTCCCAGGCACAGTTGAGGGTTGACCAGTCTGTAGTTCCAGGGGTCCTTGTTTCTACCCCTTATAAAAATGTCTGTGCTGTTTCTCTTTCTCCAGTCAATGGGGACTTCATTTGCCATGAGCTATATTTATACCTAAGCCAGAGCAACCATTCAGCAGAGAGCTATGTGATAACTTATTGCCATGGGCCAGTGCTGCACAGTGTAACAAATTCCTCTGTGGCTGGAACAAGCACTTCTGGATTCAGCTCAAACTCTTGGTGGGCCATGCAATTATTGATGGCGCTGCCTTTTAAAAAATATTTAAGTTTCATTTCATAATCATTTGAATCTTTTAAACTTACATATTAATTTGTAGCTGCCATTATTCCTCTGCCTGAGGGAAAAATACTTTACAGGCTAATGTAAACCCTAACATTTTGACAGCAATTTCTGCACGGTTGCCAGTTTCTGATGTTACAGAAGAAAATATATGTGTGATGTGTTAATTAGGCTTTCTGAAGGACAAAATCTCTTTTATGTGTCCATGTGTATCAGCTCAGCCATGGATCTAATCCTGGTCTCTGCGTAAAGTCCAGGAAGGTTAGCATATTTCAGGAAAAAAACAAATCACCCCTTCAGTCTGTGAGCACATAGGGTCGCTATTACCATCACAGTGAATCCGCCCTTTCAGGGTTTTTCATTGAAGACAAAATTATGGAAATGACTTCCTTGTTTAATTCCCCTTCCAATATTCTTTCAGAACTTTTTAACACATGATAGAAAAGACAGTAAAACTTAATACCTAGCTGGTGTCTCCACTCTTTGAAGGGTAGCATTTTTTTCTCTTTTTAAATTAATCCCTCTTTCATACCAGAAGAATTTCTTATTTTTCAAATGTAATAAAAACATGTGGTTGATGCAGGGTCCTCTTTATGATGCTTCTGAGGATTGGTAAGTGCTTGGCTAAAAATGTAAATATAGCTTGGGTCTTGGATCAGTTTTATGCAAATTTTGGAGGAAAAGAAAATTCAAGATGAGATAATTGGATCCACTGGGCACCTCGCTAGCTTTCAGTGCTGCTTATCTTTTTACAGTACTGGACTGTGCACAAATGGGTGGGTGAGAGACAGTCATCCCCAGTGCTGTTGGTTTGTACTTCTGGACACGTCTGTCTCCTGGGAAGTATTATCAGAAGATTGGAGAAGGTCATACAAGTCCTGGTCTTGTTTTGGCTGAGAGGAGTTTAAATTACACTTATCAAATGCCTCTTAAAGTTATTACTGCACTGTTTATTTAAAGAAGTAACTTTCTATTTTTTTCTGGTTTGTAAACAACCTTTGAAGAGGTCACAACAATCTTCACTGTGTGTTGGGAGTAGATGAGCAAAGGAAAGTAGGTCAGCCAAAGGAAATTGGGAATACATTGAGTACCTCAACTCTGCTGCATTCCCTGTGCTGTGGTGTTCACAGAGGTATTTTTTTTTGCTTTACCTCTGTGGAAAAAAATAATCTTTTTTTTTTTTGTTGTTGTTGTTGTCAAGGGAATAAGGGAATGCTGTAGAAATTGAAAATCTTTGAATTGTTAGGGTTAGCAGAGCTCAGACATGCAGTATATGGGTTCTCTCTCTGTTGGCTATTTCTACAATAAATAGTTCTGAAGAACTGTGTTTTTTGACTTGAAGAATGTACTGTTATACGTATTTTTAATTGTCCATGATATTTTCTACTTTATTTCTTTATTTTGCGCCTTAATTTGCTACATGGATTGTTGTGATATGAAATTTATCTAAGGCTCAGAAATAGGTAATTGACTACCAGGACTCCCAATCACTATGGGACAGTAGAGCATCCCTGATGTTTTTTGTGTCACCCACATGAGAAATTGTGATATGGAAAACCTATTTGCATGCCAGGGCTGTTATGATAAATGCTTGTATATATATGAAAGTGTTTTCCCTGAAATATAAATATGAAGGAATTTACATGGATATCAGGTTATTGATTAAAAACCTTGATATTAAAAAAAAAAAAAATTAAAAAAAAAAATCCAGTAACATGCATTGTCTTGTGCTCCGATTGTCCATGTGTAAGCAAAGACACACAAAGCTTCAAAGTGGAGGAAAATATTTTCAAAAAGTCATTATATTACACTGGCAAGCTTAATTTCCAGTTTGGATGTAAGAACTATTAAACTGATATTGGGCATAAGAGGGAGTAAGGCTGCAAAATGGAAATTGCCCCATTAGATTGATTTCTTTGGCTTGCTTTTAAAAACTGAGCAGCTAGTGAATTTCTTGGCTTTATCTCTAGAGTAATCTTGACCTTGATGCTTTGTGTGTCTGGTGTGAAGACTAGAAAGCTTTGTTCACAACTTAACAGTTACTGCGCTGGGGAAAGATGGGTCTTAGGCTTCAGCTTTGATTCCTTCACATACTAAAAGACCCAATGGCTCAGTAGGAATAATAAATGATAGACCATCTGTAACCTTGAAAGCTTTCAGTTTCTCTGTAATTGTTATATAATCAGCTCATCTCTGCCTGAAGCAGGAAGGATTCATGTGGAGTAAGATAGGCTTATCGCCCCTTTCTCCTTTAAAATAATATATTTCAAGACCCTGTACGGTCTATCTCCAGAAATCCTCATAGGGTAACTTAATGCAGTCACGGAGTTTTGTGTTAGTAAAGAAAGAGAAAAGATTATGATGAAAAGAGGAAGGTAAGAGGCCAGTTTTTGAATTTCAGATCACCAGCTAAGTGTTCTTTCAAGGTGGTGAAGGCTGCAAATGATCTGGTGCTAACAATGGAGGAACAAAATAGATGCAGGGCAGATGTGTGAGTAAGCTTGGTCCATGCTAGAGGATTGCTGATCTTCTGCTTACTCCTGTTTATCAAGGGTTCATGGAGGTGTACTTCACCACCATGCTTTGATCCTCTCCATAGTAAGGCAGGGAGCTCAAGCAAGTCTGATAGGGTGCCTCCAAGTCTATCAATAACTATGCTACTTATGCTACAGTGGTAGCTATTTTGGGGGATGTTCATTTCTGCCGTTTTGGCATTTGCCATGTAGTGCCTTGCCTTGAGGTAGCAGGTAGGGTGGAGGTGGGATTTCTATTTTTATTTATTTTTTACATGGGTTCTAAATTTTGCCATTAGTGAAACATTTCTGATGTTGTGATCCCATTTATTTCTGATTGTGGAAAATCAGCTTGCATAAGGTCATTCCACATTGGTTTCCTTGTCACCCATGATGTAACTCCTTTTGGTTTTGCTGCCTTTCCTTTGTCCACCACCTGCACAGATGGTCCCAAATTATAGCTCCAATTTCCCTCAAGGTATTTGGTAGGGCACCTCCATTACCAGCAGCACTTCTGACAATTGTTATAATCAAAGGTTTCTGTGAAGGAGGCACCCCTCTCAAAAGCTGCATTTTGATAATTCTCATTACTGCTAACCTGCCTGGATTGGATCCTGTAATTAATGCATGAGCCGTCCTCATGAGCCACACTAAACTAATACCTTCTTTCATTGTACACCATTTTCTGAGACACTACACTATTTCGGCAAGATCTGCGTATGTTGTGAGAACTGCTGCACGCAACTGTTGATATAGTGTAGGTACAAGTAATATCCTGCCCATCAAGATTCCTGATATTCTGTAATTGAGCATATAGGGTTTACTAAACCTTTTCCACCCATTAATAAATTTTAGAATCATAGAATTATTTGGGTTGGATGGGACCTTAAATACCATCTAATTCCAAACCCCCACCATGGGCAGGGACACCTCCCACTAGACCAGGTTGTTCAAAGCCTTATCTAACCTGGCCTTGAACACCTCCAGGGATGGTGCATCCACAGCTTCTCTGGGCAGCACCAGAAAAGTACCTTTAGGTACTAGAAGGCTGCTGTAAGGTCTCTCCAGAGCTTTCTCTTCTCCAGGCTGAACAACCCCAAATTTGTAAGCCTAATCACGCCTAATCTTCATACTGGGTGTTCCAGCCTTCTTAGCATCCTTGTGGCCCTCCAGTGGACTCGCTCTAATAGGTCCATGTCCTTCTTTTATTAGGTGTCCCAAAGCTTAATGCAGTAGGGTCTCATGAGAGAGAGATGAGGAGAATCATCCTCTTTTTTTGTTGTTGTTGTTGTTGCAGCCCAGGATACAACTGGCTTTCTGGTCTGCAAGCACACATTGCTGGCTTGTGTTGGGCTCCTCATCAACCAACACCCCCAAGTCCTTATCTTCAGAGCTGCTGTCCTGCTCTCAATCCATTCATCACTCAACCTCCTTCTGCATGTTCCTGCTGCTCCCTTATTTGTATGAGGTGTAGTGCTCCTACCATCTTCCTACCTTCTAAATCTGGCTCAAACTCAGCCTTGGAGGCAGAGGACTCTGTAAGAGCACAAACTTGGGAAACTGAAACCTCACTTTCTGTATATCTGCACCTTTGTTAGTAATACACATCATCAGCTACTCTATAGTGCCTTACACTGCCCTGCTATGAGTAGCAATTATTTCTTGCACAATCACCTTTGTGTCTTGTAATATTCTGTCTTCTTCTAACTCCCTCATTTTACTCTGTAATGATACAACTTCATGGTCAAGAGCTCTACGACTCGTAGCTAATAGCAATCCCAATCTCCCCTAGCTTGTGAGAATACTTTGATGCTGCTTTCCATGGCAATTCATGCATAGCTGTCTCAGTCATCTGAGGGGTAACCACTGCTCCGTCATCTATTTGAGGCCATACTTCTGATGGAGCTAATGTAGATAATAAAGGGGCCAAGGTGGCCCTGCACTCAGTACTGAGCCATCCCAGACTGCAGGGAGTCACTCTTGTGGCCTCCCCAGTTCCCAATTTTTTTGCTAGCCATGGCATGGCAGTTTCTAGATCCTGCTGACTATGCCAAATGTGTGAGTCAGCATGAGCAGGAAGCAGGAAATGCAGAGCATATTTATTCTTGTTACCTTGCAAACTGGGGGATCCCTGAAGCAACACCCAGGCAGAGGCACACAAGTGGGGATGCAGGCACTGCCAAGCTCAATCTGTGCTAGAGGATTGCTGACCTGTTTACACCTGTTTTCCAAGGGTTTGCACAGGTGTGGTTTACCACCATGCTTTTATCATCATTGTGCTTTGATCTTCTCTGTTCTAAGGAAGGTATCTCAAGCATGTCCAGTAGGGTACCTCCAAATCTACCAAATACCTATGTTATCTATACTCAGATGCTCTACTCCTCAAGCATGCAGAAATAAAAAAGCAATCAGTAAGATACATGTGTTTTCCTACACTACGACTCTCCAGGCTTTAGCTGTTCCCAGCTCCGAGGTCACTTGAGTGTATTTACAGTCATTCTTACCAATCTCCAGTTCTCACCCCATCCTCCTCACTGATCTTCCACTTTTAACCCATTCCTCCCAACAGCAGGTATACATGAGGTGTGTGGAAATGGGATCAGAGGGATAATGTGGTCTTGGGTCATGATCATCTTTCGCTGCTTAATATTTACTGTCATGTCTCGTAACTAAGGAGCTGCCAATATCTGAAAATAAATTATTCTAGATTAACAATTTGTTAATCCTTCCACATCAGATAAATTTAGTGCCATCATGACTTCAGCATGTATAGATGCATGTTGCAGGTATGAACTTCAAATGGAGATTTTGCTCTTGCTGTGAAAGATACTTACAGTATCTTCACAACTGTATATTGTATTATCTGAAAATCTGGTGCAAAGATCCCAAGCAGTACCATGGTACTGAGTATTTTCCGGCTGTATCAGCACATCTGTTTTTTTATCATTAGTATTTTCATTATTCATCCAAAAGGAGTAGTGGGGAGAAATGAAGACTTGGGATCTTTGCACCAGATTTTCAGATAATGCAGATTGTCCACTATTTCAGGTAGTGATGAGACATGACAGTAAGAACAAGTTACTTTCTCTCTGTGTTGTGATTTCTTTCGTTCCTATAGCAAAGGGCATAATTCTCAGAATATCTTTCTTAATAACAGAACTCCATAAATGATTATAAAATGCTTTGGATGTTAAGAAGTGTGGCAGTGAAAACACTGCAATATGTTGTTTTTACTGATAAAATGCATAGTATTCTCAATTATATTGCTAATATATGGTGTATTTCTTGAAGTCAGATAAAGTAATTGGAGTCAGCATAGTGCTTTTGGGTCACCCTCAGATACTGAGAGCATGAAATGGCATCTCCTGTAAAGGTTTCAGGTTTGAGCAGTGCCAATGGAAGCAAGGGCAACTGCCAGCTTGTTAAAGGTCTGCAGATAGAGTGTAGCACTGAACTCTTAGTTGCTGGTTTTGCAGCTATGAATCCCTGGCTGGAAAACCGATACGGCTTCACAGTGTGCTCAGCCCTTCTGCAATAAGACTCCGAAGCACAATGTGTGCTCTGGCTTTAACCCCTAGGATGAAACCACTACTCCATACTCAAGGTAGCTGTGTTTGTACATAACAGCTGTGAACGGAGCACAAAATTGCCAGGTAGCTCAACCTTACTTCAGAATAAGTGAAGGTGGAAGCGCAGCTGACGTCTGTTTTGGTCTGTCGGTGTCCAGGCTGGATTTTGTGTTTCCATTAAGCAAATATGTATTTTTATGCCACAACTTAATTTAATTGATGTCTCAGTAAAACACAAAACAAGACAAGCTTTTACTGAGGTGGGGAGGAAGGGAGCAAATGGACTTTATAAAGCAGAGGGAACTAGTTAGTGCACTAAATAAGGAATCAATAATATAACATTGGTCTAAGATGTAAGGTAGCTGCATACAGAATGTAAGGGAGATCAAACACAACTTGTGTATAAAAACTCAAATTTATTTACATCAGTGAAAAATAATTATTGAAGTTGAGTATGGTCTTAAAAACAACAGTATTCCAGAAATGTTAGATTCATGAAAAATGGAAATGTCCAAAAAAAACCTTAGAAAAAAAAATAATTCAAAGTGACCAGCTAAACTGTGATTTCCTACATTAGTTGTGCTTAACCATATGCTTGCAATACAAATTGAAGAATTTTGCAAGAGTCCTGTAAATTAACTGTACTGAAGAGAATCTCTTAGCTATATGTAGTCACGAGTTCATGATGCATTCTTGTAGATTACTACTGAAGGAAGCTCTGTTTCTTGAATATAATGCTAAGTTTGCTGCAACATCCTCAGGGCAGCATTAGAATTCTTCAGCAGCTGCAGTGTTTAGGTGGGATTAGGTGATTGATTTTGTGATGAGTGTCCTGATGACACGGCCCTTAGTCAAAGCTGGGAGAGATGCTGTACTAGGATGCTGGCTGATGTGAGGCGTCTTCAGGGCAGCCTGTCTTTCAGGGAAAGTTGCTTTGGCTGACTTCATGTCCAGCCAGCACATGTGAGCAAGTTTCCAGCTTGATTGCTGAAGTGTTTTTCTGTGTGCTGATATAGCTCTTACACTGTAGAAGAATTTGGTGCTTAGGGATGTAAATACTTCTCAGTTACTTCTCAGCATCCATCATGGATGCTGAGAAATTTCACCATTTGCCCACAAAGAGAGAAAACGATTGTACTAACTGAAGAGAAGCTGTCCTCCCACTCTTGCATTTTCATCTTCAAAGCTATATTTAGGCATGCAAAGTGCTGTTTTTCTGTTGTTGTGTTTCTTGTTTATTGCTATTCTGGGTGGTTACTGCCAGCAGAACAGAAAAACCCCAAATGCATACAAAATGTATTTGTATTTTTAATGCAGATTGGATAAGACTCCATTTCTGATGAGTGGGAAGACTGGCTTGCACCTTGCGTTGCTGATGATCTTTAACATATCTCTTGGTGACTTCCCTATTTAACAGGTGATGGTGAAGCTGTCTGCGTGATTACAAGGTGGATCTGTTGAAATCTGTCTGTATGCTATGGGTATGGCAATTTTGTCACCTCAAGCTTGCAACCCCCCAGTGATCCAAAGCATCTATCTGCTGCAATTTACCTCTTTATATTCAATACCTCACTGTAAATACCATAATTAAGATTTCCTTGTGTGTGTGGCATAAAATGGCACTGAGCTTATTGAAGAAGGATGGTTGTGATTAAGGCAATATAATAAAACTCAGGAGTTCAGTATCCAAAGGGGTCCCTTGTACAGCATAAGGCAAGCCTCAGTTCCCTGATCATGGGCAGGAAGGGTTAAAAAATCTGTGTGAAGATGAACTGCTGTCATCATGAAAACTGTGGGGAAAAACTATAACTATTCCCATCAGAACACAACTAGAAATAGCTCTTTTTCTGGATCTTGTTCTATACTAAAGTTACATATGAAAACACGTCAAATTAAAATAATTAAAAAGTTGCATCTTAAGTCTGATGATAAACTAGTTCTGTGAGCAAGATCCAGTAAATTCTGAAACTATTTTAATGGGTGCTGTAACAGCCTAGGATTAACCAATTTTCAGTACCTTGTGTTTTCATTAGCAAGAATCTGTCTAAAAATTACAATAAATCCCTTCAAAC
Source organism: Netta rufina (assembly GCF_964035555.1). Classification (NCBI taxonomy): domain Eukaryota; kingdom Metazoa; phylum Chordata; class Aves; order Anseriformes; family Anatidae; genus Netta; species Netta rufina. The sequence continues at coordinate 18,406,189 of NC_140125.1, forward strand.
TGCATAAATCAGAAAGAATATAAATATCTTCCTGGGAAAACAGGATTCTCTGTGCTAGATGAGAGGTTTTTTTTCTCTCAAAATGTCCTTAGCTGCCTCCGGATTTATAATGCTGTTTGATTGGGCTCTTACAAAACTACTCTAATCAGGATTAAGCTTTGTATCTTTGGAACCAAAGATGATGAGATTACATGATAATCAAAGGTGTTTTAGAAGATCAAAGCCTTTTTGAGGTAATAATATCCCTAATAAAACCCCTTAAAAAAAAAAGGGGGGGGTATTTTTTTTTGTTATTTTTGTATTTGACCTTTTTCTTTCCCTCCATACTCATAAATACCTAGTATGAAGTTGTAGCTTTGCTGAAGCCATTTGTACTTTTGCAATAGAGTACAATTTGTGACCTTTCCCTGGGTAAAATCCTAGACATCAGTCACTTTTTTTTTTTTTTTTTACACAACCAAAGCTGTGATGTCTTCTGAATAAATGACATGTCAAATAATGATCATTTCTAAAAGTTTTTAAACTCCTTTAGCTAAATGGTGAAACAAAGGACTTGGCTTCAGGTCCTGCCTTCATGGAATCAATTTGCCTCAGACTTGCAGAACTGGAAAGTGCATCTGTTGCTAATTGTAAAACTTCAAATTAAACCTAAAATGCAATCAAAAGGAGAAGCAGATGGCTACTGGTATTTCCTCAGACTGTTGGGAGCAGTTTGTGTTTTCAGATGTAATGCCATCATATTGCTTCCTTCTGGATAAGTTGTGTTTTAGAGGTTTGGGTAAAGCTGCTTCCTCCCTCCAGAGCCTCTGACCTTGCTTGTGCTTCCTCCTGCCCAAATGTTTCTGCTGTCAGTCCCTCTGCAGCCCCTGGCCCACGATGTAGAGCTCAGGGTGGGAAGTGGATCTGTTGGACTCCTTGATTTCAGGGGCACAAGGGTTGCTCCAACAGTCGCCTGCTTTTCCAGGGCTCTCCTCCGCACTGCAGAAGGGAAGATAGTGAAGTTAAGAAGCTTATGAATGGTGACTTTTTAAAACAATGATGATTAGACCACATTAACCCATGAAGCACAAATCCTGCAAAGTACTAGGTAACTCAGTGTCTCCTGCGTAACATGGTCTTTATATACACCATCAAGATGTTTTTCTCCATGTTCCCTCTTCTGTGATGCCAGATACTCTGTACTCTCCCTTCGCAAATCTCTCTGAGGAAGGAAATATTTAAAATGTTTAATGGGGGATCAGTACAAATCTGAGTTCACTTGTGGATGGGGACAGATTTGAGTGAAAAGTCTTGTTCCAAATCCAGACTCTGCTGGAGTAAAGGTCTTAACTCTGTTATGCATCCACTTAGTATTTTTACAGTGACATTTGAGTATGCCAACATGACAATAGGATATGTGTTCTGGTGGTATAAATCTGCCACATTGCAGACAGGAGAACCGATACACAGAAACCATGCTAAACTGAATTATCTTTTGATTATAGACAAGCTGTTGAGTTCCTGTTCTGGTAACTAGGACTTCCATGATTTGTGCTGCTGGATGAAGATATTTGTGATACGTGACTAGTCATGAAACTCTAATCCAGATTCAAATGCCCCCTGAGCATAGGAGGTCTCACTTTGACTACTTGCTTTGGGCTGATTCAATTAACCAAATCCCTTGCCTTCTTGAACAATATCTTAATGGCAATAGCATTTAATCTTTTATCTCTGCTCTACCTCTTGGAAGATTAGCAGCCTCAATGAAATATTATTTTCAGTTAAACTGCATACACAGAAATCCTATTACAGATTCACAGGGTTGCTATAAGCAGAATAATTTCTCATGCTATGCCCTGATAATATGCCAGTAGCTGTTGACTGCTGTCAAACGACCAAGCTTAGAAAACAGCAAAATTAGTTCAGTAACTAACAAACATAGGCTGTCCAAGTGATTTGTTCAATTAGTTGTTGAACTTAGAAACGGAAACCTTAAATTGAAACTCTTGTCCAAATACAAAAGCTGTAGCTCCAGCTCTAGCTAAGGCCAGTGATGTTTTAAGTCCTGATAGTCCACACAGCATAGGATGGGCAGCAGATGTACTTGGGAAAGGAGCACTTCTTGCCTTCTAGGGGAGCAGTGAGCATGCAGGTGATGCAAATTTGCACATAACAATGGCATTTAATGCCTGGCAATGCTAGCTACCAAAATGAGATGGAAGTTGCTTGTTCTTTTGGTGTTGCTGCTAAAATGGGGTGGGGGAAAGGGAATTCTGCTGCCTGATGACTTACTGGAACATGTTACTTTTACAAGCTCCTGGAAGATTGTATTTAGTAATCTGTTCTCAGAAAATGGATGGTTTAATTGGGCATTGAAAAAATGGAGGCATATATCCCAGAGTTTGCAGAAGCATGGGAGAAAGTAGCTAACTCATTATCAAACTCTTTTACTATGAAGTCTGACGCTATTGCAGGTTTGCCTATGTCTTCCTGCCCCTACTCCCCCCAACTAGCACTTGAAGCTGCTAATAACACACACACAAATAACAGACACGGAGGCTTAAACTTGGAGAGGAGAGGAAGAACAAGAAAAGGAATGAAGGAAAAGAGACTAACGGGTGGGAATAGCTTGCGAATTTGAGACCAGATGTAAATACTGCCAGAATGAGGAGTTTTAGGAATATAACATCTAGGGAGATACTTTGAAATTTTCCTGTTAGCTGAATGAATTGCAAAGCAGAGGAAGCCTTGCATGATTAATAAACCATCCAATAAACTCAGAGTATGGTGCACTAGACTCGAAATTAGCATCTGAAAGCTGACATGACAAGCTCCAAGTTTGAAGCTATAATGTCCATACAGATCCATGCCATTATCTGTCCCTCATTCTTGCCAGCTGATCTGAAATATTTTAACACAGCTTTGTATTGAATAGTTGACAGGCTTAGAGGCTGATGTTGGGAAAGACACCCTGGCCTATCTTTTCATGGTTATTTGAATATATTTATAACCTGAAGGCTATTTCATATCTTTTAAGAATTGAAAGTGGATGTCCTTAGCCCCCATACAAACAAAGGAAGTTCGGTAGCATGAAACCAACACTGAATTTTCTCTAGATGAATTCTAAAGCTTGAGCAAACTGTGGGAAGTTAACTGAAATCTGGGGCAAGATGATGTTATCTTTCTCCAGCCATCTGTTCTGTGCAGGAACAGGGCACTTTTATCGGGTATTTCTTAACAGCAATAAATTCCCATTACTAGTTTAGAAAGCCGACACAGTGCAATACATCTGCTTCTTGACGTAAAGTAGAAAGTTTCTTACCTTGCTTGGTTAAGAGCGGGTTCGCTGCTAGCTGTTACGGGAGCTGGAAGATAAAACCGAACCCCAGGTCTGCGGTCAGAGAAACTTCTCCTCACAAACGGCTGAGGGTTGGCAGCGCTCAGAGACAGCTTTCTGGTTCGGTCTGCAGGCTGCTGGAGTAGCAGACTGCTCTTTTGGGAAGGTGGTGAAGCTTCAGTCTGTTTGGTGACTTCCACTGTGGGTTTGCTGGGTGCTGGTGGAAGTCTTGCTTCAAATAAGGAAGAAGTGGCTGGGCAAAATATTGAACGTACATTGCTGCCCTTCTTGGAGGAGGCAGGCTGGTACTCATCCCCAGCATCCAGACCAGCTTTTGATCCCTTGTAGGAGCGGGATGGAGAGGTTGGTGGGGATGGGACAGTGAGGAATGGAGTGGGGCTTGCTTCTCGGCGGTAGACTGGGGAGCCTGGCAGCCGGTGTGGTGTTGGCGAGCTTTGCTTGTGCTCTGCAGGAGGGCTGAGCAGTTTCCGCTGGGCTGGTGGAGAGGACAGCTTCTTCTGTAGGGGTGGGCTGGGCCCCCGGGGTGGGCTGGGTGCCCTGGGGCTGGCAGGGGGACTGGGTTTCCTCTGCATGGTGGGTGAGCTCAGCTGCTGGCTGTTAAAAGCCTGCAGAGCACGTCTGTGATGTACCGGGGGGCTGAAAAGCTGCTTCTCAGTTGGTGGAGAAGAAGGGGGAGTTCTTGCTGGGGAGACCCTCCTGTTGAATGATGAGCCTTTTTCATTTCTCCTCAATGAGTCGGGAGAACCATGCTTCTGATATGGCACTGAAGTAGCAGGTGAATCGGGCTCTTTGCTCTCTGAGCTATTGTCATGTGGTTTTGAAACTCCACTGGGATTTTGAAGAGGAATAATTTTATGTGTTTGCTTGTACAAATCTGCAGCTTCTTTTCTCTGGGTTGCTAATATCTCCTCCTGGCTAGGGATGTGCGTGTTGGTAGGGTTCAGCTCCAGAGAGTATATTTGCAGTTTCTCATCCTTGGGTCCGCTACTCCTTGGAACTTTGTTAGCAACTGCGCTGGGGCTGATGCTTTTACTTGGTAATAAGTCAATGGACTGGAGGGAGGCTTTCATTTTGGGGGAAACTTGTGCTCTCTTAGTAGCATGAGATTCTGTTTTGGCAGGCTTTTTGGCATCTTCCGAAGAGTTTTCTCCTATTCTTGCTGTTTCTTCAGGCTCAGAGAATTCAAAAGAAGTGTCCATTAGCATTTCAGGGGGCGGTGGGGGCAGGTTGTCAGTGTCTACCTCAGGTTCTTCCTTTGTGTCCTTGCTTAATTCTGCAGCTGGTATAGGAGGAAAGGCATTTGGAAAGTTAGAACAAGCTCCACTGGTTTTTGAAAGGCTTGTGTCTTCTACTGGTGAAATACGATGCTTAATATTTAAAGGCACCAACCCTCTCTGAAATGGAATGGTGGGTGGGATGACTGGAAGTCCAAATTTTCTGATGCACTTAATTGGCCCTAAAGGTCTTAAAGGTGTGGCTTTTTCAAGATCGTCGGTTGGACTGAATGTTTCAATGAGCTTTTTGACAGATTGGCGGGGGGCACAACTGCTGCCACTGAGTATTTGTGCTCCAGAAGTCTTGTCGTCTTTGCTCCCTGATGTCTCCTGGGCTGGCACAGTATCTCTGACAGGCTTCTTGCATTTCTTTTCATCCAGCTGACTGGCAGGATTTTGATCAACCATGTACAAAGGGACTTTATCCTGATTAGGCAGGATGCTGAAATTTTTTGAGAGGCATGCCTTAAGTTTGCTAGAGGACCTAGATGTGATTTGCTTGTCCTGCAAGTAACGTGTTGATCTAGGTTTCCGAGGCTCTTGGTTGTTATCTGTATCCACCTTTCCATAAAACTTTTCTAGCCTTTTGTTGAGCTCCTTTTGAGTTCTCTGAAGCTCTAGGAGGGTTGGGTCCTCTGCCTGGCTTCTGAGGGACTCCTCTGATCTGGACCGTCGTTGTTTCCCAGAGGCCTTCTGCCTTCCCATAGCTGTACTGGGCCTTGCTGTTAGGACTGCTGTTCCGCTCTCATCCTCCACCCATTCTTTACACCCAGATTTAGCTGGTACAAACTTGATTTTTTCACTGATGGCATCTTTCATCTTCAGAATGATTTCCTCTGTCTCCACATTCTCTGTCCTTTTGGTGGACGTCTGTCTTTGTGTGTTATCAGTCACTGCAGGTGAAGACTGGGGCCTCTTTGGCAGGGCATCCTTACCCATTTCAGATAAACTTGTATTGTCATCATCCTCCCCCAGGGTGCTCTCTTCATCATCATCTGAAGGAAAATCTGTTGATTCAAAATGTTCACCTTCCTGAGTAGAATCAGAATGGAAGGAGTTACTGGAGTGCCTTTTGCTCAGGCTTGTGTATTTTGCAGCAGTGGAAGTACATCCTGGTACTCCACCCTGACAAGAAGTTTCTTCTCTGCTCCGTACAGATGAATAAAATGTATCTTTAAAATGCCATTCAAGTGCACAGCCATGGGATGTGGCTGTGCCTGGTGACATTGTCCCACTATGCATGTGCTCCATTGTTCTGGTGTGATTTTGGGACAGAAGGCCACGTGCACAGGACTCACAGCTTGCTTGTGCTCCAAGATGGCTAAAAGGACTGAAGTCTTTGAGGGACTCACTGTCCACGCCAATGCCACTATCCTCAGAACAGAGAGTCCTGTCATCACCGTGGGACTGCGAGCTTCCCATGGTTGAGGCTTCAAGCAGCCTTACCGCCCGAAAGAGGCGCTCATCATAGCTTTGCTTTGCTTTCAGTTTTCCTTCCAAGTTGCTTGCAGCAGACTGCAGGTAGCTGCAGGTTTCCTGCAGGGCGTCGGAGGTGACAGAGGCCAGTGTTCCACTCACTAACTGCATTTTATTGATTGTGTACTGAAGTAGTTGTTGCAGAAGATCAGGGTGCTCCTTCAAATCATCTTTTCCTGATGGCCATGCCAAATATCTACCCACGTCTTTGAGAAGATTTTCCCCATCATTAGCAATTTCTTCCAAGAGCTGGTTGATTTCATCAAAGCGAAGCATGAGGAAGCTTACCATCTGTTGTAGGAAGAGCTGAGTTTGGGCAGCCTGGTTGGCCATATGAAGTATAGCTTCATACTTGGAGAGGTTTGGATTTAAGTAGGCATATGCATTCTGATGAGCCTTAACAAGCAATTCTGGGAAATCTACCTTTTTCTCTATCTCGCATGGGGACAAAATTGACTTTTTTTTAATTTTGCTAGGCCGACCTTGCTTAGCCAATTTATGATTTTTTGGCTTCCTTCCTTTCTTTAGGATCTGCTTTGCATTACTTTCATTCTTGTCATCACAAATGGAAGCTGATGCTTCTGATTCACAAGAGCTTTGCTTTCTGATCTGTACAGCCTCAATGATGTGTTTTTGAGACTCAATCAATTTGGACATAACTTCAGCCCCTGTGGCTTTCCTCTCAATTATGTTGTCTTCCCTGGAAATGTGAGGATCTGAATGCGATTTGGAGGAAAACTGCAAATAATCACTTTTGTCCTGCTCGGACAGTTTCTCCTCAGTTTCGCTCAGGGAGCTGTTCCTCTGAATTTTGTATTGGTGGAATTCATCAATATTGTAGCAAGATGAACCTTTAACTAGCAGTGGGATTCCTTTATCTGCTGGATCAATACGCAAAACACCTTTGGGTTTATTCAAAGCCTTAAAACCATTTCTTGCAAGAGTATTAACGATCTCGCTGTGAGATGGTGTGCAGCCCATCCTTTCTCTGTCTTTGACTGTATTTCTGATTAAAAATCCAGAAGAACTAGGGAAAATAAAACAAAGAATTAAACTCACTGTCTCATCCTGAACTGCAGACTGTCCTTTTCCTCACAAGTTTTCCATCACAATCCCAGTTTTGTTGTCTGTCTTTGTTGTTTGCCTTGAAATTTCATGTGCTTACTGCCCAGGATCTGGTCTTGAAGCTGTGCTGTTCCATTGTATGTTTCTGCTCAGGTTTTCTTCTTTGATTCAAAAAAGGAGTGTGAAAGCTCTGCTGGATTTAGAGCTAATGGATTAAGAGGACTTGAATGCCTCACTTCTGTATTGACAGATGTCCACTACAAATAAGACTTTAAGCTCATTAGGGTAAGCAGGCACCAGCCAGTCAGCACCCATGTTGAAGATTTTTTTCCGTGCTATATTGGGAGGCAAGAGGACTTGGTACCTGCCCCTCCTTTTTTCCCTTGTTGCAAAACCATAACATGTAATTGAATGTAGAGATCTAAAGAGAGAGACTATATTTTGAAGCCTTTTTGAAGGGGAGCTACTTGAACAGGTGTGCAAATACCACTCAATACTGCTTAACCAAGGAAAAGGTGATCTTGATGGAGTATGTACCAGCTGGAGAATGTAAGACGTGAAATCAAACGGGTTAGAGATACTTGTTGTGCTTCTGCCTTGATGGTCTTCAATATTTTCCCCCTACTTTCAAGTGACAAGCTGTTTACTTCTAAGTCCTTCTAAGATTTCCAAAGATTATTTTGATTTTTTTTCTCGGTCATGTGATAATTATTGGAAGGTATTTTTCTCTTCAGATAACTTCCCAACTTGAAAGCTGAACTTTCAAGAATAAGTTTTGCATATGTGGTTAAGATGGCGTCTACATCTAGTGCATCTAAACTGTAGAATTTCAGTATTAAAAAAACAAACAAAAAAACTACTCTTGTTGTCATTGTAAATGCTGTTAGTTGAACTTTCCACACTGCTCAGCGTTCAGTTCACCTGTCTTAATTTGGGAAAGAAGTCAAATCACAGGCTGAATGGACGACTTTAGACTTTCAAAAATATGGGTTAGGGCCACAAAAAATCATCCGGTTTCCTATAAGATAACAAATCTCTAACTCATCTCTAATAAAGCGTTTTCCTTCCTCTGAGTTTCTTGGGATAAAGTGTTAACATGTTCTTTGCAGTCAGAAAAGTGACTTGCTTGCCTTTATTTTATTGTCATCTGCCAGGGCATAGTTCTCTTGATGGCAAGACTTCAAGTGTTAAAACTCTAAGAAAAAAAGTTTTAAAAAAGAATAAATATAGACTCACTTATAAAAAACAAAACAAAACAAAAAAGTTCTTCAAACCACTTCTACAGCCATGAAAGAATTATTCCTTTCATTACTTTTGTTACCATTATCACTTGCTGTTTCTCTTACTTGGGGAAACAAACCCCAGAATAATCCCAGTCTGAAAGAGAAATTAAAGAACTCAAAGCAGGAAATGGAATGTTGTGATGAAGCAGAAGATATTTATATTTTCCAAGTATTTATTTATGAAGTGCAGTGTGTGGATGAGGATGACGATAGCAAATGCCACCAAGTTCCCTCTTCTTTAGTCAGATTGGATGGGTTCATCTTTTATTTTCCAGATGTAGCTTTTCTACTGAAGGTGTCTATTTCTCAGTGTCAGAAAAGGTTACAGAAAACAGTGGCTATCTTAACACTGGAAAGAAGCCTACTGCTTTTCTCTAGCAATGTGATTTCTGCGTGATTGCAGGTATCTCATCCAATTTCCCAAAATCTTTTTATGCTGCCAAGCCTATAAAATGCTTTCAGACTTATGAATGAGCTGCTTACATGATTCATTTGTTGGTGCTGGACTGTAGTAGCAGAATGTCTTCATGGCAAGTCATTATTTTCCATAGCCTTGCTGTTTTCATTTGTTCTGCTCAACATGAGCAGCAAACTTACCTTGATTTACAAGGGAGAAGGCATGCCAGTGACTCCCAATAAAATTTTTAAAACCCTACCTGCTTTCTCTACAGCATTTTTTTCTGGAACACATAAATTGTATTTAATGCATGTGATGTCACAGTCATTGTCCTCTAAGCTTTTCTGGAAAGCATCAGGTAATTACTTCTTGACTCTGCTTCTTGCAAGTCATGCAGCTCATGCTCCAGCTGCTTCTGCATCCCAGCATGATGTGGCTTGTACACAGTAGTCCCAGATCTCCACAGCATTTTAGGCACATATTCCCTTTTAGGCACATATCTAATGTGTTCAGAGGGAAGAAACACGGCAGGTGTAGGCAGCTGCTTTATCCTAGTGATCCTAAAGGTCAGAATGTTGTAGCCCTCCACAGTAAGTCAAGGAAAACGCAATAGATCAATCAAGTAGCTTTAGTGTATCTCTTCCAGTGAGTTGAGAGACCTCTTTACATATCTTGCTGAGTATTTGTTGTATAAAGTACTCTAATGACTTCTATTTGAAAAGCAATTCCAACACTTCCATCATCTCTGCTGGGGATTAGCCTCATGTGGATTGCTGTTTTTGGAAAGGTCTTTTTCTTCACTTTTTCATTTGATTTTAGTGTCATGCCACCCCCCCTTTTTTTTTTTTTTTTTTTTTTTTTTTCTCTCTCTCTCCCTAGTTATTTTCAGGCCATGTATTAACATCTGCTGGCAATATATACATGGGTCAAAAAACATAAGACACTGTTTTTTGATTCTTATGTATTTATTATTTCACAATTAATATTAACATTAGTAAATATTAACTTATGTTCAGTTCATTATTATTTATTCTTGAATAGAGATCCTGGGTCAAGAAAAAATGTTTTAACACGGCATATGTTATCCTAACTTCAACTGTAGTTTGCATGTATATGGAATATAAAAAATTGACACAACATAAATTAGTTTAGCTTCTGTGAGAGAAGAAACCTTGCACCTATTTCCAAGCACTTATGAAACTGCACTTTTGTCATTAATATTCTTGCTACTAAATAGTTATATATTGCTTCAAAAGTTTGAGGCACTTCCAAAAAAAAGTATACTTTGCCTCAAGGATAATGCACAAGAAAATGCTCTTTGCCTCATGGTCATGTAAGAAGAGATGGTAATACTGATAAGTAAGTCATGTAAAAACAGTGGTAGAAGAGAATATTGATAGGAGAATGACAAGCAAATATTTTGAGAGTAAGAGAATGAGATGGATTGTCATATGTTGTTTATGAAATCATATTTTGTTTTACAATGCTACTGTTTACAGAACTCTTATCAAAAGGAAAACATTTGTCATGTTTGAGCCTACGTTGTTATCTGTGAACTTGCTGAGTTGAACAATTTTACAAGTGTCCCAGATGAATACAAAACTGTGTTTGAGGAACAGAGCCTAGAGAAGAAGCAAAAAAATGTATAAAAGGCTTTTGTTCTTCCTTTCATATATTTTCTTCCTACTGTTAAATTTGGCGGTATTTTCATTTTAAGCAAGCTGCCCGGTCACAGAGCACTCTTGAAGGGAAGAGATTAAATATTCTTAAAGCCTGCCAGAAATGTCTGGTGCGCTGGATGATAAAAAACAGACTAGTCTGAAAGTGGGAGGGGGACGAGTAGAACTGTTCAGGCCCTACCAAAGGCAAGAATGAGGTCTGAAACTTGATGGACATGTGTGGTGGACAGGCTCCAGAGATGCTGCCAGTGTGGTAACCATGGGATGGATTTTAGGGCTGGATGATAGGAGAATTGATCGATGGAAACTGTGAGATTTCAGCATGAGACAAGTAATGTAAGCTTAAAAACTATGGAAGCAAGAAAAAAAGACAAGATAGGACTGCTATCCTTTGCAAGTCTGCAGGATTTAAAAGGGGAATGTGCATAAATGCTCACATCAGGTCTTAAAAAATTAAGGTTTGTATTTGTGTTCGACTTCTGAGGAAAACAGAGTTTCTGCTCACTGAGAGATTATGAAGAGCTTAAGTGACAACTTTAAAGAGCTCTTTTCTTCTGAAATAAACCTGCTTTATTTTTTTTTTTGTAACAGTGTCACGGTTTTGTTTGGGATCGAATTAAATCACCTTTGTAAAGGCTCACACAGTGCTGTGCTTTGGATTTTTAATTAAAACAGCTCATTTTTCATAGCTCACTCACATCAGCTCTCACCAGTGGCAGCAGGCTTGTGCTTCTGGAGCAGCTCAAAGAAAAGCAAGTTTCTATTTGACGAAGACTTGACACCTTCAATTATCATTTAAGCAGCTATGGTTGGGATGGCGTCGGTGTTGCCCCGGACGGTGCTAGCAAGCTCCCCCTGCCCTGCTGCGGGCCATTTCTGAGTGCAGCCCGACCCTCAGCCCGCCACCCGCGCCCTGCCACCCCCTGAACCTCCCCGCCCTGCGCCGCGCCTCAGGCGGGGACCCGGCAGCCTCCCCTCAGCCCGGCCCCGTCAGGCGCCGCCATCACCGCGCAGCGCCTGACCGGCCCGGCGGGGCGGGGCTGAGCCGCGGGGGGGCGGCGCCGGCCGCCGGTAGGCCGAGGGCCTGAGGTGCGGGCGGGGGAGGCCGCGCAGCCGGCTGCAGGTACGGGGGGTCGGGGAGCGGGGCCGTTGGGAGGGCGCGGGGCCGCCGCTCGCCTCGTGGCGCTGCCCGGTGGGGGCCGTTTAACGGACCGGGGGGGCTTTGGGGGTCGTTTAACGGACCGGGGGGGCTTTGGGGGTCGTTGCTCGCACCCCGGGGTGCTTCGCCTGCCGCTGCCCCTCACGCCGGCGGGGCCCGAGCTGCTGAGGAGGCGCCGCGCGGACAGCTCCGTGAGGCGGCGATTGCGCGGCCTCCCCCCTGCGCTTTGCCTCTGTCGTGACAGCTCCGACAGCAGAGCCGCTTCAAACTTTCGGGTCCTCGAAGTGCTGCGTTGCAAGGGAGCCCCCTCCATGCACCAATCTGTAAAAAAACGGCCTTGAGCGTGTCTATATTCACACATCTTCCGCCCATAACATAAATTTTAAAGATTGGTTAGTTAGCGTTTGTACAAGAGCCTTGTTCTCTGGAGCTAGTTATTCTTCTAGCTTTTAAATTTTTGGACCCCTAAGTAGTCCTTTAGATGTGGTCATTGCCAAAACCAGCATCCTACGTGTGACAAGTCCTGCTGCCAAAATCCTAGCACCATTCCGTTGCATCGCTTGAAGTACAGTAGTATTTTATAGTAATTGCACAGAAACTTTCTACTAGTACCATAACATAAGGTTGCAAATTGTCTGGAGTACACAAAAAATCTGGATCCTGTATTAATAAAACTTTTTTTTTTTTTTTAAACCATGCATGTTTTATGTAACATGTGGGTATTGAGAAGCTTGTACTTGCTCTTCAATCTTGCCAACATAAAAGCATGTATATCTGATGACTCCATCAAGTTTTCTTATTTTTTTTTCCAATGATATTTCCCTGTTTTCAGGTTGCACTTGGATTACAACAACATATGGCTGGCAAATAGTAAGTGGTATTTTCTTTTGTGCTGAACTGCAATTAATAGTAGCATAGCTCGTCAAAGCTATGAAAAGGAAGACTTGTTTTCTCATTTTATTTATCTAACCATTTCCTACTGTCTCTCTGAACTTCTGATCTTACTAATGTTACCTCTTTTATAGGAACATTGTTGCTTTTCTTGAAGACGTTGCAGTTAGGGACTTCCCATCTGAGTCAGTCTGTCTTGGATATTATTAATACCTCAACATTGTGTTTTTCTTCAGAATAGAAGTTATTTTGAGGACCAGGTCTTTTTGTCTTTTCCATTTCTTTGAATTTGTTTTCAAACTTTTGTTTTCCTTTTGCCTTTCCAGGTGTTTGTGTGTGTATGTATCACACTAACCAGTTGTGATGTGCATGTACTTAAGCTAGCAGTCTCTGGGGGTAGTCATGGGTGCTGCCTTGAAGTTATGTGGTTCGGTATTGTGTCATAAAATGGTAATATATTTCTAGATCCAAATGAAAACCGTGTGGCATAAGGATGTACATGCTTACGTTGGAGGGTATCGGCACTGGTGTAAATGTTTGATGCCTTGCTTAATGGTGTGGGTGGGTGTATTCATCATGGCACTTGGGTCTTCATGTCATCTACCCAACAACATGGGTTGTTTTCCTGTCTGGTTTACTTTGCTCTGTTGTATATTGAATTTTTTTGCCTTGACACTTTGTTTTATGAGTTCCTTCAAAGTAAAAAACGACTTGGATACTTGAAAAAGCACAGATTTTACTTTGTTCAGTCTGTGTGCAATAAACATCTATATTTTTTCTATTAATTTGCAATTGTCTCTTCTGATCTCTAGTTCCAGCAGCTTTTGTAATCACATGTTACAAATCTCGCCTCTTCCTGTAATGATCTGCTCCATCAGGTCTGACTACTTTTCACGGTGTTTCTTTTTCTTCACTGTTGTACTGAACAGTGCTGTGCAAAAAGGATATAAATCATTTCTTGTGTGTTTTTTTCTTTCTTTCTGACTTAACAGGTTCAACTGTCTTCTATACACATGCGTATTACTTGTGCGCTTTGTGAGAGTGTCTGATGTGCTCCCCATGAAAAACTGATGTGGGGAAACTTTCTGTTTCATAAAACTGTTTTGCTTTGATTTGTCCGCAGCCTCTGAACAAATATCACATTGTAGCAAACTCATTTCACTGCTTCCTAGGAGAGATTAAATTAGTCACTTGTATTTTAAGAGAAATCTTAAGAGTCCATAGTACAGACAGCAACGACTTTCTTGTGTTTGGGATGTTTTTAAATGACATTCAAAATGTAAAATCTAACTTTTCCTTACTGGATAAAAATAACAATTGAAATAACTAGTGATACTTTTGGCTTTGTTGAATCTAAGGATGCTTAAGCCAATGCAATTTGATAACGCATTAAGAATGGGAAGAAATAGTCCTGCCTGTTCCTAGTGTCCTCCTCCTTGATCTTTCATTTGTGTGAGCACATGGATTTGTACAGCTGTACAAATCTGAGGAAATGAGTTAGTTGGAGAAAAATTATAATTTTTCATCTGGATACCTCTTTCAAGTTGATGACAGGGTGAACTGTACAAGATATGGAAGAAAGGAGGGATTTATTTTTATTTATCAAGGTTAGCATCTGCAACCTATTTCTAAAATGCTTTTTGTATTTGAATGAAGATTGTGCAAGGTTCCCAAATAAAGTGGCAAATCTATTTGGAGGAAATATTAGAATAAATTCATTCACGTAAATTGCTGTGTGTAAGACAGACAAAACAAAGTAAGTCTTAAACAAAAAAAAATTACTTTTTTTCACTCATGTGTAGGTTAAGTGTAATAAAGATAAACATGCCTTGAAGCTTTATGAATCCTTTCTATCAGACAAAGTGTTTAAACAAATTCCTGAATTTAAGAGGACTATTTTTAGGTTTGAAAATTTGAGGTTTGTTTATTGGAAGTGATACTTTTACTCTACTTAGTCATGAAGACTCAAGATTCAGTTTTTCATCTGTGAGATGTAGCCTCTGTTAGTCTTTGTTTTTCTCTCAAGAATAGCATTTTTTTTCAATTTATTTGTGAATTTGCCTAAGTTACAAGTGGTAGCCAGCTCTTCTCTTATCTTAGCATGCAGGCTGTAAATAAAATGTGACTTGTCCTGGTTGTTAGAAAATGTCACTAGAATTCTTTGTGGCTGTTTTATTTTTCTTCTCTTTCCTAGGTTGCTGCAAGGTTTCCTAGGTTGCTTGAAAAGTTGACTGGAAACAGCACCAGGGTGGGGGCTACAACACTGTGGTAAGTATGCTGTTTTAAAAGTTATTTTAAAACACAGAGGGGAGAAGCTGGGAAAGGAGATGACAGGGAATCATGAGTCCAGGAGTGAATCACTCAGTAATGAATTGTCTGTAGCTTTATGTGGGAAGATTGAAGTCACGAGAATCTGAAAAGAGGAGAAAGCAGTAGCTGGTATCATGTTCTTGCTCAGGTTTAAGGAGAGAAAGATGCATGCTGAGTATGAGGAAAGGTACTTGATGCCTCACCTTTTCATAAAGCTGTAAAACAAACTAATCCATTCATTATTACCGTGCAGCTGCCATTTACAGCATTATTCTTTTCATCACTGCCCAAGTGGAAAAACTGGGAGAAATTTCATGTTTTCCCTTAATAACATGAGAGTTTGACAATGTCCAGTCTAGAAGCTGGGTATCCTTGGCACCATACTCTACTAGCTTTTATAAATTAATTAATTTTATTGGTTTGCAAGGATGTGATAGTCGTAATAATTTGTTTGCAAAAGGAAAGATTTTAATCTCATACATTATGTTTTACAATTATAGAACTAATCCAGAGTATTTCTAACGAAGCTATTCATTCCTTTTTCCCTCCTACTAAAGTGGCTTTCTAGAAGATGACTGTAGAAGATCTTCCAGAACGTTCCTTAGAAGGAGATTCTCTCACTGAAAGACGTTGTTTTTTATTCCCAAACTCTGAAACATCTGTTACTTTTTCTGTTGCTGCTGCACCAATGCCTTCAGACTGCGGTATGTACGTTAATAGAAAATGATTTTGTGGTGAGCAGAGAGTAAGTTTGAAAAATAAATGGTAGGAAAAACTACCAACTCTTTATGCCCTCTTTCCACAAAAAGCTTACTGCTTATTAAATGGATTCTCTATTCTTTTAAAGAAAACTGAAAGATAAAGGCCTACTCTTTCCCCAATTTTCTTATTGCATACATTTTTAATTATAACGTCTTTTCATTTTAATTGTTTCTTCTGTACACGTGATTAGATGTTTGTAAGCAGAGAGCTGGATATTAAGATGCAAAATTGCAATTCAAATTTTAATGTAGTTAAGCATTTACATCACATTTCAAATCTGTAGTGTTACACTTTCTCAGTGTGATTTCAGTATTTGAACTAAACTATAGGGGAATATTTGTGTTGGAAGCATAGTTGTTTGCAGTGGTAAGGACCGTGGAACATGTTTTAACAGAGAACTAGCAACTAGGTGATTGTCTTTTGAAATAATGTTGATTTGTCTTCACATGTAAGAATTATAATAGTTTTTAAAACTGGTTATATATTAAAATGTCTCTGTGGCTAAAGGATCTTCATAAGTAGCTACAATTATAATATCTTTGAAATAGCATCTATACACCTTAAAAATTATTTTTTCCTGCTCTATTTTTCCTGCTCATTAATTACAGCAATCATTTGTTTTCAGGAAAAATAAACATGCGTAAAGTAATGATCTGTCTTCGCAGACTTGGCATTCTTGAGACACATTTGATGAGTTAGTGCAGACTGGAAATTTAAGTTTCATGTGATAAATTAAGTTTCGTATGATATATGATATTATCACTAGCCCTTTTTCTTGGGGGGGATTTCAATTTACGAATGTCTGCTGGAAATGCAGTAGAGCAGAGAGGAAGCAGTCTAGGAGATTCCCAGAGTATGTGGAAGGTGACTTCCTGACACAGCTGGTGAGTGAGCCAGCTAGGGAAGGTGCTCTGCTGGAGCTTTTGCTTGTGAACAGAGAAAGGACTTGTGGTTGGAGGCTGTCTTGGCCTTAGTGATCATGAAGTAATGGAGTTTTTGATTCTTGGAAAAGTAAGGAAAAGGGTTAACAGAGCAGCAACCAAGAGGGCAGATTTTGTCCTGTTTAGGAGACTGGTTTACAGAATCCCTTAAGAAGGAGTCCTGAAGGGCAAAGGAGCAGGAGCAGGCCATCCCCATATTCTAAAAAATGAGCTGACTGGGAAGAAGACTGGCCTGGCTGAACAGAGAGCTTTGGATAGAAGTTGGTGTGTGTGTGTGTTGGGGGGGGGGGGGGGGGAAGGATTATATGATCTCTGGAAGAAGGGGCAGGCCACTCAGGAGAACAACAGAGACGTGGTGCTATGTGGGGAGAAAATTAGAAGGGCCAAAGCTCAACCAGAACTTAATCTGGCTGCTGCCGTTAAAGACAATAAAAATACTTCTATAAATGTGTTAGTAACAAAAGGAGGACTAAAAATCTCCATCCTGTATTGGATGGGGGGGGGACAAAACATAGGATGAGGAAAAGGCTGAGGTACTTAATGCCTTCTTTGCCTCAGACTTTAATAGTAAAACCAGTTGTTCTACAGGTACCCAGCCTCAAAAGCTGTTTTGGTTTGGTGGCTTAATTTTGGAAGATGTTTGTTACCTGCATCTGCCACCAGATGCAACTGATGCATTTGTGATGTGGAAATTATGGAGGCCACAGAATACATTCCTGATTTGTGTGTGTTTTGGTATGTTTTATGCCAATTATGATGGAAGAAGAAGGAAAAGATGTTTTATAGCATATGGAAAAATCATGTACATGTTTCTTTGCTCAGTTGAGAGATCAAGAGGCTTGTCTGTGCTTGGGAACATTTTAGAGTCTTCAGTCTTTGCCTAGCTTGAAGAAATAAGGGTAAGCTGTTATTAGCCTACTCATTGCCCATCTCTGTAGGTCCTTGCCTAAACTTAACATCAGCCTTTGCAGTACCATTGTATTGGTTCCTGGTTCAAAGCTTTTTCTGAAGTACAAGCAAGACCTTACTATAAATAGTACAGACATTAAGGAACGTTTTTTGTATTTATCATATTCTCACTTTGCAGCATGATTATTAGTGGAGCGAATCTCTTGCATTCTTTGCATCTGTGACTGCAAAAATAGATGCATTCTTAGAGCATGTTAAAACTTAGAGTTGTACGTAATTATTCCTTTTTTTTTTTTTTAACAGAGTTTTCCTTCTTTGATCCCAATGATGCAGCATGTCAAGAAATACTTTTCAACCCCAAAACATCAATTCCTGAGTTGTTTGCTATCTTAAGACAGTGGGTTCCACAGGTCCAGCAGAATATTGATGTTATTGGGAATGAGGTGAGGAAATCCTTGAATGCTTACAGCATTAAAGAAATATTATGGTAACATCAATTAAAACAGTTGATCCAAAAGCAGAAATAATCATAAATACAGGTACAGGTTTTGTAGGTCACAAATGATTACCAAGCAGTGCCTTGTATTCCACATACCTTCAGTTTTAATTTGGAAGAAGGAAATTCAGCACATTTGGTAGGTGGTTGAAATCAAATGTTTCTTCTCAAAATGGTTATTTTTCAGAGGCCCTCCACCTTGGTGCTTCAGTTTCCTATTTAACACTAATGTAAAACTGATAAATGAAGTTACAGTGAAGCCTGACCAAGTACAATGCTTCCAAGGCCCAAGATGAGATAGGATCTGAAATCTTTTTGGGACTTTGTAATCGGTTGCGTTCATAGGACACCTCGTTTCTTATTTTGTCCTACATTCTTATTTTTATTCTGGATTATAGGCTTTTCTAGACAGGCGAGGAAGTATGGTAAAGTTTCTTCCTACCATAATATAACTGGGGGCTTTGTGTAAATAAATAAATAACGTTGAGAGACCAAAGAACTGTGGGAGAGACTTTTCAAACGATACAGTTTTCCTATTGTTCAGTAAAGCCGTTAACTTTTCAGCATGCAAAATGTATGTTGGAAGTAATAATATAAGGAAAAAAAATTACAGGTTAAAATTTGTAAATAGTGAAGTTTAATGATGTTCATTCAGATAATGCTG
The DNA here is from genome assembly GCF_964035555.1 of Netta rufina. Classification (NCBI taxonomy): domain Eukaryota; kingdom Metazoa; phylum Chordata; class Aves; order Anseriformes; family Anatidae; genus Netta; species Netta rufina. The sequence goes on from NC_140125.1 coordinate 18,424,832, forward strand.
AATTTCAGATTGTTCAGATTTATTTCATTTGTGCATGCATGTTCCTCAGTTCAGCATTTACATTGTATTCTAGGAAGCTTCTTTGCTACTAGCCATTAAAATGAATTACAGCATTTAGTAAGTTATGGTACAGCTAAAATTCGCTTCTTTTCCTCTTGTCTCTCAGATCATTAAAAGAGGTTGCAATGTGAATGACAGAGATGGACTGACTGATATGACTCTTTTGCATTACACTTGTAAATCAGGGGCTCATGGTATTGGTGAGTAAAGAAACATCATTGCAAATGAAAAAGCATATTTAATTAAGAGGGCTACTTCCACTGAGTATTACAGAAGGTTTTCTTGAAGTAAACTTTTTTAGTGCTTAGTTTTGGCTTTTAGTGGCTGTGAGAAAGGGATGTATTGAAATATTATGGGGTTATTGCTGTGGCAGTTAGTGGTAGAGGTATTTCAAAGAATAGTGCTAATTTACACATACATTTAATAACAGCAAAGGCTGTTTCAAACTGAGGTGCAAACTGTGAACTAAGGTATTCACAGTCTTCTTAGGTCAATAAAACTAGAACATTTAAGTGACTGGCTGTTTTTGTTTTTCTTTTTTCTTTCACCCTGATCATGTCAGAAGAAAACAGTAATCTTTCTTTGTTTACATTATGATGATCATAACTACTGGAAATAAGAGCTCTTTTAACTCTGAACTCCCCAGTTGTGTTTGTTGCCCCTGAACCCAGTTCTCCTTGGAGTTAAAAGTTTCATAGCAAGATCTGGCACAGACTAGCTTTCCTGGTGGTGGAAGATCTCTTAACATAAACCTTATCATTGTGGAACTTATTTTTTCCTCTCCCAATCAGATTGCTGTTCTTTATGTTGGAGATAAGCAGGTTGCGTTACATAATGTAGCAGAGATTTTGGCTCTTTTATCATAACAGGCAAAGACTTTTGCATTCTAATACTAAAAAGAAGTGCATCTAATAGTAGTTGCTCCTCTGTAAGGTTTAAGAGCTTGATGTACCTTTTGTTACACATAAGCACATGCATATTTTTTGAGGTTCTGTAAATAAATCTCTAATGCATGTTTTAAAAAAAATTGCCTTGCAGGTGATGTTGAAACTGCTGTAAAATTTGCAACACAGCTTATTGATCTGGGTGCTGATAGCAGTTTACGCAGCCGCTGGACAAATATGAATGCCTTGCATTATGCTGCTTACTTTGATGTTCCAGAACTTATTAGTGTTATTTTGAAAAATGCAAAGCCAAAAGGTCGGTATTACTGTTATTTCATATAGTTGTCAGTATTTTGTTCCTTTGTTGATCCTAAGCTGATGTGTAGTTGTCTTTAAGTGTAGGGTTTGCTTACCCATTTTACATTAAGAATTTCTAATTTCTTATTCTTCTAGTCAATTTTGTTGGTGTGTTTTCTCTTAACCTATTTTTTTGTGTGTGGTTTAATGCACAGAACACATTGCTGTGTTTTAAAGTTCATAAGCTTGAGCTTTGTACAAAATGGTAGGGAAGTATCTAACAGAACTGAATGCAGCTAGCTTAATTCTAAGTTCTTGTTTGAGGAATAAGAGAATGTATGCACAAGACCAAAGATATAACTATTCTGGCAAATTCTCAGTGTTTTTAAGTGCCTTAATCATTGAGAAGTGTGTTTGAAATACTGGGAGAATGGTAAAGGAGAAGTGGAGATTTGGCAACAACACGTGACAGACTAGGGGCTGAAGCAGCTTTGACATACTAATTTTTCTTCACATATGTGCTATCTGAAAGGTCATATCTAAGGAACTGTTTTACTTTAGTGTTTGGCATAAATAAATATATATTTTTAAAAAGTTTAAAAAAAATAGGGCTCCAAGAATCAATTGTAAAACTTAAAATTTGGTATCTTTCATCTTTTTAAAGTTGGTCAATCTCTATGTATAAAGTTGACATGCATATACGTATTTATGATTTATATGTCTGTTATATTTCGTGCCCTAAAATATTAATTCAGTATAAACATATTAGAATGTTGATACAATTGAGATAAATTTTATTTATCAATTTGTGGAAAGGGTTAGTGGGATAGAAACTGTAAGTGGAGAATGCTAGAAGACTTGTACAGCCCTGAGGTGGAAAGTTTTACATCCTTCACCAGTATTTCAAACTGGAATATTATTGCTAAATCCTTCCTGGCTTTTGGATTCTGTATGAGATCAGTTGGCATTTTAAATAAATGGTTATATTCTTAATTGACTCAAATTGACATCTCTTGTATAGTTTAGGAGAGGTGCCAAAGTCTAACTTCACAGCTGATTAAAAGATATGCTGGGAACAATTAATGGAAATGTGCATCATGATAACCCTCTTCTAGTCAAATGCAGTACTGTATTTTCCAAAATGTCAGTGCAGGACCCTTTTGAGCACCATTCTTTGGAAACACAGGAATTATAAAAATCAGTAGTTTTTATGTAATTCTTGGCCATCACTAATAAAATTTGTGTAAAGCAGAGGTATAGTCAGTTTTCTCTTGTCCCACTACCTGTTCATAAAGGAAAACAACTGGTTGAAGTTGCATCTCATTTTAAAGTTTAAAGTCTATAAACAGTAAAATATAAATATCAATGAAACATTAATTTACATTCAAACCTAAAGTTACTTGTTAGTCTTAGCTCAGTGGATTGGGTATCTCAAATAGCAGTAACAAAAAATAAAGTAAATGCTTATCTTCTAGATTTGATCATGGTCTGAGAAAACACATGCAAATAAGGTTAACGTTCTTTGTCGAATCACTTCTCATACACATTTAGCACATAGCTAACTGTGTCTCTGTATAAATGTCGATATAAATTATAAAAATTAATGTACTGTCATTAAAAAAAATAATGTTCTCTCAAGTAATCTGTAAAGTGAAATATTCAATTAACAGACTTGCATACTTTACATGATATTTAATTGCAGATGTAGATGCAACCTGCAGTGATTTTGATTTTGGAACAGCTTTACATATTGCTGCATTTAACCTATGTACAGGAGCTGTCAAGTGTTTACTGGAACATGGAGCAAATCCTGCCTTTAGGGTAAGGTGTTAGGTTGTATATAAGTCAAAAGGCTAAGAATTAAATGATTTGATTATCTGGGGGAAAAAATATCTGGAAAAAATAACATGGCGTATATGGGTTTTGGTTAGCTAAAAATGTATCATGTGGAGTGATAGTGACTTTGAAAAATTACTTGCAACTTGTAGTGGATGACTTTCTATGCTTTGTCATACTTCTGTGTTGAATTTTGTATTTTTAAGTCTTGATGTGGTTCATTAGTTCAAATAGTGTTCAAGATGTTCTGTTTTGATGCATCAATTTTCGTTTGTTAAAATGCCTGTGTATTTTGCAACAGTTGTCATGACAGGTGGATCTTTTCAGAAATACAGGAGTACAGTATGTGACCTCCAGCAACTCAGTATATTGCTCAGTAGTAAACTTAGTCTTAGCATGAGTAACTGATAATGAAGAACCATTAGCTGCTCTTCTTACTAAGCAAATAGTAGGCCTGAGTTACAGTGTAAAATGTTGCTCCGTTGTAGCCACCTGTCCTGGATTTTAAGTGTAGGTGGTATCTCAGTTCTCCATTTTCAAATTCATTTTTTTAACACAGATAATTGTGCTTCCACAAACTGAAATTTGGAAGATGGGTTAAGATTTGTACTAATGCCTTTGAAGAGAGGGTAGGCAGAACTTGCCGTTGTAGCAGCCTGAAGGCCAAACCGTGTATATGCTCTCTGATCAACTGGCCTTGAGTTAAGGTTAACTTCAGGTTAGTTAGTACTCAGCTGACTCTGGCCTAGGGTGAGCATCTCATGGGACACAGAGGAATCACAGTAACTGCTGTGTGGACGTGGAAACTGGTTAGAAAGGATTTTTAATCCTCATTGCGTTTCACATGCAGTACTCCATATTTGAATAAATACTTGAATAAAGTTGTTCAAGTTTATGTGAGACACCAATTTTTTGTATTCTACACATGCTATATGTGTTAATTTAATGGTATCTTACAATTGGAATAAGCCTCACCAAGGATTAAACTGTATACTGGGGAAAGATAAATTCTGTGGGAAGTATTAGCTTTATAGTATTGGTATGACCAGAATTCTCTTACTATACTGAATCTGTGCTGGGGTAAACAGATATATCTAGGTGCTTTAGGTGTTTTTTTTTTTTTTTCCTTCTTTCTCATGTGTCCAGAGTACTAATAATGCTGTTAAGATTAACAATTTTGGAAACTTAGCACTTCTGAAAATATGACACCATAAATGTTAGCTTATTTGCCTAAGGATGTCTTGGCATCCTCATTTGAAAATGTGGATGTTCTTATCCTTGTTTATATTCTAGGAAAAATGTCTAATGAAGTGGATTAAAAACTTCATAAACTGCTCTTTTTTTTTTTTTTTTTTCTAATCAGTTGTCACAACATTAAATCCAGTAGTATGTTATGTTTTTACAGAATGACAAAGGGCAGATCCCAGTGGATGTGGTTCCTGATCCAGTAGATATGCCACTGGAAATGGCAGATGCAGCAGCCAGTGCAAAAGAAATCAAGCAGATACTGCTGGATGCAGTGTCTCTGTCATGTGATGTCTCAAAAGCCGTGATTCCAAACCGTAATCATGTCACAGGCAAGGCCATGCTTTCATCGCTTGGCCTGAAGCTGGGAGATCGTGTCGTTATTGCAGGACAGAAGGTATGCTGAGTAACTTGACACCAAGCTGGGTGGTGTGGTCAACCTGCTGGAGGGAAGGGATGCCATCCAGAGGGACCTGGACAGGCTTGAGAGGTGGGCCTGTGCAAACCTCACAGAGTTGAACAAGGCCAAGTGCAAGGTCCTGTACATGGGCTGGGGCAATCCCAAACATGAATGGAGGCTGAGTGGATTAATGAGAAGCCCTCATGAGAAGGACTTGGAGTTATTGATGGATGAAAAACTAAATGTGAACCAGCGTTGTACACTTGCAGCTCAGAGAGCCAGTTCTATCCTGAACTGCATCAAAAGATCGGGAGCCTGAGGGAGAGGATTCTCCCCTTCTACTCTGCTTGTATGATACCCCACCTGGTGTACTGCATTCAGTCTGGAGCCCCCAGTATGAGGAAGACATGGACCTGTTAGAGAGGGTCCAGAGAGATGGGGAGGGACTCCTTACCAAGGCATGTAGGGATTGGACAAGGGAAATGGTTTTAAACTAAAAGACAAGATTCAGATTAGATGTTAGGAGGAAATTCTTTACTCGCATGGTGCTGAAGCACTGGAGCAAGCTGCCTGGAGAAGTTGTGGATGCCCCATCCCTGGAGGTGTTCAAGGCCAGGTTGAATGAGGTCCTGGACAACCTGGTCTAGTGGGTGGCATCCCTGCGTATGGCAGGGGGAGTGGAACTAGATGATCTGTAAGGTCCTTTCCAACTCAAAACATTCTATGATTCTGTATTATCCTTATAATTTCTGGATAGTCATATTTCAAATTTGTGGCTCTAAAATGCTTTCTGAGAAGTACGAACTCTGGCAGTAAGGATATGGTTACATGAAGTAATGAGCCGAACAGTTAGCTGTTAAAGAGAGCCACTCCCATGGAAAGCAGTTTTGACAGACAACATCTGCATCCATATACAAAATTTTAACAGTATCCTGTAGTACATCAGCATCATTCAGTTTAACACTTCTGGTGTTACATTAAATGATAGTAACATTTACAGATTACTTTGTGAGTTGTCCAAGTTTCAAAGTTGCCAGTATTCATTCACTAATGAACCCTGTCAGTTTCCAGAAGGCAGCAAAAAAAATCTTCAATTCTGCTTAGCCTAGAGTAACCCAGTTTCACTGGTGCAATGCAGCTAAAATCTTTGAAGCAGTATTGTGCCAGAGGGATCATTATATTGTTCTGTAGACATATAAGAACATTTAATACTGGTCCAGCTCAGATTTGAATAGCTTTTAAGAAGCTAACTTGCTAGACACTATTTAAAAATGAATTTGAAAAATTTAACATTGTTGCAGTTAATATCCATACCTTTTATTTGCAATAGCAAGGGCTTGGAAATGATTTAAGAGTGCTAGTATTCCTTTTATGATTCCTAATATTTTTTTCTGGTAAATATTGAAGACATTTGTGAGCAAAATTTTATGTTTGGATAGTTTTGTGTTTAATAATTTTTCTAGTATTATTCTAGTATAACTTTGTAATTTGTAATTACCAATTACCACAACTGAAGTGTTTTAAAGTGGACCCCACTGAGAGTGCAGAGCTGCCTCCATCCTGCATTTTTGTGGTATGTTCTTGGAATCAGGTCCGAAGAAGTTAGGGAATCACTACCTGTGCAGAAGGCATTTTAACTGAAGTATGCAGAGGAAGCTGCCTGCTCTTAAAAGACAAATAAATCCATGGAATTTTCTTTTACAGAATGCTGTTGCACAGCAAAAGCAAGGGGAAATAATGTAAATGCAAATTAATAAAGATTCTATAGAAAGAAAGGGAAGAAATTAGTACTCTTGTGTATTTTTGCTAGAAATAAGGCCCACAGTACTCTTTGGACTGTAATTTTGCTTACTGTGTATGGATAAAGCTTTCTGAGTTGCTAGCATTTGTTACAGGAGCTGAAGCTGTCATGACAGGTGGGAAGGAAGAATGTGGTTGTGCTTTTCAGTCTTCCTTTTCCATGTCTGCTCTCCTACTGTTAAATTTGTTTACCTGAATGGATGCTCAAGTGAAGCGTGACTGCAGGGAAACCAGTAGCTGGGAGGAAACTTTTTTCCTGCTTCTGCTGTGTATCATGGCCTGTGTATCCTCTGCTCCTTTCTTATTCAAGTCCTAAGGTTTAAGCCACCTTTGGTGGAGAGTGGAAGAATCTGTTAGGCCACTTAGTCAAACTTCTCCCAGGTGAATTTGATGTGTGGGTTTGTAGCTAAAAAGTTTGTGTTTAGATGTTATGTACCTGCCTATAACGATCAAGTTTAAAGATCTTCAGAGTAAAAGAAAAATAGTCTCTGGATAATGTTTATTTCTTATGAAATGTTAAGAAATCATAGCCAAAAAGTTGTAGATTAGAGAAAAAATAGGTTCCTGTCTGTTTACTCTCTGAAGACTGGATTAGACAGTGAAGTCATGGTAAAAAAAAAAAAATTAAGTAAGATTATTAAGGTCATAGGGGATGATGAGAACTGAGCAACTGAAAGATGAAGGGTTTTCATTACTATAACTGATAGGAATATAAATATGAAAATGAATTGAAATCAATGTTAAATACTTCTCTTTTAGATATTGCTCCCTGATTTTCTTAAAGTTAGTGTGCTTATAATGTGTATTTGTGCAGAGTAAATACAGGTCCATTAGCAAGACTAATGTCTTAAGTCCACATAATATATATTAAAACAGCAACAAAATATTTAAAACGTTAGATTTTTAAATTTTCTTTAATCATAAGAGGGGAATAAAAGACTAAATATTTTCTTTGGAAAAGATTAATATGTTCTGAAGGCAGTGTTTACCTTTTAACCCCTGCAACATAAATAAAAAAGTTACGGAATTTAAAATCTAATATTTCCATGGAATTTTCAATTCAGCAAGCTATCAAACTGGGTTTCTGGAACTACTTTTATGGAGGTCACTGAAAGTAGAACTTCTCATTAGGCATACACTCATGTACTGTGCTGAGTTTGAGTTGTATTGTACAATGGTGCTTACTGTTGAATTCTAGTCTGTTATGAGAGCTGTCAATAGCCACTGCTATTGTTCAAAATATCCACAGAAGGAATGATAAGTTTTGGAAAATGCATTTGTTGGCATTGAAAGATAGGAATGTCAATCATCAAGGAAGATCATTATGTTTGCATTTCTCTGTTTGTTCTGATTAAAAGGTTGGTGATGATTTGCTCTCACCTGCATAATGTATACTACGCTCTTGCAAACAATGCTTTTTTAACAGTCTTTCTATGTTGATGCCTTTTGCTTTAGGTTGGTACGCTAAGATTTTGTGGTACAACGCAATTTGCCAGTGGCCAGTGGGCTGGCATAGAACTGGATGAAGCAGAAGGAAAGAACAATGGAAGTATTGGAAAAGTACAGTACTTCAAGTGTGCACCAAAACGCGGTATAACCTTTTTTTATACTTCATGTCTTAAGAGGATTAAAGGAAAAAAAAAACACTTCTGGAAGATATAAACTTTTGGGGAGAATAAATGCAGATTCTGATGCCTTTTTTATAGTTTTCTTTTTACTGATTCTTTGAGCTGTTCCTGGACTAGCTTTTTGGCTGCAAATATTTGCAAGAACACTGAGACAAATAATGAAAATTTATGGTATTCCTTGAAACTGAGATAATAATCTGTCTTGTTTTTATGACTGTACTGTTGAAGCTACTTCTCTTGTAAGTAGCTCCATAACATGGTCATGTTTCTTTACTTGCTTTGCTTTCCTTTTCGAAAGGAGGCATGCTTGTAGTTGTTCTCAACCTGTTCCAGTTTTCATTGATATTTCATGAATACTCATGAGATAAAGTCTTGCATTTTATAGCAGCGGAGACTGAGTGTTACCATTAGGCCAAAAGGGAGATTGTAATTGATAGTTTTCCTGACTGCCTGAATTACTTTGTTCAAGTTGCTTCATGAGACTTTTGGTTTCGCAATTCCATTTGAGCTAGTCCTTCCTACCCTACAAGAGCTTTAACAGCATAACTAGCCATGAACGTGGCTGAAAAAATACTAAATTAACTGTTGTAAGAGAAAGACATTACATTAATATTATCTCTTTCTTTTTGCCCCATACAATTTTTTCTCCAGGTATCTTTGCACCTCTTTCTAAAATAAGCAAGTCTTATGATCAGAAGAAACCCTTTGTACAGAGTACTTCCATGCGATCTTCTCCTTTGGTCAAATCCAAGAAAATAGATGTAACGCATGTAACTTCCAAAGTGAATTCTGGTGAGTATTTTCTTTCCTGTTGAGACAGGATATAGAGAAGCTAGTTCTCAAGAATTACCACCAGTCCTGTAAAGCTTGATATTAAAATACTTGTTTGGAATTAGTTCATCACATGGGATGCGAAGGTGCCGTTAACTGCATGTTCCTGGTAGGACGCTGCGTATAGTTGCTTAGGGACTATGTGCCAATAGAGGTTCTTGTCTTTATATACTGTGTAGGAGTTCATCATGGCATTTATTCTTAATCCTTTAAAGTAAGTTCTGATTGGTTGTGATATTAATTACATGTCTAAACATAACCTGATTTCATTTACTACGATCTTCCTGGGTAACTTGAAACGTTGAGATTAGTTTCAAGATTTTCACCAATCTATATACAATTTTATGTATAGAAATTGAATACAATTAATTTTCTGGCAAAATAATCAAGTAACCATTTAACTGATTGTGTTTTATCTGCTAGTTAAATTATCTGGGTAAAACCAGAGGCAAATTAGAAGAGAACAGATGTTACTGTACGAAGGCCTTAAACTACTGGTTAGAGTTACAGGCTCAGTCCCTGGCACTGGTTTCGACTGTTAGTGATTTATTCAAATAAACTTATACGGAAGGATTAATTTACGACTTGCAAAGTACAAGTGATGCATCTCTTCTCATCTGTTTAGATTTCAAGGTTGAGAACAGACTCTTTCCTGCTGTGTACAGTGCCCACCATGCATAATCAGGCTCTGTAGCTGGCTGGCTGACTAATAATGTTATTAAATATATTACATTAGGATGTCTTTAGTCTTTTGAATCCTGTTTAGATGATTCATACTAAGGCAACACCGCTTCAAGGATGGAAGAATATGCATACATTTTCTATGAATTTGCTCATGTACCCTAAAATACTCCACTCTTTACCAATGTGGCAGGTTTATGCAGGCTATTGAAACAATGTGACAGGCTGGTAAGAGGGGTGTTTTGGCAGCATTTTGGATGATTCATGTAACTCTGCATACATTGAGGGGGAAAGTAAGCCCTAATTATGTGTATTTGCAATTAACACAAGATTTAAGCTGTTTAGAAATTGATGTCCTGCATAAAATACGTCTCTGAATAATTACTTTGTTAGCTGTGTTGCTCAGGAGCAGATCTATGCTATGCCGACTTCATTAAATTAATTATTTCAATGTTTGATTCAGTTTGTTGTGAACTGTTTAAAACTTGTTAAACTGTAATGGAGAGGTCTGTTTCCTTTGCCACAGACGGGGTGTTCAAGACAGTTTAGCCATAAACTGTCTTTTCTGTCAAAGTTGCATGTCTTTGTAAATTTAAAATGTTTGATGCTTGCTGTAGGTAAAATCAGAGTGAGTTATGCCCAGCAGAACTTACATCTACTAACAGTAACCTTGAAGCTGTTATTTTTAAGATGTTCATGTTCTTGTATCGAAAGGGCCATTAGAATGAATGTGCCTGGCTGTTTCACCATCTAGAATGGGAGGATAAAGCTGTATAATGCGGAACTTTGTTTCGCAGTGTTTATATGCATCAGCAGATTAAATCTCTTCTTTCCTTTAAACTTTGTCTCTACAGTTAACTGGCTTGTAATCCAGGAAAAAAATGTATTTTGTAGATACGGTTAAACATAGTTTTACGGTGCAAAGTAAAATATGATACTGTGTAGAGATTTTCAAATTTGATTTGTTTCTGCTGGATTTGAATCATCCATCGGATTGATGATAGCGCTTTTTCAAGATTTTAGAAAAAGGATTACTTTAATCAAATTGAGAAATGTGTTATCAGTCACAGATTTTTTTTTTTTAATGGCTACGATATAAAATTTCTGCAATTTTTCTGTAAACCAGTGCAGCCCCTGTAGCTGAATTAAGCTGAGAGAGATAGATAAATAAAAAATGCAGGATTTCTTCTTCATAACAGGGACAGGGCAAATCATAAAAAAAAAAGCTTGTTATTTGCTGAGTTTAGTTAGAACACAGCTAGAAATGTGAAACAGTTATTTATAGAATGTAAAAGGTATTAATACTAGTTCATACGCATATGACGACATTGTTGCTCTAAGAGTAAGGATCTTTCCTTAAAAATGGTATTGGTATACTTCATTATTTATAGATTGAAGATTTGATCTCAAAAATCTTCTGTAATCTTTAATCTTTAAGTATGAAATTAATAGTAGTGAATAATGTACCTTAAATACTTATGAAAGTATTGTTGTGTGTTGTTTATGTAATAGATGTGAATATCTGAAAGGCTTAAGTGAAACTCCTTCAATATAAACATGAATATTTTGCAGACCATGTGATAGTGTGGCAAGATAGTTTGGACTGTTTTAATGTGTTAAGGTGTCTAACATCCATTAAAACAATTCTGCAGTCATGTTTTACCTATTTAGCAAGAATTTAAAGAGTTTTACAGTTTTAACCATTTTATCCATGCATCCATTAATCTGCAAATCTTTCAAATTGATTTTTTACACGATTTTCCTGTAAAATTGCTGTTCATTGTTAGGATACAATTGAATTCTATAGATATTTATATATATGTATATATTTTTATTCTAGGCCTAAATATGTCAAAAAAACCCAGTGCTTCTGAAACCAACTTAATGACTGTTAACAGGGGAAAAATGCTACCTGCAAAAGAAGGTAACTAAATTAATTTTAAATTTAAACTAGTTTTATTTTTTTTAACATTTTGAGGAAAAAATGAGTAGAGCAGAAGTATTATGGCTGTTATGCCTCTGTAAAAGCCTTCCACCTGCAAGACTTACTTAAAAAAAATAAAAATAAAAACCTTGTCTATCTGTTCAATTTCCAAGCAAGTACACGTTAGTGTTTTAGGAGCAAGAGTAAATTATGTGAATGTTTGCCTGTCATTCTATGCTGGTTTGGCAGCAACAGCCTCTACCCAGATACACAGCCAAGAATACAGACAAGTCCATAAAGCTGAAAGCTGTCTCTTAGTAAATGACATTCCAGAGTACCTACAGATGTACCTTATGTTTTTAAGGAAGACCTTTTGCTCTGTGCTGCTCATTTTTTGATGATGGGTATCATGGAAGACACAATTGCAGGCTTTTTATGAAAAATGAAACTAGCTTGTTAAAAATTTCCATTTAAATATAAATCATTCTCTGCAATCATCTAGTTTCAGAACTGGATTATGACTTTGCTGAACCTTTTTTTTTGTGTGTGTATGCTGAATTTAAAACGTGAAGGGACCTCACTTTCAGGGGTATTCTTAAAAAAATAAAAATCAAATCGCCTTTGGGATTTCCTCTGTAAAACCATATTGCCATTGTTGGTAAAAAAAACAAAACAAAACAAACAAAAAAAAAAAAAACACAACTAAACAAAACAGTACCATGGGAGTCTTGAAAATGATGGAGGAAAGTTGAACATAAATCTTATTGGACAGTTTAGATAACAGAGTTTGCAAATGGTGATGAAAGCTCTTTATTTCCACTTCTTATTGTATAAATATTAATATTAACACACTATGGAAGAGAATATAGTAGGCTTTAATCCAGACAATAATTCATTCACATAGTGTCACCTTCCTTCCACTTCTCATCAAGTCTTTAAAAGTCTAGACAGTGTGGTGGCATGATCTCTTAATATTAAGGCTTCCATACTCTAATAAATCTGCTTGGGACTGTCTAGAAAAGTTTTCATGGAGTAACAAAGATGGGACTTCTAGAGACCTCTTACAGCACTAAACTAGCACCGTATTCCCAAGGGAGAACCAGGTCCACCTATGTTATTCCTGGCGTGTGTTTAACTACTACTTAAAAACAAACAAACAACTTTTAATTTTGACCCTTTACTTTGCATTCTTCCCGCTGTATGGAGAACAGATAACTTCCCTCATGCAGGAGCTTTTTATTCTGCTTAGTCTGTCCATTTCCAAATGTGATCTCTGAAGGGCTATTTCCTTTTGTCTTGTAGGTTTTCCTGGATACAGCAGCTCTTCCTCTTCTACTACCTCCTTAGAAGGCAAGCAGAATTATTCTAAGAAGCGGAACTCAACTAGCAGCAATAAAAAGCCACTTACTAGAGCGTCTTCTGTCTCATCTAAAATTAGTGCCGGTATGATACGTTTTCTCAAGGAATATTTTCAAGTGAGAAAGTTTACTGTTGTATTAAATACTTGCATGGAACTACTTGGGCTGTTTCAGAATATGAGATGGTTAAAGAAAGGCACTTGGAAGTAGGTTATTGATAAACTTAAGCTTTGCGGCTTCGTAATTTTCTGTAACATCTTCAAGCAGAAAAATGTTATATCTTGTCACTGTGCTTTTCAGCTCATAGAGAAAAGGCTGTAGTCCACAACTGTCCACTGGAGCAAAGCAATTCTTTGTCTAAGCAAATTTGTGTTGCTATGTATTAAAGGTACACTATGTTACTTGGATATTTGGATTGATATTTGACCAATCAAGTGGTTTACTATCTACTAAGATTTTCTTTAATTTTAAAGATATAACATTAACAGTGTGAAATCTTGTTCTTCTCTTGAACAGGGCTGTACAGTTCTTCTTCATCTACGAGGAAATTTCCTTTCAATGAGGGAGAAATTCAAGTTGGAGACAGAGTACTGGTGGTAGGACAGAGAACAGGCACCGTTAGATTTTGTGGGACGACAAAATTTGCACCAGGTAGTTGCAATGCACCTTGTGTATGTTGTAGAACCAATTTGAAATAGCTTGCACATGAGGACAAGAAGGAAACCATTGATAACTCCTTATTCTTAACTCCCTCCAAAATATTCTAAATTTACTGGTTTGTTTTTTTGTTTCAAAGTTCTCTTTCTCCTATGTTTCATTGAATATATATATGTGTGTGTGTGCGTGTATAAATTAGGAAAAATATAAAAACCACGTTGCAGTGTATCCAGACATTTTCAAACAGATTGAGTTGACCTAAATTATGGAAACAGTTTTTTGACTACTTATTCTTTTTAAACCACATTCTGTTCTTTATGTCTGTATCTTTTAATAAGATTATAATATTATTGTAAAATCAATGCATAATTGCCATTGGCTGGCAAGTATTATTGGTTTAAGTACCTGGTTTAAAGTCCACTTAATTGATACGTAATGAGCAATACTCTTGTCTTGATATTTGGTGGCATCAACATTTTAAAAAAGAAAAGAACATGTGAGATTGCAGTGCAAACTACATATTTCCTTAATTCTCATCACTTCCCCCAATTTCATTTTAGGCAGTCCTTGCTTAAGATACTGTATTTAACTAATTCTACACTTCTGTGTGATCACTCATACATTCTTATTACTTCTTACAAAGTAAACAATGAGAAAAGGACCAGTTCCTAAATACACTCTAAGAAGTTTAAAACCAGAACACTGTTTGACAGTTTGTATCCTCCCTTTCAAATGCAAATTAAGGAAAGATTTTTTTTGGTGAAAAGTATGGTATTGCAAGAAACAAGGATGGGAAAAGCTAGTAAAAACAGCTTTGCAAAGCTAGTAGTAACATGCATTTTTAAATTTCAATTTTAATATCAAAGCTCTGTCAAGTTACCAGAACTCTATTTCCTATTCATTTTGCTGCAAAATGCAGATATTTATTTAATTCTGAAAACAGGAAGGAGAGAGTTTCTAACAAACCGAGACCTCCTAATTCATGAGTTGTCATTCCTGAGTTTCACGAGCTGATTATTAGAATTACCATTTTATCCAGTGCCTTAGTACCAAGTGACTTTAATTAAATTTTTGAATCTTTTGGAGATGGATATCATAAGGCCTGCTAATGGAGTACAAAATTTAGCACATTTACATAATTAGCTCTCATTTATCATGGGTTATGAATGATCAGGCTTATTATCATCTTGATGCCTACTCAGTGTTCTGTATGAGATGAATTGCTGGCAAGTTGTGATTCTTATACCCTATACTCAATATCACACAGTCACCCTTAATATTTGCAGTAATTGTAACTTGCTAGCTGGAGAGAAGGAATGAATTAATGTTATAAATTAAATTTTAGCTTTGATGATCTCAGATGAGGCATAAATCATGTGGTCAGAGGACTGAAGAGGGAAACTTGAACCTCCACTACTGTTCTTTCATATCTCCTTTTTGTCAAGTAGCCCCTGTTGCAATTGGTAACAATTCCATTCAACTTTAGTTTAAATATCAAAGGTTTTTACTTTGTGTTAATTAAAATGCTGTTGTTTTTTTTTTTTTTGAAAACATATACAATAAATCTAAAGATAATTATTCTGGTACTTTTTTTTGTAATAAACTTTTTTTTTGTATGTATGTTATTAGGTAGATAGACAGTTTTTAGCTGGAAACTGTTTTCTTAATGTGGGTGAATATCAACTGTACCAACAATCTGGATAAAGGAAAGCCTGTGGTGTGTGTGTGTTTTTTTTTTTTGTTTGTTTGTTTGTTTTAAATAACCATGATTTTATTGTTTTTAAATCTTGTAGGGTTCTGGTGTGGAATTGAATTGGACAAGCCTCACGGTAAGAATGATGGTTCAGTAGGAGGTGTTCAGTACTTCAGTTGTCTTCCTAGATACGGTATATTTGCACCACCATCTCGTGTTCAGAGGTAAGCACTGAGGCAGGTTTAATATTTGTATTGCCAAATGCTTTCTTAATACATTTCCAGTGGAAAATGAAGTTTTGCAGCAGATATGGAAGAAATAATCTCTTTATTCTGCTAATGGAAGTTTATTACCTCCATTAAAAACTTTATGGTTCTTAGATCAGCTTTTTGAAAGCAGAATATAAATTGGAAATGCAGCTCCATTTCCGTTGCTGCTACTTCAAGTATTTTCATTCCAGGGCCTCCATTTCTAGTACAATCTGGGTCATGAAAGTTAGATTTAATGAAAACAATCCTAATGCTCCACGCAAAATTCGGTTATAAAAGGAAGTAGCCTTTGGGCTTGACTAGAAATACCATTTCATTCCTAATTGCACAGAAGACCCAAAACATCCACCAAGCTAATTTGTAGCCTCTCCATTTGGTTTTGGAAGACGATCTGAGATATACCGTGCTCTTTCCTGCTATATTTGAATCCTGTTACTCTGCTAGAGCTTCTTTCTTTTCTTTCCCTTAACGTCCTATCTGAGCCACACTGTTAAAGAACTTTGCCTCAAAATTATACATGCTCTCTGTCTGTTAATAAAAGACTTTCCATAGTAACTTGCTTGTTGCAAATCAGTAAGTTCACCTCTTACATACCAGCCTTATTACAATTAAAATGTTGGTGTCTTTTGAGAGTGGATGGGGAAGGGAAATGATTAGAACTTAATCAACATTTGACAAGAAGTACTCCAGCAGGAGTTCTGTTAAAAGTTGAGTTTAAATGACTTCTTCATTTTATTATTGCTTTTTTAGATTAACAGGTTCACTGGATTCTCTCGCAGAGACTTCATCAAGTAAAATAAATCACAGTTTTCCAGGTAGGTGTGAAAGACATTGATTTGGTTTATGTAGCCTTCTACCATTCTTCAACTAGTATCTACTACACAAAGCTAACCTCTGTGAAAGCAAAAGGGATTTTCAAGGAACCTAAATGCCAGCAAACGGTCTGACTGTTCGATCCTAAAAATGAAGCCCACAGTTGCTGGCTGCAGAATGAAATGTGGAGTACCATGTTATTAACCCTGTCCTTGTGGAAATAATTGCATCAGAGTTAAGACTCTTGACACTTTTCCCTTATTACTGTATTGCACTCTAATCATAGTAATCATAAATTGAACCCAGTCCTTCATCCCCTGGTGAGGGGATCAGTGTAGGGAGAGGCGCATACAGAATTGCTAAAACTTCTGTGAGATACTTGAAGTAGTCACTTTTGGTTTTCCTTACCTAAGATTTTTTGTGAAAAGGCTGCTTCAAATTACCTTTGTTTGGTTTGTTAAATTTATTTCATCTCGGAACATTTGAACATGTTACAGACACTAATTTTCATGAGAAGTTTCAACATTTAATTTCCAAATTGGCAGGGAGACCGTGTAGCAAAGGTAGTGGAAACAGTATAAAAATAAAAACAGAAAAAATGAGCTCATAAACAACAACCAAAAAAAAACACCTGTAAGTTCTACACAGTCTATTAACCTTTTCATTTAGGTTTTAGGCGCAGCTTAAGCACAACTTCTGCATCTTCACAAAGAGAGATAAACAGAAGAAACTCCTTCGTTAGGTGAGTATTTAAGTTTAAAATGGGTGGGTGAGCTGGCTGTTAGCTTTGCTGTTTCTTGTTCAAAAGAAAATATTTGTGCTTAAAAAAAACTAGATACATGTCCACTCTTTTTTTCTTGGAAGATTTTTCTTTGAAGATTAAGCAGTAGTCAACCATTTTTCTGTGGATATCCAGGATTACACTCCTGGAACACAGAATATTGTATTCAACATTGTATTCAAGAATACAACATTCAAGGTGGCATCAAAATGGTTTTCCAGTTGTTAATCACTGCAAATTCTCCAAGTTCTTGTATTTTTCACACAGCTCTTTGAAGTCCAGAATACTGACTGACCTTTGCACATTAAAAGTTGTTTTGGCTAAACTCTTTCAAGCCCCAAACAAAATGTGTTGTACTGCTTAATTTGCCAATATTGTCAACTGTGCTAAACATCAGGAATCCAAGCATTTCAGACTACGGTGTATTCTAATATATTAAAATTATGTGTTGCTATTAACATGAAATCAAAACCGTTTTTTTTTTTTAAAGGAGTTTGAGAGTTTTTCTTGCCCTGCATTAAATTACAAATTTGCCTTGGGTGTTTTACAGAAATAAAACTTTCTTTTCTGCTTTTCAAACTAGGTCTAAGAGCTCTATGTCACGGCACAGCTGGAGTAATACCAGTGCAACTACCACTGAGGGACTGGTGAAGCTGCACGAAGGCTCGCAGGTTCTTCTGACCAGCTCCAATGAAATGGGTACAATCAGGTATATTGGTCCTACAGACTTTGCACCGGGGATATGGCTCGGACTTGAACTCCGAAGCGCCAAGGGAAAGAATGATGGCTCTGTAGGGGAAAAGCGCTATTTCACCTGTAAGCTGAACCATGGGGTCTTAGTTCGACCTAGCAGAGTAACTTATCGCGGGATTAATGGGGCAAAACTTGTAGATGATATTTGCTGAGCCAAAATATGCTACAAAGTAGGAAATCAAAGCACACAAGAACCTCATCTAGATTTCCACCTTATGTTTTGAACAAGTAAACCTGTATTTGTATTTAACATATATATAATATATATATGTGCATATAAATATATATATATTGTGTGTGTGCGTATGTGTGTATATATATGCATATACACACATATTAAGAAGTAAACACACTATTCTGTTTCTCTTAATGAAACAGCTCTTACCTGGGAAAAGGTACTCTTACTCCAAAGGCTTTTGGGTTTGAGATGCTGTATTATTTGAATCATGCTCCAGTTGGAGAACGCTAGTATATCCAGTGTTCTCTAAAGTTGCTTCGTGATTCATATAGTATTTAAACGATTTTCTTCCATATAGTAATGAACTGACAATGCTTCATGCATCGCCTGCTTTTGATAGAGGAGGTGGTTAATGAGCGACCTGTGTTTCCTAGACACTTTGACAATTTCAATACCAGCTGCTAGCAATAAAAAAGGCAAAAAAGACATTTTTTTTTCAAGCACTTGAAGTATTTCTATATTTTATCATCAGATCCATACTCTCTTTACCCCCCTGCCTCCTGAATATAGAAGGGCTGATAAATGCAAGTATTTGCGGCTATCCTAGTGAATGAATTAAGTAAAAAGCCTATAAAAACACACAAAGACACTGCATGTAGTTGTTAAATGCACTTTTTGTTGTATGTATTTGTTGAAAGAGCTTCCTGTAAGAAGCACTCTTTAAAATAATGCACTTTGCACTCTCTTGGAGAGCTTTCCCTCATTTTTAAAGGTATTTTTTTGTTGTTTGGTTGGTGTGCTGCAGGCTATGAGTATCGCAATTTTTAAGTGCAAATGAACCCAGAGTGGAACTACACATAATAGATACATTATAAATATTAAGTCTGTATAAGTACAGCATGGTAATTCCTGCCAGTGGTGTGGGTTATACGCAGGGTTTTCAAGCAAGCTATTAACTAGCTATTTGTTTGTTACTGATGTTTCTTTTTGTTTTGTTTGGAATGGTATCCAGTATAAGTTTATTGTAAGAGTCTTATGCTAAATTAAGGCTAATTTTAGGAACAGCACTGTAACACAATGTGAGGTGACATTTGCATATCAGCTTTTTAAAAAAACAGATAGTATTTTGCCCATGTTTTAAACATGTAATGTATTTTAATTGCTCACTATCTTACTGAATATTATCAGGGTGGTTTTGTATTCCAGAATGGTCATTTTATTCTTAAATGATCTGCCTGCTTTTATCTACTTGAAAGAAGTGACACTATAATTACATCTTAATATACTATTTTTAGACAGAATTCTGCTGCTATTATGTTATTTTAACAATTAATGTAGCTATTTTTCCTGAGCTGTATTTAAAATACTGCATATTGTATTCTAGCTTATGGACATTTAAATTGAATATAAAAGCTGTAAATTTTTAATGTAAAAAATTAATGCTTTATATTTGAAGATGTACTGAACATTACTTTGTCCAGTATCTGTTTCTTGCTGGTATTATTAAAATGAAACCCTGGTGAATAGTATAGGACGGTAAAGAGAAATTTCATTATGTCCTTACAGAACATACATCTTTTCTCTCACTTCTGTTCTTATGTACAAATTATGTAAACAGGATGTTGTAGTGTGCTCTGCAGTGCACAGGAGAGGTCCCTTTTCAGTTAAGAGAGGAAGGAACGAAAGCATGTGTGGGGAAACGGAGAAGAGAAGTGTGTGCCTAAAACCTGCTCAGGAGTTTTGTTAACTAAACCATGGTAATATCTTGCCAGGGGATAATAAGCACATGGATAAACAAGTGAAGGAGAATAAATAATTCTATAAATGTTGGTCCTAATTTTAAGGAATGTTTCTTGAGAAAGTAGATACCTAAGGAGTAGGAGTGGAACAGAGGGGAAACAAGGGAGCATTTCAGGGCAGGAGCTCTCTTTTCCTGTGCCTGTCATAAGACTTACCTGTGGTACTTCACTGTAATAAGTTTATAATCAGACCTACGAAAAGTCATGTTGTTCTCTGTTTATACTAGCCACTTTCCTCTGGGTGAAAGCCAGCCTTTGTTGCTTGTAATAGAAGGAACAGCACCTTTCTCTTCTGTAAGAAGCTTGGAGGGTACCTAGATTTACAACACAACCAAGTCTTAAACATGCTGCTGCTAGCCAGAAAGATGGCAGTCTCTGTTTGGCACCACACCTGCTCCTTTTGCGCAGGTGTGCCTGGTTACTTCTTCAACTGACCTGATGCTGATACAGTCATTATACAACCCAACACGGAAGAAGCCATTTACAGTCATTTTATTTGTCTTCATGCCTTTTTGGTTCACTACACTTGTTTACAATACAAATACACTATTCAATACAAAATACTCAATGACCATATGGTAGTATTTTTCTTCATAGTATCCCTGAAGTGCATAGGCCCTTCCTTTATCAACAGTGTTGCATAAACTACTGTACATGAGACAGACATTCCTATAATGAAGCTTTGTTACTAGAAGAAGCCAGGTGCAGACAATTCAGGCAATTTCCTGTGATGGGTTTAACTTTGGGACAGATGCTTTGTGATGTCTTTGCAGCTGTGAAAGGCTGTTTTATGCTATTCCTATGTCAAAGTTCTTGTCCCCAAAAAGACAGGCTCAGTAAGAGGAGCAAACGTGCAAAATTCAATCCTTCATATTCTATTTCAGACCTCTTACCTCTTGTCTAAACATTTGTGCCTAGTGGTGCTGCAGTTACTTTCACACTGAGCCTTTGTCCTTTTGTGAACACACAGGAGTGAAGTGAAGCAAGTGGACCAGTGACATTACACCACTGAAAGATGTGACTCGGCTAAATTTACGCAGATTTTGAGCTTTTAGTCTGTGGTACCTGACTTCCCTTCCCTGATACAGCAAAGCCCCTCTCTTGCCACCACTCCTTCTACTGTTCCTTGAGGAAGCAGAACAACCCAGACTTCTGGTCTTTGCTTCATTTCCAAGCACGTGATATGGAAGCAAGGTTCAGTAGTAAAAACAAAGATGAAAGCACAACTGGAAAGGTAGATAAACAGGCATCCTAACCTACTTTACCTTCAGCAGCTTACAAATCAGCACAGAGTCAGAAAATCTACCTAACGTCTACAGGAAACAGATAACATCTACAAGGAAACAAGTTGTTTTCAGAGTATGAGAGTGGTAGCACAGGATTTTCATATTCATTCTTTATATCCTGTAGATCGTACTGCTTCCTGCTTTTCCACTGCAGCATGAGACATACATAAGACTGGAATTTAAATATTGACAATGAAAAAGTTTAACAGTTTAAAAGCAAGTTCTGTACTTGCTTTTACATTTTACAATTTATGTTGTCTCAATAAGTTGTACTAACAATTAAAAAACAATGGACAAAATTTTGTAAGAGATTGTAAATGACTTCAACTGTTTCTTCTACAATACTGTAAGCCTAGCGTGGAAGGGTTTAAGAAGGGGATTTACACATGCTGGGATGCTCTTTGGTCTGTAACTTAAGCCCATGGCTCACTGGAGCTTTCAGAACTGATCAGGTGTATCTTCCCAGACACAGAAATTTGGTATTTGTACCTCAAATAATTGACTGGACAAAATGCTTTTGCTAGTGCTTTACATCCAAAAGAAACAGGCTAGAGAGCCAAACTGGTAGAAAGTGAAATACAGACATGGACACCGACTGCTTCCAGTTATAACAGAAATGCTATAATAAATTCTATTAGATATCTTCTTGTACAGAATTTAAGGTACTGTCTCATCATTAACAACTATGACAAGTTACTCAGCTCCTTACAGACAAACGGAGTCCATTACCTCTAAAACATCATCTGCTAGCTCCCCCCAACCTCTGCCTGGAAAAGACAGTTATTTTTTTTCCTACCTCTCTGGACGAACTCCTGCTGGTAATTCTTCAACCCAGGGCATAACTGCAGGGTAACTGCTGCTACCGCATGTGTACTGCTACATGAAGCAGGACTTCATAGACAGATAATTCCTGTCACAGCCCTTCAGATAATTTTGGGTGGGACAGCAATGAAAAGTGAAGTTCAAGTTGCTAACTTAGCAATAGAGGAAACTGGGTTTATTATTAAGGAAAGCTTTCTTTACAACACCCCGGGGGTTGATATAAATAAAATGGTGTTTTAATACTGAAATCCTGGAATGATTTCAGCAACAGGACATACATTCATTCGTTTGAAGTTAATGCAATCAGAGAGTGACCAGGAAACTGTCATTGATGCAGCCTGCATGGAAGTGGGAGAGAACCCTTTGGTCCAGACAATTAATTCATAGAAATAATTTGTCATTGATTCTAAGAAACAAGACATGCAAAATCTCCAAACTTTGTTTCTGAGTATCGCACTTTGATCAGCATCAGTACTCACAGAGCAGTTTGTGTAAACTGGAGCTTGGAGCTTAGACAGCAAACTGGTACACAAAACTAAATGCTCACTGTGGACGAGCTCAGAGATGTTGCTTTTTACATTAAAAAGAAGTACAAACTGGAGTTCTAAAGTCCTCTGCATTTCAAGTGTTAAGAGGCAGGGGAGGGTTTTTTTTTTTTTGAAAAGATACACAACAACAACAGAAAACACCAAAGCCAACGACAAACCAAACAAAAACAACCAAAAAAAGCATTTCATTTTGGAGACACGAAGGAAGCTTACTTAAAGCCAACTGCTAGTGCAAGAACCATACCCAGTGGACTGGAGAATTTCAGTAGTAATTCACCATTTTGCCTGACCAGTTATCTTCCTCGCATATTGCATAGGTAAGAAGCAGTAACGTGCTCCTTCATCGTTTACAATGTTCACTCTGTGAGACTATTTTGTTCAAACTTTTATGGTAATGTAACTGCACAGCACAAACAGCAGCGTAGTACACATGCTATCACCATGGCTGGAGAAAGCATGCTCCTTAAGCATGCATCACATTTTGCTGCTCGTTCTTTTAAGCTTCTCTAAGAATGCTACATCATAACCTGGTAGGTTATCTGCATTTCTGCGGCAGCAGAGCTGCTGCCTCAGATATAAGAGTAATTTCAACTCAACAAAGATCATTAACTTTCAATGTTTTTGTTCTTCTGTATTCTGTAAGAATACCCATCAGTACACAGTTCAGATTCTGTCCTCAGTCACACATAAGAGGCAGGACAGCAAAAACTCTACTCCTATGCAAAGATGAGCTACAGAAAACAATGAGGAGCTGCAACCCATTTGAAAATGAGAAAGCAAGAATATTCAAATGAAAATTGCTATTATATGTGAATAATATTGTGGTGCAAGAAAATTCTCTGATAGTGCTTACCTGCTGAATTAATCAGCTTTCCTGAGACTCCACAAACCTACCTCATTGACTTTACTGAGGTAGAAAGAGTGGCCAGTGTGACACTAACACAGTCTTAAGCTAGACAGACTCCTTCTCCAGTGGCTAGCTAGCGGCATGAATAGAACTACAAACATAGCGACCTCACCAATCACAAATATTTTCTTAATTCAAGCTAAAGCAGCCCGCATACAGCAGCAGAACACCCAAAGGTAACCTTAGTTATCACCACCAAGCTCATGCAGCAGCGGTGCAATGGATCACTGGCAGCTCCTCACTCAAGCTTGTCAACACAAGAGCACATCTCCATTAACTGACTACCACGCACAATTTGGCATTATTGCAAAGAAATAAAATAGTTCTACATAGCAGAGATGTGAGAAAAGCAGGTTAGGAGAGAACACTACTTCTCTCTGTGCTCCTCCCTTACTCCCAGTTACCTTTTTTTTTTTTTTTTTTTTTTTTTTTAACAAGGGCGGTGTCCCAGACCAAGCCCTCTGATTGCCAGCTGCATATCTCAAAGGTTAACGGCATGTAAACGCAGATACTGGTTGGTTTGCTTAAGCAGACAGAAAGCTTACCTCAATATTTGGAGCCAGGGCCAGACTCAGAATTACTTCACTGAAGAAAGAGTCTTGGCCTGAAGAACACCTTCATATTCCTTTGCTGATGCCTCAGAAGACTCATTTCTATAGAAATAGGCACCTTCTTTTCAGATAATTTTCATTAGTGCTCTAACAGCTCCGTGCACCTGTGAGTTAAAGTTACTAATGCACATCTTTACACGTGAATCATTTCCTACATCTATGTTTTGACAATACAGTTACTGGAATGTTTTTCATGCACAAGGTGTACAAATGAATCAATACAGCGTTTGCTTTTAAATCACGATCATATACATATTTTGTTAAAAAAACAAGGGCTTTAAACCCTTCAAGTACAAACAGTATCTGGCATCTGGAGTGCGGCACAATGTCAATGGCCTTTGTGTTGTTCTTGCTTGTACATGGTATGTGAAAGGCTACTTTAAACCTCTGAGATATGCAGATGGCTGTCCATTTTCAGGGCACAGCTGAAGTTTCTGTCATAATCACGGTCCTTTAAAGCTTCACTTCGGTTCCACGTGACGTGCACAAGTTGTGATGAAGGACATTCCTACTTCTGTAGGCCAGAAGGAATTTTACAGGGATTTACTCAGTTTTAGCGCTTAAGCACAGGAGAAAAACAAACAACACAGAGAAAACCAACAACCGCCCCCACCAAACCACAATGCCTCACAGCATCTCACCCATCCTCTATGCTTCCTGTTGCTTCTTTCAAGCAATTCAGTACGACCAGGCTTTCTATTGCCCTGCTATCCCACCATAACTACTATACATTCAAGGACTTTCAACGACTAGGCTGGAGCTGGAGCACAACTTGGGAAAGTGCCATTGTGTCACCAAAGTTGTCTCCTTTCTCACTTTGGATGAAGGATGCTCTCTACCCAAACCCACTAAAACCTCTGCCAGCTGCAGGTGCTCTCCAAGCATTCCTTAGCAACAACAAGTTTGGCACGGAAAATCCCAGACCTGAAACACTCAAGGCAGTGAGCTGTGGCTTTACGCTTAAGCAGAGAATGCACAACTAAGAAAAGCTCACAGGAAGGGCATGACAACAACCATGCGTATGAGTTAATGCGATAGGAAGCTGGGCCTCGCAGTTAACATTTGTTTCCTTTCTCTTCCCACCCTCCCCCTTGTTTCTTTTACTGTACTGGGGCTCTGGTGATTTGAAGCCTCTTGGGTTATTTGAAATTACAGCTTTGAAGGTGGCACTTTTGGAGCAAGTTGGCACAAATAGAAGGTAATGCTGTCACGTCCCTTGCTTGTGGCGTACTGGGTAACAGGACATCTCCTCAAGGCTTGGGGCCACAGGTGGAAAAGTCAAGAGGGTAGAGGGCTCTCAAGGCCCATGCTGGGTTATGTGGCTCTTGTTTCTAAGGGCGGGGTCCTCGTAACTGCTAGCACAAGGTGGCGTGGAGGCTTCCAAAGGTAAGCCCTGCTGTTGGTATCCGTAGTTGACATTCCCACAGGGGAAGTGACGGAGCCTAAAGAGAGGCACTTCTTTAACACTCGCTGTTAGGGAAGATGGCTCTAATAGCAGGGAGGAGCCTGGTAGCCTGCCAGTCACAATGTTGGGCCCCACAGTACAGTTTCCTTCGTGTCCCAAATTCTCCCTCTCAGGCATCTCTTTCTCCAGCAGAGGATTGTTTCTGCTGGCCTGCTTCTCCGCAAACCAGGAACCATAGGTTGGATTCCAGAGGTTGGTGGGCTTGTTTCTGGAGCCCCGGCCTTTGTGCAGCTCAGAAGGGGGGTTGGACTGGGTGTAGGCCATGTTGATATGTCCCCCAGCTGAAGCTGACTGCACCTTCCCAGGGACTGGCGGTTCCAAGGCTCCCGCTTTCCCTAAAGCTTTTCCAGCAGTGATGGCTGATGGCAGGGGTGGTGGAGATGGCAGAGTTTGCTTGTCATCTTTTCTGTCTTGGTGTGCAGAAACCAAGAGAGGAGGAATTCCTTCTGGGTCTTCTGGGTGTATCGCTACCTTCTCTTCCTCTTCAGCTGACGGGCCATATTCTACTGGCAAAGCAGTGTTGATGACATCTGGATCCTGCAGGAGAGACAAATAAGAATTTCTCCATGTCTGCTGCCAGCACACATACTCAGACTCATTAAAAACCTGAGACATCTGACAACTGTCATTGCTATGATCAGAGACCACCTTTCCCAGACCATCTACAACCTACATTCCACGTGCAGAGGAAGCTGACAGTGTAATTAGCCATGAGAGACAATGGGAAACCCATAAAATTGGACTCTTAAAAAAAATAGAGCAACACTAGAATTTACCACAGAACAGCAGAGAGCAAAAAAAAATGAAAAACTTTTTTTTTTTTTTTTTTTTTTTTAATGTCCAGCCGTTTTTCCTGTGGGGATGTTGTTTTGGAATCTATATGGTCTCAAAGTTCATAACATTCTCAGTTAATATTGAGAAAGTTTCAGCCATGAATGTATTGCCTCCACTCAACAGGGAGGAGTGAGAAGGCAGCACTGACAGATCCTTTGAAGCCCAAATCCACAGATACAGCAGCTTTGAGCTATTTAAGCAGTTTTGAAAATTAAACTGAGAGAAACATGGTGATCTGGGCAATCTTTAACTATTGCTAGACACCAAGGTAATCTATACGTAACAGAAAACACTGCCTCTCAATCCCAGGATCCAAACACTCATGAAAAACTGATCAAGCCTCCCAAACAGTGAGGGAAAGCAAGGTGACTGAGAAGAATAATTGCATGAGGTGACACAACAAACCCATACTGAGGCAGGCAGCAAAACATTTTCCAAGCTATTCTGCTCCATACTAGTCTGCTAAAAATGATGGTAAAAGAAATCTGTGTCTTCATAAGCAGGAGAGATATTTGGTCTGCTATTTGTAGAGCTGTGTAACCATACACCCTTTTGGACATGAAAG
Source organism: Netta rufina (assembly GCF_964035555.1). Lineage (NCBI taxonomy): Eukaryota > Metazoa > Chordata > Aves > Anseriformes > Anatidae > Netta > Netta rufina. The sequence goes on from NC_140125.1 coordinate 18,451,757, forward strand.
ACAGAAGGATCAACCACCTGATGGGGCAAATGTCCCATCAGCTGGTCCCAGGCTGACATCAGCCTTCCTGGACTGATGACTGCAGTAATGCAGTGCCACCTTCTCATCTCACACTCTGGCTTGCCTAAACTCTTCATCAGCTGGAAACGTCTTCACCCATCTCATGGGAGATGAATGAACAGATACCTGAGTGCAGTACTCGATCCTCTCCAGTATTATGGCAAAGTTTGGCCTGTCTTCAGGCTGGTGCTGCCAGCACTGGGTCATAATGCGATACCTGAAAGAGCCGAACAAGAGATCTCATAAATGGCAGATCCTGCTGATACTTAACAGGTAGTCACTGCAGACTAGAAACCATAAGCACATGTTGCCACTCTCATTAATAAAGAGTACTCTGCATTCCCCAAAGTCAGACACCCGATGTACTGGTAACCACTGAAATGTGGCCACCAGTGGGGTGAAATCTACAGCCCATTAGAGAAATAACCCATTTGCCTGAAATTCTTGGGCAATTCATTAAAGGTTAGGCAGGGGCACAGGCACTGGAACACAGTTTTTCCTACCTGTGAACAAGCTTACACACTTGCAGTTTTACAGTCAGTCTAGGACAGAAATATTGCATGACCTTTGACCAAACAAGCAGTATCCTGTACTTTTCAAAGGGGTCCTGAATTCTTCTCCGAAGAAAACAGAAAAATTACCTGGCAGAGAAGTCACTGGCAATCAAAGTGCAATAAGGGAGACCAGCCAAGATAAAATCAATCTCAAAAGTCATTAACTTTGACAAAAGTCATTAACTTTTGACTAGAGAACAATATTCAAACCAGAAGTGTATTTGCATGAATGCATCAAAGTTAAAATCTCATACACAGGGCCAGGGCAGTTTTTAGGTGGATCCATCCTTCCTCCATTGGTTACAAATTCCAGAACCTCTTGGTTACTTTTGCTAGGGTAGGGCATGTATCCCAAAGAGAATATCTCCCAGAGCAGTACACCAAAGGACCTGAATACAGAAGAGAAGGAAACCAAAATGAAGGAGACAGGAATGACCATCATCAATGAGTGGTAATGAAATACATGTACAGTCAGCACTGCTCCTTGCAGTCCATGCTCAATGTGGAAGTCACTGCTGCAGGATTTGGTCATACTAAATTCTATAGTTGTAAAGGTAGATTTTGAATTATTTTAAGAATGCTAATAGTTGACTGGTGAGTTGAGTCTACAATATAGGTATGTAAATCTGGTTGTTTTGCTCTTTTACTCAGCACTGCTCAACTAGATGTAACAAATGTGAAAGACTGTACTTTTCTGAGACATCAGCCACTCAGCAGTAGCCTGAACACTAACAACAACCTTTTCCTCTTCTGTAAGCTCCACTTCATGAAGTATGCCAGTGAATCCCCACTGATGCTCTGAGTCCCCTAAATTCCCATTTGTACCTCAGAGAGTAGGAAAACAGGAAAATTTTCCCTAGCTAACAGCAGTCCTGGGCTTGTGGTGTGGCTTGCAAAGCCCTGAGTCCAGAGGAGGGCCACAAAGGTGATCAGAAGGCTGGAGCACCTCTCCTATGAAGAAAGGCTGAGAGAGCTGGGGATGTTCAGCCTGGAGAAGAGAAGGCTTCAGGGAGACCTCAATGCGACCTTTCAGTACTTAAAGGGGGCTTAGAAAAAGGATGGAGAAGGACTCTTTACTCAGGTAGATAATGACAGGACAAGGAGGAATGGTCTTAAACTAAAAGAGGACAGATTTAGATTAGACATTAGGAGGAAATCCTTCATTGTAAGGGTAGTGAGGCACTGGCACAGGTTGCCCGGAGAAGTTGTGGATGCCCCATCCCTGGAAGTGTTCAAGGCCAGGTTGGATGGGGCCTTTGCAGGGGTTTGGAGTTGGACAGTCTTTAAGGTCCCTTCCAACCCAAGCCATTCTATGATTTTAAAGCAGTGCCTACATCTGCCTCACTCTTCCTTCCCTGCCTGCTTGCTTCCTCAGCAGCACCTGCCTTTGCTGATCTTTCTGTTCCCTCATGTTCTCCAAGATTAATGGCTCTGAAGGACCTTGCTTTTTTTTTTTTTTTTTTTTTCTTTTTTTCCTAAAGGGAAAATGAATAGGAATGTGTTTTTTACAAAATATTGAGACCTTACAAAAAAAGTTACAGTAGACAGGCATACACACATGCACACACAGATGAAGAAGTAAAGGAAGCAAACCATGTGTCTGTTTTTGATGTAAATATCCCTTCCATGAAAGCCTCGGGAGGCATCCATTTGACAGGCAACATTGCACACCCACCCTTCCGATAGTAGCTGGCTCTGCAGAGAACAAGAAAAACAGAGTCAGCCATGAATTCAGAAAGTGTTATTAATTCAGGATTTGTAAAACTATGAATATTAACATTATCAGCTGGAGGACAGACTAATTTAGGCAAAGCAGCATGGCAGAGAAAATGCTGAAGAGGCCTGTTTCTTTTCAAAAAAACAGTGGAAATGGGCAGGCTGTGTAAGGACTGCTTTGCAACCTCCCTCACCTTAGGCTTGATCCAATGAACCTGAATTATCCTTATCTACATGCATACTCAAGTGACTTACTCACATAGTAAGTTGCTGCTGGCAAAGCAATTATCCTGCTCTTTTCAGCCACAACAGGGTCTCCACCTCATCTCACAAGTCATCACCTCAAGCATCCCTATCAAAAATAAACAAAGCTTTTCCCAAATATACCCAGTCTTCAGCACTGCAAGTGGAATCCAAAACCCTTATTAAGACCAAGAAACAACAAGGAGAAAGTTTGGCCATTATTACCTGGGACAGGAGATAGAAAAATCACTTCTTATGCTCCTGAGACAGAAGGTACTTCAGTTGTTTTGTGATTTTCACTTAAAATAAAACCTACCAGCCCCAAGTCCTGTGCTGTTGGTTACAGTAGACTGCTCATGCAAGTCAGTATCACTGTTCATAACTATGCAGCCTGAGCATCTGAAGGGTATTCTCAGACACTGAAACGTGCAAACTTCAAAAGCAACTCTGAAAACTCAGCACCAAAGTATTCATTTTGACAGGTGGTTCTGCTGACTGTACGTGTGTTACAGATGTTACTTTTTCCCAGCAGAGCCTGATATGACAGAGGAGCAGGGTCTCTTTGTGAAAAGGGAGATAGGGAAGAAAAAAAGAAAAAAATAAAAAAAATAAAAGGCAGTTCTCATACACTTGGTTTTTGAAAGTAGAACTCTGTTAGCATCACCTCAGGCTGTCATACTGGCAGACCTCAGGCTAAGCAGAGGCAGGCCTGGCTTAGTCATTGCACAGAAGAATCCCCAAGCAGGAAAAAGAGAAGCTGAAGCTCTAGAATAAACAGTGTATGTGACTGAGTACAAGGCTTTTCTTCCTCTGAGTCAGAGGCGAATCAATTCCCCAGCACAGCAGCACATGGTGCTATAGCTAGAGGTGCTATTTAGAAGATGAGATATCAGACTGCAGCCCTGACTGCTCATGGTCATTAAAGGCTTCCTGATGACTCTTGCAACATCAGAGTAGTTAACCCTGTGTCCTGGCTGAATTCCAGTTTGGATGATTACATTTCTCTAACCTTCCTCTGCACCTTCCTCCTTTACCTGCATTAAATTGCAGAGATTTACTGATGACACCAAACCAAAGGGGGAGAGGTAGTATCAAGCAGAGGGATTAAACTCAAAAAGATTTAGGGTCACAAAACAGAAAGGCACATTGGTGCCATTCAGCGTGGAGAAAGTACAGGCAAGAAACTGTAGACAGTGTATGAGAGAGAAGAAAAAAGCCTTCCATAGCCATGAGGCTTCATTACACAGAAGAAAGCTCTCAGGGAGTGTGAAAAGTCTCCAAAGCACAGTTCAAATACAGGTGAAGGCAAAAAAAAAAAATAAATTAATATATTAGTTGGGATTCATTGGGGTTGGGTGTCTCCACTCTTGTCTTGCTAGAGTTAAACACAGCAGCGTGGGAGCTTGCTGTCCTACATGAACACTGCTCATCTCTCATTTTAGCGAGCTTCCACTAGTGGATACCCTTGGCTTTAGCTGTTACCTGTATATATCCCGGGCCATGCCAAAGTCTCCAATTTTAGCCACTCTTCCAGGCCCTCGGCAGGTAAGGAGGCAGTTCCTGGCAGCAATATCCCTACAAGAAAAGGCAAGAAAACCAAGAGTGAGAGAAGAATCATGTAATCATTTAATAATTTTGCAGAATAGTACCTATTTTCCTGAGGTGTAGAGACCACCCAGAAAAGTCAGTGTTTATGGGTAACTAGAGATGTCCCAAATTCTAATCTCCCACAACAGTTTGAGCAGTTCCACTCCTTAAAGACTTCCTCCTTAAACTTCACTTAATTTCTCCAGGGAGTTGCAAGCAGTGCAGCTGATTTCAGCAACGTACCAGTCCTAGCATCAAGATATCTGGGGAGTGATCCACTGACATGCTCCTACCATGCCAGTTCAAATGTTGTCAGACAAGCACTGTACTATCAAAGACAGGAAGAACAACATGCAGGTAGTGTTTTGGAGACAGGTATGGGCCTGAATCTGTGCATGCAGGTAAAGCTCCATCTCTGCTGAGCTGAAGTACACCCTGAAATGTGAATAATGTGGTGGCATCCCTTGTGGATAACTCAGAAAAGCAAACTACAGTCTGGCCATAGCAACTTCACAGCCCCTTGCAAAGCCACATGCTGGAACTAGGCTCTTCTGATGTAGGCAGAGTGGCCACGCACTTTCATCATAAACAGCAGCAGTACAGGACTAGTGGGAGCCACAGAACAACTGCTGACAGCTTTACCTCCCTCCTGTTCTGCAGGAGCAGGTAACAGTAGTCACAAGGTGTACTTCTGGCTGTACTTGTACAGCTGTTCTTCAGGAGGGAGAAGAAAAGGGCTCCAGGATGAACAAAAAGACGCTAAGCAAAATTCACAACGGGGAGGGCTTTGAAGACTTCTGTCACAAGATTGCGTTTCCCTTTGCCAAGTAGCCAAACTGGCTGCATAAGTGCAGGCACTAAAAAAAGAGCTCAGGATCTCTGATAAAACTACAGACCTTTGCAACCTGATCTACAGCAGCATTTCTGTTAATTGCTTCTATTGTTCTGATTTTATCTGCCTTGCTTAAAGTTGTTCAGCCACTAGAGAGCAGCAGGACATAAACATATCAAACAGGGCATTAGGAGTCCCTCTGGCCTGTCTGCAAGTCATGCCCTTGCTGACACTGATGCCTTCACCTACCTGTGAATGAAGTGGTTCTCCTCCAGGTACTGACACCCACAAGCAATGTCACGAGCCACATGGAGCAAGTCCAGCATGGAGAGGGAGGAAGGCTGGTTCTGCCAAAAGACAAAGGACAAACAAATATGGCTTAAAAGCAAGAACACAGCATGATTGGTTGTTGATACAACACAGGACATGCAGGCATGATGTCATACAAATCCCAGACAGAATCAGAACAGCTGGATGCAATTTCCCAGCTCCATCAGGATTCTCCTTTAAGGTTCTCCCTCTGTTTTGCAAGACACAAATGGATTTCCCCCAGTTCTCATGGGAGACACTTCTGAATTTTCAGCATGATATTTTTTTTTTTGAGGAGGTATGTTGCCTCAACAGGTCCTCAGACACTTTCCTTATATCATTTCTAGTTCTTCTCCGAAGTCACCTTCAACATTGAGAATGACATTTTGTATAATGGCATGAGTCACATTTACTCTTTCCCTCCTACACATCCGTGTAGGTTTTATCTTGCCCCTCAGAGCATTGACACAGGTTTGCTTAGCCAATGGCTACGGAAGATGAGGGCTGCTAACTGCCTCTGCCTCTGATGAAGTCTATGGCCTTAGCCAGCAGGGGACAGGTGCTTTTGTGAAAAGGGCAGGCTGAGCAACAGCTCACATAGTGGGCTGAAACCAAACCACCAGCTTCTGCTCTGAGGTGTTAACCAGTGATCCCTGTGGCCAATCCTGTGGGGGAGGAGGGAACTAATTCTGCCAGAGGGCAGACAACAAACAGCTGGGTGGCAGTGATTGCTTATTCCACAGCTGCCATTTGCCTGGTAAGTGTTTATCTGGGGCCTTAGATATTTGACTAAGCAAACCTCTCCCACCCTCTCTCTGTTGACACTTACCATTCTGCCCAGCGCTCAAAAGGCACACTTGTGCATGGGTCTCTCCTACTGATGAACAAGCCAGCACCAGTTCTCCAGTAATAGAGACTGCTGGATCTACCAGCCTGTCTGCTGTAGTTGTAAAGAAACTACTCAGAATGATGTGGTGCTGAGCCACTTGCTCTAAAGCACCAATAACTGGGACTGAAAATAAGTCCGTGCTCTGCAGCAAGCTCTGCAGGAAATAGCTAAACACTGGACATTATCTAAACCTAAAAAAAAAGTCCTCATGTTTTCTTAAGAGGTTAGGAAAGACCTGGCCTCAGTGCTTGACTAATGAAGTAATTGAAATAAACAAAGCTTGTTTTTTCTGTGGTGTCATAAAACAAAATGACTACATATCACCTGCCTACACGTTATTGTTTACTCAGCATACTTCACTGCATATATATACATATATGCTTCAGTGATTCTTTAAAAGTCTGGACTGTCGTGTGTCCCCCTCCCCCCCCCCCCCCCCTTTTTATGCAGCATAACCATTTCCTAAAAACATGAAAGCCTCTCCTCCACCCACCAAACACTGTCTGGGGGAGGGAAGAATCATCTTTTCACCTCTCTGAGTTGAAGTGACTCACCAGCTCCAACAGAGGTACAGGAACAGAGGATGCCAGTGCCTTCCCCTCCCACCCCCCCACCCTTCAGGGAACAACCAAGGGGAAATGAATACCTCAGACTACCCATTCCTCTACATCTGAGCAAGGCTCAAAAACCTGAAGTGAAAGCTGAGCAAAAATCCCTGTTCTTTACTGTGTAATCAACTGCAGACCTGAGCTATGCTGCAAGGCAGCCTGTACCTTGAAAACACAAGCTGATTTGACCAACGTAGCTTTTCTCTCCCTCTTTCTTTTTCTTTTCCTTCCTCTCTCCCTCCTTGGATGAATTCCTTCCACCTTTTATGTTGCTCAAACAGATGTGACTGCCCAGGCAAGGATGCTTTAGCCATGTAATTTGTTTGAAAAATGAAGGGTTTGGATTCATTTTGCAAGAGATGCAGCCTTGAGGCAGCAAAGAATTCACTTCACAGCTGTTTACATCTTTTGCTCCCTAGATGAATGGACAGTGCTCAGAGCAGGGGGCATGTTAGAAGCACTAATGTGTCACTGATGTGACACCTTCCTTCGGCAGCTAAATCTTGCAAAAGGTGAATGAAATTCTGTGTATTGTTCACTGTAATCACTGCTCTGTGCAACAGGCGGCACAACACAACAGGAAACTAGGATTTATCTTCCAGAATTGTTCTTTGATTGCTTTGCTATGAGTGAGAAAAACTGGCACTGAACTTCTTAGAATGGACAATTCTGCAATGCTCCTATTTCAGGCATCTCTGGATCTACCAGGACTGCCTCTATCCAGAAGAGAGGGATTGAGATATCCTGTAATGGATATGAACTTCATTACAAATGGAATGGAGAAACCCCTCAGGGCTGGGTTTTTCTGGACCCATGGAGAAGCTTGAATCTGAAACTTACAGTAGGCATGGCTGTCATAAACTGACAATTTTCCACATAAGTGACTTGAATTGTGTTGGGCAAGCCATCCCAATGCCTAGCCATTCTTTCTGAGAAGAAATGTCTCCTAATTTCCAACCTAAACCTCCCAGCTGCAACTGCAACTTGAGGCCATTCCCTCTAGTCCTGTCACTAGTTACCTGTGAGAAGAGGCCGACCCCCAGTTCCCCACTTCCTTTCAGGTAGTTGCAGAGAGCAATGAGGTCTCCCCTGAGCCTCCTCTTCTCCAGACTAAATAACCCCAGTTCCCTCAGCTGCTCCTCATAAGTCTTGTTTTCCAGACCCTTCACCAGCTTCATAGCCCTTCTCTGGACACGCTCCAGGGCCTCGATGTCCTTCTTGTAGTGAGGGGCCCAAAGCTGAACACAGTACTCGAGGGGCAGCTCCACCAAACCAGAGTACAGGGGACGATCACCTCCTGGTCCTGCTGGCTGCACCATCCCTGACACAGCCAGGATGCCGTTGGCCTTCTTGGCCACCTGGGCACACTGCTGGCTCATGTTCAGGCGAGCATCAACCAGCACCCCCAGATCCTTTACCTCTGCACAGCTTTCCAGCCACTCTGCCCCAAGCCTCTAGCGCTGCATGGGGTTGTTGTGGCCAAAGTGCAGGCCCCAGCACTTGGCCATGTTGAACCTCATCCCATTGACCTCTGCCCATTGACCCAACCTGTCCAGGTCCCTCTGCAGGGCCTTCCTACTTTCCAGCAGATCGACACTTCCCCCCAGCTTGGTGTCACTGCAAACTTACTGAGGGTGCACTCAATTCCCTCGTCCAAATCATCAATAAAGATATTAAAGAGGATGGGCCCCAACACAGACCCCTGGGGAACACCACAGGTGACCGGTCACCAGCTGGATTTCCCCCTGTTCACCACCACTCTCTGGGCCCGGCCATCCAGCCAGCTTTTACCCCAGCACAGAGTGTACCTGCCCAAGCCATGGGCTACCAGCTTCCCCAGGAGAATACTGTAGGAGACCGTGTCAAAGGTCCTGCTGAAGTCTAGGTGTACTATGTCAGCAGCCTTTCCCTCATCCACCAGGCAGTCACCTGGTCGTAGAAGGAGATGAGGTTGGTCAGGCAGGACTTGCCTTTCATGCTGGCTGTGCCTGATCCCCCAGTTGTCTTGCACATGCTGTGTGATTGCACTCAGGATGACCTGTTCCACAACCTTCCCTGGCACCGAGGTCAGGCTGACAGGCTTGTAGTTCCCCGGGTCCTCCTTGCTGCCCTTCTTATAGATGGGCTTCACATTAGCAAGTCTCTGGTCATCCGGGACCTCTCCAGCTGACCATGACCGCTGATAGATGATGAAAAGTGGCTCAGCAATCACATCCACAGGTAGGTAAGAGCAGAGTTTAAAATATGTGTATATATATATATATATATATACATATATATGTATATAAGATTTTGATTTTATTCTTTAGATAGCGTCTGCAATGCTATCTAGCAAAGGCCAGGCATGAGGCTCCTCTGTGTAACCCCAACAACACTTGTTTCCTATATGACAGATATAGACAATATCCTGCCTCCAGATTAGCCTTCTAGTAATAAAAAACTCTGACTCTCTAAAATGCTGGGAAATAGTAGCTGCATGGATCAGTCCTTTTATAGTTACCTATTTGCCTTGTGTCATCAACTTACTAAATACAATTCAATTTTCTTACCGGTCTAGGCCGTGTCTCTCTCAGGAACGATTTCAGGTCGCCTCCAGCCATAAGCTCTAGCAGGATGAAACGGGGCAGTGCCTGCAAGCTCACTCCAATACAGCGCACAATATTCTGATGATTGAACTTGCTGCGGAGACAGGGAGGCTCAATAATGGATCAGCTTTGATCCAAAAAGCACAATTATAGAAAATAATCAAAATATTTTGCTGTGGGGAATTGTGTGTGTTTTTTTTTTCTGTTTGTTTGTGTGTTTGTTTTCAGAATAAGTAACAAATCCCAAAGGCATAGTAACGGAATAAAGGCAAAGTGCTACCCTTGCAATCCGCCTGTCTACACAGTGCAGAAATGGTGATTGGAGGAGGGGTGGATTGAAGGAGTGGCTTCCTATATTTTGCATCCTTTTTGTGCTACAGCAAGATTTGTGGGTCATACAAAGCAGAAAATATCTGTTAAGAGTTTATCCCTGCATTCCCTGTCCTGGGGTAGAAGCTGGGATAGGGCAAAATTGTTCCAAATAACATACTGATACAGGGATCAGCTTATTGAAGGGATATTCCTCAAGGCCTAGTGCTAATTGTTCCTAATTTCTCCAGGCCTTAATGTGATAGGGAACTATTTCCTTGGATTCTAGGACACAGTCACTGACATATGAAATGACAGCAGCATTGTGTCAATGGCATCTCTTCACAGTCAAACCAAAACTCCAGAGGTTTGTTTTTTCTTCATGCTCTGGTCTCTAAGAGAAATCTGGAGCCCCGAGCACAAGAAGGATGTGGAGCTGTTAGAGCGGGTGCAGAGGAGGGCCACAAAGATGATCAAGGGGCTGGAGCACCTCTCCTATAAAGAAAGGCTGAGAGAGCTGGGGCTGTTCAGCCTAAGGAAGAGAAGGCTCTGGGGTGACTTCATTGCTACTTTTCAGTACTTAAAGGGGGTTTATAAAAAGGAAGAAGGACTCTTTCCTTGGGTAGATAATGATAAGACAAGGGGGAATGGTTTTCCAGAGGTTAGAAGGACATAACCATTAGAGGTTAGAAGGACATTTTTCACTCAGAGGGCAGTGAAGCACTGGAACAGGTTGCCCAGAGAGGTTGGGGATGCCCCATTACTGGAAGTGTTGAAGACCAGGCTAGATGAGGCCCTGAGCAACCTGATCTAGTGGGTGGTGTCCCTGCGTATGGCAAGGGGGCTGGAACTAGATGGTTCTTGAGGTCCCTTCCAACCCAGGCCATTCTATGACTCTATGCTTCTATGATTCTATGATCTTATTATCAATTCTGAAAACTGGGCCTAAAGTTTTTGAATTTGGATAATGAAAACTAGTGTGGACCTTTGTGAAAATGTTGCCCTTAATCATCTGGTCCCTTAGTTTCTTCATTTGTAAGAATAGAATAGGAAAGTAACGCCTACCCCTACTGTAAAATATGGATCACTGTGGACATCACCTCCCAAAGCACCTTTTTTTTCTTATAGTGCTGGGCTTTGCAGGCCTATAAAAGTCTTTGTTCATTTTGTTCATACACACCTAATAATGAGAGCTTCCATGAGGAAGTCCAGCTCATCTTGCTCTGAACACACTTCTGGCAACGTCTGAAAAAGAAAGAACAGGTTGACAAGGAGATGTTTAAACTGACAGCTGTAGAACACCTGACACAATCAGAAGCACTAACATCTTTTGTGGTGATCCTTGTTTCTCCAAAAGAAACCTCACTCTAGTAATAGCTAGACCATTATAAACTAGACCGTGAAGCATGTTGAAAGATAAAGATCAGGATGCATTATCCATCAATCACACTGTCATCCTCCTACCAGTGCAGGAAATACAACAGAGTGCAAAGGGAACAGTGCTGATATATGGGACTCTACTGTGTAGAGGAGGAGGAATGAGACCATAGCTCCTGAGCTCTCAGATAGTTCAATACCACTACCTCCCAGCAAAACTAGGAGCTATAACAGCAATAATGCTGTTATATAACGTCTAGGAAAAAACAAGCTAGCCAAGCTTCTGAAGGACTGAAGTACCCTACCAGTGTCCCTTAGGATTTAGCTATGCACCCAGTGCATATCCATCCTGTAATGGAAAGACTCCTGCCTACAGCCTCTTTGATGTATATGCCAGCTGCTCTTGGCCAAATTAAGACTTCTGTCCCTCTGACTCAAAGACTTTGGACAGGTTACCACACCAGGAAGAGCATGCAGAGAACGGACAGAGGGTGGACTTGTTTCTCATTCTTGTAGTCTACTGCAGCTGTATAGGAAATCTTTGTCTACTTAACTACTTACAATCAACCTCTTTTTATAGAAAGCCCATATGTGACAAGCTGTACCATCACTATGATGGATGGAAGTGTTGCAATAGGACAGCAACCTTTCTAAACACATCCTTCAGTGCTACAGAAATGTTTAATCCATCTTCATTTGTATAATGCATTGGGACTCTTAGGTGGAAGGTGCATGAAACCATCATGATAACTCATACACTGTCACTTACTTTCACAGCCACCTGCAAGGGAGTGGGGTCGCTGGGGATCCCTGCCACCTGACCTTCATATACCTCACCAAAGGCTCCGTGGCCCAAACCCCTGGACAGACCAGAGAAGACAAGAAGGTATTACTACAGAGAACACACGTTATAATGCTGTGGTCACAGCTCACAGAATGGGGTCAGAGTTTTCATGGCAGCAAAACAGGCAGAACTGGATGTTGGCACCGTTATTTCTGATAATTCTCCTTATACTACGCAGCAGATGGGACCTTGATGTAATCTTTCCTGGACCCACAATGTCTTTAACTGGTAGGAAAAACAATCCTCAGAAAGGAACTGTCCCCAGTGAAATCGAACTGCTGGCACTACAGAATGTAATGGGTAGCACTTTCTGCTGCTTTGGTGCCAGTGCTATAGTGGTGGGTTCTCCACAACAGGTCAATAAAGATAGGTCTTAAGCCTTGGCATTTGCCCACCCTAAGCATAATAGTTCCCATGTTTATGCATCAGTACTAAAGAAAACATCGAACAAGAAACTAGGAGGCACAATGATTCTCAAAGGACCTGAATTTTAAATTAAGGATCTTTCCCTTGTTTGGTTTGTGATTCTAGGTAAATAAATAGTGATGACAGCACTTTGTAAAGCTCTAGGAGTTCACGCTGAGAATTGTTACTGTCACCGGTCATATTATGAAACTTATAGTTTTATTTTGATTAAGGATGCAGGGAAAAAAAAAAAAAGGGGGCTTTCACTAAGGCTCTCTTCTACAACAAGCACTTTCCTGGTAGTGCCAGGTCTGACCTCAGAGCTGCACTGAGTGTCCTCCAGTCTGATGTGGGCTGTATTTGCATGGGCTGTTGTCCTCCTAGGTCAAACAGGGGCTGCTAAGAGCAATCTACTCTGTTGAGAGCAGTGAAACAACAGTGAGGACTTGCACTGCCTGTGACTCAACCACTTCTTTAATAACATTTTGTAGGTATCAGCTTGAGACATCATTGTCTGCTCTGCCTGACCAACTTATTACAAACGAAGGATATAAAACAGATCTCTACAGCTCATAACTCACCCACCTCCCCAAAAGCAAAACTTCCCAGCCCCATCAATTCCCAGCTGCGTCCTTTGCTCTCTGCAGCTTGCCACACTTCAAAAATTCTTTCAGAGCCCAAGTGACAACAGCAGCAGCAACAGAGGGTAAAGTTTTGGTTACACCAGAAACTTCCAGATGCAGTACAGCAAGATCTGCAGGTAGAGGGGAACGTGATAAGAATGTGATATGTCTGCAATGCATTGCAGACTGCATGGGCTACTCTGAGCATCATCTTTTTTAGCTCCATAAGGTCCCCTATCATCCAAACTCTACTTTCTGCTCCTACTTCTTGGATTTTTGTTTAACAAACATGGTACCAGAGTAATGCCACATTCACCAGTGGTGTGCACTGCACAGCACAAACAGAGCAGGGTGGGAAAGAATTCTGAATTTTCAAGTCTTCTGTAGGAGACTATTTCCAACTTTACAGAAGTTCTGACCTAGACCTGTCTATCCTGCTCACTTTATATTGCTGTCTTTTTAATTCTATCTTGCAGCCTTAAAACCATTACTTTTCCTCCTACTGTATTTAAAGATGTCATTCTCTATACCAAAGGTCCCAAAGAGTGCCCTACAAGCCTTAGGCTTCCTAGCATTTCATCTGTTAATGCTGGAAATTGGCCATTCATTCCAAGTCTGCAAAAGATGTGTCCAAATTACTCGTGATGACTCTTCAGTTCCTTTCATGATTCTAGAAGATTAACACTGCACCTGTAAAAGGTTAAGGAGACAGCCGAAGTCTAATCCATTCCACATAAACCTAACTACTGCAGATTTATTATCTTTCTAGTGAGAAGGGGCATGAGTCTGAAAGTGTGTGAGTATTTGCATGTGCCTACATGAGTTCAAACCTGTGTAAGAGAGCCAGCATATGTCAGTATACAACATGGGGCATAGGGAAGGCAAAGATGAACTTACCGGATGAGGGAGATGTTTTTGCGAGGCACCTCTTTGAGGTCACTAATGGATGTGGTCTTTCCTGCAAAGCAGTAGTTGGGATTATAGTCTGTCATAATAGTGGAGGTACGCAGCTTGCTTAGTTTATATTCTGGGCTCTGTAACTCCATCTGCATGGCTTGTAGTTCCTGGTGTTTCCGACGATACACTAAATGTAGAGAAAACAGTAAACCAGAGACACATATTCCCTTTGGAAGACAACAGTAGCTCTGTGCTGCACATCTCACTGGAATTAGATGCATGGTCAAATTCCAGTGAATCGAAACAAACAGTGACCACTCACATTTCTGCACATCAAATAATTACAGATTGAAAAGGGAATCTGAAATTATCCAAAAACCTTTGATTTACATATGTTATAAAGAAGCAGGCTTGCTCAAAAACTGCTTGGAAAAAGTAAAATGAATTTCACTTGCAGAAATCTCTGATTTCACAGATTTGAGGTTTTTCTTTTGTCCTGTGTAGTTTAGTTTAGCCAAATCCAATCTTGAGAGACTCTTGCTATAATCAACTTCTCTAAATCATGTAGAAGTGACTAAAAGCCTGAAATAAATTATTGCATCACATTGTTCAAAAAGGATAGACTAAACTGTTACCTCAGAATAAAATATTGTACATAAAATTTATTTATTTTGCAAAACTTCCACTGTTTCTAAACAACAGAATTGGACTAAATTTGAAATCAGTTTAAAATCGTTTTATATTCCTTGAACCACTTCACTGATATCCGTGAAATCTCATTGGAAATTGTTAAATCTGTATGTAGGCACACAAATAGTTTTTAGATATTAAGCATCAACAGCTCTCACAAAACCAGTGACACTTCTGTCCTGGCAGCTTTACACCACAACAAAAGCAATAATATCTCTTAAAAGATGCACTCAGTAACTGAAACCTCCTCAAATTGGTCAATGTGGTTAGAAACAACTACAGAAAACTGACGTTAAGGAGTGCATGGGGGAAGGTGTCATTAAATACAGCAGTAGCTAAAAACCTGAACCTTTTTTCTCCCAGGGCCCAATTATTCTTGGTTCAGATACAGCCCTCATATGAAAATATCATTCGTAGAGAATCACTCACCAATCATGATTCCTGAAAAAGCCAAAATTAAGGCAGCAACCAATGCTGAAGTCACTACAGACAAGACCAAGGAGAGAGGGAGATGAACCACTGGTTCAGCTGTAACAGAAGCATGAGAAAAAGGAATTACATTTGAAATGATCTTTCAGTACTCACTTTTTTTGCAGGCAGATTTTTCTGCTCTTCCCTCCATTTACTCATCTGCTGCTCCTATAGTGTAGAAGCAACCTCTGATATGATCAGCTCTCAGGATCAGGACCTCAAATATCTCATTATTTCACTTCTCTATTTCTGATATTAATTGATATCAATCCATTAAAACAGATGGTTTTCTATCAAGGAATTAACACGCACTCTCTGGGTATAAAAACAAGACCATAAAAGCTGGGGACAGGAGCTGGAAAGATGGAAAGAACATTAAATTGCCCGGTCTAGAGTGCCACTATCAATGACAAATCAGAGCAAAAGCAGGAGGACTGCGATATATCATCTTCTAAATGTGTCTAACCCAGGCAGACAAAACTGATAACATGTGCAGCACAAAGTACTCCATGGCTGCATCCTCACTTGGATCACAGACCTCTCAATGACCGTCTATTAAGGTTCACTTCACCCAGCAAAATGACCATGCTTTTTACCCACTTTACAGATGGGGATGGTGAAAGTACAGAACGATTTTCCCTTACCAATGACAAAGCTGAGAGCAAGATCCTGAAACCCTGGAATCACTTGCTGTAATAGCTGGGCAAGAACATGAAGGAAACCTAGTAACTGAACTCAGAGCATTCAGTTTCTCAAGTAAAGCAAATACAGGTACTGTTTTCTTCAGAGATCCCTCATGCAGAATTTCTTACAGATTCTGCACATGCACTTTATGTTTCCAAATCTACAGGAATTACACCCTTCTGTACCTTGTACTTTTGTTGTTGTTTTCTTAAGAGGACTGTCCTGGAAGTTAAGTTTAGCTGGAAAATTCCTTCAGTGAGTATATGTTCATGATTTCAGAGCAAAATGGAAGCATCAGTGCAAACAGACATGCTGCTCTTTGTCTCTAGAAGACAAAAATTTGACTCACAACACTCAGTGCTGCCCAGTATGCCGAACACATACTATAAAGCAAACCAGTGATGCTGCTGTTTGCACCATACCTCTGCACTGATGTGCCTGTGTTCTAGCAAAATAACTCTTCAGCAAATACCAAGAGGAAAGAAGGTAACATGCAACAGAAAGCCAGTTTTAAGAAAGAGAAAGATAAGACTTTCTGCATGTTTACATGCAGAAAAATTGAAATTAAAAAATCTACAGATTTTTACCATTCATTTTCTGTTTCATACCCTACCAGCCTATCCCTTACATCTACTTACCTACACAAGACACACCGTCCTCAGCCAATTCTGTGCCCGGCTCACAAAAGCAAATGACTTTTTGAGTCTCGGGATCAACACGGCACTCGTCCATCTCACAGTGACTGCAGTTAAGGTGCAGCCTAATATCAACCTCTCCATGCCCCTCTGTCACTAGGGAATGGATGAAAGAAGCCAAGTTAATTACTGTAATGATCAGTCATATCGTTCCCTTGATCCTTTTCTCATGTGGAAAATAATGTCCAGCTAAATGAGCCCCGCTGCAGCTGAGGTGCACTGGCCCTCTTTCAGCAGGTAGTTCTACCAGGTTAATAAGGAGGCTGTTGCCAAGCCTAAGAAAAAAGGTTTTCTCTTTCCTGGTCCTTACCCCCACTGCGATAGAACACTGCAACGTTTTCAGAACCCTTTGACTGAATCTATCAGGCCAGAGTCTGTATTTGAACATACTTCTGGCTGCTCTAAAGCAAACATTTTTTTGATCAAACATATATTTTTGTTATTTTCTGAACGCACTGAAAACACATCCAACACACAGACTTCTGGGCAAACAGGCTTAGGGAAGACTGGAGTGGCAGTAGTTCTGGGAAGCGCAAATGCTTCACTGGACTTTGTTAAGCAATCTTTCTCCCTCGTGTTCAGAATGACACTAAGCTGTATCCAAAGGCTTTTAAAGTGTCCTACAGATGCAAACTATTCTTAACATGGAAGAAACTCACTAAAAGAGACTTCTGACCAACATGAATACCTTTAAGTGCTGGAGTGTATAAAGTACCAATTGGATTAATAAAGGACACACCATCCTCCCCATCCATCTCTGGGTCATTGTCCTCTGCAGCATTTCCACCTACATCAAACCAGAAGTTACCTTAACAGACTGAGGCTCGTTAGCACTAAAATACAGATAAGCATGCATGGCTTCAGCACATTTAGGGAGACATCCAAATGAGAAAAGAGAATAAATCAAAGTATTCAACATATAGGGAACACTTAGTGAACTGTGATACGAAACACTGGACTTCCACCTCTAGAACTTCAAGAAATTTAATAGCTGCAGATTGCTACACCTGCAGATTGTTACACCCTTAGTCCTGTTTTAGGCAGACTGTTTCAAACTAAGGGAGGAAGTTCATCTTTAACCATTTGGATGCTGTGAAAACATATAAGCCCTTCTCAATATTAATGTGGCCAACAGACTGGAAAGCACCAGTGCTCACGGTCTAGTTCAGTATCCTTGTTGATTGAAGTAAGTACTGCATCAGCAGAGGGAATAAATTATCTGATATCCTTCTTCTCCTTTGCACCCTGAAAGCAGGGTGGTCCACCAGGAATGGAGACTGAAGGAATTTATTCTTGAATTGCTCACTTGTGCTTTAGCATATAGAACATATCAGGAGCAAAGTATGGGAAATACATAGAACGTGGCAGAAGCATAGTATGGGCCATATATTTTGTACTAAAAGCATGCAAAGATTCCCCCACCCCACCCATCTTTATTCATCTTTAACCATCTTCAGTGCAAATCAAAATTATATCATGTAAGGCATTCTGTTGGAAAAAGAAGCATTACACAGAAACATTCATACAAAACATGCACTTAATCATTTAAACTCATTACTTCTCAGGATTTCAAGCCTATCATGGACTTGATTTAAGCTGTGGAGAAAAAGGGGTTAAAACATCCACCATAATGCAGATGGCTGAAGAAACTATGTGGCCCAGGAGATTAACGATTAGTAGAGATCTTGACCCCGGTCCACACCAGTTATAATCAACATAACGCCATCTGACAGCTGTCCTGAGACCCACAGCACATGGAATTAGTTCCTTGTTGACTGAAGTCAACACCACTGTCACTATTAAGAGGGGTCCTGGCTGGCAGCCTGAGCCCAGGAACCAAAGGACAGTGGAGACCACCTGCGTAGGACTGAGGAAGAAGAAGCTGCGTCCTTCTCCTGGCAGAAATATGCCTGGCTGCCAGTCTCCAGGACCAAAATACTCAAAATACAGGTGCTGGCAATGGAGCACCCAGGCTGTGGCTCCTGCTTCTTCAGTGCTATAACCCCAAATGGGTTAGTGCTCAAGAATCACAGCAGGATCTTGATGGCACATTCTTTCAGAGTGCAACACCAGGATTACAGCTGAAGGACTGACATCTGGCTGCTTGCTCAAAGGCTAAATGCCGTATGTTCATCTAGTGCTAAAAAGGAAACACACAGACATACTAATACGTAAAGTCTATAATCAAATATGCTATCCACAGGAGAATTAACTATCAGATATCTATCAGCCTTTTGCTAATCATTAGCACTAAAGGAGGGGAAGGGACACCTTGAACATGAAGCCACTTTACCTATATATCCTCCGCCTCCTCCACCTGAGGAGCACCCCCCTCCACCCCCTCCGAAACCCCCTCTTGTCTCCCACCCCCACTTCTTCATGGCCTGGGGGCAGGATCTTCCTCCAGTAGCACCTTCTAGCAAGGATTTTCCTGACCACAGGAAGGAAGTGTTATCATTCCAGCCACCTCCACCACCTGCAGTTAAGAGAAGAGAAAAGGCATAGCTGAAGGTTATTTTTGTGTAAAAAAAAATGCTGTAGGGAACTGCAGAACAAGCACTCATTTAGAACACCTCATCTGAAAGTAAGAATCTCATTCCTTTGTTAGAAGAGATGTCCTTGTAATAGAGTGCTACAGTGACCTCATTTTAGGGCTTTCGACCGTGTTAAACATCTGCATCTCTTTTCACCTACTATGCAAGGACTAGTATTTCCAATGGAAAATGTCAAAAGGTATCCCTACCTACTCCCCAACCACTTGTTACTGGCTTACGGAGCCTTCCCCTACTCTTCACAAAAAAATACTTAAAAAAAATCCCTATGTCATTTCTAACACGGAACAAAAGGCATTTATTGAAATGGATGTGAAAACATTTCCCAGCCCTGCTCAAAATACAACATACCACTGACTCACTTTCAGCTTTGCAGATTGTTCAGTCCAAGGTCTCTACACAGAGTGTGTAATTGTGCTTCTTCTGCATGAGCCAGGGAAACTGTGAGTATGTATACACAGCACAAAATCGTGCAAGGAGATGGATGGTCTCAGAAAACTCCCACATCAAAATAAAAACAAAAAACAACAACCAAAAAATAAAACAAACTTTGCTTATCAGAGGTACTACATTACTCTGGGAGAACGTTGCCATTGCTACGGCTATACAATCTTTGATACCCTTATTTAGGCCAAATATCCCGTATCGTGGGTACATCCTACATGTATCTGTTATAATTCCATGCTCCTCAGACTGTGTTTTCATGAGCTGCACATCAGCTCCACTGAATCTGAGAGCACCAAATACTCACAATATTTTTCTTAAAAAGAACAAACTTTCCATACCTGCAGCTCCTGAATTTCCATTCAGCCCTGGAACAGAGGAATCATTCTCCAGCCTTTCGGGATGAAATGTGTCTGTTTTGGCCCTGTAGGCCCTGCCACCACCGCCTGCTGCAATTATCAAGGGGACTGGTTCTCCATTCTCCATCTTAACAAGTTCAGAAATAGAGGCAGTATTCAGACTGAGTCAGACTCACAGATGGAAGTTCAACCACATGCTCGTTACTGCTGAGCACTACAAATTAACATTGCATTATTTATGTACCAACATCCAAAAGATTAACGAACTGCACTAGTCCTACCAAGTTCTGCAACTGAGAACAGTGGCATCAGCAGCTCTGTGAATTGTACCTACAATACTGATAGATCTTATAAAGCTTGTAATGTTACTGTGTGATAACTTTTATCAAATGAAACAGATAAGGGGAACAGCTCTACCTAGTGCAATACAGTATCTCCACTGCTAAGGGGCAGCTACACTGGAAACTGCCTGAGCATGCAAAGTTATGTAGAATTATGTAGAAGCTGGGTGATTTAAACATACTAACAATGGTGTGAAACTGGCATTTGCAATGAGTACTGTCTCAGAGAGAACACAACAGTAAAGATTAAGTGTCCTCTAGCTACAGGGTTGCACATAGAAAATATACAGGCTATATTCAATTTTTCTTGTCATTGCATTGTATAAGCCACAAATGTAGCTGAAGTTTAATGTTCTACAATGACAAATTTGAATAAAGTCCCGTGGAATTTGCCCTTTGCTGTAGTTTTATGCTTCAGAATCTTAGCTTGCATTGAAAAGAATCTGATTCAAACATGCAAAGGAAATTCCAAGACACTAAAGCAAGTGTGGCCATACCATGTAGCTATTCTGAAATGTATGAAGAGCCAGCTCAGCTCACTACGGCTATCAACTGGAAATGAAGGACACGCAGAACTCACTTTGTGGACTTTTTCCACAAAGTGCTGTACAAAGGTGTATAAAGGGCTCTAAGAAATTTCAGGCTGTGATGCTGGAGGCAAGTGGCAAGATGTGTTTATGCTGAAGGTGCACAAAGACTGTTTCCATACCTTAAATATATAAGTTGCTCCACCCCCACCTCCACCTCCTCCTGCCCATTCATTGACACTTCTGTTTACACGTATCTCTTCTTCAATCACATTGTTTTCTCCAATACAGACTTTCTGAATAATGTCATTAGTCTGCAAACAGAAGAGCAGGGCTGAATTCTGGCAAGAAACCAGAATCTCTCTGAGATCCTCATATACCCAGGCCTTGTGGTCCCTCTACCCTCCCAAACCACAGGTCCAATAAATTGTCCTCCAGTGAAATGACATATCCAGAGGTGAATGTTCTTCCAGAAGAACCTATTTTTTTTTTTGCTTCAGTTGTGGTTAGAAGAATTTGTTACCATTTTAATTGAATTATTTTGATGTTAAGTTCCGTGTTGATGTCTATCATCATGAAATACAGCTCCACGAACTGTTTAAATACAATATGTAGCAGAATTTCCTGCAAATGCTTTGTACTGTTAGCCAGCTGCATTTCACAAGCTGGGGAAAGGAGTAACCAAGTAATGGGTTGGGGCCAGGCAGTCAGTGTATGTCTATCCAGAACTAAGGTGTACTGGAGATGTAGCAGAGTTAGCTTTACGGTCTACAGCATGGACAGTAGCAATGAGCTCAGCATAGATTAACCATTTATCCAGACTTTCAAGAAAGTTTTGTTGTTCCTCTCAAGCTTGTTCTGTAGCAGCAATTACATTATTATTACCAAAGCTAGCTTGTTCAAAGGCTACCAAAATAGGTGCTATCCCCCCTTTGATTGCAATGTTGACACAATGTTAAATAAAATTCGTAACCTGAAAGCCTCCACATTTCCATGTTTTTCACCAGTTAGCACCAAACGTAATGAACTGTCTGCATTAGGCAAATCACTGAATTCACTAACTAATCTCAGACAGCATTAATCTATCATTCCTAAGTACTTCTGGATCTAAATTAGCAATTAGCAATTTTTTAGCAATTACCTAAAAAGGGTAATTGCTGCTTCGATATTAAATTGGAGCACTAAAGTGTGTGACAAGATGGACTCTGCTTTGAGTATCTGTAAGCTGCAAGCACTGTTACTAGCTTATTTCATTTTATAAGTTTCTGAGTAACATGATCTTGTTATGCACACTGAATTCACTGAGTTAATGATGCTTTATGGGAAAATGCACAAATAATTGTATAGTGGGACTGTTCTTCTGTTTCCATCTGCTTTCACATATGTGTTTTCTTTCAGAAGAGGGACATGATAAAAACATCCTCCTCAAGTTACAGACTATTCTGTTAACACAGCGTGTGTTCCAGGTTATGTCAGAGAATGAATGGCATCCATTCTGAGTGTGTAGTCTTGTCTATGGAACTAAACAGTCCTTCTCTACCCTGTCTTCCCTTTCCTTAATTGATTTGGAGTTGGGTGGAGATGATTAATAAAATGGCAAAGTCAATGGCCCAGCGGAGCCACTAGATTACAACTGAATAAAAATAAAAATCCTTCACAACAAAGACATAGCTGATTAGAATCCAATCTAGTAAAGGTCCCTTCTACAAGTCAATACAATCTCTTTGCCTCCATGAAGGAATTACATTAGCACACAATAAATTCTCACTAAGATTACAGTGGCCTGCAATTTAATGAGTCCATATGTTAGACTGAGCTGGAATGTCCTAGTTATAGACGTTAGATGGAAGTTTGAGTTAGGGCATTTCCTATTTCAAAGAAGCTTCTTATTAATGGTTTGTTTGTAGATGTGTGTAATTCAAATTTTAAGATTATTTACTTCAGAACCCAGCCTTGAGAACCCTTCTTTCTTGTCTACATTATTCAACCTTTTCCTGCTCTAAAAGACAGCTAAGCTTTCTTCCCTTGGACGCCAGCCATTTAAAGGTTGAGAAATGCACAGCATTTAAATGTCCAGCTCAAAACTGCAGGTAAAATTTCATCACATAATGCTTAGTTCCCTCTGTAAGAATCTCTTATTCTCTTATCCTCCAATGAATGCTAAAATATTAACCTATTATTATGCCTGCAAAATGGCAGAAGTTGTTCCTTTCCATCAAGATATTTGCAGCAATGTTTAGTTAATAACACAAAGATCAGGATTGACTCAGCACTAATTCATTTATCTTCCCCGTTCCCATACAGAGAATAAGTAAAAGGCCCCGGTCAGGTTGGCATCTCCAGTTGCAGAGTATTATGACAATGGCAGGGCTGGATACAACAGCAAAACAAAGAGAAAGTCAGAGGGTAGGAAGGCAGGGTTGTCTTTTCTCTCCAACCTGCCCCCTGAGATGCTCTGAGATAGCAGATCACCCAGATGCCTGATCAGAAGCATATTTTCAGTGGACCCTGAATGTTGAAGGGGAAGTGAGCACAGTGACATGGTACTTTAGCTTTTGACATTCAAGACATCCTAGTAAAACTGTAGCTATCCTTTGAACCACATAACGTTAAATCCCCTAAGGACAGTGATTTTCTCTGCAAACAGATAAAACTCCAAAGATTTGTAGAAGGTATTAAGTCAAAACAGAAAGGACAGTCACTTACACTAGGACAAGCATCTTCTCCTTGCTGTCCCACCAAGATGTACAAAGTATCATCCTTCTGGAGGTCAAAAATTCCCAGTACAGACACACCATGGGACCTCACCATAGTGTTCTTCCCTCCTTTCCCACCAGCTGCTCCATAGCCTGAGATGCTGCAGGAAAAAGAAAACAGGAATGTGGAAGATAATATTAACTACTTGTGGGCACTGAGTTCTTTGCACACCTCAAATGTGCATAGTGTCACAGGACCTTGCCCCAAAGACACTCTAAATACATCTAAACCCAAAGCTTGAAGACTGAGGTCTTCTGCTCTATATGGCTCTATGAACTTGGGTAGCTACAAAACAGATTCTTTCACACTGATTTGCTGAGGACACAGTGAGCAAGTCCCTGTAGTTTCAAACTTCAGTATATGAAAACCATCTTGTTTCTCAGAAGGCATACCATTGACAGGTTTGCAGCAAGCACTAGAAAGAACGGAAGCAGAAGAACCAACAAATACAATGCATATGGCTAAAAGGACCATTATGTGCAAAATTGACAGAGAGACTTGAGAAAGCAGACCATAACTGGTCCTGACACTGTCGACCAGATGGGAAATAGTTCTGCAGTTTCCAGGACCAGAATGTAGAAGAGTAGATGGTCACACTACCTGCAGTAAACAAGGAAGGCAAAAGCTCCCTGGCTTAACTCACAGTCCCCATGGACATCACACTATCTCTGGCCTGGAGTGGCTAGATTGCATACAGAGGCTGCTGCAGTCTCAGTTAAGGCATTGGGACTTTTATTTCAAGCAGCCAAGATTCAGAGGTTCTTATTGTTGTTGATGTATCCAAAGATTTGACTGTAGTACTGTATTGCTCAGCTCCTCTCCCTTTCTAAGTACATAAGTATTTTACATATTCGAAGCACTGTCTATTCACAGGCCTTCAAAGCACTTTACACATCATCATAAAGCACACACCTCTGCTGCAACAAAACACAAAGTTACTTGACTTCACTAGCAAATGAGTGGTAAAGCAAGTTCAATTCAGATTTTATTTCAGCAGGTGATTCTCCACTGAATTTAATAGCTCTAAATAGCTATTTCCATGAGAGCAAAATTAAACCTGGAGTGTGTAAACAGTGACTGCAAGGCTAGGAATTCAAAATTTTCCCTTGGCTTCCTACCCATTACACTAAAGGTGCTGCTCTCTTCTCTCCTTCTCTTCTCTAGCACATGATGAGCCTTTGCCCAGCACAGTCCTGCAGGCAGTCTATAAGAAGAACAAGCCAGCAGGGCTCCATGTGCACAAGAACCCTGACAAGGTCAGGCAGGCAGCTCCCTCAGGGGACAACCAGCTCACTTTTAGCTATCTCCTTGCTTTAAAGATTAGCATGAGGAACTCACCTTGTGATACCACTCTGAGGCAGCCAGCATGGAGTAATTCTAATGTTGAAGTAAGCATGGAGCAACAAGTGCCTCATAAAGCATGTTAGATCCTTGCAAAGTGACATGATTATGTTCATGCCACTCTCAATAACCAAAGCAATCATTCCTCAGTTAGGTTGCACTGGATCCAGCAGAAAAAGCAATGGACACAATACTGGGCTCCCTTGAACAGATGCTGTATGAACCTGAAGACTGAGCTGATTTGCTGTAGCATTTCATTATGGCTAATGAGGTGCACTATCAGGCACAGCAAGCTGGCAGGGCTAATCAGCTATGATTATGGGACATATTTTTCTGTGTATGAACAGATTTTGCATACAAGCGATGATGTCAGGAAATTTGAAAGAACCCATTTTTGCCTCATTCAAAGGCTGCAGACAACAAATGGCAGATTTGGGTGACAGCCATTCCATATTTAAAATGCGTGTCACTATTTAAACAGATGGGTTATCTTGACTTCATGTTATAGCAGGATTCCTTTCCTTTCCTTTTTTTTTTTTTTTTTTTAAATGAGAGGGATCCGTTTAACCGTACTTTCACTGAAGAAAGACTCAGACCACCCTGAGCATGTGTAAGCAGAACACAGAATATCTTACAGTGTCTTCCTCCTTTTCTTTTTCTATGACACATGTAGGAACCAAAAAAAACAACGGTGTCTTTGGTAAGGAGCAGAATGTGCACAGGGCACTGACAGTGCAAACCAGTTCTGGAGAAAAAAAAAATCCCCCTCTAAGTAGATACGTTATGGGAAACACTGGAGATAGTTTTGAGAATATAAAAAAAATGCAGTGTCTAGGCTGGCCAAATGAGAACAGCATCTTGCATTCCACAGTCCTAGGTTCTTGCTTTACTTTACAAGGAGAGACCATATGATAGAGAACAGTGGAAGTGACATCAAATGGGTCACACAGCAACATAGACCAAAGAATCTTGCTTTTAAAACAGAAAGGATTTGTATAATGGATAGTTACATGTAATTTGTTACTGCTTACTTCTCTCATACTTGATCTTACACCTAGATGTGGGATGACAAGACCTGAATGCTTAGAAAGAAATCCTGTAAAGAAAAACATTCTTTTATATTGCCTAATTATTATACAACGTGCAGTCTCATGGGATCGAACCAGCTGTTATGTCTGCATCAGCATGAGAGCATGTAGTACCCTAACCTTTGAATAAAGCAGCCTACAGCACGTGGCAGCCTACCCAGGCCTTCATAGATGGTGGGGTTTTCTGGGTGTGGCCAGCTTGTGTTAGCAGAGTTTTGTGAAAGGTTGAGCTTTCTATCTTTGAATATTAATAATAATAAAGCATATTTTGTCTTGTCTTCACATGAGCTATATTTTTCTTATTAAATTACCAGAAATGTAACTCACTGCTCTACATTACGTAGTGTAAAATATACCGATGTACCGTAATAGCTTTCTTAATAGCCCAACAGCCAGCTGGAGGATTTTATCTCTGGGTCAGGTATATTGGAGATGGCTATCGGACAGACTTATAGGATGCACACTACAGCAGGTCTGCAGAGAGGAGCTGAATACAGGCGGTGGGTCCAGACCCTGGAAAACCTAGAATCGATACTGCAACTTGACATTTTCCTAAGGCTATACTGGGGTCTTTCCTGCCTCTTCAGCAGCTCAGAATCAGGAAGATGTCAAGTTAATGGGCCTAAGGTCTGTAATTGCTGCCTTCTTTCCTCAGGCTGTGAATTATCTACTACAGCCTTAAGAGGTGCAGAAAAGAATGTCACTCAGTTAATGATATTAGCCATTTATTATCTATACAGATTTTAAAAGTCTGTTAGGTCTTTTATAGGACTTAAATAGACAGGTTCTTCCAGCAGGAGCCTCATTTCACCTGTGGTTCATATTGTGTAGCAAAAGTCAGCCTATTTTTACAATAAAATTTTGGCAATTTCTTGACCTGCGTTATTAAAGAAATGACAATGTTGTAAGTTTATTGGCTCTTCTCTTTTGGGCTATACTTTATATCTCTATTTACTGAATGCTGGTCCTGAAAAATTTCATTCACCTCAGGCAACTCATTTTTGATAGCTGAGTAAAATATCATTAATGCTTTTTTCATTACCATCAATCCTTGTGGTAATAGGCACTCAGGTAGAGCTTGAGGGTAGCCTCGCCTAACCATTTTCGCAAAACTGCTTTGCAGTAGACTTCTGTTAGAGACTGATATCTAGTCCGAATATTAAAGTTCTTTTTCAATAAAAAGAAAAAAAAATCAGAAGTAGCCAGTAAGTTTTAACTGAAATTTGTCCAAAGCCTTCACTGGAATTTTCTGCTTTGAAATCCATGGCACCATCATTGATTTCAATAGGGACTGTTGCATTAAAAATACGCTAGATAGTCCTTGATTCAAAGTGACAGTTCTGCTAATAAGCTGATGCATGTAATGGCTTGATGTTACCATTCAGATGTAGTGGGCTATTTTTTTGTTTTTGTTGTCTCCCAGCAAAAGCAAAGAAGAAAAAAAAAAAGTGAAAAAGTGGTAAAAATCAGATTAAGTCGTAGTGAGTTGCATCTGATCATCTCCCTTTAAGGATGACTCCACAAAGGGATTTAAGCATTACCACCCTCAGTAACAAAGCCTAAAATTTAGGTGTCTGGCTTCCAAAATCAATTCTACAGTGGTGATCTAGGCTTACAGGTTCAACTTACTATACCTAGATTCAAAACAGTCAGGGTGCTGAGCAGAGCTTAATGCAAGCTTTTTCTTCTCCTTTCTCCTTCCTTGCCTTGCCTTGCCTTTTCTTGCCTTGCTTTGCTTTCCCTTGCCTTTTTCATCAAAAAGTTGCATCTAGTAGTCAACAAATCTGAAACTGGAAAGGCTGGAAATCACAGAATTAGGGAGAAGCAAAACCCATGTACAGCTGACTAAATTTCTGATTATAACAATATATATGCCTAGCATGTATCCACAGCATGGGAAAGTTTCAGTGCAAAGACACAGTACAAGAATAAGAGATGGTTCACTTACCTGTACGTGTTGGTTGCTGGTACTCTCCAGATCTGAATGCCTTGGAGAATCCCTTCAGCTCCTACGACCACACTGAGGTTGGAGTTCCTGTAGGCATTATTGCATTGGCTCTGTGTGGGGCCATAGGGTCCACTGGCACCACATGTTGTGAATAGCCAGTGATCTGAAATGAGGACAAGCATGCTCTGAACACCCAAAAACAAAATGGCTGTTCTGCTCTTTATTCACTTTCTGTTGTTGCTGGATCAAGAGAAGAACCTGGCCCAAATGTTCTAGCCAGAACAAATATTCGCAGAACTCTTTCAAATGACTCATAACACTGTGCATTTTGGTATTTGACAGCTTTTCAGCGTCAGCTCCTGAGAATTACCACAATGATAAGCACAGCTTTATTTTTTCTAATTTTTTTTTCCAAGTTACTTTTTCTTCTTTTTTTCAAGTTGGAATGACATTGTTGACTTCTGGGATAAGTTCACTATAGAGTTGTTTCAAAAGTTAGCACATGTATAGTTGTTTGTATTTGTCATATTCTTGGTATTTGCACATGCTTTGCAGACAGTGTATTTATCACCAGCAACCCAAAAGAACCTGTACACCTTTTGCTTCAATAAACTTCACCAGTCATTTGCTAGACTGAAAGTGTATTGTGCTATTTGTGATCATGATAATTCAATACAACTATTGCAAGTGCATGTAAAGTGCTGCACTATTGTGCTATTTGCACATCCATGATCATGACAATTTAATATATTGAATGTGACTGGACTTACAGTGCCAAATTGGGCATCACTCCGAATCTAAGACCAGCTGCCCTCAGCTCCTCTGATATTTGAGGACAAGCTGGAATGCAAGGGGGTTTAGGTCCTGCCAAACTTCCTTGCCCTTTAATGCAACACTAGCCCCATTCAAATATGTTTTTAGAACAAGGCTTTGCTGATTTGTGCCTCACCAATCTGAGTTTTTAATTTGAATACATGATGCTGAAATGTCATCCCTTTTCCAAAAAGATTCACTATTAGGGCCAGCACAGCTGCAAGACCACAATGCTCTTGTAAAACCCACCCTAACATGTTTGATAGTATATCAGGAAATATTTCCTAGGTAATCAGAACTAGGATGGAAAATAAGTAGACCTAGCATATTTGGTGCACTTTAAATGTGCATCATCCATACTTGTTAACAAGTATCCATCTCTCATCCATACTTGTTAACAAGCTAAAACACAGTATCCAAAGAACTCCATTATTGGAATTCATCCTGCTGACGTAGAATTTGTTAGTAGAATAAACTGCCATTGAAGTCAAAAGACACATCCAAAAAATATATTTCTACAAATTGCATCAGGTCAGCCAGTCCTCTTTTTGGTATCATTAAAGGGTAGTAATTTTTCCCCCAGCTTCCTCAAATGCAAAACAACATATGTAGACTCCTTCAGTACTAACTCGCTCAGACAATGAGAAGATTAGCTGGATCTGCTTCTTGGCATTTGGAGCTATTGTCTAAGCAGACCTGGTCTAGAAATGATGATCAACATATTTTTGGCCAAGAGGTCTACCATTATTGTTCCTGGAGTGGCTTACCTGCCAGAAATAAAGGCAATACACTAGTTTAGACATGCACAAGTTTTCACAAACTAATCATTAAGATGGACTAAATTCATTCTTATTAAAAAATTCAGTGCACAAAATGGATCAAACAATTTGGCAGGACTGTAAGAAATAAAGTGGCTGGTGCTTCTGAAAACTCTTCAAAACAGTCTTGGCTGTTTCAGAGGCAATGCAAAACTACTTTAGGAAAGCTTCCTAATCATAGTACTGCTGAGAGAGTAAGCTCTTCTGTCTTATTGCAAAATCTACACCATCCTTCCTCCAAACCCTCCTGGATGGACCTTCTAGGGACTTTGCTACCATTTCTTGTTTTATATGAATACTTACACACTTATTTTACTATTTCTCAAATTCTTCAGCAATGGGTGGCTGTATAAAGTCTTAAAATTAGTAGACAGCAAATGGAAGAATTCCCCTTTCCTCCTCTGAGACAAATGCACCCCTTCACTCCTCCCCTCCAAAAACGTGAACAGGTATGAGGGAAAAGCACCTAAAAAGGCAAGTAGTTCTACAGGTCCCTATGTAAAATGCTTCAGTAGCTCTGATCCTGAAAAACTTACAGTCTTATACCAGAAGTTACATATGTTTATTATTTTTCTGGAAAAAAAAAAAAAAAAAGAAAGAAAACCAAAGCAAAATTTTAAACAAAATGGAAGATGAGACTCATTCTGTCAGCTATCACAGTGATTTAACATTGTAGTATCCCAGTGGGCTAAGCCATCTGCACTGAAACATATGTTTAGTAAAGCAGATAGGTAAATGTCTTCACTTGGAACAGTTAGAAGCCATTTGGATGTCTCTGGTGAAACATCAAAAATACTCCCAAGGGTAGAAGCAGATGACCTTCAAGGAGACAATACACCCAAAACTGGAGAGAATCAAAATGGAAGACTGAAAGTGATAAAATCTAGCACAGACCATAGCTTGCGCAGACTGCTACTGTAGTTAAACTTTGCATTTATGATTTACTCCAGTTAAATAAACCTCATTCCTTAGGTATCTGCTCACCTGGCAGAATTACCTCTAGACTATCACACGTGCAACACAGAGCATGGCTGTACCTGAAACTGGCAGATGTTGACTCTCACTGGGTTCCAGGGACAGGGGATCAATAAACTGTCTTATTCCAAAATGCTATTTAATGATCCCCAATGTCCTGTCAGAATAGAAGAAAAGTGCCCTCCTGCTGTAAACATTATGCCTCTAGACTTTGAACTGAAAAGCATTGGTACTTTCCAGTTCTTCAGCAGATTAAAGGGTGCTTACTTCCAGTGCAGAGGCAATATCAGGGTAAGACCAAATACATTTAAGATTAATGAACATGCATCTAAGCTCTTAGAACCTGACTTTTAAAGCAGAGTATGACAAGTCTGAAGAATCAAAAGTCACAGACATATTATGCCTGCAAGTATGACATGACATAAGGAACCTGGAGATGACTGAGTACAGAAGGTACTGACTTAGATTGCAAAAGTGGTGCTGTTGTGTTGACACGGTGGCATAAGCAAGAATATATCTAAAGCCTCCTTTGTTCTGCAGCTGCTGTAGTCAGTGCTAGCAAACATACTTAATTGCGCAGTCCAGGTAGATGGTGAACAAGAAAGGGATGAAGACATGTTTCAGAAGCAGTAGAGCTTGCCAAAGACATTCTCATAAAACATAGCAGGAGGAAGTCTGGCCCAAGTGAAGTCCATAGGCAGCTGATTTCAAAGAGCAAGGATTTCAGTAAAAGAGAACAGACAGGTGTTGCATGAGCAATGCATTTGTCACTGCTGCACTGACTTGCAAACAGTAGTCTTCCTGCCATTTATATTACTTTCATGTCTTTATACCAAAAGCTATTCCAACATGTAGCAGCTCTGTTGCTGAATTAAATGGGACAGAATATGGCACGGGATGATGTTGCCCCTCATTTCAACATGATAAGGACAGATAGGTCTTCGTTACTGTTTTGGATAGGTCTCAGTTACTGTTTTGGATACAGACTAAAAACCTCACACTTTCCTCCCTCTTCACTCTTAAGTTACACAAAACCAACCCTCAATCTGCAGATACAGCAGTAACCAAAGGTCTTAAACCACTAACCTAATATCAAAATAGACTCAAAGTAATCCCTACCTTGGATAACCCACCGTTTCTTTTTTAAGGTACGAATAACCATTCTTTCATTCCCTTTAAAGTACTGGTTTTCCCTGATTCTAGAAATGACTGCAGCACGTCTCATGACCTCAAAGACAGCATTTATAAGGGTTGCTGCCTGACACAGCAGTTTACAGTAATTCAATTTGCAGCATTATTTTAGTCTCCGAAGACTAAAGAAGCAGCCCTGGAGTGAAACTCCTTAAGCAGTTAGATGAGAAACACTGATGCCCAGCTGTGATCTGTTGCATGCTGCATGGCGTGCCTCCTTGTTCTGCAGCGTGTGACAGGGTAACACTGCTGGCACCTCACACACACCTGACAGCAAAAAAAGCAGGATTCCCCAGTCTAAATCTTCCCCAACAACTAGCACATTTTGGTATGTTGCCCAACTTCACACAAGTCACAGATGGCTGATTTCCAGAAACAGCTGGGCATTGCCATAATGAAAACTACCGGGCAGCCAAATGCAGGGTCCCTAATATGTTCTGACATTGGCAGTTGGAAGATACTAGCTGGCCTTAAGAAATGGAAATTCCTTTCTGGGATGTGGGGAAGAAAATAAATGAACATTGCTCTGAGATCAGGGTATTACATTTCAGTGAATAATTTATACATCAGTTCATTTGATAGAATGCCTGTTTCCACAGGAAACTTGACAAAAGAACAATTTGTTCTGCTGCTTGTTCACCCACACATCTGCCCTTCTCAAGCTCCCTGGCAGTCTCCCCACCAAACCACTAAGGTCCCAGGAAAAACATTTTGTAGGAAATGCTATTTGGGGTCTATCTAAATAGATTTTTAAAAATTTATTCTTCCCACCTTTTATTCACAATTTACATTTACCGATATATTAACACAGATACACACGCTGCTGCTTATTTTCTTCAGCAGATCAAGAATTCTTGTTTTCACCCAGCTTGGCTAGATACATAAAATGCGCAGCAATTAACAGCAGTGGAATTTAGATGCAGCAAAGAGGAGCGATGCCCTGCTTCTGCAAAGAAAAAGAACAAAACCCCATAAGACTTAAAATGACTAATTTAGTTGAGGCTCTGACACAACTTGAAGCCCAAGGTAGCACTGCTGCAAATAACAAACAACAATGAAGGGAAAACAGTGGCACAAAGCCTAAAGTACATTTGTACTGCTAATGTAGAAAGCAATTTCCCTGCCACATACAGCATATAAACTCCATATCACCAAACAGCCACAGGCCTTTTAGCTACACTTCAAGGGCCTATAGGTATTAACTGGCATTTCTTAAATTAAGTTGGTTTGAACCAAGTTTCAACTTGTTCCAAGCCAAAGCTTTACTGTGATTTGAGAAAATCACAAGCTAAGCACTGAGGTGCTGGAATTACTTTGGACTCTAGAGTAATGCACTAATGAAAGCATTGGTGCTTTCCGTGTGTAGGCACTGTGTAAACCATGTGTAGGTGCTGTGTAGAATGCACTGCCACAACCTCTCTTCAGGCCAAGATGCTATCTCTACTTCCACCAGATTAAAAAAAATAAATAATAAGGGTTATATGGCCTAACACTTTAAGGGGCACAGAAACCCCAGTGACTAAAATTATGAAAGCAACTAATTCTATTAATTGTCCCTCAGAGACTTCAGTATACTTCTTCCTCTAAGGCAGCTGTGAGTGAATATCATGCCACGAATGAGCAGAACACTTGCTTCATCTACTTGTAAAAACATTCACAAATTCCCTTGCAATATTTGGGCAATATGGCAAGTTAGAGGCTGACAGGATACTGTGCATCTTAACCTTCACTAACATTTGGCTGCCATTAGCATCACGATATGTGTGCTAGGATATACCTTTGATTCAGTACATGAGCAATCTGAGTTATGCATTACCAGTAATTCCAGGCTTGGTCTGTGCTAGAAGTCTGTAGACAAACTATACTGCAAACTTATATAAGAAACAGGTTTAGTGCTGTAAGGGAAGAAAGACCTTTAAATTCTGCTGCAGGTTCTATTGTTTAATAGATAGCAGTAATCTGAGATCACTCTTTTCCAGAATTAAGTTTGCCAGACATTAACAGGACTGGGTAGGTTTGAAGGATAATGGTAAATTGCAGACCTAAGTTTTGCTTACAGATACAGTCTCTGAATAGTTAAACACGTCTACACAAAAACGTTAAGGGGATGTGCTACGTATGAGAGTATCACACTATATATTAGGTAGAAATTAGTGAGTCTTGATAACAGTGCTGTAAACCATTACATAGGTATGGCTAGACTAAGAGGAGGCCGTTTTTTTCAGTTATTTATGGAGTTACTATCTCTACCCTGTCTTTCCATTCTGTAAATGAAGAAAGCAATGTGGACATATTTTTCAGTTCAACAAGAACAGCATCTGCACTAATGGTGAATGTATGCCTCATTTGTCCTGAGTGTCATTTCAAAGAAATACTCAGAGCTTCTTTCTTGTCTGTACAGATTAATGGAACACCGCCTGGGCATCCATTGGGGAAATTATCTGTGGTCAGTATAACAGGACAAGGGGTGACTTTGAACGGTGTTGAGAATGGCTTATTTCTTGTTACACTTTGGAACCAGGAACTAACAAAAGGAGCATGAAGAAAATTAATTTATTTTTCTCTTTTATATTTCATGTATGGAGAGAGATGGAGTTTTCCTTAAAGGTTGCTTAGTGAGAGATGCTATTAATTTTATGGATTTTTTTTTCTGTTCAGAGTTGCAAAAGGTGATAGAAATGCATGTTGGATAACAGAGACCATATCAGGAGGAGGTGGCAAAATCATTTCAAAATATTTCCTGAGATTTATAGCAGTTTCTGCACAATTTAAACTGTTGCATTTTAAGGAGTAGTGGCAGCTTTCAATTTTAAGTTTAAAATGTGTTAACTACCCCATTTATTTCAATTATATGATTAACTCTGGAGAGCAGTAATTCCAATTTAACTGTTCTATGTTGGTTCTCAGTACTGCACCTCAGCTATTTTTAAATCCTCTAGAGAAAGCAAGTGTAAACTCCGCAATAAAGAAATTCATGACTACATAATCTGAGATCCCTCTATCCATCTTTAAACATTTTCTATCACTATTCAGAATGCTACTTTTGTTGGAGAGGAGGGTGCTGAGCTGTCTGTTCACTGTGTTAATTGATGCTTAAAACAAAAATACAATTCTGCAGATACCTTTATTGCATTATGCCAACAGTTCAGTTAGTATAATTGCACGCAAAGAACAACCAAATGTAATTTTCTTTTACTTAATACTCGCTCTGCTGTTCCTTTCAGCTACTTCATCTGATTAACTAATGTGACTCAGAGTTCTTCCGAGAAACAGCTATGTAAGTACTTGTAACAGGACTCTCCCTGACAGAAAAGAAAATCTGTGCAACCACTAGGTGCCGTGGGGAAAAGACTGGAGCTGAAGAAAAATTGTAATCCAGTCCAGAAAATGATTTGATGACAGTTTCTATGCAAGAAAGCAGGATCACACAATGGCAGACTGGACGGCACAAAACATCACAATATTTGAGGGGGAAAAGCTTAACATTTTTGTTCGTTTTACAACACACTATTTTTGTTCTGTATGACCTGATACAAGTAAGTTGGCAGTGGGATAGATGAGAAGCTGAAACATCAAAATAGAGGCTATCCTCATGGTATTTACAGCCTACTCAGAAGCAAAAGAAAGCTTTAATTAAAGCTTGAATACTCTGTTTCTTGTCTTCTTTTGCTTACTGAGAATACTATTTTTTCTCTTCCCAACTTCCATTATTGTCATTCATTTTCCTAGAGTTCCTCACTAGTGATCTCTGTCTATGCCTGAATTTCCCATATTCTGCCCTTGTCTGTAGAAGGAAATCACACTGGTTTGATTTAAATTGGCTTCTTAATTGGTAGTTGAACTCCCTGTAGAGAGATGCTCTGGTTTAAGCAGCTTTCAGTTTTACTTAAACTAATACCCAACTGATATTAAAACTAACCTGAAGTAAGCTTGGTTTACATGGAAATAAACACCACAAAACCTTTTATACAGATCTAACTATTTCAATGAAAAATCCTTGTTACACTAAAGTTACTTCAATCTTCTGGCATAAGTGGGCTTTCTTGCAACTTTTTTTGCAGGCTTCTTCCAGAATCAAGTTTCACCTGCAACATTTCAGCAAGGAGCTGGCATTCCAGTGAGTGACGTGTAAATTCATTGAAAAGGAAAGCCTTTGCCTTGCTCTGTGGCTATCTATCTCATGGCCACCTTGCACTGCAAGTGACTGGGCAAAGTACAACCTGCAGGGATGTTTTGTGTGTCAGTACTGGTCATCATCAAGAAACTTGAGAGAATAACACCATCACACTATGTGGAGAATAAGACCATAACTGGGGTCTTATTCTCCACATAGCGTGTTCATCAGCCTGTGTGTTACACACAACAGTGTTGAATAGATCTCTGGAAACTTCAGGATCTTTTAGGGTGTGGCTGTGTTGTATGTTTCAAACCTTTTGCTGGACTCCTGTGTACAAGTCCTGGAGGAATGCCAAGCCATTATGAGTAATGGTAGGGCTGAAGCAATTCACTGGGTACGGGGCCTGAGAACAGAGAGGACAGGGACAGTGGTGGTGATGATTGTTCATCACTTCTGCTGAAACTGGATTTCTAAGGCAAAACCAGCAGGTGCATGTAAGAGCTTGTTCTCAGTTACAAAGGAGCAAATCTAGTCCCTTATCCTTGAAAGCAATGGAACTTGTTTGGATATACTGTCAGGTAAATAAAGTGGTACCTGTCTTTCAGATCGTACTTCCTGCTGTGCAGGCTGAGCAGGCTCAAGGACCTGGGGAAGGCATTTTATTATCCTGTTGTCTCCTGAGCTATAGAAACAGCATTTTCCTTGTTTTAATATGATTTCTTAAGAAGGAAATACTACAGCCTGTGATCCATCACACAAGCCAAAGATCACATTAGCTGTAATTACTTTTGGCTGAGCTCATATCGGTCAATGCAGTCTTTGGGACTTCAGGGTGGTGCTGATCCTGTTATTTCACTAAAGCAACAGTAAATATGGGCCCATGAAAGCAACAGCCTTGACAGACTCAGCCTGAGGTTTCTTAAATGCATTATAGGATGTAGAAAGTAACAAGATTAAATCTGGTTAAAATGCATAGCCCAGGGACCAAACAAGCATCTGCACTGTTTACCGAGAGCAGGGACTGAGAAACACAAAGGGAAAAGGTGATTTGGTATTGTGGAGACACTCAGAAATGTAATGACTTCCCACTGCAAGAAGCTGCAGCACAAGTTTGCTGATGTATGCCCTGCCTGCACCAAGAGGGCACAAAGAGGGAAAAAATGCTGTAGGAGTGATTTCAAACCCCAAGGGCTAGAGACAATTTTTTGGGAGAGACTTGAACAGGATGGAGGATCAAATGCAGAAATTAGGCAAGATGGCTTCAATATCACAGGAATTGCCTTGAACCTTCACCCGGAGTTCAATACAGATGATTTCTATTGCTCAGAGTACCTCAGTGACCTTTTCTTCTACCTCCATACAATTTGACTCCCATTATTTCTACTTTCCAATCATTTCTTTAAATTGCATTCTCCAGATAGAACAGGGAATAGAGGAGCTAGAAGATGTGTCCCATCATATCAGACCTAGTGAGAAGAAGGAGGCAAAAAAAGTAATAGCAGGGAGAAGCCTATGGCCATACGATTTCTGGCCTAACACCTACACACTCACTTTAGATTAACTTTGTGTCCAAAGTTCAGGCCAATTGCCAATCCGATACTGGTATCTAATGGCTTTTGTGTTACTAAAAGAGTAGGTATCCTGGATAGAAAAATACAGCAGGCTTGGGCAACTACATTACCACGTAAGCATGGACACTCCTATGGAAAGTCCATAATCTACACTTGTGTGCAGATCCTACCTAAAAACAACACTGAAAGCACTTGAAAAGCGGTTCAATTTAGGCAGGTAATGGAGATACAGGTATCAAAGGAGACATTTCAAAGGATCCACTAGGGGGAGTGGTGCAACAGAATTGGTGGGCCTATAACACAGAGGACAAGACATCAAAACCATCCTCTGCTGCAGGCTTCAGTCCCCACCTGGAGTACTGCAGACACATCTGGGACGCCCAGCATAAGAAAGATGTGGAACTTTTAGAGTGGGACCACAGCAGGGCCATAAAGATGATCAGAAGGCTGGAGCACCTCTCCTATGAAGAAAGGTGCTCTCTAGCTGGGGATGTTCAACCTGGAGAAGGCTCAGAGGGGACCATATTGTAGCTTTTCAATACTTAAAGGGGGCTTAAAAAAGATGGAGAGCAACTTTTTGCTAAGTCAGATGATGACAGGAGAAAGGGGAATGGTTTTAAACTAAAAGAAGGAAGATTTAGTTTAGATATTAGGAGGAAATTTGCCTCAATTCAGGTGCAGAATCTGACACTTGCTCTTGTTCAATTTCATGTGATTGGTGATTGCGCAGCCCTCTAATTTGTTAAGATCAATTTTGTAAATCCTCTCTACCCCTGAGGGAGTAAACAGATCCTCCTAATTTAGTATCATTTGCAAATTTACTTAGCATGCATTCAAGTCCTGCCTCCAGATCATTTATGAAAACATTAAAGAGAACCCTAAAGCATAGCATCCTCTCATAAGGGCTCATTCTCCCTATCTAATACATCACTTCTGCACTTTTCTTGCTGCATGATGCTCAGAACAGAAAATATCAACAAACTCTACTTAATGGGAACTCTTGGCCTACACTACAGACATCAGCCTCCACCACCACAACTAGAGCTCACTGCCTAATTCAGCTTTTCAAGCAGGCATTGAAGACTGTGTTGAGCTTTTGATTGCACTGGCCAGACTGCTGCTGGTATCAGAGCTGACTTAACATGAGCTCATGTGTTTCAACAGTACACTGCAGGTAGAAGAGTGAAGCATAACATAGAATAGAACAAATCCCTGGGCTTACTCACAAGGTAAAGGAGGCATATACCAACCATGCCCCTGTTCTCTAACTTAAGAGAGGTGATATTTTAAATCAGCAGGCGTCTACAGCCCTATATGAGGAAGAACA
Source organism: Netta rufina (assembly GCF_964035555.1). Lineage (NCBI taxonomy): Eukaryota > Metazoa > Chordata > Aves > Anseriformes > Anatidae > Netta > Netta rufina. The sequence continues at coordinate 18,490,304 of NC_140125.1, forward strand.
GCTTCACACAGTGCTAAGGGTGGCATTTGTAGCAAATGCATGTTTCTCTCTTGTAGTCATCCTTCATTTACATGGTCAGTCCTGCTCCCCCAGATAGGTCTGGAGTGCTGTCCCAGGTTAGTTGTGGCCACCTGAACTGAATCAGGAAGAAAAACCAGCAAGGAAGAGGGAAAAGCGGTAGACTGTAATAGAAATGCATATGTAGCTCCTAAAACATATATTAGAATGTGTGGGCAAGCCTGGAATGCGGAAGAGACAAATGCCTGGGAGACAGTGATGTGATGGGAAAGGAAAGGAAAGGAAAGGAAAGGAAAGGAAAGGAAAGGAAAGGAAAGGAAAGGAAAGGAAAGGAAAGGAAAGGAAAGGAAAGGAAAGGAAAGGAAAGGAAAGGAAAGGAAAGGAAAGGAAAGGAAAGGAAAGGAAAGGAAAGGAAAGGAAAGGAAAGGAAAGGAAAGGAAAGGAAAGGAAAGGAAAGGAAAGGAAAGGAAAGGAAAGGAAAGGAAAGGAAAGGAAATCTTGCATGATTTTGTATCACACCATTACAACTAAGCTGGAAAGGGGAACCAGGGCAAGAACCAAGTATACAAGACTGCCATTTCTGACAAAAATTATGTCTTTAAAATCAAGTCCCATGCTGTACTTTTTCAAATGAGGAATGAAGATATTACTGAAAAAAAGGAAAAGTTTGAATTTTGTTATTTCAAACCAAGCTTATATTAACTACAGATGAGTGTTTAGGTTACCACATCCTGGACTCAGTGAATTTTGACACTTTGGTTTGATTCCTTCCTATTTTTAAATGATCATGAGATCAAATAAATCTGTTTTACAATTTAAAAGCAATCTTTACTTTAAGAAGAGCCTCACTCTAGTTCTTTTCTTTCACAAGCCTGCAATCAAAATCCAAGTTGCAGTTAACAGCTAAAGGTAATTGTTTTCTACATTTTTTTTTTTTTTGTTTGAAAGAGACTTGGGAAAAGATCTGAGGAAAGGCTTTGGTTAAAAAGAAGGAAAAAAAAAAAAAAAAAAGAATCATATTGCTTTTAGCCACATTCAGTTGAAATCTATACTTGTTAGAAACCTGCTGTCTGAGAATGCTTCTCAGATCAGACAATTACCTGCTGGACCAGAAATGGGGGCAGTGCTGAGTTGGAGATTTCCCAGAAGCTTTTGTTCCCATCCAAACTTTTTCTTGCCACCTCTACTAGTGAGCAAATTGCTTGAGTCTGGGGTAGTACTTCGAGGTATCTTCTCTCCATTGACTAGAAAACAAGAAGTCACAGATTGATTATCACTGTGCTGAGTCAGCATGTAATAAAAAACTCAAGCTAAATTAACAGCTGGAGGCTTCTCTGCTGGGAATTAAGAGCCTGCAGACACAGGATATAATAATATTAAAATGAAAGGACAGATTGACTTTCCATTGCTGTAATGGGAACTGTGACAAATGAAAAATAAACAGGAATGGGTGGTAGACAAAACAGCAAATGAATGAAGACACAAAAGAGAAATACAGAACAATCTCTAGCAAGCGCTAGAAAGTTTCTCTTTTAGCCAGTAAAAATTTGTATGTTCTTTCTTAATTAGACTACTTTTAAGATCTCTTTGATTCTTTAGAATACTGGAACCTGAAGCTGAAGTTCTTGGTACTTATGCACAGAAACCAAAATGTATCACTGCATAAATGGAAACACTCATAGCCCCAGACAGCACAAACTAACAAAACACAAAGCAGATGAAACTTTCTAACTGCTGTTGGATGAGGAAGTGGCTCAGAGGTTTTCAATGTACTAAAGATGACAGAAGTTGTAGCCTCAAGCCTAGGAGATGAATGAACACAGTTAAGTTCCACCATTCAACCCAAGGCAGAGGTTTCCTGTGTCCACAGTACCAATCCTCAAGTAAGTTGTTGGTCTGAGGTATAGAGTGACAGATCATTGAACACATTTACAAATTAAACATTTCAGTATGCATGAGATTATGAGCTAAACACAACTGTTCAATAAAAATCTAAATGGGGTGAATCTGGCAGCAGAGGTATAGACTGGGCATATTTTAAAGGCTGGTTGATCACAAAGTTTGGACCTAAATCCATATTTTTCCCAAAAGTAGGAGAGAGGAGAGATCAGGATGATTCAGACTAAAAGGCATGTCAGTCCAAATAAAAAAAAAAAAACACCAACAACCTTGTTCTAATTCAACTGTAGCATTGTGCCCAATGTTACTGCAAAGTTAGTGTCAATCACTGCCTGTCTTTTCCTAGCCAGAGTCCAACTGTCATTCATTTTGATAACTGTCACACAGCAAGCCAGGTCATGTGGAACTCTGTAATCACAGACTGGCTTCTGCATCAGCCTGTGCAGGTAGGTGATGCTACTATCTTAGCTGGAAACTGACTCTCCCACACCATACATCTTACTATCCATTTACTGCCAGACTCGGAACCCATTCACTAGTCAGTTCTTCTAAAAGGATACGAATCCGAACAGTCTCCTTCATCTTAGCACAAGTATTTCAGAAACATACCTTTTTTCAAGTCTTTTGAAGAGAACAACATGCAATCCCCTCCCCACAGTTTCAACCCCTCTCCAAGTTTCAGTTGCATAGCAAATAAAAGGCAAACCACTTGCAGATAAAAGGAAAACTTACTTGTTAAATAACAGTCCAGACTAAGGGAGACATTGTCAAAAGCAATAATGGCATCAGATCCTTCTTCCCATGAAGCGATGATCTGAAACCAAAACCTGCACAGATTGGAAGAACAGGGATTAAAGTCTGCTAAAGGGACAGAACAGAGCTATTCACAACTAAAGCAGTTTTAGAAGGGAGAAATAAAAAGCTTTTCTTTCATATACAAAATTATTAAATTGATAGAGAAAGCATCCTAACCCCTGACAAGCAAAGAGGATCAATCTTGGGAGGGGGGCTGCACATGAATAGACAGAAAAATGAATATGGCCCCTTGTCCTTCCAGGGGCTTACAGCCTGAAGCAGGTGCCAGTACTTGTGCTGGGGGGTGTCAGGACAACAGTTAAAATACCCTGACTTCTGGCACAAAAAAATCAGACACGTAAGGCGATTTTATTCTCACAAGTGTTTTGAACCCAAAAGTGCTAGGAAAAGTAAGTAGGCTGGAGCTTCTGATGTCATTTAGGAGTTTTTTAAAAGAAGCTGACAAAAGCTGAAAGAAATTCAGTAAGTATTTGGGACTGCTTGAGGAAGCCAAGGATATCTAACAGTCCTGGCAGTCAACCCTCCCTCCTTCTCCCCGCCCCAAAACAAACAAAAAAAACAACACCAAACGACCACCACCACCACAAAACACAAGAACTGTGTAGTCCATAGGAACTGGAGAATTCTTTATCTCCTTGTTGAAGCTCTGCAGGTTTGCCTTACAACACTTCCATATTCTCATCTGGCTTTTGCAGGGAGTAGGCTTTTGCCACTCTGATGTTACCAAAAGAAAGATCACTGTAAAATCACCCGCAGTGGTATTACAAGTCAGCAGGTAGAGCAAAAATAACATACAACCTAGTATTTCAAATCTGATTGTATACAGACCACAGCATTTTTTTAGGGCTTTCACAGATTTAGGTTTTCTCTTTGCTTAGTAAATGCATGTTCTCCTGATGCATATCTGTCACATTAAGTCCAAATACTGTCCTTATGACAGAAGAACAATTTATAAAGCAACTGACCACGGCCTGGAAATCAGATACGATATCAAAAGGTTGTATCAAAACTAGAAAAACATGAAGACAGCATATGATACAAGCTGCAAGAGAATAAAAAATGTTATTTAAACCTTGTTCAATTTTGTATCTTGATGTCTTACAGTGCCTTAAGTTAGAGCTGTTTATGTGTTTCTTTAATGTACATAACTTCCTTATGGTTCCTACTTCTAGATTTTGGAATAAGATTTTAGCTAGAATGTGTATTCTTGCAGTTGTTCCAGTTTAGATGACAAGTTGATGAACAAAGTATTTTTGTGAAGCACTCCTATTTATTTTAAAAGGCTGTACAAATCCTGTTTCCTGCACTGCTGCAATAATCAAAATGCCAGCAGAATTTTCTTCTCACAGCTTGTAGTCCTTTATGTATGGTTTTTGGTCTAAAACATTTTATCTCATCTTTTTGGCAGCTGTCAGTATTCTTACATTAGTCTTGTTGCCTCCTGATGTTTTTAAAATCTACCCTTTCTGTCACCAACAAACCAAGCTCACAAAAGAATAACCAAGTGACACACCTGTCACAGAGCACTGGCCCTGGTACTGAGCCCTGGGGGACTCCACTAGTGACTGGCCTCTAACTGGATTTAATTCCATTCACCACGACTCTTTGGGCCTGGCTACCCAGCCATTTTTTAACCCAACGAAGCGTGCGCCAGTCCAAGCCACAAGCAGCTGGTTTCTTGAGGAGAATGCTGTGGGGAACGGTGTCAAAAGCCTTGCTGAAGTCAAGGTAGACCACATCCACAGCCTTTCCCTCATCCACCAAGGGCATCACTTTGTCATAGAAGGAGATTAGGTTCATCAAGCAGGACATGCCCTTCATAAACCCATGCTGACTGGGCCTGATCGCCTGGCTGCCCTGCAAGTGCTGCATGATGACTCTCAAGATAACCTGCTCCATGAGCTTCCCTGGCACTGAGGTCAAACTGACAGGCCTGTAGTTTCCCGGGTCTGCCCTCCGGCCTTTCTTGTAGATGGGTATCACATTTGCTGGCCACCAGTCGACTGGCACCTCCCCTGATAGCCAGGACTGCTGATAAATGACGGAAAGCAGCTTGGCCAGCTCCTCCGCCAGATCTTGGCGAGTGGCTGCAAAATGGCGGCAGTGCCCGGTTGAAATGGCGCCGCTGCTGCTGCTGGCTCCGCCTGTGCCTCGTCAGCCTCCCTCATGAGAGCTGCCGGGTCCTGGCGGCTCCCTCGGCTGTCTCGAGTGGCCTCAATGACAGAAAAAAAGCCCTACTGCCTCAATCCCTCCACTCCACCACAGAATGCATCTGCCCCAGAGCCAATCTTGGCAAGAGATGGATAAAAAAGACGAGATGGACACTTGTGTAAAGGTGTAAAGGCTACTGTTCATCTTTTTTTTTTTTTTTTTTTTGTACTTACAGGCAACTGAATACTTCTGAAAATATTTCTGGGCAATTTCCTGAGCAGAACATAAGCTTCATGCTGCAAGGTGTTAACCTTTGATGGTCATGTCCTGCCTCTCCAGACAACAAAAGGTTGTTCTTTCATGAGTTATCACACGGTCAGCCCCTCAGAGCAGGAAAGCATGATACAAAACAGTATTTCTGTCATGGAGGAAAATGCCATCTATTTGCCTATACAAGAATGCAATAGGTTGTGTTTTACTTAAGGGAGAGCCTTGCCAGTTTCAACTTCAGGAACACTGGGACCAGCACACATAAAAAGTTTCTTGAAGTTCACCAGGGATGAAAAAACTGGTAGAAAAGCCCCCAAAACAGAAGAATTATGTGAACATCAAACACTGTCAGGACCATCAATGCTGCTCTGGTTTCCTATTAATCTGTGTTTCTTTTTTCCTTTTTCCTTTCTTTCTCCTCCTTCTCCTTCTCTCTCTCTCTCTCTCTTTCTCTTCCTCTTTCTTTCTTTTTCTTCTTGTTTTAAACACAAATGCAGGTTCACCACAAGCCTTCTCTTGAGACCAGAATTTCTGCAACAAATAGTTCATCTTTTTCTCTTCTCCAATTTAATGCCGCTATTAATTTAGAAATATGATGTCTTTCAAATTCCACTGAAACACGATCATCAGTTAACCAACATTTCCATCATTAGCTTTGGTGGTTCTAGCTTAATGGGCTAATTAAGGGAAATTTAATCAAAACTGAAGATGGAAATGTCACACATCAGTGAGAAAGGAAAAAAAAAAAAAAAAAAAAAGCCACACAGATGATCTCATTCCCTTCCCCTCCTTTTTCTTCCTTCTGTTTGATCCTATACTTACTGAAATCAATGAACCAATTCCCACTGACTTTGCCAAAGCTGATAACAAAACATCAAAAAGCATAGGCTGCTGTGGTGGCTTAGTGTAATGCTGTAGGTGACAACATCTCACTGGTATTTTCACACAGCTCCAGGTAGGCTATGCTGACTACGCAGCCAATACTTGAACTAGTACCTATACAGCACGTATACTGATCCACCACACCATATACACATATTCACTGTTAACACAGACGCTTTGGTGGATGGCAATGCAAGACCATTCCTGAAGGTAAATATATAGAAGCAGTAAAACTAGTGCTGGCAATTTTGTCACAGCTTTGTTGTTTATTAAATTCCAGCAACATCCTCACGTGGAATGCAATATTATTCTGGATAACTCTGTGTTTGTAAGATAGATTTCTTCATAAGAATCAAAATATGCCTGCTATGAGGGGTTTTAATGACTTGGATATCAGAAAAAATGTTACTTGAGGACTGGTGGAAATTACTTTTTTCTGTCTCTTCTTCTATTTTATTTGAATCCAGGAGCACAGATAGAAAAAAAAAGCTCTTTAGATGTCTGCCAATTGGGAAGTACAAGTTACAAGCTGAGCTGTAAACGGAACTCATAAAAAGGCCCCTTTTAAGAATAAAAAAATAAAAATTAAAAAATTAATAAACTGCTTGAGGCTGATGGGAAATGTGGTACCAGGTGGGCAAAGAAAATAAAAATAAAAATTCAAATCTCCCCTTTGGGAACATCACCTCAGTTGTTTGAAGGATTCAAGTTTTACTTAAATTTAAAAAACACTCAAGGCTGACTACTGATCAAATACTTCAGAATCATGGATAAGAAGTGCCACCAAAGGCATAACAAATTGTTTTCCTTTGATTTGTTTCTTTGGCCCAACTCATGAAATTAGAATATAGATGAACAGTTCTTTGAAAAGTAGGACCAAGCATATTCCAATTCAGTCAAATCTGACACAGAAACAGGACAACAGTGAACCTTCTGGACTGTAGTCTTCTCCACTCCTCACAATCTTTGAATCCTGGGTTTTACTTCAGGATGGTCAGTATTTGAGCTTAAGGACATCATCTTGAGTTTTCTGTTCAGTTCAGGTCTTCTTTTTCCTTACTTACATTTTCCTTGATCCTAACAGAAGACTGTTAACCCCCCAAATATCTGGGGCTTATCTAAAAAGGGAAATACAGAACCAAAAGTATGAAAATATATCTATAATTATTTTGGTATAGCCGCCATGAAGACAAACTGTTTTGCTTATGTCACCTGTCTTTAGGCCTTCATTTTGCACAGAAATGTTAGCTTTTGGGTGTATTATGTCCTTTCCCATGTGGACAAAAATAAAAAGCATTCTCCTTGTATAGAGGACCTCAGAAAGCTCATTGTATGTGAATTCTCTGCAGCTTCCTCCCTTCATTAGCAACTCTGAATTCCACCTAAATTTTGTCCCTGGCTCATATGGACCTTCCAGGTTTCCATTATCCAGACCCAGGCAGCTGTCTTCATGCTATTATTTTAGAAAGGTTCATAATAATTATTTTTTTCTTTTTATCATAAAGACAAGGATTATTGAACAAGATTGAATATTCATCTCCCCTGTAGTCAATCCATGAAGTGACACGATCATATTGTACCTTTATGTACAGATGCCATTTCATAACTTGTAATGTTTTGCCTCTGATGGAACTGATTTCTCTTTCTACCTAGCTAAAATAATTATGGCTGAACTTGCTTGAGATTGAGGTACTTACGGAAGAGAAAAGTTTCAGGTCACTAACCCTTATTACATTCAGGTACCCACTAACTTCTCTGTTAAAAATGATGCATTGTTAGCTCACCTCACAAATGACGTACTATTTGGGATAAGAGACATATTTAGGTGGAATGAGATTATTTGGAGAACTACAAGCATATTAACCAAACTCAGTTACAGTGATAGAATTGCCATGTAGGAAGTTACTTACTAGCCAGTAATAAAGGTTGAGTTTCAAAGGTGTTATTAAGGGCAACCATGCAGAATATATACTTGTACAAAAACTATCACAGGTACACTGCACACACCATCACCAAACCCCACTTTTTCAGATTAACAGAACAGCTTTCACCAGAATAATTCTATTTCAGAAGGCGAACATTATCAAACATAGTTAATGATACAAAGCAGCAGGAATTTGGGGTTTTATAATCATGGCAGAGCCTTTGAGATGACAGGTCCACTGGGGCCTGATGGCACCCACCTGCCTTCATGGGGGAAACATTTCTTAGCTCATAAACTGGTAAGACCGATTGAGAGGGCTTTAAACTAGGATTGATGTGGGATGGGGGATACCATTAGGAATACTGAGGTTAAACCAAGGGGTGGCACTGTCTGAGGGTGGCAAAGCTAATGGGAGCACCCATGCTACTCCAGGGAGCACTGTGGGTTCAGGAGCACATGAAATGCTTGTATACCGATGCATGCAGTGTGAGGAACAAACGGGACAAACTGGAGCCTTTGGTCCTTTCCCAGAGCTATGATATAATTGGTATTTGTGAGACTTGGTGGGATGAGTCCTGTGACAGGAGTGCTGTTCAGGAGGACTATCAGCTGTTCAGGAGGATTATGCAGGGCAGGCGAGGCAGGGGTGTTGTACTATATGTAAGGGAGAGATTAAATTGTACAGCCCTTGCCATTAGGGATAACATGGAATCACCTGAAATGTTCTAAGAGTGTTTTTCTGCCAAAATATAATCCACCCCCCCAACAACTTTCTTAAACATTTGAGGTGTCTGTTTCTAAAGATAGAAGCAGTCTGATTTCTTGAAACTTGTCCTTCCTTGAAGGGCAATAAGCCAAACACAAAAATTATGGCTAAGCAGCTTTTGAACAAGCATGCTTTTGAGCAGCCTTAGGGCATATTATCTTGTTATTAATAACGCTTTCAATTCAGCTTCCCAATCAAATTGGATGACGCTTTAATTTTGTGTGGAACTGGTACATTAGTGTGCTTTATTCAAGAGCTTCACTTCTGTAGGATGATTTAAGGTTTCTGCTCCTCCTGTAGGAATATTTGTAATACCCTGCTTCACTTGTCTAATGCACACCCTCATAGCTACAAACATGGGAACCAATTAGAAAAAGACAAACAGCAAGCTTTCAGCAGCACCATCATAGAATTCACGTCAAGTAAATAATTCTTACAGTTCATTAAGACTATCAGTCATTTATCTCCAAAGATAAATGCAATAGCATAAATGCAATACTGTAGTCTCCCCAGTACCACTTCAGTGTATCACTTCCATAGAGTTCCTAAGTTGTACATCATTCTGGATTTCCTGAGAAGCAGACTTCAAGATGGTGAGAAAGGTGCCTGCAGTATTTTCAAGTCTCACAGGAAGGACTGGTTTCAACTAAATCAGTCTTTATAAAAGTCTTTAAAACAGTACAATTTCTGTGAAAATATAAGGATTAAAAACTTTTCAAGAGACACCAAAACTTCAAAATTGTCTTTGCTTAAGTCTTAACCTCCAACAAACCCTTCTCTCAGTGAATGAACCCAGCTGTCTTTCTCTGTAAGTAATGGGGAAATAAGGATGTCAAAAACTTATACATAATAGCACTGTATATCAGATGGACCTGTGATTCCACATGAACCACTACTAGCCTAGTTCCTAAGATCAAAGTATTCTCTGTCTGTCTGTGCAACCAGAGAGAATTTAAAGAAAAGCAATAGTACAAGAGTACAGAATAATTCAGGTAAAAAACATTCCCATGGCAACATTAGAAAATTAGTCACATAAATAATAATGGCAAAATATACCATTCTTCAAAGTAAACACAGCTGAAGGGAATGAAGCAACTAGGTATTTTTACAAATGGTACTTCAGCATTGACTGCACAATGCAGATATTTTTTAAATCTTTGACGCACGCATATTAATTATACATTCAGGACGAAAGCGTTGGCAGTGTCCTTGTTGTATTTGCAGCCTACATGCATCCCCAAGAGCCAGCAAGATAAAAGACATATTCATACAATGTTTGTTCAATTTTCTTATGAGGAAAACTATCCCTTAATGAAATCCATTATTTCTAGGGCGCATATTCCCCAAAAGACAAAGGACACCAGTGCTCATGACACAGACTGTAGATGCATCTTATCGCCTAAAGGCCAGGGCAGCAGGAGGTGAAGTATGTTTGTGTCTTCTCTATAAAGGTCATAGGCCAGAGTACACACAAAAAGTAAACAACGGGAAACAGATTATTCCTTTAAAGCTGAGCTGTAAGAAACAGCTAAAACAACACTCTGTAAACAAGAATATGCTACCAGATTAAGCATATGCTACCAGATAAAACTACGCTTAAAGCCAGACTACAGTCATAACTGAGACCCCTTCATTAAGCTTATCCTCCCGTTACAGCTAACACAAAGGTATTCAGAAACATTCTTGTCTTGATTTTGCAGCAGGTTCTTCTTCCCATCTCTTTCATCCTCAGATCTAAAGGTATTGGACACTGAGGACTTTGATATCCAGAAAAAATATAAACTACAGAGCTCACATCAACTCGAACAAATCACGTAAGAGGATTAAAACATGCTACTTAAATAATATGTGAGTACAATAAGCATTTCCAGTCGATGAAACAAAGACACATAAGTTTAAGCTCTTTGTTGTAGAACACCCAATTTGAGAACAACCACCATTCAGGAGTTTTGAAGTTCTGTGCTTTGCTCTAACTACTCAGAGTTTCAATCCCTGGCTTTGACAATATACCTCCCAGGGACAAAGCAGTTCCTCTCCCTGAGGGAACTATTTTTGGGAGTGATGTTGCCATTTTAATTGCCAACTAGCTAGTGATGAAGTGACTTATCATCGAGAAGGAGAATGATGAGGAGAGACTCATACCTATCCAGTATATCTGGGAGAGGTAAGATCAACCACTGCCATATTCCCAAACCTTTGCTGTTAGCCGAATACCATAATGTCCTGCTCTGCTCCTTTCCTGTCTTGTTCTCAACCAGCACCAAGGATATATTTCCCAGCAAGACACCACGGATGAGCCATGACATTCGTAGCTAGAAGAAAGAGAACACAAGAGATTAAACATCACAAACATTACCCAAAAGTTAACAAAATTCCCAACTCTTCTTTAATTTATTTGTTTTCTAATCACCAAGAATTCAATTCTATCTCCCTTATGTCCATGTAATCCTTTTAGAAAACTTCAGTTTCACCACTGGTGTAGAAAACTGTAATACTTAGCATATGCTATTTACTATTGGAGCTAGTGGCCTTTCTTTTTATTAAAGTTGAGTCCAAAACAACCCTAGTTTTGCTTTCACATACATACTATAATTTTACAGGGTCAAGTTAGTACCTCTATTATCCACACTACAGAGATCACTCTCCCCTTAGATGCCTAAGAGGTTCAAGTTAAGGCAATTACACAAGTTAAGACTGATTATGTGACAAAACACCAAAACTCGTTTAGAGAAAATTTCAACTCCAGAGAAGAGCAAGGTCTTGCACTTGCCCTGCATGTGAACTCCTTCCTCTGTGTATGGAAGCGAGGGAAGATGATTTTCAGAGTCAGGACTGATATAATGATATGATTGGATGCGTTTGCATAGCATTTTGTTGCAAATTGTACATAAGCTATTGCAATTTTTAATGGGGGGGCTCTCTCCTTCTCATTTCTCTAATGGAAGAGGAAGGGTCTCATGGTCGTGACTAAACTTTAGTAAAAAATTTATAAATCTACTCTTTGATCCTTTTTGCTCCCCAGTCATGGAACGTCCAGAGTCGCTTTGTGACACAGCTAGGGAAGGGCTGAGTTCATACCCAGACGTTCACCAGAACCAACTGGTGAAAGAGGCTGCTGACAAAGGTTTGTGGTATAGGAGGCTGATGCCCACAGACTTCAGGATATTTGCATGGATATTCTTAACTGTTAGTACACACATGGCCTTAATGTCAGGTGACAATCAAGATTAAAGAACCTGATAGGCATTTTATGTTCCCTTCAATACCACTGGAACACCTTTCAGAACCGCTTAAGTCCTTTCCCTTGAGAAAAATTATCAGGACTAATCTCATTTTCTTTTTTTTTTTTTTTTTTTTTTTTATAATATCTTTGGAAACAGGACAATGACCAGGCTGATGCTAGTGGACATGTAAAGTATTCAACCTATAGTAGGAAAAACAACTCCTCTTACTGACTGTCCATATGTGAAGCAGTTTTAGTACCCTAATGTCAACACTACTGTAACACCCTATGTGAAATTTCTAATACAGATAAGTTGGGACAATTCCACTGTTCCATTTTGACAATTCAAAATTTGAGAGGTAAAGCCTTTGAAGGTCCTACTACACAGGGTCTTTCAGACTTCTGTCTCCTCTGGAGACCTGCCAGACAGTGAGAGGCAACATCTACATGGTCAGAAGTGAGAAAAGAGCAAGCCTGTGATAGCTATTAATGTAACACTAGAGCAAAAGCTGAAGCAACTGATGAATTGGAATTGATGCCTTTGCACACATGTCAGCTGTTTGAAGGAAAGAAGTAGTTGGCATTAGATGTGGGAGATCAGCTCACTGGCAAAGTGCAATATGCAGACTCTAATGAACTGGCTCTGAGTGAATCGACTGTCGCTGTGTCCAAATGGGCATTCCTGGCTATGATTTCTATGGCTTCTAAGCTTCACAGCAGGGCAGTGCAGGTCCTTTCACACCTGCTGCAGTGAACCAGAGCAGATGATGAGCTGGATGCCATAGTAAAGACTTCTGAATGAGGCTGGCATTCACTCTACAGAATACGGCATCAATGATGGCAGGTGGTACCATATACACAATGGATCCTGTAAACAGTGCAGGGGAACATTTGGAAAAATTGAATCTGGGCTGTTGGTGGCATATCCCTAACATTATACATCAAACATCTGCCTCTGTCTTAAACTAGCAGCAAAATAGAAGCTAGAAACATCATTGAGAAATTAATTAACCATTACAGGTAGACACTGGCTCAATGGCGCTTTGCTTTTTGGCTTCAGAGCCCGCCATAACCAATGATTAGCTGTTCGTATGCAAACACTCTGACTAAGTAAATGAAACACTCTAAACTGATTTGGGCAAAATTAAATGGAGAGAGAACTCACAGTTAAGACAAGCATATTGTAGCAAAACTTGGGGCACATTGCCCTGTACTGTGAATATTATCTATAAAGAAGCCTTCTGGAGAATCCCCTTAGCCCCTGAGTTTGTGGAGTATCTGAACAGACAATCAAGAGACTCAATTCATCCAAGAAAGAACATTAATCCTCACCAATATCAACAAGGTTTTTGAGGTTTAACAGAGAGGTCAGGAAAAACAATGAGCGTACAAGCTGCATAATTTCAAGACCACCTGAGAAGTGAGCAAGACTGGCATTTTATTTTTGTATACTCAAAAGAAGTAAAATAGTAAGAACCTTTAGGGTTAGGTTTGGGCCTGCTTACACCTGTGAATCTACTTTAGTTAGAAATACTTCAAGTCTTACCTGGCAGAAAAAGATAAATGATTGCCCATAGCAAAAATAACCAAAGAAAAGGGGAAAAGACGAACATGTTTAGAAGAGTGCTTGGGGTAAAGTATTTCTAAGACAGAGAAAAGCTTCTATCTGTCAAGGGAAAGGAGAGACAGACGTGGTGAAGGGCCTGGAACACAAGTCCTCGGAGGAGCGGCTGAGGGAGCTGGGGTTGTTTAGTCTGGAGAAGAGAAGGCTCAGGGGAGACCTCATTGCTCTCTACAACTACCTGAAAGAAAGGGGAAGAAAGGGAAGGGAAAGGAAGGAAAGGAAAACTTGGAAAAACATCTCATCATTAAATAGGAACCGAAGCTGCAAGTTGGATTACAGTTTATGTACAGTTAGACTATGGCTGCAGACGCTTTTGCCAAGTCTCAGTAGGAATTTGTACATGAATATGAAGTGTGTTTGAGGCATGAAGTTTATCACATTGGCAACACTGTGTTTCTTACTAGCAAGGAGAAATGTTTGTACACAACAATACAAGCAGAGTCATCTGTCTGAACTGCTGAACGATTTTGGCTTAAGAATAAGAAAGATGACCAAAACTTCTTGCTCTTGTTTTTCCCTCAAGATTAATAACTGTGCATGATCAGTCTCTTGTAGTCTGCTGAGACTTCTGCTTTTACTTATAACATAAATATGCAAGCAAAAACCTTAAGTAAATGATAAAATGGTAATTAAACTGATCTGATTACGTAGTTTTAAAATATCTATGTGAGAAAGAGAAGCATATAACTTCAGATGAAGAAATTCCCATGCTATCTATTCTCATTTATTATTCATGTTTACTTTTATAAAATTAAGAACTGAATAAAAGTACCTTAATTTCTGGAAACAAGGAAACAAACAAAAATAAAGACAACATCAAAAGAGAAAAAAAGAGAAAAATGTTGTAATTTTGCTTCCAAAGTACTGTGGAGTGCTCAAACCTTCAAGAAATTTCAGATATTATAGATCATCCAATGATACAGAAGCAAGGTGTCAAAAGAAGCAAGAAGCAGTTTCTGTAAGAACAGAAACAGTGACTAAGCTGTAGAAATATTTTAAACCAGCATTTTAAAATAAAAAGGGTGCTAACAACATTTTGCAAAATAAAGCACATGAAAGGCTGTGCTAGAGGCATATCTATATCGCATTTTTTCATGCCCACAAATGTTATGAGTCAATGTTATTAGCATGTACCCTTCTAAGTTACATAAAACTCAAGGAATAAAGAGAAAAAGAGACACACTTTGTAGGTGCCATCATAGGGCTCAGAATGCACTCAAGGAATGATTTCTATTATTCATTTATGTGCTTAAAAAATACAACACTTTTGCATAAAAAAGAAAACTGAATTATTAACTGCAGAGCATGAAATCCATCTTTCATAACCTGACTGAGAGGGCAAACTTCTATTACACTCTTTTACATCAGCATATTATGTTCATTTTCTAGAGAGACTATGTTTAAGTTCAAAAAGTTATTTCAGGTTAAAAAAAAAGTCTGGCTCAGTTTGGTACTTTTTTACGTTTCATGAAATAGCTTGTTGAAATGAAATGCATCCAAAAAAACCATTTTAATTATTTTAAAAATGGCCAAATGTACAAAGTTCTTTTACTATTACAGAGATTCTGTGATTCCCACTCAGAGGAGGGGAATGACACGATGAAGAAAATGGGAGAATAACAATTTTTTTATTGTTTAGTCTTTATAAATTCTGCCTTTAAATAAGGTCACTATTTGGATTAGTTCTTCGCAGTTTATGTGCCTTCCTATGCTCAATGACAAGTGTTTGTTTTTTTTTTTTCTGATGAACTTTTACATGTGGGATAAAAAGACTATCAGTTTTGATTACTGTGACTCAGTTCTGGTTCCTGATGCATTTTCTGGGCTTTTTGTTGTGTCTCCCCTTTCTGGCAGCTTCAGGGTAATGGAGCATCTCTTCATGGACTATGTGTACTGCTTCCTGCATTCCCCCAGGATTTACTAGAACTGCCAGTTTCCCTCTTCCGTATGAACTGGGCATTAAACACACAGTTGTTGGGTCAACAGGCAATGGACTCTAGTGAGTGTGCAGCACGAAAAGATAATGAAGACTGTCTGGTCTGCGAACAAGATAAATTCTTTGAAGCCAGGATACTCTAGCAAAGATTTAATAAAACAACAAAAAGAAAAATGAACTGAACCAAGAAGAAAGAGCAGCATCACAAACTAACAGCTCTGACCTGCCAACAGCACTGAAGAACAAAGAAAATGAAAACATAAAGCTGCTCAAAAAAAACAGGAGCCAAGTCCAATACCAAGCTATATACAAAGTGCAAGGCAATTCCAAACGCGTGGGAAAGTACAGGCTGTCTTTGTTACTCTATCTCCTGCATGCATTTTTACTCTGTTCTCATCTTTTGATGCACGTAGGGCAGTACAGAATAGTCAGGCTGATTTTTTCCCTTTGTGAGTTAGAGAAGCGTCATGCAGGGCATGGGAAATGCTCGAGGAGCATAGCCTACAAGCAGCCCAGCATGTTCCTGGGCTCAAGGTGGGGAGTGTGCATCATGGTATAATAGACAGATGAAGGGATGTGCCTGTCCTGTACTCAGAGGCAATACCTATGTTAAAGGTCATCCAGGCTCTGGAGTCTCCACCTGCTTGCATCACCACTGCTGTAAACAGTCATCCAGAACCTCAGCAGGGAAGGCATTCAGATCAGTCCACCCCAGTGTCTCCAGGGTGTTAGCAATCACTTTCTCAAACTGCTCAGTCTTCTCTGTTGCCAGTCTAACTATCACAGTGGGAGATTAAACAGTCGGGCTGAGAGAGAAAAATGAGCCTGAAGCATTAGCAAACTCCTTGTGGCTGGCACCCACCATGGACAGTTTTGCTTGGCTGTTTCCTTATCAGCATTGAGTCCTGGTTTTATGGGTGTCTGGCCAGATGAGAGATCCCCCCTCAGCATAGTAAACTCTACTGCAGCAGGGAATGTTTCTTATTTGAGGTTGAATTAATTTCTATGTACAATTCAGGCTAAAGAGCAGCCTAAATAGTAGCTTCAGGAAACAGTGGGGCTAGTAGTGCCCCAGAGCTTGTGTAGCAAGGAAGGAGGGGAATCAAAATCAGCCAACTGTGGATGTCTGTTGGCCTCATTGTCGTTCTCACATTTGCAGCATAAGGACATAAGGACTAACATAAGGACATAAGGACAACATAAGGACCCAAGGCAGGTAGGCTCTAGGCACCCAAGTGAGGTGAATGAACTGTGTAGCTGGGGCAGCACATTCAACCACACCCTCAGGAGTTCAGCTGAACTGGCCATGATGATAATGGGGTAGGCATAAGATACAAGGAGAGGGAGGGATATAAAATAACTGGCCTGAAGACAGCCTCCATCATTTGTGTATATTGGAGCAGAATGCAAATCTGAGGTGAATCTACCTGTTGTACTGAAACAAGCTGTCAGAACTAACCACTATGGTAAGTGAACTTGCAAGGACAGCAGGCAGATATTTAAAGGAGTGTGTAAACTGGGTCAAATACAAGAGGGAGAGCAAGTTCATGGCTTGCTCTGACTGTGGAAGAATAGATGTGTCTCATTTGCACACACTTGATGAGATCCCTTTGCCATGTGAGTCATGAGCGAGCTTTGTCAATGGGGTTTCAGTTGCCAGAGAACCTGTCCTGGTTGTGACATGCCAGGTGGAGCTGTCAGCAGTGACACGTAGAAGAAAAATAATCTTTTAGTGCCTGACCTTGAGCTGGTTCAGTTGGGAATTGATTGAGGGTGAAAAAATACAGGACAGGATTATGGTATTTTCACAGCCTCTTTTCTGACCATAATTTCACTATACAGAAGTCGGTTGGCATCTATTGTTGGAATAAGTGCGTAGGGGGGAATATCTCCTTTCTCCTCTTGTGTTACACTGAAAGGTGGAATTAAATTATTCTGCTCACAGACAGATTGTTCCAGTAAAATAGAATTTGAAACCACAAGGGGCCCATTGAGAGGAGAAGCTTTTACACTATATGAAAATGCAAGAGACAAAACCCTTGCCAAACTCCTTTACTCTTTATTACCGACAGCTGCAATGCTGGATGTGTCCGGATGCCTTTTAAGTGCCAAGGGGAGTGACAGAGGTGGGATGGCATGTTAGCAGATGAAATACATGGCAGCTTCTCCCCTGATGGCAAGTTTAATTATTTGCCCTGCTGTATACACAAGGAAAAAATACACGCATATTGGGAAATCATTCACTCTGCTTCCCGTGTCAGGTGGATTATGAAAAACACTTAACTCTTGTTGGTCAGAACAAAGTCTTAAAATGTTCAGAACCTGCACATGTCTTTGTCAAAGAAGGGAGACAAAACAAAATAGAATGTATTTCCTAAAGAAGGAGGACATGAATATATCAAGAGAGCAAACCCAGTTGTGCTTAACTGTATGATATGAGATACACAACAGAAGTGAACCAAACCAAACTTCAAGCCAAAGAAATACTCTCTCCTATTTTCATTACAGAGAACTTCCTAATGTATCCATTTTTGTCCTCTCTGCATTTTAAGATCAGTGGAACAGAGAGCATCTGATTCTTTTGTCTCTTCAATGCTTGGCCAACAAACAAAAAACTGTCTTGTTAGGATCAATTTTCAAACAACCCTGCTCCACGATCCAGAAGCTTG
Source organism: Netta rufina (assembly GCF_964035555.1). Taxonomy (NCBI): domain Eukaryota; kingdom Metazoa; phylum Chordata; class Aves; order Anseriformes; family Anatidae; genus Netta; species Netta rufina. Next base: position 18,508,482 of record NC_140125.1, read on the forward strand.
TGTGATATGTCAGAGTGAGCATTCAAGGTGAAATGGTCTAAGTCACTAGCTGTGATTCAAAATCATAAGCCATAAATAAACACCATCAGTCATAATATAATCTATGAAGCTATAGACCAGAGAAAAAAAGATGCAGACAGGATATCTTAAAGCTAAGGGTTAAATACCACTGATTCATAAACGACAACCAGGTGTTGTGGTTTAGGTGTCATGGTTTTGGCTGTGATAAAGTTAATTTTCTTTGTAAAGATTCACACAATGCTGTGGTTTGGATTTTTGATGAAAACATGGTGATAAAACACCAATGTTTTTAGTGGTTGCAAAGCAGTGTTTGTACAGAGCCAGAGACTTTTCTGCTTCTTATGCTGCCCTGCTAGCGAGGAGGCTGGTGGTGCACAAGAAGTTGAAAGGGGGGACACAACCAGGGCAGCCGACCCAGACTGACCAAAGGGACATTCCATGCCATATGACATCATGCTCAGCAATAAAAGCTGGGGTATAGGAGGAGGAAGGGGGGATGTTTGGACTGATGGAGTTGGTCTTCTCAAGAAACCATTATGCATGATGCCCTGTCTCCCTGGAAGTGGCTGAACACCTACCTGCTGATGGCAAACAGTGAGTCAATTCCTTGTTTTGCTTTGCTTGTGTGTGGGGCCTTTACTTTAGCTAGTAAACTATTCCAGCCCATGAGTTCTCACACTTCATGAGTTCTCACGTGAGAAGAGAATCTTTCTGATTCTCCTCTCATCCCACCTGGGGAGAGTGAGTGAGTGAATGGCTCTGTGCTGCTTAGCTGCCTGCCAGGGCTAAACCACAACAGCAGGGTTATTTGGCAAGCCTTGATATACTTGCTTAAGTTGATGTCTAATGACTGTAAACAGTTCTTCTTGAGTAAGAGCCTGGTTCCATCCTACATGAATTAATCTCTGCAGCTGCTAACTTGAGCACTCCTAAGAATAAGGCCTATATAAGGACTGGGAGGTGTGAGGTGCAAGCTTATTGAAGACCTGCCAGCTTGAATCCCAACCGTACTACAGAAAGAATGCATTGTATTTTCTGAGTGGCTCTGGGGTAGTCCTGAAGCCAATTCTTTCTTGGATCTTGCAAATGCAATGTTTGTTCATGCAGTAAGCTTCTTCCTCTTTGCATTAATGCAACACTGGCTGCTGCCCTACCCTCAGCACATACTCCTAATTATGAAGATTGCTAATACATCATCTGAGATCATACAATCAAGACGAGACATGCCAAGCTTTTCAGAGAACATTTTGTAGCATTTCAAGCAGATAACCACGTAGTGGTATTAATTAAGTATATTTCACAGATAAACCATTTATGAAAGTGTCTGCTGGTCCACAGATCAGTACCTATATTTGAAAATGAAAGGGAAACAAGCTGCTGGTATGTAAGGAATTCAGATAGCTATTGTTTCACATCACTAGAGTAAATTTAGTGAAGCTTTAGGCCACAGCATGAGCTCTGCAACACCTGAACCTGGTGTATAATGGTGATTGAGCAACAGTGAGAGTCACTGTGGGGGGGCCTGGGTGGCACCGATGGGGAAGGGGGAGGGTGTGCTGAACAAGGATGGCACCGGATCAGAGCCTGCCCCAATAACAGAAGCCAGCCTGCCTAGAGAGATAACAGAAGCCATCCAGTCCTGGGCGATAAAAGAAGCCATGGTTTCCTGCAACAAAGAGCCACCAGTCTGAAGGAACACAATGTATATGTGTTATGACTGGACTATAGGGGATGAAAAAAAGGTTGTACAGGTATAAGAACCCAGGGAAAATTTTGAGCAAGGTTCCTCCCTGGAGGCACCCAGCTCGAGCTGATATATGGGTACCATTAAATTTTTGCTGCTTTAACTAAATGTCCCTCTTTGAATGAGTTCTGGATGCCTGGGAAGACCCATTCTGCTAGGGGAAACAATGGAATACCCTAACAGAAAACCAGTTAGACACACTAAAACACTTTGTAAAAGCTTGATATGCAAAAGAAAAGAAAACACTAGGACTTGCCTCACAGGGGGAGTTCCTCAAAGGAGCTGGAAATGCAGTGCTGGTCATTGCAGTGTTTGCCGTTGCTGGTGCTTTGCTGGTGTCAAAGATCAGCCCACAACCTGGATAAAAGAGCAGGAAGAATGTCAAACTGCAGCACTCACCTCTTCTGGTTCTGGGGCTCGTGAAACCTTCCTAAAGTCTATGTAAGCTGGCTCCTACTACAGCAGGATGCCAGACAGCAGAAAGCTTTTTTCAATTCATTAGGGATGCAGTTTCACCTACCAATTTGGCATACTCAGGAAACATATTTAAGCAGTCTGACTACTTTCCTCTTACAGCTATTTTCTGTTCCTCCATGACTTCAAATTCATATTCCTTGCAAGTGCGAATAAGAAAAAGAATCTTTTATAAACAAAGAGTAACTTGGAAACAAATATATTTAGCTTGGTCAAAACAAAACAAAACAATGTCAAAATAACAGCAGTGTACTATTAATTCAGCTTGAGGTCCCTTTACTCCTTTAATCATTTATTGTAACCAGAGGAACTGGGGTGTTTTTACCAGGATGGACAGCTAAACTCCACCACAACTATAAAGGCTCATGGGCTGAGATAAGGATAATTTAATTAAAGGGAAAAGAAAGAGAAGAAATAAGCAAAGGCCACACATGAGCAAAGAGAGAGAAAATTATTGTCTGCTTCCCATCAGCGAGTGATGTTTGGCTATGTCTTGGGAAGCAGGGCCTCAATATGCATAGAGGTGGTTTGGGAGGACAGATTTTTTCATAACAAGAGCTCTCCCTTCTCCTTCCCCTTTCACAGCTTTTATTGCTGAGTGTGACATATGGAATATCCCTTTGGAGAATTTAAGGACAGCTGCCCTGGTGATGTTCCCTCCCCACGTCTTGCCCACCCCCAGTCTATGAGCTTTGGGGGGGGTTGGAGAGAGTCTTGATGCTGTGCCAGCATTGCTCAGCAATAGACAAAACATTGGTGTGATATTAACGCTGTTCTAGCTACAAGTGCAGACCACAACAGTACATAGGCTGCTGTGAGGAAAGCTAACTCCATCCCAGTCAGACCCAGCACAGGAACAGGGGCAGTAGTAACACTACAGTTCTTCCGTGGCAGCTCGGGATGGAGAGGTGTTTATTTGCACTACTTCAGCTCTACCCTCCAGCTCAGGAAGGCGCCACTGCTTAGAGCCTGGTTATTTGGGCTTACACTGAAAATGCCTCTACAGCACAGACAGATCACAAATCAGCAGCACTTTATTGCAATCTCCCCACAGCTACCTCTTTCTGGCACTTTACTTCCTTGTTTACCTATGCATCAATCTCTTTGTGGTCTGCAATACTGTGGGCTGAGCCATCAGGTGGCATAAATCAGAATAGCTGCATGTAGCCTACACCAGTTCACATAAAAGCAGAGAATCTCACTCTTCATGTTTAACTCTGGATCTAACTTTGGAAATCGATGCTGGGATTATACACCATTAACTCTGCTGTTATTACGGTATCCCTTTAGATCCTCTGTGCCTGAGCAATAAATGCCTTCTATGATTTACATTATTGCATTAGGAAAAACTTATCCTGGCAGGCAGTCTGTTTGTCAAAACTCAACCACAGCAGTAGTTCAATGACCAAGGCATAAACCTTCAATGGCTGTATGAGATCGATTAAAAATGAACTCTTGGAATTTGGGTAGTGGAAGCAAATACACAGTAGTTACACATAGAACTGGAACTCAAGGGACAACAGAGCAAAGAGGAGGAAAATTTAGAAGTCTGTGTGAGGGGAAAAAGAAGCAGAACATAGAAATGGAAGAAGTAAATCAGAAAGAAAAAAAAAAAAAACATAAACATACAAGCAGATCAATATGGTAGGGGGGCACAAAGATGAATACCTCATGGGAAGTTTTTTAGAAAGGGTCAGGACTACTCTCTCTGGTGTCAGTCTTGGAAACCTGAGGTACCAGTCTGTACCCTCAAGATAAGAAGTGAGCAGGATAGTCTTTTGCTCAAAGCACTTGTAGTAGAAAGGTGTTTCTTGTTTCACTGGAGGCTGAATACATAATCACACAGGAAAATGTGACTCGTGTTTTATTCCATCTCCCTGCTGTTTGCTTATCTTTTTTTTTTAATTTTTTTTTTTTTTCTGCTATCCATTCTCTGCACTTGCTATTTACTTTCACATACCTTCTATTGAAGGAAAACGATCATAGTCTGGACTTCCAATTCGCCATGGAGAAGCACGGGATGCTGATGAGCTGTGTATCCAGCCACAGTCCCCTTCTTCAAATGAACAGTAAAAGCCAGGGGGAAGATTTTCTGAAAGAAGGAGAGACACACACATACAGAAGAACCCAGATGAGCCGTGGATGAGATATCTGAGCACACAGAGAAGCTGACAATTCTGACAGGGTTGTCCAGGGACATGCAGGCAACCCTACAGCTACTCAATCCTTCTTTGTGGAGTCACACTTGTGCCTTACTGTAGGGAAGATGGTGGTGAGGGAAGCAACCCCTAGAATAAGTGACTTCCCCCAAATTTTGACAAACCCAAGGAGGAGGACATATTTTGGTAAACCTGTGGGGTCTCCTAAATACCTGGGCTCTACAGCCAGGGAAATTTTGGACAATGATATTTCCTAACGTGTTTCCTTTCCATGTCTCTAGCTATCTCTAAGTCAGTCCAGCTCAGCATTGTGGCTTCTCCTCTTTGTGAACGCTGCCTTTAATGGAGTAAAGCACTAAATCCTTTTGTGCTTCATTTTTTGTACCTGTGGATCTGTTTGGTGAGATGAATGGATGAAAAGAGAACAGTTTATTTTAAGTAATACTTTCAGGATTTGAAGCCCACTCATTCTGTCACTGGCTTGGGATTTCAGGCAAGTTTCCAGCTCCATACAATAAAGACACATTATCTTTTTGCCTTTAAATTAACTGGTTTTAAAATAATAGTCATCTCATGCAAAGCAACACAACTTCACGCCTTCTCCATCTCCTTTTCTGTGCACATCCCAAGTTCTTCTTACAAAATGTGCAAAGCGCTACTCCTTTTGCCCTGAGATGTAGACTTACATTGCCACAGGTGAACATGCTCACAACTCACCCATTTCCTTGAAAACTTGTGAAATCATTTTTCTCATCATCCTTAATAAACATGCATAGCCTCTACTGCTGTCAGGTTCTACCTTTCCATTTCTGTTCTTCCACATGAGGCCAGATTGTGACCTTATTAAGTAATTTTAGCAGAAAATGAACCTTGTAAAACACCACGTAAAACCACTACCACTATAACATGATTTTCACTTTCAGTGAATAAATAATGATCTATAATACAAAATCTGCACCCAGGGTGAAGCTGACAACTCTGCCACATACCAGAGAGCTTCCCAGTGGTAAAAAGTGCATAAACTGTCTTTTATGGGGAAAAAGGTAGAGTACAAAAGTAGCCTGGGAGAAAAAGATACAGTTTAAATACAGAGTTTTGTTATGCATTAAAGATGCTAGAAGAGAAGCAAAGAAGAGTGATCATCCCTTATGTCCTGCTATATAGACTAACCAGTCCTTGAACCTGGCAGCACAAAGCCCCTGAACATACATACTCAGTGGGGGTGGTCTTTCCTCCAGTAAGCAAAAGAAAACTGCTCTGATGACTAGAACTAGCTGTAAAAGAGCTGATGATATTCTTGACTTCTCACAGCTTCTACACCATTATGTACTCAGCTCTGTGCTAGCTACCAGTGTAACCCATATTCATTTTCTCCATCTCTATTCTCCTCAACTTCCCCGAAAAATGTCTTTGTTGGTTTTTATTTTTTCTTGAAAGGAAAGAAAATGGGACCAGAAATCTGTTTGAAATTGCAAGATAAAAATGAAATTTCATGTGCGAACACATTATAAAACCATATATACAGGAAATTAGTTTTTCCTTTCAACTGCTTGTCAAAGTCAGAGTAAAAATTTCTTGACTTACAAAGAGTTGGTTAGACTACAAACTCCTAAGTTTGGCCAGGTTATACCAGCAATTTCATTAGCTTCCCTATGAGAAGAGGAGGTTCCTGAACTCAGATTTTTTCATGATTATGAAGACATCTTCAGAGGAAAGAATTCTATCTATAAAGTCTGTGCCAGACAATAAGGCACCAGTGCCCAGACCCCAGATAATTCACGATGTTTACATCTCATCAGAACTCTCCGACTGAGGTTGCAGCTCAATTAAATAACTGCTCACAGGGCTTCAGCTCTGATTTATGCATAGAATCATGGAATGATTTGGGTTGGAAAGGACCTTTCAGATCATCTAGTTCTACCTTCCCTCCCAGCTCCCCCCAAATGGCAGGGACACCTTCCACTAGACCAGGTTGATCAAAGCCCTATCCAACCTGTCCTTGAACACTTCCAGGGAGAGGGCATCCACTGCTTCTCCAGGCAACCTGGTCCAGTGCCTCGCCACACTTCACAGTAGATATCTAATCTAAACCTGCCATTTTTTAGTTTAAGACCATAAAGCCCTTTTTCTGTCACTATGGTCCCTGAAGAAGAGTCCCTTCCCATGTTTCCTGTGGGTCCACTTTAGGTACAGGTATGCAACTATTGTCTCCCCGGAACCTTCTCTTCTCTTGTCTAAGCAACACCATCTCTCACAACCTGCCCTCACTGGAGATGGCTCCAGCCCTCTGATCATCTTCATGGCCCTCCTCTGGACCTGCTCTAACAAGTCCATGTTTTTCTTATGCTGGCGGCCCCAGAGTTGGATGCAGTACTCAAGGTGGGGTCTCATAGGAATGGAGTAGAAGGGGGAGAATCAACTCCCTTGACCTTTCTGCACTTCTTTTGATGCAGCCCAGGATATGAATGGTTTCTGGGCTGCAAGCACACATCTGAACAGGAAACTCCTTGGTCTACCCTGAGAAAAGACCTGGGGAACACACCTGCATTGTCTAGACATGGAATATTTGATTTTCTACGAGCCTGAATAAACAACTCACTTCACAGAGGTGACTGAGACAAATGACACCTATTGATTATTAGTAAGGTCAAATTTGAACCTGGAACTTGACATAGAGGTGAGAGCCATGTTTTACTGCTTTATTTTCCACAGTCATGCAAATCTGTTATGTAAAGATCAGAACCTGTACTTGAGTTGAGGGGTTTTCGAATCTTCCCTTTAAAATATCTCCAAATTCATTCAGCCTAGTCTTTAGATGTAGAGCTGTTAAGCTGAGAGTTGCTTCCCTGTGTTTTACCACTCTGCAGAACTTGATTATATTTCATTGTGCAGCCTGAGGCTGAGATCCAGAGAAAATGACAAATTATAATGTGCCCTGAATTCCTACTGAAACAGCTTGGCTTGGTGTCCAGCTGAATTCATTTCATGGTCCTATGTTATCTGGGATGATGTAAACAAATCAGAGCAGCAGGAGGAGTCATCTAAGTAGTAATCCTTGCCTGGAGGCCAGAAAAAGCTCGCTGTAGATGAACAAGTAAGGACATAAATAAGAACCTATTACTTTCCCAGAAAATTTGATTCCTCCTCCACAAATTAATCTTTTATGAATTTTCAGATGCCTTGAACACTGCTCTGTCTTGGAGGCCGGTCACTAGTGGCGTCCCCCAGGGCTCAGTACTGCGGCCAGTTCTCTTCAGTATCTTTCTCAATGATCTGGACGAGGGGATCAAGTGCACTATCAGCAAGTTTGCAGATGACACCAAGTTAGGCGCAAATGTTGATCTGCTTGAGGGCCAGAGGGATCTGGATAGGCTGGACCGATGGTCCAAGACCAACTGTATGAGGTTCAACAAGGCCAAGTGCACTTGGGCTACAACAACCTCATGAACTGCTACAGGAAGAGGGTCTGGAGAGCTGCCTGGCGGAAATGGCCTTGGGGGTATTGGCCAATATCCAGCTGAATATGAGCCAGCAGTGTGCTCAGGTGGCCAAGAAGGCCAACAGCGTCCTGGCTTGTATCAGAAATAGTGTGGCCAGCAGGAATAGGGAAGTGATTGCCCACCTGTACTCTGCTCTGATGAGGCCGCACCTTGAATAATGTGTTCAGTTTTGGGCCGCTCACTACAAGAATGACATCGAGGTGCTGGAGCATGTCCAGAGAAGGGCAATGAATCTGGTGAAGGGTCTGGAGAACAAGTCTTATGAGGAGCGGCTGAGGGAACTGGGGTTATTTAGCCTAGAGAAAAGCAGGCTAAGGGGAGACCTTATCGTGCAGTACAAATACCTTAAAGGAGGTTATAGTGAGGCAGGGATCAAACTCTTCTCCCAAGCAAGAAGTGATAAGATGAGGGGAAAAGTCCTCAGATTGTGCAAGGGGAGGTTTAGATTGGATATTAGTTGAAATTTCTTTACTGAAAGAGTTGTGCAGCATTAGAACAGGCTGCTCAGGGAAGTAGTCGAGTCACCATCCCTGGAGGTCTTCAAGAAATGTGTAGATGTAGAACTTAATAGCATGGTGTAGTGGTGGACTTGTTAGTACTAGGTTAAAGGTTGGGCTAGATGATCTTAGAGGTCTTTTCCAACCTGAATGGTTCTATGATTCTATGATCTTACTTTATATACATACAGCATCTATGATTCCATCTGTTACTACTTCACAAAGAGCACTTTGGCTAGCACTTTTTCGTTAACATGTACTCCTCAATTTTCTGAATGCTTATGCTTCAAATTCACATTAGCATAAACACTGCACTGATGAGGGAAAGCTAATCTTACCGTATTATAAAATCAATTAAAGCAGGAGTCAGAAGTTATATCTACTGAAACCTGTCATGCTGGATATTATCACCAGTGTCAGAAACTTCAAAAGCTTTAGAACTCATTAAGAGTAAGATGCTGTTTGTGGATTTGGGACAGAGTTTAGAGTAATCCAATCACACTGAAGCACTATAAGAATGCAAGTCTCTGCTTTTCTTTGAGTGAGAATGTACAGAGAAGCTGTAGGGTGTTAAACTTGTTCTTAACCAAGTATTTTCAAGACTTCAGAATGATTTTAAAAGAATGATTTTTTTAAAGTTAAAAACTTTAACTCAGATTTTCCATCCTTTAATAGCAAGAAAAATTAGCAACTGGAGTATTTTATGATGCAGATGGAGAAGGTTCTCTATTGTCTGCCTCGACTCAAAACCAGGTGTAAATGAACAGGTACTATAGTTTAAAATTCAGGGTGAAATTCCAGACATGTGTTATAAAGGATATAAATGTAAAAGACTACTCATCTGTGTATAGACCTTTACCAAATGTAAAGATGTAAAATGTAGGAGAAAATCGCAGAAGGCAAAAAGATCACCTACTCAAACAATTTAAAGAAGCACATGAATCTTAAACGTGAGCTTGTTTTCAGTGACTGCCTCTGTGCTAGCAAAGTTGTCTGACAAATTCTACCAGAAATGAAGTATAGAAAGGGAAAATACAATTCAACACAGTATACAAAGACTTTTCCTTTAATGCTGGAAGGCATTGCTAAATTCAGAACTGCCAGTAGTTAAAATTCATTGCTAGAGGTGCAGGTTTTGATCAAGAAAGGAACAAAAGAATTTGTGTATGCATGACAGGAACCTTAAGAGAGCACTGCAATGCAACAGGTTGCTACACTTCATTTTGCTTGCAGGGAGAATCTGCTGGGCTGCAACTACCTCTAGGACGTAAATGAATCAACTGTTTTTTGCATGGAAAGTAAACTGGCTCCTGTAGAATTAATTATCCTTTCTTTTTTTTTTTTGGTCACTTGCTCATGTTATCACAAATTCAAACTTTATAGTTTCCTATTCTAGCTGCCATCTGTTTCTTGACAGATGTGTGTGCACTCCTCTGACTATACAGAGTTGAAGCTTGAGTCACTGCTAATATGAATCAGATAGTAGTCCTTCCTATCTTACCTGTTAACGTGATTCCATTTTGTTTAACATTCTTAAATATTTGTTGAGGCAAAGAGTGAAAATTGAAGTGATTATGAGATTCATCTGAAAGGTGGAGCACAGTATTTTCAATTTATCTTCCAGGTAACATTCAAAAAATGTGGAAGAGCAACACCAGGAGAGAATGAGTAACCCTTTTTCAAACTGCATGTTCCAGACCACACTGTCTTGGAAACTTTCAATGGAAACCAGAAATATGTGTCCAAATTCACTTAGAGAGAAAACAGGATCAATTCTGGGTTTGTCATGTCCTGGGTGAATCCTGTAAGCTGTGGGTCTCCAGATAATAAATATACTATCATCACTTCAATTTAGTAATATTCATATTAATATATCCATAACTTTCATACATGCTTTGCCTGATTAAACAATATTTTCCCAGGCTGATTTTTTTTGGTGGAAAACAAAACCTGAGCAGAAAGTATGATAGTTTTAGACTAGAGACTAGTTAAAGAATGCTTTTTTTTACTTTTTTTTTTTTCAGTAAAACTTTTACTTTTGCCTAGACTTGCTGCCCTGCAGCAAAAGATTCTTGAACCAAAAGCAAAGATATTGTTACCTAAAAAGAGAAGTACCAAACTACTGAAACAAATTCTCCTCTTTGGTAGTGCAGACCTGTATCAATAAGTATTAATAAAGAATGGAACTTTTCATCTGTCTTGTACCATACCATGCATACTACATACATGATTCTCTGCTCCACTAGGAAAAAATGTTTGTTTGTTTGTTTTTTTGCAGTAAGTTGTGATTCATAATCAGGAATTTACTAGTAAAGACATAAGACCACCACTATCTGAAATCTTAATGTGTGTTTGCAAAGTATGCTCCTGCAAAGTAACTTCCAGTGTGGTGCTTCTATCAGTCTGTAAACTTTTGAAATCTGACCACAGATCAACACAGTTCGGCATCTATTTCTACATCTGTGTCTTTGAAGCTGTCTTTTTCTCCTGTGAGAATAATTGATTATGACTCAAACAGCAACATTTTTTTCTCCAGGGGTCACCCCTGTCTAATTTTACATTCTCTACAAAGACTAATTGGTTGCATGCAGAATGAGCACCATGACTTTGCATTGGCTATTGGGAAATAAAGAGATGTTAACAAACAACAGGCTTTAGGAGATATTTTTCAGCTAAGAAACAAATAAAAATCAAGTGAGGGGAAAGAGAAAGGGAAAGGGAAAGGGAGAGGGAAAGGGAGAGAAGCATCTAAACAGCTAAAAGACTGGAAGGAAAAACAAGAAAACATCTTTTTTTGAAAAACAAACTACATTCTTTTTTTACATGACCTTTAGTTAATGGTTATTTTAAAAGCTCTCCCCTCAGTTGCAAGCATGGCTACATCTTTTTCTGACAGCTCTTTTGTGTACACAGAAGTGCTTGGGAAAACCCTTTCCCTTCCCTGCTTTATACATCTGAATCACTTCTTGTCATACTTGCAAAAAGCTGGTGGTAACATGCATGTTGCTCAGAACTAAAATGGCAAGTGAAATGCTGAAAGATGACATATGCTTTGTGCTGGGTTGCCATGCAGATGTAACTGACTTCTAAAACATTATTTTTCTGTTTTGTGAAAGCAGCTTTATGCCAATGATATTCAACACAGCAAAGAGGCAGAGAAAGCAGCCACAAAACCGAGTAGGTTTTATGTGGCTAAGCAGACATATCCACAACCCAAGCACTTGCAAGCTAAGGGCAAGCCTGTATTTTTGTTTCTTGCAGTGGAAGATGGTGCCTTTTGGGTCTTTTGGCTGAGGGAAAAAGTTTCATTGCCAGTACCTGTGGTTTAAAACAAGCCATGTGGTCTTCTTCTCAAGCTGGGGAGTGACATTCTGCTAAACAGGTGGTTAAGTATCTTCTGCTTTTAACCTTCTCTATATTTTCAGTAAATACTTTGCCAACATAGCTGTAAGCGCTATACTGCTTCATGCCAATAGCTATGGATGAATGCTGCATACATGGCTAAAAGGCAACCAAATAAACCCACGTGGACAGCTTATCTGAAAGCAGGACTGGTCACCCTACCACCTGGCTCACTATGGGATACAGCCTAGCAGCTAATGGCAAAAGCAGAGCCAGACTCTTTATTCGTGAATACTGATAAGACAACAGCCACAGGTGCATCCAGTGTTTGAAAATAATAGGCAAGCATGTTTCATGAGGCCTGACCTACCCTATGATGGCATTTAGTTTGCATCTGTGACTAGTACAACTCTACCTTGGAGCTCTACTGTTCCCACTAGCATGGACAGCATTACCCTCGCAAGGCAGAACCGTTTATAGCAGCTAGACAGGACTGTATATCCAGACGTATACCTGATCCATCTTAAATAATGGTAAATAATATGTCTCTGCACTTCTAATGAAATGACAATGCATTCAACATAATCATTAGCATAATTGACTAAGTATTTTAAATTAAAATGTAGAAAATAGGAATACCATTATGAAGTCTGAATATGAAGATGATCAAGAGACTGGGGCACCTCTCCTGTGAGTAAAGGCTGAGAAAGCTGAGCCTGTTCAGCTTGGAGAGGAGGAGGCTCAGGGGGATTTTATCAATGCCTATAAATACCTGAAGGGAGGGTGCAAAGAAGATGGAGCTAGGCTCCTTTTAGTGGTTCCCAGTGACAGGGCAAGAGGTAGTGGGCACAAACTGGAACATAGAAAGGGTCTGTCAAAGCATCAGGAAGCACTTCTTTATTGTGCAGGTGACAGAGCACCGGCACAGGTTGCTTAGAGAGGCTGTGATGTCTCCCTCATTGGAGATGTTCAAAAGCCATCTGAATATGGTCCCGGGCAACCTGCTGTGGGTGTCTCTGCTTGAGCAAGGGGGGTTGGATCAAATGATCTCCTGAGGACACTTCCAACCTTGACCATTCTGTGATTCTTTGATTCTTTTTTAGATCTATGCTGTAAAGTTCTTAGGCAAAACAGTTTTGATACCAGTAATATGAAGCATTATTGGTTCTAAGCAGCTGCAGGACAGCAGTGATGACACTGTTTCTGTGATTAACTACACAGCTAAAAAACCACCACTCCTCAATATCTGTAGACTGACAAAAGGAAATGCAGTGGAGGTAGAACACATAAAGGTACAGAAAAAAGAGACAAGGCATTTTCAAGATGGTTAATGGATGGTCCTAAAGTATCTAATTTAAGCAGCACATTTACAGAAATATTTAGGCATAGAGAACTTTTTCAGAAAATGCAGATTGCTATTTAGCTTCTGATTTATGTTATTCAGTTACTGGCTGCTGAAGAGAGAATCGAAAACAAGAGTAATTACAAAGACAGGAGTAGGAGCTGGTCACAGACAACCTCCTGCCTCTACTCATTTTTCTTACCTTGGAAGTTTTCTTCTTTCTCTTCCTTCTGCCACATGCTGATTAAGGGTGCTACATTTTGGTTAAGGGCACTAACAAGCTATACGTTTCGTTACTCTATAAGGCATGTAGCTATTTAAGCTATTCTTTCTTTCAATTTTTGATCAGGATTTTGTTAGATGAAGCACTGAGAGCAACTTAAGAACCTGTTGCAGAACTAATGAAGGCAAACAGAAACATACTGAATGGTCCATTCTAGGCAGACGTTCAGAGAAAGTGCATGTGTTGTGGAGGACACTGGTCTTTTGATAGCACCAAATTAGTTCATTACTACTGAAGTCTCAGGCATTAAAACTCAAAACTATCTGTGCTTTTGGAAGCAGATGTTCAGCTTCTCTCAGAAGGAAAAAGGACACGTCCTGAGGATCTGGATTTACTCACTGCACATATCTCCCTCATCTTCTCCCTCAAGGCAGTCTCTGATGAAGTCACATGCCTGGCCCAGCCTGATCGATGTACCATTCCAGCAGATGAAAGAACCCTCCAGAGCCATTTTTGATACAGAAGCAGATCCTAGAGAAAAAGAAAACAAAAGCCATTTCAGGTTACTGAATTGCCTTTCTCCAAGCCAATAGGCCATAGGATCCTGGATAACACTGAACAGGAGAAAGACCTTGTGAAACCCCCTTAGTCCACTAATTACTTGATAAAGTAATTATTTTATTTTTGTTCAACATGTTTGTTTTGTGCCAAATACCTAACAGCCCACCTAATGCAGAACTTAAGTTCTTCATGCATGTCTGTCATTGTTACTTGGAAGGCAGGTCTGAACCTTGTAAAGAGGGTTGAAATCCTACAGCCTGCTCTATGATACTTCTCAAGAATGACATGATATGCATGATCCCCTCCCCATGAATCTGGGAGTCCTGCAGCAGTCTACATCTACCAGGATACAAAAATCACTCATTCATTTTCCCTATGTCAAGTAGCAAAAGGCAGCTAACAATGTTGTGGAAAGTAGCCAACTCTTGTGACATGTCACCGAACATGTGTACCATCCATTCACAATCAGCCAGTACCATCTATTCAGAAATGATTCTGAGTACTAAGGACCCTTAGTGTGCTAGGGATCCTTACCACAGTCCTTCTTTAGAGGCACTCCTTTCCCTTGTCACTTGAGTAGTCAGAGATCATCCAGCCTGATGAGCATAATTTTCCTTATCATGGGACTTCTCTCAACCTGAATCCTTTGACTGTGTCTGAGATACACACATAACAAGGACTGATTTGGCTATTTAATTTAATTTTAATTTATTTTTTAAATCCATGCTCCAGATCAGTCACCTGCAGGAGGTATGAGTTAGTTAAGACCAACCTACAGTCAGTATGTAAGGAGGAGGCCAAGCTTGCTAAGTGCAAGAGCCCCCTCCACAATAATCTGGATGTAGAAAGAAACCTTCCTCATGGTCTGCACAGATATGTTTCCACTTCATCACTCCTAGAAGGCAAGTCTAGAAGTACAAAGAGGTCTGTGCTGTGAATTCCCCACTGCAAAAACTCCTGCCCTGTCTCTTATTGAATGGGTAAGTGCTAAAGATTAAACCAAAGCCTCTGGGCAGAGTGAGCCATTGTTTGCCTAGCTCATCCATGCTTGCTAAACAGTGCAGCTACATCATGTTCTCTGGTACAGCAGGGAGCTGGGAATCATCGGTGATTCAATTAGATGTGCACTTGATAGTTTTATTTATATTGCCTGCCAAAACTAAAAATTAATGAAGCATGGAGGAAAACAACCACTACTTCTCTTCAAGCTTGTTTTATGGTACAAATCAATTCAGGAGTGGGGGGAATACATGTCAAATTTTTTTTAATAAAAGACCCTGGCTCCTGAAAAGGGTGATCTTCGTTATTGTCAGCTCAATTCTTTTGACTGCCTTGGAGCAATTCTGTCTTGCTGCATGCAAACTGCACGGTGCCCTTGTATTTCAGTCAGGGTCAAAGCATGAGTACAGAGGAGAGTTTCACAGAAAAAAAATAGGCCAAGTAACTCAACCCAGTTGGTTGCTGACAATTTCTGCAGGCCCCTTGGTAAAGGTTTAAGGCAGTGTAGAAGATATCCTCCTTGCCCTTGCAGTGCTCCTTGCAAAAATGCTCTCTTAAAAGACACTGCCTTTCCTCTTCACTTGCCTCAAACCAGTCCCAGTGTGCAAATGAGAAGTGACTCCAGTAACTCAGTAAGTGATCCCTTCTCCTTGGGGTATGCAATGAAACTGTGGTGTACTGTGTTCCCAGTACACACCTAAGTACCACCCAGGATAAGAGTCAAGACCCAGAATGATTCCATTAGGTTAGAAATATTGTGACATTCTTAAAAATGTTGAAGTCCTAGTCAAATTTAGAAGTATTTTTGCTTCTCTGAATTTTTGCCACATATTTGCCAAATACGCTTTCGAAGGAATTCCCACATTTATTACCAGCTCTCATATCGCACTTGGTTTACCTGCAACCTTTTCAGTAATCTCTGTGGTTTAGCCCAGCAGCTGCTGTGTTTGAAGATCATATGCAGATGTTCAGAGGAGGGTCTTGTAGGCAATGGAGTTGTTCTGTTTATTCAATTAATTACAACTTTGTAAAGACACTTGGTTTTCCAAGCACAAGACTGCATTAACTCTAATTTTAATGGAACTGAGGTATTCAAGAGCACCTACTGTCTTCCCAGGTGTCTTTTGTGCATCCCAAAAGCATAAATCCCCTGAAATAAACTCACTGTGGTAATAAAAGCCATCAGTTGCAGCTAGACATTAGGTGATTACAGGAGATTGTCCTTCAAAAGAAACAGCAGGTTTGCATGCTCATTCATTTTTGTGGAGATGGCACTTGAATTAGCTCAGATTTACATTAGATGCACATATTCATACATGCTCTCTGTATAGGTTAGAGAACACAAATAGCAAAGCAGCAGCTGAAGGAAAGACTGGGGTCTGTGACAGTGCATGAATGTCTCTGTCTTCTGTTTGCTTGCTTACTGTATGCACAAAGGCAAAATGAATCGGAAAAAAAGAGAAGATAAACTAATAAGTCAAATACCTAATCAAAAAAATCCAAATACAAACGACCCTTTTAATGGGCCACTTGATGCAGATGTTTGCAACCAAGCTCAAGGAAACTTAATCTTCAATTAAAATATTTTGTAACAAAAACAGACCTTTTATCTGACTTTTCATTTCCCAACCCTTACCACTCCTGGCCAGCTGAGCCAGAATGACCTGGATCACTAAGTTAAGTGGTCTAGACTCATACACAGAAGATGTGCAAGGAAAGGAAAATGAATTGCATCAAATAAGTATCAAAGTAAAAATTGTGGGAGACATCCTTTATATTTACAGCAGTGTTTATGTAGCCAGTGGCATCCATAAAGTACAGTAATCATTAAGCTGTACCATGGGTGGCTTGGAGTCTTATAAATCATTGTTTAAGCAACAACTTTAAACAAATGCCATTTCAGGCTCTAAATCAAAAGGAGAAACAAACAACTCCTTGGGGAACAAGTGCTTACTTTGTACCTCACACTTTCTGCTTCTGAACACAGCCCAGTCTTGGCAATATTCAAATCCACTACCAGACCCTGGACAGAAATGATACATCCTGGGCTCTTGATTCACTTGATTCACATGATTTTGGAGTTAGTCTTTGTGCAGCATGATCAACATGAAAGGCAAAAATGGCATGGCTTAGCCTAACATAGGATAAGCAACTTACTGCTCAGACTGTGGGGCCAAGGTGGATATAATTTACTTTGCAGCAGATGTGCCTCAGGTTTCTTCAGACTTCCTCTTCTGCCATCCTTCCTTGATCAACAGAGAAACGTGCACTGGCAAGTTCTGGTAAACTGGTCCCTGAGAAGTGTAGCTAAGTATGATGTTTGCTCATGACACTTGCTCAACTGATGGCTGAAAAATGAGAGCCTTAAACTCACTACCACCACACTTGGCCAAGAGGAAGAGAAGACAAGTTCCTACAGGTTTTTGCAAAGACATCCCTTATCTTGCAAACTGACTGCACTACTAAATATCATGCAAGACCAATCAAGCTGAACATAATTATACCTTCAAGTGTTACATGGAACTTCTCAGGCCATAATTTTCAATGGTACTGAAACCTGGGACCACCACAGCCAGGTAACGCACTGCCACTCAGTGCACAGAAAAACAAGAGAGGCTAATGGGTCAATTACTCAGTTGCTGTGAAAAAGTGAAAACAAAGTGTAAACTTCCATTTTTAATTGCACATAAGTAGTAAGAAATATCCATACATGGAATTCCACCCTGCTTATCTTGCCACGCACAATACTCCTCAAAAAAGAGAACCTTCCTAGTGTTTAATTACAGCTCTTTAAAAATACTGTAAGAGGCTAGTGTTGCAGTCTCATGCTCCTCCCTCCAGCCACCAAAAGTCACTGAAAACCATGTGTTGTGGACCATTGCTGATATTACTCACCTGTTACAAGTATTCATCATTATCTGCTCATTTTTCTTTGGCGGGAGTTCAAGGCCCTGAGTCAGAGATATTTGAAAAGAGCGTACTTGGGGATTTAAAGGTTGCACGAAACAAAGAAAAACTGTTGCCTAGCTATAAAGGGATAGTGAGAACTCGGGGGAGTTTTTGATTATTGATTTTGCTGTGACTCGCCCATTCCTCATGGGCACATCGTTTCCTCACTCTTCATCTCTAACTTGTCAGCCTTATAGCAGTGCAGGCATATGCAGGTTGATGGGTCACTTGGCGCTGAGGATAGCCATATCCCAGGTCAAATTAAATTGTCCATTGTCAGTGAGTCTGTAATACCTCTGCCTCCACCACTGCAGAAGTCAGAATGTGCAAAATGAAGGATGTAGGAGAGTGAAAGAAGTGAGGAAAGTTCATGTTTAAGGGAACTGCAACCATCCTTAGCAAATGGCCAATGAATGCCAACATGATACAGGGCAGACAGATAAAGTACAGCTTTCACAGCCAGCTAGACTGCCTTCATTTTCCAGGTACCCACCCCAGGACACTTGTTTGCGGATCTGCAGAAAAGCCTACCAATCACAGCTGCAAACAAGACCAGAAAGAGATATGCCTGAAAAATACAATGTCCTCAAAAAAGGCTTTGAAAAAAGATTGGATTCTAGATTTCCCAAGCCAGGAAGCCAAAATTAGTCAGCACTTCATGATTTCTGGCTTTAATCTTTGTTACAGCATTAGTACTGTTGTTGTCATTGCCTAGGGATGCAAGTAAAGCCACATTTGTAGGAGGTGGTGATCTCTTGTTATTAGACTGCCTGATACGGGCAGAAATTGCAGCCAATGTTAGTATGTCTGAAAACGTACCCATTTTTCCAGTCACATAAATTGCCTATAAACTTCATATTTTATTTCCTATATGTAAAATGGAAACAAACTCATCACAGGAGCTCTGTGAAATTTATTTCTTTAACACCTGTAAGGAAATAAGATTCCTGCATGCTAAGGGGACACCACTGCCACAGTGAGTTACTCCAAGGTGAGAAATGTTGCCTCTTAGAGAGATGTAGAAAACAGAATGTTCATTTTACAGAAAATTCCAACATTTCAAAATATACTTTACACTAAAATAAAAATGCCAAAATTTTTTTGGAGAACAAAAATTTCATAACAATTCTGGGTTAGAAATACTGACTTAAGAAATTACAATATGTAACTAAATAGTGACCTAAAACCAAGAGATCTGAAAACACTTGTATTCAAAGATATTTTTCTTTGTCAGGAAACTCAAGTGGAAAGTTGCTGTTTTGGAGCTCTCTTACAGCAGTAATTCATCCAGCTCAGTTCTAACATGCTCTCCCTCTTCGCTGCTGCTGCTGTTTCAAAGCAGGGATGTTATACTTAGCGTGCAAATTTTAAAATGCCTGCTGCTTTAGCCTAGCCTAATGCCAGGAGGATTCCTTACATTGAAGATTTTTTTTTAATTATTTTTTATATCTCAAACAGCAGATCTTTAAGGTTTTCTTCCTTTCATATGGACATTCTAACTTATAACAACATAAAGGGATAGAGCAATTTTTTTTGAAATCCTAAGTGTCTTTTCTTTTGTTTTTTTTTTGTTTGTTTGTTTGTTTGTTTGTTGCCAGTGTTTCAGTATGAGACCACATTTGCTATTTGAGTACCTTTTCTCTAAACTAGCATTGCATATTTATGAGATTAAAACACAGCAACAAATTAGCTTTCATATCTCTCCTAAAAGCACTGATTACTATAGCAGTAAGCAACTGATTAAAAAAAAAAATATCAAAGAGAATAACAAAAATAACTAAAAAAAAAAAAAAAAAACAGCAAAATCTTTTCTTTGATTTCCTGTGAATATTTCAAAATACAAACATTGGAGAGAGAGAACAGAAGGCTCCAAATTCTCCTATTAATTCTGCCATTTCCATCAGACCTCTCTGGGTCTGAATGGCCTTAGAGACCAGCTCCTATCAGCCAACAACCTTCACATGGGAAATGCTCATTGGGGTGACCGCTGGCTCACTGGAAGGTGAATGCTCTTGCCATATGCAGCAGACTCTGACAGAATCATGAAGTGGCTAACACGCCAAAGCTTATTTATAGACAACAACAGCAGATTTAACACTGCTCCACTCTCAACATCAGACACAGAAGTGATTTAAAGAAAACAGAGCTACTGGAGACAGGACATGAAAACAGTAGATGCATTTTTTTGGGAGGGTAAACCAGTAGCAGTTGATCAGATAGGAAATATGTGTGATCTTTCACATTTTGCTTCCTAGAAGGCTGGGTCCAAATCCACTCAAATTACTGATGTTTGCTTTTGCCCAATGAGACTCCCTAGTTCCAGGCACAACCCAATAGGGGATTTGTTGCATGCAGCAACCAATTTCAAATAATGACATGAGATCATGAACTGCCAAAACCAGACTACCTCTGATTCCTCTCCCAATCTCTACCTTTTGCACTGAAATTGCCCAGATGCAAGAAAAAAGTAACAGAAATGAGAGATGAGAGAAGACTGCTTGGATTGTCAAGAACTGACTCCAGTGCAGTCAGATATAACCTCTCTCTCAATCCTGCAACAGTAGCATCGAAGTAATCTCTCAGGAATACTCTCAGCATTGCCAAAACAGTAAACAGAGGTACATTTGTATGCCTTGTCACGAAAAATAGAAATAAAGGTATGACACTTACTACATTCAAACATCACTTTAGATAGAAATCACATTTCTCATTTCTAAAATGCAATTCTGCTTCTATAACTGGTTAAAGCAGCATCTCTCCTCTAGCTGTCAGCAGCATTAAATTAAGGTTTACGGCCTTACTGCTGACCAGTTGCTGGGGGAGACAGGTGGAATGGTGCAAATCAACACAATCATAAATGTGCACGTAGATCCTTTCAGCAGGGTACCCTGTGATGCAGGCTCACATCACAGCCAAAGGCTTTTCTGTGGAAAGCAGTGGCCCCACAGTGGAAAAGCAATAGTTATTAGAGGTAGAAGCAGAAGCTTACTGGGGAAGCAAGTTTTATGTCACACCACTCTCCACTGCGCCAATCCCTGTGATGTTCTAAACTGTACAAGTGCAACAAATTTTTGTTAAGGAGCAAATCTCCACTTTGTTCAAAAACAAAGCAGCAATAGCTCAAAACCTCAAAGCATAAGCAAAAGGAAATTGCACATGAGCACTTGCTGTGAGGGAGAGCAATAACACTGGTCACTCATTAACAAGTTTGCCACTGGGAGAGACTTAATGTGGATGGGGGCTATCCAGCTTTATGGTTCTGTGGAAGCAAAAGGCCATCAGTGCAGTGTTAGCCTACCTCTACATGCCCTTGAACATCAATATGTTGGAGGATGGTATGATTCACTGCTGATTCTTCCAGCTGAATGCACTGAAGGCTGCCTACATCATGGTGCTTTGAAGCCAGTCAAAAGGGATGGAGAAGTAGCAGTTCTTTGCTCTTGTGTGCCAGGCTGTACTTCAAGCCTTGCTACACTTTAATGAAATTATCCCAGGAGCAAAGTTGCTGAAGGTCAACGGCACTGGACATCAAACAAAGCCTGGAGAAGGACTACTTTCTGTAGTATGTGGCTCTGCCAGAGGCTTGTGCTAACCCTTGAACATGTGGGAAACTTACGAACTGGAAATGATTACAGCAAAACAACAAACAACAACAAACCCATAGATGTCAGAGCAGAATGCAGTGATTGGCTCTATGTAAGCAGAGGTAGTACTGAAGATAGCGGGGGAAAACATGAGAAGAGATGACATTACAATTCCAAGAAGACCACCTGGGTTTCAGGCACTACTGTCTTCTGGCATGTTCTGTGGCAAACATGAATACAGGCTGGGCGATGAATGGATTGAGGTCAGCCCTGTGGAGAGGGACTTAGTGGTGAACAAAATCTGAACACGGACCAGCAGTGTGCACTTGTAGCTCAGAAAGCCAATCATGTCTTGGGCTGCATCATTTTGCTTCATTTTGGATATTTAATCTTCATTTATGCCACTTAACATATTTCAAATTAAAAAAAAAAAAAAAAAAAAGGAAAAATTTACCATTTCTTCCCTTATGTTTTGTTTTTTTTTTTTTTTTTTCAAAATACGTACTAAATTTGACCAGAATTTTGATCAGTTTTGTCTCACTAAATTTGCATTTTTAACAAACCTAGAATAAAAATGGAGACACTGCATATCCCTTTTGTAACACATGGAGGCTCCAAAGTGGAAGGCTTTACTGATTGAATCAGTAAATGCTAATTGTAATACTGAGGATGACAGAATCGCTGGAATCATTACCACATGCTGTTGGGGCAACTGTCTGTAGAAGCCATGGATCATTTCAGCTTGGTCCTGTACCCTGAAATCTAATCACTCAGACACTGCACCAAAGAGGAAATTTGTTTACCATGTTAGGGCTGATGTTATTGAAAACAATCTCTCCATTTTATTAAAAAATGCAAATATTGGTTAAATACAGGTTTCACTGAGGGAACCTCAGATTTGCATGATTCCAATGTGAAAAACAACCATTGATTCACTCAGTTTCTCGTGAGCACGAAGGACATAGTGCTCTGCTTTTGCTTTCTCAGTGAGTGACAGTATAGAAAATAGTTAATGGAAACTCAACATTAAAAATGTCACTGACAATTAAGGTGACAGATTAAAGGGATCTACATGCAATCTGCAAACCTGTTTGGCATTCACTGATTAATGCAGTAAATTAGGTACTAACAAATGCAATGATATAAATTGCCAGCTTCACCCAGCAATATGTACAGATGGTGTCATTTCTGGAAGCTAAGTTATTAAGTTTTCTGTAGGTGAAGCACTGAGTACATATTACAATTTTGAGATCATGAGCAGAGACTTTCAGTTTCTGACCAGAATGACTTGCAGACTATCTCTGGAGTACCCAACACTATTAGAACTGCTCAGATTTCCAAAACTCAAGTGAAAATTGCTTTTCATTGTGGTGGAGACTGTAATAGAACTCTACCAGCACCAAGTCTGAATCTAAGCTTCTCTTTGGTGGACACGTGTTTGAAGACAGAGAGATGCTTTATAAAAGTACTCTCAAAAAATGCCTGTCTGAGTTCTGCTTTGATACTTAGTACAACAAAGGACTGCTTCTTGAAGAAATTGCAGGAAGAAATGGCACAGAAGGGACCTGAGATCCATAACAAATACTTGGCCCAACAACTGGAAACAAGTCATAGTCTCTCTCTATTTTAAGGATGCTACTCTCTGTCAATTAACAGACGCCAACTACTTTCATATATACAGTCAGAAATTCACAAGGTAAAGATATTCCCCTCTACAATTCTCAGGCAGTGCAAGGCTCGAGCCTTAGCAACAACACTTCAGCTCCCCTTTGTCAGTGCTAATGAGTTTAACTGGACTGCAATGAGAGCAGACAGACGTACTTCTCCAGCTGCATTGGCAGGAGAGATTAATGCCTTCATCTGTTAAGGACTGCTTTACCTTCTGATCCACAAGGGAAGAGGCATGTGCAAGTACTCCTTAACTTATTTCAGACAGGTGAGTCCAGAGCAACATTTCTTACCAACCTGAGGACTTCATATTAGCTTATCTAATTTTCAAATTGCTGTTGCTCTCTTGGTTGCATTTAAACATCTTACAGACTCTTGTTACCTGCTTAAAGATTACTGGAGCAAGGCCACAATACAGAGGTGCAACAAGGTAGAGGAACGCTGTGGCTGTGCACTTGTCACTATTCAAAGGATGTCATTCTAATGTGTGAAATAATTCTGACACACAAAAATATTCTGACTATCCCATTCGAGGCAATTTATAGAGTAGTGGGTATTTCCCTTTCTCATTTTTTTAAAAAGAAGACGTAGTGAGGAACATCAGACTTTCAACTTCCACTTGCAGCTTTTGGAAAACTTCTAAGCACAGTTTGGTCTTGATTAGAGATATTCAGCTCAAGCCTGTTTCTACAACAAGGAGAATGGAATAAAAAAGCTGCAGGTATCTTCACATTCAGAGGAAATGCTGTCTTAATATAGAACTACACAGGAAAGACCTTTCCTTAAATTAAAGCTGGAGATAAAAAGGTATGTTTATGTATAGGAAATCATTTTCAGAGAGAAGTATTTAAAATTATTGAAACAATGAACATAAAAACAACAACAAAAACTTGCTACAATAATACGTCCAGAAAAACAAAACAAAACACATACACAAACTTTTTGTTTTATATTTTCCTGATAAAGAAAATTGACTATGCTAACATAATGGAATATTAATTCTCTGACATGATTCTTAATGGCACTTCATGTCAAAGATTTGTCCTGTCAGCTGAAATTTAGGTGAGAACTCAATGATCTCAAAGTACTGGATTCGAAATTATTAATTCATGAACGTAACCAGATATCCATGCAGAAGTAAGATGAATTAAGGTTCAAGGCAAATGCTGCACATAACACAGATCTTAACCTCATTTAGACGTAATGTTGCTTAGGCCTTTACTAAGGGATTGAGTTACCAGTTCTGCTTAAACAGAAGTGACAGTCATTCACAGGGGTAATAAGAACAAGCAAGATAATGCAAGAGAGGGAATTGCATCTACTGGGAAGGAAGCAATTGAAAAAACAATGTGGAAAAAACAATGCCATCAAAAGGGACCTGGACAGGCTGGAGAAGTGGGTGCACATGAATTGCATGAGGTTCAACAAGTTGAAGTGTAAGGTGCTGCACCTGGGTTGGGGCAATCCCAGACAGGAGTAGAGACTGGGAGAAAAACTCATTGAGCAGCCCTGCAGAGAGACTTAGGGGTTCTGGTGGATGAAAAGCTTGACATGAGCCAGTAGTGCATGCTTGCAGCTCACGAGGCCAACTGTGTCCTGGGCTGCATCAAAGAACCCCCCCACAGTTCAGGTGGAAACAGTTAGAGACCTGCTGCTCCACCTGGACTGTCACAAGTCCATGGGGCCAGAAGGGATCCACCCGAGGGTGCTGAGGGAGTTGGTGGATGTGATTGCTGGGCTGCTTTCCATCATCTATCAGCAGTCACCCAAATCTAATATCTGGCTTTATATTTATAACTTATACATGTTTCCCAGCATAGCTGGTGCTTGTTTGCTTGTCTGTTTTTTACCAAGCCCAGACGGTCTAAGTCTGACTGGAAGCATCTTGTCAATACTGCATGCATGAAACTTGTATAGTTAATGTCAGTGTTGTACAGTATTCCTGGATAGCACTGTTAGTCTTGCTAGTCTTTTTCAGGGTTTATCCTAAGAAACTTTCAATAAACCACTCCTAATATAAAATAATTACTATAGAATGACTTATCTAGCATGCTAACCAGTGAGCATTGAGGAATACCTGTTTGTTAGTGATTCCTTACCTGATGCTTTTCATTTAAAAGTGAGGGATCAGTGGGCAGACTTTATAGATAACAGGTACTAAAGCACTCACTGGCTTTAAAAGGAGAATCCTGTTAGAAATTCTAGGTTACAATTCTTCAAGCAGAGCATTGTCCCCTTTCTGACACTCTGATGATGCTATGATGCTAAAGGTAGAATGAATTGCTCTCTGAAGTGCCTCTTTTTCTCTCTGTTGACTATAGAGGGACCCTAGAGACTAGCTTTGTCATGATGCCTAACTTTCAGATAGCTGAAGTCACAAAAAATGAATACGACATTGTCTAACTTCATACAACAAAGTATCTGAATGTCTGAACTAAATCTTGAATAGGGAGATGAATCCTGTGATGTTGTGAATTAGATGTATGTCTTACTATACAGAGTTTACTCCCAGATGAGGTCTAAACTGAGAATTGTGCTGAACAGCTTGGAAATAAGCTTTGTAAACAGGAGTCTAGGAGAACATTTTTAGTCTCCTATCCACCCAAAATGTTTGTTCAAATTCCGAAAGACAAAAAAAAAAAAAAAAAAAGAAGCCAACATCAGCAACATTTAGATGTTAAGAAAGAGGTCTCCTGTATGCTATTAAGACAAAGAAATATGGAGAAAAGGACAACTCCATTGCTTGGCTTTGTAAACTGGAAAAGAAACCGTATTTACTTCACCTAATGCTTTTCCTATGTACTCTTTATGAACAATTGGTACTGGGTAAAACCCACACAAATACAGAAAGTTTCTTAGGCATACAGTGAAGGTCTGCAATGACCAACCTCTCTGCCTGAGTAACTTTCAAGATAAATGCAATTTTATAAGAAAGTTCTCGAGAGACAGTATTCAATTATACCAACACAGTTACAGCTTAGGCGATGTCTAACATTAACTGAAAACTCAAAGCTGACAGCAGTGCTACTCTTTCCTGTTCCATTAGCCAAGTACTTCAATTTAAACTTGTTATGGATACCCCAGTAAATTGTTGGTTATTGTTACTGCCACAAATGGCCTGATTCTGTTCACTCACTATTTCTCTCTCATTTCTAAGACTGATGAAAGGGACATTTAAAATTGCTTCCATTTCCTCCCATCTAATTCCATCCCAGGTGTCCGCTAATCTAATGTTCACTCACTGTGGCCCAGCCAAAAGGTTTTGCTCATCTTTATTCTACTGTTGACACTTGCCTTACTACTTGCATTAAGGTATTTACAATCTGATTTCTTTGTCCTTTGCTTGTAATCAGTGCACAGCACAGACCAGACACACCTGTTAGTAATGCTCTCAGATGGTATAACAATGTGAATAAATGGGAAAAGTAATAAACTCATCTGTAGTATTTGCAGAACAGAATTGCTGTGCGATTGCAGTATAGAAAGAGTGAAGTTGCAAAACTGACTTCCATTTGGTGACATCCTGCCTCATCACGACACGTTTGCTTTTGTTTTGGCAATCACTTTAATTGTACAGGACAAGAATGTATTCTGTACTTGAAATGTCAAAAAATAATATAAACCAGGGAGTGTACTGACTGCTATTATACTTGAGTACGACACTGTAATGCTTTACGGACACTGCTAATGTCTGAAACAGAAGAAGCAAGTAGAAACGTTTAAATTTATGGCAAGCTACATGAAGCCACAAACTAGATAGCATTCTACAGATTAACAAAGAAGTTGAAGACTACTTGCTAAAATATACATTTATAATGGAATAATAATTGCCCTAAAAGTTGCATTATGAGATTAGAGAGGCAGGAATGTTTTATGACTAGAGGGAAAAAGGAGGAACAGGCTTGCCCAAATGAGACAAGTTGATTGATTTCACTTCGGAGCAGAGCAAGTTGGAGATGCTGCTAAGGTAAAATTTGAGGAAAACAGAAGGACCACAGCAAAGCACTCTGTGTGAAGATGAACAGGTTAAGCATACCTCAGAGTAGACCTTTTTATAGCATACCACCGAAACAGTTATTTTGGGTTTCTCATTCGCTTTCATTAGTAGTAAGCTATATTTTTAGAAAGTGCACTTCCTAAAAAATGTATTCTGTGATCTGTTTTTTAAAAATGTGTAATACTTTATAGTAATATGTATAATTCAAACATTAAGCATCAGCTTTAGCCTCCTTTACCAACAGTGAAAGAACAGCTGTAATTTAAGCCAAACTCTTCTGTTGGTTGGGAAGAAACAAGAAATGGCAAGACTGAGGTCAAAAACAGTGTTGTTCCTACCAAAAATGTTAGGTGTCTCCTTTTTCAAAAGATTTAAACGCACTGGGACAGATCTTCAACTGATGCAAGTGGTCAAAACTCCAACAATGATCGATGAGCAACATGCTTTACAACTTCCACCAGCAGATTTACCCAAGTGACTTCACAGTTACTCACTTTACTTTCCTTACTTCACGAAATAGCTTGCATGCAGTACATACCTGAGGTACTTTGCTGTCTAAGCCACATGGCAATTTCCGTAGACACATAAGTCACTTTACTACTGCTTTGTTACTGATGTGTACCATAAAAGTGCCTGATGAGTTGACATGATTGCCAAAACTCTACACTTACTGTTCCTGATCTTACAGTGATCTTTTTCCATTCTGTTTTCATTGCTATCAACATATGTCCGTAAATACATTTACATACACAGTTATTCCACGAGGTGATTAAGGAGTCAATAATGACATCCTATAAATGAACATTAACACTGATATTATTACAGAAATATAATTTCTTCCATTTAATATTCATCCTGTTTTGTACTGTATACCATTGTGCTGGATTTATGCAGTTGTTGCTTACAGCTCTAAATGACATCTTAAAAATCCACTATATAATTTGGGCATAAGTGCATGGAATATTCAGTGCTGCAGTCTCTGCAAAATCGTTTACTTCAGATTGTGGCTCACACAAATCAACCAGAACAGCTTAGATCCCAGTATGCCACAATCCATCATCTCACAAAAATGGATAGATTGCCTCTCACCCTCAAAGTTTTAAGATATTAAAATAGTTGCTTTGTTCATCTCTATTCACATCAAATGAAAAATCCAACACTGATATAATTTTTGGAACATGATAAATCTCTCTGTATGAGCTGACTAAATTATATTTCCTTGTAAATCTGAAAAGCATTTCTAAACCTTGTTTTGCTTACAAATTTGCTGCTACTCCATCAGTCATGCCCCACGGACAATATACTGCAGTCTGGAATTGGACCCAGAATCCAGCTGACTCATTTAGGTTCTTGCAGCCTCCCAGTGGTACAAAACTTCTGCGTTTCAGTTCTTCAGATTTCTTTTATGTAATAAAACCTGACTGGTAATTTAAGATCTTACCATCTGTGTGTGTGACTTCTGGATCAATGTGTCTTACTAGCAGGGCTTTCAAATTCTCAATTCATAAAAACATTGTATGCCTCATTTATGGTGGTACTCCTTTAAATTGCCTCCAGAGTGTATAGACTTTCTTTTCACATCGTCACAGGTGGAAGGCAAGCCTCAGTGCAATTCAGTAACGGAATTTTTGAAAAGCCCTGGGGGACTAAGGAGCACAGTTCTCATTAGTTTGTGCTCCTAAGTCACCTGGCAGCTTTTGAAAGTTCCTCTCTTTCCCCACCTTCTTCCATGACTTCAAAGCAAAAGAATCACAACACACAGGTTTAATGATCTGATGTACAGCTACTGGTTATGAGTTTCCAAATACAGCATAAAGAAGTCTGCTTTGTTGAAGGGGAATACACTCCTTTTCAGAAAACTTTGGCCCCACATTACAGATTCTTAATTTTTTCAAGAAAAAAAATGATGCATCTGGTTTGTTAGCTGGCATTTCTAGTTATATATTATGAAATTGACTCAGAATTACACTGCTGGGTTTTTGGTTTTAGTTGTTCTATCGCAGAGTACCTACTTTACTTTATCCATCGCTGCTGACACTAATGTGTCACATCTCTCTCACACTAGATACAGCCCAGAACTATCAAGCAATGTTTGTGGCACTGGTTCAGCAACTTGTTTGTTAAGAAAGCTGGTTGAAATCATCTGTGCAGAACTTGGACAGTAGTACAAAGCAAGCAGGACTCCCTGAGGCAGATGGAAAGTTTTGTATGAGAAAAGGGAAGGCCCAGACAGGCAGATTAGTAATGAGATGTCGTGGACGGAGAAAACAAACTCAACTCAAATACTTCAGAAAATAAGACCCCAAATGTAGAAGTGCCTTGAGCCAAAATCTAAAGAACACTTCACTGTAGTAAAGAAAGAAGGAGTTACCCTGTTCTTCAATCCTCCATGCACCGTACCACTACAAAGCAGAAGTATCTCATTGGTGTGTTTGATATCTATGAGTCATGCCAGAAAGGGGGACCAACTTCCACCTAAACACGTTTGTCTTCTCATTTGATTATTTAAAATGTTAATTGATCGATTCTTTTGTATTTCATCAATTTTCACAGTTCACTGAATCTCCCTGTCTCACTTGGTTTCTTTCCCTGTGCTGCCTTGTAACAGATTATCCATCAAGTTAGTTTGATTGTTCTAATTAATTAATTGGATCGTTCATTTTAATCACTTTTATAACAGGTCAAGCTTCTTAATCATTTCCACCATCTAGATAAGTTCTTCCTGCCTGATACCCTGTCATTTGTTTTCACTGTTACTGGTCATCACCTTTCCTTTCTTCACCTCTCCCTGTCTTGCTTATTTTTTTGTTCACTCAGTCTAACTCAAAAAGCTTGATCATCTCCCTCTTCTGTTCTGACTTTATAAGGTTCCCCACTGTCTTTCACCTCTTCTCAATGACTACTCTTTTGTTTGTTAACGTGAATCGAGTTGTATAGCGAGGTCTTGACATCTTTAAACATCATCAGTCTTGGTCAAATCACCACCTTCCCTACAGCTAGCAGAAAACTTCATGGTTCCGTATAAAACAAAACTCTAAGTAAACCTGTTCTTAACTTTGTTTTAGTAAAATCAGGGTTCTGCATGCCCTCTGTTATAGGCTGGCAGTCTTGCAGTCTTTTGAAAATGCAGGATTTTATTACAGAAAGAGAAAGGGAGAAATAGACTGTTATCTACTTACACAGTGGACTGACTTGCGTAAATCTTTGAATGTGGAGTAACACTGGTTTAAAATCATTGGGTCATCCATAAATTATCATTGTCCTCCCTATTTCTCAGGTGAGTACAGTGAATCCTATGATTGTTTCAATAAATCCAAACAATTAAAACATCACAAGAACTAAGTGGCAGCAATTAATAGTAATAAAAATAAGTTCAATTTGGGGAAAGAAGATTACAGAGTTCATTTTCCTACACTGAATCAATGGCTCCCCTGTCGAAATAAGCCTTAATTAAGGGAGAAGGTCAGGATAAAAATCATATACAGCATTATAAAGATTATGTATCGGCCAATTCTTCAAGGTGTTAAAAAGTACATAGTACCCACAGCTGCCAACATTTGCAGGAGGAGCTAAGGGATTTGCAGTGTCTCCCAAGCAGTTTCCAGTACCAATTAAGAGCAGACCCTTCTCTTTTGATAATTAAAGACTTGAATTTTACAAATTGAGATTTCTCATTTTTGTTTCTTAACCCAAATCACCTAA
Organism: Netta rufina; assembly: GCF_964035555.1. Taxonomy (NCBI): domain Eukaryota; kingdom Metazoa; phylum Chordata; class Aves; order Anseriformes; family Anatidae; genus Netta; species Netta rufina. The sequence goes on from NC_140125.1 coordinate 18,539,244, forward strand.
CTTTTTGAATTAGAGGAACCTGCCCACCTTGGTTAAGACAGTAACTCTGTAGAAGAAACATTCACATTCAGTCTTTCTGTGGCAGATTCCAGTCTTTTTACCTTCTATATGAGTGCATTGATTTTAAAAAATAGTTTTATGAGCATTATTACACCATTTAAAGGATTTCTTTACATCTCCTTCCTCATATCTCACATATCTATCTATCTATCTATAGATAGATATATATCATCAGATGGCTATTGAGTAAAACAACAGAACACTAGGTCTCATTCACCAACATGCTGGCATGGCAGACTTATGAAAATCAAATCCTTTAGATATTCAGGTTCATCCCTCCCTTCTTTGGTGAGTAAACTGATATTTTAAATACTTTAAATCATTTAACATAACCATCACTGTCTAAATTCAGCTCTACAATAAGCAAGTGCTTGTAGTCAGCAACGGAAATGCATAATGACTAATTCATTATTGTTAAAAGCTCTACAATTAATAGAGTTACTGCATTTTTTTAATAAGCAATATTAAGACTAAAAATGCTTATTTTTTTTATTCCTAGGTACTATAACTTAATTTTTAAAAGATGAAAAGGAAAAATGAAAAAAGAGATAAGTCCCATTACAAGCATATTAAATTTATTTTACTTAAATGGGCACAAACCACAAGTGAAATAATTTTCACTTTGTTTTGCCTTCAAATGATTTAACTTCACTACAGCAACCACACTCATCTTTAAAGCACTTTTTCTCCAACTTGAGTTCCCTAAAGGATTAAAAGACTTCCAGGCTAGAGGTGGTTTTTGGTACACAGCCTGAGGTCAGAATAATCAGTCTTGCCTCATGGGGAGAAGAGGTCAATGGTGAAGAAGGTGGTGAAGAATGCATTTGGAGGCAAATATTCTTAAAATAATAAAGCTCTTCCAAATGCCTAATTAGTGATATTAGATCCAAAGGAAAACAAGCTCACTGAAACTTTATAAATAGCATAGGCCACTCCAAGAAAAATGCAGCCAATCTGCCTATTTTTATTTATTTATTTTTTTTAAATGAAGGATACTTGAGACATAATCCAAACATATGGAATAATTCTCATTGACTTAATTTACTCTGGATCTATCCTCTGTCTTGTTACGTTCCTTAATTGTGGCATTAATGCCAAAGGCAATTCTCCAGCTTCCTTTAAACAGAAATGATCTGGCCCTCCCAAGTAAGTATTATGGTAAATGTTGGTCCTGAACCTCAAACAGAGACAATTACTACTGAAATTAAAGACTACCTTTTTTTTTTGTCTGTTTTTCAGTTCTATCACAATAGCACAATAGACTGTGCTCATTGTTCTGTTCACTGGTCTTCCTGAAATATCTGAGAAGTGGTGGATCTCCAGACCAAATAAAATGACATGTTTGTCACTGAAGGTACATCTTCTCTATTCTGTCCCATTATTACAGCTAAGCAAATGTTTCATAAACAATTATTTACATTTTAGTTGCTTCATAAATCTTCTGCTAACATCTTACTCAAATGAAACTTATTTAAAAGCTATACAAAAAATACAAATTAATTATTAACACCTTAGCTATAGGTATGCCATGACATGGGGACATGGTTTAGTAACGGGACTCAGTAGTGAGGTTAATGGTTGGATTTCATGATCTTGAAGGTCTTCTCCAACCTAAATGATTCGATGATACTATTTCAGTTCTTGGTTTAGAAGAGGTTAACTTTTCTATGTGGTTTTCCAGTAGGAAGCATCAAGAACTTATTTTGAAAAGGTGCTCACTGGTATCTCCTTAAGTTAACCAGAACTTCCTGTTAGAAAATTCATTTAAAAGACAAAATACAGAAAGCAAGCATGTGTGGGAAACTGACACATATTCGGGTTTTGTCTAAATACACAAATACATAATTTTAGTAATGATTCAGATATATAACTAATCCTGCTTGAAGAAAATCCTTATTGATTTCCTACAGTTGATTAATAAATCTGTTGCTAGACTATTTATCAAAAGGAATCATGAAAAAAATCTATCTGGCAATTGCTCATAGTTCTTCATGTATTTTTCAAGCTCGTATTCCTTATTCTTCCCTCACTATCTTTTTTCCCAGTAAAATCACCTTCAAAACCTACCCTTTCTTGAGAAGTCCTTTGCTTTGGATCCAGGCTTTTACTTTTTGTATAACCTTAACTTCAACTTTCAGAAATTTGCATGTATTATTACAACCACAAGATCATTACAGAACTAACTATTTACTAGCTCTGAAGGTACGAAGTGTATTTCTATGTACTTTTAGTATCTCCTGAAAAAGCTATTGCTGAATGGACAGTAGCATTAACTTAAGAAATCAACAACATATATTCTCTCCCTGCTTCAAAATAAATACATTTTTAATGTTGCCTATTAAGCTTGAAAACTTGAAAGCTAAGTGCTTCCTCTTAGACAGGGTGAGCATCTGAAATAACTGTTTTTAACAGCCTCAGAGCATCATTAAACCTTTAACACATTTTAGAAGCATTTGACCTCCATGCCTCTTACATAAAAAGTTACTTAGAATTGGTAAATCAAACACTGCTAAGTAAAACAGTGTCTTGTCATTTACTTGTGCTTACTATTAGGTACTTTAATTAAGACTTTTGGAAGTAAGTTAGCAAACTAATTAATTTACAACTACAATAAAATTGTAAGGAACCCATTAAATATCATTAATAAGTCAATACATTACTTAGGAAATTAACTCTATTTTTATTACTAGAAATTACTATCGACTATCAAATGCCACAGTACCAATTACTTGTAGAAGGGAAAAAAAAAACAACCTGACATTAAATGAGTGTATTACTTCTCTACAATTTGTAATTTTTTATATTTTTGCTTTGTATCACACTGTATAAGTTGTAAGAAAGATGATTAGACAATCAATAGTTCAGGTTTTACATAGTGACAAACATGATCTGCTTCACGTTTAAGATAGCAACTTAAAATCAATTGGATGTAGAACTATAGGAAACGCTACCTGTTAACTAGCCTGATCCCAAACCTGCAGAAGTACAAGCAGCTTTTTCGGAGCTTTATAATCAGAATCTAGCCCCATGCATCAGAAAGACTTTCTGTACACAAAAGTATTTAAAAACTTGAATCCATTTAAGATGCTAAAAAGCCCTTAATGAATTAAAGGTAGAGAGGTTGACAGAGTACATGAGAAGAATGGTGGTGATGAACTATGGCAATGGTAAGAGATGTATCAGATACACTTAATGCTCATCCTGAGCATTAAACAAACGGAAACCCTCAGCTTGCAAAGATTTTCATTTTTCCTATCAACCTAACCTGATCAAGAATAATTAATTATATGATAGGATTTGGGGAATGTGAAGATATTGAAGGAACAAATCACTTTGTCTTTCTAATATGTTGAATGAAAAAGAAAGGAGCACAAGGAATGAAATGTGGAGCACAACGACACTGACAGAGTTGTATTTCTCATCAACAAATTTTGGTTAGATGGGATTTCAATCTTGAACTTTTAAATTCAGAATTATAGAAAACCTCAGAATGTTATCAGCACATGATTTTTATTTTTTATTTTTAAATTCCCAATAGGCTGTCATTTTTGCATTTTATATGCAAGAATTCCATTTTTTCCATCATTAAAGAACTTGCAAAATGGAATTTCCAATGTTCAAAAGCAAATCCCAATCCCAAACCTCTACCTTTGTCACACCTCTAGTAACATCTAATTTAGATTCAAACCTATATTCAACTATGGAAATGGTAGACCAATTTCCTAAGATTTTCTATGCCCCTTAATTTGTTTTTAAATTGTACATATTGTGTATAAAAGGCTTAGAAAAGTCAGGCAGAAGAGTTGCTGTTGTTTCTTGGGTATTTCTTTTCCAAATGCACCTATGTTTTGGACTCTTCAGTGATATTAAGGTATCCAACTACCTAAACTGCATAGAAGCTTCTAACAGCTGCAGAAAAATTAAATATAGATGAATCTTTTCTTATTGCTTCCCGTATTTCCTCCAAGCCTAAAGTGACACCTTGGCTGCTCATCACTACTTGATTTCTAGTAAAATGGGCCCAGTCTTCACCTGTGTGCGGGGGGCATAGCAGTTTCAAGCACCTAAAAAATGAATGTATGGATTTCTTCCCTGGTTGTATTATTCATATAACATGTACTGTAAACAGAATAGAAGAGTAACCAATTGCAAAAATCTGTAGACAAAATAGGACAGTTGTTCCTTCTTTTGCTCACAATATATTTTAATAGCCTCAGCAACCAACTTCTGTCATCTTCAGAACAGTATTTTTTCCTGTGGAGAAGGGCTTGGGGATACTGGTGAATGAAAAACTGAATATGAGCTGGCAATGCGCGCTTGCAGCCCAAGAAATCAACCACATCCTGGGCTGCATCAAAAGTAGTGTAGCTATCAGGTCATAGGAGGTGATTCTCCCTCTCTAGTGAGACCTGGAGTACGGAATTCAGCTCTGGGACCCACAGCATAAGAAATACATGGACCTGTTAGAGCACGTCCAGAGGAGGGCCACAGAGATGATCAGAGGGCTGGAGCACTTCTCCTATGAAGACAGACTGAGATAGTTGGGGTTACTTAGCCTAGAGAAGAAAAGGCTCCACGGAGAGCTTATAAATGTCTTCCAATATTCAAAGGGGGCCTGCGGGAAAGATGGGGAGAGACTCTTTATCAATGAATGTAGTGAAAGAACAGGGGTAAGAGTTTTGAACTAAAAAAGGGTAGGTTTAGATTAGATAGTATGAAGGCATTCATTATGAGGGTGGTGAAGCACTGGACCAAGTCATCCAGAGAAGTCCACAGAGCAATCTCAAAATTGCTCAAAATTTGATCTAGCAGAAGGTGTCCCTGCCTTCCACTAGAAGGGGGATTAGAACTAGATGATCTTTAAAATCCCTTCCAACCCACCCCATTGTATGATTCTATGTTGTTATATGTCCAGTATTGGTATTAGTTTCTATCACATGTCTCACTAAAACAACATGAACTTTTAACTCAGCCAACAGTGCTTTTCCTTGTCACCAATGACTCTCCTTCAGGCATTCCCAAGAGAATTTATGTACTTTCATAGCAGCTGAACAATTTCTGCAGTCTGTTGCAACATACTCCCCAAACAATGTGGAATGAATGACTTTTCTCCCATTTACTTCTTTGATTTGCAGTGTTGAAATACTTTCTTTTTCATCCTTACAGATATACCAAGATGAGTTTTGTATGTCAGGAGAAGAGCAGATGCTTTCTGCCCGAATATGCCTCGCACTTTTAGCACAAGGTCAAGCTGTTCACTGTTGGAGCTAAGGGATCTTCATCTTTATCTATGAACAGTGCAATAAAGCCCTTAATACAACTGACCTCTGTGGAGAGTAATGTAAATAATGAAAACAACATATACTCCCTAACAGATTTCCCTGTCATAGTTATGCTGAAATGGAGAACATGCCACTGAGCAGTATTCTAAGTAAATCAAACTGAGAAAAGGTGTTAAGTGCTACAAGTAATAATATTCACTGACAAGCCACCTAAAGATTTCAGTATGTTTCACAATCTCCATAAAGATGTTAGAACTAAAACACAGCTGCTTCTGACACAAAAGCACTGAATTTACATACTTAAATTGATAATGAAGCTTGTATTAAAAAAGCTCCTTAACCTCCTGTTAAGGTTGCCCATTACTAAAATTCCACACACTGTATCGAGCTATTAGGGGTAACTCCACAATAACTACTTTGGAACATTTCCAAAGAAATGTATGCTTTATAAAACCAACTTTACCATAGTTGTTCAAAAAAAAACCAACTCTGAAATTGTTACAAGGAATATCCAAAGATGACTTGAAATATATCTTGTTTCAGAACCATTCATCTGTTCTATTTTCTGCTGCAGAAAGTGAAGTTGTCAGGATATGCATCTGGCAAGCCAGGAAAAGTACTGATCTGTTTTTTCCCAAATTGAATTTTCCTAGAAATTCATTCCAAAAGGGGGAAAGAAAGATCTTGTTCCCTTCAAGAAGTTAAAAACTTCTAACGCAACATTTAAAAAATATATTCTCTGGAACAGAATAGTAAAAACGAATATTTAAGTAACCTGTCAAATGAAAAACTTTAATTCTGTGAAGTTTCTTAGACAGAAAACATGCTCATATCTAAAAAGGCATCAAAACAGTATGAGCCAGAAACAATAAAATATGGTACATTACCTGTGCTGCAGTTCTTTATTGCAAAGGAATCCACAGCTGCTATGCTCTTGTTCCCATGAGCAACATACTCCAGTGAGATCCGGAACGGTTTCTCTAGATGTCCAACTCTCCTTTGAAGCAGTACCCATCTGCACTCATACAGAAAAGGGAAAGAACAAAGAAGAATGATAAAAGCTATTTTACGAGGACTGAAGCCTCCAGAGAAGCAGCTTTGCATATGGCTGGCCATACTGTACTTTGCTCTCTCCTCCTGCTCCCCATCATCTCATGGTGCTCCATGGTCAGTGCCTTCCCCTCCCACAGATTTTGCAAAAGTAAGCTTCTAAGCACAAAGATTTCCACAGAGTCCACAGACTTCTCAGAGATATCCGCCTGCTGTTTCAAAGAAGCTTAACTTTCTTTACAAAGCAAGCTGTGAAATCTGTAGCGCACACGTATATGCTCTCTAGAGATCGCTCCCCCTGCTCCTCACTGGCAAAGGCTGTTAGTCAGACTTGGGCAATAAGCCAGGCTCAAGGACTCGTGCAAACATGGTAATTCCCAACACTGTGGTGCTGGTTGAGGTAGCATGCTTTGCTTCTGATGTGGCTGGCTGGAATGTCTAGACATACAAGAAGAACTACAACTAAAATATGTCATTTCTCTTTCTGCTTTTTGTTTGTTTGTTTGTTTTGTTTTGTTCATTTTGTTTTGGCCTTACAGACAAACAAAGAGTTCTACCAAATAAATCAAGGAAATGGAATGGAGAAACAGTGCTGGAAACTAACATAGTATACTGCAAGAGTGTTTCAACCTAGTCTGCTTGTTGCCATAAGTAAATGAGAACAGAAAATCTGTACAACCTTAGTCTACTCTCTGAGATGTCAGAAGACTTTAAGGGCTTGCCTTCTTCAATGTCTACCTTCTATCCTCTGGTTTGTTCAGCCTAGAGGAGACTGAGGGGAGACCATGTCATGGCCTACAAAGGGCAGCAGAGGGGAAAATGCTGATCTCTTCTCTCTGGTGATCAGCAATAGTACCGAGGGAACAGCATGAAGCTGCATCAGGGAGGTTCAAGCTGGATATTACGAAAAGGTTCTTCACTGGGCGGGTGGTTGAGCTCTAGAACAGGCTCCCCAGGGAAGTGGTCATGACAGCAAGCCTGCCAGAGATCAAGAACTGTTAGGACAATGCTCTCAGACATTTCGTTTGATTTTTGGGTGGTCCTGTGTGGAGCCATCATTTGGAATTGATGTTCTATGTGGGTCCCTTCCAACCCCGGATACTGTATTGTAATTTTATGTCTGTCATATTGTAACATCTGTACACCCCAGAAGTTTCCATAGAATCATAGAACCGCTACGGAACAAAGTAACTATGATAACGCTCTCTGGCCCATTTCATCTTTCATTACTGTGTACAGGCTGCCAATAAAAACACTCGATGACACCATTAGTGAATGAATGATTTCGGAGAGGCATGCATTACTCCTGCAGCTGTACAGAGTCCATCACCCATTTCACTGGTCACTCACCATAAACATGACCAGAGATGAGAGATTGTCTGTAAACCCATTCAGTAACTACTAACCCACTTTTCGGTTTCTCTACTACTAATACACACATACACAGATTTCTTTTTTAGCATATTGTACTTGGAGAAAAACAAGAAAATGGGTGTCTCATAAAACCTACTAGAAAATGCTCTTTACAGCTCCAGCTGCAGTTTTAAAGATGAGAACAAAAATTTACTGTGTTTCCTGTAGTTGCTTTCAAGTACCCAATATCAAGTATTTTTGTGGAAGACTATTTTTGGTTAACATAATTGGTCAGGTGCAACAAATTTTTCATTGCTCTATTACAATATCCTCTTGAAACTCAAATGTTTCCTTATCAAGTAGGACCATCACCCACCATAGATTTGTGACTGTGTGGGCTGTACACAAGAATGCATTTGACTTAAGGGACGGAGAAACCCGTTGCAACATAGTTTTGAACAAAACAAACCATGTAGCATAGTATGACAAAGAACGTCTTTCCCCAGAAGTATGCCAAAATTTGGATGTTATCAAACTAAGGCACACTTCCAAATAGGAATAACAATATATGTATGGACACGTGTGTGTTTCTCCCTGCCCTTGCCTCGCTGTGCCATTTGCACCAACCAACCAACCAACCAACCAACATCTGTGCCCACTACAAGGGAGGATCCATCCCAAATCACTGACCCTATACTTCTAATAGCTAGGAGACTTTTCTTTGTGCCGGAGGTAGACACACTTTTTATCTCAGCAGGAATGCAGCAGTGTCACTACCCTCTGTTCAATATGACACAACTCCCATCAGGCAAGGAAGGTGCCAACAGGTATGCTAAAGACCTAAATAAATATTCTTAAGCAAGGACTGCAAAAAGGCACTGATGACAGCTAACTGTACAACTCGCAACTCTGAAAAGCAAACACTGTGGGGTTTTTTGTTTGTTTTTGTATGTTTGTGTTTTTTTTTTTTTTTTTTTTTTTTTTTTTGTGGTTTACCAGGTCTCTTTCTTCCTCCCTTTTCAGCAAGAACTCTGAAACTAGACTTCTGAGTTTTATGCATCTTTTACAGTTATCTTCATTTTCCACATTTCATCTCTTGTGCTTCAGGTTCCAGCTTCAGAAGATGATATAGTCATCCTCTCTCTCCTTTCTCATACCCCTCACCCAAATGGATAACTCTGTTTTTACTGAAATTAAATAAAATGAAGCACTGAAAGTATTTTAAATGCCTAGCTTCTCTGTGCATTATTTCTTTTGATGTCATCTCAAGTTAGGTATATTACAAGGATTGAGGATATGAATTTCCGTACAAACAGGGTAAAAAAGAAGATTTAGATTTAATTTTTGTTATGAACTACAGAAGCATCTGTATGTCACAAAAATTGTTTTCCTCGGTTTCAGAAGACTGATGGGTTTTAATTCCAAGTACGCAGTGGCTCTCAACAATGATTTCCATTTCTGTGCTACTGCTAACCCTCTGGATAAATGTGCCGAGAGTTTTAGGAATTGCTTTTCTGAGTTACTGGTGCAATAACTTCAGTTTGAAATTCTCGGGCTTCTCATAGTTTACCACAGAAACTTTATTAACTCCCAGAGCTGTTGCCAAGCAGGTATTTTATTTCTCTGCGATTGCAAGATGGGAAAAGGCAGATTCACTCAAGTTCAGATTCACTACAAAATATATTCCTGTTTTGTGGAACAAATTCCTACAATAGGTTGTCTGAGATTCAAAGATTCATGTGAAATTAATTCCCAAGTATCATCCTGTTTCTTCACAGACACAAAAATAAATGATCTGGAGATGACACTAACTGGTAGATTTATTAGGGAGACTAAAATAGCTACCAGGTCAGTACAGAGACCCATTAGCAAATCAAGATTGGAGTCAATTCTGCCATCAGTCTGCGGCAGCATAGGAACTCTGATATCCAAATCTTTCCATACAATACCCTGTACTTAACAAAACCATACTCATTTGAAGATCCTTTAATAGAGGCTGTCTGGCAGTAGCAAGATGTACTTCAGTATAACCGATATGCATTAGATGTTAGTTAGTAGTAGATTTATTGTGAGTGGCTTATGTTATGAATCTAATTTTAGAAAGGAGGCATTTTAACAATGTGGCAGAAAAGCTACTTCAGTGATCTGCTAGGATATCTGTGGCAATACCATGTGTGGAGTCTCTTCATTCTGATTTCACATTTAACCAAACTGGTAGCTTTCTATGGTGAGATGATGGGCTTGGTGGATGAGGGGAGCAGTAGACGTTGCTTAATCTGACTTTAGTAGGGCTTCCAACACTGTCTCCCATCATGTCCTCATCAACAAACTGCTGGAACTATAATTTATAATATAAGCAGGCAGTGGAGCATCTGTCATAGAAAGAGAGGCTGAGAAAATTGGGATTGGTTACCTTGGGGAAGAGCTCAGGGAGGATCATATCAGTGTTTAGATCTTGTGGAAGGGTGTAAATAAGAGAGAACCGATCAGTCATATCTAATGAAAGGACAACAGGGAATGTGCATAGACTGAAATGCAAGAAATCCCTTATAAAGAAAAAAAATGCTTAATCTAAGGATGATTTAACACTGGAAGACGTTGCCCAGAAAGGTTATGGAGTCTCTATCCATACATTTTGTTCCTGACTATTCAAAATCCGACTGGATAAGGATCTCTGTAACTTCTTGCTAACCTTGCATAGGGCAAGGAAGTTGGGCTAGTAAATATCAGAGATTCCATCCAACCTCAACCATTCCGTGATTCTGCGAAACTGAGGTCCCAAAAGAAAATTACATCAGATAACAGATTGTTCCTGTTTTCCTCTGCATAACCTCCAAGCAGTGTACGGAGTGATGAATAAGACTGGTAAGCTGACAACTGCAAGGACAAACGCATCAGTTACTGCGCATACAGCTATAATCTCCACTCAGCCTTCAATAGTAAAATCTTTTTTTTACCACATCAGCCACAATAGCTAGGATGATCTCTCTAGCTCCTGCCACAATCAACAGGTAAGACCATGGCTTAACATCTTAATTTAATGTTTTATGCTGTAAAGCAACACACTATAACATTGTTTAGACACTGCTCAGAGTCTTGATTCAGCAGGCCAGACCCACTCAACAGGACTTTCACTGACGTTATGTTAAGAAGAAGCTGGCTCAGCTCTATCATTCTTCTACAAAGCGGAAAATGCTGCTGACAGAAACTGAGCTCAGTACAAGAGTTGAATTTTTAAGTGACCATCTGTACACTCATCTACTTCCCTAAAGTGAAGGTATGCTAGAAACAGAGCCTCAGGACTTGCATAGCCCTGAAAGAGTTAGGTGCTCAGACTGTAATGGTGAAGCACTTGTTTCTGACCTAACCTTCTTCTTAGTGCTTCCTCTGGCCTCCCATCCATGATTCCGTTTGCTAGATAGCAGGTGGTGCTTCCCTGCCTCTATCTCACATGCAGTTTTCCAGTTTCAGAAGCGCAATTGAGTTTTCATGGAAACTTAACTTCTGAGAGATATTTATAGTTTAGCTATTCTTTGATTGTTTGTGTAGTGTGCAGCTTCAGGAGGAACACATAACTGATTAATTCTAATCAATACACTACTGCATTAGATGCCTTGTTGCACGCTCCTCTGGGTGATGCCAGCAATGATTAATTGCACGTGCAAGTCAGGATGCTCTCTTAGAAGCAGTCAATTCATAAGAAAGATGTGCTAGAATTCTTAAGTAAAATCTCAAGAGAAAATATTTGCATCCAGCATTTGTCTGTCTTTGTGGATAAATGATTTTCATAGTTTTGAATTCAATTAATAACATTACCTGTTGGGTCCTCTTTCATTCTGCTAAAGAGGTGTTCCAAAATACTTGATAGCAACAAACTTTAGGACTTTAGTCTTGATGTCCCATATATAGCAACCATCTTAGTGATTATTCCCCAAATATCCATCTACATATGCAAGATAGAATTAATTTCCATGCTGCCAGCCAGTTTGACACCTGTGTTACCACCTATGCCTTCACTGTGGGTTTGCCCTGGCTTCTAGCATAGGTTGTTTCACCTTAGGTAGGACAGACTTCTCATAACTAAGCTGAGTTACAATGTGATTTATTTCTCCAAATCCATGCTCTTTCTCATCTAAAATACTCCCGTTGTTACAAACATTTATCGTGGTATGCCTGAGAGGAAAATGCAACGTACCTATACAGTCTAGTCTATCCTTGGTAAAGGGTTCAGTGAACTTTGGGGAATTACAAAATAAAATACAAATAATAGCATCTGCATCAGAGTATTTCACATCAAAATCCACCTGTGGCATGATAAAGGTAGTGAAAAAAATGCCACTTTTTGAGAATGAAACCTTGGTAAGGACAGGATTAAAAGGAAAAACTATCATTAGGAGTCCAAAAGAGAATTTTCCTCCTTTACTAGATGAATTGGTAAAAGAACATAACTTTCTCCATCCTACATCCCATTGCATAATTATACGGGAGTTTATAACAGGTTCTAATCTTGCCTCCACATTGCTCCATGCTTACTTGCCTGACAGCAATTAATGCATACTGCACAAAGGAAGAACCAGACTGGACTTTTTTAGGATACAGAAAACAGAAAATTAAAAAATGTTCTCAGAAGATGCAAGCATTCCAAGAGACGGTAGGAAAAAAAAAACAAACAAACAAACAAAAAACCACAGGAACCACAGAAGGCTTTTTTCACTAGTTCAACCAATACATTATACTGCCTATTACTTTTAATTAACAATTTTAAATTAATTTCAGTTTACTGATCTTAAAATTACTTAAAAGACATCAGGGCCTTAATTTGATGGGTGATGATGTAGTCTTGAAAAGGATCTATTTTCTAAAATGGCAGAAAATAAAGTTACTGTATATTAATACAAGACATTATTTAGCATTAAAGGACATAGTTCTTGAACAATGCAGAAAGTCTGCAGTGCAAACTCTTCTGCTCACAGAGCATTCTATTTAGGAAGAGAAAGAAAAATAGTTTTCCTGCATTGATTTAATGCCAGTTGTCCTTGTATCTTTTTCTATGGCCTCTTGTGTAAGGAAGATGTAACTGTTGGTGATAGTTTATATACAATTAAGACCTTTGTTAGTGTTATTGGATCAGACCTTTAACATCCCTGTGACTATTACATTCTACTGCTTCCCAGCCCTTCCTTCAAAATGCCTTTAGAAGATGTATTCACAGAGGTTTTTCCATTAAAAAAGATGGAACTACATGTAATTGTAATGACTTTCCTTTCTTTCACTAAGGAAAAAAAAAAAGCACATGGGCTTTGATGCTTTTCTTTTAAGGTAAAACTAATGACCTCCCTCCAAGAAAATACTGTGTAATTCTTCTAGGTCTGGATAACGGGTCAGACTCACGGTGTAATTACCTTGCTTAGAACAGGAGACCCAGAAGATTTTGGCTCCAGACTGCAATAATACTGCCTCACTTGCACTGGGGAAGAAACTAACTTCACATGCCTTTTAGGACCACACTGCTGGGCCTTTCTGTACAGCTCCTCTCTTTGACAATTGTACTATCTGAGGGATATCATAGTATGGCAGAAATTGCTTTAGTTTTCAATGAAATACGAGTAGCCCACACAGGCTACTTTAATTCATACTTATTCTTGGATAACATAGGAAGTTTGCAATTAAACCATTAGAGTTTCATTGTTATTTGGATTTCCTCCTATATTTAGAACACGCTACAAGACCACAATACACTTATTTTACAGAGGAAAATTTATTAACAAGAAACAAAAGCTATGAAAAAATATACTCTCCTGTTAACTTAATAGAGTTAGAATATTAAAGTTTTTGCTTTTCTGTGTATCTTGTAGAAAATATTTGTTTTGAAGATTTTGCTTTACTAACCCATTTGAAGTAAAGATCTTGCTCTGAAAAACATTTGAATGCTGCAATGTATTGAATCAGATAAGTAACTGTGAAGAACTGCAGCCTTACAATTCAATCTATATTCTTGTGATTACAAATGAGAATCTTTGCATGGAGTTTAATACAGAAATGTATTAAACTTTTCCTGAAGGAAACAGCATATAAACTCAGAGGGATGCAAAGAAAGGCAATGAGATCAGTCATCAGCTTGGTGAAGGACAAACTTCTTTCCAACTGAGTAGTCTGGCACTTCTGCACTGGAACATAATCCACAAAATGCAATGGGCATTTTTAACTAAGTTTTGCTTTTTGAAAACTGTGAAAATAGCAGCCCAAATACTTATAGGAAGATTCTGCTGCTGATGATTCCAAAATGTGACTTTAATATGAACTTAGCATGGCTATTGCTATGCTAAGGAACTTACCTACTTAAAAGGTCTGTTGGCCAAGTAGAGGCGCAATGTCACAGGATTTCTCATGCTGTGACATGAGAAAGCACTGTGTTTTTTTTTGTTTGTTTGTTTGTTTGTTTCTTTCTTTAAGACAGAACAAACTATTTTATAATTGGCCACTTCTGCCCATCCAATAAACAGCTTTCAGTTTTTGTGAGATCTCCATACTGACATGATGTGATTAACCACTTCAGTAAGAGACTATTGCCATAGCAAATACAGTAGAGCTGGGCAATCTTCATTGAGGAATATGTTCATCTGGCACTCATCTTTTCTTTTTGCTTCCCAGTTAAACTGTGTAAGATTAAAAATGCTTTCTTCCACCTCATGAAAAGTGCATGGTTGGAGGCACTCCTGAGATGCTACAATTAGTAATTGTATCTGACATGTAGCATCAAAGCTGATGTGAAAAGAACAATAGCTCAGCATCTTTTTCTGATGCACAATGGCTCTTCAGTGTCATCTCCTCTTGTAGTCCTCTCCCTATTTGCCCATGAGCTTGATTACATTTCCTTTAATGAAGCTAACACTGCCAAAAAAAATGAGATTTCACTCTATGAAACCAGATTGCAATAAGTACTCACAGTATGTAAGCCTAGGCAACCCTAGCAACACTTAGCATTCATATAACCCATTACACCTTTAAATGAAGTCTGTTATACAGACTTCACAGCCCCTTAGCAAAGACATCAAACACTTCATTTTTCAGGTGGATGAAAAGGAGGCACAGGAAGGTTATATGACTCAGTCATTCAATAAATAGATGGCAGAACTAAGATCAGAGATAAAAATTTATGATACTTATTCCTATGTCCTAATCCACTGCATCATGCTGCTTCTGGTGATGGTAATTAAATTTCACGCTTCAGGGAGTAACTTAATTGTCTGTGAGGATCATAAAGAAATTCCATCCTTTCAACCCAATGTACATCACTGCAATTTTTTATTTTTGTTTAGTGTACCAAAAAGCAGTCTTAATTTTTTACTTAAATAGTTAAAGTGAAACATAATCTGATCTCAATTCAGTCAAATGTGGTCAAGGCTTCAGGAAGACGGGGAGCCTCTTCACAGAGCAGAGTATAGTGGCAAGGTATTCTGAAATAACTGAGTTCTCAATAGCTGTGTCTGAGAGACCAATTAAACAAGAATTTTTACTTCTGCATTCAGCAATGATTTTTCACATCACACCTAAAGGAAAGTACAGATATTGTGCCTGTTCAACATCTGTACAGCAAACTAAATACCTTGAAAGACTTCAGGTTCAAAGGCTGAAAGAGTGGATGAGAAGGAAGGTTTTACTTGAGAGAACAGCAGTGCTTAACTCTGAGTCCTTTAGGGATATGCTGCAATTATCTAGTAGCTTTAATAACCTAGACTTCAAAATAAGGTATCAATATATCCAAAGAAAGATTAAGGGCTAGACGAAGTACTCTTTGGATTGTAAGGTTCAGAAGGGTTTATAGAATATCTGCTCCAGGCATTTCCACCCATTTCAAGAGAGTATCCAGCCTCTATAACAGGCTCCTAAACCCCATTTTTCAGTTCAAAATGCATAAAAAGATGCCAGGATCTAAAAAAAATATAAAAAATAAAAAAATAAAAAATTGGATTTCAGAGATTCACACACACACAAAAAAATGACTGGCAGACAACCTTCAGCAAATTCCACCTTTCCCATATCTCCAGTTATTTGCAGTGTTTGTTTGCAACACAGAGGTGGGCATGCGAGTCAGAGAAGATTCTTTCTCCCATTCTTATGGTCTGCATGGAGTGTAGGGTGTGCCATATGCGGTGACAAATAAGTGAATAAAAATGAAGCGCATTGCAAGATAAATAGAAGTAAAATGTCTTTCATAGAACTGTGCAATACAGATGTCTATATGTATGCAACATGAAAGGAAATTGCAGGGGTGAAGAAGAAAGGTTTATTTCCTGATAAACAACTTCCTTCTCCAATTTAATTTGCTTCCCTCAAACAGACATTTGAAAAATATGACTCGTTAGGAAGGATCTGAATCAGGAAAGATGAGCGATGGAATGCAGAAAGGTTGTGTCTATTACTGCTTATACAGCAGGGATTGGAACAGTTACCCTGTTACTGGGCAGGAGAGAGGTTCTCTGAATTGTATGACTGAACTTTGAATGGGGAAAACCCTTAACAAACGAAAAAGAGAGCAACTAAAGCAATCACTTAATGACTATATTCAAAGACATGGAATGTGCTTATCAGAGCAAATCGTGCACCAGAGGTTGGACAGACTGTACTGAAATTTCTGTTCTGAAGTGAAACCATGAAAGCGTACACCATGAAAGCGTATACAGCTTTCAACGCTGCAGTAAGGACAGCAGTGCAATCACAGTCGATAACAATCTGCTTATTGTGTTACCACATTTGGAATATCATAGAATCAAAGAATCATAGAAAGGTTTGGCTTGGAAAGGACCTTAAAGATCATCTAGTTCCAATCCCTCCAAGCAACCTGGCCTTGAACACTTCCAGGGATGAGGCATCCACAGCTTCTCTGGGTAACCTGGTCCAGAGCCTCACCACCCCTTGAGTGAAGAATTTTGTCCTAATATCTAATCTAAATTTACTCTCTTAGTTTAAAGCCATTGCCCCTTGTTCACTACACTCTATGATAAACAGCTTGCCTATAGGCCTCCTTTGGATATTGGAAACCTACTATAAGGTCTCACCAGAGCCTTCTCTTCTCTGGGCTGAACAACCCCAAACCTCTAAGCCTGTCTTCATGGGAGAGGTGCTCCAGCCATCTGATCATCTTTGTGACCCTCCTCTGGACTCTTTGTCATACTTCCATGTCCTTCTTGTGCTGGGGGCCCCAGAGCTGAATACAATATTCCAGGGGAGTGTCTCATGAGAGCGGAGTAGAGGGGGAGAATCACCTCCCTCAGCCTGCTGGCCACACTTCTTTTGATGAAGCCCAGGATACGGTTGGCTTTCTGGGCTGCGAGCACACATTAAAGGCTCATGTAGAGCTTCTTGTCAACCAGCACTCCCAGCTCCTTCCCAACAGGGCTCCTCTCAACCCATTCTCCACCCAGCCTGTACTTGTGCTTGGGATTGCCCTGATACTGATGCAGGACCTTGCACTTGGGCCTTGTTGAATGTCATGAGGTTCCCACAGGCCCACCCCTCAAGCCCATCCAGGTCCCTCTAGATGGCATCTCTTCCCTCCAGCATGTCAACTGCACCACTCAGCTTGGTGTCATCAAACTTGCTGAGGGTGCGCTCAATTTCACTGTTAAATTGACAAAGACGTTAAACAATGCCAGACCCCTGAGGAATACTACCCATTACTGATCTACACCTGGAATATGAGACTGTGCAACAGATCTGATCTCCTTCTTTTAGTACTGGACATTTCCAAGAGAAAGAATCCCAAGAGGCAAAGAGGAATGCCCTGAGAAGAAGCCAAAAGTATTTGACCACAGCTGTCACTGCCCAGAAAAACAAGTTTAAGCCACTGCCTGGGATATCGACTTCAAAGCTGGAGCACTGCAATGTTTTGTTTAGCATGGCATACATGTGCCTGTTAGTCTCAAGGTTTGGCATGTAAACTCTCTCTTAGCATAAATAAGAAAAGTCTTGACAAGGAACATGACTAGAAGACAGACTCCATAAGATGTTCTAGTGTAATGTACCGCCTTCTCACTGTCAAATAAAAAGCATCTGCAAAGCTGACATACTGTCAGCTCACCTACTGGAAACACAAACTGGGGAGCAACACCACACTGTGTTACCTGACATTAATCATGTGTTTCGTGTCACATCAACGGGATTTTTCCATGTGTCATTTTCTAGGATAGTTTCCTTGCTGCTCCTCTTGTTCTGTACATAATACAAACGTAATCCAAAAGCTGCAGGATGACCTCCAAAACACCGCTAAATTTTTAGCTCTTTCTTTCTTATCTTTTCTCCCACATGAATTGTCTGAGTACATGCTTCAGAGTAGGATTTTGCCTCTTCAATGAAAATTTAGCTTTAATGACTCTCAAAGTCTCTCAATGACCTCCAATTTTCCTCAACAAACATAATGAAAAAACTCTCAGACTCTGTATCTGGCAAGAGCAATCAATACTGTTGAATAAAAACTAGCCTATGGATCACAGAAGCCCTTGAATCAAAGCGTCATTAAGGTTTTAAAAGACCTCCAAGACCAACTAGTCCAACCTTCCCCTACTACCAATGTCACCCACTAAACCGTGTCCCTAAGCTCTAAGTTCAACCTCTCCTTAAACACCCCCAGGGACGGTGACTCCACCACCTCCCTGGTTAGCCCATTCCCATGCCTAACCACTCTTTTTGAGAAGAAATGTCTCCTAATTTCCAACCCGCCTCAGGACATGGTGAACTCTGGTCACAAGGAAGTTAATGCTGCCTGAATCTGTACAGACATGCTGAGCTGAGCAATGGGCTGGAAGGAAGATGCCATTAGGCAGAAACTGCATCAGAGCATTCAAGTGATTTTGTTTTAGTCAGTAACTCCACCTAAACCACTGCTCTACCCAACACATCCCTGTTACCTGCTGTCAGCTGCATCCCCCATTTGCCATTAGGCCACACAAGGATGACTTTCTGTCATTTCAGTGCATTCATCTGACATGATGACAGAGTCTGCTTCCATAAACAGCAATTCAAAAATGGGCAAAATACAAAGATGAGGAAAAGCAATGGTTACGGGAAGGTATACCAAGAAAGGCTACGGGTATACCTGAGACCTTCTGTTGGCTGCCTAAAGTCTTCGGGCTTCAACAAAGACTGCTACAGAAATTTAGCTCTTTGGCTGTGGTAACAAGGCAAAAGAGAAATGTGGGGGCCGCAGAACAACCACAGGCCCAGGGCCTGACTGAATTTCTGAGGGCCACTCCTAATGCTCTGCTTATTTACACCACAGTTCTTAAAAGCTCTTCTCTGCATGCGGTAATTTGTAAATCAGTATACAATATAAAGATAATGACTTTCTGGTCTAATATTTTACATTAATTTGCAGTTTAAGTCATTGAGAATAACAGACAATTAGGAAGACTGGTCTTATAGATAAAGTGAATTTAGTCGAAAGAGCTTTATGATCTAAGAGAAGTATTTCACCTACCCCCTCCCTTTTTCTTCTCCTACTTTTAAAAGCCAAGAACACTAAAAGCCCTAACAAATTCTCTTCATTAGTACTTGTAGTAATTTTACCCTGCTGGGCAGCTGAACTCCACCGCAGTCACTCTCTCACTCCCCCTTCTCAAAGAAAAAAAGGGGAAGAAAATATAATGGAAAAGGGCTCAAGGGTTGAGATGAGGACTGGGAGATCACTCAACAATTATTGTCACAGGCAAAACAGACTCAGCATGGGGAGATTAATACAATGTACTGCCTATCACTAGCAGACCTGAGCAGTGAGAAAATAAAAGCAAACTAAAAACACCTTCCCTCCATCCACCCTCTTCTACCTCTTCCCCCTGAGCAGCACAGGGGAACAGGGAATGGAGGCTGTGGTCAGTCCCTGACACTTCATTTCCACTGCTCCTTCACAGTCACTCTGCCCCTGCTCCAACAGGAGCTCCTGAAATGATCCTGTGTGGGCTTCCCACAGGCAGCAGCTCTTCAAGAACTGCTCCAATACAGGTCTGTACCACAGGGTCCATCCATCCCCCTGGAGCAAGCTGCTCCAGCACGGGTCCCCCACGGGTGGCAGCTCCCCCCAGCCCCCTGCTCCTGCGTGGGCTCCTCTTCGCGAGCTGCAGCTCCAGCCCGGGGCCTGCTCCTGCGGGGTCTCATCAGTCTTTTCCCTTTCTTAAATCTTCTCTCCCAGAAGCCCAACAAGCGTTGCTCACTGGCTCAGCTCTGGCCAGCAGCGAGTCCCTTTCTGAGCTGGCAGGAGCTGGCTCTGATCTGACAAGGGGCAGTCTCCGGGCTCTTCTCACAGAGGCCGCCGCTGCCTTCCCCCCTGCTACTAAGCCCTTGCCGTGTAAACCCCATACATCTAACATGTGTCTGTGTTTGAGATTCACTTCTAACAAAAGGCCCAGAACATACAACAGATACATCAACATTGTCCAAGGTGAATGAATAAAGTACTTAAGAGCGCAGAGCAGCTGCTTCAATTACAGTATTAACAGCCCAAGCCCTAAGCACTCAGTACTTCTGGAAACTCAGCGGTGGGTAGGGAACAGAGCCATCTTTATAGACTATAATTAAAAGACCAACACGAATTGCACATTCAGAAGAAACACGCAGCAAATGCTTTTGGTTGCAGTTGGTCATTTTCTGTTTCAGCCTTCCACAATTTTGCTATGCAATATGAATGACCCCCTTCATAGGATGTGAATTGCAAGCAACTCTAGCATTCCTATCCTGCTGCTTATATGTGTCTCGATTTTTACTTCACAAACACAAAAATATATATTTAAACACCTTCTTCTATTCTCCTCTCCTCTCCTTTTACAGGGACAGGTTTGTATCCTGAGGGACTTAGTGAATGTAAAATGTTCATTTCCAAGCAAGCAATGTCCCATGTAAATCATCAGTCCATTGCAACGAAAGAAATAGCGAACCTGAAATGGTATTTCATTTCATGCCTGCTGATGTGAGCCATGTAAATTCAAGAATTTGTCTTAAAACTTGTTAGTCACACATCTAAGTTTTCAGGCAGCAATGATTCTAAACAAAATAATGGAGTTGGTTCAAAAGAACACAAAGAGATTCTTCCCTGTTGTGGTTTAAACCAGAAGGCAGCTAAGCACCACACAGCTCACTCCCCTCCTGCCCCCCAGTGGGATGGGAGAGAGAATTGGAAAAAAAGATAAAACTCCTGGGTTGAGATAAAGACAGAAAAGAAAGGAAAAATAATGAGGATAAAAAATACACAAAGCAAATGATGCATAATGCAACTGGCTCATCAACTGCTGCCCAATGTCCAGCCAGTCCGTGAGCAGTGACCAGGCCCCTTGGCCAATGTGCCCAGTTTTATTGTCGAGCATGACTTCACACGGTATGGGATATCACCAGTCCCACTCAGCTGTCCCCTCCCAGCTTCTTGTAAACCCCCCACCCAGCCTTCCCACTGGCGGGCAGCATGAGAAGCTGAAAAGTCCTTGGCTCTGTACAAGCACTGCTCTGCAACACTAAAACATCAGCGTATCATCTGCTTTATTCTCATCCTCAATCCAAAGCACAGCACCATACCAGCTACTAGGAAGGAAATTAACTCTACCTCAGCCAAAACTGGATCCCTTGAGCGAATTTCTGTTCAATCAGACACAATAGAGTGGACAAATAAAACATGTTCAATTTTAGTAAATTCTGACTAAACAAAAAGTCAGTTTTATTCCCCTGACCATACTGATGCAGCAGTATAATGCAGTCACTTATGGAATGAGACCTATGAAGGTTTTCACAGAGCACTATAGCATTCTGATCCCCTGGGTTTGAGTAACAGGTGCCAGGGAAAGATACTCTGAAGTCCTCAACAAACCACTAAATAAAGCTTCTTGATACCTGGTTGTTATGAAGGCGAGGAAGCAGAGATACAGCACAGGAATACACTACAAAAGACTCCACTAAAGGCTGATAGAAATTGTGGCCTGAGGTCAGAGTAGTGGATGTGGCAACCTCTCTGAGTACAGCACTTTCTAGGATGGACAGGGCTGGCCCTCTTCTGCTAGAAGCTCTGAACTCAGTCCCCATAAGCATCCCACTTCACGTAACTCTGACATGATTTCTGCCAGTAGAGGAAATATTTCTCAGTCTTACAGTTACGCAAAGACAAACAGCTTCCAGACGCCTTGCTAAGTAGAAATTAGATTAATAGCTAATGTAATGTATGCATAATGGCAGACTGGAACATCTGTCATCTCACATATGAGGCAAGGCTGTGAGAAGACTGTTTAGAAGAGAAGGTTCAAGTAGCATCTTATGAATATGTACAAATACTTTGCTTTGAGCAGAGGCATCATACTAGGTAATTTCCTGACATGCCTTTCAACCTCAATTATTCTGTGATTCAGGTAGAAGGTGCTCCATTGGCTAAAGATCCCTGTCTTCACTGCTCTTTTCTTTAACAAAACATGCTGAAATACAGACGCTCTTGGATCAATGATGCTGGAGGCTCAATGGAAGGCACATCTTCCATTTTTCTTTTCCAGCTATATACTGAGAACTGTATGAACCTAATTAGCACTGAAACAGGATACATGGATAAGAAAATGCATATTATTAACAGCTTACTGAAGTAGTCTGTGCTTTACTCCTCTTGATGTAGGCCTTGAAAATGCAAAGAGCCAGAAAAGCACCAAGAGTTATTCCTGAAGCTTCTGTCAAATGCTTCAAATCTCGCTCCACTCTCAAATTCATTTCAGAGTCAAAGAACCATTTTCTTGTTAAAAGTGCAAAATGTAATAAGTATTAAGCAGCCTTTCCCTGGAGAGAAACACTTCAGACCCTTTTAGACATTTGCTCTGTGCTTGTCTACCTTATACTTTGTGTTTTTTTGGTCACTATTATCTATTTACAGAAGGGGAAGGAGAACAGGTTATTTCTTCTTGTTGTTTTGTGCAAACACCAACATTCATAACTCAGAAATGTATACATGTGTGTTAATGGGGCTCTGGAGAACATTGGTGAACATGGGCAAATCACATTAAGTCCAGAAAGTCCATCTGTCTAGCCAGTGAGAAGATAAGGAGAGGACAGTGGGTGAGCTGGATAACCATAGCACTGGGGAGCAAATGAATCAGTGTGTGCAAGAACATGTGGATTAGAGCAAAATGTATGCAGGAGCACTAGCTGCATCGGACGTGATGCCCCAGAGGTAGCTAAGATTGTGACAGCATTCTCATTGTGGTTCTGATTTGTGGTTCGAACAAGATGAGGAAAAGGGTGTTCTCTGAACACTTCTGGATGAAAATAACAGATTAGCACAAGCCAAACAAAAGCAGTGTATTTAAATAGTTCAAGGCCAGTGTGGACAGACCTTTTATCCAAGAAAACTTCTTCCTTAGTCTCGTCTTGTTTCCCTTTCCTTCAGCCCTTGGGATGTCAGCATGCAGCCATGAATCAAGAGCACAGGAACACTCTGTGCACTATTTAGCATTCTCTAAAGGGCATGAGGCAATCTGTGAAACATTTCATGAAAAATCCATTGAAAAAAGTAGAGTGATCTTTCTAGTGTTGAAAACCAAGCTGCACAAATTACAGTCCAGAGGAAACATCAGTTGCTTCTCTTTTTCTTTTTGCTTAGATAATCTTTATGAACAATCCTGTACTTACAACCTTCACAGAAATATCTGTCAATATCAGAAAGAACATACAGCTGAAGCTTACAAGCATGAATCAGAAATCCTATCTAAAAATGCCTAAGAAAAAAATTACTAACTGAAAAGGAGTCTTCATAGTGAATTTCAACATCATCACTTATTCTAGGAAAATGGGGGGAGGCAGGGAGTGGAGGAAAAGAAAAAAGGATGGAGACAAGGTGAAGACAGAAGATGAGGATATAGCCTCCTGAAATAAAGCAATCTGTAGAAACGTGTAAGACTAGTGAACTTCAGTTCATCTGAAGAGGGGGAAAAGGAAGTCACATTATAGTGGAGAGACCAGAATACCACAGAATAACTAATGCCCTAGGTCTTGCTAGCGATTGTTCCCAGTCTTATGTTCCTAGCTTTAAGTCATATGCTTTAACTCAGCCAAAAGCTGGTGGTGATCAAAAGCTGTTTGCTTCTAACAGCTTTTTAAAATCAAAGAGTGCAGCAGATTCAAAGCCTTCTCTCCAGAGAGAAGGCTTTTTTTAAATTTATTTTATAGAAAAATAAAAATAAAAAAAAAAAAACACAATACTGTCAAGTCTAGATTACCAACACTGATACAGGTTTTTACCCTCTGAGGACAAACTGGGCTTGGACTACAGTTTCATCTCTCTCTCAATTTTACTGAAAAAACCTGCTAAATATGAAAAATACTGTTTTAATTCATATGAACTCCAAAATTCACTACAGAGTTCAGTAATCCCTTGTTTCTAAACTTAACCAAAAGAAAAGAAAATAACTATATATGGGTTATGCATCAGCAATGGAGGCAAGGTGTCAACAGGAACATATGTACAGGGCCAGGGAAGCTGAAGTGTTAGTCAAAAGAAGATAGGTAAAGCAAACAGAGAAGCATAAAATCTAGAAATGTGAACAAATGAGATGCAGAGACCTAACTTCAATAGACACGGATGCTTTATTCATACTTCTGTGATGTCTGATGAAGTACAGGAGATGAAGATTCATATTCTCACTCTATTCTTTCTGCATTTCAGGGTAAGGTTCTCTTAAAAAGCACACCATGCATCTGTACAAGCTGTGAAGACTAAATCTTTTTCTCACCAATAAAAATTATTCCTGTAGTTTACAGTTGAAACTTACTGGCATTGCAGGAAGATGTTCCTGAATAAATGGAAGACAGTCTCCAAAGAGGATAGTTCCACTTAATGCATTAAGAGCTAAAAACATCAGATGCATACTAAATGTCTGCAGTCTTTGGAGTCATGCCTAAAAAGTGATGAAAATGGGCATGGCTCTGCTTCTGAACAGGTTTAGGATTACCACCAGCTATGCTCTATTGTAACAAACCACCACAAGTGAGTGGGGAATGACAAACTTGGCATGTATTAGCATAAGTCTCCCTTGAAGGTTCAGACTCCTATTTAAACTCTTCTTTCTTATCTGAATATATTTATCTACCCTTAGCCCTGCTCCAAAGAAAGTTTCTTGATTGGGCCTTTGGAGTGCTGTAACAGAATTCTTCTAAGCTGTTTTTCATATGGATATATTTTTTTTTTCATCTCTCTTTGGTTGCATAGAGCAGAGAACTGCAGCTGAATCATTTATACTCAGCAGAGGTGGGTTTCTGTGGAATAATGTATGAACGCAACAGGTGGCCAGAACACTGCTTTTACATGTTTTTTCAGCTAAGTGTGCCAAGAAAGTAAGTGCCAGCTAACAACGTACAGCAGCTGTATCCAGCACTTGTTAGACGCTGCAACTTGAAACATTAAGTTCAGCTGCTGGTAGCTTTTGCTGAACATACATTTGAAAGCTTTTCTTTTAACAAGCCTACCAATAAACCAGGGATTATGCTGGCTAATTATTAGGGAAAGGCCCTCAAAAGCACTACTCAACTTTGAAGTCTGGTATGGAATTAGAGGTGAAATCACCATTAGGAATAGAATTTAGTCTTTCAAGAAAACATGCTAAAAGTATTAGCTGCAGACACACCCTTCTTTCCCAGGTAAAACAAACAGAAGTAGAGCTGAGGGCAGTGGAAGTGGCCCTCAAAGACTCTGGATGGGAGAAGAAATTTTCATCTTCCAAAGCACATGAAAATGAGAAAATTCTGGGATAGAAAAAAAAAAACCTAGTAAAGAGTTGGCGTTGTTTTCCACCAGAACTTCTCTATTTAGAACTGTGTCATCCCAAACCAGAATGAGAAGCAGGTGCTTTCAGTAAAAGAGAAAGTTTAGGAATAAAGAAAAAAAGGGGCAACAAATCTCAGCTATGTAACAAACAAATACAATTACATGTCAGTTTGCATTATTTGGAAAAAGCCCTTTAGATCCTTTTGGATTCAAATATGTACAAGCAATTATTTTTTTTTTCTTTCTAAATAACAGCTGAATACACGTATGGTACTCACGAAAAGCCTCAGCATAATTTTACGGGAAACATTACACGAAACTTCCCCAAAGGGCAAAACATGGAACTGACAACATTAGTTTCAACTCTGGATTCCACTAAATCAGAACAAATATTACTCTATATTCATAGTCTAGTGCATCATAAACAATATGAGTTCCTAATAATATTGTTACGGCAAGAATCCCAACACAAGTCTGCATATTACAAATTGCCTTTCTTAAAGTGGAACTAAGAAAAATAAAATATATGATCTCTGGAAGCAAGCATAATAAAGCCTTTGGACTATTCAGACTATTCATGGAGAAAGTCGCTGTCTCCCTGGGGCTCAGATCAGGGGTGTTACCAGTGACCTCTGGGCATAATACAGGCTTCAGACTCCTCATATTCAGCCAGCTATCAACCACTACAGCCACTCTTCCCCCAGCCTGTAGTGCTGCTTGGGGTTGTTGTGCTCCAAGTGCAGGACCCGGCACTTGGCCTTGTTGAACCTCATACAGTTGGCCTCAGCCCATTGGTGCAGCCTATCCGGATCCCTCTGCAGAGCCCTCCTGCCCTCCAGCAGATCAACACTCTCTCCTAACTTAGTGTCATCCGCAAACTTACTGAGGGTGCACTCAATCCCTTCGTCCAGATCACTGAGAAAGATACTGAAGAGAACTGGCCCTGGTACTGAGCCCTGGGGGACTCCAATAGTGACAGGCCTCCAACTGGATTTGACTCCATTCACCACGACTCTTTGGGCCCGGCCACCCAGCTGTTTTTTTTACCCAGAGAAGCATATATCCATCCAAGGCATGAGCAGTCAGTTTCTTCAGAAGGGTGCTGTGGGAAATGGTAATTTATTAAAAGGTTTATTAAAGTCTAGGTAGACAACATCCACAGCCTTTCCCTCATCCACTAAGCACGTCACCTTGTCAGGGAATCATAGAAGGAGACCAGGTTCATCAAGCAGGACCTGCCTTTCATAAACCGAGGCTGGCTGAGCCTGATCACCTGCTTGCCCTGTAAGTGCTGCATGATGACACCCAAGATAATCTGCTCCATGAGCTTCCCTGGCACTGAGGGCAAACTAACAGGCCTGTAGTTTCCCAGATCCTCTTTCTGGTCCTTCTTGTAGATGGACATCACATTTGCTAGCCACCAGTCGACTGGGACCTCCCCAAATAGTCAGGATTGCTGATAAATGATCAAAAGCAGCTTAGCAAGTGCTTCCGCCAGCTCCCTCAGTACCCTTGGGTGGATCCCATCTGGCCCCATAGGCTTGTGTACATCTAAGTGGAGAAGCAGGTTGCTAACCATTTCCTCGTGGATTATGAGGACTTCATTCTGCTCCCTGTCCCTATCTACGAGTTCAGGGGGCTGAGTACCCAGAGAACAGCTGGAAAACAATTTAAAAGGAGAAATTAATTTGCAAAGCTTCAAGAAAGCTTTATGTGTAAGCTCTCAGCCTACTTCCATCCTTTTTTTGCCTTTGCTGTGTTGAACTGATGAGTCTTCAGAACAATTACATGCTAGTGGCAGTACTACAAGCATTTGCTCGATGCCCACTGCTCTGCTCCAGCTATTACTTCACCAGCAGCTTTTTGTTAAGAAGCAGAAAGTGAGGTCAGCACCCAGCATCCCTTTATTCCTTGACCTATCCACTTGCACTGCAAACAGGACTGCCAACTAATGTTGGGTGTAAGGAAGAGCGAGATGATCTGGGCACTAAGCACAGGCTTCTCAAAAATAGGCACTGAGGTTTGGCTGACCTTTACCCCATATTAAGTCAGGGTTGAACACACTTGCTTTGCTGGGACAAGAATCAACAAATGTTTATATTTCTGAAAGTCTCACCTAGGTTCTTCAAGAGTTATACCAAGTTCACCAACTCATGTAATAATAAACTGAGGACCTTTTGGACAAAAATAATTTTCAATCTGTGCACAAGATCAAGTGTTCAAAATGTTTCCTTCTCTTTTTTTTCTTTTTTTTTTTTTTTTGGTTTCGTTTTGTTTTTGTTTTTTTTTTCTTCCCACATACAGCATTTCAATTTTGTATTTAATTTCTAGTCCCTCCAACCTAGTCCACCAGGGAACAGCACACTACCTGATCCAAAATTTCACTAAAATGCCCATGATCAACCAAAAAAACCCCTTACCTTCAGTATCTCATATACCTATATGGCACTTGAGCATCTACCCACACACCAGAAAACCAACGTTAGTCACACCCATCTTTAACATCTTCTACATCCCTTGAAGATAATTTTCAAACTAGGACTTATGGTAGCAGGATTTTGGAGCTCTGTGATTTATGCACTTAACAATCCTAAGAAGATCCAGGCCACAGCCCAAAGTTGTTGCCCAGGGAAATACCACATGTGATGTCAGGCAGTGTGGCTGAAAGAGCAAACACTCCCAGGACATAATTAGCTCTAACTGAGAAATAATGTCCTAACCTTTATCTGACACTACCATGAACTTTCTTTTATTTTTTTTTCTGTGAGCAATCCCCTCACAGGTAATACAGAGCCAGTCCTGTAAACACCTCTCTCCAACAGATTTTGTTAAAATTAAATAAGGTATTTGCTGGTGTATTTCCTTCTGTAAGTTCTGGCTTCAGAAAGCCTTTTGTTGTTAATCAGAACTGATTAGCAGTTTCTTTGCTGGTGATTTGTGTGTCTTCCTGCAAACTACAGCTCTGGGAGACATACGAAGTTCCAGTAAGGGGCATGAACATAATCCTGGTTTCTGATCCATGTGGATCTTCTGTGCCATAGAAGTTAGTTAATGCTCACAGTACTATAATTAGGCAGAATGAAAGCATATTTTGTCACTTTACAAAGCAGCAGAACGTGCCTTTCTGCAACACTTCTGTCTTGCTTAAATCCTTAGGGATCCCTGTCCTAAATTCCTGTCCTGAAAACAGGAATTTTATAGTGTCAGCATCAAACCCAGTTTGTGAGTGAGTATGCTGGCAAACACAGCTCTCAAAGCCATTGACTGGATGACGCTTCTCTACTCTTTCAAGGTTTTGATTACTTCATGAAAATTTTACATCCTTTCTTCCCTTGAATAAAGGAATTCATTCCTCAGAATGGTATATGTTGAAGAATTCTTTACAAAGTCATTTATCTCTCCAGGGAAACTTGTTTCCCTCCAATAAACATGTACAGTTGCCTCTAGTTTCATCCTTTAGAATGAAAAAAGGTACTGAGAAATTCATTGCAGAAAGCGTGTTGGGGTTTTAACAGCAAAATCTCCCACAGTACAGTAAGAATATAATACAGAAAAATGAAGTGTTTGTTATTAGATTTTTAGATTTTTGGGAGCAAGATAATGGGGCTGTATGTTTACTGTCTTTTCCCAAATCTGCTAGAAGTCATAAAGCTATATGATAAATTAGTATTTTACATTCTACCTTGGTCTCCTGGTTCTGATTAGGATAGAGTCAATTTTACTCCTAGAAGCTGGTATGGTGCTGCATTTTGGATTGAGGATGAACATAATGTTGATAACATGCTGATGCTTTGGTTGTTGCAAAACAATGCTTACAGTAGGTCAAGGACTTTTCAGCATCTCCTACTGCCCTGCCAGGCTGGGGGTGCACAAGAAGCTGGGACGGGACAGAAACAGGACAACTGACCAGGACTGGCTAAAGGGATGTTCCATACTATTTGATATCATTCACCATATTCATGCTGAATGATAAATATGGGGTAGCTGGCTGGGGACACACCACTGCTTGGGGACCGGCTGGGAATTGGTCAGCAGGTGGTGAGCAATTGCATTGTGCATCACTTGCTTTGTAGATATTATTATCACTATTATCATTATTACTATTTCTTTCCTGTTCTATTAAACTATCTTCATCTCAACCCATATGAGCTTTTACTTTTGTTTTCCCCCAAAAATTCTCTCCCATGGGGGGAGTGGGAGGTATGACCGAATGTCTGGTGCTTAGCTGCCTGCTGGGTTAAATCACAACACAAGGAATGGCTGGAAAAAAATGCATCAATCAAAATAAATATCTAAGGGAGGTTACCCTAGAAGAAAAGACCACATTTTCAAATAGATCCTTAGATAATACAGTTACCAGATACATTTCTATTTACTGTTTAGAAATATGGCAGCTCTATCTTAGGAAATAAATAACAAATAAAAATAAAAACTCTAAAATATTGCACTGGCTACTGCTAAGAACAGTCTGGTTGAGAAGAAAAGGACCTTAACTGAAAAATCCCTTTTTCAGTTTAGAAGGTTACAGATCAAAATCCCCATCTCAAATCACCAGCATAAGGGCATTCCAAAATGCACCTCTCCGTGGTATCTGCTTCATCTTATGTACCAGGTTGTGTACCATCTTATCATCAGATTACGTATCCTTTTATATATCAGATTAAACATTAAACATATAGAAAGCAAACAAGAAGGTAAAAAAGGCTCTGTTGATTGAGATCTTCACCTGGAAGACACCAAGCCCTGGTTCAGTGAGCATTTAATGATGGTTATTCAGATGGATACTGCTGCCAGGAGAAATTAAAGCTGTAATTCCAACACATCCTGGCATTATCTGTGAGACCTTCTCTAACATAGAAGAAAATGTTTGCCCCATCAAACTGCACAGATTGTAACTTAAGAAAATGCCACTAGTTGTCAGAAGCAGTTTTTTCTTACTTAATTCCTTTCTCATCTTCAGCATTTTCCTTCTCTTTCCCCCATGTGCATGATGTAGAAGGAAGTGGATCAGGTAACTTCAACTTTTTTTTTTTTTTAATTAAAAGATAATTACAACATTGCCTTTGCCAATGCTATTTTTACAACATTCAAAAGGTTAAAAGCAAAAGAAAAGTTTGTTCACTGACTCATCTCTCTGTGAGTAACAGAAAAACTACAGATCTGTATTCAGGGTTTTTGTTTTCTTTCTTCTCTCTCATCTGTCTTTCACTGTAAGAAGGGGAAGCCTTCCCCTGTGCTGGAAGGCTCATTAGCTGCTAGGTTATGACTTCACGAATGTTATAACCTTGCCATATACAAGCAGCCCTGAGGGAACATTAAGTCAGAAAACACAAGGTTTATTTTCAACTCCCAAGAAACAAGGTTTAGGGAAGAAAACAAACAAACAAACAAGCCATGCTGTAAAAGCTGCCTTGCCATTCACCTGAAGGCTCAAGAAGCTGCAGCTGTGACAACTGTCTGGAGGAGGTTCCTCCCAGATCAAAAGAGAAAGAAATAAAGATTTATTTTTGTGTTTCTCTTACCTAAGAATCTTACAATCTTATCCCTTACTTTAGAAAGTGGCATGGGAGAATAATGAGGAACTGAAATCCCCTTTAAAAATAGTTTGCATAAGCAACGTGATTTCTGTGCTCAACACCTTTAAAACACGGAGCTAATCCAGCACCCAGTACAATCTCTGGGTGCTGCTGGATGACATACAGTGAAGGCAGAGGAGGCTGAGCAGATCAGGAGGGAGTTCCTGTCAGTGCAGCAATGGCGAGATGGCCCAGGGCTCAACGTGTCCCTGGAGGAGAGGCTCCTTCAAACACCATCATCTGTAGGCAAACCCAGGGAGGCCCTGGGAGAGAGCAACTCCCAGAAGAGCCCTGGCTTGCCTTGGCGGTGTTTTTCCTTGCAGCATCTCAGAATTTGCCTGGTATAGAGATAATATCAAATGCTTGCTCTCCTTTCATTTTACACCCAATTACAGTCCTGTAGCTCTGAAGAGGGAATCCCCCGCATTTTGTTACAGTTCTCTTTCTAACGTCCTTTCCTCAAGTATCACAGATTACTGTGCAGATGGATATAGAATGAGGAGACACTACTTATGGTGCCTGTGAAGCAGAGACTGATGACTTTAATCTGCTTCAGGGCTTTTAAACGACACTCATTATTTCAGCGTTTGCTGGAGTCTATATTACTTTCTCATGGTTCGTGCTGTCCTCTCCTGAAAATAATGCAGGACAATTTCAAGCATTCATTCTTCTGGGGTTCACATAATATGCCTTGAGCAAGTCTGCAATGAAAGCCTAATGTTGCTCTGTATATGATATATATAAAATATTTTTATTAATATTTAGATATATGAAGTACCTATCACCTTACTGATAAACATTCATTGGAACCACGCTGATGGCAGCGGTAAGAGCAGGAGTTGGCCTGTTAGTACCTCAGCACTTTCTTCCAACCAATTAAAAAAATAAAACAAACAAACAAAAAATCAGTAGCTTAAAATACATCACAGCTTCAGGTTTAAAACAGAGCCTTCTGAGAAGTAGGTAAACCTTTTCAAGTGCCCAAGTTTGCAAAATGGAGATGGTATTATTATTATTATTATTATTATTATTATTATTATTATCATTATCATTATCATTATCATTATTATTATTATAGAAGCTGTTCCAAATCCTAGCTCAGAGCTCTTCAATTTTTGGTCACAGAAGGAACAAGATATCCAAAAATAAAACTTCCCTTTCTCTTGTGAAACGTTTTTCACAAACTCTGAACTACCAAATATAGGGTAGAACTTGCACTGAAGTTTCTTATGCATTCTTACCCATCTGATCAGACCCTGTCTGGCTCTCTTCACCAGTGGCAGGTCACAGTTAATATTAATATATGGTTTTCTCTCCCATCATCAGCTGGCAAGAACAAACATACTGCTAACAGAGTTCAGGAACAACCAGGCATAAAGGACCCATGAAGAGACAGAATGAAAACACTTCAATTTGTTAGAGACTTAAGCAGCAGCTATATAATCCTGAGTTACCGGAGAATTGCAGCTTCAAGGGCCTCTCCTTCTGCTTCTTCCCCCTTCCTTAGCTGGACTGAAAAGACTTAAGAAATATAGAACATGGAATATTTTGATGCCACCCAATAGATCTACTGGTCATTTAATGACAGCGCTAAGGTACTTTAAAATAATGTATTTGCTCTAGGCTGGGCACATTTTATGCCAATAAGGCTTGGTAGGTCATTTTAAAGTAGGATAAATTCCAGAAATATAGAGCAGGAATCCAACTTTTAACCAGATTCAGATTCTCTGCCTAAAAAATTGTATGCTTCAGTGGCACAAATTGAATTTGCAATTACAAATATTATGCCTGGATTTTGACAGTCAAACTCAAAAATAACTCCAAGACTGCTCTGAAGTTTCTGAAATAACTTGGACCCTGATCCTGAAAAATCTTAAAACGTGATTATTAAGCTTAATCTTAAAACGTTATTATTATTCATGAAAAGAAATTCAATTGATATTAATAGGTCATGACTTCACAGTAGTCATAACAGTAAATCAAATAATCATACACTCATAGAATAGAATCACTTAGGTGGAAAGACCCCAAAGATTATCAAGTCCGACCATTAACCTAGCACTGTGAAGACTACCACTAAACCATGTCCGTAAGCACCAGAGCTACGTGTCTTTTAAATACCTCCAGGGATGGTGACTCAACTACTTCCCTGGGCAGGCTGTTCCAATGCTGCACAACCCTTTCAGTGAAATATTTTTTCCTAATATCCAAACTAAACCGCCCCTACCACAACTTGAGGCCATTTCCCCTCATCTTATCACTTGGCACTTGGGAGAAGAGCTTGACCCCACCGCACTACAGCCTCCTTTAAGGTAATTCTGTAGTGTGATAAGGTCTCCCCTGAGCCTCCCTTTCTCTAGGCTCAATAACCCCAACTCCCTCAGCCGCTCCTCATAGGACTTGTTCTCCAGACCCTTCACCAGCTTTGTAGCCCTTCTCTGGACACGCTTGAGCACCTCGATGTCCTTCTTGTAGTGAGGGGCCCAAAACTGAACACAGTACTCGAGGTGCGGCCTCACCAGAGCCCTATACAGAGGGACAATCACTTCCCTATCTTGCTGGCCACGACCTTTCTGATACAAGTCAAGACATTGTTGGCCACCTGAGCACACTGCTGGCTCATATTCAGCCAGCTATTGACCAAGACCCTGACTGCTATGTAAGTGATTTACATGATCACACCTGGTTTAGTACTAATTTCAAGGAAAGAAAAATTACACCAAAGAGGTAAGCTACTTTCCGATAGAGGATTTTATTTATGGAAGAGTTAGAGAATGAAGTGTTATTCTCTTGAGAGTGTTATACAACTGCATATGGTAGTGAAATGACTGTCTCCAATTTTCATCAGCGTTACTGAGAGCAAAGGGTACATAACACCCAGCAGGAATGGTTGTAAGTTTCTGTCTCTTTAATAAACCTGTTAACAATAAATTGGGCCTGACCAAAAGCATAATAATGCATTTCTTATTGATGAGAGTTTGAAATGTTTACTCCGTAACCTCCAAGGAGCCACTAAAATTACTGCTGTGCAGGTCTTGTTAAACTCCGGTCTAGTTCAGTAAAGCGTATCATTGTGTGTATGGGGAGAGTTGCACTGCTCTGAAAGTCATTTATGCCTTAGTGATAATTAAATGCATATTGTACCTTAAAGTTAGAGCACCGGGAAGCTTTTGTTTATTGACCTACTTTAATTAGAAGGCACTTCTAATTAAATTCTACTTATTTCTCAGCCTGTTTCACTGTCTTAAGTACGTTGGTCAAAAATTTAAAGATGGTTAAAATCTTCTCTTTTTTTACTTTGTTTAAATTACTTTTTATAAATACTACACAGTATCACATCACTACCAGAACCAGAACCTTTCCCTTGCAGGTCCAGTTGGTTTCTACTTCCAGTTCTCTTCAAGGCATGCCCCATAATCCACGTGTTTTAGAGAAGTGAACTACGTGCTAAATAGTCACTGCAAGCCAGTGGAATGCCAGGAAAAGAACAGAAGAAAAAAATTTAGGGTTTTGTTCCAACAAGGCTCCCTCTGTTAACTGGTGACTGAGTGAGCTCTACATAGTCTGTGACTCGGCAATTTGGATTAGCAAGATTTTTTTGGAAAATTTAAGTTTTTTAATTCTTAATAGGATACAGTTACATTAAATGAAAGAGGAAGGTGAAAACATGGGGGTATGCATACAAACATGTAATAAGAAAGTGTGAAGGAATTATTTTTCTCCATCACCCTTGCAGGTTAGCATGGATAATAGCAGTTTCCTGTCCTCTCCTCCAGGCTGGGAACTTTGTTCACAATAACATGACTTGATTCATATCATCTCCTCCTCATCTTCGCATAGAAAACATTTATCTCAAAAACCATACAAATACATTTTTGGAATGCTTTTCTGAGCAGCTGCTTGGGACTCATGACCATAAGAAAGCAGCACAAAGCTGTTGAAATGACAGTCCAAATTAGGTACAAATTTGACTTTAGCTCCCGAGATGTACACAAATACAGCCTATACATGTAGCAGAATGCCATGCAGGTAGGAGAAGGCTACAATCAGTCAGGGAAGCAGCCCCATACTGACAGGACCTGGCTACAGCAGGAAAACTGAGGTGAAATAGAGGTGAAAAAGAGGTGAAATATTGCGCATTGTACTTTATGCTGACCACAGATAGCTAACCCGTCGTTCTGAGACCACCAAAGCTTAGCACCACAGAGAGCTGTACTCGCTTCTCTGTGCTACTGTGGTAGACTTCTAAACTACAAAGACAGCTGCTTTGTATTGAACGCAGTCAGTGGATTGTAGGAAGTCTGAAAAGAAAGATGCTGTGTGATACCTGTGCTTTAATCAGACATACTTGATGGTTCTTTCAATTCAGCTTTAACTGAGTATGGATTCAAAGGGCCAGCAACCTGATCTGAATACAAACTGAAATGCAACCAAAGGCAAGACAAGGCACTCTGTTACGGCATTCCTCCTCCTCCTCCACATTACGCCAGACCTCTGGGATTGAGATCCAGAAAGTTCACAACTTTCATTAAGTTTATAGGCATGTACTCCCGTTTGTGCATCACTAAACATAGGAATGAAGCAGACTTTACTGAAGCTGCTCATAAGGTCTCGCCAGATGCAATCCTGGGTCTACAGCAGCAGAGATAAAATGCTGTGCAGCACCGTGGCAATGACACCGGATACAATGCTTGAAAAACCATGTTCAGCTGTACAGGGAGCAGTCAACAGAGCAGTTAAAGGATAAGAACATTGCTTTGCTGATCACTTCATGCACTTAATGCATTTTCTCCTCCATCAGGAGGGTACAAGCAACTGAGTCAGTACTAAGTACTAGTGTTTGCTGTTATGATAAGGAGAGAATGTACTTCTTGATTGCATTATAGATTTCAGCCAGGCTTTCAAATGTGGAAGCCTGATTTGTATCCAAAACAGACCCTATGGGCTATAACCAAGACAGACTCATGAGTGTAAAAATGAGCTACTGACTAGCACTGTCTGTGCACAGCAACGCTCCTCTATACCTGCAAAATGCTCTGTCTTACCAGCTCTTGTGAGTTCATTACAAACCATGCAATGCCTGATGTCTTTCTCAATGTCAGCTATTTATCTCTAAAGTTTCCAGTCTTCATTGTTTAGGGGAAAAAAAAAAACTTTAAAAAATGTGAGGTGAAGTTGTAAAAGCTAGAGGCAAATTTGCCAACTGTATTATTTGCAATCCAGAAATGCACGATTTATGAATATTAAGGAGTGGAAATACAACCCGCAAAAAGAAATGAGAAATCACAGTATCACAGAATGGTTTAGGTTGGAAGGGACCTCTGGAGATCATCTGGTCCAACCCCCCCCTGCGCAAGCAGAAACTCCTAGAGCAGGCTGCCAAGGACCATGCCCAGACCGCTTTTGAACATCTCCAAGGAGGGAGCCTCCACAGCCTCTCTGGGCAGCCTGCGCCAGGGCTCTGTCACTTTCACAGTAGAGAAGTGCTTCCTGATGTTTAGATGTGACCTCCTGTGTTCCACTTCGTGCCCTTTGCCTCTTGTCCTGGCATTCCTGGCACCATGGAAAAGAGCCTGGCTCCATCTTCTTTGCACCCTTCCTTCAGGTATTTATAGACATTGATAAAATCCCCCTGAGCCTCCTCCTCTCCAGGTTGAATGGTCCCAGCTTTCTCAGCCTCTCCTCACAGGAGAAGTGCTCCAGTCCCTTGATCATCTTGGTAAATTTAGTAAGAAAGTACATGTTTTATAAAGCTCGTAGCTTAATTAGTAGTACTAGGTACACAAAATAAAGAATTTTGGTAGATAATCACATCTAAAATAAGAATCCAGAGCCTTACTCTCCTTAAATAAACATTATAAATTGCAGATATTTTAAGGCAACCTGAAGTTAACCTCTAACACAAGCAGGTATTAGTTACAGATGCTTGGGCAGCTCCCACCCCTCCTTCTTCCAGAGCTACAAATTGAAATTTACTAGTGAGGCGAGTGAACTTCTCCACAATTCACAGAGCGTGAATTAACTTTGCTTTTATTTAATGCCCCAATTTTTATCATTTCTATTACAATGCAAGAAGCAAGAAGACCAGAATTGTGCCCGACTGAACCCCTTGAAAAGGTCCTGTTAGCAGAACTGGTGCCACGGCTGCTGATTTACAGCACTAGAGCACTTGTAGATTAAAGCAATTCCCCAACACTTCTAAACAAAAAGAAGGAAAGGAAAAGCATGACTAAATCAAGCCAGACAATCCCTGAAACACGGCTGGCAAGGCTGGAGCCCTGTCCGTAGGGACAACAAGGGGCGTGCTGGTAGTTACTCAGCAAAGTTTGCTTGTATTTGATGTGCCTGCCTTTAACTTAGTTTTGAAGGTGACTGAGGCTGGAGAAAGTGTTCATCTCCTACAAACATCTCCCCTTAAATGGTAGTTTTTTTCGGAGTATTTTCCTTCAGATATGCCATATGGTTCTTAATTCAATTGCACATCATAGGATCGTGCTGGATGAAGCATACCAGGATTCCAGAAAGCAGCAATGGAGAAAACATTTATCCCCAACAGACTGAGTTGTCGAGGATTTGATAAAACACAACTCTCATTCCTTTTTCCTCCACAATGACATGATGACCTGGTGGGTATTTTCTCCCATGTCTGCATCCTCACAGAGTCTTCTTGATAGAATTGCAGTATATGGGGTGGGAAGGAACATAAACACCAACCCAACAACAGAGGCATACCGCTGAAGCTGATCAATAACAGTACAGAGTTTCTGTAGTTGTTTTTTGTTTGTTTGCTTGTTGGTTTCAAAAAACAAAGCCACTCTCTCACTGCAGTGGCACAGAAAGCAAAGAAACTGGTCCTTCCCTTTCCTGCAGCACAGTCTGTTTCTGGATCAGATGGTTTGTGTGATTCCCACTCGAGAGGTGTCACAGACCAAGTACCACAACATGATAATGAGCACAGCGATGCGTCCAGATGCAGACCACAGCACAACAGCTTCATCCACGCTGTAATGCTGTCAAACCATCTGCTAATTTGCCCACATTTTCAAGCTCTTGCTGCAAAATCCTGTCCCTCTCAGTTGGATTTGCTAATGAGACTCGGTCCCATGCTACGTGACTACGTGGCATTCAGGCCCCAAATGGACCGAGGCCCGTCGGCCCAGAGCAGGGCCAGCACTGACACGCACAGCAGCTGCCACCAGTACAGGAGCCTGGACCTTCCGTCTGCTTGGTTTCTGTGGAGTTCTGGGTTAAAATAGAGGACCCTGAAGTCACTCAACAGGGGACAGGATGAGTGAAGTGTAAAAATGAAAATCAACCTTGGCACCAGTTTTTGCAGTAAATCTCGATGGTACTAATTACTTTCATTTCACGTGCAGTTTGATGTACCCGAGATAAATGGTTAGCTCTAACAGAAACAAAAGGAGACCGGACCTTCCACTGTCCCTCGACTTTCCATACCGCTGTAAAAGGTGCAAGTAAGGGAAAGGGTGCTAGGGAATTAGGATGCGAGATTGCCAATGCAGTAGTTTAATGTTTATGGAAACAGTCCTTGGGTGTGAAATTCACTTGATTACACACGTTTCATTGAGAATGTTGGCATTTCACCAATATTATCTCTAAAACTTATTAGATCAGGAAAACAGAGAATTATTGTTAATTATGTTCTCCTGAAAATAAAATCATCAGACTTAAATTTCTGAATCTTCTATATAATCAAAGCGTAGAAACAACAATAAAAATCTTCTCATTAAACTGAGAAGCATTTCCTGATTTCAGAAATGCTAGAATTTAAGGATACATTAAAACTCAACAACATGAAATGTTACCATGAAATTGACAAAATTAAACTTACTGTTAAGTAGGAGAAAATAAAGTTACAGTGGACTCCGGGAAGTGCAGTGTATGTATTTCTACTCATGCATCACCTGAATATTAAATGTGCCAGATCATTGATTTCACTAGTTATGTAGCCTGCCTCTAGCATACAGACACTACATGATACTTGGGATGAGATAAAATACAGCAGTAATCTTAATGATATTGTAAACTTTCTCCCAAATTATTGTGAAGACAACTGGGACCTCCTGTGCAAGGTCATAACATTAATTACAGTTTAAGAAGGTAAGGAAAATAACCAGCTTTCCATGCACACATACCTTCTGGGTGGAGAAGGGGCAGTGGGTGAAACAAAACACATGAAGATAATTTACTTAGAAAGCACTTGATTAATTCAAAATTCTGTTAGGCTCTGTGGGAAAAATGCAGTTTGCACTCAGAATACAAACACTGTTGTTTGACAATGTCCAATATCTACAAGATGAAGTCTGTAAATCTGTACAACGTGGAAGACTGCCCCTTGCCACATATATCCCTCTAGTCTCATTTCCACACTGGAATACCTTCTTCCATTTAAGCCCAGTGAAAGTGAACCGATTAACTTCGGCCACTATTAGTGTAATCTGAACTACATGTGTAAATCCATCCAGTGTCCCAGGGACAACCAATTCCTCATTCTGTGAAAGTATTAACTTAAATTTATAGGGCAGAACTGAAATTGCCAGGTGCATAAAATCTTAATTATGCTTACACAAGAAATACTAGATCTTCCTTCTCTCGCCTTGTAGTACACACAATTCTCATTTGAAACAACAGCTGAGTATGCAATAATAATTTGTAACGTGAAATATTGTTAATGTGTTTCCTGAGAGTTTCTTTTCTAGAACATAGCAGAAATTACTTTTATTGCTCAAGTTTTCATTACAGAAATGTCATACTACATATATCTTTGGTCTCTCATGTACCTTGCTACAGGGCATGACAAGCTAATGACAAGGCTTTTTTCCCCCTCTCCCTCCCCTTCATATTATCATCAGTGCACTAATATTTAGATTTACTTTGGAGCAAATAGTAAATGTCTATGAAGCTGTTTTCATTTCTCATTCTTATTCTGATTAATGAGCCGGAGGAACATTGCTTCCCTCCCTTCTATTTCTGTGGTTGAAAACATTGAGCTTATGACTCTTCTGTACCATTAAACAAAATTTTTAGAACTATATTCCCTACTGGATAGATGGGACTTGTGTGACATTGATGGCTTTTCCGAAAGGGAATAAGAGTCAGCAAAGCCACCCTTCAGCAGCCACTACAGGATGGAGGAGGTAAGATACAATACCAGACTGAAATATTTTTGAGTGGATAAGAAGGCATCAAAATCCATTTTACACCTAAACAGCCGGGGGGGGGGAGTGCAAATCACTTGCAGTAGGTAACCCAGGGCTGTCACAGGCAAGGAACAGAAAACACAATACTTTCTGATGACTAATTGAGCAACATCAGAGAAAAGAATGATGTTAACCTGCAGAGATTATTAGCATGGCTTGCTGTGCCTGTACTGAACAGCTACATTACAGTGAATGTTTATAAAACAAACCGTATCACCAGTCAGAAGATAACTGAGCACAATCATGGCATAAATTATTACAGAAGACAACAAACAGAAGTCATTCAGAAAACATCAAGAACGTGAAAAAGCTATCGTATCGGTCCTAGAAACAAAACAAGCCAGTAAAAAGCAACAAATTTAAGATTTAAAATCTAGCAATTTGATAGACTTTTTTTTTTTTTGACTCAATGATTAGGCAAGTTGTCCTATACCGTATTTTGTGGATTTTTCTCCACAAAATAACTTCACTCTGAAGTCTTAACCCTGCTATGGTTCTGTCCTGACTGGCCTCATGATACATACACACTGTATAATTTTAAAGTAATGTGTTCAGACTCAACCCTTACTGGTATGCTTTTTTATTTTTTTTTTTATTTTTTAAAAGAAAAACAAGATCCATGCAATTATGAACATTAGAGGTACCAATACAGTTCTCAGGACAGTAAAGACGTGAAAAATCCCAATGTCTCCTCCAAACGCCAATCAAAATAATTACCACAGCTTATAGCAGCAAAACAGAATTCCCATCTCAGAGGAACAGTGGCATTTCAAGTGCATTTTATCCAAAAATTGGAGGAAAAACTCTCATCAAAAATTTTACCCAATGAAATATCCAAAACTCTTCAATAATGGTTTTGATGTTTGTTCTTGCATTTTTAAGGCAAAACATAGTCATTCATTTATCAGCATGTTTTCTTTGCTTCACTGAGCTGACCTGCAGTATTTCTCTCAGACTCATTTCATCAAAAATGAAATTGCATTCTCCTGTGCTGTACAACACAATAACTCAAACAGTGTCATTATTCTTTGTATAATTAGTTTTCCCATCAACACTCATGCAACTTCCATGGCATGCCACATCCAGCCTGGAGGAGACATGCTGCGTGACCACAGGCATAAAGCACATCCCCAGGAAAAAGGACATAGAAACTTTGTTCCATGTGAGCCCAGGCAGCAAAATGCTGGAGACAGCTGAAAGGTGTTTGGGGTCAGTCCAAGAAATCAGTATTTCATCTAGCTTGTCCTAAAGGAAAACATGTAATCAATGCTGAACTTTTCCCATGAAAAGTTCTGATTCCTTAGAAGATATAATTTCTGAGGAAAAGAAATTGTGCACTTGCCCTAAATTAGTTGTGGCATTTCAGTTGGATACAAAGCTCTTCATTTTTATTTTTTTCCCCTTTCTACCTATCATTCCTGAGACTATTAAGTATTAGGGGTTTCAGTCTTTCCAAGTGGTAGTTTCTGAAGTCCGGCTAAAAAAGAAAAGCTCAGTTTGTTTCACCAACTTGCAGTACCTCCCAGAAGAGGTAGGCAATGAGCATTTCCCATGTTCTGGAGCTAAAACGTAGTCTATGAATTGCAGCTCTGTCAGGAAAGAAAAACTATTAAGATGGGAGAGAGAGAAATGGAGAGGGAGAGAGAACAAACCACTCAAGTTGAGTGCAGAGGCAAATAACTGGAAAAAAAAAAAACAACATGAAAATTTTGCAATTTTAATTTCTCTGCTCCTTCAGTTAGAAAAAGACATTGGTGTCATCAGTGTCTTAGAAATGGGGAGAATCAATATAATAAGAAATGCTGAGAGGGTCATGGGGAAA
Source organism: Netta rufina (assembly GCF_964035555.1). Taxonomy (NCBI): domain Eukaryota; kingdom Metazoa; phylum Chordata; class Aves; order Anseriformes; family Anatidae; genus Netta; species Netta rufina. The sequence continues at coordinate 18,581,378 of NC_140125.1, forward strand.
AGGATATGGAAAGAGTTATGTGCAATGTCTGTCCTCTGCAAGGTGGAAACGTGATGAGGCAAAGGAGTCAGGAGTGTATGCAGACCTATGGTTTTCCTACCCTGTGAGTAATTATTTTTCTCTTTACTTTGTCTACAATGCAACAAGTGCAGCATCTGGATGTTGTGTGTATGCGGAAATTCAAGGGATGAATGTCTCCTCTGCAAACAGGGCCGGGCCACTCACTTGAGGTGAAGGGGATGTACTTTAATCTCTCTGCTGGAATAATTTCCTTTGACTCTGAAAATCCAAACATCAACATTACGTCTCTCCATGAAACCCTGCACTCCTCTAGTATAGATAATGACAGAAACAGAGTGCCACTCAGCCGTACTTCTACTGAATATGAACCTCACTAATGATCTGCTAGAGTCTCTCTTTAATGCTCGATTGTGCACACGAGTACAGTGCTGCCAACTTTAGCAACGTCGTAATGTTTTAAGAGTTCTTGAGATCACTCAATGAAAGCTGCTGCTGGACAGCTACAGCATCACTTGCTTCACTCGTGAGGCTCTTCCTGTGAAAATTCACCTCACTGAGGCCAGTTTGCAAGCCTCTAGCAGGCTGGCATTTGTATGCTCTTGGCCAAGATTTTCCAACAGAAGTGGCAGCTGGATTCTACAAGGCAAGGTGAGCACTGCTCTCCCCAGACTGCAGCAGGCAGTACCACTTCCCACCCTATAGTCTGGTCTGTGCTTCTCCCATCCTTTGGACACAGAATATGTTGAAAAGAAAAAATATCCGAGTCAGAGTCAAGGAGAACAGGGGCAAGAGACAGAAAAAGAGGATAAAAAGAGAGAGAAAATGAGATCTGATGAGGAGCTAGAAAGTCTGATTAGGAGAAATGCCTGGAACTCAAAACTACAAGGGAAGGGTATGCTGAGATGGAGGGAGCAGGGAACAAGCGAGCCCTGGAAATAAGTGAGAAGAGAGAAAACAGCTCATGAGCAAGGGAAAGAAATTCAGTTGTATAAGAAATACCACTCGGTCTGTTTTCAAGTTATTAAAGAAAGAATTCAGCAAATTATTTAGGATTTTTTCCCTTTTGTAATAGAATATCAGAAGGAAGCAAGGAGTGAAAAGAAAGCAAGATGTTCTTAAAAAAAAACATTTAAAAATTGTCAGTGCTCTGTTGATAAACGCTTAAGTTGATTGTATCTCTCAGTGTGTTTGAGAGAGACTGTTTTAAGAGGTACTGTTCAACTGCCATTGCCTTGATACTGTCAAGCAGAATCCCCTATCTAAAACAGAAGTAGCAAGAGCAGAGTCAATTCTCTTTCAAACAGGCCAGATACATGACCCAGCCTTGACCTGGAGAAATTGCCTACAGGAATGAAAAAGACAGCCAAGTTCCCAGACAACTGGCTTTTACAACAAAAATAGGAAAGGGGTAAGGATAGGATAAAGGAAGAGAAAGGGAGAGGGAGAAGGAATCAATTTTTGTACTTGTGTCAGATGTTATCTACTGACCACTAAGAAATGAGTACTTGAATAGCTCACCTAGCATTAAATAATAACAAATTACAGTCATCGTGGTTTTGATATGGATCTTCATTGTCAAAAGCATTAGCACACCCTTCCCACAACAGAGCCTCCTGAAACCCAGGCACTTTGAAAGGAAAGGAGTAGGGATACAAGATACAAGAAACAGTTGCTAGATTTAAAAACAGTGTCTCCTTTCAAGCTAAAACAATATCCAAATGGATCCTTTCATGCTTTTATTTTCTGATGTGGTAGTATATTTAGCTAGACATTGTTAAAACATTTGACATCCTCCAATACTCAGGTCATCCACTGCACTTATCATACCAATAGCAATCTTCTAACTAAAGCTATCTTAACATACCTGAGCAAGAACTCTGCAGACGATAATAGTTGTTTCGCATTTTATTTTTTTTCTTCTGCTAAATAAAATTAAATCATCTAGCTTCTTTATTAAAAAGTATTTTAATGTAAATATTTTTATAAAAATCTTCCCCTTAGTATAATTTTATTCTATTATAAAGGGATCATAAAAACTGCTCAGTGATCTGAATACGAGAGACAGCTGAATTTGTCTCACTTACTCTACTGCTTGGGTTTGGAGGGGACCTTAAAGATCATTTAATTCCAACCCCTGCCATGGGCAGGGACATCTTCCAGTAGACCAGGATGATCAAAGCCCCATCCAACCTGAATTTAAACAGTTCCAGGGATGGGGCATCCACAGCTTCTTTATGCAACCTGGTCCAGTGCCTCACCACCCTCTGAGTAAATTTCTTCCTTATTTAATCTAAATCTACCTTCTTTTAGTTGAAAGCCGTTATGCCTGGTTCTATCACCACACTCCCTGATAAAGAGTCCCTCCCCAGCTTTTCTGTAAATCCCCTTTAGGTATTGGTATTCCTCTCTAGATGAAGCAAAGTCATAAAAACTTCATTGCCTCATGAAAGATTTAGCCTTGTGCTGAATGTCTGCAGCCTTATCCTCATGCAAAGTTCATCAAGGATGGCAGATGGTGCTGCTGGTTCAAGTCCCAGATTAGAAGAGGTTTGTCTTGTCAAAAGGAACTTTATTATGCATCTTTGTGGCCTCAATCCATCAGCACGATTGGCAAACCAAGCAAGGGATGATCAGAAAAATCTCCACTTACATTCAGTAAACAAACTTCACTGCTGCTATTTCCAATACAAAATCATATTTAGTCAGCCTGGTATAGGAGGCAACAAATATCATAAGGTTATTGGCTGACTTCTACAAAGAGCTGGCAACTGTACTCATTGACTCAGAGAACTCAATGTTCATAAAAAAAAAATAAAAAAACAGATGAACACAACCTTGCAAAAAGGTAGTGAGAAGGCAAGTACTTCCAAATGTGAAGGGGAATACTATTCGTTTCTGTACAAGATACCTGAAAACGCTACTGTGCAAGCCACGAACATTCATGTCTTCACTATATTGATTTCTCTTAAGAACAAGTATTATCCAGCACAGTGTGTGGAAAAACCTTCTGGCACAGTGCAGAAGTCAAGAACTCCATTGTACATAGCAGTGTGCAAAGCAGATCTGACAACCCTCTCTGAAAATTATGCCTTTGGTGTTGGTGTCAACCCAAAACCCTGTTTTTGCCAGACTAGTCACTGACACTAACGGTTTGTTATTGCCAGTACAGAAGAGCCCTTCAGACAACCGGTATTTTGGTATAGAAATATCATTCCTACTGTACCAGATCTGCACCACAGAAAATGAGGAAACTGAAAAGAAAACAGAGGTAGCTATTTGACAGAAAGACATCAGGAAAATGCTTTCAGGTATTAGAATTACTAGTTAACAAATACAGTACACGAGATTTAAATTAAAAGCTCTGCAAAGTGCTTCACAGTGGTGTCAAATACCACAATCATCACTGTATTCCTGCAGAAAGAAGGCCTGCTCTGTACTTTCCCAGATCCCTGCAAAGAATCCCAAGTCTCCTCCTTTGCAGCTGCAGCAAGCATCAGAATCAAAGTAGGTTTTTAGCCTCCATTTCCTTCCTTCAGTTTTCCAGTTGGGAATTTATTGAGAATTAACTTGCTAATTTCCGTTGAATAAATCTCTGATTTTTCTTTAATGTACAGATGCAAACTGTAAGTTATTGTCCAAGTTGATCAGAGTTCTCCCTCCTTCTTGAGTGGGAAACACTTGATTTATTGGCAATTGAGAACAATTGTCAAGATTTTTGTTTAGGCATCAATACAGATAATGTTCTTTAAAATGAGGGTGTGAAGTTGCCCTACTGGTCTCTAACCCTATTGTGTAAGTCATGAAGCACAACTAAGATAAGAGTAAAAGATCTGAGAATACAGGTTAGAATGCACAATCAACTGCATTAGTGCTACACTAATACTCTCAGTATATAGACAGGTCAAAAATAAGTTTCAAATCTTGCAAGTATCATAGTATCACAGACTGGCTTGGGTTGGAAGGGACCTCAGAGACCATCTAGTTCCAACCCCCTGCCATGGGCAGGGATGCCACCCACTGGATCAGGTTGCCCAGGACCTCATCCAACCCGGTCTTGAACACCTCCAGGGATGAACACCTCCACAACTTCTCTGGGCAACCTGGCCAGCCTCCTGAGTGAAGAATTCCCTCCTAGTATCTAATCTAAGTCTCCCCTCTTTTAGTATAAAACCATTACCACCCCTTGTCCTATCATTATTATCGGCACCTGGTTAATCATTTCTCTCTGAATTTGAAGGGAGGTATAGTACCTTGAAAATTTTATATAGCACCTAATATAGCAGGGTATATTTGCCTTGGATATTAAGGAGATTCTTAAGAATTAGCAAGGAAAGCCCCAAGGCGACTGCACAAAACCACAGGGTATGGTGGGACAGCTGCAGAGGAGATTGCACAGAGCAAGGAAGTTTTTTTTAAAGGTAAAAAATAAGCAGGAAATACAAAAAGAAATTATACTGCAGGCTAGTTATAAAACTTTGCCAAGAGCAGAATGACAGAGAACTTGGCTAGAAGGGAACAGAAAATAACTAGAAACAAGGCTGGCAATATTAATGAGGCATGTTGCCTAGCCTCCAGAAACAAATGTTGGAAGCATTTTGACTGTGACGAAAGCATACTTATATACATAGCAAAGGAACCTAAGAAAGAGCTTACAATTCTGTATGGCAGAAGGGACACCTAAACCATGAATAGAAAAGACAACAGGACAACTTCAGTGTGCATGTGCATGCCTGGGGACAGGAAGCTTGGGTGGTGTGTGTGTATGTGGTAGATTGTTTGTTTGTTCAGGTTTTATGAAACTGAAATTCATCCTGGCTTGTCTACACAGATACGAAGTGCAACACAGGCTAGTGGCAATACGGGGCTGTAAAGATTCATTCAGGATGACTTCTAAAAATTGAAGCAGAAGCCTCAGGTAGAGAGGAAAACAGAAGATCTATAAAATAAGTCAAACAAGTTAAATGTATGAGAGAAACCAAAAGCAAGGGTAAAAAATAGACTTCGGAAATTGAGAATAGCATGACAACCACTAAAGAATAGCCTGCAAATAATTCTGAAGACACAACATAAAAGTTTACAAAGACAAATTTTTGTGCTTAGGATTTGGATGGTATAAAGTAGGATTACATTGTTCAGATTGGTCTGAAGAAATTGTTTCAGCCACGTAAGAAATTATTTTTATTAAAGCCCATTTGGGTTCAAAAGAACAAATACACAAAAAAGCCACTTCCAAGGGTGCCCCATCTCTGATACCATGCCCAGTTTGGTGTCATTTCTACGAGGCCAGATGTGACAGTCTCAGCTTTCAAGCACAGAAGCAGCTCCCAGAGACTGGGACTAGGTCACCAAGAGGTGTTGCAATTATTTGGGAAGCCACAGGGACTCCTTGTACAAGGCACATTGGGCATTCTAGCTCATCACCTCAGCCCTCCTTTGTTATAGTGTGCTCAGCAGTATGTGAAAGGCAGCAGAGAAAGGTGCTTCACTATGCACCCATAAAACTGAATTCTTACCTTAAAGAATAAGCGTGTTTTTCCTCTAATCTTCCATTCTCTACACAATCTGCCCTGCCAAACTGTAATCTGCCCTGGTAGTAGGATGGAATTTGTTGGACATTTTTTTTCCCTTATTTTCTACTTTTATTTTAACTTAAAATTGCTTTTTTTTTTTTTTTTTTTTTCCTCTCTTTCTGTAATTGTAATGGGAAAGAGGCTGCATAGACTTGGCTTTCCGCTTGCATTTAGACCTACCATCAATACAAGACAGCTTTGCCACTTAAAAACTGCCTGATAACTGTTACTAATAACTGCACTTTTCCCCCACTCTCTCCAGCACCATTGCCCCAAGCTGATTTCTGATCTGTTTGATTGGGACTGTAATCAACTGCTAAAAAATATAAGCAATAGCTGGTAATTGAACTTTGGTGCTTTTTGGTTGGTTCAAGACGTCTCGTAATATTGCTGCTTCACTACACAATATACCACAGTACTGAATACCATTCAAAATTCACTTTCTGACAATATTAATATATCTTTCTTGGTAATAAACGCTTTGCTTTCACATACATGTCTGACAGCAAGCTGTGAAACATACTGCTACAGTCCAATCTCAACTGACAATACAATAAATCCCTCTGGAGCAGTTTGAAGGTACTGCTTTGTTGTACTTGAGCTGACATGCAAAAGGAAGGCACACTCAGAAGTTTAATAATTCTGCACAAAATCTAAGAGAAAAGAACCAGGTTCATCTCGAGAAATAATAAAGCACTTTTTCAGCAGCAAAACCACTAAGAAGCTTGAAGGAGAAATATATGGACATGTACCTTCCTCCAGTGCTAAAGTGACAATTTAATCTGCATAATCTAGTGCTCACGTGGAATGGGGAAACAGTATTTCTGCATCTGAAGACAACTGTAGATCAGGTTCATACTGTTTCATAAAGCTTTGAAGCATTCCACCTTACACATTCTGAAGGGCTTTGATTTAAATCTCCTCATCTACTGAAAATGAACTAGAGATTAACTCCTCAGGATACCATAATCAACAGAGTGAAAGCTTTCTTCAGAGCTAGAGTTGAGATACTGAAAGAATCAAGGTTTTGTTAAGTGAAGAAGAAAAACTTGTTTCCCAAAACAAGCATCTCTTCTGAAAAGGTCTGATTCCTCAAAGGTATCAAGGATGGTACATTTTGAAAAGGGAAGGGGAAGGAAAGAGTTACAAAAATTGTATTTTTTTTCTTTGCATTTTATTTGCCAGCCTGAAAGGGGCTAACAGTTGGCTAGAAGATAACAGCACAGGAAAACCTTAACTGACCATTTTCTGTCTAGAACTGTTGAAGGCTCCTCTCTTAAAGTAAGGATTAGTGGTGCCTGGTCACCAAGGCTGGAGAGTTTAATTTCTAATGAATCCATAAATCCAGATTATTTTCTGGATTAACTGATTTCTCAAATGTATAGTTTGGACTGAATGATTTAAACTCCTTTTTTTAGGCATCAAAATATATCTCCAAAAATTTGCAGCACATTTTAGTTGCACAGAATTCTAAGTCAGGAGTTTAAGTGCTCATATGCAGCACCTGTGGTGGTTTTACCCTGCTGGGCAGCTAAACCCCACAGCCGCTCTCTCACTCCCCCTCCTTTAGATGAGGAGGGGGAGAAGTAAAGCAAAGAACAACTCACGGGTTGAGATAAGGATAATTTAATTAAAGGGAAATAATTATAATAATTAAATAAAGACTACCATGAACTAAACAATTTAACTAAGGGGAAATAAAAGGGAAAGGGGAAAAAAGGGAGGAAAATAAACAAACAAAATAAATGAAAGCTATATGGAAGTGCAGAGGAAAGAAATTACTCTCTACTTCCCACAAATGAGCGACGATTGACCACGTCCTTGAAGCAAGGCCTCAACGCACGCAGCCGGTGTTCGAGAGGAGGACCGACGTTTCCCAACGAGAGCCCACCCCTCCCCTCTTCTTCCCGTTTCCACCTTTTATTGCTGAGTGTGACATCGCATGGTATGGAATATCCCTTTGATTGGTTTAGGTCAGCTGCCCTAGTGATGTTTCTCTCCTCACTTTTTTGCCCACCCCCTAGGAGGGTTAGAGAAAGGCCCAATGCTGTGCCACTGCTGCTCAGCAGTAGACACAACACTGGTGTGATAACACTGCTGTTCCAGCTACAAGTACAGAGTACGGCACTGTATGGGCTGCTGCCGGGAAAGTTAACATTCCAGCCAGACCCAGTACAGCACCCCAAATATATATATTTTTATACCTTTTTTTTCCCTTCCGGAAGTTTTTCAGAGAGGTATAGGTAATGTGCCCGGGTCATTCAGGAAACGCAGGACAGATGCAAGAAGTGAACTCAATCCAGCAGCTCAGGTCTTATCTTTTGAATCTATGTCTGAACAAGTCTGACCTCCTGGTATTTATGATTAGGTTGCTGATCCGAGGATCTGCACTGCCTCCACTCTTCAGGGAGGCCTAGATTACCTTCAGTCATATGAACCGTATTAAGATCTACTTTTTACCTAATATTTTGGAAAACAAAACCAAAACCAAAAACTTGATTATGGGATTAGTAATAATTTTCTCTAATGAAAGACCAAATTGGAGTTATGTAGTCATTTGCTACGTACTTACTAAGAAGTTTTGTTTGATATACAGTATATAATATACTCGATTCTTTCAGTATATATATACAGTATATAATACTGCAACTTACCATTAATAGTGCCAGAAGAAATGTAAAATAATAATGGTAATTAAAATGTATGATGTTATTTTTGTCCCTGTCCGGCTCTAGTTTATCTGCAATACACAGATCAAAAGAAATAAAAATCAGTCCTGCATTACAAACTCTGACCTTGTTGAAAAGATTTCCTTTGTATTTTCATCATTCCATTAAACACATTTATAAGCTTACTAGCCTTATAATTGCAAATTTAACAGATAGGAAAATAATTAACAGGTGAAATGAAATCATTGGCCATGGGGACAGCCTGACAAGCTCTGAGACACTCCAAGCCAACATTCCGATTGTGGCAGTAACTCTGCTTTTCTAAATAACTCATATGCTATGTACGCATACTTGCAGTCTCCTCAACTACAGTAGCACAAAAAATGCAATTAAATAGCAACAAGAAAGGATTGTAGAGAGCACCCTGGGAGCAGAAAATCAGCAAAAAGACAGTAACAATATCTAGTGACATTTGGGATAAATCAGAAACTGCTATGCTCCATGGCAGGAATTATAACAATTTTTTGCCAATACAATGGATTGACAGCAGTACATGGATTCTCTCCCTGTATCAGTTGCATGTGCTTGTAAAACACAACAGAACTTTAAGGAAGGCTACCCATATCAAAAACAGATCCACAAAGTTAGATCATCTAGAAACTCTATTGTGCAACAAATCTAATTCTAACAGAATATAGCAATGTGTTGTTCCCCATAGAGTAGTCCTACAGATTGCTTAGGAACTAAATTAGTAAAGGCCTAACCAAAAGTATTCCAAAACCAGTAAGATTAAATATAGAGTAAGACTTTTTTGCTTTTTAACAAATAATAATAATAATAATAACAACAAGAAGAAGAATGGCACATAATTCTGTTGAATTGATAAACACGGGAATAATTATCTTTTGAGTAGTGAGGATTGTTACAAATATTATGTAGAAAAGTTATTTAGCAAAATTTCTGGATAATACAAAACAAGAATCCCTTTGCCAACCTCTGCTGTTTCATCACTCGGGAACCACTTGCTGGTAACACTTCTGACATATTCTTCCTGGTGTCTGTTCCATCTGCCCTATCCTAGTACTATGTAACACATCTTAAATTATCTTGCAAAATATCTAAATTATCTTGCAAAATTATCTAAGCAAAATAAAGCATGTGTAGTGAAATATGTCAAGTAACAAAATAAAACAAATATGCATCTTCTAAATAACTATTTCTGTACCGTCTAGGCTTCATGATGGAATTTGTACCACTGAGTCCACAGGCTTGGGCTATTTTTTTCAGACCAAGTGAGACCATAAGAGCAAAAAGAACATCGCTAGCTCTTTATCCATTGCAACAAAAATGTGTATTCTGCTCACAAGGACAGGATGATTGAACCCTGGTAACAAATAAATACTTGGTGCTATGCTGTTTCTATTTTCCTAATAAAGTTTCAAGGCTTTATAGATATTCTGCTTAAAATTGGTTCAATATGTTGCCAACCAAAACCCTTGCCTGGCTGGTTTCATGCCAAATGAAATAGAACTACCTGATAGCATCTACTTTTTTCTCTTGTAAATATACATAAGTGTGAAGACCTTGTAAGATATTAATATGTGTAATTCAGGTTATGAGGTTTAAAAAAAAGGGGGAAAAAAAGATACTGACACAGTGCATAGTTCAAGATATGATAAAATCCACCCTGGAATTAATTTACTGCACCCCTCAACTGCAGTTGTTTCGATAAAACATGCTTTTCCTGCTGTAAGTCTGATTTTCAGGAATGGTATGGACTCACAACCACACATACCTTCCAGCTCTTATTTGCAAAACAGTGTGTAAAGTGCATTGAATCAAAGAAGTGTCACCTGTAAAACTTCAAGGTGTTTTCATTTCTAGCACAGGCTTATCAGCTATCTTCCACTCAGAGCTTACAGAATTTTGTCAAAGAATTTATCACAAAACAGCACCATTTTTTTTTCATGTTCTAACACATAGTATTAAAAAGAGTAAACTATAGGATTACTAATTGATTTAAGAAGTTTATTGTATTATTCTTAACTTCTGATCAGCTGTTCTTGCTTCCTACTTAAAGAAAAGATTTTTACAAAAGTAAGATTTGCATGTTTTATTATCAGAGCTTAGATCATCTAATCTAATTCCTCCAACTAAAGGGCACAGGAGCACTTATCAGTTCTGGAATTAAGGTCAAAAAATAATAACAAGTAATAACAAACTGTTAGCCTGCCATCTGTGGCTGCAGTCTGGTGGGTAGGAACTTAACTGTCATTTTGTTAACCTTTCCGTGGGCACAATACCAGAGACTTTCTTCCTTGCTGAGCTGGGTAAGAGCTACTGCCTTTCACAGTGATGAGGGGAATAAATGAACTAACCAGAGAATTTTAATAGTGCAGGCTACCAAGGATTCAACAATACAGAATGGTGAAAGCCCCAGGCATGTCCTTACTACACTATGTGCCATGGAAACGTTGTTGTGTTGCAAGCTGTAGGTTTCTAAGTGAATGGGACAGGCAAGCTCTAACCAAACCCACCTTCTCTAAAGGCATAGACAACCTTTTCTGTGGCGACAATCTCTTTCTGCCATCTGCAGTGCACAGCTGCATAGCCTGTATTGTCTCCAGCAGATGGCAAAAGTGTGCATTTGTTATTGTAGTCAGTGATCTTTCTCTTCCCTTCAGGGCTCCTTACGTTTGGCACTTGCCTGTGCTCCAGATGTGAGCTAGAGCTCCTCCATGCAGCAGAGCAAAGCACTTTACGCTCAGCAGTATTCCCTGCAAATGCCAAGGAGCAATGGCATTGCCAATGCAGGAGGAACTTTGCACAAAGCACTGTTATTAGCTGTGACATACAGCACAGCATTTTCAAAGAGCTAAGGAAAAAGACAGCTGCTGCAGCTCCCCTAATTACCTTTCCCCAGACGTCAACAGTAATTTACAATTTGGATGATATTGCTGGAACTAAGTACAATTTAGTTCCAAACACAAGCTCTCCTGCTCACATTTATAGGCCATGTGTTATATGAAAATTACTTCTATTCAAACTGTTTCTATGACTTAGGTCATCACCTGTCAGCATTTTAACTGCAGATTCTTCTTTTGCTGCTGGAAAATATAGAATTTGCTATAGATAGTAATCAGATAATCACATCTTATTTCAAGCACAAGCCAGCAGGACTTGCTATTAGAAACTCTCAAATCTATCACATCAAAACAAAAACCATTTGGAGCTCTCAGTAAAAATTATGCTTCTTAATACACATTCTGTGACAGAAAACAAAAACAAAAACAAAACACAAAATAATAATAATAAAAAAATCAGTACATACAACAGGGACAACATTAGCCTCATATAAATCCAAATTCAGTTCTGAAGCACTCCCCTACTCTAGTGTTTAAAAATATGTACTATGTTCAGCTATGGCTCCTACTGTTTTGCCACTAACTAAAGTCTGAACTAACATGGGAATGTTAAAGTCTAACTAACATGGGAATTCTGGCAAATTAAAACATCATCAACAAGTAAGATTAATTGTGCCAAGAGGATAAAACATTTCACACAGTTTCACCCTTTAAAGATGAAAAGCTTTCCTCCACTGGCAGTAGCTCTGAACTGCTTTAGTGACAAGAGACTCCATTTAAAAAATACAAATGCAAGACAAAACTTAGAAGTCATGCAGATGCACAGAACTCTAAAGACTCGGTAATATTCCAGCCCCAAAAGTACACTTGGGTAAGGAAGAAGTAAAAAGGAATCAGAGCAAATTAGTATTTGCAAGCACTGAGAATAAAGGTGATGTCGACTTAGAGACTCACTGTTCCACGGATCCAGTAGTTTGCTGATGCTTTAAATAATCAAATAAGCAATCACCAGCTTCTACAATAACTTAGACCCATGCATCTACTCAGTGTGGTGTCCTGCTTGTGATTGTATTGCTGTGCAACTGTGCTTCTTCTCGATCAAGTTATGAGTCAAGTGAGAGGATGAGACTTACCCATGTTTCTCTGGATTCTGCACTGACAAGATTTCACTGCTGCTTTCATCAATGGGAAGGACCCGAGCAATATATTCTCCATGTTGCTGGAAAAAATTATAAACAGCCACTTGAACTATGCATTGGTTGTTGCTGCTTCTCAGCCAAGGGCTCAGGATGACAGGGCTTGGACTCCTGGATTCATTGAGGAACAGGAATGAACCTAGGACAGATGAAGTAACAGGAAATCTTTAAGGAAAAAAAATATATACAAAAAAGTCTCAGCATACAGATTAATACTTGTCATTTTTAGGCCACAACTCACTCAGCAGCCCTTCTATACTTCCCACTCATTCTAAGATTATTGTTGCCACCTAGTTTGGAAACTCCCTAGATTTAACTACCAGAAGAAAAGGCACAAAGTGAAAAAAGCTACAAACATCACTGGATGAAAAAACAAGGAACAGCAACTATAAAAATCAATCAGTCAACCAAGGGATTTCCAAATTTAAGCCCAGGCAAGCCATTAAAGAAGTCTGTATTCTTGTTTTAATGTACTATTACTTCCTGGACTTTATTCCCATCTCTGCAACTTCTCAGGTGTGGTCCAGAGCCAAACATTATGGCCTTGGTCCAGTGGCATCCTGATTTGACAGGTCAAGTATTTATTAAATCTTTGTATCTGTTTTTCTCAGCCAAATAAAGAACACATTCAATAGCTCTAGCTTTGATCTCCTATAAACAGAAGAGAGCAGCATTCTTAAGCCATAAGAGTCAGGATAAAAGCCTGACATCATTTTATTTCTTCAGCAATTCATTCTAACACATACATTTTATATGCAGCTAATCCACGTTAAACTTCATTATTATCCAGCATGTTGACTCCCCTAGCATAATTCTATTTCAGTACAATTTGAGGCTTATCCTGTTGGACAAAGGCAATGCATTTTCATTACTCTGTTGTTCATTTCAGGTAAGTCAAATTACTCCCCTTTGGCAGATGACCAGTTTACCAATTTTCCCACAGAGCCAGCACACTGGGATGTTTAGCCAGGTAAGTGAAAAGTCAGCTAGGTAAATGAAAGGGACCGACCCTTAAAGCAAGAAAAAAAAATTAAATTCCACAGATTCTAGCAAGACTGATCAGATTATCATTAAAGAGGATTTCACTTCCTGCAGCACCCATTAAAAAAGCCTGTCTGTTACTACTTAAAATATACAGATCTTATCAACAGTTTAATTTCACAAAGGCAGAAACTGAGGCCCAAGAGGCTGTAATCTGTTTTTAAGTAAGCATGAATTTTAACAGGAGCAGCAGTTTGTTTGTTTTTGTTTTGTTTTGTTTTGTTTTTTAAATACTGAGGTTGAAACTTCAAAGGAATCATTTTCAAAGTGGCTGAGCAGGTACAACCCAAGTCTCTGCTGCTGCCCAGAGTGTCTAAGAAACCCTGTGGAGCTGTGAGTGGATCCTTCTCACCTTCACCTTGGTGTCTAAGCTGTGGATCACAATGCTTTTGCAAAACAGACATTCTCAGCTCCTGTGACAGTTCATCTCATCCTAAAATGGACCTGGTGAGTTGCCCTTCAGAATTTCCCATTTCCACTGAACTGAGGGTGATGAGCTCAGATTTTAGTAGCTCACTGCCAGATGCCAGTTTACAACAGGGGAACTGCACCCATGGTCACAGATGTCCCCTCTGAAACAATCTGAGTTATTAATTTACCTCAGGTCCCATAGAGGTATAAGACAAAGACCCAAAATGAAACACGGGTTCCTGTCAACCACCATACTTCCCTCCCACACTTATCATAGGGAGCATTTTTGACAAACTTGTCAAAAAACAGTGTCCTTGGCATTGCATCACATTAATGACATATCTAAAACTAGAAAATATTTGTACTGAAAGAAATAGACAGGAATACATAAAGTACAGCCTTCTCAGGCGTCAAGGTTTGTAAACAGAGATGAGTGAAATGTAGGTGCTACACTTTTTTATTAGCAAGATTCTTTTAATTGAAATGGTAGCCTTTAATCCAGCTATTAAAGGGATGGCTTGATGAATTTAAACAAACTCTGTCATTTTTACAGTTTCATATACACACTATTTTTGCTGGTCAGTAAAACAAAAACAGAAACTCAGCCTTATATATCATACTTCCACGTCTCTCCCTTTTGTTGCAAACAAAAGAGAATTAGAGCACTAAATCTTGTGGTTTTAATTGTACCATCCCCACAAGAACACTGAAATCTCTGACATGAAAGGGAGCAAAGAGACTTCGGCTGGTGGCAGAAACCCACTAAGCGTTGCAATAATTGCTGATGGTAGCTTGGCAGGTGCGAGAGCCATTTTCTCATCTTACTGCCTTGCAACAGGGAGTGAGATTTCTAATACAACAAAGAAACAAAAAGAAAGCTCACATTCCCCCTTTTTTTTCTTTTTTTCCTGTAGTGGTTCTGAATAAAGAAGTGTATGCTTTTTTACACCCTCACCTGGGGAAAGATTTGAAACCTCAGCGAGACCTAGTGGAAAACATGGCTAGCTGCTAGAGCAAATGTGTTAGTTCCTAACCCCCTTTGGTTTGGCTACTTTTATTTACAGGGCTCACTCTGGGCAAATGTGGCTTATTAATCATCACAAGGACAGCTCTACCTGTTAAATTACATCGCTAAAAGGAAAACAAATTTGCCACGGTGGAGGCTACCCAGCCACACTTGGACAGCACGTTAGGAACAGACCCACAACACACTGCTTTGAAATGAGGCTTAGAAAATCACTCCAAAGGATGTAGCTGTTATGCAGTATTGCCCTCACCAGTGGTACACAGTCTTGTTAGAAATCTAGGTTTATACTTCTGTGGAGGCAGAGAGAGAAAGAGCATAAATATAACTTTGCTCCTGCTTTTGAAAGTTCAGACGTTTCACGGGTGGCAATACTGTGTGCTCTGGTGCTCTCTTTTTGCTCTTACCACTGGCCTAATTCATAAATGCCAAGGAAAGTATCAGAGCTGCATCTGGCTCTGGTATTAACCGGGGCTGTTCTCAAAGTTAAAATGAGAGGTACTTGATAAGAAACAGAGAAAAAGCACAAGTTTTGTTACCAAAGATAATTTGAAGATTCCTCCTCACAAGTTACAGGATCTACTTATTACTGAGCAAACCGGTGAGTTCCTGTAGTAACTAAACCTGACACATGTAGTATGTGTTAACATCACACAAAGTCTTTAGCATATATGCAGTAGACTCAAAACACCAATTCAGACCAAGGCAATTTTATGAATTTCCTCTCTCTGATGCACATGCAAGGTGTCTGTCAGGCAACCACATACACAAACACGCTCACACACAAACACAACAAATGGCTGACAGAGGCCCAAGTCCTGTCTCATCACAGTTGGCAGGACTTATGCTAGTGGAATCAATGGCGTGAAACCCACAAAGGAAAAATTAAAGTGTCTGAAGAGAGAAATGATATATTTTGAACACACATCCTCATACTCATCCCTTCCCTCACAGACACAGTCTTTCAGTCACTGCTTGCCTCTGCTCCATGCGACAGCCTCCCACGGGATCAATACAAGCACAACTTCCAGGATCAGACT
This sequence comes from Netta rufina, assembly GCF_964035555.1. NCBI lineage: Eukaryota > Metazoa > Chordata > Aves > Anseriformes > Anatidae > Netta > Netta rufina. The sequence continues at coordinate 18,597,214 of NC_140125.1, forward strand.
ACAGAAAGCTACTTAGAAAGAGCTAAAAGTACATACGGACATTGATTCCCTATCCGCACCGAGAGAGAGAAGAATATTCTGTTTCATCCCAACTTTCTGGCAAAATTGGACAGTGTGTGGTCACTTGATTATTCATTTTGTATTTCCCCCTGATGGAAGGGAAACTGTGCGGCAAGCTCTGAGATCTCTGTGTAGATCCTTAAGACCAGAAGATTCCAACTATAATTTCTTTACACTTATTTTCTCTTATTAGCTCACGACTCTAACAAGGCTCTTGGGATCTTCCTGGATGAATAGCTAGAAAAAGCACCGTGGTTTCAAACAAACTTCTGCTGCTATTTTATTATCAGGGTATATTTTTTTATATATATATATATATATATATATATATATATATATATATATAAAATATATATATATAAAATATATATATATAACATATATATATATATAAATATATATATATATAATATATATATATATAAAATATATCAGGGTATTTTTTGTTATCAGGGAATATAAGCTGAAATTAAAGGCCATTTCGTGGTGCATGACATGAAGGCACTTCATGGTGCACGGCATGGTGCATGACACCGCACAGTGTCACGTTCTACTGCTCACATTAAAGAGTGGTTAAACACAGGATGCCACAGCACAAAATCCAGCTCTTATCTTTCTGTTTCTTCCCAACTGATCAACATGCGTATGTTGACAGGACCTGTATTTGACAGTGTATGGCACAGCATGGACCTTATAATTGCTAAAATCAGGACTCCGAATGGCCTATTCATTTCCAGAAGATGCTCACCAATGAGTCATTTCAGGATTCTTCCATTACAGGTTTTAAATTGGACTCTGGCTGCACAGTGCAGTGCTGCTATTGAAGAGATGCAGTTAAAATAATCACAAATTAACTAGATAACTAGATACACAGCCACAGACCCAGCCACTTAGCGTTCCCTGGCTCATGAGCTCATTCGTCATGATCACACGGTACCAAGAAATTGCAGAGGGAACAGCATTCAGCCTTTTGCATCAAATATATCTGTATTTGAACTATATGACATAAACCTTACTACCCGATATTGCTTTGTGTTGTTTCAGAAACTACTGGTCCAAATGGCAAATACTTTATTTTCCACATTCTCCCTAAACCCTCACAAGCTGTAGAAGAAATTTACCAACAGTACTCATCTCCTAATAATATTTTACTCCTAACTTTTTAATATTTGCAGTCATAAAGCAAGTTTTCCTTATCCTCAACATGTTGCATCTGATAAAGTCTCTGGCAATTTGCTGTCACTTCAGACAAATACGAATTAAAATGTATCTACACTTAAGGAAGGGTGTTGGGAGGAATGGGTTAAAAATGGAAGGTTGGTGAGAAGGATGGGATGAGAACAGAAGACTGACAAGGAGGACTGTAAATATGCTCAAGTGATCTTGCAGCTGGGAATGCGTCTGGGGAGTACAAATATAGAAAAATAAAAATGATGCCTGCTGCTGTTTGTGCTCTGGCTGTTAGGCAAGTAGCACATCTGTAAATAGGTAACACAGGTGTTTGGTGGACTCAGAGGTGCCCTGTCAGACGTGCTTGAGCTCCCAGCCTTGGTATAGAGAAGATCAAAAAAGCACAGTGAGGATCACGGCATGGTGGTAATAACTGCACCTACGTGAACCCTCGATAAAAACAGGAGAAAACAGCAGGTTGGTGATCTCCTGGCATGGACCCTGCTTAGCAGTTCCTGCATCCCCACATTTGTGCCTCTGTTCATGTGTTGTGTTGGGGATCCCCTGGTTGGTGAGGTAACAAGAATAATCTATGCTTGGCATTTTAGCCACCAGTCTGTGGCTGCTCCTGCTGCCTGGCTCCACTGACTCACACAACAGGAAATTATCACAATGGACATAAAAGGAATATTGCAAGACAAATTAATATATCTTTAAAAAAAAAAAAAAAAAAAAAAAAGGTTTGTTGATACTTTGGAAGCTTTTTTTGCAACTTTCTAACATTCATATCACCAAAAGGGAAGAAGGATGGTTGATCAGCTTTGTAGCAAGATGTTTTTCAGAAGGTGATGAGACACCTTCAAGTTGCACTGGTCAGGACTAATAAAGTAACGTGAGATATATGTAAAAAAAAAAAAAAAGTAAAATGTTGCTAATGCACCACATACATATACAGACACACTATCAATAAAACACCTGTCCAAACACGGCCTCAATGCATGGCATTGAACCTCCTCATGGCATGGGGAGGTTCAGGCTGGCAATGAGGAGACATTTCTTCTCAGAAAGAGCAGTCAGGCATTGGAATGGGTTGCCCAGGGAGGTGGTGGAGTCACCGTCCCTGGGGGTGTTCAAGGAAAGCCTGGACATGGTGTTCAGGGACATGGTTTAGTGGGTGACAGTGGTCGTAGGGTGATGGTTGGACCAGATGATCTTGGAGGTCTTTTCCAACCTTAATAGTTCTATTTCTATGATTCTATTTTTACAAACAAAGGGGTATAGACAGGTAAGACTACAACTCAAAACACACCAATGACAAATACCAATCTTTGACCCAATATCCTTGTCTGAAACGGATGCAGAAAACAATTGAAACATTCCAATGAATGCTGAGGCAACCCTGAGATATTTAAAAGAAAGAGTTATCATTAGGCCCTTGGAACTGGGCAAATTTACTGTCATATTGCTAACTCTTTCAAAAGCTACTCATCACCCAAATAACTTTGAATGCAACCTGTTAACTGCTCATCTCCTAAATCCTTCCTTGTCAATCTTCAGGGCAAATGCAGTACAGAGCAATGTTCTGTGAAATAACTTCATGATGCTAAGTGAGGTCAGCGCACCCTAACGCATCATTTGAACTTTCTGAAGCAGCTGTCTAGCAAAGATGGCTGCAACCCAAAGAAATGACAGCTCGAGAAGTTACAATGGAAGGTTCTCCAGAAAGTGCCAACCAGCTCTCCTGAGGCAAACATACAGGTGAAACTTCTCAATTTGCACATGAGGTCTAGGATTTCATGCATGGGATGTTCTTGTGTCCCAGATACCACACACTCGAGTAAAACTAAAAAAAATACATCAAATGAGGACATAATGTCCCATTAAATGACGGGACATAAAAATCAGTTACAGAAGTGGCATGTATTACAACTAATGAACTGGGAGGTTCACAGTATTTGAAAATTATTTTTAGCAACACACCCAAGCCAATAACACACACAGAGGAGACATGCAGACACCTGGGACGAATTAAAGTGTCCTTATGCCAATTCAAGCGGATTTCTCCCCTAATAACCAAAGACCATAGTTTTGTTAGTTTAACTTATTTTCTGGGAAAGCAAGGGTCATAACACAGCTAGGCTGACTTAATCTGATCACAGTTATAAAGCAGGAATTTAACAACCCTTTGCAAAACTGATAGATTGTTATTCTGCACATAAACTCCATCTTCCTACTAAAATGATTTTATTACCTTTCACATACAAGTTCAATACTCTACCAGATTAAATTAGAACTGTAAAAACTATTAACAGTCAATGTCTGTTGGGGACTGTACAGTAGAAAAAAAAAATAAATCAAGTTTTATGTTCTTTGGAGATGCTGACTGGAGAGAGTACTTCCACAGTACCACAAAACATCCCACAGAGCTTCAGATTCTTCATTTTACACTCAGCTTCTAAATTAATTATTCAAGCAGAACTCTCACAGCAGGAACTCAGCAATTGGTAAAAGCCATGGAAGAACTGGGCATTAGCTGAGTGACACTGAGAAAAGATACTGGAAAACTTTTTCTAGGTTTACTTACACAGGTTTTCTAATTGCTTCATCAAGCCTCTAAAATGTGCTGAACAGTAATAATATGAATAGTCTCCAGAACGCAACGTGAACGCAACGTGACTACATAACCACCAGAAGATTGGCAACATGCCAAACTTACATCTGACTTAAAATTCATGAAGGTAACAGCCTTTGAATTATTACAAAATTTGGAGCTGAACAATTCTTAACAATCTAATTATGGTAATTGGATGATATCTTCCCTCTTTTGAAGTCAATTAGAGTTCTTGCTACTGGCTTAATTAGAATCAGGATTTCACTCCTAAAGCTTAGCAGGTATGTGAGCTTGTTTGGTTGGATGCAGGAGTAATTCAGAAACTCTAATGAATTCATAGTAATTTTTGTGGTCATGTAATACATTTCACAAATGGACAAGCTAAAACAGACAGATTAAACAAATGAAAACAACATGTGGCCAAAATAGGTATCAGAGCAGAAATCTGCAAGTCAAAGGTCCTTAAGATTAACTCCTATTCAAGTACTCTTAATTTCTGCAATATAAGGAGAAAGGTCTAAGAACTGATCCAAGCGAAATAAAGACCAATTTTGTTCTCTCAGTCAAGCATCAGACAAATTTCATTTCTCTTAAAATCAAAGACGTCAATCATATAAAACCACGTCCTTCAAGCAAACAGTATTTACTACGATATTTGGGAACTGCAGCAGTGCTATAGAAATGCAACTTGAAGTTCGAAAAGAGCAGTCATCCCTTTTCTCACACTCCAGTACCAGGAATATTCCCTACTAATTTACCTATTCCCTCGGAGCAACCCTGAAGTTTTACACAAAGGAGCAGCAGTGCCCAAGAGGTGACCTTCATGCAGCTCTTTTACAGGTGTCCCCTGTTTGAATCCCTAGAACACAGCGTGTGAGCTGAAGTCAAAAGGAACACCATTCAACTGAAAAATAAGCACTATTATTACTCGGTTTAAATTCTGATAATCTCTAACAAGCACATACGGAAAGCTGAATCCCAACACGCTACTTTCTTCAGATATACAACAATAAAAGAAGTTTTTCCTCACAAAGAATTTTACAGCCCATTTTTCAAAAGAAAGAAGTCAGAAGGAAGAAAATACTTAAAGCTCCAGGTACTGCCTGCTGTAATGGGAGCTAGAGCCAGATGCTGTTACATTCCAATTCCTAAATGACTCAGCAGTGTTCACTCCCAGTTGAAAAGCACCGAACTGAGAAAAGTAGTTAGTTAATTAAAAACGTAAAATTCAATCCAAAATTAAAATATTTCCTAGAGAAGGACAAAAATGTTTTAATAATTCAGCCTTGCACAAATGATTAGCCAACATGCATCTTCTTGTTTACTGCTGACAAAAGGCAAAGGGCAAGTTGCTTTTGAGATCTCTGTTCTGAGACTAGAAAATGGGAGAAATTTCCATCACCACGAGCAAGAAAGACACACCTAAAGGGAAAGCCAAGATGAAGCTGGTTCTGTCAATAAAAACAGAGAGGCAGAATGTCTTTTCAATACTTCCCAGTGTGCACAACAGCTAAGAGGAAGTTGAGAAAGGAAGGTGAATGCTTTGTCCCTCCTTACCACTTTGCTCTTGAGTGTGGTTATTTGATTACACTCAGCAGGCTAAAAGCTTAAAAATTAAGAAGTCTAACAATACTCTGACACACAAGTACTTGAAACATGCCTGGAACAGATTGCATACTGCAGCAACTCACTGTTCAGTAATGTCAGACACCATCTTAAACAAGGAGCACGTATGGTGACTTATTCCCCTGAAGAACTAGAAAATCACAGGAGAAAAAATGTAAAACACCTACTTGGTATAGTCCTCCTCCTGTCTCCTGTGCCAGGACTAAGCTCACAATATAAAGGCTGCCATAATGTCAGTGTAGTGTGCTCGCGTCATAACTCTGGTGCTCAGAGAATCATGAGCTTGATCCAAAGATAATATAAGTAAGATAAATTGTGAGAAGATGGTGTGTTTTAATGAAGAAGAGGATTTTTGAGGTCTTGTTGAAGGCCAGTGAGGTAGGTACTGCTTAAGAAAGTCTGTGCACCAAAAAGTCCAACAGACAGCTGGCAGGATTGAGAGACACAAGAAAACAAAGAGGAGCTTCAGTCATATCAACGGAGACCCTTAAAGAACATGCGTCTATAAACAAAATATTTTGCCTACAATAACAAACTGTAATTCCAGTGCCTCATCTCTTCTTTCACAGTTTGCTATTTTTACTGTGTGACTGCACTGTGATCGGCTTCAAAATGACATTTCTGATGAAAAGAAGCCATTTCTTCTTTACTTATTCTGCAAACTGCCTATTACACTTTTGGGTTCTAAATAGACTAAACTGACTGCAATAAAAATGACATTGCTTTTTCCAACACAAATAAGCCCTCCACTCTTCTTGCAAACAAATACTCAAGGGGCTTCAATGTGGGTTTCACATGAGTACAAGCTGCAGAAGTTGAAGTTCTTGATGAGTGTTATGGATGAAAGACTGTACAACTCTTTTGCTCTAAAACTCAAACAGAGCCACAAGGGATCTGCACAGAGCATGCCAATCAATTCACATGCTTTAATTCTACCTTCAGTATGCCTTTAAAATCAATTCTACTTCTCAAAAGACAAAAGTTTATCTTAAAAAAATAATGAATTTGTATAGCACAACACCCAAATACAACAGAGAAATTTTTCACAAAATTCAGCTAAACAGAATGAAACAATATTTGCTGACTACTCCTGATCGTGTTCTTGGCCTCCATGTGCTTGGAGATGACCTCCACGATGAGCTGTTGCATTATCTTTCCAGGAATGGAGGAGAGGCTGACTGGCCTGTAGTTTCCTGCACCCTCTTTCCTGCCCCGTTTGAAGACTGAAGTGACATTGGCTTTCTTCTAGCCCTCAGGCACCTCTCCTGTTCTCCATGACCTGTCAAAGATGATGGAGAGTAGCCTAGCAATAGCATCCACCAGCTCCCTCAGCACTTATGGGTGCATCCCATTGGGGCCCATGGATTTGTGGGTGTCAAGTTTGTTTAGATGATCTCTAACCTGATCCTTTTCAACCCAAGCAAAGTCCTCCTTTCTCCAGACTTCTGCTCTTGTCTCTAGGGTCTGAGATTCCTGAGGGCTGGTCTTAGCAGAGAAGACAGAAGCAAAGAAGGCATTCAGCAGCTCCTTCCTTACCAGGGCACCTGTCCCATTCAGCAGTGGGCCCACAGTTTTCCTAGTCTTCCTTTTGCTATTGATACATTTGAAGAAGCCCATCTTGTTGTCCTTGACATCCCCTGCCAGATTTAATTCCAAACGGGCCTTGGCCTTCTTCAATGCATCCTTGCATACTTTGATGATGTCCTGATATTCTTCCCAAGTGGTCTGTCCCTGTTTCCACATGCTGTGTACTTCCTTCTTCTGTTTGAATTCTGCCAGGAGCTCCTTGCTCATCCATGCAAGTCTCCTGCCCGCTTTGCTTGCCTTCTTGCTCATAGGAATGCATCGATCTTGAGCACAACATTACCAGCCATGGTAGCCTGCCCTTTAATCCTTACCCATAAGCTCTCAACTTGCTCTTCATCCACCTCTAGGCAGAGCTCGATGCATTACAGTTGCTCTCTCACATAAAGAGCAACTCCACCACCTGGCCTTCCTGGCCTTCTTTCCTGGAAAGCATGTAGCCCTCTATGACAGCATTCCAGTCACCTGAGCTATCCCACCATGGTTCTGTAATTGCAGTGAGATCACAGCCATTATCATTCTGTCGGCATCCTGAACAAATTACCTTTAGCCCACTCTAATTTCGTAGAGGCATAGTTATGCCAAGAAGGTACTTGCGTATCTGTCTTGTTTGGTAACCATTAGTCCACCTTCTTTTTCATTTCCCTAAGATACAGTATAAATGAGACGTTCTATTTGTTTTCTGTTGGCTGATGACTGAGAGAACTGCTGTCTTATTAAAAGACTAACTCCCTTCTCCAGTTTTAGCCTGCAGACAACAGAACAATGACTAAATGATAGGGTGAATTTGAAAAGAAATGTGGCTCAGAAAGTAGATTTTACACAGCCCAGAATAGCAGCACTCAACTTTAGAAGCTGTCTACCTGACAGAGTAATTCCATATAGTTGGTCCCATCATTCCCTATGCTTCCTCGTGGTTGGGGTCTACTACAGGCTGCCTGATCGAGGGAAAACTGTCGATGAGACCTTCTTGCTTCAAGTACAAGAAGTGCCATGATTGCATACTCATCCTCATGGGGGACTTCAACCACCCAGACGTCTGCTGGAAAAGCTACACAGCAGGCTGTAAGCAATCCAGGAGACTCCTGAGTTGTTGAGGGCATTGCAGATAACTTCCTGCTCCAGGTATTAGACAAACCAATCAGAGAAGCAGCGTTACTGGACCTGGTGCTCACCGATGAACTCATTAAGGAGGTGAAGACTGGAGGCATTCTAGGCTGCAGTGACCATCCCTGGCTGAATTTGTAATCTCGATGAACACGGCTAGTGAAGAGCAAAGTCAGGATCCTAAACTTCCAAAGAGTGAAATTCCAGCTGTTTAAAGACCTAGTGGATGAGATCCCATGGAACACGGTGTTTAGGGACAAAGGAGCTGAACAGAGCTGGCAGCTCTTTAAGGATGCTTTTGTTAGAGTGCAAGAACTCTCCATCCCCCTGCTTAAGTGAGCAGGGAAGGCAGAAAACTGAGATGGTTGTGCAAGGACCTGCTGGTCAAACTGAGGTGCAAGAAGGAAATGCACAGGCAGTAGAAGCAGGGACATATGGCCTGGGAAGAGTTCAGGGATGCTCTCCGGATGTGCAGGGATAGGACTGGAAAAGCCAAGGCACAAATGGAACCGAGATTGGAAAGTGATACAAAAAAAATAACAAGAAGGAATTCTATAGGTACATTGGTCAGAAAAGAAAGGCCAAGGACAGCGTACCCCCTCTGATAAATGAGAAGGGAGAACTGCTAAAAACAGTCATGGAGGAGGCTGAGGTACTCAACAACTTCTTTGCCTCAGACTTCATTGGCAGTCAGCCTTCCCACATCTCTCATTTCCCTGAACCTGTAGATGAGGTCTGAGGGAGCAGAGTCCCTCTCACTGTAAGCAAAGAGCAGGTTTGAGACCATCGGGTGAAACTGAATAGGTACAAGTCCACTAATATAGTTGCAAAGCCACTCCCCATCGTATTTGAAAAATGCTGGCAGTCAGGTTAAATCCCTGGTGACTGAGAAAAGGGAAACATCACTCCCATTTTTAAAACGGGTAGAAAGGAGGACCCAGGGAACTACAGACCAGAGAGCCTCACCTCTGTGCCTGGCAAGATCATGGAACAGATCCTCCTGGAAGCAATGTCAAGGCACATGCAAGACAAGGAGGTGATCCAAGACAGCCTGTGTGGCTTCACCAAGGGCAAATTGTGGCTGACCAGTCTGGTGGCCTTCTGTGATGGAGTGACTGCATCAGTTGACAAGGGAAGACTGATGTAGTCACTCTACCTTGTAAGGCTTGGAGTACTTTGTACAGGTCTGGGGCTGCCAGCACAAGAAGGATGTTGATCTGTTAGAGCAGGTCCAGAGGAAGGTCACAAAGATGGCTGGAGCACCTCACTTATGAAGAAAGGTTGAGAGAGCTGAGGATGGTCAGCCTGATGACAAGAAGGCTCTGGGAAGACCTCATTGCAGCTTTTATCTTTTTTAAAAGGGTGTGTATAAAAAAGATGGAGAGCAATTTTTTGCCCAGGCAAATTATAACAGGGGAAGGGGAATGGTTTTAAACTAAAAGAGGGGAGACATAGATTACATGTTAGGAGGACAGTCTTCACTCACAGGGTGGTGAGGCACTAGACCACATTGCTCAGAGAAGCTGTGGATGCCCTGGACAGTGTTCAAGACCAGGTTGGATGAGGCCCTGGGCAATCTGATCCAGTGGGTGGCATCCCTGCCTATGGCAGGGGGGTTGGAACTAGATGATCTTTAAGGTCCCTTCCAACCCAAGGTTTAACCTACCTTAAGACAACTATTCTTGCCCTCAGCTTTTTGCTCTGACTATAGGTGACTTACCTGCTAGTGAAGCACTAGTAGAAGCACTTCTGCTCACAAACTGATGCATTAGGGCAAACTGATGCAGCATTTTATGCAATACAGTGTACATGAAAATCAGAAGTGAGCAGAGTGAGTTTAAGGTACTTGTGGCAAACCACCCATGTTCTCTTTAAATTCACAAAGGTTACTTGTGGTCTAGAGAGAGATGCTTAGGACTTAGTTTTAATGAGGCTGGGGTACATTTAAAAGCCTGCACTGTAAATCACCAGTTAAATTAATGGAGATTTTACTTGTTAATCCTCTTTTACATCATACACGTAATTGGCCTACATTTTGAATTTCACCTGTAGGTCAGTTTTCTTTACATGACTATACTGTTTTCCTTTCCTAATTGGATGTGCTAGCACAAGGCTGCCAAGACTGGTGGCAAGGGATAAGATATTTAAGCCCAGTCAAGATTCTGCTTTCTTTGACTTCAGACAAAACCTTATCACCACCTGTCCAATGATCCAAGGTTCAGTAAACCCATGTGTGCTTTTTTAAAGCATCACTTCTGGTCTTAAATCAGTCTGACAGCCTTCTTTTAAGGATGGAAAATAAACTCCCTTAGGAATAAGCTAAGAGAGGCAGCAGACAGCGGACATGTAAGCTGTTATACAACAGTGAAGAGCAAAAAGTCAGTTCTTCTATTTCTTGTGACATCCAGCCACATAGGATTTACCGCTATTGCTTTTCAATAACCCGAATCCTACACAGAGTGAACGTGCTATGGACTGTTATGCAGCAGTTGGCAGAGAGTCCATAAAGGTTACGGGAGATACTCAAGCTTCATTGAAGTACTCCCCCTCTATAAAGGTAAATATTGCAAGGTCATACACAGCAGAAATGCGCTGCTGACAGCATATCGCTATGGAGGCACTAATATGCCCATCGGTATTTCTGCATATATGTCATATTTGACAGCATGCACTTTTACTGTTCTTGCAGGCAGTATTTTTCATCCCAACTGGCAAGGTTTTAATGCTTTTTATTTTATTTATTTTAAGAAACAGGGATAACATTGTTTTTCTGTCCATTACAACTGTAGAACTGATGTAGAACTGATCCTGGAGGGAACACTGCAGAGACCTTTACTATGAGAAGGCTTTCAAACCATTCCCATCTTTGGAGACGAGCTATCAAGGCACTCAATTTGGTTAAGTCTCAGCATTTCTGTAACCCTTGTTCTGAATATAGTTGATAGCTTTTCTCCATTTCAGCAGTTTTATTGGCTTCCTTTTATACATTTGTCCTAAAGGAAAACATAGTTCTTTTGGCAGCCTTCAGTACTGAGCAACTACTCACCCGCTTTTTGGCATTTTTGTAGGAAAATATCTGAGTGGGACCTCTGAACACAGGCAGATGGAGACAGAAAGAATGCCATTAAATTGTGTGACACCAGCAACCTCTCTTCAGGGCTATATTCAGAATTCAAGGACAGACAGATGAGATGAGGAATTTTAGGACTCATGGAGTTTGAGATACATGATATTTAAAGCTTCTGCTAGAAGCTAAGCACCCTTAAATGCCAGCCAAAAGTGGCACACCTGACTAATAGTGACCATCTCTTGCTATTCTGTAGACACTGGCACCTTCCAGACTGCAAACCAAATTGAACACTAAAACGTGTCCATAAATCTTCAGTCATTTTTATCATTTGCATAATAATTTACCAGTATTAAGGCCAGCATGAGCACTGGACCTCATACTTTGAAAATGGGAAGTTAGAATAAAATCAGCTGATTCCAGCAGTTCTTTTTGCTGTGGCCCTTAGCTGGTATCCCTGTCTAGCACTCTGTGTAAGAAAAAAGCTTTTGCATGCTATAGATACTTTAAGGATGGTTTCTCAGGTCAAGTCAAAGCATAATGGTAAATAAAGTTTTCACCACTGCTTCATGTACTATATTTGTTCAGTGAATGTGATAGGCATTATTTGCACAAATGCCAACAACATACATTTGACTAATTTTGCAAACTAATGAAAATCCACAAACTCTTTCAGGGTGATCCCTATACAAATTAACAATGATGCTATATATACTCCTCTATTCTTTAAAATACTCCACCTCTAAAATATTGTGAGATTTCAAATATAAACTACATAATGCCTTCAAGTGGAGGAATATCCTCCTTTATTTGGAAATGGCACACAACCAGAATTTCGCAGTTATTTGACATCATCACACAGCATGCAAAGCCAAGAAAACACTCTCTTTGAGAAAATAGCAACTTGGCACAGCTGGGTGGAAATCAGCTCACGTCTTGTATTACAGTAAAACCATCAACAATATATGACCAAAACCACACTCTAAATAGGGTGTAATGATATACAAAGCCATAGAAGCCAACTTTTGTGGTCCTTTACAGTTCAGTCTGCTGTCCTCAAACCAAGGGGCAATATACAGCAAACTCAATTTGGTACTATGGCTGGAAATACTAAAGGGCACTTATGTGTTTGCCTTCAACTTGCTATTGATAGGATATAATACCTTGTTGGGGGGAGATGGAGATTGATCAAGGATTATTGTTCATAAAGACTTGAAACATAAAACATTCTAAAATACAACAACATTCAAAAGAATCAAAATATTTAATATGTCCTAGAGAGTTTAAGTAATGAGTAAGACTAGCACCACTTACATCATAGCATACAGAATAATCATTATTTTACAGAATTAAGAGTGACAATGTCTATTTTGGCCTTTAGACTTCCAGCAACTTATGAGAGAGGGTTTCTGTCATGTTGATACTTACCCATTTAGAAACTGTGCTGCAGCTGCTGTTTATTTCATGCAGATCATCCTAAAACCTTCACAGCTGGTAATTTTTGTTCCTCAAAATTTCAGTACTTTTAATGTAGTACCTTTCTTGTCCAGCCAGCTGCTTCAAAATGCACAAATAAATAACTATTTATTCAAATCATGCCTCATGCCTTTCCATTCTGTCAGTGATATAGGTTCTCTATGTGCTGATGCTTTACTCAACTTTACAGTTATTATTTCAGACAGATTAGGAAGAAAACAAAATCACTCTGTCTTTAAAACAGCATAGTAGCTGAAAGACTTAAGAGGATCTCAATTATAAGCGAATGTCAATTTTACAGAAAAGTATACGTCTTATTGTTGCTCCTGTTGCTCCTTTAGTTTCAGGTCCACCTGAAACTAAAACCTTCATGTAGTGAGAAAACAAGGGTATGTTTAGCCCAATCTTTATTCTTTTACAGCTAGCAAATTACCCTACTTAACTACTTTCAGCCTAAATAAAAACAGTCTTTTATAAAAGGAGCTATTCCATGCTTTCCCTCTCCCTCTTTCGGCATGTACTGTCATAAACAAAGTACCACGCCTACCAACTACGTCTTTTACTCGCCACTTCTCACATGCACACAGCATTTACTTCAAGGAGAAGACAAGGAAGAAGCTCACATACAGAGAATGTGTGTAACTGCACAAAATGAGAATTTCCAGACAGCTACTTGTTGATGAAGTGAAAATATTTAAAAGATAGAATTCTGACATTCCACTATTTGAGAACATTTTAATATATCTCCTGGATTTGTTGAAAAGGATGAGATATACACTCTTGTGTACTATGGTAATGATAATTTATACCTTAATACTACTTTTCCAGTTCCATGCAAAGGCAACTTCTAAACATAATTTTAATATCCCGCACACATGTAAAAGATGTATTGTGGTTTTGTTTTTTTTAAAAAAGAAATCTATGTTTTTTTCATTAAAGCAAGTCATTCTTTCCAGTCAGTTCTCTCTTCCTCATTGTGCCTGGAATACTCATGACTGCTTTGTGCTACCTTGATAACAAACCAATTAAGAAGTTTTGTTTTGTTTTTTAATGGCCTCCTATAAAATTACTCTGTAGTTAATGAAGCACAGATACTGCCCCTAAAATGGAAAAGAAAACTAAAAATCAATAACTGCAACAATCCAGAAACCTGACTATTAGATATACTAGTATCTGACCATGAAATGATCGGGTTGGATATCCCATAAATTGCACGCATCTCGTTTGGCTGTCGGGAAATTGCTTGCATACAAGTCACCTCAAATCCAATAAGCTTTCCTGAAAGTTTGATTATAAGTGAGATTATAACTCTATTACATTAGTCACTGCAGAAAAAAACAAAGAGAAAAGAAAAGAAAAGAAAAGAAAAGAAAAGAAAAGAAAAGAAAAGAAAAGAAAAGAAAAGAAAAGAAAAGAAAAGAAAAGAAAAGAAAAGAAAAGAAAAGAAAAAAAAGAAAAGAAAAATAACCAGACAACACCCTAATTGAGAATAATAAAGATGAATAACATATGATAGTTCACATAGGTGCCATGGCTTTGTAATTGCTAAATGTAATTAAAGGAAAAAGAAGTCAGAGATTCTGCTACTGCTGTGAATTGCATTACAGTTCAAAAAAAAAAAAAAAAGCCTTTCAAAAACTAGATTATACTGACATCAATCCTACAACATTGATTAACAGCAAAAAAAAAAGTCTGAAAATTTTCACATAAATGTCAGTATGAATTAACAGCGAACACGCATACATTACAGGAGAATTGTACATAAAAACTGTAATAAATATTTTCCATTTCTATAGCACTTTTCATCTGAGTCTTATAATGTAATTCATAGCACATTAGTTCTCAGTCCCTCCCTGATGTAAGCAAATGTCATGCAGGGATTTAATTTGCTCACCAGAAAAAATATCACATTTTGAGAAAAGGCCAGCAACTCATTAAGTGTCTAGCTGTGAAATATGATAAGAAATGAAGAAGCTCACATCCAACTAGGTAAGACTTAGAGAGAGGAATGCCCCCCCACATCAAGACCTGAACTCCCATCTTCAACCCCCCTTTACAAAAATACTCTTGTTCACTGCTCAGGTGAAAGAGAGAAGGCTCTTGCAATCTCATACATTAGAACCCAAATCTTCAAAAAGGAGGAATACCTTTACACTCTGCTGTTTGGCTGCTGAAAACAGTCCACCTCATTTCCTAGTGCAATGGCAAGTACATAATACACTAGCTTGCAAACTGACACATTTGGCCCTATGGAGAAGAAACAAAATGTTTTCGATATCACTGGAAGTGGTCATTCCCAGAGGGTCATTTTGACTGCCTATGCACCTTGTAGAGATGTTCTTCCACAATGTATCCACCCACAAAATGAATGGAGGGGCTAAACAGACATATAACTACCTCACAGACAGGTACAGGTAATCGGAGTACTTCCTGAAGCTAAATTACAAAGGTAGCAAAGCAATGGCAATGGGATGAAGCTAAGCGCCTGCAGAACAGGACAGAACAAAGATCGCTGAAACAAGCTTGTTCTAAGCAGAAGTACAAGGCACTGAAGGTTCGTGTACTGGGGGACTCCTCTCCAAGAAGATTTTATTATTATTATTATTTTTTCTTAAGGTCAATTTTTTAAAGTTTAAACAAAGTAATGGCTTAAATTGAATTAACTTTAAGCATACTGAGGTTATTAACAGACCACACAGCAATATGATTCCAGGGCACCATGCTGCCTTCACCCAAACCTCATTATCTTTCCAAATTCTTCTGTTAGAAAATATATTTACCTATTTATTTTATGTCTAATTTTTATTAGAGAATTAATTTTTTTATTTAGCATTAGCAATGGCAGCAGCAAAGTGTTTGCATGTTGTGAAGTGGTCTAGGTGAGGTAAAGGGGGTGACTGAATGAACTTTGTTGATGCAAATGGGTTGGTTGCATGCTGCAAATTCCTGCAATCAAAGTCACAGCTTCTACTCATCCCTCTCTCTGCTCTAGCTGCTCACACACAGCTGCTGTCCTGATAGCCCTAAACTCCCAGTATTAACTCACTGGTATTCATTTTGCATTTTCTATATCTCCATGATATTTTTTCATCATGAGTGCACATTGGCTTCTTTTTAGCTGTTATCTTCTCTGCTGCATGCAGTATTGCTGATACTTCGTTATCTCTATCAGATTCTAAATCCTGCTTGCCAACTGGATTCTCTACTAATTTCCTTCTCTCGCACTTCTTTGGGATTCATCCATGAAATCAAAGATGAACCAGATACCACACTTGCTCATCATCATCAGATCAAATTTATGACTGCTGCATGTTCCTTTGCTTCTAATGAGGGAAAACAAAGGAAGAAAAAGGAAAACACCATGAAACACCTGATAACTGTCCAAATTTGTGACTAAGCTATGTTAGAAGGGGCACGCAGCCTAATCAGTGCTTAATAAAGCATGTAGAAACTGATGCCATTACTCAGATGTGAGCTGGCACTGCAGACCCAACAGCAAAGACTGCCTTTGAGGAAGTACGACTATCACACAGAGTCTCTGTTCTGAACCATGGCTTGCAGTCTTTGGTGAGATTTATTTTTTTTACATTGCTTTTAAAGACAAATGAGGCCAAATTCTGTATATAATTGCATCAAGCCCTATGACTAAGGTGATGAGAAACTTGACAGTAACAGAGTAAGCAAGCGAACAAGGACACCGTGTCTGTGTGACGCTCCATCAGGCTGCTAATGCCAGCTTGGCTGCTTGGGCTGCTTGCATATCCCAAGCCCTCCAGAAGACCAGTTCCTTTTACAAGTTTTTCTAAATACCTTCAATCCCACAATATTGTCTCAGAACTGCTTCTTCCAAGGCAGAACAGAGCACTTATTCCGAGCTACATTTGGTCCTTGCAGTTTGGTGGACAGGTAATCATCATGTGCAAACCTACTGACATGCTGAAACAAGCAGGTTTCTCTCCAACAGAATTTGCTCAGGAAGGTGGCGGCACCACAGCAACAGTTGCAAAAGCACGAACGCTCAAAATGCTGTTTTATCCCCATATTAGATATTTTTATAACCTGATGTGACAAGGAATCACTGGAAGGCAATCAGAAACGTTTCCCAATAAGTAAATTCAGTCTTGTATTAAAAATGATAAATTCTGTGCCTGATCCAAAGGACACTAACATTATTGGAATTTTTTTCCATTGAAATGTCTGTTTCATGGCCGTTTCATCAGCTTCAACTTTATAATAACCTTTTTCACGTAATTCTCTTCTGCAATAGGCAAGTTTTTTTAAATGAATTTTATGCTTCCCTTGTCCAGGAATATAGATTTGGAAGCCACTGTATTACAAATAATATAAATCATGAGATATTCATAATCTGGTGTATAATCACATCTGTTGTGTTTTGTTTTGTTTTAAATACAGCTGGTCTTTGTAGCACATCTTACCAGGATATTTTTAAGGTGCACAGTGCCATAACTGAATTATGGAGGAATGTTCTATTAATTCGATGTTGTAGAGCTCGGGGCTGGGAATGATAAGGCTGAGTCCCTGTGGGCAACTATCAGGGGGAAGGCCAACAAGGCAGACATCCTAGTGGATGCTTGGGGGGAGGACACAGAAGAGGGTGGATGGGGAGGGGAAAGTGGTTTTAGTTTGTTTTGAGTTTCTCACTGCTCTAGCTTGTTAGTAACAGGTAATAAATTATATTAATCTCCCTGTGCTAAGTCTGTTTTGCCCATGACGATAATTGTTGAGTGATCTCCCTGTTCTTATCTCAATTCTTAAGCCCTTTTCATCACATTTTCTCCCCATTTCCCTTTCAGGAAGGGGAGCGAGAGAGCAGTTGTGGCAGAGCTCAGCTGCCCAGCTGGGTAAGACCACCACAATTAGCACACAGGGGGCTTAGAATAGTGTTTGTAAAAGCATTCAATTCTACATTCTCCAGGCAAAAGAGATGGCTCACTACATGATGGTTGTCTTATTACTGGAGTCATCCCCTTTTCTGGAGTCATTGGCCAGAATATTCATATGAACCAGCACAGCAGACTTTCCTTAAAAATCCTTCTTACCACAATCTATGTCTCACTATGAGACACTCCATGATCTGCACATGATTTACTCCCATTAGCTAGTTATGCAGCAAGAAGCTTTTGTTACTCTCACAGTTTCATGGACATGGAGGCGTGTGCATCTTTCAGTTGCTTCGAAGAAAAACACAAAGCTTTTGAAAACTGTTGTCCTGTATATTTTTGAAAGATGTGCCATTCTGCACCCAGGCACACACTTGTACTGGTAAGGATGCAAAGAGCACTTCTCCGAGCACTTTATTTTGTTTTGAGTTCTACCCTTGGGAAGTGATAGAGGTGTCAAACGGAAGCCTTGGACAACTGCACAGATCAGATTTCACTTAAGTAGCTAATGTCAACCTTGGAGGGTGGAAATGAGAGTAAGTGTTCCTTTCCAGGGACCAGCACATCTTTTGTGCTTCAAAAGCATTTGAAAGTACATAAATCAAAGCAGAGTATGAACTGACAAAGCTAATTCACTGCCTCGCTGTTTCGTTTCAGTTGCATCTTTCTCAATCTCCTCAGCCAGGTACATTTCCTTTCCCTGAAAGTTACATAACAAATCAAACAAGTGGGCATTGGGGAGGGAAAAAAGGGGAGGAGAGGTAAAATTTATTACTGTTTAAAAGGGAAGGTGACTCATAAGAGAGTGGTATTAACAAAGTGACAGTATGAGATGAAGAGGGAGCACTTTGAACTCATTCTAATGATCTAATGACTAATATAATCCATTAAGAAATGCAAGGGCAAGATCTTTTTCACTGATTAACGTTGTACCTTATCCATGCTTTTAATAAAAAAATTAATATGTACTGCTCCTCAACTATCTGCATGTTTAATTAAAATGCTGAAAGCTTCCAGAAAGCGTTCATTTCATGCCATCAGATGAAATAGTGAAGTATCCAACTCTTAACCATGGATCTGGAAGCAGTAGGAGAACGTCAGAAGGGAGGAAAAAAGGCAAGAGCTGTACCACAATAAGTAGAAAAACACCTGCGGGTTTAGAAGCATACCTATTAAGCATGTTGTGTGAAATGCCTAGACAAGTACTAAAATAATTTAACACTAATAATTTATGAAGCAGATATTTTATTAAAGCTAGATATAGCATAAAACATCTATGAAAATACTGAAATCCTGTTCTTACACTTCACCAATGTATAAATTAAAGTAGTCTACTTTTAGGGATGTACTTGAACTTCATACAATTATAATCACAGTATTTAAAACCTCAAACGCCACACTCACCACTTACTCCACAAGTGTATATAAATCTCTAATGCCCTCAAAACTGAAATGAAAGAAAAGACCCACCTTCTTAATGTCTAACTGAGCACTATGCAATCACCAATCAAACTGAGAGTTTCTCCTTCCAGGAAAGACACAGCAGCGTGTGTACAGCTAAGGTTCTACCGAGCACTGTACCTAGCCTGGTCAGACTGTCTAAATGGCAAGGTATTTTAAAAATGGAATACAACTCAAGCAGGCAGTTGATCTATTACAGAACTATTTCAAAAGAATGAACAGGGATCCAGGTTCCTTTACGGGCTGTTACAACTGGACTTCCTGCGGTTGAGGATCTGGATAGGCTGCACCGATGGGCTGAGGTCAACTGCATGAAGTTCAACAAGGGCAAGTGCCGGGTCCTGCACCTGGGGCGCAATAACCCCAAGCAGAGCTACAGGCTGGGAGAGGAATGGTTGGAGAGCTGCCAGGCAGAGAAGGACCTGGGAGTGATGGTGGATAGTCGGCTGAATATGAGCCAGCAGTGTGCTCAGGTAGCCAAGAAGGCCAACGGCATCCTGGCTTGTATCAGGAACAGTGTGACCAGCAGGGCTAGGGAGGTGATCGTCCCCCTGTACTCAGCTCTGGTGAGGCCGCACCTCGAGTACTGTGTTCAGTTTTGGGCCCCTCGCTACAAGAAGGACATGGAGGTGCTTGAGCGGGTGCAGAGAAGGGCGACGAAGCTGGTGAGGGGCCTGGAGAACAAGTCCTACGAGGAGCGGCTGAGGGAGCTGGGCTTGTTCAGCCTGGAGAAGAGGAGGCTCAGGGGCGACCTTATCGCTCTCTATAGGTACCTCAAGGG
This sequence comes from Netta rufina, assembly GCF_964035555.1. Classification (NCBI taxonomy): domain Eukaryota; kingdom Metazoa; phylum Chordata; class Aves; order Anseriformes; family Anatidae; genus Netta; species Netta rufina. The sequence goes on from NC_140125.1 coordinate 18,617,058, forward strand.
AGGCTGTAGCGAGGTGGGGGTTGGCCTGTTCTCCCACGTGCCTGGTGACAGGACGAGGGGGAATGGGCTTAAGTTGAGCCAGGGGAGTTTTAGGTTAGATGTTAGGAAGAACTTCTTCACTGAAAGGGTTGTGAGGCACTGGAACAGGCTGCCCAGGGAAGTGGTGGAGTCACCATCCCTGGAAGTCTTCAAAAGACGTTTAGATGTAGAGCTTAGGGATATGGTTTAGTGGAGGGCTGTTAGCGTTAGGTTGGAGGTTGGACTCGATGACCTTGAGGTCTCTTCCAACCTAGAAAAATTCTGTGATTCTGTGGTTTTACCCTGCTGGGCAGCTGAACTCCACCATAGCTACTCTCTCACTCCTCTTTCTCTAAGGAAGAGAGAGAGAAAATATGAAGGAAAAGGGCTCAAGGGTTGAGATAAGAACAGGGAGATCACTCAACAATTACCACCATGCCAAAAACATGGCAAAACAGACTCAGTGTAGGGCGATGAATTTAATTTATTACCTATTGCTATTAGACTGTAGCAGTGAGAAACTAAAAGCAAACAAAAAACACCTTCCCCTCCCCATCCACCCTCTTTCACCTCCTCCCAAGTGGCAAAGTGGCACAGGGGATTGGGGGCTGCGGTCAGCCCATGACACGTTGTCTCCACCACTCCTTCACGGTCACTCTCTGCCCCTACTCCACGTGGGGTCCCTCCCACTGGATGCCACCCTTCCCGAACTGATCCCTTCAGCCCCCTGCTACCAAACCCTTGCCACGTAAACCCAATAGGCTTCCTGATCATAACTTCAAATAAATTCAAAACGGAAGTCTCTTACGGAGTTACTGTTCAGCTGACTGACTCAAGTGGTGGTGGAGCCAAAAACTTTTAAAGCACAGACCCTTCTTCAGAGCAATTTGCTACTGTAAAACCAACACATTCAGCAGTGATTCAGTAGTACCTGTCTTTAGCAACAGCAATTACAGCTTATTTTCTGAGGTACCAAAGTAGGTATGAAGTATACTAAAAGGCAGTTTGCTAATTGTTTGCAAATGTCAACATTTCAGCAAGGGTTTCTAACTATTCCCAGGTATTTTGTTAGTAATTTAGACAATACTTATAACTTTGAACAGCTTTGAGCAAATCACTTCTCATTGAACTCAAGTGTCTTTTTATTTTTTTTTGAACACAGATGAGTTTTCAAAAGAACAGAATGGAACAACACTAGTATATTGTAAAAAATACGGCTAAAGGGTTTATCTAAAATGCTAGGGTTTTATTTTTAACTCCTAGAATAACAGTATTTAAAAGAGATATTCAGCTTCATAAAAGTATTTTTAAAAAGCTTAAAGAGGAGACCCAAACATGTCAATTTAATACAGAACCCTGTAGTAATTACTTCATTGATAAAAAATTAAGAGGCAGGAGTACATTTACTTCTAATCTGCATGGGGTTAAGAGAAACTGAAGCCTAAGTTGTTACATGCCCTGATAGCATTACAGACTTCCTACAGAAAACTGACAGGTTTTGTATATTCAGACTTCTAAAGAAGAATTGACTTAGTTCCACATGACATTTTGCTTAGGAAAACACCAAAGAATCAAAATGGTGCAGATTGAATGGCTTCAGAACTGTCTGATGAGCCTTATGAAGTGACAGACAGTTCGTTGTTACTAAGCAAACGTATTTTCACAAGGGAGAAGGGAAGGGGTGCTGCTACATAACTTACATCAAGAATGCCATCAGCAATAAACTCTGCAACTAGCATTAAGACAGGGTAATCATAAATAGAAGGTCAAATCAACGATAAAAAGAAAGCCAGTCCAAGTAACATAGACTTCAAGTTCAGTGCCAAATGACATGGAGGAAAAAAACATGGCAATTCTGACAGTATGAAGATACCTGTTCTTGAAGCAGTGGCACCAAAAAGGAAATGGTCATAACATGAGCAGAGCAGCTGAACTTGGCAGCTGCAGTCGGGCACGACTAGCTGTGATGAGAGACCCAATTCACATTCCTCTGACATGAGGCCTGAAACGGGCTCCAAGCCATGCAGGAGGAGCTGGTACCTGACTACAGATCTCAGAATGACCATCCTAGTTTTGGGCCAGAGGAGTGAGAGGAAGCAGAGCCTGGAAGAAGTTTGATTACAACCAGCCAAATGCTTTTACAGAGAGAGGGTCTGAATTTGGTATTCTTAAAAACGGTTATTTTAAGAAGCAAAAGTAAACATTTTTAGCCTAGCAGCTAAATGCTTTCAGGATAAATGTTGTATAAGGTGTAATCTGAACTTTATTTTTCCACCCCCAAAATCTTTTCCCAATCTTTCACTCTGTTGAGATTCCCACGTAAATTACAAGTGCAATGTACTGCCATTATCAGACAGTGCTCAGTGTTCTTCACACACTGCCACTCAACACAGCAAGCTAAGCAAATGACAGCAAGGTGCATTTTTAATAAATAACTTCCTGGAATCAATACAGGGATTACTAGATCAATTTCTATGCACTGTGTGCACAGGAGTCAGATGATCTAATGGTCTCCTTTGGCCTTAAAATCTATTAATTAATTTGTTTTCTATAGACAAACAAACATGGCTCCAAGAACAGTCTTCACAGCCTACCACTTTTGACAAGGAAAGGACAAGGGAACACCACCTTGGCAGGGAAGTGCTTTTTAATAAAATATGTTAATTTTCAACTGATACCATCAAGTTCAGTTTAGTTATAAATTGGGATATAAACACTGTAACTGAGAAGAGATTGGATTGCTGAAAAAATTAATGGTATTTCAGGGATCCGGGAGGAACTCTTTCAGTCTGTTGACTGACAGGTACACAAGCATACGATCAGTAGCTTAAATATTTTGCTTTTTTTTTTTTGTGTGTAAAGCTACAGGAAAAAGAACTACAAAAATGTGAAGACTCAGTATCTCCATAGCAGAGGCTGTCCAAAGTAAAAAATAAAAGATGCACTAGAAAAGGCAAAGAATTCTAAAAGAAACCTGATTAAAATTGGAACTTGGACTTACAATACACCATGTGATCATTGGTCTAGCTTCTTTGGAGTGTCATCTGTGGCAGACAAAAAAAAAGGCAAAATGCTTGCCTTGCAAACAGTAGATTACTGGCCATGAGAAATAATCTCTTACCAACGCCACTTCCAAGTTTTCCCAGAAGGCTGAAGGCCACTGTGTTATACTACTGCTAACTGTAACTTTATTCAGCAAAAGGTTTAGAGAAGAGAATGTGAACTTGAAAATACACAAGGTGTAGTAGCCTTTCCTGAACGCAGTCACCCATGTTAATGCTTTGTTACTACATAACTACCTTGCTAGTGCTGTACACAACGGTATTCATTTAGTTTTATTGTATCTGCCATCTTTAACTATTTAACAAGTTTTACCAACCTCACACATTAAATCAAATGTCACGATAACCATGTCCCTCAAAAGCTCTTCCTAAGCTTAGAAAAACAGCATGCATATGCACTCTCTCTAGAGGATGACTTGAACATAATGCAAGCACTCTTCCTATCAATTAATAAAACTCCTACGATAACATACAGGCTATAAAATCCTCCTAACCTTGATAACAGGAAATTGGTAGACCACAAAGGCAAGTGATTGCTAAACTTACATTCTGGAAAAAAACTCAAACAAACAAAACCATAAAAAGCAACCTCCCCAAAAGGAGCTCTGAAGAATGTTCTACTCATTAAGAAAACCCTCACGACCATTCCAGATGTTTTTAAACCACAGGTATTGACTCAGTTTCTCCATATGAGCACATTTGAGGTAGCACTGTACGGGTAAAAATCCAAGATCCCAATCAATATTCAGTCTAATCTAAAATTCGATACAGTGCCATCAACCCCATGAAGCGTGCCTGGATGCTGACCAGCAGCAGTTTGGGAGTAAATCCCCAAGCCCTGGATAAAAAAATGTGAAGCAGCATTGCCCGGCTTTACAAGAATGCAGAGACAGTGCAGGTTGCAACTTCAAGGCTGAAAAGATAGTTAGAAAAGGTGGAGAAAATTAAGATGCAATTTTATCCCAGAATATAGATAGTATTACATCAGCTGTCTGTTACTTAGAGCAACGTCTGTGAGAAGATTTGTGCAATTTGTTTTCCAAGTCAGTTAGCCTTGTAATATCTCAGTCATGACAGTACATTTATTCTCATTTTAAGGCCAATGAGCTGAAGTATGGCAAACACCTACATTATGACTCGCTAGACAGCACTACGATTAAAAGTTTCTGTCTTCCTGAATTATTGATAAAAACCCTCTGATCATTTCCTTTAACAGCACTTTTTCTGTACAGTAAAATACACAGAATTCTTTCAGGAAAGGATTCCTTTCCTGCTTCTCTTTCATGAAAAGGATGCAATTATTAGGTATTTTAATGTCTTTTTTCCTCAAAAAAATATCAAGCCATCTAACAGTCAAAGCCCATTATAAACGTTCATTAAGCAGTAAATGCTGGGCAGCTCAAGAACAGATTATTGCCATGATAAGCATTACAACAGGAATGCATTATAGACAGAGGGGAACTGCCTGCAGGGGGACAAGGCCAGCAGTTTCTCCCCTGGCAGGAATCAGCATGGGAGTGCCCACGATGCCCCAGGGCACTCAGAAGTGCATCTGATCCACACGATTCAACTGTTTAGCCCAACTAAACTGATCCAGGAGTTGGGGTCAATGTTTCTTGCAGGTTCTGTCCAACTCAGGATATTCTGTGTTTCTATGTGCAATATTTTTGGAACCAGGACGCATATGCATAAATGCATATGGCATACATTTCACTGGGAAGGCCTCTCTAATAGGATGAGATTGTTACTCAAAAACTGAAGAAAAATGTTTTTCTCTCTGCTTTTGGGGCAGTTAAATCACAAGTCTCTTTAGTCAAGAATGATTACAAGACAATACAAGCCCTGCGAAAGGTAGCAGAAAATGATATTTCTACCAGTGACTGATATGAAAACCAATTCAGTGGAAAGGGTTTCTTTCTATATGACCCCGAGGGATATGTCTGCAAGAAAATTTCAATAAAATTTTGTGGGGGGGAAAAAAAATCAAGCCTGCAGCATGCAGATTGTGCTACCTATACATATTTCACTTTCATTTAAAAAAATAAATAAATCGACTTAATTGACTGTACTCTTCTTGCATCTTCACAAAGAATTTATTAAGTTTATATGAAATCAATATAAAATGGCTTAAAGTCATTTAGAAACTTTCTGTAGCCTATAAGATGATAGATATTATTATATATGGAAGTTCTGTGGTTGTTTTTTGTTGTTGTTTTGCATTGAAGAGATAACGAGGACCTAAAAGCTATGAAAAGTTACAGGCATAGATTTTAAACATTTCAGGTCTAAGCATAAATTCTAAGCACTTTCAATTATTCATACCAATTATTTTTACACTGATTCCCCAAAAAGGCAGTGGTTGCAGAAGAAGCCAGGTTTACTTCTGATTTTAGAATCCAAGCTTTTATGGGACTTTCGCTGTATCTCAAAAATGTTTCATTAAAATGCTTATTTTTTAAGACATTTTAGAAGTATAAAGGACTTTAGTCCAAAGTTGTGTGAGCATGCCTGAAATGCATGCACATTTGTGTATGTCCTAAAATATCCCAGTGAAGGTTTCTAGAAAGGAGTTGTGGCCATTCATTTGCGGTCACTACCTGCATTTTATGCCACTCAGGGAAGAGGGCTTGCCCCTTTCTACACTCACCCAGTCCCTGCAAATCCAAATCCACAGCTCTTATGCTGAAGGATATTTCCTCTGAATAAATCTCACTGCCACATCTACTCAGCTCCTTTCCCTTCTGAATCTCAAGGCCTCTTTTTTTTTTTTTTTTTTTTTTTTGGGTGGTGGTGGGGGGAGGAATTTTTGTTGTTGTTTGTTTTGGCTCTTGACAAATTCAGTTTGTGTCCACTTTAGAGCATGGAAATCTGTTGCCACCTTCTCTGCTTATGAAGCTTATTATTTAAGTACAAGTCCTTATGCATTTATGTTTTTAGATTTATTTTTTTAAGAGAAAATTATCTTTCCAGTCTGTTAGCAACCCCATCAATGGCACAATCTCTTAGCAAATAAACTTTGCTCTTGTAGAATTTGGCTTTGTATCAACTTACACTGAAAACTGCAAACTAATGAATTTGTATTGGCAGAGGAAAATGTTTCTGCTTTTACAGACCCCACTATTTACTAGTAAACAAGATTACCAGGAACAAGTCCCAGTTTCCCCAGCAACTTAGTTACTTATCTCTTACAAGACTTGTGTGTTGATTTGTTCCTCTCTATGGCCCCAGTGTAATGAGTTTGTTCCAAAGCACCAGATAAATTTACAGCAACAGAATGTAGCAGCTTTTGAGTTCTGATACTCTGAAAAGTTGGAGCTACCTAAATGCTGGATACAGGACTTGGCTGTATCTTGATGTCACCAGTGTCCTACATTTCAGCTTGATGAGTATCCCGCAAGATTTTTTGTGCATCCTTTCAATCATTAAGCTCAAAAATGGATATGCGGACCAAAATTTTTACTTTTCTTCTCTCGTTCCGCCTCCTGTCCTTCTGTATTTTAAAACCACGAAACAATCCTTAAGTTGTGAGGCCAGAATTACTGTACGAGTTGGAGCCTATCTAAATCTATTTAACTAGAGTCCTCATAATCCTTGCTCATCTCATCAGTGACTTTCAAGTGCATTATATTTAGAATAATGGAAAGTCACCTTTTAAATCTTGTAGGAGCTTCAGCTTTCCTGAGCAGTTTTATAACTTGAAAACGCCTTATGTTTGTCTCTGATGTTTATCAGTTATAACTATGTTTTTGTGTAGCAGAAATACACTGTCAGCTCTAAAATGACACACCAACTACATAATCACCATGACCAGCAAAAAAATGCTGTTGATGAAAAAAGTAATCAATGGTCTTCACCTATTGATGAAGACCATTAATAAAGATCTAGGAGTAATATGGTATTTATACTAGGAAGTGAATCAAGCCTCACTATTCCAATAGAAAGTTTTTGCAGGACCACTGTTCTGAAGCACTTATACACGTTGAAACATGACAATAATACATTTCAGCAGATTTGCTAAGCCTAAATCAAAATAGAAGCACAAATCACTTTGCAAACTACATCAAATCAGTGAAAAGTTTTGTCCAGATATGGAAACATTTGTATAAAACATTCTAAATTATAGTCTCATAGACACAAAGAAAAAAAGCACAAATAAATAGCACACACATCTGCTATAGGCAAAGAGAGATTTTTCACAGGTTGTTAAATACTTAACAGTGCTCAGTATCTCAATCACATTGAAATGAAGGAGAAAGTCAGATACTGAAAGCTTTTTACATCAAGATCAACCTAATTTCCTGTATGTTAAACAAACCTCTACTAACATTTGGGGGCGTTGGGGGTGAAGTCTACCATTGCAACGTATCAGTTTGAAAACTGATAAAAGGAAAACCTTTTATACAACAAACTATTAGCTTCTGGAACTCACTGTAATAAAATATTGAAACCAAGAGCAGTAATAATAATAAGAAAGCATTTTATAGAGATAGTAATATCTACAGCCCCAACAAGATATGAACACATGGTTATGGCAGTGTAAGCCAAACCTGCTGGGCATGGCTGGGAGCTGGTTTTAGGTGCTTATCCCATATCTACATATTTGAGTGTTTCTTGTAGCAGTGCCTCAAAGAGTATGACATAGTACTAATGTCTGCAACAGTATCTTAGACATGATGAAATGATGGAATGAGAGCTCTCACCTTCAGAGTTAAACAAAATTAGAAACGTTGCCATTTTTGCTCCTAAATTAGGGCTTCCCCAGGGTTTAGTTCACAGGAGGTCATTCTTAAATATTAATCTCTTCCAAATTAGCACCTGTAGGCAATTCTTCTTTCACTCCTAACAAATTACAGGGGCAGACAAATCATTTCATGAAGCTTCTCTAACAGTAAAATCTATGGATTTTACTGTTAAGCATAAACATATATGCTTACGACAACTGAAACAAGCCTAAGGATGCATGGATTTTTTGTGCTTTGATGAAAATCTGTAGGATTGCAAGAGAAATTCCCTGAAGGTAAGAAACACTAATTCCTCCCCCACACTTTTGAAAATCTATAAAAAAAAAAAAAAAAAACAAAACTCTACCTTCCTACAGAACTGAACTAATATTCATTTTAGCTTCATATTTCTGTTCCAAGTTAAAGGGAAATGAAATTTTACAGGACTTTTTGACTACTTTCAACTAGATTAAGTAGAGGAAATTTCATCAGAATTATTCCTCTTTTTAAAAGCTCAGTTTAGTTATGATGTCTTTGGTGTATATCACAGAATGGTTTAGGCTGGAAGGGACCTCTGCAGGCCATCTGGTCCAAACCCCAGGCTCAAACAGGGCCACCTACAGCAGGTTACCCACGACCACTTCCAGATGGTTTCGAAGATCTCCGAGGGGGAAGACACCACAGCCTCTCTGGGCAACCCATTCCAGTGCTTTGTCACTTGCACAGTAAAGGCTTCCTGACATTTAGATGGAACCTCTTGTGTTTGAGTTTGTGCCCATAGCCTGATATGAATGGTTAACATGAAAAATCACCAAAGATGTTAAGGAAAGTTACTTTATTTGCTTTTGATTAAAGGGAAGTTGAGCTTGCCAGTATAACTGCAGTAACAGTCGAAGTTCTCTCTACCTTATGTTACTTCCACTGATTTTATTAAGGCAATGAGTCAGGCTTACCTCAGAGATATCAGTTGCAAGTTTCCAAGCCTTTAAAGCTGTAACAAATACACCAAACCAGAAGCCACTACACATGAGAACTTACAAAGTATTTGTTCTAAGGACAAAGGTATCTGAGAAACACAGAGAAAAACAATGTTCTTCTGTTACAGAAGATGGCACCATGCTCAACCATGATGCGCATTTGCAGAATCTAAGTACATAAAAACAGTTTAAAAAAGTATAAAACTGATCAAATTTAATTTAGCTGATAATGCCATAACAACACGGTACCCACAGACCTCATGCAATTACTGCATTATACTTCATATGTTTGTCAACCCATTTTCAAGCACTAATTTACCAAATGATGATTGCTGGTTTTATGAACTACATTAGCTGGAATATAGAGTCCTCGATCTAACTGTTCTTGTCATCAAAAACATCTTTGCTGCAACTTTTTAGACCAAAACTGATCTGATTGAAGGAAAATGGCTTGCACAATGTACAAAACTAGTTTTGCAGGCCAAAGGAAGTTCATACAAATTCGTGTATATTTTAGGTTGTCTTGCTACAACGTTCAGCAAGAATAAAAATTCCAGGTTTCATTCATTTAAACCAGTTACTAAAATTTAATTGTATTAATCCACAATATTCGGCATAACTTGTAACATTTGCTCAATCAGGAGAATTACTTCTGTTAATATTTTGAGATTTATAAGGGAGAAAAATACAGTATCAGAACTATTGCATTTTTTCCTCAGCTGACATCTTCACAAGATTAATTTTTCTAAGTGGATAGTCTTAAAGAAAACCTAATAAATTCTACAGAGAAAAGCTCAAGCAGACATACAGAAATATCAGCTCAAGTAACATGCTATACTGGAGCACAGTTTTTCTGCCTGCCTAACTTCTAGGTCATGCCAGGCTGTCATGGATGAGCTGTGTGGCTTTTCATGGAGCTCACTGCACATCCACACAGCACTTAACAGTGTGGGGATGAAGTGTCTATTTTCTATTTTATGACTGCAGAACAAATGAACAATAACAATTACAATATGCTTCATCTTTAGTCATCACTAGACACTGATACTCAAATTTTCAGGTCTGAAAGCAGAAAACCATGCAAATTGACACAAAGGACAAAGATGTTCAGCTACAAATGCTCTTCATGAGGGTTGGCAAAGGCTGCCTTAGGTTTTATTGGGATGAAACTATCACAGAAGAAAAGTTGGCAAGGCAGTTCACCCAGTTAAAATTATGTTCTGTTTAAAGAAATCTGGTCTACCATTTGATTTTGTACGTGGTTATACATTTTTCATTTCAGGCAAGGTTGGAGACAATTCTCCTGCCAGAGAAGAGCACCATTAAAACCATATTACAGCAGTGAAAACTCAGTTCCATTCTTTTTTTGACTTTGCTCACTATGCAGCAAAATGCCTTCTTGTTAACTATCCACTTCATCATCAAGGGACAGTTTAATCACAAGAATGTCTGCGGTTTAGGCTATCGCTGCAGTACAAGCAAGGAATTTTGCATTGCATGTAATTGGCCAGGTAATTTGAATAAAAAATCCTTATTTGCACATTTACCAAATGCAAACAGTGCAGTGCACAGTGCATGATTGGTGGAGGACATGGGGGAGCATTCAGCTGCCAAGTTGCCGTTTTTACCTCTCCACAGCACAGCTAAGCAAACAGTGCAGATGGCTTACTGCCACCATGGTCTCCTGTGGGGTGGTGGAAGTCCTTCCATTCTGTGCTGTAAAAAGAAGCTCAGCAAATCGCCTGTATATCAGGACATTCAAATTTACGTGAAAACAAAACTAGCATTTCTGAGAAGCAGAGAGAACCCAGCACTGTGAGAGCAAGAGCAAGCTAGAGACTGATACACTTGTATAAAGCAGCACAACTGTCAAAACTGACAGCATTACCAGCTCTGTTGGACAGAATGCAGTTGCAGTCTGGGATTTTTTTTTTTTAAACAAGATCTGCACAGTCTGGGCTACAGATGTTTTCATCAGGCTGTAGGCCTGTATAAGTGTGCAGTACACAGCTGTGAAAATCAATCCTGAGCTCTAATAATTGCCTTATGGACAATTTAGATGCTACCACAGTAGGAACTTTAGAACAAGTAAGTACACATCACAATAATACCAGAAAAAGGCAATTATTTCATCTCTTGACAGACAATATCAAGTGCTGTCTTAAAGCTGTCTAGACTACTGGTTCCCATCACTGGAAGGCCAATTCACAGCTCTCATATTTCATATTTTTTTCTCATTTCCATGCTAAATGAATTCATGGCCTGTTTATGTCCTTTGATCAACACTTCATTTTCCCTCAGCTAGCTCTTTTCTGTAATTCAGTACTTACCTTTCTTTCCCGCAGCATATTTATAAATATCAGTATCTATTCCTCATGTCATTGACAAAGAAAGGACATTTTGTAATTTCATTTGGTGTAGCAAGAACTCTGCTTTCCAAACAGCCTCCTAGGAGCCCTCTTCTACATCTATTTCCATTTTAGATTACCTTCCTCATAGCTGACCAGAGTGGTACGCAGTACACGGCATTAGGCACTGTTGCCTTTTCATACAGTAGCAATGGTGTACTCGTAACTCTTCTGGAAGCCTTCACCAGTCTTTCAGCTGCTTTATGGCAATTAGCAGAAAATCTCAAGCCTCTCTTCCCACTTCCAGCCGATAAAACCCCTACTTAGAACAGAAATTCTTACTATGCCCCATTGTATACAATTTTTCATTTTCTGCTACATTTTTTGCCTTCAGGACTCCAGTCCTAAGGGCATCAAATTCTGTCTTGATTTAGTCCACTACTAAATTAGCAATGTCTCTTGATCCTGTGTGGCCATGTTTCTCCTACTGTGTTCTCTAAACAATCTATAGGTAATGACTTGTAAATTCTTTTATCAGTCAATCGAATTATCTTACACCTTTCTCAGCACTCCTTCAGGAATCTCTCTCTTCTGCTTGTGAATAATCTGTAGTTGCCCATACAGACTTTCCAGATACAACTAAAGCACTTTGTTGGTACTGGAACAGGATAAACCATCTCCAGATGTAGAAGAGAAGCGATAGAATTTGTTTATCTTTTAAGATGAAAAAATTATTAATTCAGGGTGTTTGCTACTTGTCCACGTTTCAAAATTAAGCCTTCCAAAAATAATAGTGAAAACATGAGATAAGTGTGAAATTCTTACAAAGACAAGCCATATAGAAAACTGTTTTCTTAGAGAGAACAAAAGAAACTTTTGCAAGATGCAGCTAATTCAATTGCTTGTTGCCTAGTGTCCTGGTTACATCAAACCTGTACAATAGGATTCTCACTGGAAGGAGAAATCATGAACCAGACATAATCATTAGGCAAATTCAATCACCTTTATATTTATTCAGATATAAACAGAACCTACTTATCAATGTAACGTGTCTAAACAGCACAGAAGTTTATAGTGGGGAGCTTGCCACCCTCCCCCCGTTTTTTTTTTTTTACTGTGAGGCTACAAAAAAATAAAATAAGACACAGCGTAACAAATTCCTTTGTTACAGTCAAATAAACAAAGCAAACATGTAGAGTTTTTATCATAGGGCAGATGCAAATTGACTTTGAGAAAGTGAGTTGGATACCAAATTGGTATAATCCATGTACACACTCTGAAACACGCTTTGTACAAAAACAGTGTCTTTCAAATGTGTTGGAAATATAAACAGTAACATAATCAGAACTTACTTCATCAGGGTTGGACCCGATGATCTCTTGAGGTCCCTTCCAACCCCTACAATTCTGTGATTTTCCATTCCACAATCATATAAATGCACCACCTTTAATATAGGCAGAAGTTTCGTACCATAGCATAAGATCAAATATCCTGCAGATATTAAGTAAATCAATTCTTTTAATTAATTTTCTTCATAGGCAGCTACTTGAATGGAGGGTCAGTATCTTGGTAAATAGACAAAAGGGTGAATTTTAATACAGCTATGTTACCTTGAGATGGCTTAGGAAGTTAGCCAGAACTAATTTAACTTCATGTATAGGACAGCCCAAGCTTGTCCAAATAGCTGGATGAAAACGGCCAAGCTTTCAGAAAAGTTAACCATACACATCCCACATTTAACATGACTAGGACTTGCAGAATCTCCGAATTTAAACAAACCATTTTTTCGTGTACAGACACATATGTGTTACACAGCTTTGGACAAATAACCTCTACACATAAGGGGTAGATATCTTTTAAACCATGTTCATTTAACAGTAATATTTTCTTACTAAAAACCTAGAAATTGTTTGCCATTAGAATTATTTTGTAAACCACTTTTGTTACTCTAAGTACAACAGCACTTCACAATAAGTATTTATTCTGTTAATAAAAGGTTATCAAATGGTCAAGACATTAAATAACCAAAGGAAAGCTTACAGGATTCAAAGCTAGAAAATGAATTCATGCTTTACAAGTTTCACTTTTTTTTTTTTTTTAAATCATCATTAGTTAATTAAGTACAGTTCAAGAATATTCCCATTAAGCTACAGGAGTTCTGATTCTTAAGAATCCCCTAACTACGTTCTTCATACTTAATGGAATGAAGTAAAGAAGAGAATTTGGGACTTTCAATAAAAAATCTGTTCTCAGTGGAATCTAACAGAGCAGGGAAAGCCCTGATGATAGTTTCAGCCTTACAAAGCTAGCAATCTTCCTTCTATTTTTTCTTTCTGAAAAGCAAACAGACAAAACACCTCCAGCCCAAATACTTGCCAGTCTTCCATTGGGGACAAACTATAACGCATTAATCATATATTTGAAGTACACGGCCTGTTTAAAGAATCCTCTGATGTGAAGTATCATACCTATTTCATCAGATCCTTTGTACCTTACAAAGTTACCTTGAGTGTTTTTCTTTTGCCATCTGTAACTATGCAGTCATAATACCAATATAAACTAACAGCATTTATCACTAAACTGGGGAGAGGCTCTTTATCATAGAATGTATAGATAGGACAAGAAGTAATGGCTTTAAACCATAAGAGGATAGATTTTGATGATTATTTTTTACATTTGGAATAAATTCTTTACTCAGAGGGTGGCGAGGCACTGGCACAGGTTGCCCAGAGAAGCTGTGGGTGCCCCATCCCTGGAGGTGCTCAAGGCCAGGCTGGATGGGGCCTTGGGCAGCCTGGTCTGGTGGGAGGTGTCCCTGCCCATGGCAGGGGGGTTGGAACTAGATGATTTTAAGGTCCCTTCCAATCCAAACCGTTCTATGATTCTATGATTAATCTGAATCCCTTCAGTCTTTACTGGCTCTGGCACGGTTCTACTCATCTTTGCATTTCATTGTAATACAATTTCAGTTCAGTGACTAAATACATTCACCCTGAGTTAAGATTCACAACTACCCAAGACAAATACTAATAAAACTATGGCCTGTATCATGATGTGAGTCAAGAGACTAAGAAACAAGAAGCAAAAATTTAATCCAGAAGTGAGCTGGGATTTAACTCTTTTCTGAAATCATTGCAGCAAGGCCACTCTTAATGCATTTAGCAGCAATTAACACTCAAAGCCAAAACAGCTGCACATTGCTGATGCTCTCCAGATGCAAGCTAAGGAATTAAATCACGGGATAATTCAATTGGAAAATTGCTTGTAATTATGGAGAATGCAGTGACTGCTTGACTGCTCGTGGTGACTGGTAGCTGCTTCAAGAATAGTGAAGTAGTCTACGCAATGCACATTGGATACATAAAAGTGGCTGTGTTAAGAAAAATCTCATTTAGTTTCACAGAGATATGGGTTTTACGTTGTTAAAACTGTATTTGCTGACATTAATGACAATCCATTTTCACTGTGCCATTACTGCCAAGGAACAGAATGACCAACTATCACTTACACACAGACCAGTAATATGAACTTATAGCACCTGTCCTCTGAAGGAACTCAAAGTACTTTGCAAACATACCAAAAATGGTCTGATTCTAAATAACAGTGATCTGAAAAGGGTTTGTTCTTCCTCATCTTATGTAATATACATGCAAACAAACAGACCTGTACTAACATGTAATTTAAATCCTTGGTGCCACAAGGTTGACAACTTCTGGGAACAAAGGAGGGTGCTCCTCCACTTCAAACATTAAAAGTAAAACTCAGTTAGATTCAACAACAGAAGAGTAGGATGCACAGAGGCTGAGCCAGAGAACCTCCATTATTGTTGACAATCAGAAAAAAAAAATCCAGAAGAAATTGGTTTGACTTTTGGATTTACAGTTAACAGTGCAGGGGGAAAAAAAAAAGAAAAAAGCATCATTTCATCTGTAAACTCAGCAAATGTATTCAGAAAGTAACAGGCTGATGCAGTTTTCTACACTCCGTTTGTAAAATAACCTTACCAGAACTGAACCTTATTAGCATTACAGCATTTGACAGTCTGCAGATTATTTTAAGAGTCTTGCTGAGGGACAAAATGGCTGCTGGGTGTGATCATATGCATACTGACTCAGTGATGGAATGGGAAAAACACCTAGGAATGCTGATTTCCAGTTTTCTGGTTAGCTATTAAAACACACAGCTCTCTTAGTTGTCAGAAAAACAGTTAGGGCAGCAGTGGTTATTATAACAGACTATACTACCTGTGCTTCAGCTACTGAAAATTACTTTGCCTGATTTTCTTTTTATTTACTTCAAAAAGCACTAATACAAAAAAATCTTTGTGGAACAAGAAATCATTTACTTACAGGTGGCCTCCGAAATCAATCACCCCACATCAAAAGTTAAAGTTGTTACTTTTAGTACTATCAGCTACACAATAATTAAAATTGATTATAAAGTCACAACCTGTCATTAGGCTTCTGTCAATTGAGAAAAAAATTCTTCAAAAGCAATTATTTTAAGTGATTGTAAAAAGATTCCCATCAATTAAAGAGACATCTGGTAATAGGGAAACCCTGATAAATTATCTCTTGTTCTCAGTGTTAGTACTTTTCAGACCAAAGGTGATGCAGGAGAGAAATCCTTATGGTCATTATCTCTGCCTGAAGAGGAGTAAAAAAATCCATTGTGCTGTGGCCAAAGACAGGTCAATCTCCTTCTTTAGATATGTTTGGTGGTGATCAAAGTGCAGGTCTCAGTAACAGAGATGACAGGCTCTCAGAGATGACAGGATAACATGTTCTGTGAACCCAATCTGGCAAAAAATGCTCTGAGTATTTGGGTATTGGGTAGTCATAAGAAATAGAGGTGTTTTGTTTTGTTTTTTAAACAGATGCCTGTAATACAGCAAACACTGATTCTTAGCAGGACTATGCCCTAGAGCAGTTTTTCCAGTGAACAGAGATGCTACCATTTCTACACAACGCATCCCCTCTGTTGCTTCCCTAGTGTTTCTCCCTCCCCGAGCTACGTCATTGTTACAGCTTTTCATTCTGAAGACAGAAAGCGGTCAACTCCACCGCCAAACTTCCAAATCTCAACAGAGTTCTCAAGAATATAATGCCTGTACCCTCCTGAACTTGTTCTACAAGCTTACAGTACAGGTTGTCAAACTGTTGTTGGTCTAAATTTCTGGTCTAATACTGAGTCTAGAGGGGATCAAAATGATTAAATGGACCACGCTGAGAAATGCCCTGTGCAAAGGTAAACCTCACTCCATCTTTCCTATGTCCCCCACCCCGAGCAGGAAGCACATAACATCAACATACATAACAAGCACCAATTGCCAAAAAGAATAGAAAGGTAGAAAGAAGTGGCACAGCATTACTTCCTTATACTACCAACCAAACTGGCATCTCTAAGGCAAGAAAGGTACTGCACCCACGTTAAAGAAAAAAGGGAAAAAAAAAAAAAAGAAAAAAAGCTGCAGCTCATACCCATACCAGGTCTCACACCTGCAGCTGCCAGTGAGACAATGCACATGGCACATCTGTATCACTTCTGTGACAGTGTCAGGCTTTAAGGAACAACATATTCTTCGACTTAACGTGCTCCTGTTGCCGGACAATGAGAAACTGGAGGCTTTCAGCAATTTCACAAACAGTCTGATTATAAATACACCTGGGCTAGCAAAATGCCAGTTCCTGTGCTCTGTAACCATTCATCCTGCAAGCTGAAAAGAACAAGAGGGCAGTACTTGTTAAAGATCAAAGGAGAAGGAGGGAATAGGAAAGTGTTTTTCTGAAAACACAACAAAATAAAGAGTAAGGATTTGATTATGTTGCTGGAGTTAAAAAAAAAAAAAAAAAAAAAAAAAAGTGATCTGAAGTTTCTGCAGCCTGCATTACGAGCAGTTGTCTTAGTTACAAAGAACTCAATAACTCAGCTCCATCAATAAAAAGGCCTGGCTGCTGGTAAAAGTAGTGTACCAGGTGAAAAAACAGGTAACCAATAAGTTAGTTAATTTTCATAAGTAGTTTAGGTCATTCTTGCTGTAATGGGCATAATTAACTTCACACTAAGTGCCAGTCTTTGGCGCCCCACCCTCTCTGATGGTTAATGGGTGTGATGTTAGATAACACACATATTAATCGATTTATAGCTCTAATACATTTCACCTGCCCACCCACAAAGCAGTCTGAGATGCATAATTTCATGCCGACAGTAAAACACATGGTAGAGAGTGATGAAAGTATTGCCTGTAACGTGTCCTTTCCACAGAGCTAATGCCCATCTCTTCAGGGATATCACAGCCAAGCAGAAAAGCTCTTCCCCTGGGTTATGCAGTGCTTTACATCCAGACGAGACACCTCACCTGGTTAGAGTTCAGTTATTTCAATGACACTTCATCACTCACTGTGTAAGGAAAATGTAAGCCAACGACCACTCACGGTGTGCCCCTACTCCAACACATTTTTACCTTTCCAGACAGACACATTCTCCCCACAAGTCAGTGGAAAGAACTGGATTGCTCAGCTTCACACAGCACTCAGCCATACCAAACCCCAAACATCTCAGCTAAGCACATAAGCAAACACACAACACCAATACCAAGGAAAGCATATTAGCTCTGGTATGACTTTATAATGTGACTTCTCACCTGTGCAAGCAAAACCCAAATGCTGGTTCCCAAAGTTTCATCTGCAGTGAAACTTTAATCCCTTAATCCTCTCACAGCCTCCTGTCAAATTTCCACTGTACAACAGAGCAGGAGGGTTTGGGCTACTGGAAGCCCAAATTCTTTTTTTTTTTTTTTTTTTAAATAAACACGTTAATTTCTATTTCTTGAGTTTTCCTTGATTTTAAGGTAATCGGGAATTCACAAGCTTGCTGAATATTTGTAAGCACCTCAAATTTCACAGAAGTCCATATTCAGTTCAGCTCTACACAGGACAACAATCACTTGAGCCCCTTGAACACCAAACCCCTACCATTAACCATTTGTTCTTCACACTGGCCATGCAGTGAGAAATGCCTGCAGCAGGCCACACACCAACCTTGAAAAAGATGGGACCGCATCTTTATCATTTCTTGCTTCAAAGTCATTACAACCATCTCTGTTTTTTCAGGAGGTTTACAGGTAACGGAACCAGATTTTCTGTTCTCTAACTAGGTAATCAATTCCTTCAGTAAAGCTAAGCCTCCATCTCTGCATCCATTTAATTTTCTCCATAGGTGGCTAAGACAGACACCTAACCTACACTAGTATTCATATTTAAACAAATGTATTTAATGAAAATTGCTATTAAAAATGTTAATTGGTGCTGTTAATCCAGCTGTTGTCACTGATTTGCAAATGCCTTGGCATCTTTACTAAGCAGTATTTTGTAGAATCTGCTCTGGCATAACAGATACTACTTTGGCTTGATCAGTAATTGGAAAATTAATCTAAGAAATTTCAGTATGGAAAATTCCAAGTTCTGTATGTCACAGAGAACTTCAGCTCTATTAAAGTGGCCTTTTTGATGTGTATGACCGGCTCAGCCCTATCCACAGTTGGCTGCCTAAAAAGCTGTAATCTGTTACAGTAGTTGAATATAAACCATTCTCTGTTTCCTCTCCACATAATTCCACACCTTCAGGAAAAACACTTAAGAGTAGAATTAAACCTGCATCAGTACATTGTTTAAACATGGACTTTTATTTCTGCACTGCTCTGAATCAGCGCCTTGAAACCTGAACATCCTTGCACCTTCAGCTGTTCAAAACTGGTATCAGAGCTTTGCAGCTTGGGCTTTTCTCTGATAACAAAATTACTGTGATAGGTGAAAAGGAGTTCCCATCTAACCTTTATTATGCTGTTTATGTGCCTTGCAAGGCTCCAAATGACTGCCAGAGATGCTTATCTGTGGTATACAGCAAAACGTTTCCCTTCATTGCCTGACCTTTCCACTTCCCCACTGGAAGCACACAAAAACAGTGAGATGAACCACCCTAAAAGCAGCACACAGAACAAATTACTGCAGCTCTGTTCTAAATCAGATTGTTTCTTTTGGCATAGGCAATGCTTTGGCTGTCTGAATACCTCTTCAAATCTGGTGAAGTCTACTCATCATCTTGTTTGCTCATGTTTACACCAGATAATTTATATGACAGCCTCTCAGAGAAGAATGGAAAGAACTGCTCACAGCCATAGAAGAGGAAGAAGAAAAAATGCAGAACAATGACTAAAACCCACTACTGCTTTTATTAAAAAAAAAAAAAAAAAAAAAAAAAAAAAAAAAAACTCTGAAGGAAATGCCATTTAGAAATAAGCTGTGCTTGCTTCTTTCATCTCTGTTGTGACACCTGAGTATTCACCTAATAAAAATGACTTATCTGAGTTTGAAAGTAGTATGAACCCACTATTATCAACTCAAGATTCAAAAATAAAGCAAAACACAAAACATTTTCCTCATTTTAACAGAAGACAATCCCTTGTATTTATCCTTTTTTAAATTCTCATCCATGGAAGGCAAAAGACAAACGCCAAGCATTTCTAGATTAGGTGCACTTGATAGATATGAAAGACTATGCCACTGAGTCTAAAGGGGGTTAAGGGAACTTAGAGGAAGTGATTTTTTACCAAAAGAGGCACTCAAAATATAATTCACTACACAGAAAGGCAATGATGCTCAGTATAGGACTGGCATCTAGGTTTGCCGATTCCAAATCAACAACATATTGTAGCATGTATCCCAGCAGACTTACAATATAACGTGGGAGTGCTGTATTGTATCGCTCCCCGAAGCCCCAAGGCAAGCCTGTCTGCCTACAGCAAATACTGTGGGTAGCTGCTTCCTTGTCCTGCTTTCCCAGTATGGCCATTCTCATGTTCTTACATTATATGATCTGTTTAATTATTGTGCTCTCAAAACAAGCAAAGAAAACAGATGAAACTTTAGGGATAGCTTCTAACTCATAATTGAATGGAAGATTATTCATTATAAACTACGCAAGATGTCTGGGGCCACCTAAATGGTCATTGCATGGTATTAAGAAAAGAAAACATCTTTAAAGACGTAAAATGATTCTCATTCAGTATCTTACCTTAAACACTGTGGCCTTCTTTGATGACTTTGAGTAGGATAAAATAAGCATTCTCAGTTTAAGCTGCTATAAGAGAAAACTCTAGAATTGCACAGTTAAGCTCACAGATCCTTGTAGAAAGGGATTTGGGATCCCTGTAGAAAGGGCCTATACACAGGCCTGTAGAAAATCCCATATGATAAACTCTATTTATTAAAAGTGAACCAGGCCAACTTAATGCCAAAAATATTGCAGAGTAACAGGCATCTAACTGTTAGTAATAGTTAAGGTACGAGAGATGCATGAAGTCTGGAAGAGCTAGGAATACAGCTCAGCTTGGGCTATTAATTTAAACACGTTGTATTCTAGTTTTGCTTTGATGACATACAGAAACCCTTCTTCCAGCTCCTCAAAACAGTATGAAGTAAATGCCTGACGTAGAAGGACATTCTCAGACTCATAGGTAAAGAAACACAGCTTATAGGAATAACTGGTAATGCATGTAATTAGACTATGCTTGGTAAGGAGTAGTTTACAAAGTAGCTACAAAGTTTACAGTGCCTTGCTGATGCTCCTTCATCATACATTACATTTTTTATTTACAGAGACTGTAAATAGAGACTACTACTACTGGTGGTAGCTGCCATTAGTATGGCTCTCTCTCTCTATATATGTGTATATATATATATATATACACACACACATACACAGAAAACCAAGGCAGCAGAAAGGCTAGAAAGAAATTAAAACTATCAAACAACAATGTGTAAATTCATTGAATGTTCTTTGCACAAATACATGAGTTTTCCGTACTTGAAAAATACAATAAAAAACCAATGTGCCCATGGAAATAAGCACTCATGGATAAAGAACACTACCCCTACTACACAGGAAAAAAAATCATAAGTCTGTGTTAATGCAGTAGTCTTTTCCTATAAAAAGGTTAAACACAGCCAAGAGCAGAACACACTTCCTTCCAGCTGTCCTTTCAGTTTGCCTCTCATCTTGACAAGGAGAAAGTGTCTCTAAGAGTGAGAAAGAGGCCATTTTACAAGCCATTTATTCTTCATTGTCAGTGCCTTTTCTGGATATACTCGTTGAAGTACATTAGTCACAGGTATGCAGCAAGTCCTCAGAGCACACTAACATCTGATGCACACTGAGATTAATTTTTATTTTTCAGCTTGGGGAACAAAATGTTTCATGACGAGTTGCAAGCAAGTCTTCACTGAGTTAAGGAATTAGCAGAGAAGATTTCAAAAATCAACAAACACGCACGCTTCTCCACAGCCTGCATAAATACATACCTACTGTATAAACAAACACACTGTCCTATAGTGAGATGATAATTTGTCTCTTCAGAGGAAGCTCATTAAAGAAAAATAACATTGCAATAACAAAGCACAAGTGTCGTACTAATGAGAAGAACAAGCTGCAAAATGCTAAGAACATCTGGTCTATTTCTTGTACTAAAAGAGAATGAGTTGGAAGCTGACCATCATAAAAAAAGCTTTTTTTCTTTTTTCTCCTCACAGCCCAGCAGACTCTGAAGCAAGTTTGCTTTGTTTTTAGTGCATTAAAGTTATATAAACTCCTACAGAGCCATGTTGCAACACTTGATATGTGTGTTGCCAAGTTGAGGATCAAAATTTAAATCTCATGTAGAGCAACCATAACTATTCACTGTAAATAACATTTTTGATTTGAAAAGCCTCTCTGTTTACAAAGAACGTGACAGTGACACCTATAAATCCATAAATCTCTCATTTGCAGTAAGACCTATGAATAATTTTGAGCCTATGGGTTGTTTCCAGATCTTGCTTTGTTCTCCTAATATTTCACTTGTGGTTTGTAGCAGATCTTTTAACCCAAACACAACGATTATTTCCACTGATTCAATAGCTAAATCTTATGGAGGAAAATAACTAATAGAAAACCCAATTCCACTCTGATTTTACAAAATAATGGAAGTTTACAAATGTTTATAATATACCTGTTGTTCATCTGAATACTTATAAATAATAAAACTCGGATGGCCTCATACTATAGCAGTATCTTTCTAAAGACTATTTGAACATCTGGACTGAATCTCTGCTGACTAGGATGAGCTATATTGTCCTCCAACATTAAAAAGAAATGTGTTTATTGCACATCACAAATTTTAGAAAAAAAAATGAAGATGTGAATATATGAAAAAACTTACATATTTTTCTTCCCATAAAATTGAAATTCTCCTGAGAAGACAATTCTGTTTTGTTTTCAGACCCTGTCAAACCTCAAACACCATATATTGATTTACTAAAGAAAAGAAGTATAAGAAATACTATGAGATCTTGTTTAAAAGATATATAAGATGGATCGATTCTGTGGGATCAAGGCATATCCTGAAACCAGTCTCAGGATTAATATAAAGGGAAGACTTCTGTCTAGCATGAATCCAACTACTCTGTTTACCCTGTATTCTTTCCCCTAGTAGACAGCTATCTTTTTAGCATTACAAGTGTTTTTTCTGCTTTAGAGTACTACACATTAATTAACATCTGAGCTACTTGCTTCTTGCAAATCCATGTTTATTTATACTCTGCAGTTCTGTTAATAAAGTGATAACCTGAAAGAAAATGTTATTTATTATCTTATATTATCCTCCTCATTCTTCTTTGTCTAAGTAGTCACAAATTAAGGTCAACAGCCATTTGATAATCCCGCAGTTCATTATCTCCCATTTGGTAATATGCTCAGTGCCTTAGCCTTGCTCCATTTCTTTAATAATAATAACAAAATCAAAATTGCATTAACACAACGTGCAGATAATTGTTTTAGAACTTACACAAGAGCTTTTCAACTAATCAGCAGCTGGCTAGGATGCTGTCATCTGCCACTTCCCTTGTCCCCTTCATGAAAGTTTAATTTACATTTTCCATTAAGGAGTTGCTTCAACTCATATTCACATTTGCAGACTGGCTTATTACTTCCCTTCCTTGTTTCATATTTTAAATAGTAGTCGTACCTCCCCAGCTGATTTCTTCATCTGAAATTTTTATCAAGTATCTGCATATTTTCATGGTCCTGAAATATTCAGATAATAGAAGCTTCAATTCACTTAATTTATCTAGTACCACAAGACTTAAGTGAGGAGTAGGCAACACTCTTGCAGGAGTGGTCAAGCTTCTAATCCTTCAAGTTTAAAACAGTGTTTGCAGTTGTAAACACACACTGACATTCAACCAAGCACAGATCTTGGTCTGGTTTGTGAATACATGTTTTGGGTTCCACTGCTGCTGGTCCTTCCTCCTTAAATACACAAGATGAACTTTGTGCTAGTGGTTTCTCTCTTCCTCTGCCATGTAAAATCTATCTCAGAAGCACTGTGCTCCTAGATGAGAGACCAAAATTACTGTCCTCTATGAGCCCAGGGGCAACACAACAACATGATGTTGCTGATAGGAAGCTCATCCATGGGTTGTCTGGGAGAAGGATAATACCAGCACTGTGAAAAGGTCACAGGAGGGATGAATTCTTGAGTGGCACACTTTCTGATGAATAGTAAACCACCCGTTACTCAGTGGCTCTGCCGCACAGAAAACCCTGAGTTTGAATCAAGAGTTGAATAAAGATGCATGGAATTTATGGCTGGTTTGACCCACTGGAAGTTTATAGGAGAGGTCAATGACTTTTCCACTTGGGCATGGCAAACATGCTGCTGCAAAGTGCAGCCTCTCCAGTTCACAAACTCTGTCCTTCTAACCACTGACTGGACTGTATAACTAGCCTCCTTAGGAAATACTGCCACGGTTGCATGATCTCCAGTTCCCCATATTTCATTACAATACACAGTAGTACATTTGGTGGTATAATATACTAGGAAGGATCATAAATAATTAAGAATTAATTACACTTGTCAAAAAAAAAAAAAAAGCATTCATTGATGCAGAATTCTAGATTTTTATAGCAGTGTTTTGTTTAGTTATGAATTAAAAGAAAAAATGTCTAGCAATGGATTGCCTACTCGTTGCAATACATACAGACCAGATTCAGATACCATTAGTAGAGGTTTTCTTGTCAATCTTTAGCATATCAGTGGAATTTTAACATTAAATCTCTAATTCTGCAAAACGTTAAAAAGCTTGACTTGAAAATATTAGTAGCTCCAGCAGGTCTTCATGGACTGTGCAGGGCCTAGGAGGCAGGCAACGGAGAAGACTGAAGCACTGTGGCACAGAATTTCTGAAAATCTCACACAAAGTATCTTGGCATACACACTTCTACAGATTTCTACAGACAGTCCTGCAATTCTTCCTACCAGTCAATGTTTTTGCACAAGAAATGGTTCCATACTATTTACAAGACTTTCATAGAACAGCAAATAATATTAAATATTTAAGTCACACCTTTTCTCTCTCTAACTCTAAAAGTTGTTCCAAAACAGTACAATTCTCTCCTTTTTCATAAAGGAAGAGAAAATTGGGGTGAAAGATGGGAGAGGAACAGAACACCACACCAACCCTGCCAACATAGGCTAAAGATCCATCAATGTCAGCCATCTGCTTCTGAAAACAGACAGGTGTAGATACATAGGAACAAATATATGAACAGGGTGAGCAAACAGTTGCACTTCCCCAGATTAATCCTCTGGCCTTCAGGGATATATTGCACAAGGATTTTCTGAGCCAGAAAAGGATTGTAATAGTGGTAATTATTTTCTTCCTTGCACACCTCCTGTGCACCTGCAGAAGGTTTTAGCTCAAACAGTCCCCTCTGGCAATTGGTCCTACAGTTTTATTCTGTGCAAAATACTGAGGGATCTCATTTGTTTTTGTTTGGAACCTGACACCTACTAATTTAATCTGATGATGTTCAATTCTGTATTAAGAGAAATAAGGAATATTCCTTCTATATTCATCATTTCCTTACTTTATAAAGTCATGGGAGTTTACAAACCTTTAAAAATCTTTCATAAAGATTTTATAAAATCCCATGATTTAGTAAACCACTGCCACTGTTAGATGTCTCTTCCAGGCAGAGAAGAGCCCTAGTCTGTTTGAGGGCTCCTAAAAGAGAGCCATTGCATCCGTGTTTCCATTCTTTTAATAACTTTCCCAGATGTACTAAATAATTTTTGATGTATGGGAACCAGAAAAGAATGATGTATTCTAGATATAGGTGACCCACATATTTATAAAAGCATATTATTTTCTATTTTCTACTCTTTTCCCAATTAATTCCAACATGACATTTATTTTATGACTGCTAATGAGTTGATATTTTCACAGTTCTATTCTTACTCAAAAATCAGCTTGAATAATTGCAACCAGATCAGAATCTATTCTTATATATGCCAACTCAGCCTGTTTCTCCCACCACTTCGATTCACATAATCTACACTAAGTTTCGCCCTCCACCATTGTCTGGTTAAGCACCCTTTTTCAATTCTTTGCAAACCAGACCTCCAATTTCCAACACTGAATAATTTAATATCAGATTTTGTCAGCTCAACATTTATCCTTACTCAGATCTATGATTTGCGTGACACTACACAATGAATGTGTCAAGTGAACATAGCACTTAGATGTGACCATAAACAAACACTGAGACATCTAAAACTTGTTCCTCCTCTAGGTACTCGGTTCCATGATGATTTGATCTGATTCCTAGACACTGAGCTGTATCATGCTGCAGGGAATGAATAAATAAATAAATAAGTAAAAATACTTCTACAGTGTGTTTCTTCGGGATATCTACCAATGATTTCCTGACAAACCTTTTACATAAATGTTTATGAAGCACAATGAATCATACCTATGACATTTATCTCTATCAGTGTCTTAACATGACTTGATAGTCAAGTTATAAGGATGACCTAAACCATCTCAAAAGCTGGTTACATTATCTGTTTCTCCCCGTGCATTACTGTCTGCAAAGGAGATGAAATAAGATTGAGATAATTGGAAGTACAATTTGCAGGAACCACTGGGGATTGGAATTACTTGTGCTTAATTATTTCAGAATGAAACAGACCGCATAACTATTTGTGCCAAGCAGCTGTAATTAAAGTGATTTAAAGTAAAGATGCCAGCTCCAAGTGTTGATTTTTCAAATGAGTTTTTATACACAAAAAGTTAGTCACCTATGAGTTTCAGACCAACAGTTCTATTGAGGGGCTTAGGAGAAAATTGCCCAACATATTTAAAAAAAATAGCATTTAAATTAAAAGCATAAAAAAAATAAATAAAAAAGACTAAATACAGACAAAGGTGTAACTCCACCAAAGAAAAGCACTACTGCAGTGCCCTGATCAGGCCCCTCACCTGGAATACCTTTATTGTTCTCTGTTTTCTCCATTTTTCCCACTCCAGGAAAGCAACAACTACTATTTTTAATTCAAAACAAGCATGTTTAAATTCAAAAATTTCATTAGCAGTCAGCTTGCTTGAGGGTTTAAGAAAAGGAAAAATACTTTCTCAGCAGCAGACATTCTGATTTACCTCAAACTTTCACTTAACTATCTTTGTAGCAAGAAATTTATTATGCATATGTATGTTCTTTGATGTGAAAATTAGAAGATATTTGCATGCATCACAAATGTGGTCCATCTGTTTTAAACACAATACAGAACGCACTAAAATGACTTGGTTTGCTGATGAACTAGTGTTCAAGCAATCGGCCTTGAAAGTTAATTTATAATGGCTTTTTGAGGAAAAGTTCTATACTCTTGATAAGGATGAGAAAACAGAATTCAAGAACATGAACAAAAGCTGCACTGAAACTTTTCCTTAGTCTTTACTTGAACATAAGAACTGTTACAAGCAGTACTGTCCTATTGCAGGTCTGCAAAGTCAAATGACATCTCTGATGCTGGCTAGTGAGGAAAGGATTTTTTCACTTGTAGCTTTCTGTAATAGAAGCTTTTTGAGTCAGGGACTGTAAGCAGACTTGAATTAAATAACCAGTGATTAATGTGTTCTGCGAGAATTTATCCACCCCTTCTTATGCATACTTCTGGCCTCCATAACATTAATTCATGCATCTTATTACCACGATTTACTCAGATACTACAAGAAAAATATTTCCTCTTGTATGTTCTATACACGGTATTTTTAACTTCATGGCTGTTTCCCAGTGCTCTTCAATGCACACTTTTATAGATCTCACAGTCCTCACATTGCAGACAGAATAAAGCATTTTCTTTTTTTTTTTTTTCTTAATATAAAAACTGTTCCATAATTCCAATAATGTTTGCTATCCTTCCCTATACCTCTTTGTTTCATATTCCTGGTTAAGCTTATAGCCCTAACTCCACTTTTCCACTTTGTATCTCCATTCTCAACCAACACCCCACCCTTATAGGCCAAGGTTTCAAGCAGGTCTTACTAAACAGCAGGAAAGGCATTAAGAATTTTTAGCTTTCTCATGTTTAGGAGGGTAAAAATATACCTACCAATCTTTTTATCACTTTAAATCTTTAAGAAATATACTGCTGTTCACAGTTATGATTATAAGCAGGAAAAATAATTCCAGCAAACCACATTTTCATCCAAGAAAGAAGAAAAGTGTTACACTCATTTCTCTTCATGTTTCCTAGTTGTCTCTATAGGCAATAATATTTCTTACATTAAGGGCAAAACCTAACTTTTGTTTTCACACCAAATAGAAAACCTAAGCCCTGAACACAAGGATAAACAGCACCTAGAGCAGTGGTAAAACCAGACTGAGTGATTTTAAATATTTTGTTCAACCACAGAATAATCTTAAACATGGGCACCAAAGGACTATTCTCATCCAGATATTGTCCATAGAGAGATCAGCCTTATACAGAATTTACACAATACTATGCTTTATATTCTGCTTCTCATATATATAATGTAGATAAAAGCAGATACTTCATATTCAAAGTGACTGCCTTCATTTGTCATACTGTTTGAATTCATTGCCTCCTGCAGCGAAAGGATTATAACTGCTTGAAGTATTTAAAAGGACATGGTTGGTTGGTTGTTTATTTTTGGTTGGTTGGTTGTTTAAAACCAACCACTATAATGAAGGCATGACATAGTTGTATTCATCTTACCTTTTGGCGTATTCTCGGAGTGATCTCTCTCTGGCACATCCGGGATGTTTAGCTGTGAGATATCCTCTGCACTCACTCTCAGCCAGGCTTTGTTGGGTGCTTCCTGATCTTTTGATGAAAATGAATATTCCAGCTCACAAGGAGATTCAAAATTGCAATCAAATACTGGAAAAAGAAAACAGACACAGAACATACCAGGTTGATTAAGTTCAGCTTCCTCTGTGCTAGAAAGTATGTTTACACACATGTACTTTTTTAATGAGTAGCAATAAGGGAAGTCCGTTCAGAAACAGGCATAAAATTGTACGAAATGGACCACCCGGAGATACATTATGGTAGTAGCAGCAGATCAAGAGGAAGACCCAAAAGCCAGTAACTTCTCTTGTGAGCAGGTAAAAGGGCAGAACAGGCTAAATCAGGGAAGGGAATCATCTAGACTAGTAGCTTAGTTGATTGATAAAAATGAGAAAGAAAGCAAATGTCATCTGGGATGCCTGTTTAAATTCATCCAGGACCATTACAGTGCAAAGGCTACTAACAGAGTTTATATAGTCATGTTCCATCTCAATGAGCACAGGACTCAGCAAAGCAAGTCATATATCCTGGGCATATGGGTCATGCTAGTAGCCATAGGGACTATACCCTGCAAAGCAACCTTCCGACTCCCTGCATTTGAGAAGCTTGACCTGCTGTTGCAAAACTTTAGTCTCCAAGGCTGTAGAGCATCTGTCTCCAACAGACATTTCTTACTGAGATGTTTTTTAGAAACCAGTTACCTTGTTGGTATAACTATGATTTGCTTTCGCATGTCCAATTTACTATCAAACCGTAATTCAAGTTTCTTAACACAGCATGTATTGATAACGCACAGATTTCACTTTCAGTTGTCAAGACTGCTAATTTTTATTTGAATGCCCAGTATATGTGGCTTTATTTTTTCTCACCAGTCTGCACTCAACACAATACTCAGTACCCGAAACTATTTCTGAACAAATTCTAGCTCCTTTTTGTAGTCTTCTACAATGTCTATTGTGAAATTGAAACAAACAATCTGAATGCACATTAGTCAAATTAACTAATACATTTTAAAATTTAATTACATTCTCTATTAAACATCTAATTTCTTCTTAGTGAGCCCACATTTATGTAGTTCAACCTATTCTCCTGGTGATACAACATCTTCTATTCTGAAGGTTAATACTATTGCCGGCTCCTGACGGTTCTCTTCGCTACTCAGGTGTTTTGCCATTCACTCAGCATTTTAACTGCTTCATACCACCACGGAAACCACATAACGCAGGGAATCCATACACACCAGAAGTAGTGATAGCAAGGATTTTACATATTTCTTTAAATTTGAATGCACAAGCTGCCATCCTCTTCAGGCTTCCATGCTATCAATATACATTTTACAAAGAAATGCATGAAGCACACTTCAATTTAGGCAGCAGTGAATGGTGGATATATTCACGCTACACAGTTTACTACTACAATATTGTACCCAATCTGAAAACAACTTTTATATCTAGTCCCTTATTTCTTTTAAAAAATAAAAATAATAAAAAAAAATCTATAAAGTGTTGAGTCTATTAAACTTTGCACCAAAGCCCAAATGGACAAAAGAGCAACCAAACACTGAACTATGTTTTATAGAAAATACATCATTATTACTGACTAGTTCAGTTACAGGAACACCTTGATTAGTATGTTCTTTAAGGCACTGTCAAATAAATAAAAGGAGGGGGAGGACAGAAAATAAAAAAATACACAGCTCATTCAAGGGCATCTTCGACAGAACCCACAGAACGATGGAAGCGGAAGCCTGGACCAAGGAAAACACACAGCAAGAGCAAACATTTCAAATCAGACACTTCATTCTTTGTGGGCTTCTCTCCCTCAACAGTCTTACATATTTTTATAAGCTTTCTTGTGGTCACTGTTTGCTTCCACTTCTCTACCATGAAGCTGCTGGGAACAGAAGCCTTTGTGCTTTCTCTTACCCTCCTGTCCCCATGCAGAGAAGGTTTTTGTGGACATCCACAAGGCTCTCTCATTTTCAAGAACCTCCTCAAAAGAGAACTGTATATTGTTTGGGAAGCATGTAAAACAGCAGGCTTCTGACTTATGACTGGGACACTTTAATTGGGATCTGTCATTAAATAAGTTATCACATTTAGTGTTATGACCCCTGAAAACAACTAAAGCTTCCATGTGAAGTGGTGAAAATAAAGAAGAGAAGACAAGTAGCAATACTATTTCCTTCCCTTGCAATGAACAGCCTACAGAGAAGTGGACATCTCACATGCTGGTTGTGGTCAAGCTGGAAGGCCTTTACAACAGATTACTCCTTGAAATAAGAGGAAGCTATTTACATTGTACACCTTAAGAGCACCTGTGATTTAATGAAAACATACCTGCATCTTTAACAGAACTCAACAGTCCTCCCACTCCTCTCCCTACACCACCAGAATATCTGCATTCTTCATAAACTCATATTTAAATTAATCTCACATCAGAACAAAATTTCACTGCTACTATCTTATTCAGCACAAAGAAATGATGACAAAGAAATGCTATCTGATGCAACACAGCAGAAGGCAATACAATCATAATCCGGTTTTCCAAGCCTAATGTGAGTTAACTTCCCATTCCCATGCTTTCCATCTTTTACTACATCTTTCACAATGTTATATACTTTATACAAATGTATATAATTTATATACTTTTTTTCTACTGACAAACTGTTGTTGGTGTGGTATGTGCTGCAAGACCATATAAACTACATCTGCAAGTAAAGAACCATCATAATATTTGAATTAATTCCACAAATCACCTTTCATTTTTTTTTTTTTTGCCTCTGCTTAAGAAAGGTCTTTCAGATTCCTTTTTGACTTTTGTCATAACATGTTTGACAAAAAACCCAGTGTATTTTTTTTCTTGCCCAGCTAAGCATACAAAGTAGTCGTTTGCTTTTGGAAGACGAATAAAAGCCACTCTGCCCATTTTTGAAAAACAGCAAACTCTGCAGGAAAGATAATTAAATATGTTAAACACAACCTCCTCTGATTATTTTTTAAACCTACTACCAACACAAATTGACTAGATAGCTTTAAGACTTGAACAGTGTAGCTAGATAGGTAAGTGTTTTTTGTTTATTTCTATTAAAGAGATATCACAACGACATGTATCCTGTGTATGCACAGCTATACTGACATTATAGACCCTAGAAGCTCTACAGGAACTTAAATTTAAGCAAATTGCAAAGATTCTTTTTTAATATACTGTTAAACAGCAAACCTTTGTCCAAGAATCTTTTGCATTTTCATCCAAAGGACACTAAAGAAACAGGATAGTTTAATTTATTAAAGTCTATTTTATCTTAATTACTCTTTTAAAGAGGAAACAAAAGATGATGTTTCTAATGAAATCAAGGTAAACACCTGTTTAAGGCTGTAGACATAAATAATTTAATTTTCTGTTATTTAAAAGTGTGTAGGATTCCAACCATAGACTGAAAAGAAAATTACGCTACTATCTGACTGAAAAGCCAGTGACATCTGTGTATGTCTGATGATGTGAAGTGTCTTGTAAATGCTTCAATTTATTTACTTTAATCAAAGTAGTCATCAGCAATAATTTATGCACAAGCAACTAAAATATCTGGCAACCACATCTGTTTTAATTAAACTGATTAGAATTTTCCAATAAAATAGTGAGTTAACAGTAGTTTAAGCAATACCCCAAAACACAGTAATCTGCCAAAAATATTCTTTATATTGCTTCAGGTCAGATTATGGATCATTCACTCTCTGGATTATTTTAGATAATTTCTGGAAGCATGCCTCACAGAATAATGTTTTATTTAGAATTATAATAATTTTACAGAGATATAAACTGCCTGTTCTTTTTAAGAAAACGTTCTTTCTTCACCTGACCAATAACAAATTAGGCTTATTTATTTTAAACCAAGCCTCCGTTCAACCACAAAGAAAACTTACCAGCAGGTACTTTCCTCTGAGAATGCACTTTTGTTGTTCTACATTTGTCTGTATTAAAAGGGTCCTTTTCACCCCGTCTTTTGGCTTTCACAAATCACTCCTCTTTGTTACTCTCAGCTGAACACCCTTTTGAAACGGCTTGGTTGCTTTCTTACTTTACTAAAAGAGACAAGGGAGAGAGTAGAGGTTCTCCATTCCCCAAAGAACCAGCTCAGAGATGCAAATCCCAAGTGGCAATAATCAGCTTAAATACGACTAATTTGTACTACCCCTACAGATACAAGTGTGCAATGTAGAGGTCACTTACACTGATCAAAATAGGACCAGAACCTTCCTCAAGAGTACACCTTCTTCAGTAGCAACAATCACAGAAGCAGTGTGGAAACAGGTAAAATATTTTTGCACAGAATGTCCCTTTTTATACAAATACTGTCAGATAGTCTTTGTGGATGAGACAAAATTTAAATTGTATAGTAGAGATGTGCTCTGCTGAGTGAGCTTTGAGCCCTCCCTCAGTACGCGCTAACCTCTGTTATACTCATGCTATGAGGCCTATAAGCTTTTAATTTATGACAGGGAAATGACAAATTGATTTTCCAGTTATTAATCCCAGGGACAAAACCAGTTCCTACAGCCTTTCCCCATTCTTTCTGAGTAGAAAAGCGCAAAAGGCACTCCATCGAAGGGTCTCAATTTCCTCAAGACATTTCTATCCACTGATACAGAGTTACATGTGTGGGGCGATGCAAGGATACCTGCAGTGGTGTTTCTCCCAGAAAATAGAGCTTGAACAGGAGACTTGGAGCTCTCAGGCTGTCAGTTCAGCAGTCTGCTGAAAAGTTAGGAGGAACTTGTGGAAGAAGGTACAACAAATACAGACAGGGCCCTTGGAAGTGAGCGCTGCCCCACTGGTACGTAGAAGTGGTGAAACCACCCGCCGCCATTTTGTGAACCCATGGCCTCAGGTGGGTGCACGGCCTCTGCTGAGCCCCAGAGTGGTGCGATGGCTTGGCTCTTTGGAGGCAGCCAGCATACAGCTGGCCCCCCACCTAGGGGTAGCTAAAAGAAAGATATAAAACTACTGCAGGGTCTAAAGTAGGGTAACAAAGATGGTGAAGGGTCTAGACAGCAAGGCATATGAGGAGTGGCTGAGGTCACTTGGTTTGTTCAGCCTAGAGAAGAGGGGACTGAGGGGAGACCACATCATGGTCTACAGCCTCTTCATGAGGGGAAGCAGAGGGGAAGCTAGATGTTAGGAAAAGGTTCTTCACTGAGAGGGTGGTAGGGCACTGGAACAGGTTCCCCAGGGCAGTGGTCATGGCACTAAGCCTGCTTCAAGAAGTTCAAGAAGTGTTTGAACAATGCTCTCAGACATATGGTCTGACTTTGGAGTCTGAAGGTGGACTCACTGGTCTCTGTGGGTGCCTTCTGACTCGGGATATTCTATGATTATACAGCTGGGATGTGTCCTGTAGGCTAACTGACCAGAGGTATCCCAGTAGGGCTAAGTGAAAGCAGTCCCCAGCATCTCCCCCCATTTGCTTGAGCCCCCACCCCTTTCCAGGCAGCACATCAATCCTGTCTCTCTGCACAGGCCTCTTCCCCACCTCCTCTCACCTCAGAGGCTTCCCTGCCCCTCTGCCTCCTGCTCACTGCTGCAGGAAATCCCTTCAACAACAGGGCAGAGGCTTAGGAGGCCGCCCAACAGCCATTGCACAGCCTCGTGGCCCCAGCAGGAGGCCAGGCTGGTGACCACCAGTGGGTGCCTACAGGTGCCTGTCCACGAGTGCTGCGTGCGAGGAAGGCTCCAGCCCGACAGGTCCGCACGCAGCACAGCAGGCTTGGTTCCAGCACACAGCATCACAGGAGTGAGTCCTGGCAGGCTTCAACAGCACAGTTTATCCACATTGAAAGCAAAACACCGAGGTTTCCCTCGGGAGGTACAATTGAAATTAAGATTGTATTCTGAAAAAATAAAATAAAATTTTTTGGAGCATTGCCCAGCAGGACATACAATGTCACTTGCTCTGCAGAGACACGGCATCGACTGCCGGGAAGAGAGCTCAAGATCCCGATGCTCCGGCTTCCGAGCCAAGTGTGGAGCGTGCTGCCTTCCTCCCTAGGGAGCTCAGTGCTCTCCTAGTGCCAGAAGCTTTTAAATTAATCCCCCGAGGGAAGCGAAGCAACAGCTGGATGAGCCACATCTTAGAGAAAATTACAATAATGCAAAGATTTGTTTATTAGTTAAGTCAATCTTTAAAATGACAACATACATTTTATATCCACCTGGTCCCTTAGTGTACACCAGGGACTGAATCACCAAAATCTTTGACAGCTGCTTTGTTTGGTGGAAATCGAGCTACAAAAAAGAGCCAAGACTCCTTTATCAATCAATTATAAGCACAGTCTTTCGAGACAGCTACAGAAAGAAGAACGAGGAGTGGGTGTGGGTAGCACAACCAGCAACAGCTCTGATTTTCATTCCTCCCACTGTGAAAAGTGACAGAGCTCATCTTCCACGCAAGAAATACTTGTCCAGCACATCTCCCAAGCATGCAGCAAAAACAATAGGTTTAAATGCATTTCTAATGCCCATTCTGACCAAAAGATTGAAGTACTGTCTAACACTGATAGTTAGAAAACATGCTCCAGTTGGCACAAAACAGCAGTTGGATGGAGTGTCATATTTTGACATTTCATACAAGGGACCTCTTGCATGAAGTTTGAAAGATCTCTAGAGAAAATGAATACTTGAGACACAGGAAGAAAAGACATTTGTTGTCTTGCTGTGTATTACTCTATTACTTAAAAAATATTGAGCTGTCATTGCATATTATCTGTGAATGAAAAGAGGATATAAGAAAAAGAATAACTTGAAAGAAAGTAAGATTTTCTCCCTAGTAAATTTTATTTTCCTTTCTTGCTCAGCATAGCCTTCAGCTTAGTTAGGGACAAACTGCTTTCCTGTGATTTTCCTCCCCGTGGACTTCAGTGCCATTACACATGGTAAAAACACCACCTAATTGTTGAACAAGAATTTGTGTGCATGTATATGGGGTCACAGCATCTGCTATTTTATATGCAGCAATTCCATTAATTTAGTGTAACCATTGTTGATCGAAGTCTTGCTCTGTTATATTTATAACACTATTCCCAAAACAGTGTTAGAATACTTTTAAGATTGCAAAACACTTTCTTTGAAAGTTAGGGTATGTTTGAATTAAGGTGGTACTTCACTTTTACACTACCTTTAATAACAAAGGCATTGATTCATTTTTCCTTTGAGACAAAGTATTACTCTGCTCATTCCTCTCCTGACTTTATCTCACCTTCCAAGCTGGAACTTGTTGTAACTATTAGTTCATATCTATGCTTCTCACTGCGCCATGCAAAGCCAAGCATCATGATAAATTTATCATTCTGAAAATGTCCATATTAGTCTGATTTATTGTAGATGCATAAAACAAGTAGTCATGGGAACATAACTGTAGCACAAACTCATCTAGCTGCTGCCCTCTTTTGTTTGACAATCAGACTCATTGAGTTTCCTGTCAGCAGTGTTTAACTGGCATTCAACTCACGTGAATGAAACAGTGTTTTGAACGCATGCTTATGAATACTTGTTCAGCAAGGGCATTCAGCCTACCAGAGAAAAAAATTAATCATCTGATACCTCATTGAGCAGCAGCCATGTCACTGAGCATCATATACGCAATGAGAATGACCCCAAATTACACCACAGTAAAATTAGTCTGATACATTTTTATTTTTTTTTAGCAAACCCAATTTAGGAAATCATGATCTCTTCACAAACAAGTGTAAAAAGAAAAAGAAAAGAAAGTGTAAAAAAAAAAAAAAGTCAAATCAGTTTGCTGAAGTCACAGAGCTGAGTGAAATTATTAATAAGTTATTAATTGAGCCATCCTTTGGATTATGCTTTTAGTACCTATTAAATCAAAGCTGTGAATAATTATGCACTCTTGAAGGTATGTGCTCCTCCTCTGCTGAACTCACCTTTTCAAGCACACTAGTCATTTGATAGCTGAATCTGCACTTTTCCCCTGAGTTTTATTCCCAGTTGCCTTAGGAATCCAAAACATCACTATTACCTTTAGTTCCTAAATTTCAGGGGAAAAATATCTGTAAACGAGATTGCAAGTCTGACACGGCCCAAGAGAGGTATTCCTGTCTTTTGTGCAAAGCTGGTACAGAATGGATGAGAAGTTCAGCTGCTACTGGGGGACCTGGTAAAGACACACTCAGACAGCACAACTGGGTAAGAAGAGTTGAAAAGTAAAAGCTGTCTCCAGCTTTCCAAGCAGGAAATGGCTATGTTTATGCCTGTTATTCTCAGAAACTATGTTCTTCTTTCAAAACAGAATTTGGATGGGATTAAATGCATTTGATTTTTTTCCAGTTGGTAGCACTTTCTGCATTTGCCACCATACTCTGCCAGAATCATGCTCAAGGTTTGGTGTTGTTGACCGCCTGGGGGCACGTAGAGGATGGGGACGAGAAAGGTTTACTAATGACATGAATGCTTCCAAGCCTTAAGGGGTGCCTGTTGTCTGGAACCCCTGTTATAGAAGTTTAATCGTTTCTATGCAGAGGACAATTTTTTATACAATACCTGTACAGAAGAGAAAATTAATATTCAGCCAACCAGGACAAGAAATAAAATACGTGGCTGGATGCAGTTAATCATATAAGCCTCAGGACGGGGTTCCATCAGTGCTGCAAATGGAGGGCTAATATGCTGCAATAAGTCCACACAGGCAGAATGCATTTAAAGTTTGTACTAGCTAAACAGTGTATCTCAGAAAGAACAAAAATGAAACGAAACGAAACAAAACAAAACAAAATAAAATAAAATAGTGATTTAAAGACTTCTCCTGCCCTGTGGGTTAATTTCCCAGGTAATTTTGACTTTGTATGTTTCTTTAAATCTGTTTTCTGCAAGGCAGGAGGATGAAGCACCTCTGAGATGTTAGATGATTAATCAGTGCTTGGATGGAGACAAATATAGACACTCAAGAAAAGATGGAAAGAAGCATTGTAAATGCTTCACTCTCAAAGCATCCTGTTGTTCCAGTGATTATCTTTTGGGATTGCTGCATATAGTTTCAAAGACAACATCAAGCATTGTTCCTGTCAGAACTGGTGTGGCCGTCCATCAGAATGTCCATTCTGAGTGAAGGAAGAGAGAACTTAGTTTGACAGAGGAAGAGGGACCCTGCATTTCAATTTACGCAGCCTTTCAATCAAAAAAATGTATCCAATAGTGGAATATGAGAAAAAGGTAATTAGACAACTTATATTTTCCCACTCCAGCAATGTCAGTCAGTTGATTAGATAGGTCCCATCAGATGATGAGGGTATTTTAATAGATGTTTTACTGAGCACTCTGTAATCTCAGTCATGGCAGAACTGGAAAAACACTCTACTAGTAAAATACTGTTGGGTTTTATTTCTGCTATTGATTTATTGTGTCATTTTGGATTAACTGCTTAATCAGCAGGCAGGGGTGGTCCTGAGACAAGATTACTAGCATAGAAGTTGGATAATCTAACTTTGTCTTCTGCATTGCTCTGCTGAATCCCTGTGTGACCTTCAGTGAGCTTCTTGGATCCAGAGCTAATAATCAGCTGCTGAAAGGCACAGTTTACATCCCTCTCATGGTTATCACATTTCTGAAAAGAAATTTAGATCCTTGGAAAATTTCTAAGAAACATTCGGGTGCCTAAAAGCTTTCAGTGTGCAGAGGAGTAGGGAGAAGTTTTAAGAATTGCTCTTTCAGGCTTGAACAATGCTTACCTGCTCTAATCAACACACACAGCAGTCCTCCACATACTGTGTATCTGAAGTGGCAGGAAAGCATAGCAGTGCCATGTGGTGTTCTGGTCTGAAAACATTGACAGCTACTGCTAACCCTTTAATTTACAGGAAGCTGTCGTGGTTTAACCCGGCTGGCAGCTAAACACCACGCAGCCGTTTGCTCACCCTCCCCCTTCCCTCTCTGGGATGGGGGAGAGAAACGGAAAGTGAAGCCCGTGAGTTGAGATAAAGACAGTTTAATAAGACAGGAAAATAATAATAACCATAATAATAATAATACAATGATGATAATAGTACTACTACTAATAATATGTACAAACAAGTGATGCACAATGCAATTGCTCACCACCCGCTGACCGATGCCCAGCTTAACCCCGAGCAGTCCGGCCCCCTCCCCCCGGCTAGCCACCCCTATATATTGTTTAGCATGATGTCAGATGGTATGGAATACCCCTTTGGCTAGTTTGGGTCACCTGTCCTGGGTCTGTCCCCTCCCAGCTCTTACTGCACCCCCAGCCTGCCTGTTGGCAGGACAGAGCAAAAGGCTGAGATGTCCTTGGCTTGGTACAAGCACTGCTCTGCAACAATTAAAACATCGGGGTGTTATCAGCACTCTTCTCATCCTAAGCCAAAACACAGCATTCCACCATCTACTAGGAAGAAAATTAATTCTGTTCTAACTGAAACCAGGACAGAAGCTCTGCCAACTTAAGGTGCACAGCTAGCAAAAAACGTGATTCCTGCCCCTCTTCCAGATTCCCCACTAGTTTCAAGGTGCACATCCTGAATTATACCTTCTGAAGGAGAAAACAGCTTATAATTGGAAACTCCTATTTTCTATAGTAAGTATACTAGTTAATGTTTTGGGGACCTTTTAAAAATAGAACACAAAGCAGAGGAGTACATTCATCCAATTTTGAAGCACTGATTAAAGATCATATTTTGTGTAACACATCATCAAATTCCTGCCTTTGCTTCCAAAACAGATGATTGGAATGTGGTAGAATTTGGTCCCATGCAGCCAGCTGAAATCATAATAAATCATTTTTGCTTAGATGCAGTACATTTATCTCCATGTGGCGCTATCAGATGGAATTGATGCTTTTAGATTTAAGAACAAAGTCTTCCCTTAGAATGGTATTACTGAGAATCTAAAAGAGTTTAGGAAGAAGTAATAAAGGATAAATTAAAAATCATCCTTGCAACTTCTAAGAAAGCCAAGCGAGAGAAAAAGATTGGACTACTGTCCCTTCCAAAATGAAATTCATGTGTCCTCGTCGTTCAAGCAGATACAACAGCTAGGAGCAGATACTGTATGCCAGCGGAAAGAATATATATTGCACACATAAAAGGCTGCAACATAAATTTGAAGAAATATGGACCTCCTTCATATAGGTAGGTCAAACTTTTCCCTCAAGCAGATAATTACAGGCTTGGGGTGAGTAAATCTTATTAGCTTCTCAGTACCTTAACTCTTCTCATAGAGACTGGTAATAGGCATACAGTAGACATGTACTACTTCAGTGCTGAATGTGCCTGTGGTTTGCCAGGAAATAGGTCATACCAAAAAAAAGATAAAAACAGATTCCCTGATTTTGGAAAAGATGGAAGTTGTGGAAGGAGATGCCAAGGAAAACTGATTTTGCTACACAGCTCCTCGATTTATATCACTGGATTCAAAGATACCACCCAAATATTTGAAGTATCAGTTTGGAACTTTTTTTTTTTTTTTTTTTTTTTGAGGGAGGGAGCAGGGTAGGCTGGGGCAACCCAGGTCATCAGAAACCTCTGTGAGGATGGCAACAGGCCAAGTCCAGCTCTTCAGAAATGGTGTTCTTTGGCCCATAAACAGGATTAGGGAAGGCCCCAGGGGAAGCTGATAAGGGACAGTAAGGCTTATTAGTGCCCCCAGGGGCTGACAGGAGGGATACTGTATCCTGGATTGTTTGATTGTTTTGCCCGACAATTATATGAATATCCTTAAGTAATTAGTTACAGCCTCTTGAGGAAAACATATAAATGCTACTTACTGTGTCGTCCTCTATGGGAGAAGAAAGGAGATGTATCTCTCATGACCCAGGTCAAGTTCCAAGCAGAGAGACCAGGGGGAAGATGAGGGCTGTTTGTTGGGAGATCCGAAGTGCTCAGACCTTACATTAAAAAACAAAAACAAAAAAAAAAACAAAAAAC
The DNA here is from genome assembly GCF_964035555.1 of Netta rufina. Lineage (NCBI taxonomy): Eukaryota > Metazoa > Chordata > Aves > Anseriformes > Anatidae > Netta > Netta rufina. Next base: position 18,657,320 of record NC_140125.1, read on the forward strand.
AAGCATTACGTATGACATAGTTGCTTGTATGCTACACATTAAGTGCAAATATCAGCTTATATATTGTATCCACTGAGTACTGATATTAAACTATTTCTTGGTCATTTTTTTACTACCAAATAAGTCTGTGTTCAGGGAAACTGGAGATAAATTGCTTTTCGTAACAGAGTTATCATCACTTAGAAAAACTGTCAACTTTAGTCCCACACAGATTCTAAGTTCTCAATGACCTTTCCTTAAATTTTTTATTCGTAAAGTCTTGTTAGCATTCAGACATCCTGTACATGGAAGAAGCAAACATACACAGCTCCTGTTCAACAAACCTATGCATCTAGGAGATGCGTTTGGGGATCAGAATACTGCACTGACCCAGAACATGGAAGTATCTGTACAAAACTGCACTAACTGTGCAAGACCACAGTGATCTTAGAGGTGCAAAGAGAATCTGAAGTAACACGCCAGGTCAACGTGAAATAATACAGGTTTGAAAGCACAGATTTACCCTGTGAATGTTTACAGTGTGTTTTTTTTCTTTCTTTCTTTCCTGAGGATAACAGGATCTTGAGTATGCTCCTTTAATTTTTTGAACTCTTCAGGGGAAAGGAAGGATTTAACTTTGTAGAAATACAGACAGGCAAAACTTGTCTTTGGGAAACTTGATGCAACAAAATAAATCTGTGGCTTGCTGATACGTTCTGATTTCTCGGAGAAGCCATAAACAAACTGTTGTTCAGAAAGAAAAAATAAAAAGAACTATTAAATTGATCTATTAAAATTTTTGTCAAGTACCACAGAATCACAGAATTTGTAGGTTGGAAGAGACCTCAAGATCATCGAGTCCGACCTCTGACCTAACACTAACAGTCCTCCACTAAATCATATCCCTAAGCTCTACATCTAAATGTCTTTTAAAGACTTCCAGGGATGGTGACTCCACCACTTCCCTGGGCAGCCTGTTCCAATGCCTCACAACCCTTTCGGTAAAGAAGTTCTTCCTAACATCCAACCTAAACCTCCCCTGGCTCAACTTTAGCCCTTTCCCCCTCGTCTTGTCACCAGGCACGTGGGAGAACAGGCCAACCCCCACCTCACTACAGCCTCCCTTGAGGTACCTATAGAGAGCGATAAGGTCGCCCCTGAGCCTCCTCTTCTCCAGGCTGAACAAGCCCAGCTCCCTCAGCCGCTCCTCGTAGGACTTGTTCTCCAGGCCCCTCACCAGCTTCGTCGCCCTTCTCTGCACCCGCTCAAGCACCTCGATGTCCTTCTTGTAGCGAGGGGCCCAAAACTGAACACAGTACTCGAGGTGCGGCCTCACCAGAGCTGAGTACAGGGGGACGATCACCTCCCTAGCCCTGCTGGTCACACCGTTCCTGATACAAGCCAGGATGCCGTTGGCCTTCTTGGCTACCTGAGCACACTGCTGGCTCATATTCAGCAGACTATCCACCATCACTCCCAGGTCCTTCTCTGCCTGGCAGCTCTCCAACCACTCATCTCCCAGCCTGTAGCTCTGCTTGGGGTTATTGCGCCCCAGGTGCAGGACCCGGCACTTGGCCTTGTTGAACTTCATGCAGTTGACCTCAGCCCATCGGTGCAGCCTATCCAGATCCTCCTGCAGAGCTTTCCTACCCTCAAGCAGATCGACACATGCGCATAGCTTGGTGTCATCTGCAAACTTACTGAGGGTGCACTCGATGCCCTCGTCCAGATCATCGATGAAGATATTAAAGAGGACCGGCCCCAGCACCGAGCCCTGGGGGACGCCACTAGTGACTGGCCTCCAACTGGACTTGGCTCCATTCACCACGACTCTTTGGGCCCGGCTATCCAGCCAGTTTCTAACCCAACAAAGCGTGCGCCAGTCCAAGCCAAGAGCAGCCAGAAAACAAGTAAGAACAATGCAGATGCTGGCTTGAAGTACTTTAGTTTAGATACAATGCTAAGCTTTGCTATAACAGAAGAAAAACAATATAGTAAGACCTCCCAATGAAAGTTTGGTAAAATTTTCTGTAACAAAAGGAATTAACTTAGAGTGATAATTAATTGTGTCAAATAATCATCCTCCTGAATGGGTAAATAATAATGGATAATAACAGAAACGTTTAAGGGGATAACAGTAAGCAAGGTAAATGGCTAAAGCCTTGGCAAAAACATTGCTTTGATTCTGCTAAAGCTCTGCCACTTTCCTCTTTCACATAAGAAAAACCTGAAAATTTCAGAGGGACTTGTCAGAAGCTTAAGGACCAAGTGCTGGTTGAGCCCTACCTCATTCTCAGTGTATTCTTATTCTTAGCAGTCCTGTAACTGAGTAATGGTAGCAAAACCAAAAGAAAAATAACTATTTTCACTTAAGAACTGCAACTTGCTCATTGCTTAAAGCAATAATCTTCATGATAAGAATGAACTTTGTGCTGTTTTGTAAGCCGTTCCCAAAAATTAATAACCCTAATGGCTCAATTAAATTTGGTCTCTATGCTAAGTTACAGTATAATCATAGAATTATAGAATCATTTAGGTTGGAAAGACCACTAAGATCATCAAGTCCAATCATTAACCTAGCAAAATGAGCCTTTTGTCCCTACTAGTATGCCTTTTAACCACAGAAAGAGAGTTTAGACTTGTAAGGGAATGTTTGTGCCCCCAAAATTAGGGTATGTACCTCAAAATTAGGGTTTGAACCTAAAAATTAGGGCTTTGGGATTTTCAGCTTTGGGGGCTGGATCCTAAAACAACATTCTGATCCCTCAGAATGGGTGTTTGAACCCTAAAAATAGGGTTTTAGCCCTAAAATTGAGGTCATAGCCCCTAGAATGGGGCTTAAGGCACCAAAAAAGAGCATTTGTCCTCTCAATTAAGGCTTTAGAACCCCCAAACGAGGATTTGTTCCCTAAAATGAAACTGTAGGCCCTAAAAATGTGACCTGAATCTGAATACTTAAGGTGTGGGTGATAAAAAGGTGGTTTTGGATCCCAAATGTAGGCTCAGGATCATGAAAATTATGGCTTGGAGTCTAATTACAAGGTTTCAGTTTATAAAATCAGCCTTTAGTCCCTATTAATATGTTTTCTAGCCACAAAAAATAGAGAGGGCGTAGAGCCTTAAGAGATTGTTTGTGCCCTAAAAAATGATAATTTGAACCTTAAAATGAGGCTCTGAACCCTAGAATGAGGCTTTGGACCCTGAGAATGATTCTTTGAACCCCAAACTGAGGTTCTGGGCCCTAGGAAAAAAAAAAAAAAAAAAGGTTAGGAACCTGAAATTAAGACATTGGCCACAAAAAAGAATGTTTCAGAATCCAGAAAAGGGGTCTCTGGACACTAATGTGTGTCTATGGACCCTGAGAATGATTCTTTGTACCCAAAACTGAACCTTTGGGTCCCAAAAAGAAGGCTCTGGTTACTAAAACAAAGGCTTTGGGCCTGCAAAAAAGTGATTGGGGGTTGGATCCTAAAATGATGCTTTGATCCCTCAAAGTGGGTTCTTGGATCATAAAAGGTGGCTTTGGGCCCTAAAATTCTGGCCTCATCTCCTAGAATGAGGATTTTGGAAATAGAAAAGGTGTTGTTTTATATTATTTTTTTCTCTCAAATAAGGCATTGTACCTGAAAAGGGCAACTTTGCACCTTAAAATGAAACTGCGGGACCTAAAAATAAAGCATTGTGCCCTAAAAATGACAGCCTGGGCCTAAAAACTGAGGGTGTAAGCAATAAAAAGACAGATTTGGATCCAGAACAGAATTGCAGGGCCCTGAAATATCCCATTAGCATCTGGAATTTAGCAGAAAAAAAAGATGAGGCCAGTCATTTGAGGGTAGATACGAAACCTAGTGTACTGCCTTCAACTGTGAATAACAAAATAATAGGCAACTATGGTATAACCTTTACATTGGATTTTCCTTCTTAACATGAAGACATAGTTGACACATCTTTCAGTAGCTCATGATATACCCTGATGTGGCAAAAAATGTCAGGATCCATTACAATAGATATAGATGCTGCTAAAATAGATTTCTTCCTACAAATGTGTTTCACTTTGATGCTAGTATAAAATAATATTTAAAAAATAATAATAATAAAAATTGAGCTCCTGTAATAAACTAGTTTTAATATCAGTGGACACAATAAGTGTGTTCGTCTTGATGTGAGATGTCTAATGAGTAACAACATCACTGGAATATAACATCTCCATCCAGTAACACTCCAAAACAAGGAAAGATTTACAGCCTTAACACAGGTCACACGTCTTGCACAAACAACAACTTTGGGGCCTCCTTACACCTACAAGACCCAAATTAATGTAGATATCATGCATTTAGCATTGGTAGGGAGCCAAGTCCTGGGATCTGAATCCTGTGAAGACACAAACCTGAAACCCTACCTGTTCCCCATGGGAAAATAAACTGAGAGAAAGTTACACAGATGCATTCTTCTCTTTAACGCTGCAGCCATGGAACTCAAAATTAAATCACTGCTCATATCCTGACCACCCTTACTTAGGAATCAGAAACTCAATGATCAGCTGCAATACCGTAGATTCCCTGGCACTCCTCACTTTCAGAAATATGCCTCTGACAACTCTAATGCAATACATGTACATGTCACATTCCTCAGAAATCATGCCACCCTTCAGCCTCATTTAAGTGGGTGTGTTCCCTCTGTCACCACTATATACAGTAAACTGAGATAAAAAATAAAGTTGAACATCTGGAAAAAAAATTGAACATGAAAATAAAGTTGAACATCTGAGCAGAGAATATTAGGCAGTCCAGGCACCTGAATCTCCCCTCTATCAGCAGCAAGAGCTGCAAAAGAGATAACATCACAAATTGGAACTCTCTCTCTCTCTCTAACTCTCCCCCTCCCTCCCTCAGAATAGAGTTACTGCAATTCATTTTAACCTAATAACTCATTTTTTTCTCATATTCCTTAGGATTAATTTTGTAACTTCATCTCAGATGATTTGCTTGGGCTATTGGTCTGAACTTGAAGACAAGAAGATTGTATCAGAAGTTATGAATCTTTCCCAATTAAGTTATCGTCAGAGAAAGATGCTGGGTAAAAGGTTTTTTGTAGCCAAGAGGCTACTCTTCACAGTGAGGAATGATTAGATTTCAGAGCGAGCTGTAGGTTAGGAATAGGAGAGACCTTTCCTCTTCCACCTCCAGGGTATTTTATGACCAGAAGGGTAATTACAGGAGACCTGCATATCAGCTAAACAAATGCTTCTTGTGCAGCAATGGTAATGTAAACACAGAGTACACTGGAGCCATTTCACAAGGTAATTTTTTCCCCCTCTCTGAAACAATTAATATTGAAACCAATAAGCACTAAGAAATTTTGTTCTCTTTCTTTCTAAACCTACTAACCTCCCATTATGGTTGTCTGCACCATGGTGCTCTATCACTTGTCAACAGTAACCCTAACCTTTAAAAAAAATTAATGGATTACCAACTAGAAGCTGACAGCTTCGTTTTTAGTAGCCAGCCATTTGGTGAGGTATAACAGAAGTTTTTTTGATATTCCTGCCCTAAAGGAATATCCAGGGCCAAAACCTGACCCAAGGTACTCAATCACAGCTAGAAACATGCACCTGAAGAGAACATTTGACATTTCTGTTTTTAAACTTGTGCAAAGGAATTTCCTTAGGGGATGTGAAATTCATTCAGCTCACCAAGATTTTGGTTTAAAAAAAATAAATAAATGTTTCATATGTAGGGAAGTCAATCCTCAAGGCCACAAATTCATTAAATAAAATATTTATGTATTATTTTAATGAAAAATACCTCTTTAATAGAATAAGCCTGCATGTTCAAATAAAAATGGAAAAACAAGAAAAGCTTTCTACCCTGGTCATTTTAAAACAAACTGGATTTTTCCCTTTTTCACCTTTTCTGGGAGAAGGAATGAGTATCCCCAGCCATTAACATATGGAATTTTCTAAAGTTCTGTGTAGTGTAGAAATGTAACAGAATTTTTATTGAAACATCCATGCTATTTTTAACTAAGAGCAACAACTTCAGGATATTACTCCCTTTTGATATTGCTTCATTACCCTGTAGATAAGCTTCCTCACTGTGCTGAGCTGTATTATTCCCAGTTTCTCAGAGCTAGACCTCACCAAAGATGCATCCTAGCAGCAAAATAGGAAAGAAAGCTTTTTCCAAGAAAAATACTAAAAACACATTGAGAATCAATGCAGGCAACCCAATATCTTTGTGCTTGGGGGATGCATATCTACCTTTGTATATAGATTTGCAGGGAGATATGTCCTTATTACTATTCTGTAAGATAGTGGTGAATCTGAGGTGACAAATGTGTATTTACCTGTCATCTAGATTTCACAGTTGCAACAGATATGAAGGTTAATAACTGAGATCAAACCGTATTTTCAGTGACATCTATATCTGGAATAACATCTCAAAATCATTCCTATTTGTTTGCATGGAAATCAGAAGTCAACCTTAGAAGTATTTGTGGCTCCTGTTTGTAACAGCAATCACTAAAATATTTCCTAGCAAATTACATGCTTAGAACCAGCTTCCATTAAGATCTGCATTTTCTAGTCTCTGGGAAAGTCTGACATTTCAAGAAAAGACCAGCAGGATTTTCAGGACTGCCTCTATAATAGCTGTGAGTGTGCACCCTGGAGAACCTTGCTAAAGGACTTCTGAGCTCCTGGCTCCACAAAAGTTCCTAGTTTCAGATTTTATGGGGAAAGGGATGCAACTGGGGAAAAAAAGATTGCCTGAAAATTCCCTGTAAGCTTAGAAAATCAAAACTAATCCTCATGATCACACCAACAGTGTTCATACAGCCTCCCTTCTTCCCATCTGCAAACACAGTCATCATGAATTCTGCGAGAACACTTCATTATATCAAGGTGAACAAGCAACACCAAAGCCAGCAGCCAAAGTTAACACTTTGTGAATGATCCATAGACTCAACTATGTTCATAAAACCTGCTGTCTAAATGTCACTCAAGCAAAAGTCAAAATCTGTTTGCAGTTAAGGCAGAGAACCAGGCAAAGGGCAACCGCTTTCCTCACAGTTTCTTGTTCTGAATAGCTGGCGAGCTTTACTACGCTAATGGATGGATGGATTCCAGGGTTTATTTTTACAAACCTTTTCTAAAGTAAGAAAATGTTCACTTGACAGTCTGTCAAGTTTATCTTCTTCAGATGGAAAATATATTTAATAATGCATTATGTTACAATGATTTTATGTCATCTCGAAAGCCTGATGAATACAAATAAACGGTAGTATGTGTGTCACCAAACACGTACCCGAATGCTGTGGAGAAGAAATTTGCATTTAGTGGGCTGTAGCAGATCTGCAGGGATAGGGAATTCAGTGAGACACACTGCGTGAGGCAACAAGTGATCAACTATACTGACAGGCACATGCTTGATGAGTACATTTGGGAATAGCAAATATTTCCTGTACATGAAGCATACGTTAGTAACAAAACTGTATTTAACTCAGCAACTGTGAACTGTGTTATCATTCTGGTCCTGACTATTTTTTATTTTTTTTTATTTTTTTGTCTTTTTAATGCTTATTTAAAATTTTCCATTAACTCTCTTCTGCTAGAAATGTGTGTTGCTATTTTTTTTTTCCTTTTCACAGTAAATACTAACTTTTGATAGAAGAAACTAATGTCTCAAAAGTGACTAACTGAATCAGAAATCAGGTGCACCATGACCTCCTCCTTTTCTACCAGCTAGGCACTCTCTCCAACAACTACATCCCATGGACATTTATTGATGCAAGGAGAGTCTGTGCTAAGTCTATGTACCAAGTATGTACTATGTACTAAGTCTATGTGCTAAGTATGGTTGGCTCAGCAGATCTTGGATGGAAGAAGAGGAGCATGAAGTACCCAAAATACAAAACCTTAAAGACATCATGACAGGGAAATATTAAAGAAGTATCATATGTGTTGTTGCTCAGTAAATGGAAAAACTAATTTTCCTGGTAAAAAATGTAGGTGAAAATAATGATGTTTTCTTTGCAGATTTCTGTGAATTCGTAGCGCTTCTATGTGTGTTGTGAAATCTAGAAGCTTTTAAATTTCTACTAATGGCATGACAAGAGCATCAAAAACAATTACAATGACCAAGTTTATACTCTACCTAGCTCAACTAATATAGCTTAAAAATATACTGCCATCTAGAGCATACTACTGCATTTCAAATGCTCTGTAGCTGCTGAAGACCTACCCACTAAAACACCACAAGTGGGCACTAATAAAGTGTTTGGGGTTTCAATTACAGACCAGACTAGGAATGGCTTAAGGTAACTCATCTGTGTGTGTACAAGAAACCTTTAAACAAACAAACAAACAAACAAAATACACAACAATTTGCTGATCTTTGCCTTAATAACCATTTATAACACAAGTAAGCATCTCTGTGGGCAACACAGGGGAAACAAAGAAGTGAGCATTGGTAATTAAACTGCTCCTAGCTAGAGTTGGTCCCCATGTTGGCTGAGGCTCTGTGTGAACTTTTCCTGCCAGTCTAGCCTGCAGTTTTGCTAAACAGAGGGGAAAAGCCCCTTAACAGCAAAGTTTCATGTACAAACACATATTCCAAATTTTTGGATGCTTGCACATATTATCGCTTCGAGATATTTTAGGATCACAACTGGAAAAGGAGCAGGGGGTGGGGCACAACTTCTGGGGCTGCACTATTTCAATACAGGGCAATGCTTGTCCTTATCTTTGTACTGATGACCGATGTGCCTGAATTACTGACCAGGTATGCTGTGAAAAGCAGAAGCCATTACATCCATCTGTTTCCTGCAGCACAGAAAGACCTGCAGATGCTGCAGACATCAGGGAAATGCAAGATAAAGCCCGTGGAATTGGTAACCTTTCTGCTGAAGTGCAAAGAAGGTTTGCTTCAGGTTACAGGTTTTCTGATATTTTTTCTGTACCTGTAAAAATAAAGTGATCTTTCCACTGTTCGCTGGTGTATTTGTCTACTGTAGTTTATAAAAACCTCAAGCAAATAACCAAGAGGCAGTGTTTGTGTTTGGTCCATGTGTGTCAACATTAGAGATTTCCTCCATTAGTCCCTGCTGGACTGGCCCCTAGGACTCTACAGTGGTCCTAAACCAAGGAACTTGTGAGCAGTTTCCTACCTGATACCAGTATGATTCTTGCCTTTCACAGCTGGAGTCTGGTTCCCATGCCCTCTCAGTGGCCATCTATCTGCATGTCTCATATTGCTCCCCTATATGCACTTTCCCTCATTCTGTACCCAATTAATGTAACCTCTAGAAAGCACAGCGGCCAGGCTTTCAAACAAACAACAAAACAACAACAATAAAAAACAGCAGTTGTCCTGACAGAGTTTTAATAATTCATTACACACACTGGCTTCAAACCATATAGTGCCTTTACTTTTGATTTGTGCATGGCTACTTCCATATTCAGCACATACATACAGCTAGAGTCACTTATATCTTAAGTAGTGGGATTAAGGAAAAAGAAAAAAAGAAACCCAGGAAGAACCTCCTACTCTACGTACACCTAAAACCCTCTTTTATAGTACACTTAATGTGTACTATACCGGAATACATACAAACTTAGACCTCTAGGCAGTTACCAGCTTAAGATGGCTGCAGATACCTCAATACTCAGTGGCCTGCAGTTTCTGCAAATATTCATAAAAACTCAGCCTGTTCTCAACATCTGTCTTTCGATTTTTGTCTCTTGTTTTCAAGATAGTCATTCAATTCTCAATTTTTGTCTCTGTATTTCATAAGTTCCACACAAAAATTCCTTGAACATTTAGATGTTGAGGGGATGATTATTTGAAGGTTTAGGCGCAGATCTGAACCTCTGCGGTCTGCAAGAGTCTGTTCAAGCTCAGAGCAGAAAAGCTACATGACTTGCTAAAGACTACTTTGTTGACCAGGAGGAAAATGGTGGTGACTCACTTCTCCAACACTTTCATACCACGTCACTACCTCTGGCTCTGGATACATTTAAAACAAAATTTAGTGAACACTTTTTATTTTCATACATAGCAACAAAATGCCACTCTTCCAGTTCTAATCCATCTACAATTACACATGGCCTGAGCATTTAAATCCCTGTCAGAACTGAACTAAAACATCAAGCTTGGTTGGGGGTAGAGGGGAAAAATGTTAATTTCAAACAACAATTTCCTATCTGAAGGAAGGAGGAACTCTCCTCCTGTTATTCCTAGTACAGACAATAATAATAATAATAATTTCAGAAGGCCCCAGTTATACCTGAGTTAATCTGGGGGAGGTGTGTTTATTTCTCTCCAGTTGATTTATTCAGGCTTCCCCAGAAACTCACATTGCCAGTATCCCATACTACTGTTATATATATGCCTTTCTTTTGCAGTGTGCTGTGAGAAATGCTTTTTGGACATGTGTACCATCCTTCTTCCTCAAAGAGCACAAGGTATTGTCCAAAACATTAATGCCTGCTACATCTGGCAAAATTCCACCCCAGAAGCAAGCCAACCTTTTTCCATTGCTTGGAACCATCAAATAATCACAGCTGCAAATGCTGGTCAATAAGTAATTGGTATATGGAAGAAAGCAACATTCAGCATTATCTTTTACTCATTATTATCACTATTACTGTTGTATTATTGCTTCAGTGAAAGGAGGTAAATTCTGTTTACTGCATAAGCAAAAGATAATGCTGACAGAAGGTTCAATAATGGTCCCACATGCAAAAATGCAAATCCAGGGGCTTTCTTACAAATCAGACATCCTAATATTTCACATTTAAAATAGACCACAAGCAAAAGAAATGAAATACAGAAATTTCAGATAAAAATTGAGATTTCATATACAAAACAGACTGAAGTACTGAAGTGTACTATAATTAATCATAGCATTTTATTGTTAAATACTGAAGACTCACATAGAAACTGTGATTCCATTGAACCCACAGAGAGAACACCTTATGAAAATGACTGTAGCTCTGGAGACTTTGCCCAGTTTTAATATACAAATAATTCTGAAAATTTGCAGTCCAAAGCTAGTATTTTAGAAGAAACCTTTCAAATGTGCCTGCTGTATCAAAACATAAAGTTAATACTTTGTGGAATTATATGAATCCATGCATATGTACACCAGACACAAACTGTTGTCAGTGCCAGTTACGACTTTCCTGCCAATTACATGGCTAAAACCATTTATTTGCTGCACTAGGCATTTCTATTAAGATATAATCCTACAGAATAGCAACAAACATGCAGGGTGTTTCTATACTACAGAAGATACTAGACATTATTATTGGCAGGCAAACTACATTATTCCTAGAAGCAGCAGAAGGGTGTGTTGACTATTTCAATATAAAACCCACCTGTCTTGGTAGTAACAATAAAAACTAGTGCATATTCTCTTCACTAGGAAAGATGGCAATGTGCTTATATTGCCTAATTTCACTGCAACATTTAATTTTACTTAAGGTAAAGGACATTATCTCTGGAGATAACCTGATTTTTTAAATTATTTTTTCTTTTCCTCTGCTGTGGCAAAATTTGGCTCTGTATAGCTGCTCTCCGATGAGCCTAAGTGCTAACAAATCCTCACTATTCACATAAGACAGGTGAGCAATGTTGTAAAGCAGCTGATGCAAACAGCTACCACTACCTTCTGCCAGATAGTCCAAGTGGCAGTGATTTGTGTGAGGGACAGAAGTGTTTCCTTTGCTGATGAAGGCTGTGCTGCTGTGGGTACTGGCTTTACACAGCAAAGGTTTGGTAGCAGGGAGGCTGCAGGGGTGGCCTCTGTGAGACGAATCCAGCAGTTGCCCCTTGTCATATCAGAGCTGGCTCCAAAAGGGGCCCACTGCTGGCCAGAGCTGAGCCATTGAGTGATGTTGGTCAGGCCTCTGGGAGAGCAGATTTGAGGAAGGGGAAAAATAAATAAATAAAACTGCTTCCCGTAGTGGAGCAGGCTGTCTCCCTGCAGCCCATGGGTCCCACATGGAGCAGATCTCCACACTGCAGCCTGTGGAGGAGCCCCCGGTGGAGCAGGTGGATGTGGCCTGGAGGAGGCTGTGGCCCATGGAGAGCCCCCGCAGGAGCAGGCCCGGGGCTGGAGCTGCAGCCCGTGGAGAGGAGCCCCCGCAGGAGCAGGGGTCTGGGGGGAGCTGCCACCCACCCGTGGGGGCCCCGTGCTGGAGCAGCTTGCTCCTGGGGGATGGACCCCATGCTACGGAGCTGTGTGGGAGCAGGTCTTGAAGAGCTGCTGCCTGTGGAAAGCCCACACAGGATCAGTTTGGGAAGGACGGCATCCTGTGGGATGGACCCCATATGGAGTAGGGACAGAGAGGGACTATGAAAGAGCAGCAGAGAGGAAGCATCAGGGACTGACTGCAGCCCCCATGCCCCTGTGCTGCCTTGGGGGAGGATGTAGAAGAGGGTGGAAGGGGAAGGTGTTTTTAGTTTGCTTTTAGTTTCTCACTGCTACAGTCTGATAGGCAATAAATTATATTAATCTCCCTATGCTGAGTCTGCTTTGCCCATGACAGTAATTGGTGAATTATCTCCCTGTCCTTATCTCAACCCTTTTCTATCATATTTTCTCTCCCTCTTCCTTTGTGGAGGAGGAGTGAGAGAGTAGTTGCGTTGGAGTTCAGCTGCCTAGCAGGGTGCAACCACCACACCATGAAGTCCTACCTCTCCTTATATTTTGCTTTTGCTATACACAGGATAATCCAAAAGAGGACCTTTCTCTTTTCACTGTTTCATTTTCCTAGATACTGCTACTGCCTTCCTTATCTATGGCAAAGCTAGTGAGAAAGGCTGGGCTGAAGAACAGGCCCTTAACTGAAACCTAAGGAGCTGTAAAATAGCTAGGAGTTGGACATAAACCACATAGAAAAAATAGACAAAACAGGGTTTTTTTTGCAGAATTATGTACCTATTATGTGTAAGGGTACTAGGAAACCATTGGATTAAATGACCTGCCCAAATTCACAATGCAAAAATTAGAAAAAATGCCAAGTGGTAGCAAAAATTAGAAAAAAAAAAACACAAACAATTCCTGTTTTCCTCTTCCCAGAGGTCCCCACTTCTGATAATCCAGCCCTGTCTCTGCCAAATGACTTTACTCTCTCTTGTGAAAATGAAATTCTATGTATCCAGAACAAAGCCAGTATGTTGAACGGGCTTTCATCTGCACAAAACCACAACAAAATAGAATAATGAGCAGGCATATCTAGCAAGATGGTAAGATATTTTATACAGAGTTTTGGTTTTCATTTTTCCTGGAATACGTGGCTGTCTAAATCCTTTCCTGTAAAAAGCAAAATACCTAGCTTCTGTTCCCCCTAAAACCTGCACTATTCAAAACGAATTTCCCAAAGTGATTACCAAAAGGCCTGTAAGAGAAATGATTACAAATGGCTGAGTTAACTGCTCTGGACAGCCTCATCAGTCATCATAACGCAGTCTCAGCACAAGACTCATCAGGACAGGCAAGTTGTCATGACAGATGACACCTCTTTAAGAAGACTTCCTCCCGTGGCTTTTTCCCAAGAAAGTCCTCCTTGGATAAGGTGCTTGCAAATAATGGTCCTTAAGCAATAATCAAGGAGGAATCATTGCCAGCTGCCTTCACTGAGCTGCTTCAGTGTTGGGCTTTTTTTTTATTTTGTAACCTTTATGCTCTGCATGTGGAATGTTTTATCTGCATGCGTGTCTTGGAAATCACTGTACTTTTGGCAGTTGCTTTAAAAGTGATTTTAGAGCTGATGAGTGACAAATTAGGAGAGAGAAGGCCAGGAAAGGCTGAGACAGCACTGCTAGTCTCCAGTTACTTTTTCATTGCCACCCCCAAGTGCTGTAAAACAATTTGCAATCTATGTATCTTTTTCCTCATCTAGAAAAGGAAGAGTGTACCTATCTGTCTGCTGTGGAAACTGGTAAGTTGAATTTTTTGAGTTATACAGAACCTTCTGCAAGAAGCACCATAGTAATGCCTGTTATAAATAAAAGCCAACTAACTTATTGTTCCATGGATAATGTTTCATGAACTGGAACTTGAGAGAGCTAATTTCATTCCCAGCTCTTCTTTTCTGCAATGAGATCTAAGATAAATTGTGCAGTTTTTTCTTTTGCCTTTTTTTTTTTTTTTCTAGTAGTAAAATAGAACTAATGATGCTCTGTGTTTGGGAATCCTTGGCTAAAAAGCAGTAAATATCTTGATGAAGAAATTTCTAAACAAAGTTTTCAAAATACCCTTTCTCTTAAAATCTATTGTTTGCTCTTCCTGTGCAGTATTTACCATGGCGAGGGCAAAAAGCTTGTTTAAGAAGCACAGTTAGCTTCTTAATGACACACATCTCAGTCACAGTAACAATTTGCAATGAACAGTTTGTTTGTGAAATTTGGCACTTGTTGGCTGATTTCAAACTGTTCACGGACAGACTGCAGTTGATGACTACTTAGAAATTACTCAAATATTTACTAGGAACAGATTTCAGCCCTTGGGGGGTTGTTTGTTTGTTTTGAGTGGTACTCCAGCTATGCAGCAGTTGGTCTGTCAAATGCCCATGGTACTGAATAGGTGCTGGATCTGAGAAGATGCCTGAATTTCTGATTTGCAGAAAACTTCAGGGTTTCTCTTTCTTTCTATTCCATATGTTGGAATGAAAAAGAATAAATAATAATTAAAAAAAAAATCTTATACAAGAAAACAGTATGGAAGCGAGAGCTTTGTTTGAAAGAATTAAAATTCAAGCATTGTGTGTCAATTTTATGGTAAAGTATCCTATAGTAAAGTTGCAATTGAAATAAATGACCCAAATGCTTTATCATAGTATAGTCAAAACATTTCATTTTGATTTTCTCCCAGCCTGAAAAAGTCCCCAGCATTTTGTGTAAATTGATGCATTCCCATGGGAAGTCTTGTTTTCAAAATGATATTTCCTGGTGGAAAATCTGACATTAGAAAACAAGTAATTCTAATTCCCGTGTATCTGACAAGATATCACTCTGCTCTGCAGATGCCAAGCACCTCTCTGGGAATCCTCTGACAGGGAGCTTGATCTAGAAAAGACACTCAGCTTGGCCGATCTGACAAAATTCACTATGAATCAATAAGTTCTTAGAAAATTTAGCAAACAGCAAAGCACAATGAGCACAGCTATAGTAAACTCATAAAAAAATCAGATGAAAGAAACTATTGCTGAAAACTTTAGACGGATGTTTATTTTTATTGAGTGAGCTGCATGGCACAAATGAGCACAACTGTGGGAATTACAACAGTGATGCCACCGCTCTTCATATCTATACCCTTCTTTGATAACATTGGCAGGCAGTTTCAGAATGAAAACCACACATCTTCCTTTCTTTTGCAATGTAAATTGGCCTTTTTGTTTACAAGCTGCTTGCACCTGTAGTCCTAGCTGCACCTTTAACTGTCTGACAGTGCAAGTGTCTGTTCCAGCACTGAAGAAAGCAAACTGAACTGGCATGGGCACAGCTACTGAGAAGTACTCTAAGTTTACATCCCATCAGGGAGGCAGGAGCGCCGAGCCTGTTCATAATTTCTGGTTTCAAACTGGGAGAAGTCTTTTGAAACAGTTTCACTACCTGCCTGTCTCCTTCCAAGGCCTGCCTAATACCCCTCTGTCAGTGACAGTATTAGCAATCACAGAAACTATCGAGTGAGAACTTGAGGTATTTTAAAGGTTCTTTTCATATGGCTTAGTAAGTAGACACAAACAGGAGAACATTTCACCTTAGCAGCCAACCCTGTAGGATTCATTAGTAAACTGACTTTGGATTACCCATGACTACAGTTTGAAACATCCTGGGAAACGAGTAATTGCATGAAATGTAAGTATGTGTATTAAGAAATTGTCATTCAAAAGCATTGTAGAGAGTTATCTCACAGTAAAGTATTTGCTGCATGCCGTAATGCTGTCTTAGAGGGTCTTCCCCCCTCTAATCTCTGTGCTATGGAAATGACTGCATGAGCTCTAGACACATACGGACGCTGTCTTGCTTTGCACATGACAAAAATCACCTCTGATTCAACCCACTGATGTGATATGTCATTGATCTCAGAGACAAACACCTGTACTCCTCCTTAAGCAAAAAATGCTTTGCAAAGGTAAGCAGCCTTCTTTCCATCCTGTTTACTGAAAGAAATCCAGGCAAGAAAAACGGGGAACATATTCTTCTCCCATGATAACTTTATTTCAGGAAAGACTCTGGGCTCAGGAGGTTGTCTTAAATCTGTGAAGTAAACTAGAGCACAAAAAAAGACCAACATCATTCAGATGCCCTGTAACTTGCAAAGAGAGGGAAAGATATGAATAATTTGATGAAACTTTTTAGTTATGCAGAAATGATCAAGTGATGCAAAAGAACAGCATGCTAAGACTCTTACCACTAAATAATTTATTTCACTACCTGGAAATCAAGGCAACTCTCTAACAGTTTGCTGGTCAAGGCCACGTTTTCTCTGGAACATTCACCCCGTATCTCAATGATATTAAGGGCCCCAGTGAGACATTCTAATATCAACGACATCTCTCTACACCCAGCTTCTTCTCAATATTTTTCTGGCTCTCCCTCAGATGTCTAGGTCGTTACAACCTTCTGCTCATGGATGTCCTATAGGCATTCCCCTGGGCTGCTAGAAGGAGTCTTCAGGAATTGGCCATGTGTACAGACGGGTGCCCCCCTTCCTCTCTCTGCTCCCTGTTTTATATCCCTGCTTCAGCCCTGGGACTGAGCACAGGAGGCCTCGGATTTCTCTTGCCATGGAGAAGGAAAAATTCTCTTAGCCCTGGGAGCTAGTACCAGAGGGGAAGTTTCCCCCTGGTTTTTAGCAGTCAGGTACCTCTCACTAGAGGTGAGGAGCACCCAAAGGACACTGAAGGGACAGCAGAGGATAAGAGCAGCTCAATTATCATGGTGAAGTACTTTGTTCTTCCGTGGAAAGACAAACCCAGCATCTGTCAGGCTCATGCAGAGTTTTAAACGAATATTAATATGCTACCTGGCCACCCATAATCTAGCATTTATCAGGGAAATAGTGCAAACTTGTCCAACATGCTCTTATTGCATTGCAAAAAAATAATAATTAACCTGGTTTTCTCTTTCATGCTATCTGTGGAGCACACTAAGTTGATCAGAATCCAGTTCAGTACTCGCAGGAATTAACATCATTATCTCCTTGTACAGACTGCCTGAGCTACAGATTCTGTTCCCCAGCTCTCAGTTTTAATCTGCCAGTAGTTCTGCTTTCTGACCCTGGGTTGCATGTCGAAAAGTCAACAACTTTCCCTACTCTTCTGTTTCATCATGTGAAATGCTTCTCAGGGCAGCAGCCTGTGTTTCCAGTAGCACATAAACCACTCTTTTTATGATGACCACCTAGAAATGGAAGCTTTTGCAACATGTCCACTAAAAGTGAAACTACATCAAACTCTCCTGAATTCTGAGGTGTGCAAAATCAAAATCCAGACTGGAGCCCTGGCTTGGAGGGATCTGTATCATCTCACATCCTATTACTGCAGAGTATGATGCCATTTCTATTTTAGTCTAAAAATGATTTATCTCCATTGACAGGTCAATCACAGTACTGCAATCAAAATCTACTAATTTAAGTCTATTTTTGTGAAACCTTGACATTGGACAATCAGAATTGATAGGGGATGAAATAAGCAAGATTGCCCAGAATTTCATCTAACTCTTTTAAGATAATCTGTTCAGCTTTTTTTTTTTTTTTCCTTGAGTTCCTCAATTTGCTAGAAAATGCTTCTTTTCCATTAACACAGATTCAAGTATCTTTACCAGCCACAGAAACAGATCAAAATGCTGCGTGCACACCGGTTCTCTTCCTTTCCTCTGTCCAATTTTGCAGGTGGGGGGGGTCAGTTCTAAAACCATCACTTCCTTAACCAAAGTGAATGACACTTCCCGATAGTATAATTCTAGTTCACAGAAATCAGCTGCGTTAAAATATTATAATGGGACTTTATAGTAAAATGCAGCAACAATACTCGGCTGCACGATCAAAAATGCAACAACCTCGTAACCTGTAAATACAACCTCGGGTCAGAGTTAAGCTGGGTTTCTTGTCCTTGTACAATGTACACAGCAGCAAAAATCCTGTGAACTGAAATTATGGTCTCAGTAAAACCTGTGCAGTCCCAGTGCTTCCAGTGGTCAGGACAGGTTACTCACCAGAACCTGGGTTAACAGTGCCTTTATTGATAGCACTCTGGTGCCTAAAAGCCTCTAAGCTGTGTCAGCCTTTATTTTTGGTGGACATAATATAGGAAGGTAGAGATTTCAGCTTGCTCAAAGCTGAATCAGTTCTGCAATGCTAATAGAAAAAAGCAATAAAACCCATCACGCTGTCACTAACGGGTTTTATATGGGTCTGAATGTACACAAAGAGTAACTCTATTGATTAAGTTAGGATCTTTTTTTTTCAAATTGTCATTCTCTAAAGTAGAATCACATTTTAAGATCGGTAGTGAATTCTATTCATCTGGGGAGCTCATCAAGATTATGTGGTATTCACAATTTTAGCGTGCCCCGGTCTCGCAAAAAGAGCAAAACAAACAACCTACAATACCTACCTGTAGGGATGGTTTCATGTGGAAATAAAATTCAGCACAATCCATAGCTATCATAGGGTTAAAAGCCGAAGACTTTGCTATTATATAAAGCCATTATGTGCTGGTTATATATCAAGGAAATACTTTATAAATTTTAAAAAATCTTTGTGGTTTAAGCAGTATCTCTACAGTATCTTACTAGGGCCTGAGCTCCAGGCAATACAGAACTAGTGAAAAAAACTAAAACCAAGTGGGATCCAATCCAGTCTAGCCCCTGCCCTCTAGCAGAATCAGAGAAACAAAGTTTCTTCTGTCGATGTATTGATTTGTCCAGACTTAATGCCTTTTTTTTTTTTTTTTTTTTTTAATAAATGTTCTTTAAAACTTAACTTCACCCTGAAATGGTGATGGTAGGGAGGAACGTGGTATATATTTGCTTTTGGCTTTAACTGAAGAAACTTCTGATCCTATTGGTATATGTGATCTGAAAGAGCTAGAGGAGCAGGTTTTGTCATGAGTGAAAACAAAGGCTTTCAGATCAGTGAATTTGCTTAAATTGAAGGGAAAATATCATTTTAAAACAATTCTAAAGAAACTTACTGATAAATTCAGCAAAATCAGAGGAATTACATGCAGGACAAATAGAGCCCAACCATTCATGGATTTATTTTTCAGTTTAGACTAGGTTTTGTTTTAAAACCCAGTACATGGATGACAACAAACCAAGGGCTGCAGCTGATGTGCCTGAGGGCAGGACTGAGACCCAAAGGCACAAAGCCAGGCTGGAAGAGCAGGCCAACAGGAACTTCTGGTGGGCAACAGGGATGAACGCAAAGCCCTGCACGTCAGTAGGGTAAATTCCCTGCAGCAGTGCAGGCTGGGCCCTGCCTGGCTGGAGAGCAGCTCTGCCAGAAGGGATCTGCTGCACAGCAGGCACAACACGGGCCAGCATCCTGGGCTGTATTGAGAAAAACAGAGAGCAGATAGAAGGAAGAGCTTGGTCCCCTTTATTCAGCAGGTTTTGGACCACTACGTCTAGTTTGGGATACGCAGTACAACAAAACATCAGTTAACTATAGGGAGTTCAGGGGAAGGCACTGAGAAAGTCAGGGCAGGAGCACTTGCCTGTAAGAAGAGGTTATGAGATTGAGGCTTGTTCAGCACAGGGAATGGATGGTTTGGGAGGACCTAAGAGCAGCCAGCACCCAGGGTGAAGTGACTGAGAGGAGGAACCAAGCTTACTGTAGGTGTATGCAGTGGGAGAAAAGGAGACGTGGTCATGAACTGGGTCTCGGGAGGCTCTGACTGAACATAAAAAAAAATAAATCCCTATAATAATAGTAAAGCAGTGGAACAGGGGGCCAAGGGACACACACTGTGTCCATCCTTGCAGACTTTCAAGCCCCATCCGGGCAAAGCCATGAGCAACCTGGTCTGAATTCTGTGTTGGTCCTGCTTTGAGCAGGAGGCTGGACTAGAGACCTGCCCTATTCCCTTCCAACACGATGTATTCCAAGATTCTATGAAAATAATAGTTCTGACACACAACCCATTTTAAGATGATTTAGAGGACTGGTGGGTTTTGATTAAAATGTTATAACTTCTGCTGGTTTGGTAGAAAACCTACTTTGAATTATTTCCATCAGGGAAAGCACAAAAGCAAAATTCCGCTTGCACTAATCCCAGCAGGTCAACACCAAAATATTTTGCCTAGATATTTTTTCCGGCTCCCTGGGAAGTATGAGGCACTCAATCACTTCATTTTGTGGATTGAGAAGATAGTTTACGTGACCTAATCATATCTGTACAGTTTCCACATCACAGTCCAAAGCTAAGAGATGTCATTTAGTCTTGTTTTGCACCAGAAACACATCTTCCAGGTGTCTGGGGTGCATTCTGAAAGCTTTGCATATTGCATGGGACCTTGGCATAATGACTATAATGTTTTTATGACAGCTTCTTGGTACTTCTTTGTAGAATACAATACTGCACAATTTACAACTGAAAAGATCAAAGACTCAAATCTTAGCACTGAACTTTAACACTCAAACAAACAGGATTTCCTCTTTTTTTATTTTTGTTTTTCATTCTATTTGTGTTTTAGGGTACTGGCGTAATAATGCAACAATAATTCTCTAAGCACAGCTTAATCTTAAACAATAACAACAAATGAGTTTTATTTGATCTGTTCAAACACAGTGTGTTAGACAAAAGCACCAAGAGTTGCTGGTGCTAGAGGGATATTGGCAGAAGCTGTTTCCTCAGTTATTGAAAGAAAGAAAGAGACCATTTTTAGCATTTGCTGAGGCAATTGCAGCAGATTAACTTTAGATCAATGAGTTGCTTGATTATTCTACTTCACTCTTGAGCCTCTTTCAAGGTTCCTATTTACCAGCCAAGAAAATAAATACACGGACTTAAAACACTTTCCCAGCCTTTATCTTCATTCATGAAGAGGAGATTTTTCAGAAGTGCCTGTGTCTCAGCTACAGCAAAATGGAGGTGTCAAGGTGTCACAGGGGGTCACTACCTAGTGGAGAGGGGGCACCCAGAGGACTCCTACATACAGCTCCTCCTGATTTTGACTGGGTTCCCAGCCTACAGCCATAGAATTATGGAATCATCTAGGTTGGAAAAGACCTTCACAGTCAAGCCCAAACACCAACTTTACCAAGCACTGTAATGTAAATGTATTGTTGGTACCCATATTTATAAGAGAAATATTGCTTCTAGTTGAGAAATAAGAGAAAATCATGATTTCCATTTTTGCTTATATGAATCCCTCTGAATTCTAAACTATCTTCGCAATTTCTTTCTTCATTGCCCACCATGGTACCCCATCCCCAGTTCACGTGTCACTTGGAGGACTTGCAAAATATTATTGCCTAACATGCATATTCTTCAGTCACACTTTGTTCTCAACAGAGCCTGGAAAAGGTGTGTGAAAGAACTGCCTTCTCCACATCCACTGGTGTTAGGAGTCACACATGGTCAGGATCCAACTAGCCCCTAGAAAAGGGGGCTTCCAGGAAAGCCTTTTCTCTGAAGACATAGCACAGCTAGGTATTTGGTACCACGAGATTGGTAGATCTATGTCCTCTCAGTTTAGAAGAGTTTCGACAAGAGGGCTACCGCAGAAACTTCTAGGCCCTACTTAACAGTCTTTAAAGATCTGGGTTCAATTTGCACGCAAGAGAATCACAAAGATGAGGGTTGGAAGTCCTTTAGTCTTCCAGACTGAAAGGGAACGTGCACCATGCCCTTCCCAGGAATGGGGTTGATGGATTCTCCAGGTCCTCCACATTCTTGCCTTTCCAAAAACCTGGCATTTTGAAAGTGAAACTCCAGGAAAACTCTCTCTTAAACAACCTCCTGCAGCATATGGGACTTCTTATTCTTCAGCAAGTATAAGGAAAATAGTCAGAATCATTATTTTTCTAAAATCGAAATCACCTAAAACCAAAATCATTTAAAATCATTTTTCTAAGCTATGCATGTTTCATAGATAGGGTCTGCTTAGCAGACACCCATTTCTCTACCATCCTATGACAATCTGCCTATGCCCCGAAGCAGAACTGGAGCTGTCCTGAGTTTGTTATTTTTTCCCTTTGCTTGGCTTTGTTTTGTTGCATGTTTAAAGCAAGACATACCTCCCTTTCCGGACTTACATCAGGTTCTTACTAAGAGTGTTCTGGGATTTCTCCCTCATCTAGCAAAGTCCTCTGTCTTTTTTTGTTGCAGAAGGTAAAGGAATTTTAGTCATATAAATGCATTGGTATTCAGCAATTTGATGAACAGAATTATATATTTGTACAATACTGCAAATGAGTAACATAATATTTTACTGCCTTGCAACTAAGAACACTGCTGCAATCATTTGCTTATCTCTGTACACAAGACATCCATTGCTCCTAAGGGTGTGATTAAAAAATTTATCAAGCTGATAGACGTAGTAAAACAACTGTTAACAATAACATTTTAAAAAAAAAAAACACAAATGTGATGGAAGCTTACTTATATCTTCTGCTGTACACCTAGAAAATAGGGAAGGTAAACTTATCCCTTCTTGGACAAACTTAAGAACTTGAGAACAGGACTCCTAGGCTTACCACATTCTGTCTTTCACTTCTGTTTCTGCTTGTGATGATCTTCTACAAACCATGTAACCATCCAAGGCCCATTTGTCCTTTATTATGTATTTTATGCCATCATTTAACTTCACACAAACTCAAGAGTCTATGCTAGCATTTTACATTTTTCTTGCACTACTTAATATGCACATGTCCAAAATATCTTAGTTTAGAAACCTAAAATATAGCTAAAATATCTGAAAATATCTGAGCATACAGAGAACAATAAAGTATTTATTATCATCAGATAACAAGTATTTTATAACTCCATTAACAGACACAAGCCAAGGACATTAAGTAGAGATGGGTGAACTGGAGCAGATACAGCAATATACAGGTTGTTGATGCTGCTTCTAACTAAGCTTCCATCTCATTTGCATTACAGCATCTTCTGGATGTTTCTTCCTCCCCCTTCTCATCCACCTCTCATTGCACATGAAAACACAGACATTGCATGCACTCCAATGCACTCTCAGTTCCATCTTGGACAGGGATCTGACAGAGATCTGGATTCATACATAAACCTTGCTTTTTTTCCAGCTGAGGTTTAATCATATAAAGATCATAACATTTGCCCCAGTCTTGCTATTCCTCTTGTGCTAAACTAAGCCCTTTTGGAAATCTCTGGGTTTTTTAGGTTCTTACTTGTATGGACTGGAAGACAAGCACTAAGCTTTCCTCTAAGGAACAAGCAACACAAACATTTCAAGGGTATGCTAGTATATGAGAACCAGAAGGCAAAACAATTATATGGAAGCGCTGTTCACCTTCCTAAACTTGGTTCCATGTGAACAAATATCATAAAGAACGATGGATGAGGACTAGGAGCCTGGGAGCTCTTCATACCTCTATTAAACAGGCCAGGTATGTTCAAGGATATGATCTTCTGATGTTTTGCAGGCAGGTGTGAACTTGCTTTGCCTGCTTGCCTTGCTTTGCATGCTGTAAGTCAGGTGAGCAAGTAATGATGCAGAGCCTTAGTTACCAGTGCCAGTGTGTTCCCCCCTTCAGCAAGGGGCACTGGTTCAGCATGAGGATTGCTTTCCAGTGGTCACATAACCAGCAGCAGGTTGAGAACACCAACACGTGTTCTCATCTGCCAGGAAAATATCACGTGGACTAGCGCGAGGGAACCTTGTACCTTCTGAGGCTAGACACAATCCCACAGCTGCTCCCCTGAAAGCTGTTCGAAACTTTATTGGGCTTCAAACCTGTCATAGAAACAACACCTGGTTTTGTTTCTTTTCTTTTTCTAATGTGCCTGCCATTTCTCCTCACATTCCTTCAGCATCAGTCTTCCTATCAAGTAGGCCCAGTCTTGACTGTAGCCATAGTACACAGCTATATTGCAGTACACAGGCTCAATGACAGAATCACGTAACCATAGAATCACCTGGGTTGGAAGGGACCTCAAAGATCACCTAGTTCCAATCCCCCTGCTATAGGCAGAGACGCCACCCATTAGATCAGGTTGTCCAGGGCCTCATCTATCCTGGTCTTGAACACCTCCATGGTTGGGGCGTCCACAACCTCTGTGGTCAACATGGTCCAGTGCCTCACCACCCTCTGAGTGAAGAATTTCCTCTTAGCATCTAATCTGAACAGCCCCAGCTCTCTCAGCCTTTCTTCATAGGAGCAGTGCTCCAGCCCCATGATCATCCAAGCTAGGGCTAAGTTACACAATAAGCATGTAATCAGTAAAATTATAACATGCCCCTGACCACCGTGCACAACCCAGGCCTGGGAGCAGAATGGCACTGCAAGGGCAAACGCAGCAAGCGGCTTCACTTAGAAACCTTGCTAATTTTTACTAAGGATCTCACTGATACAAAGCTTTCTTTGAAAACAGAAAGGCAATATGTACTTGATATCATATATGTGACAGCCAGCAGTTTGATTCTTGATGGTCTTACGCATTTCCTGTTAGTTACACATGTACGAAGCAGGTACAAAATGCACAGGTCAGTTGGGGGATTACCATTTCTTATATTTTTAAAGCTACAGCTGGGTTATTTGTCCAAAAGCCTTCAGATTTCAAAAAAAAAGATATTTAGGTTTAACATTTAGAAGTTAATTCTCTCTTGACAATGTTGAGACCTTCAATTATAGCAAAAACTATTATTAGCATTCTCTAACCCTTTGTAAACGGGCCCATTGTTCAAATAAACTGATCTTCACAGCAATTGACCTTAACATTGCTCAAAAGCTTGACAGTCAATTATCTTCTGATCTCCCTTCAATGGGTCTTGTGGCTGGAATAACCAATCCATCAATGGGAAGGTAAGTATAATAGTGTCTCATGGGCATTTCCTTCATTACTTCTGCCGTAAGCACCCTGCTGTAGAATAAATTCAGAAATTATGTCTCAATCCCTAAAAAGCAGTGATACACCTAAATATTCTCCCTTCACATGTCTCTTTGAACACACAAAGAAAACCATGATGAAAAATAACTAATGGGTTGAACACAATGTCATCTAGTTTTCAGCAACACCGTCGGACTTGTGTGCAGTACTGGACTACGCCTGCACCAAGTAAAACAACTCCATTAAGTCTTTAGGACATGAGTTTCAGGGGTGCTCAGGAAGAAGCAATTCTCTCTTTTACTTCCAGTCAATATGATCCTGCTGGGGGCCTGGGACTTGCTGCTGGCAGGGGCTTGTAACATGGTTGAGAGCACAATACTCAAGACCTCTCTCTGGCTTCCCAAGTGGGATCCCCCCTTCCCCACTCA
Organism: Netta rufina; assembly: GCF_964035555.1. Classification (NCBI taxonomy): domain Eukaryota; kingdom Metazoa; phylum Chordata; class Aves; order Anseriformes; family Anatidae; genus Netta; species Netta rufina. Next base: position 18,682,766 of record NC_140125.1, read on the forward strand.
CTGCTGTCACCCTCGCTCTGCCTGTTCAGCCCACAAGGAGAGGAGTTCTGCCCGAGTGAGCAAGAAGAGCCTCAGCACAGCAGTACTAACCCTGGGGATATGCACAGGTTGAGGCAGGGATGGATATTGTGGATACTGCAATATTGCTGCTGCCTAAGATTCTCGCATTGTTGCTGCCCTGGTCGTTTAGAACAACAATGCTGTGATAGCCTTAATACATCACTGCTCCCCAGAGTCACCTCAAAGCTAAACGCACCATTTACAATAAAAGCTACAACACTGAGGAGTTTCTTTTCAACAAATATCTTCTGCACTTGAAGCTTTGTACTTAAGACTAAACAAAAGTAACATCTGTAATGGCACTTCTGAAATACCATACAAAAAAGCCTTGCATCAAGACAGTTTATGGACTACATTAAGGGTGCAGCATTTCAGGACAAGCCTCAGTTTGCTGGATGTCTCCTTGTATATGAGCAGAACTCAGCAGCCCCCGTACAGCTGCTGTTTAGCTGCAGTGCTTTCCAGCAGCATGAAACAGAAATGTTTTAGGATTGAGATTAGAGGACTACACTCCGCATTTACATGCTTGTTCTTTTGTATGTAAAAGGGAGGTCATTGACTCTTTTACTTGTCAAAATTCATATCCCTAACCGATGATTGGATTTTAAAATTCTCAGCTCCAAGGAGTTCAGCCCCCTTGGTGGCTTTATATATTTAGCAAAATTCTCCACCGTTCAGGGTAAATAATATTATGCCTCTTGCAAAAGCTGAAGAAATGCTTGTCCTAGGCTTCAAACTCTGAAGCCCAACGCTAACAAGGGACATATAAATTATGAAAGACCCTGTGAACTGCAACTCCAGGGAAATATTAATGGCTTTTATCACTTGCGCACACCAAGCCCAAAGGGAAGTGGCCACATTAGTGTGAGTGTGAAGAGCAGATGGTATAAGGGACAGAATCCTGAAAACATTCTGTAGTTATTTATTTATTATAATGAGTGATCAACTGTAAAATGTTCAAAAAGCGCATCTTCATTAATCCAAACTCTGCTTTACAGCTACAGATATAGCAGCAAGTTCAGGTAACAGAAAGGAGATCTGAAGAAAGCAACATAAAATAGGCATATTTTACTTAATCTACTAGTTAGTTTGACTCCCACTTCATCGTGGCCATTACTAAAAGATCCCAGAGTAAGTCATTTTGTAAGAGCCAACATCACAAGGAAGAGAATCAGCCAACTCCAGAAAGCATACACGATTTATCAGGATCCTAGAAAACTGTGTTGTGGAAAAATGGAAGATTTGGATATAAAGTCCAGCCACACTTGAGGAAAATTACATTGGTTGCCACTGCAAGCATATACTAATTCTGTTGTGACCTGACCTATCACCTCCAGTCAAAATCAACTCCATGTTTCTATGCACTGATGCACACAAAGAAATACATTCCCTGACACACAAACTGCGTGCTCCAAGTCCACAAAAGATGTGTGTTGGCAGGGAGGGGGTGGGATACTGTGGCAGGAACACAGGTACCTTAAAAACGCATGGTAGCTAATAGCCTGGTTCGCATCTGGGTATGATTGCAGTGCTACACATCAACACTAGATGTATGAGAGTGAGGTTTTTATAACTTTTAATTGGTGAAAAAGGGTATTTTTGACAAAACTGGGATGCAAAGCATGGGTTGCCATGAAAGTCCTATTTGGGAGAATTGCTTGGGACTACATACCCAAGTTTTACCTATGATTTCATCTCATAAAATCATAGAACGGTTTGGGTTGGAAGAAACCTTTAAACATCATCTGCTACGAGCAGGAAACTCTTTCACTAGATAGGTAGCTCAAAGCCCTGAACAAGCTAACTTTGAACCCTTCCAATGATAGGGCATCCACAACTTCTCTAGACAACCTGTTCCAGCTTCACCGCTCTCATAAAAAAAATGTCTTGCTTGCATACGCACTAAATCTACCCTGTTGCAGTGCAACACTACGCCTTGTCTTGCAACTGCTAGGTACACTGCGCTCCCTTATTCTGGGAAATAGCTGCTATAATAGTTATGTTTTGATGGTGAAGGTTGAGGGAGGAATTACTGGGGGTGTGTGAAAAAGAAAAGACACCTCAGTGACAACAGTAAGAACTCAAGCTTTTCTCAAAATGAGAAATTTCTATAACACGTAAGTGATATAGGTGAAGTTATTATCAAACTGGTAACATCATGTTACTCGTTCTTCATAATTTGGTAATGATCTGAACTTCCTTCCTAAAGAAAGGCAACACAGCTTAAGTGCCATGGGTTGGCAGGATGGAGGGATCAGATATAGATCGCTTACAATTAAGAAGGAAAGTTTCTTTTTCATTCTTTATCCTTTATAAAGATTAAAAACTTGATTTCATAATTCCCTTCCAGAAATTAAGTAGTCCTTTGAGGAGGACCATCAAACAGATACAACATGCTTTTTGTTTGTGTGTTTTTAATAGGACAAATATAGAATTTCTGACAACCCATGACGAGGCAACAAATAGGCAACTCTAGCTATTATTATTAGTCTGTGAATATCCACAGAGGACTGCTGTGAGGAAAAAAAAAAAAAAAAACAACAAAACAAAAAACATTAGGAAGAAAAAAAGAAAGTATTCTTCCATAATTTAAATTCATAAATGCAGAAAATATGAACACATTTCATCGTAGTGTGTAGCCTTTAATGCCAGGGACCTTGGCTCATAGTAAGTTAAACAGCCAACAGTATATGTTTTATGAAAATAATTTAGCATCTCTTAAAACGAAGTCTGGCTAACTCATCTCATATGTATGCAGAACGAGCACTTGGAAAAACAAAACAGACAACAAAAGCTACTGGTATATTTACCCAAGTCTTAAAATGACATTATCAGCTCAATTTAGGTCCCAACAACACTGACTTGTCATGCTTAGCATGAATATTTTATAGGTTTACAATGACATGCATGTAGATCACATTTTTTCCAGGTCCAATTAGCATTAATTCATCCGAAGACACACAGATGGAGGGATGAAGAGAATCTGCAATGACCCTTGTGGTACCACAAACCCAGAGAACGTTACGTGTCAACAAATAAGTGGAAAGTAAAGAATGTGGCTGTACAGGTACTAAAGCTGATGCACAGCAAAGGGCAGGCTTGTGAGGGAACTTGCAGATGCAGACTTTTTGAGAGGGAAGGAATTCATCCTGACCACTGAGGTTGAATGAATTAGTTCTGTTTCCTTTTGTTTGGTTTGGTTTTACTGGGAAGGGGGAAAACAAACAAAAAAGCTTGAAAGTCTTCAAGCTGTCCTGCTCAAGAAAATAGATGGCTTCCAAAATCTTGCACACACTTGAAATAATTCCTGACATCACCTAAAATCAAGCCTTGTCATAAATTCACTGACATAGCTTTAGATGTAATCTGAGCTCTTACATAGAGATAGTCCTTACATTTCATTCAATTGGCCCTTCATTAAACCCTATTCCTTCTGTTTAAAATAGATCTTCTGGAAAAGGCATCCAGACTCGAAGGTGTTGGCAGGCAGAGAATTTGCTATTACACTTCATACTTTGTTTCAACACTTCATCGCCCACCTCTCCTTGAGGAGAAATTTGTGCTTCAAAGAGGGATTTGTCAGTTCACATGTAGAGGTTTTTCTTCTACTTTGCTCTGTTGGGTTAACATCCATAGCTCCTCTTTAAAAGGAGAAAAATGGGACACGAGGACTTCAAAAGTGACCCGTGAATTTTTCTTTAATCACCTAGCTGGACCAAGCACTTCAACTCTTATGCTATTTTTTTGTCTATTAAATAACTTCCTATGCTTTTCTTCAGTATGATACAAGTCAGGTGAAGGGAAGGGATGGCTGGTTATGACCTTCAGGTGCGAGCATTCAACCAGGAAACAGGATACTGAAGTTCTGCTTCAAAGAATATTCAATAGTTATACTAAGAGCAAAACAGTTTCCAGCGGAGAAGTTGAGAGAGACAAAGGGCTTCATTGGCTGAGATTGTCACCAAAAAAAAGGCCTTGATGTCACATGAAATAGCTGATACTTTCCGAGGATGCCTTCTCCACTGGACACATCAGGTTTGTTACACTTCTACACTAATACCATATCAAATACAGGCAGTGCAAGCTCCAGGATGTCTAAGCCTAGCAGTGTAGACATGCCCCTAGTATCAATTCCATGTGGAGGATACAGGGTTTAGTGCATGATCATCCCTCTTTCTAGAAGGTGGCAAGAGTAACTTTAAGATCATGTTACTTCTCCGTGCCAGAATGAGATCTGCAGCTAATGTAAAGGCCTGGATTTTCAGCCCTCTTGTGCCTAGTCCAAGCCTCTCAGATGAACACTTACCTCATGCAAATAGCAACATGGCACATTATAAATAATAAAGATTATACTATTGTTATAAATGTAATTAAGAGCAATCTTTGTAGTAGAAAATATGAATGGGCTGGGAAACACCTAGCTTAGCTAAACTGACTTTTCTGATAGGGAAATATTCTGGGACTTCTTTTCCAGGATTATGGGAGACAACAAGAGCTGTGGTAGCCTTGCTTTCTTTAGGGCAGGTTATTAATCCCATACAGCTGACACAGAGCCTTAAAATATGGATTAAATCTCTATAGTTAACGCTAAAATCAGGCTGCTTTTGCACATAAACTATTTCATTTTCCTGTGAAGAGAACCAATTTGCAAGTAAAGTCAGCTGTTCAAGATTTATTTATTTTTTTGACACTGAAGTTGGTAATTTTATAATTATTGAATGGTTAATTTTTAGCTAACAAGATAAAACCAACAACAACACAACCAACCTCCCCCCCCCCCCCCCCATCCATGCCTTTGCTTCCAGACAGCAAAAATATTCAGAAAACATTGAGCATTCATGTGGGATTTCAGAGATTAATTTTCACTGTTTTTTTGTAGCCCTCTACTCATCGGGCACAAACTTAATCTCAGCTAAGTTTTTAAAAGTTATTCCACAGAAATTGGAAGTACGGAAACTGAAGTGCTACCTTGATGCTACAGTCATGTTTCCCTGAATCAAGGTCCCTGACAAATACTGAGATACAGTAAGGAAGTGCTGTTTGCCCTATTACTAAATGAGTTCAGTTCATATCCATCATAATACGGGATTAACCCCAGCGTGCTGAAGAAGTCAGTAGATGTTATATCTGTCCCCCTTTCCACAATTTACCAAAGGTCATGAGAGTCTGGGGAGAACCCCACTGACTAAAAGCTAGCCATTGTTATACCCATGACCAAAAAGGGCACGAGACAAGACCCAGAAAACTACAGACCTGTTAGTTTAATCCCAGTGCCTGGAAAAGTTACGGAGAAAAGTTATGAAGGCAATTAAAGAACAAAGTAATTGAGATGAATGGCTAGAGTGCAGCTCAGCAGAAAGTGATGTGGGGGTGCTGGCTGACCAGAGACTCAACATGAGGTGCATTAAACACAGCATAACGACCTAGTCAAAAGAGGTGATTCTCCCAATATAGTTAGCATTGGTACAGCCTCAACTTCAATACTATGTTCAGTTCTAGGCTCCACAACATAGAAAAAGACGTTAAGATCCTTGAAAGTTTCCAGAGGAGGGCAACAAAGCTGGTAACAGGGTTGGAAGGCTGAGGACATTTGGTATGTCTAGTCTAGAGTAAAGGAGGCTAGGAGGCAACCTCATAGCTCTCTACAACTTTCTCAGAGGAAGGGGAGGTGCTGGTTTCTTCTCCCTGGCATACAATAAAAGATGATTAAAATAACATTGAGTTCATTCTGTCTCCCCTCTCCAAGTCCTGTATTTTACGATGGCCTTTGGCAAAACAATGTATTAATTCAATGCCATTTTCATTTTAACTACATAGATTCCCATTTTTTTCTTTGTCATAAGAATAAATCACTGGCAGTTACACCTCGCCTGTGCACTGGTAAAACACTGTGTAATGTGCTATGGCAATACACCTTTACGTTCTTTGTAACCATGCAGTTCAGTTTTCTGCAATGTGGTCAGGATGTACCAAAAGAAAGGAGTAAGACCAGCTATTGTTAATAGCAATATTGCAAGGCATTGGAGAAGAAAAATGATTCTCCTAAAGAAAGAACAGGCTGTGATTTTGCTGAGATGCTATAGAAATGGGACTTTTACAAAATGATAGCCCCACCCTACACGATAGATGTATTCAGGCCCATTGAACCACTTGATTGAGTTGCATTTTGCAGAACTCATAGTGCTGGGCAATTCAGTCAGATGAGGATTTTTCTATCACAGTCAAGAAAGCAGCATCTGGTACCTGTGGAGTAGCAGCCAAACACAGGCTGCTATAAGCAATGGTGACTCCACGCACGACTGAGCAGTGACAAACTCCTGCCCTAGCAGCCACTCAGAGTGAAAGCCTGAGCCATCCATCTTCCTGATCCTGCTACATGAACTCTGATTTTGGATTCTGGCATTCGTATTTATTCAGCAACTTGGATTGTTTTATTTACATCCTCCCTACACAGCTACTAGGAGGAAGTCATATTGTTGTTAAGAACTTGCAAATAAAGTCAGGGTATTGGATCACAGCATTCATAATCCATCAGACACTGCAATTCAGAGGAAGATCTGTAGGACAGACTTGAAAGGCAAGGCAGAATCCAAACGCTAATAAAATGGTCCCTAGGAGAGCCAGTTAGATTTGGAGGGATATAGCCCAAAGGGAGGGGGAGGGGGTCCTGGACAGATAGTCAGTTTTCAAGTATCACTTCCTCCAAGCTCAAGATCGATGCATTCCTATGAGCAAGAAGGCAAGCAAAACGGGCAGGAGACTTGCATGGATGAGCAAGGAGCTCCTGGCAAAACTCAAACAGAAGAAGGAAGTACACAGCATGTGGAAACAGGGACAGACCACTTGGGAAGAATATCAGGACATTGTCAGAGTATGCAAGGATGCATTGAGGAAGGCCAAGGCCCGTTTGGAATTAAATCTGGCAGGGGATGTCAAGGACAACAAGATGGGCTTCTTCAAATGTGTCAATAGCAAAAGGAAGACTAGGAAAACTATGGGCCCGCTGCTGAATGGGACAGGTGCCCTGGTAAGGAAAGAGCTGCTGAATGCCTTCTTTGCTTCTGTCTTCTCTGCTAAGACCAGCCCTCAGGAAACTCAGATCCTAGAGACAAGAGCAGAAGTCTGGAGAAAGGAGGACTTTGCCTTGGTCAAGGAGGATTGGGTTAGAGATCATTTAGGCAAATAACCCCAAGCACCAGTACAGACTGGGGGTTGACCTGATGGAGAGCAGCTCTGTGGAGAAGGTCTTGGGAGTCCTGGTGGACAGAAGGCTGACCATGAGCCAGCAATGGGCCCTTGTGGCCAAGAAGGCCAACAGTAACCCTGGGGTGCATTAGGAAGAGTGTTGCCAGCGGGTTGAGGGAGGTGATCCTGATCCTCCCCTCCTACTCAGTCCTGGGGAGGCCACACCTGGAGTACTGTGTCCTGTTCTGGGCTCCCCTGTACAAGAGGGACATGGAGCTACTGGTGTGAGTCCAGTGGAGGGCTACTGAGATGATTAGTGGACTGGAACACCTGTCATGTGAGGAAAGGCTGAGGGAGCTGGGCCTGTTTAGCCTGGAGAAGAGAAGGCTGCAGGAAAACTTCATCAATGTGTATAAATATCTGAGGGGAGGGTGTCAAGAGAATGGGGCCAGACACTTTTCAGTGGTGCCTGGTGGCAGGACAAGAGGCAACAGGCACAAACTGAAGCACAGGAGGTTCCAGCAGAATATGAGAGTGCACTTCTCTACTGTGAAAGTGACAGTGCACTGGCACAGGTTGCCCGGAGAGGTTTGGAGTCTCCTTGTCTGGAAAGACTCAAAACCTGCCTAGATACGATCCTGTGCAATGTGCTCAGTGACCCTGCTTGGCTTGGGCTAGATGTTCTCCAGAGGTCCTTTCCAATCTCAAACATTCTAGAACTGTGAAAACCACTCTTGTGCTTTGCTTATGTATACGCTATACTGTGTAGATGCACACTGAACACAGAATCAGTCCCAGCATGGGCCACTGTGCAAGTCTAATGACTCAGTTGTACTATGCAGTTTTCTTGATAGGCTCAAGAACTTACATCCGTCAGTATAATAAAGTAAGTCTGATCTCTCTGGAAATAAACATCTCTGGAACTAAAGAAAACATGCAAGAAATAGCAAAACAAGCTTTTCCTTATCTGCAAATCTTCTCCGTTTTCCTACTTTGCACCACTGTAAAGTAGTAAATCTCAACATGAGACAAGAAGCAAGTCAACACCATTGTCACCATTGCACGTATAAGGAAGCAATTAGGTCCAGTTGAAAAAAAGGTTCCAATTAGTAGCAGGCAAGAGACTAAAAGGAAAAACCCTAGTCAGAATAATGCTTTATCCTTAGAATTTGTGACATATCAGTGTGACTTAGTCTTGGACATCTCAGGTTGGCTATTAAAGAAAATCTCTTGGAGAAAAAACACCAGAATGGGCCTATATTCTTCTCTTATCTGTAACAGCAGGACAGAGATGTATACTAGTACACTTGAACGGGGAACAAAAGGGTCCAGACAAGGTTATTCCAGAAGCTCTGAAACAGAAAAACTCAATTCTGATTTCAGCCATCACTGAAGAAAATGAGTCCATGAAATACACCCAAGGATGGCAGCTGAAACACTGTATTGGCAGAACTAGATATTAGTTGACATGAGGATAACATCGATACCTGTAAAATGTGAGGGAATGAGACTGGCTCACTCACACAAGATGCAGTAATAAAGCCAGAGAAGTTATGTATTTCTCTGAATTACAGTCAGATCACCCAGCAGATAATCTGTAATATTGTCAGTTCATAGAAAGATAGAATCTCTGGCAAATGGTTCTGTTTGCTCATCACTTCCACGAGCTCGTTGTTCATGCAAACCTCTCGGTTACTTTAAAAAATGAATGCAAATATGGGAGTGTGCTACTCAGTCCTGGATAGAGGATAACATTCAACTGTTTCAGAAGTGAGCAGAGAGAGTTTTAAAAGGGTGATTATTGCTTCAGCAAGTTTTAGGGAAGTGAAAATACATCACGAATGGGACAGATCAGATTTTGAAGGAAATGGACACTGCTTTTAAAAGTATCTCAAAGCTGGCAGGACTTTACAAAATGCATGCTGGTTTGAAAGAGCTGTTTGGGAAAACATCCACTTACACCTACACAGAAGTCATCATCTGCAGCACCAGTACCTGAAGAGTATCGTCTCCAAGGGCAGCAATACAGATAAGAAAAAGAAAACAGGGAGGTAGCTGCATGGTGAGTAAGACCCCCTAAGGCTGACCCCCAAGCACAGATACTCATTTAGCTACACCTAAAAACTCTGCTATTCTCAGTACACGGTCATATAATTAACTTTTTTTTTTTTTAAATAGTACTTTTGTAATACAAGTGGTATTTCCTGAATAAAATATTTATGGTACATCTAGTATATACTACTCTAATCTAGAAACTTAAAATGAACTAAAGAAGTCAGTACAAACTAATACAGAAGCCTCTCTCTCCAGTAATAGCTTATAGCATTGGTTCTTACAATTCTCAATTTGAAATGGAAACATGCACCATCAAATACTTGTAAAAATATAAATCTTGTTTTCCAGTGACAGATGAGGAGCTACACAGAAGAAACCAAGGTTGTGAAATTTCATTTTTTTTTTAGGATTTTGTCTATCACCCTTCCAATAAAAAGGAACAAAGCAATCAAATATTCTCTGAAGTAACAGGAAACTCAGCATCTAACCAAGATACCAGTAAACAAATAAGGATTGTTGAGAAAGAATGAAAAAAAAAAAAAAAAAAAAAAAAAAAAAAAAAAAAAAAGAAGAAGCAAAACTCACTTGTCTTATTTCATTGGGGGAATAAATGATGAAGTAATAAACAAAAGACATGGTTAAAAGTAATTATATCTACAAAGCAGAATGCTTTAAGGCATACGTTTTCTTCCTGTCAAAAATGGAATCTAGATTTTCAAAACACTTGTACAACTGATAATTTTCATTGTTGGTCTAGTGATTCTGCAAGGCTGCTTTTTACATAAATATATATATATATTTTTTTATCTTGAGAGCATTACATCAACAGCGCAAATAAAGTAGGCAGGCAGAGACATACAGATGAACAGAAGAGAAAAAGAGAAAAGGAGATCAGAAAGAGGGGGACAAAGAAGGCTAGCTATCTTACTTCAGCTAAGTCTAATAATTTGCGTTAGGTAGTAGGCAGTAATAGCAAGTGTATGTATGGGTCAGTATGCATAATATATTTTGAACAGAAATAGAACAAAATAGATCATATTTCAAGGAAAGACAGAACTGGAGAATGATGAGAAAAAAGCCAGGAACTAATATAGCATTTTTTTCCATTACTGCAGGACCAAATCTAAAGGCTGTACATCAGTGAAGGAGGCAGTTAGAATATTACAGAGTGGACATAAAATCTGTAAAATATATGCAGCATTATTCAAAATATATAGTCAAGTAGAATATTAACTGCAAATCTTCTGGCTCTGTCTATAATATTAGGGTTTAGACAAAGCATTCTGGGGAGCTAACCAAAAGGAAGAAGATGGAGACATGCCCAGCATGTTTCAAGGACTAACAGGAATATCATCGGCTAATAAGGATAATAAAGTCCAACAAATGATACCACAGTAAGGCTATTCGCAAGCACTGCCACATCCTAGAAATACTCAAATTTGATGCAGACCCATAGCTTTATGGATTTTCCAAATTTGTTCCATGCAATGACTTTAACCCCTTCTACTGCCTCCTTTCCTAAAATTTAATTTCAGTAATAATAATAATAATAATAAAAATCACAGTGAGGCTAGAACAAGGCCTGAACAATATCCTCAGCTTTGGGTTCTCCTTGACCTCCTGCCTCGCCTCAGGACTTTACAGAGCAGAACATTACATCCTGCCTCCCTCAGATGCAGCTTCTACAGAAGGGCATTAACAAGTCACCTTCAGGACTCATTTATTTAGCAATGCCTTGCAGGACTAACCCCAGCTAATAAAGGTGGTCCAGTTATTCCTGGGGCTGTAGAAGAGAATATTTTGTATGTCTTATTTTCTTCTTCAACTAAGGAGTACAATTCAGGCAACTTCTCCCTTGCTGATTAATTCTTTACTTTGCAAGTAGCTATTCTGAGATTAGCATACAATGCATCAGTTTATGGCTTTCACAAGAGCTACCATCAGGCCCTGCAGGTAACCTTTCAGCAAGCAACCTTGTAAGCACAAGGTCCAGAAGAGGAAATCCTCTGTCAGCCAAATGTGAGCAGTGTGCCAGGGTATGAGCTGAACCTTTACCTTTTTTCAGGTATTAGTTTTTGCAGTGAGGGCTCATGACATCTGCATAACAATAGGTCCTTCTTCCAGCCCCCTCCCCTCCCAAACAACTCAGAAACAAACTAGAATTAATAGAATCAACCCTGAGTTGGATCAAGCCCACAAGGATCAAGTCCAACTCCTGGCTCCACACAGGACTACATAAAAATTAAACCATGTGTCTGAGAGCACTGTCCAAATGCTTCGTGTACTCCATCAGGCTTGGTGCCTTCATCACTTGCCAGTGGGAACTGTTCCAGTGCTACCCAAGTATACTTGAATAGTACTTCAATATGTAAAACAAACTGCATTATATAAGAATAGTATGTAAACACTAAGGTAACCCTAACCCCTCAGATTTAAAGTATACATAAACCAAACTGTTATGGAATGTGTTACGGAATGACCCAAAGACAAAGCTGAATTTGATACTGAGATGCAGTGTTCAAGAAGCAGGCATTTTAACAGGAAACTTATAGACCAATATGAAATCAAACAGTCTTGCTCTCACACTGAAATAGTCCAGTGAGTGTACAACCAGAGGACACTGGTTATTCAGGAACAATGAACTTAGTTGTTTGAAGTCTTCAGACACTCTTGTTAAAGCCACGTAAATTGTGATTTGTAGCCTAAGAAAAGCATGCTTGTAGAAATGGTTCTTGGTCAATGGTCTTCACCAGTTTTAATCCTGTATCTGTTTGATTCTCAGAAAAAAAATGCTGTTTTCTTCTTCCAAATCCATGGATAAATCCTTGGCTCTTTCCAATTACATATCTTCAGTAATGGCAGCTTGTATTATCTGCACTGGGCAGCACAGTCAAAGAGCTCCCCAGATAACAACCACAGATCACTAGTAGCAGAACCAACCCAGCCACCTTCAGATTACAACTTCTGCATGTCTCCTCAGCATGTGCCCAGCATCACCCCATGTACTCCTTCACGTGAGGGAAACGGGTACAAATGAGCTTCTGTAGCGATGGGCAGGCACCTCTGGCACTGGTACCAAGACATGTAGAGAAAAGCAAACAGAGTGACCTGAGCAAAGGCAGAGCTGGCCAGCAGCTTAGGCAAGAGTGAAGAAATTACGACAGAGACCAGCGTGATGTGATGTGCAGTGAGAACTGCAGCACTGTTTACACAGAAGAGCGGCAATCTCAGTGCCTTTTGATAAGCCACATTAAGCTATGCAAACAGCCAGTACGTTGGCAGTGCATTTTCCTAAAGCCTGGAGATTTGGGGTGGGTCAGCTACTGTGGGTGTTAGTTATGCTCTTGCTATTCTGCTGTGATTAGAGAAAAATAAATAAACAAATAAATAAAATAATCACATTTCTCAAGGGGAAAAGGGGAATCTGTGGTCAAACACTTAGGAGGGAAAGGCCAGGTCTGTTCTGAGTCACGTGCTGCTTGATCCCACGCTCACCGTTCTGTTGATTCAAAACAAAAACAATAAAGCGAAGAAACGTCTGGTTACTCATTGCCTTTTGCCATTTACATACACGCTACAAAAGTAACTCTGTGAAGACTGTTGTACTTCTGGCCTAGCTACAAGCAGAAAGGAAGGAGCCAACTGCTTGACAATTTTAGATCAACTTGGCAGCAACAAAGAACTTCAGGGAGTTCTAGGTAAATACTTCAATAATTCAGCACTCATTAGTCAACCCCCAGTTCCACAGTTTGTGGAACCTACAGTTATTGCAATGGCTGCAGGACGATGCAGATAAGCGCCTGTGTTGGTTTTAGAGTAGCACTTGGCATAGAGCTACTGCATGCTGATAAGCCCATCTGAAGGGCAAGGTGCACAACTCAGCTCTGAGCTCCACAATACCATGAATATACCACAGATAAGCTAGCTGAAAGATGTTTTTTGCAATCCTGAATTGCACCACAATACAGTCTCTTACAGGAGTTCATTCTGACAGCAGATCCATGTCCTTGCTGTTAGGCCTGCTAACAGGTGGACCCTCTGAAGCAGCAATACAAACAGGGTATCAGACAACTGAAGGAAGTCCAACAATCACAAGCATTGGCACTGGAAGTTTACCATTACCCCTAAAAGTTAAATATGACAGGTATACAACAGTGCTTTTGCTCAAAACTGAGAGCTTTAAATTATGTTTGTCCACTAGATTTAATTAACAGCTTATATACAAGCAGAAGCTGGATGCACTGGCATAATAGAGTCAATCAATAACCATGAAATGACAGATTAATACAGGTTGCTTCTGTCAGAGGATAAACTGAGGACACCAGAAAAGATGAAATTCTACGAATACAATTGACTCATGTTAACAGTAGCATTCAGTTCTTGTTCTGATTAGATGGAATTGGTTCAGATGAGCAAAAACTTCTGAATGCTTTTCTAAAACTGCTGAAGCTTGTCAAAATGTACTGTACCAACGCCAGAAAAAGAAAACAAAGCAAACCACCAAAAACTCTCAAACCAATTCTGAAAGAATCCATGGGATTTTGCAGCCATCCTTATCAGTTCCATTTGTGCAGTCCAAGTTTTATCTGCTCTGCAAATTTGTATCACAGCATAACGTCACACTCTGAATAGGTTTGGATGAGTAAGCTGCGTGCTGCTTTGCCTCATGCAACTCTAAGAAAAATAGCCAGCTACTCAAGCTTAGATTCTAAACTCTTTACCATAGGCAGTGATTATGATATATGGGGTGGAAAATAAACAACTCAAAACTTGATTTTTACGAGAGCAGAATGAGCTAGCCACACTGGCATTTAGAATAAAATCTTGTTCTGACCTGCAGTGCTGAACAGATTTGATGGATTAGTCACTAGCTGAGAACTGATAATACAGTACCAAATTACTGTATTGGACATTCCTCCAAACACAGTGCATTATATTAAAATATATAAATCATCATTTGAAAGTAGAGCTCTCTCAGTGTTGTTAAAGACATGAGACTGTGATGTGCCCAGGTGCCTTGGTATTTCGGTACAAGCACACATGAATAAAAACATCATATGAGTCTTATCTGAAGCATTTTATTTCCTAATTGCCCTGGCAGTTCATGTCCTCCTCACAAGCACAGAAGAAGAAAATGTGAGTGAGTATCCTCTGCCTGCTCAAAAAGCAAAAAAAAATCCTCAGGTAGATTTTGTAAAAACAATGGCAAGATAACTATATTTTGTCTTCAGAGCCAGAATTTATATCCATGGAGGTCTGAACGCAAGAAAAAAAATAAAATAAAAAAATATACTGAAGCAGTTTTTGCTCACTGAAATTTACATATAATTCCTAAAAACATCAACGTGTTTTATGAACTTTAAGCAGCTTCACTACAGAATATCCTTAAAGAGGTAGGCAACAAGTAATAATGCTTAACTTCATTCAGTTATATAGTTAGGTGAAGTCACACGTAGAAAGATGTAGAAACATCCAATATCACGTACTAAATCAGTAGAATAGAGGAGTTTGTCAGCTTCAGATCTTAATAAAGGAAAGCTGCTGAAACAGTCAAGCTATCCCAAGCGATAAACTGCTGCAGATAGGAGTTGTGGAAATGACTAACTACTTGCTATCTGATTTTTTCTGTCTTCCATCCCATGGGGAAGGAAACTGGTATGCTCAGTGAGCTAAACAGTCCCTAGCTTAGAAGCGCAATTTCTGGGGAAACAGTCAAAACCCAGCTTCTGACAATTCCAAACCCAGCATTGCTGCTGCTGGCCCAAATACTCAATCTCTTTCACACACCTGCAATAAAGAAAGGATGTAAGATTTCTATCTTAGAGAGTGAAAACCCTTGGAATTACAACAAACAGGAATAGATTTAGTACCAAAGAACATATCTGAATGCAGCACGTACACGTGGATGGTACACTGAAATTTTTGCACACCTGCTGAGATGCTAGAGAGCTTCCATGTCCCGGATTTGGGGACACTACTGCATGTCCTATACAGCAGCCCAGGGCCAGTGCTCTAGAATTAAGGTTTCTCAAAGAGAAAACAACTCAGAAACAACCAGGGATACAGTCCTGACTGTCTCCATCCCCAAGCTCATGTATCTTCCCACACTTCTGCATCTTCAAGTGGAAATGAATATTCCCTACAGTGAGAAAAGTCAAACTTGAATCGAGGGCTTATACATTTTTAATAAATTTTTAATCCTTTTCATTAAAGGATTTCAAAGTGCTTTAGTTACCAGGGTAGGCTTTATCAGCAGTCCCAGTTTAGAGGCAAAGGGCCCAAAGGGGTTAGACAAACTGGTCCACATATATCAGGGTGCAAACTGCAGACTTAGTGACAGACTGCAGAGTTCTCATATCATCTACAATTATCTTGAATGACATTTCTCTCTCCTCCTTTGCCTTCTTCCATCAGTGTAATTACCCTCCCTCAACATCCAGGATTATTGCTTCTGTCTACTTTGTGGATATGGCAGGAATTAGGCAGAACAAAGAAGAAACAAATAGCTTTTAATATTCAAATCAGAAGTAAAGTGTCAAGGTGTCCAGTCTCTCCATCCTCCGAAGTCTACGGTATCATTTATTGCAAGCTTCTAGACAGCAAAATGAAAGCATTCTGTCTGGTTGTTTTTCTGATTGTTTCTAAGCTCCTAAAAGGTAAGGTTTTAATGGAGTCAAGGTTTTCAGTACTATTTTGCTAATGAAAGTGAATTGTTTTTTTTCATTTAGATTTTCTATGAAGAACAGAAAACAAATTCCCAATAGATCAATTTTTTGTCATTAGATACCATAAGCTGGTTCAGTTTCAAACTAGAGATGAAATAGAATTTTCTGTCCAGCAATCTCACTGCTTAGAGTCTCCTTTACATTCATTACAGCCTATTCCTATTTGTTCTCTGCCATAAGGCACATGTAATTGCAAGTCAGTAGCAAAAGATTTTGTTTTAAATAACTCCATCATGACAGTGGCAATACTATATGATCGGGTTCTGAGCCATAAAAGTCCGGAGATGAATGGAACAGGGTTGAAAGGTGTCATGTGTCTAGCAAAAGCTGGCAGATCTACTATCTGTACTTACTAAAGTTTTCTGAGCAAGGGTAGTGCCTTGTATTCTATCTGCATGGGCAAATTATTTGATACAGCACCATCGAGAGATCAATGACACTGGGAAAGCTGAAGGATAGTGGAGGAGCTGAGAGATAAACAAGGCAGTAACAAAGGCAAAGTACCAATAACTGTATGTCCTAGAAGGGGAACTCACAAAAAGAGGTCTTCAGAGTGTTCTTACAAATATTGCTGGACAGAAACGCTGTAGCTGTTTTCCAGACTGAACTGAAACAACAATGTTTTACAGAGCTGTAAGAAGTGTTGCAGCAATTGCCTACTGTTTAGGTAAAACAGGGGACTGTTTAGTGATACAGTGACAGCAGCTCACCCTGAAAAAGAAGGAGGAACATAAAGCCTTAAATGAAAAATTGGATGTCTGGATGGAAGTCCTAGTCTATGGAGAAAGTGCTCGCTTGTCATCCATTTACTGATTAACAGGAATTATCAGCCAAAATGAGACACAAAACACAAGAGTAGGGATTTGCTCTGCAGTGTTCCAGTGGTATGACTTTGAATTGGATCACGTGTGCAGCAATTAGTGGAAACAGAAGATGGAAGGAGACTAAATATCAAGTAGAAATACTGGGGAAGAAGGTAGAGGAATGCTGTCTTTAATACGACTGGAGATAAATTCTGGGGGGAAAAAAGTCATTAAAGCTAAACAGCTCTGTTGGCATGTCAGCAAGCCAATACAAATCAATAAGAAGAAAGCACACCTGGAAATGAAAACAAAGCTTCTGTATAGCAGAGGAATGAGGTTGAGCAATAACATTTTGGCAAAGTAATGAGAAGCAAGAATGGAATCTCAGCTTCCTTTTAAAGGGGTTATTTAAATTTGAAATGGAATTACAACTGAGATGTCAGGGAAGTGAATAAGATGACCAATTATATACTGTCCCTTCTACATTTGGTTTGTTTCAGTTCTGCAAGCAGATGAATCCTTCCTATTCCTGGTACAGAGTATCTCTTCTTTGTCACAGAGACAACGTGTTAGAGCCATGTGTTACTAATGTTACCCTTGGCCATTGCAACGCTTAAAAGGTAATCCTGTCATAGGGGGGTTGCTCTTGGGCACTTCTGAAGCCCAGCAATTCACAGGAAAAAAAACAAACAAAAAAAAAAACACAGAAGTGTCCAGAGTATTTGATGCAGGGACTTCTATTAAGAGGCTTCCTTTAGCATGAGGACATTTTCCAGAGAAACATCATGTACATAACAACCCCCTAAAAACTATTCAGCTGGTACAGTTGTTCTGTCACTGCATAACTTTCCTTTATTTTTGTCCTTTTTAAAAGCATCTAGTTCCACTGTAGCTGTACTTGGACTTGCACAGAACAGCACACACAAGCAATCGAACAGGAAACCAAGCAAAGGAGTTGCTTGTTCAAGTGCTGTGGTTCCTGTCCTGTGTGGACAAGGTGGCAGTGCCTTTTGTGTCTTCTGCTAGGCTGTGAAAAAAACGGGAAGGCTGGGGGTAAGGCAGTCAAACCTGTATTATTCCTGTCATTATATCAGGTTAACTCTCAGCATAGATTTAAATCCTCATAAAACATGAGCAATCAATTTTTATTTTTTAATTATCATGACAAACTGGGGGAAGTTACTCTTCTAAGATGGCACAGAGACTACCTCCACAACAATCTAAGGCTATGGAGAATTGCATGCACAGCCAAAGAGCCCATGGCTATTAACCATGGTATGCAGCTCAATAGACCCATTGTAAGAGAGCTGCAAAACACAAACTGAGTGCTTCTGCTGCTGAAAAGGAAAGCCCAGTTTGCAGTCAAAATTGCAGTAAAACTATAGTCAAACATTTAGTCACCTAAGAGCCGTTCAGGTCTTCAGTGAAGGAAGAAGATGCCATAGGCAAGTTGCTGCAAAGAAACAAATCCAGTGAATGAATAAAGAATTGCCAAGCAGTAAGAAGAAAGAATACTCTTGTATACAAGGGTCATGGTCCAGTGGACAGGGTGGCATGGGAGAAATAGACCACATGGGGTGTCCGGGACTGCTCAATCTCCTGCCGTCACCAGAAGCTCATGTGAGGCTCCCTACCAAAAGCAGTGCGCAGATCTCTGGATAGTAGATAGCCCTGGTGTGCTCCCTTTTGTACAAAAGTTTAGTTTCTTTCTTTTTGTGTGCAGTGGTTTAAAACCATTCGTACCCTACCTACCTTACATGGTTGCTGCAAAGTTAAGTACCTGAGAAGACTACGAGGGACCCTGTACCACTAATTACAATATTAATAATATATACTGACAGGAGTTGGACTTTTTTTTTTTTTTTAAACATGTCCTTAATTATTTTTGGATAACTGAAGGATCTACACAAGGCCCCCTTCATTTCTGTTTAAAAAGGTAAGCCTTTGAGATAATTGAAGCACACTAATCTTCTCTAATTATCTGAACCTCCCATCCTCCCACTACCAAATCCTGCTTGCCCGGCCAGTTATCCATGCAGGAAACAAACAAGACTTCAACCACACAGACCCTACTTGTATCCCCATCACAGCTGCAGTGAAGAACAAGCTGATGAATGAGGAGAAATACTGACGAGAAGCAGAGAGGTTCATTAACCTCTTCAACAAAGAACAACGAACACTAGGTTTTATTAGGGAGAGCAGGATAGCTTAAGAATCAGCACTCCTTCCTGCAAAATATAATTCAATTGTGATCAACAGCCCTAGTGTATTTATCCAGCAGTGACTAAATTAGCCACTACTAGTCTGAAGAGAGTAGTTCCCTGAAAATATCACTTCAAGGCTCAACCAGAATCAAATAGGCAACTTCAGGAATTATTAGACAAGAAATAAAAAAAAAAAATCAGGAAATATAGTTGTGATGTCATTGTGGGCCTGTCTTTCCCTTCACTTATTCCCTGAAATCTCAACATGGATATGAAAGAGCTAGGAAAGTCTCTGATGAAGAGACCAAAAATGATCAGCCAAATGGCAGACCTGGAGAGCTCAAATAGGCTGGAATTCTTCATCCTGGTAAAGAGAAGACAGAAATAGATTTTTAATAAGGTAATATGAAATGATGAATTGCTGGGATAGGATGGTAATTATTTTTCATTATTATTCTTGTTTCAATATTTTCATTATTTTTTGTATGCCAAAAACTAGAAACACACAGTAGTGTGTTTCTGACAACTTTTAAAACACAATTTTTTCTTAAATGATAAGATTATTAAATTGTGAGACTCAGATATATAAACACCATTGATCAATATCAAAGGATTCTAAAAACAATGAGACAAATTCTTGGAAGAAGGTCTCATTAAAAGCTATTAAACAAGATGATGCTGATGGAACTTCCATTAGGGAAGTTTCTCAGCTACAGATTACCATAAGTTGGGATAATAAATAATATTATTAAGGAAAACAGTATTTCATACTTTTTTTTTTTTTTTTTTTTTTTTTTTTAAGAGCTATGATCATCGGCAGATCTCCTGGTCTGATCCAATACAATCATTCTATGTTTGAATGATGTCCAGCTGTTTTTGGAAGCCACTGAAGAAACCAGTGAAGATTATAGAACTGCAGCATCAAACTCCTGCCTTGGTTTCCGATTTGTGCTACCCATGGAGTACCCAGCTGCAAGCCTGCAAATGATATGAGTTATTATTTTGAAGATTGTTGTTCTAGCTGGTTACCAAATCTTTACCTTATCTCTTTTCTGAATTTACATTACTCAGATATTCAGAGTTTCTTTTACTATAGTCTTACATCTCGTATCAGTGAGAACAATGAAGAACTCTTCAGCATTATTTGTACAGATGATAAAAGAAAAAACTGTCATGAGATTCATCCAAATGAAAGACCTAATTCACACAACGTAATTTTTAAGTCAGAACACATATCTGGACCTTAAGATGCACAACTGGCCTGCTAGCTGAGGCTAACTACTAAGGGAATGCTGAAAACAATAACTGGAGGCAGAGTATTTTTAAGACTTGTCTGAATTTCCCCAGGAGGGAAATCAAAACATGACAAGTCACCAAAGTGTACTGCCTTATCTATTAGTTCATCCGGATGATAAGACTACAAAATCTTTGCTGCCTGCTTGCATTTGTTCTTGTAACATGTCATGGTTTTAGCATTCATAAGATCATTCAGGCTTACAGAAGCCTCATGAAATATTAAAATGTTTATGAAACCCCTTTCTGTGCTTTAAGCAGCAACAATGAGTTCTGAGCGTACAGAAAAAATAGGTTCCGTGTCTCAGGAGAAAACTCTGTTGCAGTTAAATGACGGGTCTCTAAGCCATCGTATGATTAATCAGAGAAGTAATTTTTATGACAGTTAGCACTGCTTTCACCACTCTTCCTCTCTTGGCATGTGTTTAGAAGCTGTATCTGGACTCAGAGGTACCAATAAGCTAAAAAGCATGCTTCTATTTCAAGGAATTGTCTCTCCAAAATCATTTTGTCCCTACAAGTAGAGCATTCAAGCTGTATATCATGAGATTAAGGTATAAAAATGCATGCCATTTTGCTCAAAGTAGGAGAAGAACTCCACCATACCTGGTTTCGCAACATGAACTGCTTTATGGCAAGCCATCAGGGATAGAGTTAAAAAAAAACAAACACACAACAAACAAGAACACAGCAGAAAAGAGTTCTGCTTAATGTGAAGGGCCTCAGATGTGAGGAGAATACGTGAGGATCAGCTTGCTGAGATGTGCACCTAGAATGGGACCATTTCAGAGGTAGAGATGTGAAACCACAGGGATAAACAGAGCTCTACAGAGAAGTGGCACACTTGTATACCCCAGAGGTTTCATGGCAATATCTATACTCCTTACAAACCTCCTTGAAATCTCAGACAAATACAGAAATTCAGACAGAAAGAGCAAGCCTTCATCCCATGCACTTTTCCTCAGCATATTTCTGGTCCTCTCTGCTACAGAAATGCTGTTTGCACTGTGTGCAAGGCTCAGGCTTCCATTCCCTGCTCAGTTCAGGCTCTGTTAGCTACAGCTTTGCCAGAGTCAAAAAAAAAAAAAAAAAAAAAATCAAGTTTAGTCGGAGGTGCGTGAGGTACTACACGATCCCATTTTATCACCACTACATACCTGTTAGCCACATACTTTATCTACATGATGAAGTTAGATTCTAATACCTGTCCAGATGATAACCAAGAATTTTTTTTTGCCTTTATTTCCATCAGCTCTTCTTATCAAATTTCCTCTTCAACTGAAGAGTTAATCTTACTGGGTATTGCCCATTGAATATTTAGATTCCGAGACAAAGCCAAGCCGAAAAGTGCACGCTCTGCACTTGGTTTGATCATCCCCTACCCACTTGCTGATATGGTGGACTAGCGGTACTCTCACAAGCATGATGTGGTGCATACACAACAGCAAGTGCCCTGCAGGCACCCCTGGGCTGAGCAGCAATGCTCAGAACAGCACTTTAACAAGGCACCAGAAGACCGCTTAATCCAATGTTGCAGCCCTTTGGGATGACCACAGGAAGGCTCCAATTACTTTTTTCTTTTTTAACAGCCTTAAAAAGATTTTATTCTTTAGAAAGGCAGAGCTCGCATCTTTCAGTAACAGCTTGGGAAGTGTGGGTTTGTAAGCCTCCTAACAATGTGCTGTTTGTTACAAACACATTAAACCACAGCATCAGATTCCAACACTGTAGCATGTCTTCAGCCACGTAGCCTGCTCTGCACTAGACCATAACAAGAACAGTCTGGGATTTCCCCACCTTGTAGCTAAGCATAGGGTCTAATTGCTCATGTTAACCCAGCCACACGTTTCCCAGAAATACACAGTCCAGCATGTGTTAGCAGTGGTTATTCAATCCAATGATAAACTCCATGTATCAACTAGTCAAGATTGAATATTGGGAAGAATTTCTTAAGAGTGATTAGGCATTGGAACCAGCTGCCCAGGGAGGCAGTACAGTCCCCCTCCCTAGTGGTATTTAGGGGGTGCACAGATGTGGTGTTTGGGAACATGGTTTAGCGGTGGACTTGATCTTAGAGGTCCTCTCCAACCTAAATGATTCTGAGAGGAAGTCACTGCAGGAAAGAGGGTGCAGTCTTTTTGCATCCACTATCCCCTGCTCTTATCCAGGTCTAAAGCTCCAAGACCAGCTTCCCAGGAAAGTACATTACAATCAGTAAATTAAAGGGCATTTTATGGCATGGGTCTCCTTCAGTCCCTCCTGCAGGAGTTATCCTTTTTTGTACAAAACACTGGAATATTTATGACTAGCCTAATGGAGAAGAGATGATGCAGTGACTTTCTGGATACGTCTCAGTTGGCAGGAGGGAAATAGAGCTCTAGCTCCGGCTCAAAATGAATAGTTCAGAGCTCTGCATGAAATGGAGCAGCATTTGGAGCTTTGAAATGTCCTGCTAAAATGTCCTGCTTCCCCCACTCAGTGGAGCATTGCTTGATGGCTTAGCTGCTCTCCAGGTAGGACTTGCATGTCCCGACTCTTTCACCATGGGTGACCACTCTAACCAGTTGCTTAAATACGCAAAAGAAAGGTTAAAAAAGAACTGGTTATTTTCATAAATCTAACATTTGATATTTTTCCAGCTGCATGTATTTAGTGATTATATCCAGAATTTGTAGACAGGTCCAAGAAAGGATAGATTTCTTTCTTCAGCAAATAAATTATTCTGGAGAGAAGCAGCCAAAGAACAGAGAGCTATAATTTAGACCACAGTTTCTCCATGGCAAGGATGAATGAACTGTTCTCTTTATCTAGTGTGGAACTCCAGGAGAGTCAGAATCTTTTATCATCCTCAGGCAATACTCTCAAGGAAAGAATTAACAACATTTATTAGTTTACAATCAAACAACTGGAATGTTATTGGATAAAATTCCCAACCAATGTAAAAGGCATTGGAAAAACCTCAGTGGCAGGGGTTGTTGCTCTGATGCCGTGAGCTCTTCTCAGCCCCAGTGAAGTGCCATGACAACAGCTTACATGTGTGCAAACCTCCCATGGCTCGTACCTCTGCAAGCATGTCCCCCGTGTCACACTGTGCCTGCTTGTACCTCATTTGGAGCAACCTCAAATAACTCCACGTGATGTGGCGTGGTGCTGCACAGATGGTCCTCAACACACCACACCGCACTTCGGGGGTTTTTAGTCTTCAACTGAATAGCTCTGGTGGGATCTATGTAGAAGTAGGATTCCAGGAACCTTTGTGGATCTGAGCCCAGGAAATTTTAAAGTTATCAATAGAAATTGATGACAGCATGCAAGAGAGTTAACGCTTCTGGGGAAGGAGGTAATCGTCCATTCAGCTCTTTCCTTCCTGTCTCATTAGAGCTGCCCAAGGGTTATCAAACCTGTTGCGTTTCAATTAAGGCCTTCAAAATACAGCCTTGTAAATTCAAACTCAATCAACCCAACCAGTAACAGCTTGCAAAATCAAATACAACAAGTTCAGCTCTAGATCATGTTTTAGCCTTTTTAAGGTTAAAACAAAACACATCAGAATGGTAAATATCATCTTGGCTGCTTTTTAGAAGCTAGAAAATCAAATATCTTCTGCTGGTGAATTTGTCATATTTGATTCGAAAAGCACTGATTTTTCTCTTCTGTGCTTCTTTTCTAAATGAATATAAATTCATTTACATTACATATGTAATATATACAGCCTCCTTTCAAAGAAGGCTATTTGTCAATGGTACATTAGCTAGGATTTAAGCTGCCAGCACAACTGACACAAAAATAGAACAACTGCAATATAGAACTCCACGCAGCTCATTGCAGATGCTGAAACCTGCTAATGACATACAGCCAGTTACAGAGCAACTGCAATATTGTCAGGGGCTGTGTGACCAAAATATATATGCGTACACAAGTGCAGTGTTTTCTTCAAAATCGCATTTACTTCCTCAAATGCTCAAGGGAACTTTCTGAACATTAATCAATTCCTACCCCCATTTCTTCCCTGCCCTTTGAGTGGGCACTAGCATGAAAAACGTGGAAAGAGTGAAGAAATTGGATTTTGGTTTTATGCCCTTATATAGAAATGGAAATTAAGTTCTCAAGAAGTGAACTGCCTAAACCATGGTTCCAAACTGGAAACATTGCTACAGCACCTCACAGCAGCCGTACCTGAAGCGAGTCACTCTGCTGCTGATTGCTGCAGTCCAACCCCTGCCGTGCACAAACAGGCAGCGACCTTCTGGGTCAGGCAAACTCGCATCCCACTGACGTTCCTGGCTGAGCAGCACCATGGAGGACATAGCCGAGTTGATGCCAACCCCACAGGGAAACTCACTTCTCCAAACACTCTGAAGCAAGCATTCAAATCAATACTCTTATGAAATATGACAATTTTATACCCAAATTTTGGAAGCTAGTTTTGCTCTCCAAACAAGCTTTACCCTTCCCCTAGACATAAAGAGAATTTTAAAAAAGCATCTTCTGATCCAGTTTCTTATCGCTCAGACTTCAGTAACAGTTAAACATCACGGGAATGAGAGAAGGTGCTGAAGAAAACCTTATATTCCAGGTGAGTGGACAGATCATGGCAGGGGAGAGGAGACAACTTGTTCCCTCACTTCATCTTTAGCAGATATCTACCTATATCTACCTGTGCATTTATTATGTTAAAAATAAAACTAAGGGGGGGGGAGGGAAGGGCAGCGTATTAGACTATTGCAAAATTCTACAGAGGGGGCAACAAAAAATAATATCCAAAAATATATTTAATTAACTATCAATTGAGACTGAGGGTCCAGAAGATTCACCTAGGGTGTGATGAAACTCTTTACCTAAAACAAGTACAGGAAAAGATACAGAGGCTAAAAATAAATACAGGTCTCATGTCCAAGCATTATATATGGGTCCAGGCCTCAAGCTGTCAGAGCAGTAAGTGTTCTTTGTTGCTTGAGATCTGGCATAAGTATCTGAAGGGCCTGATTCTTCACAATCCCATGCTCTCCCTGTTCTGGGAGCATGGTCCTCACTTCGTGTCTGTCCTGCTCCCAGTCACGTCACTCCCAGTGATTTCCAGGCATTGTGGTGTCCTGTTGCCATCCTGTACAACTGTGTGAATGCTCACACAAAGTGATCCAGTATCCAGGTTTGGGCCATATGACAACGTTTTGATTTACATGCCAATAAGCAATTGCATACACAGTTGTACTAAACTTTATCTATTAGATCATTAATGGAGATCCACGTTAATGTACTAATTATCTTATTGCCTACCCCTTTCTATCACAAAGATTATATACAGAGTGCTTGAGGCTCTGGATTTCAGAAGAAATCCTTGATTAAGAGCAACTCACAACCCTTAATTAATTAGCAAACATCCAAGCACAACATCGTTGAACTCTCAGGAGAATTAGTGCAAGAGATCTGAGACATTAGTTAGTGCATTTCAGAATCAGACAAGACAAGAGCACATCAAGAGAGGAACAAAAAATGATTTTCTAAAGACATAATATATAATCACTATTCCATGCAAAAAAAAAAAAAAAAAAAATCGGATGCAAAAGTACCAGTCCTAATTTCATCAATGTGTTCTTAATGGCTTAAGAACACTGACAAAAGAGTCTGCTTTACACAGCCGTACTCAGTAATCCTTGCTAAATCACTTAGCTCTAGTCTACACATTTATATAAGCTACCCACCTAATGAAACAGCAGTGAGGATTCATTAATTTTTCAACTGTTTGGAAATCCTTCAGTGAAAGGAGGAAGTTTCCTTGTAGTACTTCAGCCCTGCTAATTCCAGCCTGGCTCAGAAACGTTTTGTTTTGTGTACTGTGTTTTCCTCAAAGAGCCTTAATTAAGTAAGGAAATCTCAGAAGGAGACTGTATCAATTTAACCTGTGGTAATAGCTGAATTCCCATTATTTTTTATACTGTCTAAAATGAGATATGGAAGTGACATTCACAGTAAAGTTCTATTCCTATTCTAGGCCACTTTTAGTGGAATTTCTTAACATCTGTTGGCGTTAAAAAGACTAGAAGAATCAAAAATCTTTTTTCCCCCACCCCCAAGACCATTCTCAAGGGTTACCACTTGGATACATTTATGGAAACCACCCCTCAGAAGGTTATTTCTTGCTAAGAATGAAGGGCAGAAGAGACCTCCCTGCTGATTTGAAGTGTATAACATCACTAGGCTACCAAATATTGGCCAGTTCAAATCCTGTTTGTTATCCATGGCCTGACATAAGTTCAGCAGATAAAGTCTGTTTGAACTAAAAATTAAGTACAGCTTCTGCACAGTTTAATATCCAACATGTTTTTGTGACACTGGCTTGACTGTTAATTCCTTCTTGGTTCCTGGGAGCTTTATTAATTTGCTTTCACCAAAGTCTGTCACTCATGCGCATGGAAAAAATTACCTGCTAATATTTTTACATTCAGTCCCATCTTACTAACATCCCATTTTTTGCATTGCTTTTTCAGAACTAGCTTTTGATGTAAAGTAATAAAAGCATTTAAGCAGGTTCAAGTCCCACCATATACAAAACAGAACTTCAGCAACACCCCTTTTTCTAAGGAATCTCCTAATCTAAATTTTGAGTCATAAGCAAATAGTGGGGAAAAAAAAAAAAAAAGTCAAAAGAAACTTAGTTGTTCAGAAAAGGCCTATGTTCCTCACAGGCCAGTTATGCTTCCACTAACAGGAGACTTTGGAAGGAAATAACGCATTTTGAGCGGCTCGTAAAGAGAAATCTGTAATGCTCACACAAGAATGCACACTCAATCACCAGTGTGTGCCACTGCTGATCTTTGCATGCACAGGTAGCCTGGGCTGAACTTCCATTTTTTGCTGACAGAAGTTCATTTGCCAATTCTCTAATAAATTCATATAGGAAAAAAAAAGTTCTTTGTGTCTGCTTAATCCTATCAGAACCACAATATAGATACAGAAGTGAGAAGTCAGTCCTTCCCCCCTCCCAAAATGTAGTTACATCATTTCATATACTACGCAGAAGAATACATGGTCCACAGAGGAGAATGAGAGAAGCTAGGTTCATTTTATTTTTTTATTTTTTTTAAGTTTGGATTGAAATTTTTCATGGAGTATATCTATGGATTTTAACCTCCCATTGTCTAGCTATGCATAATCCTTAATATCTTTGACTGTGTGCCATAGAATGAAATTGTTCAATAATTCTGTTTAACTTGGCAAAAAAAATCTCACAACACTTCAAACAATAATTATGTTAGAGGCACAGGGGATAATTGGACTCATAGCCTCTCAGTGCCTTAAAATCATATCATAAGGCAGTTGCCGACTCACAGACTTCTTCTTAAGACAGTAAAAGAAGTCCTGACCTAGGCTTTTCTCCTAGCCTGACCTTCAAAAAAGACGATCAAGTTGCCACCAGATAAGACCAAGATACAATTCAAGGATGCAACTATCCAAAAATAGGATTAGAACTTTTTCCACGTGCTCTGAAGAGGAGCCTCTTCAGAAGCTG
This sequence comes from Netta rufina, assembly GCF_964035555.1. Lineage (NCBI taxonomy): Eukaryota > Metazoa > Chordata > Aves > Anseriformes > Anatidae > Netta > Netta rufina. The sequence goes on from NC_140125.1 coordinate 18,710,601, forward strand.
CTTAAGCAATAGAGAAGCCAGTCTATACACTCCAGGAGCTGTAATTATGCATCTTTTTTCCAGAGTTAAAAGTAATATTTGAGAGCTGTTATTGTGCCAGATAAGAAAAGAGAAAGTGATCGTACAAAATGATCTGTCTTCATATTGAAGGTCACAGACCACTGTTGGGATGTCCACATGCATATCATATGAGGAAGATGTATCCCCTTGTTCATGAACACAGAACATTTCAGAGAGTTCAGAAAAAAAGTCAACCATGACTATAGTTATGCAAACCAGACCAATAAATAAATGGCACCCTGAAGGAAACGTCTCCTGCAAGGAGCAGATTTAGGCTTAACTTCAAGAAGCCCTATACAAGTTTACCTCATAAGGCTGGTTATATCAATCTCTAGAGACTTCAGTCTAGGTCATGTATACATGCTTCAACAGATGGGGGGGGAAGACAAGGGCAGAGAGCAGTCTGATAGTTTTATACATTATATGCATATAACATACATCCCTTAAGATTTTCCATTGATGCTTTAGAAGTTTTTCATCTGATTAATGAATTATACACTGCATTTATAAATTAATGTCTAATAGTTAGGCCCAAAAAATTCCTGGACTAATATATTATTTAAAAGCATGTAGAAAGATTAGAAACTTGGTTAATTCACCACTATCTAGCTTAGGACTCCAATTTTCTTAGATGAATTCAGCACATGAAGAAGCAATTGGACACATGAGGACAAGCTTTCAGATGTTTTAGTCTTTAAAGCTAATCTATTAGAACATCTATGTAAAATGGGGAATGAAGTATAAATCATACTTCAAAATGGGGAAACAGGAACTAGAATCTTCTGTTATCAGAGACAGAACCTGAGAAACATTTCACAAAGTCTTGAGTGTCCAAAATAGATGTTATCTGTAATGGACGGAAGCAACATACATGGCTGCAGAGACCTTCCAGGTTCTTTACTTTCAGACACAGTACAAGCTGTCCATATTCTCATACTCTGTCACAAATGAGATGTCAGATTTGGCTCAGCAAAAATGGGTGGTGAAGAACATTGTGCCATGATTATACACAAAGGACAAACTACCTGAGAGGCATACATACTACGTAAAATTTCTTCCCTTCTGAAGAGACGGATTCTGTCCCTACCGTTCATGGATGGGAATTTCAGACAGCTATAGCAGATAGAAAACTGATTTCTTTTTCTAAACCAGAATATTTGATGCATTTTAATCTCATTAGCACCTGCAGTTATCAGATATCCCTAACAGAAATGTTTTTACACTTTCACGCTATTCCAACCATTTAAACAAACAAAGCAAATTGAAAAACAAAACAAAAAAACATGAACAGGAATTGATTAAATTAATGTTGTCAAATTCTTCGACTACCTTCACTTTCCAAAAAGATACTGATCAAAAGTGTTCAAAGATTTAACAGTGATAGAGAAATCGAGCTTACAGTTTACATAAACTGTGCAGGTTTTACTTACTGAACGAGCAATTGCTTCCAATCAATAGTTTAATTTAGAATTGGTGGCAACCTTTCAGAAGTCCAAAGGATGGAAAGGGTTGCTTGGCAAAACTTTTCCTACTGCGAGGCTCTTGTAAGTAGTGACACTTCGTTATCATGCATCAGTCTTTTGCAGAGGTTGTATCTTCCTTTTTCATCGTTCCTTTGATCTAAATGTTAGCTCCATCTATACCAATTCAATACAAGTGCATACAGTCGCCTATCAATTTCTTTAGAATTCAAGGTTTCACACAATAAAATAGCTTAGTATGCTTATTCCTTTGGGAGAATAATATGTCCTACCTGAAACATAACTCAAGTGTCTTAGTAGATGGTCAGCAAGTCTCTTCAGTGAAGGTTGAAAACTGCAAAAACGTTAGAATTGGAAACTTTTGTCCAACCTTTTCTAGAGGCAGTGTGATCTGAGCTTCAATAATATTAGAGAACTACAAGATGCCTTTTCGAAGTACTGCATTTAAATGAATTATTTCAGTAACTTTTACACCGTGTCATGTACCACAACATACTAGCTGCTACACATGCTACTCATTCAGGAGTTACTACTCTATATTCACAACACACTGCATATATACTGCAGTTCAATTATTTCAATTTATTGCCAGCTTTGAAGGGAAAACATTCTTCCCTGAATCCCACTACTCAATAACAGTTGCATGTACAGACCAACAATAACTGTTCCAAAGAGAGAAGCAACTCTAAAGCGAGGTCAATGAACCACTGAATAAGTTTACTTAGTAATTGCTAGGAGCTCTTCACACCTCAGAGTTTTACGCAACTGCACCATGCCTTATATCTTACTCAAATGCATCCATTAAGTTTCACAAGCTCTGCATTTTAGGACACTGCCACACAGAAGGAGCAGAGAGATTTATTTCAGCATTTGCTGTATAACCAACCATCACTGTCTTGAATTCAGCTGTCCCTAAGTTAGAAAGTGGTAGGATACTGTTAAACCAAAATCAATGGTCAAGCTTCACATATTACTTATGTTTTACTTTTTCCAGAGCTCTGATTATAAAAAGTAGCACAGAAAAAGCAGAAGTGCATCTCCTGCTTTATACTATTTTTTCTGCTTTGCTATCTTCCCAGTTCCTTGCAGTGTTGTACTGTAACCTCATGGAAAGTGGATGAATTTCTGCAGGGAGGTGACGCAGTCACCATGTTTCTCTTTTGTTGGACAGAAATACTGTGTGCACTCTTCTCTCATTCCAGAAAAGTACTCATTGACAGGAAACAAACAACAGCTTAAATCCAGACTAGGTCAGGAATATCTATAAACAATTGACTTCTGACAGGTGCTAAATGGCGTGTTTAATATTTAACACTAGGCTGAGTGAGAAGTCTAACAGGCTTGCTTGCCAGGACCATCATAACCACAGCTTGCACTCTCAGGTCACACAGTCTTTGGACCCTTCTAAGAGTGATCCAATTCCTTTTTACTCTTCAAAAGCAGTCTTATATAAGCAAGAATGAAATTTCAGAGGCAGGAGCTGGTCATGTCACCATCTGCATTACAGCTCCTCAACATGAGTCCTGGCTTTCAGACCTTGAGGTGCTTCAGAACTTTTGAAATTGTTTTGTGCTATTTGATCAATCATAAACTGGTATTGATGAATGGTCAATGCAAGCATTTTACTAATATCCCAGACAGTGAAATTTATCCACCAGCTTCTTGACTGTTATTTTTAAAATCTGTTGCATGCAGTCACCAGAGATCTGGAAATACAGTAATTTGTTAGAGCTATAGACAGAGTTTTGTACAATTGATAAAGAAAAGGAGAGATGAGCAATGTGAAGTGAAAGAATAGTTTATTGAAAGCAATACTCCAGATGCAGCCAGAACAGTCATCTGGGAGACATAAAACCATGATGTATGGAATAATGTCTTTGTGTTCCTCCCAAAGGATGTAAAAATACAATAAAACTTATAATTAGTACAAACAGAAATGAGGTTAAATTCACAAGCATATATTGCCAGAAAGATTCTCATTGAATGAAAGAAAAACTTATGCAGGCAGGATTTCAGCTAACAAAAATGCTATTTGCTTATCAGAATTATAAGATAGAGAGAACGACAGAACCATTACATTCACATGAAGGTTTCTAAAATTAATTTTTGTTCACGTAATGAACTGCAAGGTTGCCAACACCAACTCCATATACTTTGGAGCCATATACTTCTCTCATGCTAAGTTCCAATTCTCCTAAAGACAACTCTTTTTTTCTTGCTCTAAACACGCTATTTTAATGTTCCTCATTGATCAGTTGAATCTTTGACTAGGGGACCTTCCTGAAGGAGTTGAAGGGGAAAAAAAGGAAGTACAGAAGCACAAGATAATTTACATAAGTGCATTGCAATTATGTCTCCTTAATTATGCATGCAACTGGCTCTATTTTAAGACACAGGACTGCATTGCACACTCAAGCACTAAGGGTACCTGTCAGTCCATGTGTCAGGAGTTCTTTTTAACATCCTTAACATTCCTTTAACATTCTCACCCACCTGCCTGAGAGTCACTAGCAGCAAACAAAAAAGAGAATCAGTTAGGTTTGCGTTGTCAGACTGCTGCTGGTGCCTCAGCATATTTCTCTCACTTCAAGCTTTTTTTCTACTGCCTGTATTCAAAGTAGTAAGTCAATTTACTCTAAGTTACTCCATAAACTTTCCATTCCCTATCAAACTAAGCAACCTCATTTTCAAAGACAAATATGCAGAGTCGTGCAAATCTAAGCTGTCAGTTATAAACAAGCTGAAATAGTGCAAAAAAATGTATTCCAATGTGTCTATATTAACACTGCTTTAAGATGAGGCTATGTTAAACTTTAGTCTCCTCACAAATGACACTGATGTACATTTTTTTCTTTTCCTCAGGGAGATCCTCAGTACATACCTGGACAAATAATTGTGCTATGTTTGTCCAGCTTTCAGAGCACCAGAGAACCTTAACTTTGGTAAAAAACACACCTCACCCTACTACACCAGCGTTATGTTGGAAATGCTCAGCAGTCAGGATCTTTCAGAACAGAATAGGCCAGTTGGAAGGGATCTACAAGGATCATGTAGTTCACCTGCCAGATGCAAGACAGCACCCAGAAAACTGTGCCACCTTCAGCTGCACAGACCATGGCCATAAAACAGAATCACAGTAAGTCTGAAGCTTATTAACAAGAACTGCCTCTACTAACTCCACAGACCAGAAAAGAAACAAAGATCAAGGCAGAAACACTTTCCCACCTGGCAGGTTACCCCTATACCATCACATCTGCTCACAAACTTTCTTACATGGATGCCTGTGTTGTTCACTGTCCTCTGGTCCTGTAGAAGTCACGGGAGTTGACAACATACCTCATAAAGACATTAATCTCCAGACCTCAGTACTGAAAAGCAGTCATAAAAACGCGACATATGGTCAATAAGTCTGGTAAAGGTTATACACAGCTAAAATAATTCAAATAATGGGCTATTTCATGATCTGACACCCAATTTAGCTAGGAGTCAAGATCTTTTCACGTAGATTTCCTTTGCATGAACTTTTTTATTGAAATTTTCAGTACTCTGCTCCCATTTTGCTAAATATAGCCTATGCCTAGGAAGTGAACTTGCATGATAGTCCAGCATAAATTAACAGCAAGGCACCATTAAATCATAGAATGGCTTGGGTTGGAAGCGACCATAAAGACCATCTATTTCCAACCTGCCTGCCATGAGCAGGGATGCCACCCACTGGATCAGGTTGCCCAGGACCTCATCCAATCTGGTTCTGAACACCTTCTGGGAATGGGGCATCCACAGCTTCTCTGGACAACCTGGTCCAGTGCTTTACCATCCTCTGAGTGAGGAACTTCCTCCTAAAATGTAAAGTTGTGCACTATGATGCAGTTACTCCACCATAGAAGGCCACCAGACTGGTCAGGCATGACTTGCCCTTGGTGGATCAATTTCTTGTCATGCACATGACTTGACATTGCTTCCAGGAGGATCTTTTCCGTGATCTTGCCAGGCACAGTGGTGACGCTCACTGGTCTGTAGTTCCCTGGGTCTTCCTTTCTACCCTTTTTAAAAATGGGAGTGATGTTTCCCTTTTTCCAGTCACCAGGGACTTAACCTGACTTCCAGCACTTTTCAAATGTGATGGAGTGGCCCAGCATCTACACCAGCCAGCTCCCTCAGCACCCCAGGATGCATGGCATCCTACCACCCCTACCGCAGGGCCCAGTGACACCATCACCTTCTCTCTACTCTTCCTCTCCTCACCTGCCTCTCCTAAACAAGAGAAGAAATTGAAACACTCTTGTAGTGACTGAAAAACTGCCTCCACCAGAGGTAACATTTTTGGTGGGAACTAGTTTTTAAAACCACTGTGAAATTCAATTAGAGCAAGCAGATAATGGTCACTGTCCTTTCTTAACACCGGAGCTTATTTTAACTTCAAATATCATTGTTTGCATTTCATTTAAACTAGGGCACATGAAGCTATGTATTTAACTTCTAATTCATGCTCAAACCAACGCACAGTCAATGCTGAAAGTGACAAAACAAAACAATAGGTCCTAAGATCACACTACTACGTCACTATAGGCTCCAACCACACAGTTATATAGGACCTTAGAAACAGCACTTTGCTTTGTAACACATATAACAAACATGACTTTACCTAGTTTTGAATTTTTGCTTGGGATCCTGCTGTGAAAAAAGTGTTCTCCCTGCCTTTGGTATTATATCCTACAGAGAAACAGGGAAAAGAGTGATGATGTATCCATCTGGGATAAATTAATTTTGATCACTATAAATTAATATAGTGCATATACCATATAGGTCAATCATTGCTATGACATTCACCGTAAAAAGTCATTCATTGACATAAAAACAAAAGGCTGCAGAAAAACAATACACAGACTTATCAAGCACCTGGTTCTAACAGCTATTCTTAAAGCAAAGGATAAGGGATAGAGTTCAGTAGATTATGAAACCATACAAAACCCAGTCATTTGTGTAGATAAGATTTATCAAATAGCTAGGACACTCCACATGATCTTTTAAGTTATTCCATAATGACATTGACAGATGAAATGCTTGAATGCCTGGTTCCTTTGCCCATAACACTGCCAACACTCCAAGATTTATCAAAACGACAATTCAAAGCTACTTGCCCCTAATTATTATAGAAGAGCCAGTTGGATTTCACATAAAATATCTAAAATGATTGATGAAAGACTCTGGAGAGGCAGTCTCCATTGCTTTCATCGTATGCATTGAGCTGAAGTGTTAGAGACACTTAGAATACAACACACTTCAATAAAGTTGTTGATAAAACGTGCCTTATTTTTTGCTACTAACAACCAAGATTTTCTATTCCTGTGAAAAGTAGACGTATCTGAAAGAATTTCTGAGGAGAAAAACAGGAGGGTTGGTTACAGATGAGGGCTAGACTGTAGAAACCAAAAAAAAAAAAAGTAGTGTTTAATACTAAAGGTCTCCCACACTTCTCGGAATGTCAAAAGAAAATGGTGAATATCTTCCAACATTCATTTTTCTCTATAAGTTTCCAGACCAGACCTATCAAAAAAGTCACAATTTGCTAAGATTTTGGCCACATGCAGTACAAAAGGTAACATCTGATACCACTGGAATCCACTCTTCTCTATGACCTTTTGTACAATGTCCTAAATGTCAATTCCAGAGCTTCAAAATAAGATTTTCCTGAGATTTTCTCTATTTTATTTACATATATATGGGCAGTTATATGGTTAATTATACCACTGTAAAAGAACATAATCAAGCTCAGAAGAGCAGAGCAGGACAGCAGAGTTTGTACTTCCTCAGCCTGTGCTGCTGATGCTCTGGTCCGGTCCTAGGAGGCACAGGTCTACAGCAGAGCTGGAACCCATCTGTGCATTCCCAAAAACACCAACAGAACATAAAGGACGAGAAATAGTAGTTGTGATTTCTTACTGCCAATTTGTGTGCTTGTTGTTATTTTTTATGTACAGAAAAGTATAAATTTGACAAAGTCCTCTGTGACAAAGTCACAAAATCTTCCTCACTTTCTTGAAGCTAATCCCAATACAAGACACTGCTTGTTTCCTACATGCTTTGTCGCTTATGCTTTTAGCAGATGTCTGTTCAAAATAAATAAATAAACCACTTTACAAACAGTAGAAAGCCCTGGGGTCAGTTTTACCTACTTCCATGCAACTCAAACTTCAAAATTCATTTCATTCTTTTCATGAAAATTCTGTGACCATTTTTGGCACTGAACACTTTTTCTTTTCTAGGAGAAACCACATTTTTAATCAGGCTTCCCAGAAACAGCTTTTGCTGATCATAATGTGAAAAGAAATACATACATACACAGGAAATGTAACTGCAGAGTGACTAGAGTTTATCTGACAGCACAGATAAAGTGGCTTAGGTCCTTAAATCCTCTCTCCTCTACAAACCACAGCAGTGTTCAGAAAGCTGAACGCTAAAATACAGTTATGTCTACAGACCGCTTGGCTTCCAGCGCACATCACAGAAATATCTGGAGAGATGCAATTAGAGCACAAACAGATGCTTACTAATTTGAGTTGTCTCCGTGTCACCTCGTGCTCCCTCACTGACTGTCACACCTACCCAGTAACCTGCATTTTATAACTCGGTTCTCAGCTGTGTTGCATTGCCATACAACTATTCAACAGCAGCAGGCTCACGTCGATGGTGTGAACCGCTGTCTCCATGACTGAACCAAATACTAGTCCCTTGTAACAAATAAATACCCAAGTCATGCCCTAAAGCAGTTAGAGAACTTGGGCATGACTTGGGATTCATCTTGTCACAAGTGTGTCACCCTCCCAATGAGTCCCCTGCTCTGCACAGTGCTTTATTCTGGAGACATACGTGGTGAGCAATCAGGTAAGCAGAGTACCATAAATCCGAAGACAACATTATTCCAGGCAGCAGAAATGTTCAGACTGATGACATTCAGAGAAAAACAGGGCAAGTTTAAGAACATCTATAGGCCACATGGGAAAACAAACCACATTTCAAGCTGCCCCAAAAAAGCCTGGTCAAATCCTGTTTGGAACTACAAACAAACTCATTGAAGTTGCAAGTGTGGCAGGAAACAGATCTGCAGCTTCTGAAACAAACTTTACCATCTAGATATTTGCACTTTACAACCTCATCCTGGTAGGCAGAAAATCCATGATCTCCATGCACCTCTCAGCAGATGTTTTATTTCAGACTGAAGAGAAGCGGGGACGCTCAGCCACCAAGGCACAGGTGCACTGCAGCCCTGCAGACCCCGTCACCTCCTGCCAAGCACCGACCCAGCAGGAGCACAAAGCAAACTGCTGGCTTTAAATGTGTGCCACCACTCCAGTTACCAGCTCTAACTGGAGTGTTATACTGGACCCCAGAAAAAGGGAGGAAAAGAACAAAGTGAAATGTTCGAAGATAAAGATCTGAAGATTAATGAACACAGTAGGTCAGTTTTATCTTCCCTGCAGTGTCAGAGATGATGCCCAATGACACACGTTACAGCACCTCTTCAGCTTAACAACTTTAGAGAGCCAAGTTCACCTCTAATTCCCTGCCACCTCAGCAAGATTGCAAGATTCTCTGAAGTCATCATTTCACTGAAAAATTAGCATTATGAAAGACTATAGAACTGCTTACAGCACCGTATCTTTCCACCACTCTGAAATACAGCAAGTGTACATTTAAAGCACGTGAGACTCACATTACTAGAGCTGAGCTTGGCACCTTGTAACTCCAGCTTTGTATCTGAGCCAGAAGGCGTCAGTCTCACCTGTTTTGACCTCAAATAGATCAAACTATCCACTCTATCAAAAACTGCTGTTCAAGGAAAATGATTAACAAATGAAGTCTTAGCTTTTTAATATATTAGTCAATGTATTATTTTATTAATATGCAAGTAAACATAAAAACTGGTGAAGAAAAGAGTCCCTCACAATCAGAATATGGGTCCAAAAAACCAAATAATTTTTCCCTTTATGGATGTTAATGGCTGATTTTGAAACACCAAAACTGCCCTCACCTCTCTCCACTTTCAGGTGTGAAGCTGCCCGACTCATTTTCCACTTAGCCAGCAAAAAGTTTGACAAGCCACTAGTTCATCACCTTGCTGTGAGCCTCCTGTCCGTTTGGCACAGTTGTAACGCTACTCAGAGAAATGGCACCACACTGCTTTTACAGAGTGCCTTTGAGAGAAGAGTTGTATGTTCAGAAGAGCAATATAAAAAAAAGGACTTGTGAAGGGACCTGTGGAGGAAGCCTCATCCAGGTAGAACCAAGCCATGATACTGTCAGTCACAGTGATGCATTACTTCCACGGCAAGCAGCCTCATTAGAAGAAGAGGCTATTTTGGGGAGGGATTCCTGTGGTGGTACAGAACTGTAACATCACAGATAGCTTTCTCAGAGAGGAAAAATGTGTTAACAGAAAGACTTCTACTAAAGAGAGACAAATGGTTTTGCCCGGAAAATAAAATCCAACTGGGCTCTACATTTAAAGCAGGTGAGACTCGGATTACTTGAGCTGAACTTGGCACTTTGTACCCAGAGTAGGATTTTTGGAGAAGTGATTTTGCAAAACTGAGCCTTCGTGGATCTTCATCTCCAAAAGTCATGTTCCCTCCCTGTCTTTAGACATGCACTGAAAAGAACAGATGAAATTTCCTGTGTATGATCTCATCACTCTTCATAACAATAACGGATGCTACAGAGAGGGAAGAGATACCTGTGTTTTGCCAGGGTAAAAGAGAAGGGCTTCCAGACCTTGCAGGATTCTGTCCCCAAGACACACAGTGATCATTGTGGAATAATGAAAGTGTCTCTAAGGATCCGGAAACAGCATTTAGTGAAGCGGTGACCTTTAGAAGTGGCCAGGCTTCAGACAGAAAACCATGTTCTCAAAGCTAACTTGAAAGCCAAGCTTTTGTTACTAGCATAGGAACATGCCCAGAGCAGCTCAAAAAACACCATATAAAGTATTTCTTCTTAGAGCACCAGCATCAAAATCCTGAGGCAGAAAGCAAGTTCATATTGTCTACAGTGGTTCACAGTGCACCCATCAGACACAGATCTTGCTATGCAATAAGAACTGTGAATAAAGCAGGCATTTCAAAGAAGCAAGGGTTGGACCAATTTAGAGACCTGGAAAAAATATTTCTGAATTGTTCTAAGCCTGAACTAACATAAAAAATTACAACTAAAATGGAAGTGCCTTTTAAATAAGTTTCGGCATGAGCTTTCATTATTTTTGGGGTACTTTGTCTGCTCTTCCTTCTATTAACTCTGATGATTTGACTTTAATATAATCTATTCTGACCCTCTATCATCTTTTCCGTTCCTCAGACATTTTAATTTGGACCCCCTAATGCAATCCCCAAATGTTTCTTGGAAAAGGGATTACAGTAATGATAAAAGACATGGTAAGATATGAGATCTCTCTCTTAATCTTTGCAGATGGGTTTGACTATCACAGATACTCGGAACAGACTTCAGAGGCAGAAGCAAGGCATTCTGTCTCTTCTCAAATAGAAAGTGTTCCCCTTTCAGACACACAGCTCAAGTTAGCTGACTTTTTCCTCTTCTGAAAGCATCTCCCCCCCTTCCAATCCTTTTACCTTATTTTTAAAAAAAACTTATTTCCACACTGTTAGGTAACAAAAGGAAATAACATCAGCAGTTACTTAGAACGTTTTCATGAGGCATAAAGGGCAAATTTGTTGGCCTTTTAAGTTTGAGGTTTGGAATATCCCATCAACATACCATGAAGGCATGACAACAGTAGCACAGTCACATTGGGAAAAGGGAAGGGTGCTTACTCTCAGTTAGGAGATCCAAATGGTCTGTTTGTGCTGTACAATACCCTGGTGCAAACTGAACAATTTCAAAGGTCAAAAAATACTTGAGACTAGGTCTTCAGATATATAATGCTTAATGGACAGCGTATGTAAAGTCTTTAAGAGGTGACTATCAGAACTTTCTATTTAGGAATACTACAATAAACCAGAGAAGTCCTTTCCTCCTGTCAGTGCACTCTGAAGAGCCGATGGTTTCTCCCTTTGCTTGCACTAGGATGCTCTTACTCCTTCATTCCACTTACTGGGACAATACTTCTGTTGTCCTCATTCAACTCAAAACTTGGACAGAGGATGCCACAGGTCTAACAGTCGGTCACAGCAAGATACGTTTAATTGCTAATATCCACGCTGCAAAGCAACAGTTTATGCACAAGAGTCCTTTCCATAAAACACAAGACTTCAAGAAGGGCTCTCAGCATCTCACACACTCACATGTAATGACAGTACAGACAAAATGGTTCTGGTCACTAAACTGAGCAGCAATATATTCTTTTGCTTACCATCCTAGACTGAGGGCTAATGAAAAATGCCAGTCTGAAAGGAAGTGCAATTTCTAACCTTCTGCCACAAAAAACACCTCAGTGTGCTGTGACTACTCTCACAGCAGATGGTCTGGTAGCAAAGAGCAAGAAAAGTGGTTCCTGCCCAGTCTGGCTGTATCTAAGAACTGTTTAGAACACTGCTCTGTTTATTCTTAGCTTCATAGTCCTCTTAATGCTTGCTTACCAGCATTGCCATCTTTCAAGACACCGTACATAGAGATAAGGCATTCTGCATCTGAGTACTGGTTCAGTTATTACTTGCTGTCCTCTATATTTAGATGTATTTTACGTGTTTGCTGGCTTTGTTTCCACACACTACTATTCTTGTCAGAGATAAGGAAGGAAAGTTGCAGGCGTAGCAATGGTTCTGCAGCCAGCTCCATTAACGTGCTGCTAACTGCTCCACAGGCAAACCTTCGGCATGATATTTGGAGTTACTAACTGCTTGCAACTTACAGTGAGTTGGAAAGAAAAAAATGAGCTACACATTCACCTGGTTTGTTTTTATCATCATGAATCAAAATATTGATCTTTTTTTTCTTTTAAACATGATATTTCTACTAGAAATAGAATACATCTATAAACTTATATTAAGAAATTTAAAGGGATCTGGTTTTTAAGTACCTTTAAATTGCATGGTTTGTCTAAGATCACAAGCTTGTGCCCCTACAGGAAAATCTGGCTAGATAAGATCCAAGGAGGATCTCCTTGACTCCAGTCTTACACCAAGGGCTCAATGAGATACTTAAAAGACTTGTATTTTGGTTGTAAAAAAAAAAATAAAAATAAAAAATAAACCCTTGAGTGCTCAGCCCCAGCTACATTCTATTTTTTGTCTCACCCTGTTTTTCCTTATTTACCTGTATTTCTTATAACAAAGAACCATCTAGGTTTCCTTCAACATCACTGACACGTAGCCTGTAAATAAGCTGAGCCATCAATGTACAACTGTAGGCAGCTGCAGGTGAAGTGGGAATTACTATTTGTCTCACAGCTCTTCTGTTACTTAGAAAAGGACTCTACAAAAGCATTTTACCACTTGCAGAGGAAACCCAACCGTCCAACTCCTTAAGACTCGATCTAGTGTGTCATTTTCTGTTTTCAAACCTGAACCGTGTCTTTCATTATACTAAAGGTTTCCTTTCCCATTAATCTTGTTGAGCAGTTCTCTCTAAGCTCTGCTGCTCACAATTTGTGATTCCTTATTGTTGAGCATCCATCACACATTAAAATTGTTTCTAAGCACCCCATTACTCACATATTTAGCCATGTCAAAGAAAGGCCTCCATGTAGCTCCCAAAGCACTTCAGAATTCCCTTCTCCCCCCCCCCCCCCCCCCCCCCCCCCCCCAGCATCAAAAAGGTAAAAAATGGACAAAAGCAGACAGCATCTTATTTGAACTTAACAGGGAGGTAGATTTCCTTACACAATGTTAGGAGGAGCAAGGCAAAAGAAAAAAAGAGAGGCAACTATAAAGTGTAGCACACAGAGTTAACAATGCATTAACTGATATCACAAGGTTCAGCTGAGCAAGAACCCAGCACTGGGTCCCTTGGGTAAATTCTTCAGTGCCAACAGGAGAACTTCCTGCATTGACCCTGTATGGAAACCACCAAAAGTTTCCTCTCTTGCATATTGTGATTTACATAACGTAACTGGACATGTCATTTTAGGACTTGGAAAGTATCAGAGCTTTTTCCTGCTCAACCTGAGCTTCAGTTTGGTTCTGGGACTATCTCCATAAACAGTCACAACATATATACATACAGCTATGTCCTGATGAGATCAAGGAAACTTCTGAAAATAATAACTCTTGAAAATGGGGTAACTAAAGAAGTTTCACCGACTTAAGAACTCCCATTAGTGCGATAAGCCTCAGAGGAAGCTGTGCAGCTCTTCTCTAAATAGCATCTCCAAAAATTTGAATTCGAATACTTATTATTAAAAGGATCAATTGCTCTCCAGGGACTATCCACTAATGTACTCCCTTTCCCAGCACAGGATTACTGCAGCTCATTCATTCACTCGTCAGAACTCTGCAGTTGCATAAATAGATTCTGTAAACAAAATCTTTTCACCAGCAAAATCCCACTGTGCTAGCAACATTAAGGGGCAAGCATATGAACACCCTGCAGAGAAGCAGAGGCAGCTACTTCATTGATATTTTTTTCCTCTTCTAGTTGATACTGCTTTACAATTGACATTAAAAAAAAAAGTATTACACCCCAATGCATTAAGTCCCCATACAGACTGGCTGCTGAAGTATCAGTTATAATTATCCATAAAGTGTTATTGAATCAGATCTTAAAATTTAATGCTGCCTTGTTTCAGGAGATAAAGGGCAGTAAGGCTGGCAAAGCAGAGAAGGAAACACTGGGCTTTTCATCAACCTTCATGTGATTTAAAACTATAACAACAAAGGAGACTGAGCACTTCGAATGTTATCCAAAATCCAGTGAGTTGGCCTTGACACAATCCAGGGGCACAAATGGATACTCAGAGGAATATCTGTGGACTTGATACCACCACACAGATGGAAGATGCTACTCTCATTGAGCTCAGGACTAGCAAATGCTACCCTTTTAAGACACCCTGCTGTACCTCTGGTTGTAATCGGCAATTAGTAGGCAAACCATCCTAACACTGAAGGGCTTCTGTAAACCACAATCTCCCACCACCTATTTGGGCCATTGCAGTGCACACAGCATCTTGATCATCTTCAAAAATAGTCATTTGCCTTTACAGTCCCCCTGTTAATATAACTCCCCATCTGCACAGCAGGTCCTCTGAGAGAAGGCACCAGGCGGCTGGTTAATGGAGCACAAAGGCTGCCCTAACGCTTGCAGCTAATGAACACTGATCTCCTCCCTGCCCACAAACAGTTTATTCAGCTTTCTGCAATCACAATATCAACAACCCAGTGCCCCCTTTCCCTTCCTGTCGTAAAATATTGCAACAGCCTGAGGCCATTTTTCATCTCTCCAAAGTGCTGTGAGGAGAAAGAAGATTACAGCAGGAGAGCTGTCAAAGACTGAAACAAACTGGTGTGCACCCTCACCCCACTAAAAAGCCATAGTGCTTGCCAGCAAGAGCCCTTCGCTCCTGTGTAAAGTGAGTCCCACCTCCTCCCTTCCTTGGCTACTCAGAATACTAATCTCAAGCAAGCCCTGATTACACTTTCCATCTTCATAAGGCACCTGTTTTGCAACACAACCATTAAACTTTGAAGCTTTAGGGAATACTACATTTTTCAAATATAAAAAGCACTCCAAGGAACTCATGAAGAAGGGTAATAGGAAATACTTGCAGTGAGACCTCATCTGAATCGCCTACACATAGATAAGGCCACAAATTTCCTTCTCTTAAAGATTTTGTTAACCTTTTGCAGATGGAAGGAGTTTACTGATTGAGAACTAGATGAGGTCAGTGCAACAATTACGTTCTGAATCCTCTTCAAACATGCCATTGGCACAGTGAAAAAAAAAGTTGATAAACTGAATTTTTACTTAAACCTAGTCTTTTAACAGAATAATTAACCTCTAACAACTACTCTGGCCTCCTCTCCAGCTTTGAAAAGTAATCCCTTCTCATTAGTTTCAAGTTTAATTAGCACCAATAATGAAATGTCCTCCACAAAGAACCACTGCATCATGTCCTCTAATGGTAACACGCTGTCCTACAAACGGGAAGGCCACACGGCAATTTCTGAAAACAGGTAGAGGCTCAGCAGATCACAGGTGTTTGCAAAAATAAAATGTAAACTGAAATGTAGTAAGTATGGAACATGACAAAAAAAAAAAAAAAAAAAAAAAAAAAAAAAAAAAAAGAAGGCACCACCAAAAACGATTTCCTTGAAAGAAAAACATTGCGAACACAGTTTGGAGCAGACAGGGCTCCAAAGCAGCTTTGCCAATAATTGCTGCAGTATTTCCAGTAAGTTATCAAGCCTCTCAACTCTAATTTATTGATCTTTCTTGGCCTTTTGGCTGAAGCAGAGGAAGACATCACTATGTAGTGTATTCTATATGGGAAAATTGTTCTCAGCACTTACAGTCTAACATAAACAAACGCTGCTTTTTCCATTTCTGTCTCCTGTGATCTCTTTGTAAAACAGATATAATGCTTCGTATTGTCACCAGGATGACAAGGCTTAAAGTACTTTGAGAATCTAAGATGGAAGAAGCTGTAAAAAGCCCAGACGCTCTGATGCAGCTGATAGCCTGTTACCTAATGGGGCAGTAGAAACAGCAGGCAAATGCCAACATACATATCAAAATTAAAAGTCTGCTGCAAGTTGCAGAGCTTTGAAGATTACCAGAAATTTCTGACAGGTGAAATCAGAGGTGTTCAGCTCTGTGCTACAGGCACTACAGCAAGTACATTCATGAAGCCACACAAGCTCTCAAAACTGAGCTAGAAATCTCCATGACGTAAGAGTGCTGGAAAGTCCATGACATGGAAAAAAAAGTTCCTAAATGTCTATTTGTGCACATCACTGAGTACATACACAGACTGATAGTACCTCTTCCTAACAGACTTCAAGAAATACATGCTGCAAGAATCCAGACGTGGCTATGCCTAACCATGTTCCCACCCCCACTACTGCAGTGGCCCTTCTTTTCCCCACACTCGTGAGGCGTTCTCTGTTCTTCACCTCACCATCTTACACAGAGCCACCTCGTCTCCCTTCACCCAGCTCATAACTCAGAGTCACAGCTTTCTTCCAAGACACAATGTTATAAGATATGAGAGGCAGCAAGAAGGGGAGAAGCTTCCAGAAGGACCCCGCACCTCTTCCTTCACAGCATGCTGCTACAGGGCAAATTTGAGTCCAACCACTCCAGCACATACATATGTTCTGACAGGAAAAGTCATTCTCCTGTCTCAATGTGAGCAATGGATGGCCGCCTACAGACTTCTGAAATTTATAAAGCAAACAGCAGAGCTGCTAGAGGCAAGTTTATGGAGGAAACAGCCCTCATTTCTAGAAAGGCCTAGATGAAAGGTTCCTTCCCAGTACCTCGATTTTGCCATTTTTCCTGTCACCCAGGAAGAAATAGGCAGACCACTAAAGCTATAAACAATCTCAAGCCCCACATTTCCTGTTAATTTCTGATACCTTAAATAGAAAATCATAAACAACAGACCTTCTCCCACCATCTCCATGATGTTCTCCCTTCTCAGAGCAGACAACATGCAGCCCCCTCAGCAACCTGGCAGCCAGCTGTACCAGCACCTGCAGCTCTTCAGCGCACAAGGAGATGGTGCTCAGCTGCAGGCATTAAACATCCCCCAGCCCAGCTGGCCACCACAAGAGGAACCACAGCCCAACCCATTCCTCCTCATGTTTTGTAGGGCTACAAGTAACCCTGGCCAAAGCCACACAAAGTAAAATCTCAAAATGCTAGCAAATCTAAATTTGACCCCTTGGCTTTCAGACAGGATGGTGCTTTAACAGGTGAAGGCATTGCTCATAATTTTTTTACAAAACCACAAATTCAGTCTATTGTAAAATCAAACAAATCTGTTGCCGTTTTTAAGTTTGGTAAGTTTGCTATCCAGGATAGCAAGGGAATAGCAGTCCTATGATTAGCACTGCAGACATCAAAATAAATCTACATGGTAGGCTGTTTTAGTGTTGTCCTTAGAAATCCCAGAGTTCAAAATGCATCTTATGTCTTTATTGAGGTTCTTAGAAAGTAAAAGTAATAGTGGTCTGCCAAAAAATAGCATCTTCCACCAACGGAGTCCAAAAGCAGTCAAAACTACCCCTGTTGTGCAAAGGAGGTACCAGCCACAAGAAGTATTTCACGTCGCACGGCATGTCAATGGCAGAAGTGTCGATATACAACCCTTCTTCTGATTCTGCCTCCTCATGTGATTCCCTCCTCCTTCCCACTCACTCTGTGCCACATTCACCGATGGAAGACCCAATATTGCAAGACAACTGAGTTGGAAGTTAAAGCAGAATTTGATTGCTGCGACCACTCTTTGTAAAACACTGAAGTTCTTGGGCAAGAGGAAAAAGAAATGCAAAATGTTAACCAATATGCTATTTTCACACCACAGTGATCACTTTGCATTCAGTACCTATTTTTCCATGCTTGATTGAATCTTTGTACAATAGTTCACCATTTTCTTTAGAATGCCTATTGTTAGAAAATAGCCTGGACTTCATTTGCAGCAGGCCACCAGCTCTTTCTCTTGGCTACAGCCAGAACAATTCAACCACATCACAGATCCTATAGGACCAACAAGTGCAGATGATTCTCCTTTACTATGACTGACATAGTTTATAGCTCCAGAAAGCAGAGATATATAAGTCCTATCTGTGCTGTCACAGTGCATTGCTGAGTAGCCATGCTCATGCAGGGTAGTGACAACCATGAAGTTACTTGGCTGCTTCAGTCATAAATCACAAGCTCATGTAAACTAGACTTCAGTCTCAAAATGTGTTTCTTGCCTAAATATTTAAACACATAAATAACTTCCAGCCATTTCAGCTTGCCATTTTAAGCTTTCTGACATTCATTGTTCAGAAGAAAAAGAAAGGTCAGGCTTATCAAATCTGCATTTATACCTCCATGACATTTTTCTCCAACCAAATTTTTCTGAATTTGAAGAGCAAGAGAAATATAGCACATTTCATAACGGACCTTTCTTGAATTAGCACTGTGGTCCTGGCAGCCACATTGAGCAGCTCATCAGGAAACAGATGCTATGGTTGGAGGAAAGAAAGAGGTAAGAAAAGCAAGCAACTTAGATTGTTGATTGCCATTAGGTATGTCACTTGTGACAAAAACTAGATGTCCCCTAGTCTCAGGGCTTCAGTGTCCGGGTAACCCAAGTGGTTACTTTTATCAGATATTTAAAAAAATGAGATGTCCAGGTACAGCACTGTATTTGCTGCTGCTTGCGAAGAAAATTTGAAGTTGGATTCCCAAAACAGCACCACCCCAAATGAGTTAGCAATAATATAGTGAAAAGGTGATATTTTCTTTACTATGACAGGGCTCAATTAAATAAATTGTAAAATTTAAAAATGCTAAATGCTGCTAATCTTCCCTCACTTTCTCTACTTTTTTTTGACTAATTCACAAACATTATCACAAACACAGATTACATTTCCTATCATATAGTGTTTGTGTGAGATGCGCAGTGAATGAAATGATGAGATTATGTCTGAATACAATCGTCAGACAGTGCAAAACCACCTCTGATTTTGAAGTATGCTCCTGCATTTATATAATAAAGCACTAAAGTTTGCTAGTGCACTCCTTTGCTGTAGGTATTAATTCCCTGTTTTTAAGAATGGGGAAATAAAAACACAGCAAGATTGGAGAAAATATCTGTTAAAAATCTACTATAAATTTTCATCCACGTAAAACAATTAACATAATAAACAGATACTTGTGTCCCTTTTGGTGTTCACTTACTGATCTTTTACTGGATAAACTTGTGAATAAGAACTTTTCTAAAAACAATGAGCCGTGCCTAAACGTAAATGATATTTGCAGGAAAAGAAAAATGGAAATCATAAAAACACAGTGCTGTAATCCTGACTCCCATCAAAGAGCAGCAAAACCACATGGCTCTGCTTCACCTTGGATGGACCAAGTCCATGTTTCTGGAGAGCACCAGAGACTGCTGTTCTGAAGGGAAGTGCCACAGACCTGAAATTTAGGGCAGCAAAGACTGGGACAGATGCTCCTAAGCATGCTTAGGGTTCACTATGATTTGGTAACTGTCACGCAGTACTCTGGTGCCTTGTGACTACCTAAGGGTAGAAAAAGAAAGCCTCAGTTTGCATTAATTCATGTCTGGAGTAAACTCAAGTGCAAATCCAGCCTGCCTTGAACCTGCACCAGTAAAGCTGGCCTACGAGCCTAGGCAAAGCACAAATCCCCGGCAGAAAAGAAAATGATTTGCACTAAAATATAAGTGTTTCAGAAGCCCCATTGCAATGATTCAGATTGAATCACTGAATTTTGCCTCCAACTTATCAGAAGAGGAAGATCAGACCTCACCTCAAATACAGGCAAGGAGGAGAGAAAAACAGACAGCAGAAAGCTTTCAGAAGACCGAAGTCTTTCACATTTTTCTGCTCTGTATTGCACAATTCCAAACTTTGTTCTTCAGAGGCAGAAAAAAAAAGGGGGGGGGGGAAGGGGGAGGAATAGAAAAACTTGCTCAAAAGCTCTGAAACAAGTGGAAAAAAATCTGGGGACTTTCCTACAGTCTGATTTCAGCTTGGAGCTCCGGTTTTCATTTTCAAAATGTCCACTTTCAGAAACACATTTTCATCTAGTCTGAAGTTCTTTCTAATCTTAGGTAAAGGGTTCCTCCTGCAAATAAGTTCAGGTGTGTGGTAGCACTACCCTAAAGATGAAAAGCCTAATTGCCTCAGCATTATAATAGCAGTGGTATGTAGTGCATGTAGACAGTTTCAGGGAGAGTATGTGTGGCAAGTTAATATGATTTTAGATGAAGACCACAGTGCAGAAGTAATATTTCCCCTAGCTGGAGGATGAAGAGTTATACACTGCTATTTAAAAAAATAAAATAAAATGTAATTGGATTGTTAAATCTATTTCATGAATGAAAGTACTTTGACCTTTACAGGGAGGAATGACTCATTTTCATCACTGTATGCCCCTTTTAACATACACTTCCCACATTTGCATAAGTAAGTAGCAATTAGCTCTCAAGGAGAGTTATTTTATGGCCATTTTAGCTTATTAAGCTTCCCAAGTAAACTAAGAAGAAACATTTAGTAACACTTGTGGCCTAGGTTTCCTGCAGTAAGTCATTTGGTTACCTGTGATGTTAACATGAAAGAACACAAGCACCTGTGCAGGGCTAGGCTACCAGGGCTCTAGATCGCTATGGAGACCTTGCAAGTGCAGAGCATTTCGCCTGGACTAACCCAAGCTGATGCCTTTCCAACATCCCACTACCTGTGGGATGAGTCACACAAGGGACAGTCAGTGCTGAGTCCTTTAGCTGACAGTTTCAGTATAGGAATGTTTAGGATTTTTATTGAAGAAAGCTCAAGAGCCTGTCCAGAGCCTACTCAACCAAAGGCCTACTGTGGGTTGACATCAGAAAGCAAATCCCGTAAGACCAAAACAAAAACTGGCCAGGACCCTTCTGACAAAAAGGTTTGCTAGCAGATTGGTTTCCCATGGGAACATACTGATTTTGATTAAACTGATTTTGGAAAGTTTTCCTTGGAGGTAGGACAGAATTTCCAATCAAAACCAAAGACAATGACAGGAAAGTCACCGGCAATGTAATAGCTGGGAGGCTCACCCAGCTATTGGGACATCTGCAGCACTGTGACCCTCTCTGAGCTCACCCCCCAGTTGTGCTTTAACCCAGCAGGCAGCTAAGCACCACACAGCCGCTCGCTCACCCTCCTGCCCCCCCACTCTGTGGGATGGTGGGGAGAACTGAAAAAAAAAAGAGAAGGCTTGTGGGTTGAGATAAAGACCGTTTATTAGGACAGAAAATAAAGGAAAATAATAATAAGAAGGAAAATATCATTACCAGTAATTGTGTACAAACAAGTGATGCACAATGCAATTGCTCACCACCCGCTGACTGATCTCCAGCCTATCCCCAAGCAGCCGGCACCCCCCACCCTGGCCAGCCACCCCTATATATTGCTTAGCACGATGCCAGATGGTATGGAATACCCCTTTGGCCAGTTTGGGGCAGCTGTCCTGGGTCTGTCCTCTCCCAGCTCCTGCTGCACCCCCAGCCTGCCCGCTGGCAGGATGGAGCAAGAGGCTGAAAAATCCTTGGCTTGGTGTAAGCACTGCTCTGCAACAACTAAACCATCAGGGTGTTATCAACATTATTCTCAACCTAAATCCAAAACACAGCACCATACCAGCTACTAGGAGGAAAACTAATTCTATCCTAGCCAAAACCAGGACACCTCCCTTCCTGTGCATTAATTTGATTTTTGCTCCAGAGAAGCACTGTGGGAAGAAAGAGAAACCAATATTAGTTCAATAAGCATTTCCAAGAGAGGAAAACTCTCTCTTACCTAATTTTGAAAAGGCCAACCTGACACAGAAGTGGTAGATGGGCTGGGGACCACAGCTCCTGCAAAAGGAAGCTTTTTCTTGCAGGATGCTGCATTACATGAGGATAAGTGTGCAAGAGAAATCTGGCATTGAGAGTATTTGCAGGAGAGCATTGTAGAAATTCCTGTGAACTTTGTCTATTAAACAACAGCACTCCAGTAAGAGTCTTTTGCTAATCGTTCAGTAACACACTGAGACAAATTGCTTTATGCTTTGTGCAGAAATGCCATTAGAATAGGAATGGGTTCACTCCAGTTAAATATCTCTGAGCAAGTATCAGAGACAGTAACAGTTAAAGAGAATAAAGTATTATTTACAGGACTCTTTTGTAACCCTAAACTCAAGGGGAATTCAGCTTCTTGAGTTTTTTTCTCATCCTAAATTATATTTCAATCTCCATTCACATGGAGGATAATTTTGTGAAAAAAAAAAATAAACAAGGTAATTGCTTTTTTTTTTTTTTCCCCTAAGAAATACTGCAATCCTCTGTAATAGAGAGAGAGAGAGCGCTAAGTATGTCAGCGTAAGTAAAGCCTCTTTATGTTATTGATGGGAGGATTGTGTTGTTTGAAATCCATTTCCAATTAGCTTAAGCAATGAAGGAAAGGCTCAGTTGCCTTAGGAAAGGCTTTAGTTAAGTCCTATACAAATTAGCTGCAATAGCGTTAATAATTACTGGAATCTGCACACTTATGGGCTAGTGGATGCTGTTCATGCTGTTACCACTGTGTCAGCATATTCTGTTGTCAGCGGGGCTATCTATATGGCACAAATTTAACTATGGCAGTGACACATGGTGTTCACGTAAGCAGCACCTTCACAAAGCAGAAAGAATGGATTTTCAGTCTTCAATACCCCCATGCTACAAATCTAGTGCAAAGTCATACAATAGTATAAATACACAAAGGTTTTGTTGCTAACCAGGTGTCAGACAATCTGACAGTGCCACAACTTTTGTGTTTTAGTCTTGGTGCAGAATTCTGCAGGAAACTATGACTTCTGCAGGAAATAATGAACAGCTGCTAGGAGAAGTAATTGCTGTGAAGTAGGTAGATGCAGTCCATATTCCTTCTGCTCCTCCTGTTCCTGCATCTCCTATGACTGCCTTTGCATGACTGTATTGCAGTAGAAACAGCACAGCCTTGTCTGCAACATGGTTTTACAGTGGTATAGGTAACCTCTGTTATCTCTCAGCAAAAACATGCATTTCTTCCCAACAGTGAAGACAATCACCAGAGCCTGGGGGGTTACTGATGAACTTTGGTTAAAGCTCCATCTGTGTTGTTACAAGACCACAGCACCTGTTAGTTGATAAGGATACCCTTCACCCAAGCTAAAAAAATAAAAAATAAAAATCACACCTTTTTCCTCAAAAAAGACGAATGTATGCCCTCCAGCTCCCTTATTGCTAAAAGCACTAGGGTTGCGGTGGCATTGAAAGCTAAGGCTCTATTTTCACCACCAGAGATGGAGATCTTTGAAGCAAAATGACTGCTACTCACAATAAATTCCCCAAAGAGAAAAAACAGCAGGCGAGTTTTGGTGTCTATTTTTTTTATTATTATTGTTTACCGTACCATAGCAAGGCAAGATCTACTGAAGGTAGGGAGCATTGGCCTCACCCAGACAACTTATGGCAGGTGACACCTCTGCCTTACTCTGCCAAAATGAGCACAGAAAGAGCTAACCCAGGCATGTCACTTTTTGTCTGAAGTATAAGACTGGTTCACATAGAGCCTGCTCTAACAGCCTGCTTTGATTTTTGCTTCAGGGAATAAAGAATGAGATGGGTTCAATTTGCAGTTATTCAAATTGCTGATGGATCTTCTCAGCTGAGTATCAAAAATCAGTTGTTCCAACTTTGTATTCATAGCCCAGCACTGAATTGTCTCACCTCTTGTGAGTTTACTTCTGTTTACTCTGTGGACCATTAAGTAGGCAGCTACTCGGGGACACACCATTGACTTCTACACAGCTTCATAAAAGCTACTTAACTCACTGTGACAAATTATTTGGTCCTGCAGACCTCTAGGTATTACAATCTTTTATTGGGACAGCCTGAATCAGAGCTTGCGTTGAAGGTGCAATGCATGCACAGAATGGAAATCCTCCTTGATCATTGGCCCAAATTAGAGATTTCGCTTGATGTAATGGAACTGCCCCATATCCTGACTGCAAATCCTGGAATCAAAAATCTATGCCAGGGTTTCTTTTCAGAGAGGTGTCAGTGATACACAAGCCTTCACAGATAAACAACTTCTTGTCATACTGTAGCTGAGACAGTGTTTGAATATCCTCTATGGTTTTAAAAGGGGTAGAAATTAACTCAGTTCGAGCTTGTTATGGTTTAACCCGGCAGACAGCTGAACACCAGCCATTCACTCACTCCCCCACAGTGGGATAGGGGAGAAAACTGGAAAGTGCAGGAACTTATAGGTTGAGATAACTATGGTTTAATAAGAATGGGAAAAGGAAATAATTAAAAAAAAAAAAAAAAAAAGTAACAAAGAATAAACAAATCAAGTGATGCACAACAGTCCCCAGGCAACAGCAGCCCCCTCAGCCAGCTCCCCCAGTTTCATTGCTCACCATGATGCCATGTCATACGGAATGCCCCTTTGGCCAGGCATTAGGACACAGCTACATGAAACTCACCAGAAAACCTTTTTCTTCCATGTCTCCCTGTCACCCATTACGTTCTATGCTTATAGAAGAGTAATAATATTGATAGTAATGCCAAATAGTATTACTGCACGTTTGATGGTCAATCTCAGCTGTAGAAATGTTTCTGTTCGCTGAGGTCTGCCTGCGCATCACCTTGGAAATCACTTGCAGCGCTCTGAGTAAAAAATATCATCTTAAAAAGGGAAGTTTCAGACAACCTGACCTTGCTGCCCTTAGACTAATGACACTTTCACCTCCGGGTCTCGATTGCGGTTGCCTGGCACAACGGACTGCTCGTACCGCATAAAACCCCCTCGGCGCTTTCTAAGCAGCCCTCCCGGCCCCGCAGCCCCCTCCGTACATTTCAGACCAGCAAAGCGCAGCGAGGACGAGCCGTACGGGCACACCGCGGCTGCTCGGGTGTGGGGTGGGGTGGGGGGGACGGACACTGCGCCTCCCTCTCCCGCGGGGCTCAGGGTGAGCGGCACGGCGGGGCCGGACACGCGTGGCGCTGCGGGGCACGATGCAGTGCATGCAACGCGGGGCTCACCTGCCGCCGAGACGTGGAAGAGGAGGCGGGGGCGGGCGGCGCGGATGGCCGCCGAGAGCCCCCGCTCGCTGCCCGGCGCTGCCCCGCGGCGCTCGGGCATCACCCGCACCCGGAGCCGCCCGGAGCCGGCGCGGAGCCACCAGGCGAAGAGCTCGGTGACGTTGAACTCCAGCTGGGCCCCGCCGGAGCCCGGCGGCGGCTCGGCGGCGCAGCCGTCCCGCAGGCTGCCCTCGCCCACCTCCAGCACCAGCTGCTTGGCTCTCCGCAGCCGCCGCCCGGCTCCGGGGGACCCTCCGGGGGAGGCGAGCGGCGAGGCCGGGGGCTGCCCTCCGCGGGCGGCTCGGAGCAGGGGGGCGCAGTCCAGCAGCAGGCGGCCCCGCGCCGCGGCGCGCCCGGGCGGCCCCAGCGGCAGCAGCTCCCGCACGTAGGTGCGGAACAGCGAGGGCACGACGAAGTCCACCGCCAGGTTCCTCCTCTGCAGCCGCGACAGCCCGGGGCTCTCCCGCGGCCCCGCCGCCTCGGGGGCCAGGCTGAGGGCGAGGCCGGCGGCGGCCAGCAGGCGGGCGAGGAGCCCGCTGCTCGCCATCCCCGCCCGGCGGCGCCCCGCCGCGCCCGCTGCTCACGGAGCGGCCGTGCCCGGGGTGCCCGCGGTGCCCGCACCGCCGCCGCCGCGCGAGCTTTGCCGGCTCCAACTACCCGCCACAACGCGGGCATTACCCGGCGGGCGCTGACATCACGCCCGAGCCTGCCCGCCGGCAGCCAATGGCGGCGCCGGCAGCTGGCATTATGCAAATGAGCGGGGGCGGGGCGCGGGAAGGCTCATTGAGAAAAAAATGGCCGGGCGGCGCGCGGCGCCCCGCGGGGGGCCCCGGCTGCGGGCCCCGAGCGCCGGGTGCTGCGGGGCTTTGGGGCTCCCGTCCCGCCTCCTCCGCGTCCCCGCAGGCAGCGATGGGCAGAGCGGTTCGTTTTTCTCCCTGCCTTCCCTCTCTCTCCCGTTCCTTTCTTACCTCCTTAAAAACCGAGGTCCCCAGAGCGAGCCTTTCCTCGGTAGGGAAAAAAAAAAAAAAATTAAAAGGAGAGAAGTGCAGAGGAAAAAAATCCTCCAGCACAAGGCATTTTAAAGAACGGAACTGAATTGTTCCGTTTCAGAATGCAAACAACAGCTTTAAGAATGGTTCGTGCACCCATTTCCTTTTTTAAACCTATAATAAACAATGTGAAATCACTGTAATTACATTAGTGCTCTAGCTAATCATAACTCATTCATATTTCTGGAAGTTGCCCACACGAATTAATGACTTATTATTATCTCTTTAGTTTGATCCTTAATGCAGGTGTATTTTTATAATCCAGGTACTTGAACTATATAATCATTAGAGTGCAATTATTCTGTCAAGCAGTTATTCTTTTGCTTATATCAAATTAATGTTAATACACAGATATTCCAGAGCAGAACCCCAGTGTAATTCTTCCATAATTGTAGTGCTAAAGAATGTAATTGCAGGCACAATCCTAGACAAGAAACAAGATCTTTTCAGTACAGAAGAGCTGAAGAAGGTACTTCAGGGCAATCATCGCAGGAATAGTTCTGTACTGCACTTCATACCAAAAATCACTGCTGTGCCATATTCAGCCTCGTACAGGTGTGCTAATTCAGAGCCCATCCAGGATGACAGTGTTGTCCCAACTCACGCTAATGGGCTGTGTACATGCCTTCTCTTCTCCACAGCTCTTCTTGTTTTAAAATTCATTAGATCCACTTGCTCAATATGCAAACCTACTTCATTCACTTCTAAGTTTTAGTAAAACTTTGGGGTTTGAGCTTCCTTTTCTTAGTTGAGCAAGATGAATGGAAAAATACTGGAATAGACAGAAGTGTTCTGCCACACAAAATCCAATACAGAAGTATTTCAAATTAAGATGTATACTTCCATTCTTTTGACTATTCTTATTAGAAAATGTTAAACGGACTGCATTCACCATGGTCTTTGCATTCAGCCTCTTGTTTTAGTCAAGGGGATAGTCATATTAACACATACATTCATGGACTGAGAACTAAGTCCTGCCTTCTTCACCAAATTATTTTGGACTGTCATCTTCCACTGTCTGAGTATCGTATTCTAGCGAGTCTCTTGCAAGAGGGATGAAAATTAGTGTAGAAAACATCATGTTAGGCACAAAAAATGTTTTAAAAATCTCTTTAAAGAGTTTATCGTAGGCTATTTTCCTGCTTTCACGGATCTGATTTCCATCATAGGAAGCCGCTACCATAGAATTTGTGCAGTTTTCACTTCTTAGTATTTTCCTCTCAGATTCAACCAGTTTGAACCTAACGCTTAGCTCATTTCAGTGAACGGAACATCTCTCATTGACTTGAACAGACCACACAGGACACAGTTCAGGTTTTAACTCAGCTGCTAGAAACAGTAATTGGATTGATTCCTATATCCCCAACATCCTGCTGAAATAGGCCATACCTGTCATGGCAGCTAGCAGACCGTTATTTAACAGTCCCAAGGAAATCAGGTAACACAAAAGTATGTAGATTTTTCCACTGTATTACCTTGTTTTATTGCCGTGAAACACAAGAAGGTTAGGGCTGAAAGCTAAAATGAAGAGGCATCTTTTTTAATAGACATTAAATGAAATAGAAACAGATGTTAATACATTGGAAGAGAAAAAGTGAAAATAGCCCCATTAATGAAGAGAGGCAAAGAAATCAATGAGGGATCTCCCGTGGTTGTGTTGCTGGGCTGCCTTTTATCTTCCTTTCTAAATTCTCTCTTTAAATTAAGAGTGGAAATTTGGGAAAAAGTAAAAGTCTGGTCAATACAACTGCTAATGAGGGACAGGTAAGAAAATACTTTGTGCAATTCCGTGATAGGCTGGGATTGGCCCTGGACAATATGCATCCCAGTTTTTTAATTTAGCTAATGAATTGACAATGTCAATGGCAATTAACTTTGAAAAACAGAAGAAATCCAAGGATGTCTCAAAGGATGAGGGTGGGGGGAGATTAAATGCAGTACTAGTCTTTGCAGTGGAGAAAAAAAGTCACATTGGTAGGTGTCTAAATTTCAGCACCAGCAAAACAGAAAAAGAGAATAAGGCAGACAGGGTACTTCAGTGGAAGCATAACAGTGTGCAAACTGAGGGTTTTAGACCCCCAGAAGGCACATTCTTCCAAGGGAAGACTTGCAAATCTCAAACACTGCACATTTGTGCCAGGATAATGGTATTAATTGTTGGGGTTCAAACTGAAACTGTGTAGACTTTGGAAAAGACATGGAAAAAATAGTATATCCACATTCTAGTAAACCTTTGCCAGAACTTCATGTGAAATATTAGTAGGGTGATACTAGAGCTGGGTAATATCATATCATGTGGCCTCAAAATTAATCAGAGGAATTGGAAAACTGCATTAGCATTGGAAAATGCAGTAGCATGAGTGGAAGATGGGTATATAATAGACTGAGGTAGAATAAGCAATAGCTGTGTTTTAACCTTTCTGCTAATACTGATAATGTAAACAGTACCAACTCTTCAGGCAACACTGCCTTGGAAAGGCTTCGCTCAGAAAAAAAATGGAGCATCATAATTTGAACAGGACCATTAAAGTGTCAGAAAAGCACAAGGAGAGAAATATCGTTGAGGAGCTAAGCCAACTACCAACAAGGAAATGGCATTTAAGAACAGTGTGTTTCAGCCAGACTCTAGGAAGAAGTAGCTACTACTGAGTATAAGCACTCCTGTGAAGACACTGTTTATCTGTCCCTCCTACCACAGAGTCCCCATCCAAGTCATTGGTTTTCTTTACTCAGGGCATGTATTAGATCTAAGGTGTAGTGGCAAGGTCACAGAACAAAGTATCTGTACACAACAAACTTTTCAAAGAGGGCGATGAGGACTGGGACTGGTTTGGGACATGTCAGGACAGCAGGAAGAACTGGCAGTGGAATATAGCAATGTACATCTTGTTTGGGACTGTCTGAGAGCAGACCTATGGAGGAGCAGCATAGTCCCTCTCTGGGGTCTTGCTGCTTAAGCCTGCTGAGCTGAACTGAATGAGAGTTGTGTTAGACCAACAGAATCCAATCAATGGCCCAACCTTCACTTAAATAGACCTTTCCTCACTAGGTTTTGGCAGAACAGTTGTTCATCAGTTTGCATCTGATTTATGACAGGCATAGACCGATGTCCTTACTCTCTGCCTTGCTACCCACAGTCCCAAACTCTTTCATCCAGAGTTTATAATTGAGAGGCCAGATATGACACCATATAAATCTCAACTCTATTGCCTTAGCGAAGCTACTTTGCATTTACACTAATGAGACAGAAAGTAGATTCTGACTTCTGCTCATTACTTTGTAGTTACTCTGCCTCCTTGAGACAAAGGCAGTGAATCAACAATGCCCGTTCTTCCATTCCCCGCTCCACATAAGCTACCTGCCCTTTGGCTGTTGAGTGTTTCTTAACTAGCCTTTCATTTACTGAGATAAAGCACAACAGCCTCTTTTATTACTTTTTTTTTTTTTTCCTTCTCCCTCATCCCGTCAATTAGTGTTTGCATTTTAACAGAGATCTTGCCTGAAACCATTCTGGCTGCTAATGTCACAATTAGTGTTTCTTTCTCTTGGACCAATTATAGGTGATAATGTTACTATTTGACAGCGTTTGTGTCCTAATTGAGAGCTTGATTGCAAATCGGGTCCTCAATTCCACCCAAACTGCTGCTTTTTCAGAGGGTTTCCCCTAGTCGCAGCTTTTTACACGTCCCTGGAATTATACACGGAAAATACAAGGAGATGAGTCATCACTCGTATGAAATATTTTCTCACCTTCATACAGATCCATCTCTCATCTTTTATTGAATACTCAAAGCATTTTTTCTTATTTGGCGAGAATTTTTATCAAGGAAAGAGCATGCCACAGATATGAGGAGTATGGAGCAGGATGGAGCTTCTGAATGACAAGTTTAATCCATCACTTAATGCCCACACTGTCAAGTGTCAGCCATGAACCCCCGATGGTTAATATCAACCAACGGCAGGGTGCATCAATACAACAGCTTTGCCCATTAAGTTAAACAAACAAATCAATGCTGGAAATGTGTCAGGTTATAAAATGGGA
Source organism: Netta rufina (assembly GCF_964035555.1). Classification (NCBI taxonomy): domain Eukaryota; kingdom Metazoa; phylum Chordata; class Aves; order Anseriformes; family Anatidae; genus Netta; species Netta rufina. The sequence continues at coordinate 18,740,985 of NC_140125.1, forward strand.
AAAAACACCCTATAAAGAAGGTTCTGGGATAAAAATAGAGTAAGATGAATTACTGTGTTTATAATAGGGGAAAATGCCGTTCTCAATTTGAAAGAAATGAAAGAAAGAAAAAGGGAGGGAGGGAGGGAGGGAGGGAGGGAGGGAGGGAGGGAGGGAGAGAGGGAGGGAGGGAAGGAAGGAAGGGAGGAAGGACGGAAGGAAGGAAGGAAGGAAGGAAGGAAGGAAGGAAGGAAGGAAGGAAGGAAGGAAGGAAGGAAGGAAGGAAGGAAGGAAGGAAGGAAGGAAGGAAGGAAGGAAGGAAGGAAGGAAGGAAGGAAGGAAGGAAGGAAGGAAGGAAGGAAGGAAGGAAAAGAAATCTGGCCCCATCTTTCTTTTGGTGCTATATAAAACAGCACAGGGACGTTTGACTGCATTACCTCTCTTGTAATTCTGCTTGCCTCACCTTGCATTAATACAGGAGTCCGCTTTTAAATCTACAGCAGAATTTATGTCTATTAGGATGCTGGTGTGCACAACAGAGGTTATAAAGCATATGGAAGAGAGCATAAGAACAGAGTAGGGTGGAAGCTGGTACTCATCATGTTTGTGAAACCTGCATTGTGGTTTTCATACCACGTAGTATCAAACACATCACCAATTAAATGTGATTTCTTCCCTGATCACCTGAATGAGCAATATACAGACACAAATATGCACTTGACTTGCTTCAGTGCCCTCAAATGAACTGTGCTCACAGGGGGAAAAGTCCAATTTTTCAGCATTTGAAGTGATGGTTAAAACTTCAAACACAGTCAAGCTAGCTACAACATTCCTGTTTCACAGATACCAAGAGACCTTGCAGAGGGACTCTGTACCTGGCAAGCAGTTTCTCCAGGAGAGCTCAACTGACCCCATTAATTCAATAGAGCTATACCAGGAAGGCAAGAACATTTCAGTATAGTGTAATGTACCCAGTGTTAAGCCTGGTCCTATACCGACTGATACAAACCACAGTTCCCAGAAACAAAGCCTCACTGAAAAGATGTTGGTGTGGATTGATTTAACACTGGCAAGAGCTCTCGCTGCCCAGATATTCATTACACAGCTTCCAGATGGGTCTTGCCTTCCCTTAAATATATTTACCTGAATAGACAGCAGAACCAAGAATGTTTTGGGCATGGGTTCACTGTCTCTGAACCTTACAGAGGAAGAGTAACTCAGTTTATCTGAGTCCCCAGGTCTACTTACTTCTAATCAGTTTTCAGCTCAAAGGATTGTCCTTGTAGGTGCTTTGGACTTACAATTCACTTCTTCAGGATTTTAGTTAAACATACAGCTAAAATATACAGAAATGCTTACACAACGATCTATAAGCACAATCAATTTTTACTTTAGAGGTTGATCTGTGCAAGGAAATAATAAAATATTTTGTATATTTCTCTGACTCTATTTCCTTACTAGAGGAAATATCCTTACTAGAAAACAGTCAGAGATGTCATAGGTTCTCAGGCTTTGAGGTTTTCAGAAATCCTCATGCCTTTTCCTCCAGCACACAGAACCTGTCTCCCTTGTGTAGCCACATCCCCGCTCCCTACCTCTAAAGATGGATGCACTGCCTCTTTCTTTCTTGTCTGAACTTCACATGCCTGAAATCCTTCTGAGTTTTGTCCAGGTTGTCATGCTGTATTGCTTTCAAGGCTCCTGCTGATATGTAGTCTTTCTGAATCACCTGTCTGGGACTTCTCTACTCTTTGAATGCTAGACTCTGTAGCCAAGCTACACCTGAATGCATTTCACATAAAACCCAAGCATTAGGGTTTTTGCTGCTTCAGAGCATCAACCAGACTACTTCCTTAATGCATAGGCATATTCCCCAAACTGTTGCTGTGAATAAAATGATCCAGGTCTGCTTTCTAGGCTTGTGGCTTGGCTTTTGAACCAGCTTCTGAATTCCTTATGGGCAGTTAACGCCCTTAAATCTCATTCTCTGGAAATGGAACAAGTTCACTGAGGTCCTTGGATTATCATGTTAGAATCATAGGTCACATTTTATCTTATTGCAAATTGAGTGGAAATGACCTTTCCTGAGATGTGTATTGTGACCGTAAATTCAGGCAGGTGTATACATCTGATCATTTTGTATAATTTTCATTGGGTTATCACAGAACCATGATTTTTCCCATTTCCAGAGTAAAAAATAGTCACAGCTATTCACCTCCTGTCTGTGAGGTTAATTTAGTGCTGAGTCAAGCATTGCAAGAGAAATAAAAAAGAGCAAGTGCATATGCAAGAGACTTTAGGGAGTGGATTTTGCAGTCCACTGGTAAGCTGATATTTAGGGCTGAGAGCAGCATCAGCAAACTACCTAATGAAGATGAACCCACTGCACTTAGGGGATGCTTTTCCTCATTAATTTCCTAAAGTAATAATACTTCCCCAAAACTCAATGACTGCCTGAGAGTGAATGGCTGTAAGGTCTCCTGCAGCTGTTTCAGGGGGCTGAATGTCAGGAATTCCAGCGGGGAGCAGCGGGGATATTGCCTTTCTGTGTGCTAAGTCAATCAAATATCCATTTGCCTTTGTTCTGAACTTTTCAGGTTGGATAAAAAGGACAATAATGCTTAACTGCAGAAGGCATTCTTTCATGTATGAAAATGTAATGCTACTGCAGGCACCTTTGGAACGTGTTTGTGATACTTGGTAGTGACTGCAGTGCCTAACTTTAAGTGGGTAAATGTTCTCTGGGGTCCTAATTTTTGTACACAAAGGACTAATGCCTCTCCCATCAGCTTCAGGAGATTGTTGCTTAGCATCTCAAAGGTCTGACTCTGTACTCCCAGATGTTGCTAATGTCACCTTTAGTCATGCTGCCAATCACATTTTTTTTTTTTACTGAAAAAGTGGAATGACCTCATAACAGATGTCGTATTTCATTGTAAATCAAATAAATAAATAAATAAATAAAAATCTGTATATTACTGAATGCAACAGAAACTGTCTTCAGGAGTTCCCCTCACACACCTGCCAATTTCAACGAAGCAGCTGGCTTCAGGTAACATCCAACATAGGTAACACATTGAAGAAACCAGAGACCTGTTTCATCATTTTTCTTGGTGCACCATGGCTTTTAAATCCCACCATCCTGATTTATTACTGCTTCATGGATGCTTTGGAATATATAAAAGCAAGTTTTTTATTAATATCTTGAAGGTCTTGGCTTAAAAAGCCCTTCAAATCTTTCATGGAGACATGCAGATATATTTTTAATTGCTTCCAGTTTTGAAGTAGACACAAACACTGTAAGTTTATAAACTGTGCATCCTTCTGAGCTAACTGTTCGGAAGGTGTACCATGGAGGAGCAGATCTCCATGCTGCAGCTTCTGGAGCAGCCCATGGTGGAGCAGGAAGAATGAAGGCAGAAGACTGAAGAACAAGCTCTTTTCAGGAATGTTCTGCAGCTCTGTAGGAAAATATTCTTAGCAATTAAAGAGGGTGTTTTATAAAAACTGCATAATCAGGCTAGTGTTCTGTTTGGAATGCCCATTTTAATCAACTTTCTACTCCATGTGAAGCATTAATACAACGAAGCACAAGCAAGCTAGGGTAACCATTGTACTTACTGTTATTAATTGGTTCCAATCTGCTGCAACATCAGCCCATGTCTCTCCAGGCAATTAAAGATGGTTTTTGCTTTTAAAGAATCTTTAATGGGTGCAGCCAATGGGACATCTATTAACATGAATGAACTCAATTACTATCTTAGTCACGATCAATATTTGCTTACACCAAGTTAGTAAAAATACTGAAAGCTTATAGAGCAGTTAAATGGTCGCTGATGTTAAGACAGCAGGAAAGCTTGAGAGCATTGAGAAATGTGCCCTTAAATAAGTGCAATTTGTCTTGATATTTCTGAAGTCATCCAGGAAATGAGTGCTGATGATCATCTTTTCTGACACTAGTATTGCAAATTTGCATCAAGGAGATAAAGACTTACTAAATCTTTCAGTGAGGAAAGGTTAAAAATTAACTCACTCATTCCCCAGTATGGTGAAGAATATGTTATAAGAAGCAAATTGACTACAAAATAGTCTAAAAATAAGACAAACAGATTTACATTCATATTCATTCATGTGAATGGCCTAGGTGGAAAAGCCAGTATTAGATAATATCTCTGGACTATTGCCAACCAGGTTTGTAGGAATTTAGCAGAGGAATACCGTGTCCCAACAGGGTGACTTTGATTCCCCTGCAAAGACAGCAGACTGCGTTCAGAAGAACCAAGAATCTTATAATGGAGTGAAGAGCAAGCTGTAAAAGAACCACATCAACGGCAGCTCAACAGTGCTGTCTGCATCATTCCCATAAAAAGATTTATTCAGTTCGGAGAGGGGCTAGAGAGTGATTCAAGTGTTGGAGGGGGAGTCTGGAGTTACTAATTTCTATGTTAAATTTTCTCTGATGCCACTTAATCTTTCTACTTGATTCTTGATTTTTATTTTTTTTTTCTTTTTAATTGGCTTCGTATTCTGAGAATTGAAGGGCAGCTAAGAAGAGAGAGGTTGAATGAGTAGGAGAAGCTAAGGAAAGAGGTCCCGCACAAATCCATGAGTTTATGACTAAAGGCTTCAGGGTAGTTGGTTTTCTTGTTTATTTGTTTTGAGTTAACACTATCTCCAGGCCAGTCAGAATTTTGTTTTTTCTTGGAAGATTCTCAGTGAGAGAGCCTGAAAACCTCCATGTTTTCCAGGTATTGCTGGCTGTTCTAGGTGATTAAGTTTATCTTTGCTTTAGCACAGCCATGAAAGGCTGACCTATATTTCAAAAAAAGGATAGGAGACAATTAATTTCTGTGGGCCCTTCTTGGATGATGTCCCAGAGTATCCATAGAGCCTGCCAAACAAGCCATCAGCAAAGGATTACGTATTTCTGATGAAGAGGTTTGTTGATGATCTATTCCCTACATTGTGATAGAAACATGCTGGCCTGGGGAAAGGAAGACAAGAGCTTTCAATTAATCATTTACACTTCACAAATGAATTGTTAAGTAACAACGGGTCAGTCATTTAATCTTACTGAATCTTAATTATCTGTCTTGAAAATGAGCTGAGATCACTTGCATACATGGTATAAAGTTGAAAGACTATTTAAAGCTCTAATTTGTATTGTACTTTGCAAAGATGTGAGAGGTTGCGTGAGACTAACACTGGGGATAACAGTGGGCCTGGTTCTCAGTTACACTAAATCCACTGAGGCAGCATATAAGGGTATCAGCAACAATGGAGTTTTTTTTTCTTCTATGAATTTGTCTAGTAGCATCTGGAATGCAATAAGCAGTTTGTTCAGATTACTTTCTGGATACCAAGCCACTTGACTGGATATAAAGAAAGATGAAAGAAATTCAGGTCAGAAAAATGCATCAAGGTCTACTAAAAACAAAGTTGTGCTTTCCCCTTGACACCTTTAATATCACCTTGAAGGCAAGTCAGTACGAGCACAATAGAGTGTCCTACAGCTCATCTGAGGCTTCTTGGCAGCCGTGAGGATCAAGGACATAGCCTAAACAAAACATCAAAAAGAAGCCTGATTTCTTCAACCTGAAACAAGCAGACAAACAAAGAAGTTTTGTAGCATGAAATATTCCCCTATTCCCCTCTTCCATTTCATCCCATCAATCATTTTCAATCAAATAAAATGTCACATTGTTTTTACATTGTTTTTGTTTGTCCTGCTACTTCAAAACTTAAGTGAAATTTTTTTAATGAAATATTCCCTTTTGGAAAACAAACAAGTTTAGCCTTCACACAGAAATGTTTGTTGCTAACAAATTTCAGATCAACATCTGTTCATAATCAGATTTTGATTGACCTGAATCTGCATTTTTCAACAAATATGCAAACAGAAAAGTGTCCAACCCCAAATTGGCAGAACTGTTGAATTAGAGCAGCCACTCTCCTGTGTACAGCCTAGTGAAGGATTAGATCTGTTCTCTCTTTCCCAGATGTGCAACATAAAGAAGGCATCAAATTCCAAGTCGAACAGTTTGTCATCATTACCTGCAACAAAATTAATTACCGCCAGTGTGAAGAAGTTTGTTTTCACAAGATGTAGAGTCTGGCGAAGCAGAATGCTCACACTGTTCATTAGAAGTGCTGGGGGTTCCTGAGCATTCTTAACCACCACATTGTACTCAACTACTAAGTGCTTGGGTGGACAGTCAAGCTAGAAAAAAAAAAGAAATCCTACATGTATTAAAACAAGAAGTAACTATTAATGAGCCATATGTTTAACTGCAGTGTTTCAGTGTGCCCTTTCCCCATTGCTTTCCCCATAATCTTCAAAACAAAACAGTCAGAACCTTCCCTCCTACATAACTATTCCTGTTATGCCCTGCATAAAAGAAAAAATTTGCGAGAGAAGAAGGTAATTTTCCTAACACACGTATCTTTTGACATCCAAGCAAATCATAGAGGACTAACCTGCTGCCCATAAGGAAAACCATGCTTCTATCCCAGTGCCCAGTGCCTAGAAGTTGTCAATGTGATAGAGCAGTGAAAAGCTTGTGTGATTCCAAGGTGCATCTGGCTGGGCTTTGTTGGTAGAAGCATGGAAAGATCATACACAGTATTGGTAAGGCCTCATTTCAGATCCTGCAAATCTGGTCACATCTGTTCAAAAAAGATAAACTGAAAATGGAAAGGATGCAGAGAAAGGTTTCTGGGATGAGTTCAGGAGCAAAAGATCTATCTCACAGGGAGAGGTAAAAAGAGCTTGCCTTGTTTAGCCTAGTGAAATGAGGCTAGAAAGGGGAGATAATGACTCTATGCAGATGCACCAAGGAGTAAATATCAATGAAGGAGAAGAATTATTTAACCTAAAGAATAATGCTGGGACAAGATCAAATGGATATAAATTGGGCAGGAATAAATTTAGACTGGAAATTTGGGATGGTTTCCAATCATCGGAAGAATGACGTTCTGGAATAGCCTTTCAAATAGGGTAGTGGTGGATAAAGAACTTCAATTTAAACTTGTGATAGGAGTCCTTGACAAATCAAGTGGATCTGAAAAAAAATGACTTCATCAACTATCTGTTCAAGGTGTTGCTTACACTACATATTTGCATAGCATGTATTCTATGTTCTGGAGCTTCTACTGATCACCTGCCAGGGATAGGAAGAAACTTTTTCCACCTCATACATAATTTTGCTTTTTGGGCTTACTTCTCTTTTTTTTTTTTTTTTTTTTTTTTTTTTTCTTTTCCTGAAGTATCAGAGATTAGCCACAGAGGAAGAGAGGAAGTAGAGATTGGTGCACAGGCATTCCTTAAGGTATTAAGATCTTCTGGGATCTTCTGGGTGACTTTGGTTATGTAATTGTCCATATACCCGGGTTTGCACTGATTGCCAGATTTGATGTCAGTAGGTAATTTTCTCTTAGTTTGCCTTTTCACTGAAGGGCACTGACTTGTTCACCATGCAAGATCACCTGGGAATTTCATCTAACATATCCTACCAAATATTGACAATGTGATTCTCTTTCTTCCATCCTGATGCTGCTGCTGGCTGCAATTGAAAGTCTTTCACTAAAGGTCTGAAATTCATGGCAGGGTGTGGAAAGCGTTCTGAATTGAGGAAGGATGATGGAGTATGGCCAGGCAGCTATTGCACAGGGTGCAGAATTATACAACAGAATGCAAGTCTTCCAGACTTGGGTTAAGTGTGAGTCTTAGCACTTTGAAACATGAGGGATGACAAACTGTTTTTTTCCATTGCTGCAAGAATGCCTTTTACTCAACTTTCATTTTATACTCTGTCTTATGACCAAAGAGCAACATGTCATGATGTACAAAACTGTTTCCTATTCCTTGTACCAAAGACTGAATCAGAATCCTGAGGGTTTTCAGTATGGTGAGACACAGAAAGAGGCGGCATTTTGTCAAGGCAGTAATCAGTCTGCGTCATCCCTGGTCAACTGTGCTGCTCCCATCCTGATCATCATACGTAGAACAAAGGAAGCCCATGCCCCCTCCTTAGTGTCAGTTTTCCATAGCATTTCTCATCTTGACCTGCCCAGATATTTATAGGGCAGTCAGACTCAGCCTTGCAGATTTTGCTTACACCAGTAGCCCATTATCTCCAACGCAGATACATGTGTTAGTAAGTAAGGGGAAGAGGACTAAGTCCTTGAATTGTGTCTGTCATGTAAACTCCACCTCTTCACTTCTTTACAGAAACGAGTAGTGCATTTGAAGAGAGAAATAAGAATGGAAAGACAGATGTAAGGGGGAAGGGATAAGTTTTCATCTGAGATTTTAAATGAGATGGAACATCAATGAAGCAGAGAAATACAGAAATGCCTTTTCCAGATGGCAGAAGGCATAGAGGAGACGTTTCTTATCCCACCTCTGGCCAGACTGCATGGAGGGAGAGAGAACATGCAGTTACTTGATTACATTAAAGAACATTACATATAGAAAAAAAAAAGATGAAATTAAATCTCTCTCTTCAAAGCATGTAGTCAGTTTGTAGAATGTGTTCCAGAGAAAGTCATGCTTCTGCCAGCATCAGCAAGATATTGCAGTGTTGGGATTTAAACACTCAAACAAAACTACACAATTACCAGGGATTATTATAGAGGGACGATGCCACCTGCAAGAACCAAGTACTGATCCCTGCTTGGAGACCAGGCACTTGCCACACTGACCACTACTTAATGCTACTTCTCTGTGACCTTGGTGCTGTGCTGTTCCTGGTCAGCTGGATATTCAAATCTGAATACTTCTTGTTTTGCACAGTCAGAGAAAAAGTGATGTGATGTGCATCCCTATCCATAATCATGAAGGACTGCTGAAGGTCAAAGCTAGGATAACCACTGCTTACTTCATGCAGAGTTGCTGCAGGCTGAAAAGGAAAGCAGATGGGGCATTAAAAGCTCTCCTTTCTCAATGAACCCTTCTTCATGCCCCATGCATTTTATCTGCTTGCCTCTTCTGCTCAAAGAGCCCTGGGATCCCTTAGAAAGTATTCAATGTCATTTTGGTTATTGTCCCTCTCTTTCTCTCTCTCCTCACAGGGGTATTAGTTTTGAATTGAAGTACAGTAGTCGAAGTATTTATTCAGGAAGGGAGGGATAAGGATTCACCAGTAACATGCCTACAAAGAAGCTTGAGTTTGGGTAGCGAGCAGGGGTAAAGCAGTCCTGTGTCTGCTGAAGCCATCTCCTGTGCAACAAAAAACACAACATTCATGTGCCATAAAAGGAAAGAGAGAGAAACACCAGTAAAATGAGGAATGCCAGGTGAGTTGGACAGTGATGGAGTCGTGCAGAAGGAGCATGTGCTGCTGACACATGGGCACAAGGGCTGGGTGACACAAGCATTCTGCGTGCATCCTCCATTACCAGCTAGAACCACAGGTGAGAAACACAAGGGACCTCCTATTGTTTGATTCTCAATTGCTATCTCTTTCCTTTGATAAGTGGAGATACCCCTTTTTTAGCGGGTGATGGTAGGGGGATGGTTGGACCAGATAATCTTGGAGGTCTTTTCCAACCTTAATGATTCTACGAGGAGCAGACCTAAAGTTTGGAAATCACATTCTAGTTTACTCTGATCAAGCCAGGCTCTGTGGGTTCTAACTCTTCACTTAAAAAGACAAAACCAAGTACCAACAATTTGCTTTTGAGGACAAAAAGACCAGCTTGCTAAGGAAGGATTAACAGAAGCGTATTTCATCTTAAATTTAAATTAATTTCACACCATCCCACTGTTCATTTACATGTCTCCTTTACTGGTCATCTTTTTGTTTAAGACTCAGAGTACAACAGTTTTTCCTATTGTCCAAACCATGGGCCCAAGTATTTTACTGGGGCTACTTGTACTCCATGGAAAGGGGATCTGCTCTAGATAGGATATGAGGAATTAAGCAGTCCGGATGGTATGCTCTGCCATGGCCTTCCCAGCTGGCTTGGGAGCCATGTAATAACATAGAGAGAAGTCCAGAACTTCGATTTTGAAAACAGGGTTTTAGCTACTTGGCACTCTACTTATGCTCTGCTTACTAATTGCGCCTTCTTGACCAGAAACGGGACCAAAAATAGGAGAAACCTTCACAATGCTAACTAACGAAACAACCATAAAAAGAAGCCTTGTTTTATGACATGCTCCATTGGTATTGCAGTATTCTGCATATGTGGGCATATTTTCTAACACATTATGCAAAAACAAGTCAGGGAAGATGCTGAGGATTGTAATTTTCTAATTTAATTCTGCCATTTCCAGTAATGGAAAGCCATACTATGGCTATTTATCTTCATAAGTGACAGATGCATTTCATTAAAACGTCCTTAAATAATTTCTCATGGCACTTGAAGGAGGAAAAAAAGGAGTAAGAAGATACCTATTTTGTAAGCATGCACACATCGATGTTTTGAGAGCAGTTGAACACACAAATGATCAATGACACTGCATTAAACAGGTCAAGCAAAAAGATATTTGTCTGTTTTTTTGTTTTGTTTTGTTTTGTTTTTTTTTGAAATGTTGATGCCTGTTGAACACTTCGTTAAACAATCTGACATTGACTGTTGCTGGGTGAAAATATGCTAATAATATCACTGCATAGGGATATAATGACTGCCACTTGGGAGAATCCCAAAACTCCGTGTACTGCTCTGACAGGCAGATGCTTCCCTTCCAGTTATTGCTGAAGTGCTGCCATGTAGGAACAGCAGGATGCAGCAGCTGTAGAGCAAGTGACTGCAGAATGATTTAGCCAAGAACTTTGTATTGAGTTAAAACTGTATATAAATAAGCAGCTTGTCAGGGCAGGTGAATATTCACCCAATTTTCATTCTGTGCTGGACAACTGAGAGTGAAGAAATAAAATCTCATGTGAAGAAATCTACATCATGTGCTGTTGAACACATGTTTAAAGGGTGGGTGTTCTGTGTAAAGTCCTAGCCCAAGTTTTGGCATATAGGAGTTGCAAGGAAGCAACAAAGGCATCAGAGAAGGGAGAGCTATAGGTGAGACCATATGCCATTTTTCTCTTGTCCTCATAACCAATATAGCTTATGGAAACTTGCAAGGTTGCAACAGTTCATAGGGGTCACTGCATCAAGAAAAATCCCCAGAGCCATTCTCCTTACCCATTCATTACCAAGATGGGATATCTTAAACATAGCACCATCATCTTGTGCTCCTCAATTCTCAATTTAAAATAACTTTTTCACTTAGGTGGTTGGCAAAAGGAGACAGAGTGGCAAAGAAAGTCTTGCCCAAACTCCTTTCTCACAGGTCTATCACCTGCAACTGATACTCAACAGTGATGGCAAAAAGACCAGTGGCTAGGTGAGCCGTTGAGAAAGAATTTATGTCTAGAACAAGGAAGTGCTCTTCCATACACTATTAGTACAGAGATAAAAGAAATTTTCATAGTCTGTAGGCAGTATTGTTCTCACTCCAGGATCCCCTTGTTCAGGCCCCAGCACTGTCAAATGAACTAAATGAGTGCCCTGCAGTCCCTGTTGCCATCTCTCTGGCACTCTGCCTATTTGGCCTTGGCACCTTTCACTGACTCTACGTGTACTTTTAGCTCACTGAGCAAATAAACCCAGGCGAATAATCTATTCAAGAAGTGCTGTCCTCTTTTTGGTTGGTGAATCATGCAGTCTCTTCTCACTGTCATTCCAAACTACTCACTGAATGTGCTTCATTTGTTATTCTTTCCCAGTGGAGTTTGTTGGCAAAAGTCACGGGGAGTGCTACAGCAGTGTCAGTGCAGACAACACAAGTGGTCTGCCTTCTACACTGACTAAAGAAACACTAACTCTGACTAAAAAAATATCACCTTCTTAATGGAAATGTTAGCAAATGAGTCAAAGCTTGCTTCCTCCAATGTGTCTTGAAGGTGTGGTTTTCATAAGTAAAGCGCTCTTAGTGCTTTTCACAAGGGCAGATCCACTGTGTTTTGAGAAGCATCACCCAGAGTTTAGCACAAAAGCCCAGCCTGGGGCAAGTGACAACCTGGAACCTATCATGAACTGATGTTCATGGGCATCAACTGCCCAGTTCCCTTTGTGTTTTAGCAGGAATTGCCTCCTTTGAAAGCTCCAGCTCTAAAAGTGTATTATATCATGGTCATTCTCAAGTTAAATGAACCTGTCTCTCAGTCAGCACTGGGCTTCTCAAACTATGACTTCGTTCAGCAGTAAGAGTTCAGCATGCAAACTGTGTACACACAAAGTTTAGTTGTCTTCCCTCCTTGTTCACCAAGTCACTCTTCACTAATGCATTATAGAAATGCCGTATGAGAAGGTGAGGTAGAACCTCTTGTGGGCCTCTTCCCTCACTTGTTTTGCTGGTGTTGCCACCACTGCTGCTTAGTCACGCCAAACTCCTGACACTAGCCATTGAGTCACGCCGGCAGGCTGCTCCATCTGGCCCTGTCTGCAGGCAGATGAGACTACCTGTTTGGGCACAGAGGAAGTCGCGCAGAGAATGACTCAGGGAGCGATGCTGGAAATAGGAGCTGATGCTGTCAGCTCCTCAATAAAACCAAACTTCCAAGGAGGGCGAGCTTTCTTACTCACGCTCTGGTGTTTGGAGCATGACTCAGCCTGTTCACATCACACAGCATTTAAGGACTGTCCACACACAGAGTTACCTGTATTTCAGCTGGAACGATCCTGCCGCCGCCTCTTCCTCACCCTTGTCGTGTTTTGGTGCAGGTGGTTAGTTAGGACTGATGTTCAGTGCTTCAGTGGAATGGCTGAACAGTTACCAAAGAGGAAGAAAAAAATCTCCATTGCAGTTAATCACTGGCCACACTGTGAAATTCATCAAACTTTGAGGAAGCAATTGAAGCTATTTGCACTTGTGGAAAATGGGAAAGGCAAAAGTACAGGAAATTGCTTGCTGTTTTGCTTTCAGTACCACTGTTACGATTACTCCCCTGTTAGATGAGATTCCTTTACAAGAAAAGCCTTCCAGCTAAAGCATAAAGAGACCAGTCAGGTTTTGTTTAGCTTGTTTGTTTCGAAAAATCAAAAGAAGCACAAAAAATTGTGTTTCTGCTGATCCATAAAGACAATCTTGACGCATTCAAGAAGGGGGTGTACCCCCTTGAAGATGAGGATCTGTAAGGCCCAGCTGAATTCACTGCTCTGGCAGCTTCATCTGACAGATATTCCAAAGTGAGGAGTTAACTAGACCTCTTAATGATTAAGGTTTACCATCAGATGAGGCACACACAACAAATACAACAAATGCACTGTCCTGAACATCAGGCCTCTGACTCTGAATGGACAGATTGGTTCATCGCCTTAGGGTGATGGATCCCCAGGGTGGCAGGCCTGGGACCCCTCTGAACACACCTGTGTCCTCTATTTCCCAGACTGCCCCTTCAAGATCACTGTGGCAACAGTTGCTCCCAAGACCCTAATCCTTAACAGGCAACCCCAAGACTGGAACCACATATGGAATGAGGGCTTTCTGAGAACTAACGTGACCCAGGCATGCCCAGAACTTAGCTTGACACCTCTATAATTTTTGTAAATTGTCTCCCTCACGAAACACAGGTTGATGTATTTGCAACTTGAGGAAACTCAAGAGTACTTCACAAAACTCCATGTACACAAAAAGCACTCTTTGCTGGCCCTTCTGAGGCCTCAGCGAAGTAAGGCAACGCTGAAATGAATGGCAATATACTAGGGTGGCACAGGTCTTATGTCTTTAAGTGACATAAATCAGTGCAGTACCATGGTCTTCAAGCCACTAGTAGTTTAAAAACCACATCAGTAGGAGTGGCATGCACAAAGAGAAAGTGTCAAAGCTCTGTTTCTCCTTTTCCTGCCCATTTCCTTTGTTATTTTATTATCACTGTCAGAGAGCCATATCAATCCTCTTTATCTCATTACAAGGATAAAAAACTTGAGTCAATTTGCAGTATACAATACATTAGCTTGTAATGTGATACCGGCTGCAATGACCCCATCCAAAGTGAGAAGTAATCAAGTTAATATTGATGGATAGTGGTTTCCTTTTCCAAAATGATAGTTAGTTTTAACGTCTGCAGAGAAGCAAGAGAAGAGCCAGCAAAGACAATAAAAGATCAACATATTTTCTTTTTGTTGCATAATTCTAATTTGAATTGAATTTAGGCCCACTAGAGTTGGGCCTAAACAAGCGATGTACTTGTCCAAACACTAGGAGGATGAGAGCTATGCAACAAATGAAATATGTAATCAGATACTGAAATCAACCTTACACATGTACACAAGCCCATGACAGTGAATGCCAGCACCTCAGAACATGACAGAAGCATGGACATGACCACTGGGGCAGTTTTGAGAGAAGAAAATTAGTCTATTTTTTTTTTTTTTAAGATATGATACCATTTTAAATTTATGTGGGGATTCAAATAAATCCCAATAGTAATGCTCCATTGGTTTCTCCAATTTTCTGATTGTCAACAGAACCGAGAGCAATGCAGATTTTTCTGATAGCACATGAGAAAATAAAAATCACAGTGGCAAAAATGATATGAAAGAGTAGGAGCTAAGTCCTACCTTCATTTGTGCAGTGCCCTGCCAGAGGACTTGTGGCAGTAACCACTTGTGGATGTTAACTAGGCTATCTGAGATCAGAACCACATCCCGTAACTTGCCTTTTAAGGCATGTCATTGCCTAAGATGTTTTAAGGGCATCCATCATAATATATACACAGAATGTTCTCATGATGATATACATGGAAACAGCTAATCTGATAGCTGCACCCATTTACAACACTTAAATGTTTGGCTCTGATAATGGCTTTTGTTTCTTTTTTCCTTTATTTATTATCTTTCTTTTTAAGATTTTAGTTGCATATAGTTGATGTAGTTCTTTAAAATTGTTGTTTTCACCTCTGCAGGATCTATTTTAAAAAGCCATCTTGTCTCTCTCTTTCGCTCACTGCCTTGCCCTCCTTTTTCCTTCTGACTGTTAAATCAGACTCCATTTTTCCTCCAGTTGCTCCACACAACCTTGTGTTCTGCATCCTGACCTTTCATACGCTGCCGTTTGGATCACCAGCTCTAGCCATTACATTAGCAACACGCAATTACACCCTCAAGGTAGACTCAAGAGCAGATCCTACCTCTCCATAAATACCTTAATGAATGGCAAGATGCTGATGTACATTTGAAGGCTGATTTCAGCTCACATACGAAAGAAGGATTGTTCAGAGCCTTATCACCATGTGTAGTGATGGGAGCATTTCCCAAATGTCTGTGTTCCACCACAGTACCCTCTGTATGGTGCTGCTTTTGAAGTGCCCATGCATTATATACTTTCTAGAGGTCATTGCCAAAGCTGCACCCTGTTGTCATAAAGGAGCTGAGTGCACTTTAAAAAGAAGTGTTCTTGGTAAATTATTTGATAGTTTTTGCCTTTGGTTATGAACTGCTGTCCTGAAATGCTGTATTTTGGTGCATTTTGTTGCTCTTTGGGGAGCGGTACGAGGCCAGTAAAGTACTTACACCATTTTTATTTTTTTTCCATAACTCAACACACATTTTTCTGTGTACAAGTGACATCAGAACTGAAGCAATGCTGGCTTTTCTCCCAACAACAGCACTGGATGGCAAATCTGACACATCAAAGAACTTCCCCCATGGCCATACATCAATGTGGGACATGATATAATATTTTCTTTATGGTCCAACAGTTGTGATAAATTGAGCAATGTGTGAAATGGTGGTTTCACACAGTTCAAGGCCTCATTTGTCCAGATCACCATGAATAAAATCTGTTCGCAGTACCAAATCCACTGGGAATTAACTATCTTTCTCCCTTTTAGAAGGAATTCCACTGCGAAAGGGAACTGTGAGAAAGGCACAGTGTGAGGCTGCTCTGTACCAGCTTTGTGCAGAAAGAGATAGCAGTTTCTACTGTGTCTCCCAAGGGCTTTGCTGAGCATGTAACACTAATTGTGACCAATTTGGCCTAGAAAAGAGGTTAACCACAGGCTTCAATATCAATTAAACCATCAGATGTCATTCTACATAACATGTTCTACCTCTTCTGATTTATAAAAGTCTTGCTATTACTTTGCACCCCCTCCATTCCCCCCCGAAAAAAAAAGTACTTCTACAATCTGCAAGGGTAATAAAAATCTGTGGCATTACGGCATGAATGGCAAATCATTTTGTAAGTCTATGAAATCCAGTATGTCCCTTTAATTAACCAAGAGAGGCAAGGAAAAGGAACCACTTCTGAAAGATCCTGGAAGGAAAATAATTTGTTACCAGTGCAGCTTCGCTCTAGCACATTCTAGGTTATGCCAATGTGTGAAATGATGGCTACAACAAAGTCCAAAGTGATGGCATGATTAAGTGTGTGATAAAAAGGAAATTTAGACTCATTTTGCACGCATTACAGCAAATTCAGACTTAGTCAAAGCTTGTCCAACACTGAAAAGAGTCTTTTCACTGAGATCCTCCTGAGGAAGAGAGATGCTGGGTCAGTCAATCTCAGGATCTTCAGTGAGCATATTGTCCTGCTGGTGAACACACACAGCTGCTCAGCCAGAGAAGCTCTTCCTCAGAGCTAGCAAAATGCTCTCAAAAGTAAGGAAACTTCAAATATTCAATGCATTTTTGCTGCACTAGAAGGAATTAACCACGGCAAAGACTAGCCATGCTCACAACATGGGCTCTGTCAGGATGAACATGATCTGAAACTCTGCAAAGCTTTGGAATTGGGAGAATGCAAGAATCACCTGCAGAAAGGAGAGCTGTTGCACAGACATCTGGAAGTTTAGGTCAGTATTCATCATTCACAGATCTAAGTCCAACTAATTCATTGACTTTTTCCTAATTAATTAGAAATCCAGCTTGCATTACAAACAGCTGGGGAACAAGGCAATCCATAGCTGAGGGTTTCCGAGCAGTTTTATCCCACTGCTAGCAGGGTTTGACCTTGCTTCTTCCTTTGCCTGCAGGGTTTCAGTGCCACACAGTTACTGACCCTGCTGCTGCTATAGGTTCTCCACAGCCTCCCTCCAATCTGTGGTATGCTCTAGGGCACAGTAAACCTTACCTCTACGACCAAGCCACAAATTTGGGATGAGCTTATTTGCAGAAAAATGCAACGCCATGGCATAACCTAGGCTATTGGTGAAGTTTGAATGAATTTGGGACAGTCATTTGTGACTGGCAGAAAGGGAAAAAATAAAAGAACGTGAAGAAAAATTCAACTTTCTATTTCAACATTTCCTGCTATAAAACCATTTATTCCTCAACCCAATGGGATTTTTCAACCCAAATTCAGTCACACTTACTTTTCAAAGGTTAAGACAAACAAATGAGTTTCCCTGCAACGCACAACTGAAACTCAGAACTGACGTCTCTTGGTCAGGTTTTACTCTGGGCCACCTCAACCAGATGCAAATTTTCCTGCTTAGCCCATGCTGTGGCAGAACAGAAAATAAACTGCACAGCTCAGCCATGAGAATGTACTTCCACATTTAGCCAGCTCATGAAGCAGGTAGTGGGGGCAGGCACAGTGTTTAACACACCACATGTTCCCATGGACACACTTTCCATACAGGACATAACAATACACAATAAACATATTTATGCAATAATTGAAGAGTGGGCTGCGAGCTCTCAGCATATAATTCTGTTTTCAGTGGGATAAGCAATTTTTCATAGACTTTGAAAATTTTAGTCCAATTAAAAGAACAAGTAGGTTACTTCTGATAGTCTATATGGGTACAATAGGACAATGATCTGGTCATCCATTCCAAATCTAGAAATGTATAAGCACTCCAGTTCTAGCAGCCTGATCCACCTGGTGGTTGTTTTAATGTTCTTAATGCCATCTGTATCAACATTATTTTCATCCTAAATCCAAAACACAGCACCATATCAGCTACCATGAAAATTAACTGTATCCCTGCCTCAATGAATAGGCTGCATCTTGCTGGACGTATGGAAAAACGGAGGTAGCACCTGTGCTTTACAGACTCCTAACATTTGATCAAAACACAGAGCTGGGAGGAGATCTACACACAACTGCTTCGATCTCTGGAGAACAGTGCTTGTTTGCCTTGACACATTATAGACACGGAGATCTTTGCACAGATTGAATGCAGAGGTTTACAACACCTGGTCATTTTTCTAGCAATTCTCATAGGTAGATTTACATGTGTATGTAAGATTCATGGAGTCCCTTGTTTGTAGTATATCAAAAGACTTGCTTTTGCTCTTCCAGTAACTTTATTTGAGACGTGATGAGACTTCGTGACACATCAAAAGGAAACTCTGAAATCACACTACGCCTAGGCACAGCAAGAGTAAGTTAAATTCATTTTTGCAGCTGTCCAAGTGAATTTGTTTGCTCTTACTGGTATACGGCTCAGCTTAATATTTTCCTAAGGCAGTTTTTGATTATTCTGTGGACAGATGACTAAAATTAATAACGCAGTAAAGTTGGTCAGTAGTAAAACATATTCTGGGAGGCAAAAGTCAGAGCATTCAGATATTCCTCTCTGGAATTAAATGCTCCTACCCTTTCTGGCCTAGACAGATTTTCTCATTAGCAAGAGAAAACATTATTCAGCAGGTTGTATATAAAAGCTGAAAGTACTGAGTTCCTATCCTAGGTCACACATTGCCTGCAGTGATCTTCAGTAGCTCCTCCCACAGCCTCAATTTGTTGGACCATGAAATAAAAATAACCTTTTTCCTACAGTACAAGCAGAGTGAGGCTGATTAGATGTGGAATTGCCCCCAGTCCCAAAATAATTAGTCTTGTACCAGTCAAGAAGTCTCTTGACGCTTCTGGAAAGACAGAAGGAAGAAAAGGAGGGAGGGAGCGAGAAAGAAAGAGATGGATTTGTGCTTGGATATCAGTTGCATAAATGACTTTAATTCTCAAATTTCCTAACCTCACATTCATGTGACTGCACATCAACAATATATGTGGCTGCTTGTGAATAGCACCACTACTTACTGCTGCTGAATCAAATTTTCCTTAAGAAGCAAAGCTTTGTTGCTGTTTGCATTATTAGCCTGCTCTCTGTTTTCTTACAGCTTTGAACTAAACCAGTTACCACTTCAGTTCACAGGACTGCAAACTGTCATTTGGTCTTTTTTAACTGTAATCATACAAAACAAAAGAAGTTGGCTTTCCCGTAACTACTGGGTTTTGCAGCTCTCTCAAAACAAGACACAAATTAAGTGTCTGTGACATTGGGCATTTGTGATACCACTTCAAACGTTAGCATTTCCATTTCTGTAGGCTAACCCCTATTCTCTCCTCCTGCAATTTCACATCAGTCCCTAATGCTCTCATTTTCATCCCGAGGGGCTGTGTGCAAACTGGGTATGTCTAATAGACATAGTTAGTGCTTTGCAAGGTCCTTTTGTGCACGGCTGTGACTGACAGAGACGGGTGCTGTTTGCAAACGTCAGTGGAGCAATGACCTCAAGTTAATATGGTGAATGATGAAAGAAAAAAACATTCATTCAGCATGTGAACTCTGTGCTGAGATTAGCCAGAAGTACTGGGCACACACAAATTACTGTGCTGTCAGCACAGCGCTTGGTGGGGTTTTTAAATATTCCAGCTATTATAAGCCATCATCCTCAAGGCAGTGGCAAATGAAAAAAGAGAAGAGCCAAAATAGCATTTCTGATGCAAATACCATTGTTTTAGATAAGAGCTTTGGACCTGGATGCTTAGAACAATTCATGACCTCCTGCCAGCTGCAGTCCTCAGACTGATAGGAAAGGAATTAGAGTAGCATGTACAGAACTGTTTGCAAAGCTCAGGGACGGGACCAGAAGGTATGCAGCCCCTCAGTGGTAGGTGCCAGTTTACCTCCAGTCTTGCCAGGAGCAACAGAAAGTTACCAGAATCTCTGCAGTCTGTCTGGCTGCTTGTGCTACTTGCTCTCATTTCAGCTGCCTGTGGACAAAAGTTGGCTTTCCAGATCCCATCTCTGCAACTGGTGTCAGCAGAACAGTCAGGGACCACAAAGGCCATGGCAGGTGACCTCTTGTCTCACCCATGCAGTTCTGTTTTGGGGGCACAGCCTGCAGTAGCATTCAGGGTGTATATGTAATCTGTAGCTAGCTAAAACTTTAGAAGTTTGAGGAAAATATCAAGGATATTTTTGGTGATTTCTCCCCAGCTATATAGTTGGTCCTTTCTTGGAACTGAAACAATGGAACTGTTAGCAGAGAGATTGGAAGAAATGCAGTTTCTCTCCCTCCTCTGACCAGTTCTAGTAAAAACTGTCTCCAGAGGCAGGATTATGGAGAAGATACCAAATTTCTTTCTATCTGTGCTTCCTATTGTTGACTTTGAAAACCACATTCATTTGGGATCAGATTCTATCATAGACTGCTACTTTGAAACTAGCAAACATCTAGGGCAGGTAAGAAATACAGGATTTAGAGTATAACAACTTCAATACACTCTGTGAAAAGAATCTTCTGTTCACCTCTCCTCACGGCCTGTCTCCCTTATGCATGCTTCTCTTGCCTTTGTATCTAACCATGTTCAAAACCCTCTGCATCATCTATTCCTCTAGCAGTCTTGTTTACCTGGTTGAGCTTCTTCTATTTCCAGTCATCTATCAGTTCTTCAAGTCCTCCAGAACAGCAAGATCAATAATGTCTTTTCTTAAAGGTGATCAAACGCTAAGACAAAGCTTGCTATATTCTCCCCCCGCATTTCTTCTGCCTCCCCATTTACAGCTGCTGCAGGGAAGGGGACGTACAAAAACCTGTTTGAGAGGCAGAGGACAGTACACACCTTCTTTTGAGGAAGCAGCAATATCTACCCTGGGATTGCTGCATCCTGATAAAACTAACAGACAGATTTGGGCTTATTTCTGTTACTATGCTCTGGTGGTTTTTTTTGTTTGGTTGGTTTGTTTTGATTTGTTTTGTTTGTTTGTTTTTGTTACTAGCCAGCAGCTAGTAGCTCTTAGGAATAAAGATTTTTCTGAAACCTTTTGCTTATTTAATAGTCATTTCACAAGCAGATACAGTTTAGACTGCAAAATTATTTGCAATACTTTTGTACAACATCTGTTTCCCCCCACAGCAATCCCCCACCATGTGCTGACCCAGCCCAGAGCTGTTTGTTTTAAAAGACCGAGACTAACCTCAAGCTGATACAGAAAGTGTTCCAGCTGATAGTGACCAGTTTATCATTCTCTATTTGTTTTTCCTCTTTCTTTGTTCATCTGCACTGCCTTCTCCCAGGATTTCTCTCTGCTTTTCATGTGGGTCACTTACAGAATTATTCACTATGATACTGGATTGTCATAAAGACACTGAATAGGAATTCCCATTCAGTTCCTCCTGGTGGGGATAAGCAAACACTACCCATCCACAATCACCTCACCAGATAAGTGAACACAAAATAGTTACTAAACCTCCAGCTATGAGTGCTAGGGAGTAAGCATGAAGAAAAAGGAGAGGGAACCTGTCTTTACAATTACATAGGTTTCATATACTGCTACTTGTCAATCAAGCGCTCAAGTGGGGTACTTTCATTCACTTGCTGTCATGGGCAAAAGCAAATGCCATCTGTTTGGAACAAAACACACACCCAGAACACACATGTTTGCTGCTGAAAGGATGGGCTGGTCAAACTACCCATAAACAGCAGAGCTGAGTCAGCAGTACAGAATTATAATTAAAAATCAAAAATAAATTAAGACTAGACAGCATTTCTTAGAGAGCTGTGCAAGCTTGCTGGGACCCTTTTAGTAGCCCTGCAAATATAAGTGGTGTGTGGGCAGTTGCCACAAAATGGTTCAAATTGGAGAATTGCAGCAACTCACCACTTTTCCAGTGTCAAGACTGGGAAATGCCTAGAGTCTATGATTCCGATGTGGTAAAGTAGACTTCCACTGCCACCTCCTGGCTTTTCCAGACACCAAACAAAACTGAATATGCTAAACAGCCTTCTTCATATCTTATTGCCATTCAGGTCATAGGCCTGATCTAAAGTTTACTGAGATGACCAAGCTTCAAGTCAGCCCTTGAAAATATATGCATATGAAAAAAAATGGACACACAGAGACTGCGTTTTGTATCATAAATAAGAAAGAAAAGGTTTGCTGACCTTACACTGCACTCTACACATTGATTTTAAAATACAAGTAAAAACATTAAAATACTTCTACACCTGCTTCCCATACGAATGTGTTTCATTATAGTTTCTCACCTTCCAGAAGAAGCAGATCACAGCCTATAGAGGATCCCTGATGTCCTCGCAAATGTTTTGGAATATCTACTTCTTCGTTGTTCTGTTAAAAAAAAAAGTTCTGTAAGCATACAAAAGGCTATACGCTTGTTTGTTTTATAACAGAACTATAATATGGAAAAAAAAATGTCTCTATTTAATATTCCTTTTCTTTGCTTCCTATCTTGCAAAGTCTAGCAATATTTCTTACTAATGTTGGTGGAGGTACGGAGATAGATATTGACTTTCATCTCTGTAAAGAATTCTGGCTTTACTGCTCCATAAACTGCTCCAAAAGAATCATAATAATAAGATATCATGATTTATAAACACAACATAGCTTTTCTTTTTGCATTTTTATACAATTTCAAATAGCATTTGCTTTCAGAGATTCCTTTTATCTGAACTCTACTCAACAGTAAATCTCAAGGAGATTGTCAGCCTAAGGGCATACAACACTTGGTAGCATAAGTCTGGAGGTAAAAAAGGGAACATGGGTTTCGAACTCTCATTACTCCAAGTCTGCCCTTTCATTATCTATGGATTTGGGGCCTATAACTTCTAACTTCCTCAATTAGTAAGGTCTCCCACCTGTAAAATACGTGAGAATCATACTGCTCTACCGTGTTTCAAAAGGTTTACATCACTCCATTCTTCCACATTCATTAGCACTCTGATAGTTCACTGAGCAAGGTTTCTATTATTAGAAAGATTTTTCAGAAAATATAAAACTAGATGAAGCAGTGAAATCCACATTATCTCTGCTGTGCAGCTGAGTAACATCACATTCACCTGGTAGGAGCACATTCTTTCCTCAGTTTACATGTGTGTGAAGAGGTGATGTATTTTTAATGAGATTTATTTTCACGATAGGAATTGCACTGACAATTTGCATTAAAGATAAGCTAAATGAGCTGCTGAAAATTAGAACTAGCTTCCTCACATTTGTTTCTTTTAATTAACTTGTACACTGTGTTAATCGTGGATTAAGTCCTGGCTCATGCCATCTATAACATCGAAGTCATCCTTCCATAAAAGTTTTGATCACCTCATTTTCTTTCTATCTGTTTACCCTTTGATGGCACAGAGAAAAATGATGACAGGTAGCTCACAAAGGACAAGTAAAGGAACAGCAGTTTGTTCTTATGTGCTGCCACAAAAATACTTTTTTTTTTTTCTCTTTTGTCTGAGATAGTAACTGTAAAAATTTTCAGCTGGCCAGAAATTTATATTTCTGGCTAGGTTTACTTTAAGCACCTAGCAATTTATAGGAATTAAGTCACTTCCTATGTTAATTGGAAGTAAATGATATTATATGAAACCCTAGTGACCTCCAAATGGAACTGAAACCTTTTATGTCCCCAGTACAAATCTCTGGACTGTGTGCTAATGAGTAACTGGTAGCAGTAGATGTCTGTTATCACCCATAGTATCAGTCACATAAGGGAGAAACTCAATCAGCAAACTTGAGGGATATAGGATACGTACTTCATGATCAGGTAGCACAGATACTTGTCAACAAAGAAACACGGAGACCAAGGAAAACCTTGGATTTCTCTACGTCAGAGAAGAAAGAACAGACATGGGGTTGTATAGATGCTGGTTCTGCTTCCTCCCTGCTTATTTTGTTTTCCATCTCTACAGCTTCTTCCTTCCCATAACACCAAGTCCTAGTACAGTCTCCAGTTTTTGTCCTCTTTATCTGCTTTACGTGCCTGCTGGCCCTACTCCCCGCTCCTCGCGCAGCACTGCCCTGCCCTCCACCACAGAAGCAGCCAGCTGTGGGTTGCAGAATGGAGCTGCACACAGGCAGATGAGCTGGCAGGGGAGAATTTGAGGACTGGAGGAGGTTCACTGCAGATGTCACCAGCCAGGAATTTAGTTGCCAAATTCTATCAAGCTTCTGCTGAGGGTGTCCAAATTAAAATCACTTAGAGGTTATCACTTGGCCAGTTCATGTTTTCCTGGAGACAGCAAAAGGGGCTTGCTTGATACTGGAGATGCTTCTTTCTCTAAAGCCTGGAAGAAGCACAATTTCTGAATGAAAGCACTATAAGATTTTTAGCAAGTTCAAAAATCAACTTATTTGCCATACTCTCATTTTCGTGTGTGGCTTATTAACTTCAGATGAAATTTTCCAAAGTCTGGCTGACATGAGCTGTGGAGAAAAGGATCCTTTGACAGACAGAGTTGTAAGACCCTTCAGGTAACTCTGCAATGTCTGCCTTCTACCATAGCAGCATGGAGCCTAACCATATTTTATTGTACCTGCAGTACCTGCACATGGTTTGTGGGGCTGCCACGTGCTACATGCCATCTCCAGTAGGCAGCCTGGATGCAGCTACCTTGCTTTGACGGCTGCACGAGTTCAGCTGTGCTTTGCCAGGTGTTTTCAGTTTGTTTACTAGTGGAGAAAGATGCAAACAGGCTCATAATTCCAAAAAATGACTGTGGTCACACACAGAAATTATGAGACTGTAGCTTACTGCCCACCTACCACCAAAGAAACATGCCGATTGTGCTTAGGTCTATAAACTTGCCAAGGCAGTTAGACAACCTATTTGGAACAGAAGTTCTTAAAATTGCAGCAAAAGAATACAGAAAAGTGTCAATTTTATACTCGGAGGAGGAGACCAGAAAGATAGCATATCAAGCACATGACTGCAAGGTGAAGCTGAGAACCATTACCATTACATTTGATAAATGTCATTTGCATTTATACTTTCCCCCATTTTCTTCTTATTATGACAATTTGGCAAAATGCTACGAACTGTTTATGAGGAAAAGGTTATGGATGCTGGCAGACAGGGGCATACAGGATCACAAGAGCTTGAACTCGGAGAACATTATTTGCCAGATTCAAATAAAATACCTTTTAGAGCTAGTGAGGAAGCATTAAAAGGAACAGACTAACCTGGACAAACAACAACTCCAAAGGTAAGAATGACAGAAGATGCTTTTCAGTTGTATGCAAGAGTACAAACTTCATAATGGGAGCAATAGGTAGAAACAGGAGCGTTCTAAAATGACTGGAAGCAAAGGGGAAACTTAGGCAGAACATCAAGGAACCCTTACAAATAGACCATCCTCGCAGAAAAAAAGAGAATCATATATGTGGGGAGAGGAATGAAGAAAATACATAAGTCAGTCTATCCAGATATGAATTAAAACCAGGGAGTCCAAGTTCAATGGGAATTTCAAGCTTGGTTTTGGAAAGCAAATATGGTTCAGTCTGCCATCCTTTCCCTCAGAAGCCAATGACATAGGTGGAGCCGAAGCCTTGTGACTCTGTTGAAATGAAGATAAACAAACCAATCCCAGATGATAATTTAAATAGGATAATTTAAAGCAGATGACTATGGAGAAAAAGGGAAAGAGAACCACCTACCTGACACCACCAGTCAGAAGTAAGTTAAGCCTAACTCTAGGCTGTAAAACTTGGAAAATATGAAAAGTGCTTAGAAAATACACCAAAAAAAAATAATAGTCTGACAGATAGTGACAGCCCCCTTCAGCTCCCTTCAGTTAGGAGAAGAGTTCTGAAGACCTATTGCAGAAGCCACTGAATTACTAAAGGTTTTCTAAAAAAAAGAAAAAAGGAAAGAAAAAAAGGAAAAAAGAAAAAAAGAAAAAAAGAAAAAAAGAGAAAAAAAGAAAAAAAGAAAAAAAGGAAAAAAAGAAAAAAAGAGAATGATACTGTTCTGAGAATAAAAACAAAAATGTATTTCTGTGTTTAGATCATTCAGCCAAACGATCTATGTGGATTAACTTGGCGGGAGGTGAGGTGAGCCTGCAGCCAGCTCCAAGAACAAATACTACGCTAAAATGCAAATCTTGAGGAGCGATTATACAAAAGCCCTTACTAGGCAAATTTTGGGGGAAACACTAAAAATAGATTGTAAAGAACAGCCTGACCAGAAATGAGGCAGCGTTGTGTGGAATATCAATTGCTATATCAGGGTGAAGAAATGAAAGGAATGTGCTAAGAATGTCAACTCTGACCCTGCTGTGAAACACTGAAGTTTCCCGAAGCATGTAGCAAGAGTAAGTACCCTGTGAGACACAAGCACACGCAGCAAAAAAAGAAGAGCTGGACATTAAAGATGCATGCTCCGGCCCTGGGAGAACACCCTCACCTGCAGGAGAGGGCAAGGTCACTTCTAGACTCTGCCTTGGAGGCTTGATCTCTCACAGCTACACAACATACTCTCAAAACCAAACTGAGCATCCTGCCTCCCTGGTTTTGCATAGGAATAAAGATCGAGCCCTCTTTTCAGTCTCCTTTAGCAAATCAACATTCTGGATCAGGTGAGATGGATTGCAGTTCACAGACACAAGCAGAGTGTTTTTGTGGATTTCTGCACATACAAAACACTCAGACCCTCTCGTAACCTGCTACCTACCAGTCACTGGTCAGTTTTCTGGCATTTACTTGCACAGGATAAAAGAGGCAAGCGTGCTTCTTTGTTAACGTTAAGTCCTATAGCAACGTGGCTTCTTGTAAAGAACATGCAAGGTTAGATTTTCTTCTGCACCTTGATTGACACAGAGAAGAAGTAAAACCTTTACAACTGCCTAATTTTCACAATTCACGTGGACCAATTATTGGCCCTAGTACATTAATATGTACTAGGCACTAGCCTTGTTCTCCATCAGCTGCCGCTGCCTGGTTTTGAAGGTGGTCCTTTGAACAGGGTGATGTGGCAGTTCTCTGAAGGGCTGCAGGTGGTTCCAGCCCGTGCTTTGTTAGAGAAGCAGTACCCAAACTTCAGAGTCTCAGCCGTGCAGCCCTTCTGCAGCACTACACTGGAAGGGGAGCTGGGTGACCGCATGCTGCATGCAGAAGCTGTGGCCACGAAACATGGATCCTGTCTGCTGCACCTTCTGTTAGTGTCAGGCAGCAAAGGACCATTCTCTGCTCCAGCACCTCACTTCCACATTAGGGAAGCAGGGGAAATAGCACTCACATTCCTTTGAAGATCATTTTTAAGGTAATGGGGTTAGGAGAGAACCAAAAGGAGCCACTGCTGCTGGAGCTAAATAGATGCAGACCTCCTCCCCAGTGCTAGGCATGATAACACAGGGCTTCTAAAATAACACAACATCAGGAAGTTTTGCTCTACGGTCTTATTTATTACTTTTGAGTCTGTTGTCTCTATTTAATCTTCTCCTGCTTGGAAGAACATCACTCCATCAGTGAATCAGCATCTCCAGAGAGGAAATGAAATGGAACCACGTTCATAGTACGCAGCCAATCGCTGTCTTGCCACTCAGTTAATGTTCCACAGTGGGTTAAGAATTATTGTCCTGGTCTTTCAGCTTAGTCCAGATTTAGAGCCCCAGTGGAAGAATTAAGGAGTAGATGAAACAGTACATGCAAAGCTAGTTCCCAGAGCAATAAAGGAGCGTGTTTGCTACCTCAGTCACTAAGGCAGGTACTTAAGAATCAGATGTCACAAAGCAGTTCATTTTTCACGAAACCTTGAGTAAAGGGAGAAAAATGTTGTTGGATACCACTTAGGATTTCCAGCAGGACTGCAGGAAGCAAACAAAGATAAGCTATTTAAACAAAACTATTTTAATTAGTATAATTATAGACTGAAATATGACCCCATAGTCCGTGTGTTATTATTTATCACCCGGTAAGGTACTTCATGGATTGGCCACAGAAAAGACTTTGCAGCAGCTGACATGTATGTCCTAAACCTTCACTCACAGAAGATTCCCCCAAGAGGGGAGGTCTCCAGTGAGTAAGTAAATTCGAGAAGGATTTTCTCTCAAGTTCCTTCTCTACTCCAGGCATACATGTATTTCTGCAGCTCAATATCTAGCCACTGCTCTCCCTTTCTCTTCTCTACCTGACATGCTCGTGCATGTCTCTGATGACTAAGAGTTGTTGAACTTCTGATGTTGTACGGGATTCTGAGCTGTAAAGCACAGGGAGAAATGCTCCCTTGGAGCTTCATGTGATCCTCACTCTTCTGCAGCTGCAAGGATCAGTTGTGCAACTGTGAACTCTCAAGGCTGACTCACCGCTCCGAATCTATTTCCCTCAACTTAGCTTTGCTGTGGCAAAATTGCCACCCCCACTCCTCTTGCTGACTGAACACCAAGCAAAATTTAATCCTGATCTTTCTCTCTGTGTCTTCTTATTCCCTTCATACTTATAACTAAGATTCTGCCATGTCCTTTTTCCTTCATTTAAGTAACCAGGAGGAAATTCTTTACTCAGGGGATGATGAGGCACTGGACCAGGTTTCACAGAGAAGGTGTGGGTGCCCCATCCCTGGAGGTGTTGAAGACAAGGCTGAAAAGGGCTTTAAGCAACATGGTCTAGTGGATGGCATCCCTGCCTAGGCAGGGGGTTGGAACTAGGTGATCTTTAAGGTTCCTTCCAACCCAAGCCGTTCCAGGATTCTCTTGTTCTCTGTACTCTTTTTGCACGGTAGGCTAGGTCTAAATACCAATGGTTCTTCCTTTGCAATGTTTCTAAGACTCAGGACAGACCATGCTCTTACCAACTTTCACCTTATCTCCTCCCTAACATTATTTTCCCCTTTCTGGCTTCTCTGACACTTCAGTCAACGCAAAGCACAGCTTCTAGATCAACCTCATGCCCTGCATAATGATTGTTGACACTTTTCCCTCCTCATCTCTTGACTTCCCACTATAGCATTGTTTCCTACACCTCTGCATCCCAAAGTCCTTTTATCAGCCTGCGTATCTTTTTATGACATTTACTTTGCTGTTCTCCCTTTCATTCTGACAACAAGGAATTCTGAGCACCAGCTATGTTGTGCTTTTCACTCTATCCTCTTCCTTGCTTTCATATGCTGCCACGGCATAAGTGTTTATCTCCAGTTTTTGACCCTACAGATCAGTGACTCTTCATGTGCCAATGGAGTTGTCTATGTTCCAGCAGCCATGTGCAATGACACGACACGTGACAATATTATCCATCTTTTTTTCAAATCTCTTGTCAAAACCTATTTCCTTCTAAGACAGCAACAGACATCCTAAAACCAGAATGGCCAAAATATACAGTACCATTTGGCTTGCTGAGAGAACTACAACCATGTATTTCTTCCTTCTGCTGCTAGAAAAAAAAATAAATCCATCCAGTAAAGGAAAAAGAGACAGTAATTGTGTTACTGAGTGTGTCATAATATAGACAGACCAAGTAGGAAACCACAAGGTTTTGAGTTCACTGTGAACACATTGCCCCTTCACTGCACTACACAGTTGAACTCACCACTAGTAGCTCCACTGCTGTCAGACATTTTACACGATCATTACTGGGAGAACCGAGTGGGGCTGCTGGAACACATTACATGTTTTCCACTGACACTGTGCAAGCTAAGTATAGGTATAGGTTTACATGGCAGTATGTGTTGGTTTCCTATCTGCTTCTACAGGGTAGCTGTTTACTAACTGTACTAATTATGTTTTGTTTGTTTGTTTGTTTGTTTTTTAATATATATATTATTATTATTGGTTCTTCCATGCTCTGTGCTTGTTATTGTAAACTGGTGCCAGGTATCAATCTTAAGCATTCATGAACCGTTCCACTGTTAGGCTGCCTCACTCTAATCTGGCCTAAAGAAAGATGAAGGGAATGCAACTTATTACACTAATATGAGGCTTCTTCTCGAGAGTCCCAGGAATGTCCAGGGCTTATAATGTCTACCCGTTATCACATCAGGGAAATTTCTGACAAGTCAATTCCTAATACTACCGTGTGGACATCACTTTGAATTTGGTCCTTATGTTGATACTCAGTGTAGTTCATGATGTTTTGTCATGGGCCTGACCTCGACCAGAAAGCACACAGGTAAGTGTTTTTATGGAAAGTGATGTTAATAGTTGGATTTGGGGTAAGGAAAAGGAATAAAGTGCTTGTGCGTCTAGCTCATACATCATTTCTGCTCGTATTTTCCACATTAGTCCATGCATCATACCAGATGACTTTGTTGTCTGAGAAAATGGGGTGACATCTTCCCTTGTGGGGAGGTAGATAATGCTGTTAGTGTAAAAGAATGAAGTGGACTCTTATGAGCTCTTTGGCCTGTGTTTTCCACCCTCAGTGTTCTGTGATTCATCTAATTAAGGTACACAGCCTGTAAAACAGTAGGCAATTTTGAACTTTCTACTCATTAGCTGGATGTGAATGGATTTTTTTTTTCCTCCTGGCTGTCTTCCATTTATCTATGGCAGTTCTACATGACTCAGTGAGATGCCAGAAGGGCTCATGATTGCGTGGGTTGCCTCTGGCAAAGGCAGCAGCTTGAAAGTAAGTGTCTGTCTATCAGACTTTTACTTCTCTCTGAAAACAAACATTGAAAAGCCTCTTCCTAGTGAGGCTGACCCAGCTGCCGTGTCTTGTTAGGATACAAGATGATTAATTTCTTTCTACATAGCTCAGTACTTAAACCATACATAAGGGGGGCATAAGGGCTTGCAGATGAAGCAGGGCTAAAAAATATATAATCTGATTTTATGCTTAATGAAGAAATAATTTTCTTAAGAACAAAAAGCTATTTGCATCCAGTGCTTATAAATTGCACAATTGGAAACGTGTATAACAGTCCCACAAGGATTATTTCAGTGATTCTAGCTGAATTAGAGCCAGGAAAAAAATATATATTAGAGATATTATTAAAACAGGAGGTTGTGAAGACTTCTAGGATATATACAGATGTTTTATTTTTGGTTTTGTGTATAAAGCTGATTTTTAAGTTTGGAAGGTCTGCAGATTAGGCTGGAGGCAGCCAGAAGTGAAAATAAAGGGCAGACTTTCAGATCAGAGGGCTATAGCTTCAGAAAGCTATACTGATTTTTGTTAGCTGACAGATATCAGGCCTGCTGCCAGTGTCTAGGGAGCTATTTGAGCTTTAATCAAATGTGCCAGAAACACAGATAAATACATCTTTGGCAGTACCTTTCTTTGCTCCCCGTGGGTATCAACCTCTTCATCAGCCCTTTTCTTTCTGCACTAGTCAAGCACTCTGACAGGCAGCCTCCATGCTCTGTACAGAGCTCCTGCCACAGCAGAAATGCCTTCCTTCTTGTCCAGCCACAGCAGGTTTCACCCACCTCCTCTTCAGAAAGGGAAAAACGGTGACACCTGCAGCTCCACCTCATCTTACTCCGTGTAATGAGATTTTTTTGTGTGCAGGAGTAGCGCCCCAGCAGGGCTGCCTCAGGTGTGTGGAGCGAGGCTGGCATTTACGTGCTTTGTAAAATACAAATATGGAGCCTCTTAGCTCAGCCAAAACAGCTTCTCCTGTTCCTCTGAGAGAACAAGGATGAGAGGATAGGAAATGGCTGGCTGTTCTTCAGGACTGAAACGCATTTTTGCCCAGCAACCACACTAGGCCCACAAAAAACAATTCTCTTCCGTTCACAGCTCTTTGTTTACTGCTCAGCTCCAGGATCAAATTCTAGGGTACCTGAGGCCCTTCTGTTGCTCAAATTAAATCAAAATCTCTCTCTCAAAAAAAAAAAAAAAAAAAAAAAAAAAAATCAGCCAAACTGTTTTTGCTTATTTGAATTAGGTTTGGACACAGTGACAAAAATGGCGTCACCGTCATCCACTGGGGCCGCGGTCCCGCGCTCCCCCCCCAAGGGTGGTGACGCCATCTTGCGGCCGAGAGAAACTCGGCGGCCTGGCGCTTGGGGGACGCCCTGGGATGGGCGATTTTGCACTGGAAAATCTTAAAATTGTCGTAAAAAAATAGGTAGTCTGTTGTAGAAATGATTATCAGTAGCAGCTGCACGGGTGTAAGGGTGGCAGGGATATTACTAAACGTGCTACGGCTTTGGTGGCAAACAAGCAGGCTGGAGGAAGGGAGGGTTTTTATATTCCCTTCATTTTTATCCTGCCTTTCCCAGCTGAAATTTCTGTGGTTTAGGAGTTACAGGTCTTATTTTATCTTCTAATAAATGTAGTTTTTGAGCTACCCCCGTGGAGCTTTTGGGGTACTCATAATGCAGAGAGGGAAGAAAAAGACAAAATGAATCCACTTCAAAACTGTGGCAATTCAAGAACCTGTTGCAGAAATGAAGGAACCGTGCAGTGGCAAACAATAGCTGATCTACACGGGCCTTTCTCATAAAGCCACAGGAATTGAAAAAAAAAAAAAAAAAGAGAGAGAAAAAAATAAGAGAGAAAAAAATAAGAGAGAAAAAAAAATAAGAAAAAATAAGAGAAAAAAAAATAAAGTAACGCATGGATTTCATTTTAAAATCCCCTTTTTTCTTGCTTTTAGCTGGTGAGAGCATGTTCATTAACAGCACCCCCAGATTGAACAGTCTTTTGATTTTATTGAGGATGATATATTTCCTCACTCTGAGGGAAAAAAAAAAAAAAAAAAAAAAAAAAAAGAAAAAAGAAAAAAAAAAACACATAGTAGTATTTCAAAATATAACTATCACATGAGAAAAACAGCATTGAAGACCTGGAAACTTAGGAAAAGAGACTGCTTATACTGTCATCACCTAACACCTTCCAGGCAGAGGAGCAGAGACTTTTGTCTCATTTTCTGCTTCAGTCAAATCCTCAAAATCTGAAAGATTCTTTTCTGAAAGATCATCTAGATTTTTCTCTTAGTTTGAAGACAATGCTCTTTCAGCTGTGATGGCAGTTGATCCAGAGGGACTGTCATAATAACACTGAGACTAAGCCTTTAAATATTTCTTTCATGAATAGGGCCTAATTATGTTTAGCATAATGTAAACATAACACAGTAATGTTCCTCCTCCAGACAGTTTTGAAATGAAGTCAATAAGGAGAGGCAGAAGTAGAAATGGTTGTCCAACTTGTATTTGTTCCAGTACCAAATGCAGCTTAATATAGCATAAATATTTCAGGTCTGTACATGCGCTGCTGAATTTTAAAATGTGTCTAAAATGGAGAGACAGGGATTTGGTGGATGGACCACTCAGTGGGTAAGGAATTGTCTGGATGGTCGCACTCAAAGAGTTGTGGTCAAGAGCTTGATGTCCAGGTGGAGACTAGTGAGGAGTGACCTGTAGAGGTGTCCCTGCCTCTCTGGGGAGTTGGAACTAGGTGATCTTTAAGGTAGCTTCCAACCCCAGCCATTCCGGGGTTCTATGATTCATGAAAACATCTTTCCATCTGAGACCATCTGAGACCGTCTGAGCTATATGTCAGCCACAATGTAGATGGCAAGGGTACTGTATTGCCTCAGGTTTGAGACTGACACCTGACACTCTCTGTGGTAGGGTGTTCAGTTTTGGGTCTCTCACTACAAGAGGAACATCAAGATGTGTCCAAAGAAAGGCAATGAAGCTGGTGAAGGATCTAGAAAACAAGTCTTACCAGGAGCAGTTGAGGGAACTGGGGTTATTTAGCCTAGAGAAAAGGAGGCTCAGGGGAGAACTTATCACTCTCTACAAATACCTCAGAAGAGGTTGTAGCAGGGTGGGTTGTAGTGGGGTTGCTGTTCTCCCAAGGAGCACGCAATAGGACAAGAAGAAATGGCCTCAAGTTGCACTAGGGGAGGATTAGGTTGGATATTAGGGGAAAAAAAAAAAAAAAAAAAAAAAGTAAAACAAACAAACAAAAACACTGGAGGGGTTTTGAAGCATTGGAACAGACTTCCCAGGGAAGTAGTTGAGTCCCCATCGCTGGAGGTATTCTGAAGACATGTACATGTGTTTCTTAGGGATATGGTTTAGTGGTAGACCTGGCAGTGCTAGGTTAATGGTTGGACTTGATGATCTCAGATGTCTTTTCCAACCTAAATGACTCTATGATTCTATGATTCTGTTGCAGTTTGGAATTGTTCACCCATTGGATTGTTTATTAGTCTAGCTGTATGCTGGACATTTGTACAAAATATACTGTGAGAAACAGGATCAAAAGCTTTGCTGAAATCCAAAAAGATTTCATCATCTGGCTTCCCTTGGTCATCTGGGTGGGTGACCTTGTTATAAAGGGAAATTAAGTTCATTAAACAGGACTTTACCTTCATGAACCCATGTTGGCTGTGACCAATGACTGCACTGTCCTTCAGGAGTTTTTCAATAACTCCTAGAATAATCTTCTCCGTCATTTTACCAGGCATTGAAGTGAGACTGACAGGTGTGTAATTAACGGGGTCTTCTTTCTTGCCCTTCTTGAAAATTGGAACAATGTTTGGCAGTTGACTGGGACCTCTCCAGATTCCTAAGACAGTTGAAAAATAATTAAGAGAGACAGGGAAGGTTGAAGCCAATAAGCCAGAAAGCTTGCCTCTGGGGACTACATTCTTGGGGGCAAAGTAGTTAAATCTCCCACTAGAAATACAAGGAGGTAATCTTGGTCATTATTATTATTATTATTATTATTATTATTATTATTATTATTATTATTTTAAGTGGAATCAGGGAAACAATTCCCCTCTCCGCATTCTACCATGAAAACAAGAATTTATTGTGCAAGCACAGTCTGAAGTACTAACTCCTTTGTTTATACCTTGTACATCGTGCACTAGAGGAGATCTGTAGGTGCAGTTGGCGCTGGAGTGCAAGCCTTGCGATGGTGTCATCCGAAATACTCCAAGTAGCTGTTTGGCAGGTCAGTAGAGGAGCTTGGCCGGGCTATGTTTCTACACAAATGCCAGTGGATTGTTACCCAGAGAAAGGTGGCACAGTGAGTACCAGACGCACATCTGCCTGTGCACCTTCAGCAGCAGCTGACCATGCAGGAGAAGTTAGAGTTGGCTCTGGAAGCCTTACAGAGAAATGTTTCCTTACAGAGTTAAAAACCTTGGTAAGGAAAGGAGCATGTTCACTGCATACAAATGAGATGGGGAAAGGAGCCTGCCAGCACTGTTATGCTCACTGGAAAGAGCTTTGTCATAAGCTGCTGTGAGCTGAGCTCAAACATAAAAGATGAAAATCCTCAAAACCAATTACCACTTGCTCCTGTTGAGCCCCTTCTTCTGATTCACCTTCACCCTACAGCAAGTCTGTGAAATGTGGGTTCACCTCATCACTTGGGGTCATCCCCTGGCAGCACAGCCAGCTATTACAAGCCTGTGAAAGAAAATACCATGTTCTTCAGATCAAATTTTTGGAGGTAATGGTTCAGCAGTCACAATGAAGTAATCAAATACCAAGATGAGCCAAAGCAAAAGCAGCTGGTGGGTGGTTTCGACCAACTGGCTGATAAAAGACACATCAAATTTATACTGCAAGTTTATTATGGCAATACAATCAGATTAAATAATTTTCACAGCAATTATATTTACATAAGGTATATATATTTTTTTTATTCCCAGCATGTTGCATTCTTTTCATCTTCAGTCATGCAGTGAGTAATGTACAAACACAATTATATGGAAGATTTTTTTTCCCTAAAAAAGAGAAACCAAAATTACAAAAGTATGGCTTTATAAGAAAGTTCGAATCATAGAATCATTCAGTTGTATCATACAACGAACATTCATTTGTACTTGGGCATGGCAACATTCATCAGTAAACAACAGCATCAGTCCCTGTCATGCTGAAGACAAAAAAAGCCAGGGGAACTAGGAGCAGGGAAGTGCCCATCAGTGTTAGAGAATATATCTGTATACATTCAAAGTATGAAAAATGTAAAAAATGGTTTCAGAGATTAACTATCACATTTATTTATATTCTGAAGTCAGAGTTACGGAGCTTTGAAGAATGCATCTTTTTTATACCAACAAGCATCAGCAGTGGTGCAATTGACTTAAAAAGTGTTACTTCCGTTGTAAGGAGATGTAACTGAGGTTAAAATCTGGCCTGTCCTCTCTGCTGATGATGTTGCAGAAACAGTAGCATAATATTGGTAAATCGTATGTGGCTGAATTCTGCTGTCAGCCCAGGAGAAATGAAAGATGTATGTTTAATAGATTTTGTTTAAAAAGTCGGTTCAAGAATTAAATGTGTCCACTGCCACAAATCCTTTGCTGGATGATTGTGTCTGTTGGCATGAAGAAGCCCTTGTGCTTGATGCTTAGGGACAAAACACCTGTTTCAAAAGCAAAGCTGCTGCCTCTTGGATAGAGAAGAGACATTCTTACCTGTTAGCAGCACAGTGCTTGGGACACAAGCTTATTTCATTAAAAGGTTGCTTTCTTAAGGCATTGATCACTGTTGTTTGCGAGCACTGTGATGTGTAAGTACTGTCAGTCAGTTAGGAATTGTACCAGAAGAGGGCAGACATACGTGTGCACACACACACAGACACAGACACACAGACATACAGACACACAGACACAAGGTCACTCAGAGCTCACTGAAATGATGCTCACCGGTACTGAAGGAAAACACAGACACCCCTCAGATCTTTACAGTGCTACTCCTGAAAACTGAAATTAAATAACATAACCTATAATCCACAGGTTAGCACAGACCGAACCCTCTTTCTTTTCTTTCTTGCTTACATTCTTTTTGACAAGTTCTGAAATAAAGAGCTACCTCTACTTACTATGTCTATAAGCAAAATGTAAACACCACTACACAGCACCTAGCACTTTTATCAGCAAAGTCACTAACATATTTGCCATGCAAGTACAGGGTTTTTTAAAGACTGCTGACTGTCACATTGCAGGAACAGTGGAAAATATAGAGAATTTACTTTTGATAATAACCTGGCTTGGAAAGAATGAAAAAAAAAAAATCAACACAGAAAAGGCTGAGGTAGATTTGTCTGTAAATGATGTAATGTCACTGTACTGTAGCAGACAAATGGAACGTCAAACTAACAGGCAGGGCACTGCAAGATTAGTGAACCGGGTGTAGGTAAAAGATCCCTTCCCTCAAGCAGAAGGACATCCCACCCTGCACTCCTATGATGGAGAAACGTGTTGGGTAAAAGAAGCACCATGATGCTAATGGCCCGAAACCCTGGCCCAGTGGGACTGTACAGTGAGGTCAGGTAGTAGGTGAGCGGCCAAGGCCCAGGCAGTGCTTTATTCTCTTAAAATGGTCAGGAAAAGCCGAAATGGCAGAGCTCTGGTGTGATCAGCTGCCTGCTGCACCCTGGGCTAACAAAACCTGAGTTTTTGCATGCTGGCCAACAAACGGTCAGAAGCCTTCTTCCAGGCTGTGACACCAGGTGCAGATATGCCCCAGAACTGGAGTCTCTTGAGCAATTGCTCTGAATCAAGCTCTTCTCTTCTGCTTGGCTGGTGGATAACCTCACGCAGGCACATAAAGCGTTCTGCTTGGTACAAAGCCACCTGAGTGCCCAAGTGCCTGACCCCTGACCTTCGCAGTGATCCCCAACTGTTAGGCAGCAAATAATCCCTGCACTGTTTTAGAAGCGCTTGCTCCCAGTGGGTTGCTCGGGCTCTCTGGACACGTCCCCCTGCCCTGTTAGAACGAGCTGCCTCGGTAATGCCAGGAGTTCCCACCTGCATCATTTGGTTTCTAAGCGGAGCAGCCCTACTGTCCCTCCTGTCTTTTCTGAAACTCTTTATAGCAACAAAACCCTCATGGTATGAAGACAGTGCAGTAATGGTTGATGATTTGCCTTCCCTCCTTCGGATGATTTACTTTCCCTCCTCTCTGCTCCCGGGGCCTAATTACTATTCTAATAATAGCCGTCGCCAGCCTCCTCTGCCTCTCGCCCACTGGCATACGGGTAAGATACCACACTGCTGCTGGGCACAGGCTGCATCCTGCTTCCCTGGCCTCCAGGGGTGCCACAGAGACTGTGCTCTGCAGAGCCACTCTCAGCAGCCTTGGCCTCCTCCTCCAGCACTGCCCAGCATCTCCAAAGGGCCCTTCCAGCTGGCTCTGGCACAGCCCTGCAAGAAATCTCCACCTGGCCCCGGCTGGCAGCACCAGTAGCCTGGCATACGGGAGGTGCCCCGAACATGGAGAAACCAAGCAGAAGTGCTCCACGTACTAATGACCACAAAAGGCTGCAGCTCTGGCACAGCAGCCCTGGCACAGGCAGGGAATTAGCCAGATGAGACATTTTTGTGCTGAGTGATCCCCCTGTTCACAGATGTGAGCGCACAGGTGGAGCGCACACCTTTTCTTAGCCAGAGCCTTGCGAAAAGGGGTTTGTGCCCCACTGCCTTTTGCACCAAGCCTGTTTGAAGAGATGAGGGGTTTATTCACTGCTGCTCAGTATGGGTCTTGGAAAATGGGTGACGCTACTTCATTAGAGCACAGGATTACGCCTACAAAGGGAGGAGAACATTTGGGTCCAAAATAAGGGATGTTCCCCAAGAGGGATTTAGGATCCTTCCACTGCTCTGCTGGTGCTGGGCACAGCCAGGAGGGCAGGGCCAGTGCCTTGAACAGACAGGACTCTGCCCGGGCAGGGCATCCCCAGCCCTGCAAGGAGAGCCCACTGCTGGAGAGCTGCAAACACCCCCTGCCTTCAGGTCCCAGAAACCAGTATTTCCCAGGATCAGGCCCTCTGTCTAGACTCGGGTGACAAAAATACTCTGACAACAAGTGACAACTTCCAATGGCAGGCTGTCATGCCCACAGCTCGGATAACTAACAAGTGTCCGTGACTCTGAGACCCACTGGTGTGTCAAGCTAGTGAGCTGCATCACTTCTGGAGACACATTCACCCCTAAAACACAAGTAAAGGATAAATAATGCCACTCATGAAGGACAGGGCTACCAGTGGACCTGCTCTGGTTTGCAATTTTTTTCCTGGACAGCAGGGAAAATGGTTCCCTCCCCATCGCACAGCCTTGTAGAGCCATCAGGGCTGGGTTGCCTTTAACCCCTTCACTCCCTTGTGAGCCAGGATGCTTTCCACTAGCTCCTCTGCCTGTCCCAGCTCGCCCCTAGGAATACACACACACTGGCCCTAAGTGCACACACTCCATGCTTCACCTACCGTCAAGTACCTCATTAAAATCACACTAACTTTACATCTCTGCAGCATCAGCCGTAGACTTCTTGGCTGTTACTAGAGGATACTGGATCACTCTTAGAAAGGAAACCTGATCTTTCAGTCCTGTTCATACACGGTAGTATTTTTCCTAGTATTTTTCCTACCAGGAGGTAGGACACGGTCTTGCAGTTACACCCTTTGAAAATCCCACGGCAGGAGCTGTTCCTTTTTACCCAGGTACATTACACAGGATAGGGTTATATTGGGAATTCAGATACACTGACACCAGCTGACAGCTGAAAAAACAAACAGAACACAGTCTCAGCTACAGTTAACCCTTCACATGCACAACAAACAGAAAACAAGGAAGGTTTTTGTCTTTAAAAGTGCCGTGCCTGCAATCAATTAGGAAAAAAAAAAAAAAAAAAAAAAAGAAAAGGAAAAGAAAAAAAATCACAAACATTTAAAATCTTGTCACAAAATATTGGATTTTCCAGCATAGCCTAATAGGGTAAGTATTAAAATCACACTAAAATACACAGGGTGCTGGGCGACCAGGTCCCCGAAGTTGCCTTTGAAAATCCAAGACCCAGCAAATAAAGTCAAGGAAAAACATTTACCACATTTTTTGTTGTTAGCTTTTTGCCATAAGATGGTAAGGGCTTTAGTGCCTGAGGTATAGGTAGTTCCTGGATGCTTTTAGGGAAGTGGGACGGAGGCAGAGTCTGGAGAATAGTTTGCATAGCTTG
Organism: Netta rufina; assembly: GCF_964035555.1. Taxonomy (NCBI): domain Eukaryota; kingdom Metazoa; phylum Chordata; class Aves; order Anseriformes; family Anatidae; genus Netta; species Netta rufina. The sequence goes on from NC_140125.1 coordinate 18,780,799, forward strand.
CAGGTATAAAGAAGCAGGCGTGTTCCCCACCAGGCTGTTGAATTTGTCTTCCCCCAGCAAAGCTGTCCAGTGCTCTGGATGATCCCGCAGAACTTTCCGCATCTTAAATTGGGGGTTGGGCATGAAGAGCAAGAGGTAGTCGAGGCAGAGCTTCTTCGATGCCACGTTGACTTTGGAGTCCCACATCTGTTCCAGGATGACGTCCAGCGGGGTAAGTCCTTTGCTGTCCTCTATCCTAGGAGAAGCTCCATTGCCAAGGAGGATGAGGACCGTCTCTGACCTCAGCAGTTCACAGGCAAGGTGTAGGGGTGTTTTCCCGTCTTCCAGATGAAAGCAGCCAGTCCTGTTGATGTAGGAGTTCAGGCTGGGGAGCTTGTGTGCAATTTTGATGATCAGCCCCAAGATATCTCTCCTGTCATATGTGACTGCCATGGCCAAGTGGGGAGCAGACGATGGGCAATAGCAGAAGTGTTCCCCAGGCACCTTGAGAGCCTCCTCTGGGAAATGAGACAGCAGATACTGAGCATAAGGCAGGTGGTTATGCACCACTGCATAGAGAAGGGCTTCTGAAGGTGAGTACGTTCTTAGGCTGGCGTTTTCCTCCCAGTAAAAATATTCCATAGTTCTCATGTCTTCTAGCATCCAAACAGGCTTGTGATCCCTCACAGCCTGATAGAACATATAGGATAAGAACTTGCAGTGCCTGCTCTGATCGTCCGGCAGGCTGGCCTGGTTACTGGCCATGGCTCAGCAAATAAAGAGCTGCTCCCCGTAAAATCGCTCCAGATGGTAAGATCTGTGCACTTGGAATGCAGATCCCGATGCTGCTGCAACCTTCAGGCTGTCATTGCTGCCTGGACCGCACTAGCTGGAATGCATGGGCTGATCATCTCCACCCATTCATTGTTTTTCCCCTCACTGCAGTGGTTTTGTTTAGGTAAGCACAATCCCACAGGCTCGGTTAACCCATGCCATGCAAGCAGATGGTTAGTAAATATATCCTGCTCGGTGTGTGGCGCAGGTTACTGGAACGCTGTCAGACTGCAAGCGATTTTATACACACACACAGCTAGAGAGAAAGCAGGGAGAGACTAAAATTAGCTTGAGAGGTGAGGTAGTTTTCTGTCTGCATTTCATGTCTAACCAGATCAGCTCATATGCTGCAGTAAGTACGACAGCAATATTCATCTGTTTTTTTTATGTCACTCACACACACAGCTTAGTAAATCGTAAAAAGAATATGTTGCAGTTTAAAATGTTCCATAGCTGATAATATGGATGAAAATGTACTCATGAAATCAAGGGACTGGTAGCTGTAGCATTAGGAAGGGATCCCTGTTTTAGAAAAAATGGTATGGCTGGCCAATTAGGAGACACTGATGTTAATGGATTGTCTATAAGGCATTAGTGATGTTTAAGATCCCAGCATTGATCTCTGCAGAGAAAGGAGTCAAGCAGGATATGAAGTAACCATTCCCAGAGCCGCAAAGTATATTGCCCAGTGTAAATGCCTGCCTTTGTTTAGCAAGGAAATATCTGAAGTGCCTCTGTTTTGCACAGCAGGGACATAAACAAAAGGTTAATGGCCAAACCACACTGGTGGATAGAGTGCTTTGATCCAAGCATTTCTCAGATGTCATGTTCCAGGACTGAGATCAGAGCAAGCTGTAATGGGAGGAAGTGGGTTTAAGCAACCTAACTTGTGTAATGCCCTGGCAAGACACAGAGAACCAAGGCTTGATGGGGGCTGCCTATAGGATGAGGCAGAACGGCCAGACCAAAATTAAATTCGTAGAAAATAAATGAATTAAGCACCCTTCATCGCAACTTATGCTTAAGGAAAGAGAACTTCTACACATCTTATAAATATCACACACACAAACAGAATTTCTAGGTTGGAAGAGACCTCAAGATCAATAGATTTCAGTAGGACGGTGTCTCACCATCTTGATATGAGAACAGAAAAATACAGCAAATCAAGAATTCTTTTTTTTTTTTTTAATTTAGCAAGAAGACAACAGCATATTCAAACTAAATAAGGAATGTTCAAATATCAAATCTGATCATCTCCAAAATGTCTGGAGTCATCCAAAGAGAAAACCATAGCCATTTACAAATCTGGGTCTAGATGTAGCACATCTTTCCATTTTCAAAGGTTCTGGTTGTTCATGCCCTAAACATTTAATTTTAGGGTCAGATTTCATATTGTTAGAATAAATGATTCTATGTCCAGTTCTAGTCTGTCGTTTTTGTGCTTACGTGGGGAAATACTGCTAAATAGTCACTTGCACATGCTAGTATCCAGTGGTATCCATGGCCGTAATAAACCATGTGCATGCTTAGGGGCAGATCCAAAGAATACTGAAGAGCACAGGGAAGTTCTCACTGATTTCAGCGTGCTCCAGCTCAGGCAGTCATTGAGCACTTGGGAATGAATCCACGTTTTGTTTCCCAGGTTGCTAACCCAGAGCAGCTCACAGCTGGGGCTGCACAGTGAACCAGGAATTGCCTTATCTTTGCCTTGGGGTTGCAGACACTAACCAACCCTCACTGCTTTAAGCATCTGCTCTAGCGTTTAGGTAAATTGAGATGCAGGGTGCATATTTGTGCAGGGAAGTTAGCGTTTGGTACATTGAGAGGGGAATTACAGCATGCTGGTTCCTTCGTGGGGGTTGTGTGCAGGTGCTCTCAAAGGACGTAATGGTTTAGTACCAGGTAGCTTCATCCTTGCCAATCTAATCCATCCCACATTGATCCCAGGACAGGCAGGCTCACAGTCATCTTCTCTGGTGTTAAATCCATCTCGAGTGGCAATCATCTGAGCAAAAGCTGTTCTGCCACTGCTCCAGCACTTCCCATCCATGGCAGGGTCATCAGCAAATGCAACCACTTTTGTGGTGCCAATGCTATGTGGTGACTGCCAGGGCAGCCATTCCGTAGTAACACACACACCAATTTTTACATTTCACCTTTGTAGGCTGTGGCACAAGCTAGGTGTCTTTGGACCTAGATTCCTTTGCCTTCCTACTGTTTTTCACGTGCCTTAGCACAGTTTCCAGGAGGATCTGCTCCAGGCACAGATGTGAGTCTGACTGGCCTCAGGTCCCCAGGTCTTCCTTTTTATCCTTTTTAAAAATGGAGCACATAAGATACTATTTCTTTTTCCTCCTTGCTGGCCCTAAAACCATTTTTAGCTAGCTCCATATCTGCATTTCTTTTCATTGGTTGATGGGAATGGTGCAATTCCTTTAAGATCAGAGTGGCCATGTCACGGGGCCCCAGCAGTCTCGTGGCTAATTTGAGCTAGGCTCAGCTCCTTCCTGCCACATTTCTGCCTGGGTACACACATGAAAAAACTTCAAGGAAAAATCTGCTTGTGAAAAGAAGAAGAAAAGTCTTTGAGGAAGATTAGGACTGCCTCCGGCATCCTACATCTGTCAGAAACTTCAATGGTATGTTTCTTGCTCAGTTACAAAGAAAGCAATGGACAACTTTGTCTATGTGAAGAAACTGGAAGAGTACAGCTAACACAGAAGGTGGGTTTTACTGGGCATGAAAGGTTTCTTTTATACCCTGCACCACAGTTTACCAGCTCCAAGTCAGCCAGCTGACTAAACAAGGCTTTGAGGTGTTGGAAAATCTATAAACAGACCTGTCCTGAATTGCAGAATATTTCACTTCTGCTTGCAGAATTCAAACAGCAAATGAAGCCATCTCTGACTACATGGTAGAGCATGGAAATGAAAATAAGCAGAGCTTTAGCAGTTTGGAAAGCATTTGGATTACTTGCAATGGGACCAGCTGATATGCTCTGTGAAGAGCAAATCAATCCCCAGATGGTTATTTACTTGCAGAAGTTTGGAAGTGAAAGATAACTACCTAAAATGAGACAGTCTTATCCAATATATGTAGGAAAGCCATCTAGAGACAAAATGAGGATCTTCAGATTATGTACACGTGGCCTGCTGAGCACTGCTGTGATCTAGACACGCGTACTGTTCACACTGCTACATTCAGAGCCTCACCTGTGCATTAGCCAAAGACCCAGAGCACTCACAAGACAAAGGGGAGCCTGGGCTTGGAGATGGGTCAGGAGCAAGACCCATTTCCATGCTTTTTCTCTGTCAACTCTCAGTGAGGAATTACCCATTTGTAAGGGCAGGCACTCAGTAAATCCTGGAATAACTCCAAAGGGGGGATGAAGATGTTGCTAAATCTCACTGAATGTCCTACATCTCTTCAAATATAGGTTAGATCAAATAGCACACCTGTGTCTGGAGGATGTTTTAATCAGTTATGAAAATAACAAGGCTTATTTTATTCCATTTTTAAAGGTGCTTTTGAGACCTGATTGCATAGAGCCCGCATGCCAAAAATCCTCTTGCCTCCCATTTCTGAGAGCCCATTTGTTTCAGTTCCCAATTCCTGTCCTAATTTGAGACTTTATCTCTCAAACAGCACAGAAATAGACAGATTGCCATGCCTATTCCAAAAAGTAACCTGCCAGCTGAACTCTGTTTAAAGAACAAAAAGGACTTGCAGACAGTTTGTGCCTACAGATACATTGAACCAAATGCTGTTTTTTCCAGTGACTATGATGAGACTACAGTGCAGCCTTGTATTGCTGAACATTTCCTTTTTTCATGATGATTACAGGTACCAATGCCCTGTTTTACCATCCTTCTTGAATACTTTTAGTTTTCAAAACTGAATAAAAGCAATGATTTTTATAAAACTCGTAATTAACCTGGTGATTTGGTGCTACACAATATCAGCAAGGTTAAATGCACGGCAATCTCCAAAATAAGATATTTTTTTTTCACTAAACATTAAAGTCTTTGTTCTCTGCTTATGCAGCAGCTGACACTACACAAAAACTGCAACTTTAAGGTTCTGCTACAAGGCAGGTGGGCAAATAAATAAATAAAAAATGACACTTGTACCATTCCTCATGCAGTGACGACAAACGTGTCTGAACATTCTCAGTGGTTCTAGTGTTCACAGAATCACAGAATCACAGAATCACACAGAATCACAGAATTTCTAGGTTGGAAGAGACCTCAAGATCATCGAGTCCAACCTCTGACCTAACGCTAACAGTCCCCACTAAACCATATCCCTAAGCTCTACATCTAAATGTCTTTTAAAGACCTCCAGGGATGGTGACTCCACCACTTCCCTGGGCAGCCTGTTCCAATGTCTAACAGCCCTTTCAGTGAAGAAGTTCTTCCTAACATCTAACCTAAAACTCCCCTGGCTCAACTTAAGCCCATTCCCCCTCGTCCTGTCACCAGGCACGTGGGAGAACAGGCCAACCCCCACCTCGCTACAGCCTCCCTTGAGGTACCTATAGAGAGCGATAAGGTCGCCCCTGAGCCTCCTCTTCTCCAGGCTGAACAAGCCCAGCTCCCTCAGCCGCTCCTCGTAGGACTTGTTCTCCAGGCCCCTCACCAGCTTCGTCGCCCTTCTCTGGATTCACTTGATCACCTCCATGTCCTTCTTGTAGCGAGGGGTGTTGTCTCAGCATTACAAACAAAAGCTTGTTGGAAAGGTAATGTCTGTATATTTGTGGGGAAAATGCAAGGGCTAGAAAACTGAACTTCTTTGCAGAATATATCAATTTCATTGCATCTTTTGACAAAATCCATGGTCCAAAAAAGGATGAAGATCACCTCCTACCAGCTGCTGAGGTTTTGCAGAGCCAATACCCTGACACCCAGATTTCATGGAGCCAGTATCATCGCAGATGGATTTCCCCTTCAGGGGCAGAGAAGCCAAATACTCAAAGAAAGCTCAGCTTGAGCAGGAGCTGTAGGAGCAGGTAAACTATCTACCACTTCGGAGCATGATGAATCCCAATGCATCCTTACATAAGAATGTATTTTTTTTTAATCTATTTTTATTGAATTCATTACAAAAGAAATATTAATGTTGCAAGCAGTTCCATTAATCCCTACAGTCTCCAGTTGTCAGACCATGATAAACTGCGGGAAGCTACTGAAAACAGTCTTCAGCCATACTATCACAACAAACTTATTTGTTAAGGAAGTGTTTATGGTGTCTTCTGAGGTCTCAGATGCTTTGTTCAAAGAATTGTACTGGAATAATGAACAGGGTACTTGGGATGACTTAGTGACAAATTGCTTCCACCACCACATTTAATGAGTTCAGAGCCTGCTAACCTGCAGCTGGTCATCTCTGCTCTCTTCTTCTTTAGGGCTTAGTGTACACGCGAATCTGGCTGGTAAGAATTGACTCAATAGCTGCTGGATTACTAGCAAAATGAAGAGATGTAAAAGCAGGAAATTCCATAAATCTGCTTAAAGAAGAAACATTTTGATGTTTCGGACATGGTGGTTTTGGACTGATGGTAAGGAAAGAGCTGTTACCACAAGGTAACCAAGCGAAGGGCAGAAAGAAATTAACTCAACATTCAGATCTTTGCTGGCATTTAGAAGGATGGCTTAAATTTCATGCTGTGGTCAGTGAATCAAAAATCCAGCTTTTTGGGGGCTGGGAGTTAGACCTGGGGATGCTGTTCTTCCTGGCATCACGGATGGTGGGAAATCTCAGCAGGTACCTGAGGCAGCCCTCCCTTTGCTTTCCCTGGCAGTGATGTTGCTCACGATGTTGACATTGACAGACTATTCACAGGGGGCTGCTGTCCCTAAATGCAATGTTTAGTGCTATTTGAGATGTGCTGGGGATCTGAGACATCTACACAGAGCTGCCAGAAGAACCTATTGAAGGTCTTTCCAGAGCAGTGTCTGGAGGCCAGGGAAAATAACCCGTAGCTCCAGAAGAGCCTCTGGTGAAGTCTGGCCCTAGTAGGGCTGAAGAACGGTCAGGGTTTCTGTAATGGCCACTCTCTTGGCCTTTTACTTTCAGGGCTCTTGTGGAAACCAGGGAGCCCCCTAGGACAACCCTGCCATGCAAAGCCCAAGGACAAGTTCACAGGTGGACTGGTTACCTGAGCACTTAGGAACTATGCAATCCCTCGAGTAAGGTTTCCAGACAGCTTTCACGCTTGCTGCCCCACTATTTGGCAGCTCCATCAGCCAAGTGACAGAAGTGACAACAGAGCTGGGATTCCTCCTTCTTCCAGCATCCTGGCCAAACAGCGGCGGCAGCTGGGGATTTCCTATAGTGTTGATGTTGGCAAGATGAAATGCTATTCGTTTCTAAATGATGATGTCTGGCTTTGGTGATTTAGGTCTTGATCTGGGGTCTGAAAATATCGCTAAAATAGAATAATCTTTGTGAAACAGAAATTCATTCTCCTGTTGGGCTCCAGTTGTCATCATGGACGCAAACATCCAGCCTGAACCAAGATTCAAAACTGTTGGCTTGAAGGTTTGTAACTAAAATCCCAGCAACACCCAAATTGTTCCAAATCATTCTATGTACAGACACTGAAAGCAATGCCAAAAAAAAAAAAAAAAAAAAAAAAAAAAAAAAAAAAAAAGCTGTGTGCCAGCAATGTGCCTGCAATGCCATGTTTACATTAAAGCCTGTCAAATAGAGTCCTAAAACCACTACATAAATAGGTGGAAATATTGACTGTGCTGCTGCAGCATAAAATGGAAAGTGCAGATGGCTAATAAGTGTTATCTTCCTCATCTATGAAAAGGAGGACTTCTCTTCCTCAGGGAGAGGCACTGTCCTCCTGGCAGTCATGACTCCTAAAGGATAAATGGGCTGTCATGTGCCAGCGTGCTCTGCAGCTGAAGTTGTCCTCTCCTCACACTGCCCTGCTGTTCATTAGTCCAATTTGGCAGCTCAGTGCTAAAACACAATCTGCAAACTGTAAAAAAATGATGTAACTATACATCAGGGCCAAATCCTACCCCAAAACTGATATGGTTCCGGGTCTTTTGTACTTCATTTCAGAGCCTTCGTGATTATGGTCTTCATAAGTCTGAAGAATTACTACTCAACTCCTCTCTTTGCAGACTGGGGACTGAGGCAGAAACAGAGTTACTGATGTCCCCAATGACTGATGCAGTGTTTCTTCCATTTTCATGTTTTGTTGGATTTTTGTTTTGCCTTGTTTTTCACATGCTACATGTCTCTCTGGCTACCTCAGATTTACACAAGAGTGGGGTCTGGTATTTTAATGAGTGTATTGGTGTCTCTGTGGCTCTCCCCAGCACTCAGTGAATGAGCAGAGGGTTGGAGTCCTGGCTAAAAGGCTATGAAATACACTGCTGTTTCTCCCTTTATTAGTGTCTCTCGTGTGCATGATCAGCATGTTCTGCTCATATGATCAGGATTGACTCCACTGCCAGATATCAAGCTAGGAAAGACTTTTCTTGCAATCAGTTTAGCAGAAACTGCTGGATTCCCCCCCCCCCCCCCCCCCCCCCTTCTTTTTGCCTTTCTTTATATTTCGCTACACAATCCTTTTCTTTGGACAATCTCGAATCATCACCCAACAAATTGCAAAATGTCCTTGATCCCTCCTGCTTTATCCCCATGAAAAGCTATATTTCCTCAGTTCTTACATGTTGAACAATTTTCTCGGGGAGTTGGTGTTTTGTGGTGTGAGAGAGGCCCTGCGTGAACACTTCAGGTCCATTGGGTTCTAACATGAGTTGTGTAGGTCTGCAGGGGTTCAGACTCAGGACAGGCTCAATCATCTGCTACGAATATTGTGCTTTTTCAGCTGTAACAGACCTCACCTTGTCCTGTTTGTGACCACCCTGAATGTTGCCGCCGAGATCGTTTTCACAGCTGTGATCGTCTTTCTCAGCTTCTCCCACTAGAAGGCTCCCTTTTTTTGACATTTTCAAACATTCACTGGTCATCTCTTCAACCTCTAAATCTCCGTCCTTCCCACCGCTGCCTTGAACAGCTGAATATTGACATGTTTGACTGATCCAATGGGCTCACTGCTGTCATCAACTGCCTGACTTTTCAAGTGAGCTTGTTCAATCTTTTCTCCTACGTTGGCAAGTCTGGGGCACTGACCAGGAAATCTCCATAAACGTCTATGAAACTGGCTCATTTTCCTCTTCCAGATCTTTGCTTTAAACTTTTGTTTGCAGTCATGGCTGGAAAAAGCACTTGGCAAAGATGAGGCTGCTGATGTGCTGAGATCACCGGCTCTTCTGCCATCCAACTGTTCTCCTAGTATGTGCTTCCCTTTCTGTATTTCTTGGTCTTGTTGTAGGCTCTCTGGGGAAGGGGCTGTCTTTTATTCTTTGCTCATACAATGCCTAAGATGGCGCGATCCTGGTTGATGGCCAAGGTAGCATGCATTAAGCCTGTGATCTCTCAGGTTCGAGAGGCAGGATCAGCCAACAGACATCAGGCAGGTATTGAGGGATGGGAGGATGGCCAGAGCCCACAAGCTTTCTTTGACCATGTTTCTTCTTACTCCTGCCTTGATGCCTGTTCTCAGAAACCTGTGTAAACTCCTGCCAGGTTTTTCATGTCACTTGTCCTAACATCTCTCCACTTCTTGGACCACTTGGCATTGAGCACTTGGCTTTACCCACGAGTTCTGAGCATCTCTGTCCCAGCTTTTTATCCATTGTGACCTGCTTTTGTAGCTCTGCCTAGAACAACCCTATACACAGTAAGGTGGGCTACACTGTAAAAGCAAAATGCCCCTTCCAAACTTGAATTTGGGTATGAGAAGCAGGATTGAAAAACTGAACTGTCATTTAAACCATTTTTATTTATTTATGTTTCTTACCATGGACAATTGAAGTGGATGAATTTGTCTGCTGATCTGCCTGTGGTCTGCTTAAGATATTGTTCCATTTTCCTGTTGTAGTCTAGGCTATCTAATGGCTTTCTTTTTAGGATGTTATCTCTGAACCAGGCACATTTCAAGGAGCTTTTCTGCTTGTCTGGGCTTTACAGATGTGCAGTAATCTTGCTCTTAAAAATAAATAAATAAATAAATAAATAAAAATCCATATGGATACATTCATGCTGACTCTTTCATCAGTGGCTACTTTGCATTCTGGAATCCTGCATATCCTTGATAATATCCATCCTCTTGCTGTATAAAACCTGGCAGCCAGTGCTTTCTGGAAAGTCTTGGACTCATTGTACACAAGCTGTTCTATTCACCAGCACGCCTGACAGAAACTCTGCTGTAAAGGATGTGTGCTCTTCTTGCCAGATAAATTTCTAAAGGTAAACACAACACTACACATGGTATATTCTTCAGTTATACATCAGTTTCATGAGCTTAGTGAATTTTGCAACGGACAGATTGGCTGCCACATGTAATTAACATCTTAAAAAGAGGAAAGATGTTGTGCACAGGATGGATGCCCTTTTCTTTAATGCACATTTCAGGTTTTTTTTTTCCTACTGCAACTGAAAGGTTTTGATTATTAAAAATCTTTGTTTACAGCTTTTCAGTAAGATCACTCGCGAAGACCATGAAAATCAACCACTAAGTGCTAAGATCCGTTTCTGTCAGCTAGCAGAACACAAGCAGAAAAGCAGTTCTTTATGACTGCTCAGACTTTGACAAGCAGTGTGAGAATGAATCAGCTATTGCTGTCCTCTAAAAAGATGCACCACTATTCAAACTTAACTCTGCAGAGTCTAACACATGGAAAAAAAAAATAAAAAGTGGGAAAAGATCATCGCCTTCAAACACCCACAAGGTGGTGCAATTCACTAATTTTAGCAGGAGAGACCCTACCAAGGCATTGCCGAAGAGAAGCCAAAACACAGCTCCCCTTATGAATCACCACCTAGCACACGAGAAATTTTATTTATTTATTTATTTTCTAAACCGTAGGCCAAGCATCAGCCCAACAGTCATGTGCACTCAATCAGTCCAAAGGATCATATTCAAGTCTTCTGGCTGCTGTTTCCTGTCTGCTCCAGCCTGTTCCCTGTTGCAGGGCGGTAGCCACCTCCATATGCAGCTCTAGGGGTTTTCCTCCTATTAAGGTGGCTCCGCAGCATAATAAATCTCAGAGTTAAGACTGCCTCCTTGTCAGGACATCGCTGCATTGGATTTACTAGAGATCACCTTTAACCCAACAGCTCCAAAAAGTGCAGTTCAGTTTGCTTTGGAATAGTCTAGAAGGCGTGGGAAGGGCCCCTGGCAAAAGTGTCGGCCTGGTGATGATTCCACTTCCCATACAGAACTGCGTGTCTTTTGTGCATCATGTCTTGCTCACTAAGACGAACACTGGCCTCATTAGTGACAGGCTCAGGATGGGGGGGACAAACTCTACCTAAGTATTGCCAGTGAACACAACCAATATAGGATTTGTCTGCAAGCAGTTGTGTCCTTGTGAGGCAGCACTTCGTCTCATTTACTTATAAAGGCCCTTCTCAGCGGAGTGAAGAATACAAACCCCTTGTTTCATTATTATTAAGACATCACCAGTTATATTCCACATCAGCTTTCCCATTCCCATGGAGCTGGCTAGGTTATTTTCTAGTAGGTCTTGAATGAACAGATTTTGAGGACTTGGAAGCTTCCAGCCTGAGACAGATTCAGACAAGTGGCTTAGAAGTGTACTGCTGCCTCAGATCCACCCTGAATCCCTTGCTCTAGTAAAGTTCCTCTTCAGATCGGGGTGAGTTTCTGTAGGGTTCAGCTGGTTGTTACCAACCTGAAGGTTATCTCCTTCCCTTCATGTCCTGTTCTTTGCTGAATGACAAACTGCCTGCAAAATCAGTCACTTATAAAGCATGTAAACAGCATATGTTGACCAAACATTAAAATTGATGCTTGAGGATACATACTGACTGTCGTCATAAACATCAGATTAGCAGAGCAAGAAGTCAAAGCAATCTTTCAGAAAGAATTACAGCTCTTTTACAGCTCTTTAGCAGATTAAGTTGTTGTTATTGTTGTTGTTTTCCCGTGGGCATCTTGATCTGCAGCACTATTCATAATTCTAATGAAATTCAGATAATAATCCAGCTGGGGGTCTTCATAGCTCTTCTGCCTGGAGCATTCTTGCCTGGAAGAATGCAGAGAAAAATTGTATTAGCCTGACTTTCAAAGGCAATGAATTAAACTTGTGAATATTGATGTCTAAAGTGTGTCAGTAAGTCATATGTTTACCATTAAATGATTTCAAGAACAACACAAGTAAATGAACAGGAAAAGTGTTTGCTTATATCCTCAGGTATTCCTAGCTGCTCTTTACTGGTAGAGTGCCAGAAAGGCAAAGGAGAAGAAAACAGAAGAAGGGAGAGTAGAGTGAAAGATAACATTCAACTGAACTGAAGTATAAGGAGTTGAATGCTGCATGGAAAAAAAAAGGGACAGAAAAGTAGAATTTGGCATTTGTCTTACATACTCTTTTCATGTATTTTATTATTGCTACTACAGAGATCTATAAAAGCATGAAGGACAAGGGGAGGATATATAATACACATTTGTTTATTGTGCTGTCTTGTATGAGGACAAGAAATTACACTAGCAATTAGGAAGTTCTCAACAACCAGGAAGAGGTGGCTCTTCACAAACTGTGCGTCTCTAAAACTCCTTGCTTCAGGAGATTGTAGATGCAAATCTTTACACAGTTTCAAAGAGCAACAGGACAACCTGATATCCATGCAAAGAACATGCAGTACGTTCTCCTGGATTCCATTCCCAAAAAGGTATAGGGCAGGATAGCTGGGAACAGTCAGCATGTATTCACCGAGCAGAAATCATAGCACCAGCTTGATGGCCTTCATTTGACTGTCTGCATGAGCAAGATGGGGGCAGGGAACGTATTTCATAGAATCATAAAATCACTAAAGTGGAAAAAACCTCCAACGAGGCTGGAACTAGATGATCCTTGAGGTCCCTTCCAACCCAAGCCATTCTGTGGTTCCCCCAGGAGTTCTCAGGTGTGGTACGACTGCAAACAGTCGAGGCGCTAGAAGTGAGATTGCCCAAAGATGAGCTGTCTGGGAGCTTCTGCAAGGACTCTAAAGCTCCGAGTTGTAAAGGATAGGAGCCATGAACTGTACTGACCAGTGAGGACCATACACATTTTGATAGATGACAAGATGTCTTAACTTCTGGTGAGCAGCGTAATTTGTTTATTGCCATGAGGTGCTTTCTAATACCATAAGTGCTTGTTTGTACATCCCCAAAGCAAACAGAAGCAGAACACCAGCAAAATAACCTGGCTGTTAAATGGATGCAGGCAATTGCCACTGAAGGAAACGAAACTGTTTGCAGGTGTTGTTTCCATGGCCCCAGGGTGGCACAAGGAAGCTTTCATGGGCAGCAGTTCCCTTGAACCTGGAGCCTTGAGGCTTTGGGAGCCTTCAGGCCCCTGAAATGCATGGCTTGGTGGTGTCACAGAGCTGGCAGTGACCTCACAGTCTCACTCCTGCCCTTATCCCCAATGACAGCAGCCACCAAGGCCAGTGTCGCACGGAGAGGCATCTCCTGAGGATGGCACAGACGCTCGTCTCTGGTCCCTGCATGCTGGATGCCCTGGGGCTGGCGCTGCACGGCTGCCTCTGCCTCGGCCCCGGCCTCGTCCTGCTCCTGGTGGCCTGGGCCACCCTGCGCTGCTGCCGCAGCACCTCGGGCAAACGGCGCCAGGTAGGAGGGAGGCTCCAGGCCAGCCCTGCTCAGGAAGCCTGGCAGGGCAGGGGGCTGGGGGCTCGGGAGGATCACAGCGCCCCATGGGATGGGACACGAGGCCTCTCGGTGGGCTCAGACGGGGCCAGGCTCACTGGGGGGCTGTTCTCTGCCAGCAGGGCTGTGCTGGGAGCCGAAGCAGGGGAAGGTACGGGAAGGCAGACGACTCAGGTAGAGCTCTCCTCGGCCCTGGCGCCGGCTCCTGCAGGCGCTTGGTGTCCCCTAGGGCCCCGCTGCTGCCAAGCCGGGGGCAGCCGGGCCCCACCACAGAAGCCAGCTGGCCACTGGCCCAGGCACAGGGCCCGTCCCCGCAGACACTTGCTCAGGGCGCTCCGCGTCCCCCATCTCTTGCAGACGCTGAGGCGCCGCACGGCTGCAGGAGCAGCCTGCTCTGGGTGGGCAGCAGAGCCCTGGGCACGCTGCTGTGCTATGACCTGGGCTGCGGGCGCTGCAGCCAGGGTGTCAGGGAGAGGCAGCAGCGGCTCCTTACCAGGCAGGCGAGACCCTCCTGCTGTCCGTACTCCTCCTCCTCTCGGGACTCCAGTGACTCCTGCCGGAATGGGGCCACGGCCAGCTCATTGCGCCCGGCCAAGAGAACATCCCTCAGGTCCTGGTGGCAGCCCGTGCTGCGGAAAAGGAAGCAGAGGAGACTCTTTGCCCAGCACACAGCGCTGAACACCCAGGGGGCAGCCACACCTCCCCGCCATGCTGGGCCTCCCAGACAGGCCGAGGAGCTCGTCGAGATGGCTCCTGTGCGCCACGAGGCCGGCTTGCCCCCCACTACAGCCTCTGACACGGCTCACAAGGATGGCAGCCTGCCTGCTGGTGCAGATCCTTGTCCCGTGGCAAGGCTGGAGCAAGGGCTGGGCTTCTGGAAGCTCCTGCGGATGCACACGCTGAGGAAGTCCATCGAGACCAAGCTGGGAGCTCTCCCCGCCATGGTGCAGCAGTCCCACAGGAGGTACACATACAGGGTGGCTCGCTGCACGGCTCCCACGCTGCTGCCCTCCCGTCCTGCCCCCTCCTACTTCTGTTCACCGGAGGCCCTGTTCCTTCATGAGGATGTGCGGGAGTTCCTGGAGATGCACATCCGAGAGAAGAAGCTGCGCCACCACTGGGGCTTGCCTGCAGGGTCGCTGGCAGAGCCCCAGGCACTGCCCTCAGCCCCCTAAGAGCAGCGTGCCGCGCTCCACGTTCAGCACTGCCCTCGAGACTCAGGGTTGGGCACCAGGAAAGCGGGTGTCCGATGGAAAACATCCCCTGCTGCTGTGCTGCGAGGGACAGAAGCTGCGAGGGAACGTGGAGGCCTCCCATCACTGACTCTTCCTACCCCTGCTCAATCCATTTCCTACTCCTGTTCAGTCCATTAAAACCAATCCTAATAAAACTCCCCCTCTTTCAGGCAATGCACTGATATGATGTCGTGGTTTAACCCAGCTGGCAGCTAAACACCACGCAGCCGTTCGCTCACCCTCCCACTTCCCTGTCTGGGACGGGGGAGAGAAATGGAAAGTGAAGCCCATGAGTTGAGATAAAGACAGTTTAATAAGACAGGAAAATAATAATAACAATAATAATAACAATAATAATAACACAATGATGATAATAGTTCTACTAATAATAATATGTACAAACAAGTGATGCACAATGCAATTGCTCACCACCCGCTGACCGATGCCCAGCCTAACCCCCAGCAGTCCGGCCCCCTCCCCCCGGCTAGCCACCCCTATATATTGTTTAGCATGACGTCAGATGGTATGGAATACCCCTTTGCCTAGTTTGGGTCACCTGTCCTGGGTCTGTCCCCTCCCAGCTCTTACTGCACCCCCAGCCTGCCCGTTGGCAGGACAGAGCAAGAAGCTGAGATGTCCTTGGCTTAGTATAAGCACTGCTCTGCAACAATTAAAACATCGGGGTGTTATCAGCACTCTTCTCATCCTAAGCCAAAACACAGCATTCCACCAGCTACTAGGAAGAAAATTAACTCTGTTCTAACTGAAACCAGGACATATGAGCAGAGATGTCTGGGAGGGCTCTGAGGCTCACGACACACCAGGGCTGTGAGACAGAGAACATGACACCCCTGACCATGCCGCCCAGGTCAGCAGGGTGGGACTTGCAGAGAGCAGCCCCTATGCAGGGCTCATGGGACCGTTCTGATGCCTCTCTTTGGGCTCTTGCGCTGCTGTGAGGGTCTGGGCACATTGGCAGGGAAGTGAAAGGCAGGCACAGGGTGGCTCTGGGAGAGCAAAACCTTGGCTATCCTACAAAGTGCCAGGAACACTGCACAGAGGACACGCCAACAGGACAGGCTGGGCAGTTAGCACTGGCAGTTTGTGCGGGGCAGGGAGGAGCGCAGGGAGGATCATTTCCTCTCTTTCCCACTTCACTTTCTCTTCCTCTTCTCTCGTTTGGGAACTCTGCCGCTTATAATTTACCATGGTGGGCACCCATTGCAGCTCACTATTCACAATATTTATTTTATGTTACTAAAATACAGGAGGATCAGTGAGAGTAGCCAACACTCCCATGCAAGCTCAGACAAGGACTCAGAGCAAAATGGACAACACTCTCCCAAGAAAGTCTCCAAGGGAGAGAAAAAACACAAGCACAGGCTGGCTGGGGGCTAAAAGCAGGAGCTACCAGACAGGAGAACACAGAAGTGGCACGTGTCAGCCTAAGCAATGCCAGTTTTTGTTTAAGCACCCAGCCTTTTTTAGGATTTCGTCTGAGATTAACAAGTGAGAGCCAGGGGTGTGCTGAGGTGGGGAGTGTCTCCCAGCCACAGAGAACATCATGAAACTGTGTCTGTTGAGGAAAATTTAACAAGCAAGGGAATGAAAGCAGAACAGGATGATATAAAGAGCTCAGTAATGGACCAGAGATAAGCCACCAGTTTAGAATGGATAACACTGCACTCCCACAGACCTCTTGCTGGGGCAAATAAGCTCTGCTAAATGTATAGGAATTTGCCCCTCATCTTTTCGAGAATTTTTCTGTGGCCTATCTATCCCTTTGCATCACTGCTAGGGCTAAATAAAAAGCTCATCTGTAACTTCTTGGTGGTGATTTTGTGGACTCCTGTCAGTTAGCAACTAGAAGATATCATATGTTCTCTTTACTGTCTGTTGGGATGGGGATTATTTGTCTGAAGCATCTCAGCTAACTTCAGATAACAGTGTCCTAGAGATGAAATACTTCATACCCCTGGAAAAACCCAGAGCTTTCTTCATGTGCCTTCCTCAGCCTGAAAAGGAAGTTAGAATATGGGAAACAACATTTCTGAGGAAAATGTTTATGGGAAAATAGGGGGAAAATGTGAAAATCCCTACTCACTTCTGCCTCCATCATTGCAAGACAGCTTGTAGACAGCAAGTTTTTTGTCCAGCCAGGTTTTATGTTATTTAGCATTTATATGGTTTAAGATGACTCGACATTTCTCTGGGACTCTGTTGAGAAGGAGTTTCCTTGGTATTAGTCTTTCTTTGGATTCACCACGTGAAGATGGATGCGTTCAAGTTAAGCAGGCTGTGCCTAGAATTTGAAGACATGAAAGTTCCGGACCTGAGGTTCCCCAGAATAACTCTGCTCTGGATCAAATGAGAAATTTCCTTCGTGTCCAGCGATGCTCAGATCTGAGAGCTTTGATCTTGCTTGTACATTAATGTGACATTTCTCTTATTACAGCTCTTCTGTGCCAGCGCAGACGCTTTCATGGAGGAGCCACAGGCTACCACTTGTAGCCACAGTTCTGCTGTTTGAGGAGCAATCAATCAGTAGTGAAACGCCACATTTTATAATCTTGACAGGCTGGCTCTTCAGAAGAAAGAAATTTTCTAAGAAAATTATCTGCACAGAGTCCTGTAACAATCTAATTTTACCCCATTAACCAATAGCTTACAAGCCATCTCAGAAGAAAATTCAGATATGAAGGCCTAATGACAAATATATTAGTGCTTAGTCAATTCATTTGTCTATCTACAAGGCGGGTGGTTTAAACCCAGGACACTCAGCCCATTAACCTCCCTGATTAATGCTTCCAGACAGGGAAAGGGGAATAACCTGGGAGGGTTTAGGGGAATAAACTAGCACTGGACGTCCAACCGCTACTGTATTCATGCGCTCTACGCACTTGTTTTTACTACTAGCTATACAAACAGAAAGGACCAAGGAGATGCCAGTGCTCACATTGGCCTTCTCAGTGCGTACACTAAGGGCTTCAGAAAACCTGAGGAATGTTTTCTGGACACAACTATGAGAAAGAAGATTTTTCTTAAGTGTATATTTAATTCAGAAATGCTTCTGACTTTCTGGGTGTTTCAGTGCCCACAGTGGGCATTATTTACAGTGTGTTTCCTACATTTATTTTCTCTTGGGAGCTGGGCTGATTTTCACTGCTGTGACTGCCCAGGTTTTGGAGCTGTGCTCTCCAGGCAGCTTACTGGGGCGCTGCGCAGCTCCTGGGCTGGCAGCCTCACATCGCCACGGTGGGCAGGCAGCAGCCCTGCTCTCATGCTGCAAGGTTTGAGTTGGCAAAGTTGGATCCACATCACTAGCCACCTCTGTTTGATATCAGCACCTCACAACCCTAGAAGATGGAAGTGTTTTGGTGGGTTTGGTTTTGGTTTGTTTGTTTTCCAAACAAGCTGAGATTTTCACATTTTACCTTGATTCTAGGAGCTTTGCACTGTATGGAAAGAAAAGCCCAAACAGTCCAAGGCCAATGCAAACAGACAGCACTCCTTTTATCCCCCAAAATGCTATTCAGTGTCCTCCTGCCCCCAGTGTCTAGAAGATGAGCCAGTGATACTCCACCATGTTGCCCTCATGGACATTTTTTTGGCCAGTGTACCACAAACAGCTTTGACAGGACTGGAGATTGCAGTCTTTTATTGGAAATAAAATGAAAAGTCCTGCCAAAGCCAGTAGTGACTAATCCACTCACATAATTACTTCTGGTACAAATGATGATGATTTCTTTAACCCAATATTCCCTCTGAACCCTGTGACTGAAAATGCTTTGCAGATTTGTCAGTCCTCTGCGTAGGTCTCAGATTTCTTCACTTTTTCCCTTTCCCCTACCAAACCAGTATCACTTTTTGTTTTTCAAAGAGCAGAGATTTAGCTCCTCAGAGTGAAAAAAAAAAAAAAGGCTAATACTACATTTTTTTCCACTATCCAGGTAGCAGAAATTACAGTGGGCAGCTGGGATCACTCCTTCCAGATGGACCTGGCAATCCCTCAGTTCCAAGGGTTTCTGCCAGGTAATTACAAAAGGCTGTCTCCCTGCAGGGCCGTCCACACATGGCCTTTTGGCCCAGATTGTCCAGGTAGTTTAGTTGCACTGGTGGAAAGACTCCAGGGGCCACTAACACCAGCTGGATGACATCAACCATGAGCCTGCACCGAGAACCATTCCCCGTTCCAAGCAAATCGGGCTAGGTGAGAACAGAAAGGGAGATGGTCATATCCACAATATAAATCAATGCCTAAAGATCAAATCTGCACTGCACTGAATTATAAAAGCAGAAATTATTTTCCAAGGCTAATTTTCATCTTGCTGCTTGTTCTAGCTGATCATGCCTCGCAACAGGGGTGACATCCTGAGGTTCCTTGTAGCATTTCACGTGGCTCTGCTTGCTGGCTGGCTGCAGCTCCTCCCATCCAGATAGCGAAATGAGAGTAAGCAGCTTCTCTTTCCCTTCTAGTCCATATTCTCCTCCAAATGCTCTGCGACAGCCCTGCTTTGTGGCATTTCAAGTTATAAACACTGTCAAGGGAGATTTAAATCCCCTGGAAAACAATTAATCTTTAAATAAAAATGAGTATCTATGAATCACTCCTTTTAAAAATAAGTGCTTATCAGAGTTCTGTTTACAGAAATACTGCTTGGGGGTAGAAAAAGCTCCTGTTTGCCTCTAACAAAATCAAGGTAACTCTATGGCATAAATGTCTGGTTTCCTTAAGGTATTCTTCCCAAATCCTTGCCAGCAGACTGCAGCCGCTGCCTCCTGGGAGTAGGTTAACCCCTTTCTCAGTAGCACCATTGCTGTTCTAAAGGCTATATTCAAGCATCTTCCCATTTGTAACCTTAAATGTTTAGTCTTCAGCTCCCAGAACCCAGTGAGGACTGCAGAGGGCAGGGTTGAGGCTCAAAAAAAGGGAAGATGTGGAAAATTTCTATGAATGAAGCTTGGAATTGATTTTCTTTATACCTGCTAAAGTGCAAGCCTGGGTGCAGTGCGGGTCCTGAGCATGTGAATTCACAGCAGGCTTCAGAGACAGGAGAGCCAAACTGCACATCCTAAGCATATATGTGTGCTTTTGTACTTTGAAGGGATGTTTATGCATAACTTCTGTGTCTGGATGTGACCCGTTCCTTTACTTCCCTTCTGCTTTTATATACAAGTTTATAAGAAAAAAAACAAGGTGGGATGGGTGGTTCCTGCCATCATGCAGAGTGCTAAGGATGATTTGCTTGTCAGACCAACAGCGAAGTCCGTTCTCTAGATTTTTTCTTCTTTTCTTTTTGGTGTAGAGTCCTTCAAGCAGAGAATTGCCATGTGGAGACCTCCATTCCTCTGCATCATAGCACAGACAGCTTCCTCTTTCTCTCCCAGCAGCAGACCAGTCCTGCTATGGCTGCGTTGTTATATGTAGAACTAACAGCAGGGTAACATCAGGAGATTATTTCCTACAGTTGCCTTTCCATTTTATGTATGCTGGTTTCTAGAAACAAGGGAAAAGATAAGCAATATCTGGAAAGCTGAGTCCGGCTCAGCCAGTAGGAAAGTATTTCCTACCTCAGTGCTGCAGGTCTCAGTTCAAGAGCTGCTGTTATGAGCCAAAAATTGATTTCTAAGTTGCTCTGCCTCGTGTTGAGTATTTGTAATTCTACAACACCATGGGGGACTTGTGTGTGTGTGGGGGGGTGTCACATAACTTAGCCCAGACTTAAATGACTTCCTAGAGCAGAGAATCAGAGCAGAGCAGCAGAGACTCAGAGCAAAGTCTTGATACATGTACTCTGCAGAGAACCAAGCAGGCAGAGCACAGCAAGGAAGAATGATCTGTAAGAAACTGCCAAACACCGGTTTGCCTGAGGCAACAAAAGCAATGGGCTATGATATTACAGTGAGATATTCATGAAGGGCTTCGTTCATAAGGTAGTTTTCTACTCTAAAATGGTGTCAGGCTATTTCTAAATGGTTTACATAAAAGCCTATTTCAGCTCATTGTGTGTCCCATAGACTTACCTTAAGCAGTGATATAAAGAAAAATTTCTGTGGGTTTCAATTTAATTTATGTTTATCATCTCTCTCCCAGCATTACCTAGACTTCTGTGCTGAACAGCTGACTCTGAGCTAGGGCCTACCACTGCCTACATGCCTAAAAAGATCAGGCTGGGGGTGTGGGCTAAAGGACCGTGGAGGAACAGATAAAACAACCACGCTGCGTGGCAGTAACCTAATAGCTGAGATGGACGACTAAGGGTCAGGTGTCAACCCAGGCAGAGCTATGTCACACAAAAGAAAACTTCCCAGGTTAGCTGTAATAATAACAATAAGAAGAAGAAGCAGAATGAATCAACCAAACGTGATCATTTAGCAACCAATTCTTGCTCAGTCCCAGTTGTGCTTGCTGCTGTATTGCTCAGAGGCGTGTGCAGTGAGTCAGCAGCGCACACCAACCTCCTCCCAGCTGAGAGCCACCATCTTCATTTCTCAGCAGCTAATGACAGCTATTAGCAGCCGGGAGCTAGCGCAGAAGGGAGCACGTGGGCTGCCTGCGGATGGCTACATAGCAGTGGAACATGGCTCGTGGGTGCATCACTGCCCCAGAAGGTAGAAATGCAGGCAGAAGGGCGGTGTGACAGATCTGCTGTCGATGGCCATTAATGGTGCCTTCAGAAATCAGGGGGCAATTAGCAGCTACAGAAAATTTACCCGCCTGGTACATGGTTCAACTCTGCTCTCAGCTTTCCAGGTGATGAAGTGAAATTGATAGCTGGAAGCTTTTCACAGGGTTTCAATCAGACTTCGACCTATTTATTTTTAATCCGTCTCTTGGCTCTGTCATTCTGTTTGGCTGCCCCCTAATCCTAAACTGTTCCTTTTGTTTCATCAGCTGCAATTTTGTGTGTAAGCTGTTTTTACCTTGTTTGGTTGCTATTTGGGGGAAAAGCATACTGCATCGCTCTGTTCCTTTGTAAGTAAGTTGCCCATTGGAAATCTTCCAAGCAAATAAATTTGCTCAGGACTTACGCAACCTGGAGAAGCCAACTTCTACACTGCCTGTAAAATGTGAGCTTCTGACTTTGCTTCTTGACGTGGTGTAAAAACAACAAAACACAAACTCCAAACCCTAGTAAGTTTGACTACTGGATTTGAACTGGTGGGGAAGGAAAAGTACAGAAAGGTTCAGAGAGATTACCACTGCATTAGAACTGGGGAGACAGGAAGATAAGAAAGCATGGCTCAAGCATCAAGTTTAAAAATGTCCCAGTCCTGGTTTCTCCACACTGTGTTTCTTCTGGACTTGCTTTGTTCTCCGCTGTTTAAAACTGGATCTCCCCAAAGTCAGAAATCAGAATCAGAAACTGTCCAGAGTGTGCATGGTTTTGAAACAAAAAGCTGCAAGGAATAGGATCAAGATCAGACACATTTCCTCTTGTAAATTCATCAGGCTTGAGCCCAAGATTCCCCCAGACAAATATCAATACATTTTCATGGATTAAAGTTATGCTAAATTACAACGAATGATTTTTTTATTATTATTTTTTAAATGGGTATCAGGAAATGCCAACATGTTATACTCTGAGAAGTTCAAGTTAACCTGTTCCTACCACCCTCTTCCTGGTTTAGCAATGCCATTTTAACTCTAAAACACAGTCAGGGCCCTGAGGGCACTCGGAGACATGAATTGCACTGACCAGTCCCACCTGGGGCTACTACCCCATGCCCTCTGCTCATGGGCCCTGGGGGCTCCCTTTAAATTCTGAATTGTGGATTTGCTCAGTTCCTGCCTGAGTTGGGTTGCAGGCATGTCACCATCTAGTCTGGCCTCCTGAATGGACCTTCGACTTCATCTGCAGGGGGCTTTTCTGCTGGATGGCTGGCCCCCTCGTGTGGTTGTTGCAGCTTGCGATCTGTCCTTGCTGTTTCCTTTTGTTCCTGGGTGGAGCAGGGACCTGTTTCATTGCTTGCTGTGTCTGGTCCTGCTGATTGACCCTGTTACCAGCATCTGGTTCTGCTTGCTGGCTGCAGATCTAGGTTTGTGCTAAGATGGCCTCTGGCTCATGGCTTTGGTGCTCCTTGGGAACAGTGGCTCATTGCTGCTCCCTGACAAATATTTTGGAGTTAAGCCTGCCCTTATTTAAGGTAAGGGAAGAAGCCAGTATCTTTTTGGTGCCCTTTTTCATGGTTTACTTTGTGTTAACTCATGCAGAACTGTCTATACATGCTTGCAGATATGGGTCCTATGATGAACAGGTCTACTTAGTGCTCCCAGTTCCTCCTTTTTGCTTGGGGTGGGGTTCACAGAAGACTACTTCCTCCCCCCACACACACACCCCTTTGTTTTTGTCTGCTAAAGGGGTCTTCATAGCTATCCATTCCCTCCCTCTGGAGTTTGCTTTATTGAATGCTGTTGAGTTAGTGGAGATGGGGGGTGGCTAGTAGTGCAAATAAGCATGTGCTAGGCACTTCTGCTGCCTCTCTTTGTGGTGTGCATTATAAGCCTGACAGTGTCCTAAGCTCTACTAAACGACAGGATGTGCTTGGATGTATAGAAAACCATATGCTCTTATGCTGCAGCTCTACAAGGATCACTTAGCCTTACTAACTGGCCTGTAAAGAAATCGGCTAATTCAATCGAAATAACCTTTTCAAACCAGTCTAGGTTTTAGCAGGGCACCTGTGAGGGTACATTTGCTTTTAGCTTGTTAGAGGCTTATAAAGGAATCATTACTTTATCTAGCCTCCCATATTCCAGTCTGAAGCTGGGCTGTGAACAAGTCCCTGTTGCCTAAGCCTCTGTACACTGAAGAGGAGTGAGGCACCTACATGAGGCCTCTTAAAAATCTGTCAAAACACAGTAGTAATAATAATTAGCTGTCACATTACCAGATGCCTAGAAGCTTGACTAATCATGCAACAACAGTAACCATGGAATAATTTTCCATGTTTTAATTGGTTAATTCATGTTGTTGTTTGCTTTATTCCTGCCCTGTGCTGCTCTCAAAACACATGCAGTGGCCACTTTTCTTTGAAGGCTTCCTCTTCCAGTAGGTAGCCCTGTGGTGCCCTCCACCCCATGCTGTGTTGGGTGTACCTGTCCCACATGAAGGTGTCATTGCTGCAGCTCAGCTCCTTGCTGAGATACTGGTAGTGTCTTATTGTGTGTCTCTGATATAATTGTTGATGCATAATCACCCGTGAAAGCCAACATCCACCTTCACATGTTATGTCTCACAAAGCTAGGAAGAAAGCTGGCTCACATCTGTCAAATGTGAGCAATCTATGTGTAGTCCTATTGAAATAAGAACACTGAATCAGGCACGGTGTGGGTTGCTTACACACATGCTGTTCTATAGTTGTGTGAGCCCATTTGAGTCTAAACCTGTAATTCCCTGTACTCCTCTTACACTCACCAGTTTCACTGGCTTTAGAGTAACACGGGCTTCCTTTACAAGTCCCCCCTGCTAGTCTAAATCAGCCCCTGTCTGGTGTACGATCACATGAGATTACCAGTGCCACATCATATTCTTTGCCGTGTGAGCAGCTGACCAAGTGAAAGCCACCAAGCACCCTGTCCTTTGGGCTCTTGGCCAAAGTGTAGTCCGGAGAGCACAGCACATGGGAAAACTCCTTGCTCTGTGCTCCTGGCTGAACTCCTGGCCATCCCCGCTCTAGCCTGACAAGGGGTTTCAGATGACTTGCTTTGCCTCACTTGCACTCCCGATCTTTATCTCTGCGGCAAGAATTGTGTTGCTCATTCAGACTAGCAAAGTACTTTAAAACCTTTGCATGGATGGTACTGTGCAAGTGCAAGTTCTCAGGGCTGTAATTTCAGATGTAAGACATGCAGCTATTATCCAGTTTTTATCTCCTATTGTACCTGGGTTCTTTCTCAGGCAATCTATTCTCTTTTCTGTGGTAATCTCAGTAATGCCCTGCAATAAACTATATATGGTCTCTCCTACTGTATCCCAGGTGCAAAATGGTGCTGTACTTTCAGCTGTACAGCTAGCTGGCCTCTGTGTTGACAGCCCCCCTCACAGACCTCTAAAGGGGAGCTAAGCCTTTTTT
This sequence comes from Netta rufina, assembly GCF_964035555.1. NCBI lineage: Eukaryota > Metazoa > Chordata > Aves > Anseriformes > Anatidae > Netta > Netta rufina. Next base: position 18,805,687 of record NC_140125.1, read on the forward strand.
GTTTCATCAGCTGTGGGCTCCTGTTATCAAATTTCACGTGCAAAAACACATTCCTCATTTACGAAGGTGATGCCACTCACCTGTGCTTACTGATGGGCAGAAAACAGATTTGAAGTCTGTATTCTCAAGGTTCTTCACCCTGGAGACTGGTTTTAAACATGGACACATACTCACTGAGCTCTCCTCCCGTTTTATGTGTATTCTGCCTTCAGAGGGATATTAGACTACAACCATGTATTAGGTTGTAATGCAGATCACAAAACAAGCCTCTCCCCTACAGCTTCAGTGGTAAGGATGAAGAGAAGATATTTATTGGGTAAGCTTGCATGTACTGTTCTGTTCCCTTCTAAATTTCTATGTGGGCTACTTCTTTCCTCTCCCAGACTTTGCTTGCCTTTTGATCTCTGCTCCCTTGAAATTTATCATCCTTGATAAATGTATTTGTGTAGTTATCTATGAACAAAAGAGACTATTAAATATAGAACGGGGCTGGCTCTTTCCTTTACATTCACCTTTGACACCTCCTGAACAAGGGTGGCACTGTTAAAAGACTGATGACAATACTGAATCAGCTCCAAGAAATTCAAGGAAATGCCATGTTGACTGCAGCTGCGAAGACCCACCTTGAGCTTTAGGAAGAGCAATCAGAAAAGATGGACAATGCTACAACAACCTTTCCTTGCTGTCCCATGAAATAAGTGTAATAGAGCAGTTCATTCTCTTGATGTAAGTGTAACCAAACAGAAAGCTATGGGAATTCATCTGGGCCTCAGGTGTGTGTGTATATATACATATACCTAATCTAGTATTTTCCTCTGATTATATCAAAAAATGGTGATCCTGTGTAGCCATTAAAACGTGTCCTATTTTGTATGTGCTCTCAGCCTCCCTGTGTAGGGCTCTTTCTAGCCCAATCTGTCTTTGTTCTCATCCACTGCTCCCAAACAATAGGGAACACCTAGACTGTTTGATGAACTCAATGTAAACTGGAGTAGCTGCTCTCTCTCAAAATATTTATCTCCTTTCTCGGTAGACAGCTGTTGTGATTTTGTTTGTTTTTGCTTAGTGGTTGTTGTTGGATTATTTTTTTGTGTGTGTGTGCTAAAGGAATGGTTCCAGCTTTACCTTAGCTGAATATGGTAGCTCACTTGAAATTGTCTGTTGTGAAACAGACGGGAGTTGACAGCTAAATCATTGCCTGCCCTGTTCAGGAGGGTCAATGGAGCACCACCCCACTGCATCTTCTCTCTACTCACATGTGTGCATCAGATCAAGATGTCATGTGGAGGAAGGGACACAATCAGATGACCGTTATGAAGGTATAGGGCACTTGATAAAATCTCCCCCAAATGAAAAAAAATGTGAACTCATATGATCTTGCAGAGTGTTGCCACTATACAGCAATATTTGGGACACAGCAGCAAAGTAAAGAGCAAGCACACACCTGTCATACAGATGGTCTGTCCTCCAAACCTCTTGATCCTTTGGAGCAGGTGTGGTTTCTAAACATTTTCAGAGAAGGAGGGATGGAGTAATCCTGCCCCTTGACAAGGAAATGGTTATGGGAACCTGTAAATAGGAGGAACAATAATCAGTCTATCCTTTTGCAAGAGACCACAACCTGAAAGCTCTCCTCATTTCAGTAACCTTCCTTCCCTGCGGAGAACAGAAAAAGGCCTAGCAATACAAAAAACTGCAAGATCCCATCATTGATATGCTTGTACCAACACCCATTCTACTTAGCAACTGTGCTCTCTTTGCTAGAGAATGGCAGAAAGTACTGTTGATTGCAATAGTGGCTGGCTTCAGGTTGATTTTTTGCCCCTCTGTTGGCCTCCCTGAATGGCGACGTTCACAATGATGACTCTTCATTGACGCAGGAGAGCTTTGTGTATTCCCTGGCATCGAGTCTGCTTATTGTCACTGTTCCTGACATCTTAGTAAAAGCACAGAAACTCCAAGCTCCCTTTGGACATTAAGTCCTTTCTTTGATATGGCTCCTGAATGCTTTGGAATTTTATACTTAAGCACCTTCCAAAATCTGATCAGCAGCTTGGGAGGGCAGGAGGAGGGGGGCAGTGACAGGGTAATGAAGCCAGTTCCGCTGTTATAGAGAGGGCATAGAGAGACCACCTCATCCTTGATCCTAATCTTCTAATCTTTAAATTACCTATACAAATGATTTCCCTTGGCAAAACAATCATCTGAATAAGTATCTTTCTGTAAATGGCACCTGTGTCCATCGCAGTTTTCAGCTAAACCAGAAGAAACAAGTTTCAGCTTGCTATCTGCAGGGTGCTGGGAGTGAATGGCCAACTTCTGAGGGGAAAATGAAAAGCAAAATATTACTTTTCTGTCAGTAGGCTTACTTTATAAGAATGAAGCTGCAGGCTGCACCTTCTCCACTGGAAAATACAGGTCATCAGTAACCGTTTTCAAATAACAAGAGCATCTAGTGAAATGAACCCAGCCTTTGAAGAGTAGCAAAGCTGAGAACTCATAGAGAGGATGTATAAGAGTCAAGTTTCTCTCTCGGAAATCACAGCCTGTATGTCTAGCTTCGTATTTTTGCTGCCAGAACTTCTGGGCATAGGAGAAACAGCAATGGACAAGCCTGCTAGATCCCTGCCCATTCTCTGGCATGCATGTTTGGTAGGCTTAGCTTTGCCACACAGGAATCCACAAATGTGCTAGAAATGTGTTAGTGTTTCTGGAGACTGAGTAGAAGCAAAAACCACTAAGGTCTAACATTCATCTTTAAAGAGAGATCTGCATAAACAGCCTTTGAGTCCTGGTGCTAGTTCAATGGGATAAACCCAGGGCTCACTGACTTCTGCAGAAGTTTTGTCAGAGGTTTTAATTAGATCAATATGCTGGTGTCTGATTTTCACTGTATAGTTTGTGTCCTCAATCACCTCAGTTTTCCTTGAACACCTCCTATAGTAACACTCACAGTAGGGGGAGACTGGATTTAGTATCAAGGATGGGCCTTCCTAGAACTGTTGGGTACAGGCAGCCACAATCTCTCTCTAGTCTATTAAATTCCAGACCTAGCACCAGGCCTTTTCTGGAGACTGGTTCCTCCTTCCAGGGTCATTTAAGCTATCACAATATGAGTCAGCTGTGGAAAATGTCTTCCCAAATCCTGGCATGTGAAGTATAGAAATAAACTGCTGACTGCACTGAATTTACCTATGCCAGAAGAGAATTAATGAATGTTCCCAGTCTACTTTGAAAAGAAGTATCATGTGGTACAATATTGCTGTTCCTGTTATTCACCCCGTAGCTGACATGTAGCATCTCCCTTGCAAACTAATGGGAAATTTGTTTTGGTATTTTTGGCATTTTCCAGCAGAGCTGCTAGAGCCTGCTGCTTCATTCTAATAAATGTGCCCTACCTTGCCCTCCCCTGCCCCATTTCCTCTAAGCTCCTTTACAAGGGAGATAAAAACATCAGTCCCTGACGCCATCTGTTGAACAAAGGCTAATCCATTCTCTGCTTGTCTCATGGTCAGTTTGGTTTCTTCCTGATTGGTGCTGCTACCTTCCTTATTCCTGAGAATGTAGCATAATCATAGAATCACTAAGGTTGGAAAAGACCTCCATGACCACCAACAGTCCCCCTACCACCGATATTACCCACTAAACCACGTCCTTAAGCAATGCTTATGATGGGTTTCTGCAGCCATCCCTGCTGACAGCCAGCATTGTCCCCACGGTCCCACCACTCCCCACTGCCTTGCTGAGGCAGAGCAGGGCCCACCAGCAACCCTACACCATGAGGGGGTCCCCATGTTTGCCAATACTATTTATAGGTTTGTGCTTTGCTTTATTTTCATGGTTATATTACAATGATTGCAACGTAAACGGTTCCCCTGGTGCAGTCTTTATGGCTTTCTCGCCAACCGTACCCTGGGGTGCATCAAGCACGGCATTGCTTGTCGGTCGAGGGATTGTCCCACTCTGCTCTGTGCTGGTGCAGCCTCACCTCCAGCACTGTGTGCAGTTCTGGGCACCACAGCACAAAAAGGACATGAAGCTGTTGAAGTGCCCAGAGGAGGACAATGAAGATGGTGAAGGGCCTAGAGGGGAAGACATATGAGGAGCGGCTGAGGGCACTGGGCCTGTTCAGCCTGGAGAAGAGGAGGCTGAGGGGAGGCCTCTTTGTGGTCTGTTCTCCCACGTGCCTGTTGACAGGACGAGGGGGAATGGGCTTAAGTTGCGCCGGGGGAGTTTTAGGTTGGATCGTAGGAAGAACTTCTTTACTGAAAGGGTTGTTAGACACTGGAACAGGCTGCCCAGGGAAGTGGTGGAGTCACCGTCCCTGGAGGTCTTTAAAAGACGTTTCGATGTAGAGCTTAGGGATATGGTTTAGTGGGGACTGTTAGTGTTAGGTCAGAGGTCGGACTTGATGATCTTGAGGTCTCTTCCAACCTAGAAATTCTGTGATTCTGTGATTCCTCACAAGGGGGTGTGAAGGGGCAGGCGCTGAGCTGTTCTCTTTAGTGGCCAGTGACAGGACCCACGGGAATGGTGTCAAGCTGAGGCAGGGCAGGTTCAGGCTGGGTATCAGAAGAGGTTCTTCACTGAGAAGTTGGTTGCACACTGGCACAGGCTCCCCAGGGGTGCAGTCACGGCACCAAGCCTGTTGGAGTTCAAGAAGCATTTAGACTGTGCCCTTAGCCACACGGTCTGAATTTTTGGGCAGACCTGCGTGCAGCCAGGAGTTGGATAATCCTTATGGCTCCCTTCCAGCTGGGGACATTCTGTGCTTCTAACACCCCCAGCACTTTTGCTGTCCCTGTGCCACCACCCCTGAGGTGCCTGCTGCCTGACAGCCCCCAAAACCCCTTTCCCTTACTCCCCACCACCCAGAGGGAGGCTGAGGCCACCGTGAGCCCTGTCAGCGCTCAGCACCCAACTACCCAGACTGAGACCCACCGGGCACTCCCCACCGCCCACCCAACCCCCCAAAACGGCCGAGATCGACCCCCCCCCGTGCTGGGTCCCGGCCGTTTATCTCCGGGAGCCCTCCCCCAGCGCTGCCTGACGCGCGGGGCGGGGCGGGCCGGGGGCGGGCCGGGGGCGGCGCCGCGCACCCGGAGCGTCGGAAGGCACCGGCCGAGCACCCGCCGAGCCGACACAGGGCAGGGGGCAGCGGGCAGCGGGCAGGTAACCGCGGGGCGGCCGCTTCGAGCGGGGACACCGGGGCGAGGCGGGGGCTGCGACTGTGGCTGTGGCTGTGACGGAGCCGCTTCGAGCGGGCGCTGCCGCACCTCCCCACCCCCTCCCAGCCCCGGTTGCTCGCTGCCCCCCTCCCCGCTTCTCTCTCTCCCTCCCTCCCCCAGCCGTGCCCTCCCGGTGGGGCCGTGCCCGGGCCCTGCCGGTGCCCCCCCCCCCGTCAGCTGTTTCCTGCCGCTTGTTGTCAGGGCGCTGCCGGGGCCGGGCCGGCGCTGGTTGGCTGCGGGCCCCTGACGGAGCCCGGCCCGGCCCGCCCCGCCCCGCGCTTTGTGGCAAGGGGGGAGCCGGGCCCCGGCCCTGCGGCCTGTGGGGGGGGGTGAGGTGTTGGTGGGGTCGTGGTGGTGTCCTGGCCGGAGCGTGTGTGTGCCTCAGGCTGGGATTGGAAATACCTTGTGGTGAAATACCTGGTGTAAGTGCGCTGTGGGAGCTCGGGGGAAAGGCTCTGCGTGTAGGGGCTTCAGGGTGGGGGGAGAGGCTCTTGGTGAGGTGAGGGGGTTACGCTGACAGCCTTCGTGCCTTCGGGGTGTATTTGGGGTGGTCATCGTCTTCTCGCCATCTCTTTACCGCTTGTATATTTATTTATTGTTTTCTTTTCGCTCCTGCGCTAAAAGTAATGAAAACAAAACACCGGAATTAGCTCAGCTGTAGTTCAGATTGCGGACTGGATCGGTAGGCAAACGTTTTGTATGCTTAGTACAGAAAAAAATGAAACCCAGGAAATACAGGCTTCTTAAAAAAAAGTCAGAGGGGAAAAGATGACCAGGAAACACACGTTGTTACCCGGTTTGGACTCTGTGTAGTAGTGGGGAAGAAATTTAATCCGAATCTGCTATCACTTGTAAACTAGTGCTTTTATTTATTATCTCACAAGAGCGTTGTGACATGGGAGGCACTGAGGTAAAGGGGCAGTGCTAGAAGCGAGCCCCCATCCGGGTGCACCCGCTGTCACGTGTCGGTGTTTGCATACACCAGCAGAACGCAGCTGGGTGCATTTAAACACACTGCCTGTACACAAAGCTTTCACTCTACCTGAAGGAAACTGTCCACAACAGAAAATTACGCTACTGTCACTTGCACAAATGCAGTTTCCTGCTGAAAGCCAACTTATTATGGGTGGGAGCCATGCACGGTGTTCATCACGTTGCCAAAAACTCTTCAGTCATTTGTTTGTGTTAACTTCCTTGTGCAGTTTCGTAGGGTAGGGGGGGTGGCTCTGAGGAGTGTAGCATCCTGTTCCAGTTCTTTGCTTTTGGCTACGTGTGGTGCTTTCTGATAACAAATCCTCTATGTAGGCAGGGGCCAGAGACTCGGCCCTGTTTGCTTTAACAGTCTCAGAAGTCTATATTGGAGGACTGCTGGTTCTCAGACCTGCTGAAAGGCTACACATTTTCAACACGTTTTCATATGCATCCTCACTTGTGAGCAGCAGAAACCTGGCAAGGTAAAGAGAAAGTGTGTTTTTTTTCCCTAGTGATTCTTTAATGTGTAGTCTTGTGTGGCTGTGCTAAGTATCCTTTTCCCTCTTTTGTCCATGAGAAGATAAAGCTTAAGCCCTGTTCCTGAGATGAGATGATGAATCTTAAGCTCTGTTCCAGAGTAAGTACATTGTCAGAATGTTTTATTCAGGGGAACGCACCATCATTTTTCAAGGGAGGTTGAACAGTTGTTTGCTCACCATACAAATGAAAATTATTTTAGTTAGAGGTATGGAGAATGAGAGGCTGAGATAGCTTTGTATCCTTTAACTAGCAGCTGTTTTCTGTTGTAGATCTGAGATGCTGAAGCAACACTGAGGCATCTGCTATATCTGCAGTCTGGTGTGTGCCTGCTGGCTCTCTTGAGCTCTCACTCTGAGAGCCCTGTGTCTTCAAGAGGTAGACTCTGAGACGAGAAAACCTTGACTTGTAATTTTAAAAATGTTAATAAAAAAACTCTTTGCGTTACTTTTTTATTCATTATTGCTTACGAAAGTGTGCAGGCTAGGTACTACAAATACCAACCACATAGTTGTCCAGGTGGTTTGAACTCTGTGAGCAGATAGTGGTGAAATTTAACTTGTTGAATGTCAGCTCTTCTACAGCCGTTGCTCGGTGTTTCCAAAATCAACACTGAAAGACGTGTAAGTTTAGGAGCACTCTGCACAGGAATGCATATTACAGCACCCAGGCACAATGCTCATGGTTTCCTGACTGTCCATGCACTTCCTGGGAGAAGCATGTAGGCAAGAAATGTTTTTACAGTATGACTAAGAACCTATATCAAGGCTTGTACTGTCACAATGATGCTCTATCGACAAGCATTACTAGCTAGGGAAGATGAGCTATCACTGATCCTTCTTCTAAAAGTACTCTCAAAGGTGCACGTTGATAGTAGTATTCTGGATGCTGACTTAGGACAGAGTGGCATCTTCTTGAAGTTCATAGAAGTACCTGCCTCTTTGAACTGTTGTGGATTTAACTATGTTAAATCCACAAAAAACTGTGTTAGCGTAGATACCTACGCTACTGAGATGTAAAGAAGTCTGTCATTTTAATTTGGCATCCATGATTTTAATGTTATGACTTGTGCAGGCAGGACTTTGTCAGAGACATATATCCAACAAAAAATACCTAGATTGACTTTAAAGAAGAAAGCATGGGCCAAAAAAAAGTCTTTTCTCAGACCTTGGTTTTGTGAGTAACTGATATTCTGTCCAATGCTACTGCAACTTCTTCTGGTAGCGTGATGTCACTGGTGCAATTTGGTAGGGTCACTTTCTGGTGTGAATGCCAACAGGAAACTTGGCCAGCTCTCTGCACAAATGGAAGTTACTTTCACTATCTTTAAGTGTAAAAAGTGGATGAATGGCTAAGTGCGCTTCCTGTGCATTTTCCCTCCCCCAGGCTCTTGGAGGAGCTTTAATGTTTCATAATTCTTTGACTTTTTTTTTTTTTTTTTTTTTTTAAGAAAGCCTTTCCGCTGCCTACAAGTGGCTTTTTTAGACCATTTACATGTGTAAATGTGAATAGATGGCCATGCCTTTTACATGGAAGTGAAAACTATAGGGGAGGAAAAATCACAGTTCTCTTGGGTGACTTTGTACACTCTGCTTCTATATGTAAGGAGTATGAGTCCCAATTCCATTTCCAATATGGAAAATTGCTTTCCCTTGTTCTGTTGTGCTTTTGCTGTTTTGTTTGTTTGTTTGTTTTTCCTCCAACGCACAGTGAGTATACCCTTTAGGATGCAGGATCTTTACATAATGAGAGAACAGTCTTTATACACAGCAAATACCTTCTGCATTGGTCTTAGAAGTGAATACCATGTTTTGTAGCTTGGTAAAAAGGGGGGGGGGGGGGGAGGGAGGGGAGTGATTCCAAATTAAAATTCACTTATCTAAATTATATGTGAAGAAAAAGTGACAGTTCCTTGTTAGTTCATTTAGAAAGCTCATGATCAAATGCAGCATTTGGAGGCTGTCTAACTAGAAGTCATTTTGTAATTTTTCTACATTTTATAACTGAATAGTAACGCAATGACTATGCAAGGTGACTCGTTTTCAGCTGGATTTTTTTGGATTTGTTGAAATTCTGTAACAATGAAAACGGAGAGCTAATGATAGGAGTTCCAGGCTGTTATTTATTTTAACCACAAATTGCCATGAGGCAGATGAGTGCAGTGGTTATTTGAAATGTTAGAAATTCGAATAGGATTGCATTAAATCTTGAGCATTTTTTTTTTTGACTGATTAAAAAAAACAAAAACTAGCAATGCAGATTACAGAGGTTTATTTTCTAAACTTTTAAGTATGTTGATTTTCTCAAAAAGACGCTTTATTTCTGATGTCCTGTATTCCAAAGTGCATTCTTCCAGTATCAGTTGGCCTGTTAGATTCTGCTGGAGCTTTAGCATGAATTCTCACGTCCTTGTGCTGCCATTGAGTAAATCTCTTTTCTTCTTTCTGTTAGGGCTTAATTCTTGTTGGAAGCTTCTCTATCATTTAGTTAATGATGAGGTATCTTTCAGCTCTTTGTGGTGATATGAATAATTGAGGGATTTAGGCCTTTTATTTCTGGACAAGTTTTTTAGACCTGAAGTCTTTGGGTATATTTATTCATGCATTTATTTAAATATTTGGACTCCAGGACTCAACACCTGCATGCATGACGCCGTATTAGAAGTAATATAACATTTGGGTGTCGCTTTGACTTTTAACTAGTAAGAATTATACTCAACTTTCCTTAAGTATTTAAATTTTAATCTCCGTGTCTTTGGGTTCCCGTTTTTTGGTGCAGTTAAGTGAATTATGTTTTTAGATGCTTGCTATCTTTGCATTTCTGACAGTTCTGGTGTATATTTTTCAAATTACCATGGTTTGCTAGGTTAGTCTATGTAATGGATCTGTTTTTGTCACTTAGCAAGGTCAGCGTTTGGGCTGCTCTTGGTAAAAGACAGGCATGTTTTTGTATTTTTTATGTTAGCTTCTAAAAATAATGGCAGGGTGAGCCTTTTGTTAGCCCTGAAGGAAACACCCCTTTGCATGTTGATTTCACGCTTACAGTAACTTGTGATCAGTTCCTTGTTTTTAATAGACAATACAATCAACATAAAATAACATCCAAAAGTAGTAAGAATGGCGCATAGAGCTAGGCCAAGTGCCTTATGGGCATATCTGTCACAATTACTTCTATTGCTTGTATTTGTGGTTTCTTCTGGTTGGAGATTGAATGATACTTACTCACACTTATTGTCTGTTTATTTTCCTCCATGCTGTCATTGTTCAAATTTTTTTCTTCATCATTTGCTATGGAAGATAAAGGCCCGTATTAGAAAGGTATGGCACTTAGAGAAAATTGAAGAAAAATATTTACTGTATTTTGAGTCCAGTCACAAGGAGTTACACCACTATGCTGAGCTAATTATCTGAAATATTTTATCAAACTCAAGACCTGTTATATTTATCCTTCAGGAAGAGCAATGGGTATTGTATCACCTTTAAAGGAAAGTGTCATTCCATTGCTTTGAATTGTTATATATCCTTCAGATGGGGTCTAGAAGACGAGTGATTTGAAGAATCCACACGCCAGGAGTTTACACTAAAACCACTCCATTCAATATTAGTCATCTTTTTCATTGTTAGAATTTTTACATTGCAAGGAAACAACCTGTTTATAAATATTTTCCAGTGATTTATGATTTTTGTATGTATGAACTACTTGAAATTTTGTGTGTGCAGGTGCTTGTTTTATACCGTTTTGTTTGTGCATCTTGAAGTAAGCTTTAAGAAACTGAGCTTCTAAAACTTGAAACGTGTTTAGTTTAGGTATTTGTTCTCAAGGCATTTGACATAGAATACTCAACTTGATGAGCACAAAATTTGACAGGTTTCTGTATGAACAGCACACTGTCTCCTGCTCTGAAATGTCCGCACAATGTGTACATCACAGTGTCAGATTTACTTTGCATTGTTGTGTGTGAAAAAACAGTGAAAATACTTTTTTGAGTCCGCATCTGAAGCATAAATGGAGGCATATTGTTTAACTTCAGATATTTAATCATCAAACTTTTCTGCAGTTGAAATGAAAATAGCATCTTTTAATTCCTTTGTCATGTTATCTCATCCTCTGTGATTAAGTTTTAGACTGTCTGATATGCTCTGTGTCTACTCACTAGGTAACTTAGTAATGTGTTGGTTTAGTGTTGAGATATTTTAATTTTCCCTACTAGCAAGGGCTTTATTTATAAGGTATTGCAAATCTACATTTGCTTTTGAAGCTCTTTTTCTGATAGGGGAGTTACTCAGGTGTTTTAAAAGCATCCAGGATGGTGGTATTCTGTGGCTGCATGTGATAAATGTGCAAAACAAGAGAGCAAATATATTTATAAAGGAGGGGATGGGGGTGTTATTTGGGAAAATGACACTGTAATTGTCTTGGTGACTCAATGTATTTCTATGTACTTCATTTCCCAGTGCTGACTAAGCTGGGTGACTCGTTGAGAATATATACCGGAATGGAATTTCGGCATCATAATAAGGAGGAAAAGAAAATAGGGAAGAAGTGTAAGCTTCTGGGTTTAAGAACCATGTAGTCTAGGAGGAGGCTGGTCTGCAAGTGTCATCACAATATTTGAAGAGTTTCAGTTCATGCTTCCCTTATTTAATGTAACTAACTTGTATCTAGGTGTGTATCTTACTTGTGATGTGGTCAATTTTAGGAAATAAATTGTTATTTTGGTTAAGTTTGGTGTTTCTTAATCTGGTGAGTGAGAAAGGGTGAATACAGTCTGTGAGTTCAGTAATTTATATCTGAAAGAACTTTTGCAGTGATTAGCTGAATGGGTTTGCAGAATATTCAGCAATATACGTGGGTCTTTTTTGTTTTTGTTTGCTGTGATACTTTATTTAAATGTACTTTTTTTTTTTTTCTTTCAGGTCTTGAGTATAGACTTACATAAGTTCCAAAAATGGGAAGAATTTTTCTGGATCATATTGGTGGCACTCGCCTGTTCTCCTGTGCAAACTGCGACACAATTCTGACCAATCGCTCTGAGCTCATCTCCACTCGCTTCACAGGGGCCACAGGAAGAGCCTTTCTTTTTAACAAGGTTGGTAAAAAGCCAAATGTGATCTAATACTTCTGAAAACTGAGATATTAATCTGTCAGCCAAGAAGTTTTTAACTCTACCAAAAGTGCTTTGTAATTACTATTTTTTGATCTATTCCACTGTATGTGAAGTCAAATTTGGCATTGACTGTTAATGGCAAGCTGTCTAAATTTATCTGCAATACTAAAAGACTATAAAGAAGATTATGAATATTGTAGCATCACCAAAATGTAGGGAGTTTTAGCTTTGGAAACCAGGTTCTGTAATACGAACCTCAAACTCATTTTAAGACTATCTTTTTGTCTATCAGTTTCAAAATAATTTGCCTTTTATTTACTTAGCTTGAAAGAAAAGAAGTGTAGATTATATTTTTCATGTCTAAAACATTTTGGACTAATAGTATTTCAGCAAAATAAAAAATCTTTTACAGGTAATAGTGCTTGGGATTAGTTCAATATTTTATATTTATCAAATTTGATTAAAATCAACTGATTGAAATATGTATGTCATAACCTTGAGTGAGTTGTAGCAGTAATTATTAACCCTTTGATATAGACTTCTTCATTAGTCAGTGAGAAACAGTGATCTTCCTTTGCTTTCTCACAAAGTTCCTGATCATGTAACCGTTAGTGTTTTATCTTTTGTTTTGTGTTCATTGAAAACCATTTTGCCACTGGCTGTTGGCAGAGTTGATAGAGGTGTCAAGAATGTCTTCACTTCACTGTGCTTGGTCTGGGGCTTTCTGTCTGGTATTTACTGAATCCTGTGAGTAGTATGAATATGCAAGTAAGTCTGTATAGCTATACAAGAGAGCTGTGCATCTGATTTCTGTCTCATCCAGTAATCACGTGGTCTTGGGGTTGAAATCCTGTGTGTTAAATAGTAGGTTTCAATCACAGAAGAAGTTTGACTTTCATATTTTGCAGCCAGGACCCTTACAGCTGATGCAGAGAGAGCAGGCATAATCAGGTGGAAAGTGTAAGAAGAAGTGCAGCCCCATCTTTTAGAATCTTGCCATGCATTGTCAGTTTAGATATAGTTCTGACATCACTTTTGAGTGAACTATACATCCTGATTTTGTGACGTTACTGCCTAAACAAGTTAAAAGTATATTTTAAACTGACAAGATAATGCATACACAAAAAGTGAATGTATAACGAGAAGACAATGTCTTATGTTCTCAGCCACCAAGCCTTTTTCTCATATGATTATTTCAAAAGCTTCCCAAGAATTTTACGTACCACACCTTAATATTTTAGTTCTGATTTCTGGAAATAAGCAGTCATATTAGTTCCTAGAAATAGGGTAGATGTATTTACAAGTGGTTCACTAAAAGTTAGTTTTTTATAAACTCTTCACCAGGAACATATCACCCAAAGTTGAACACTGTACTTTGCACTCTTGTCTGCCTAATGATAGGGTTTCATGCCTCTCTCTGTTAGACAGTGATCATGATACATCCCTGTGAAATGTCTTTTAAAAGCATAAACTTTCTCAAGGAGGAGATTTTCAGGGGCCACAGACTATTCGACTTCAGTTTTCAGTTCACACGCAGTGTCACAGACTACTATCAAAATGTTGACATTCACGCCTATTGTTTTCAAGATTTGCTTCAGGCAGACTAATTCTTTCTATTCCCTGTCCCCTGTATGTATGTGTTAGGTGGTAAATCTGCAATACAGTGAAGTTCAGGATCGGGTCATGCTCACTGGCCGCCACATGGTTCGAGATGTGAGCTGCAAGAACTGCAACAGCAAACTGGGTTGGATCTATGAATTTGCTACTGAAGACAGCCAGCGCTACAAGGAAGGCCGCGTTATCCTGGAAAGAGCTTTGGTCCGAGAGAGTGAAGGATTTGAGGAGCATGTTCCGTCTGACAATTCCTGAAGAGACTTGAGTCTCTGCTTGGGTTCTCTTCATTCGAAACTCGAAAGTAATAAAATCAACAAAAAAAATCTGCTTACATACACTGTCACCTTAGCATCAGAGTCGGATTCATGGACTACAGAGTGGGAAAGATTTTGAGAGTTTTTTTAGATGGAACCTTCCTTTCTTTATTCCTTTATATTTTACTATCCTTCCAGCAGCTGTTCGTAGAAAGAATGTTGTGCAGTTGCTGTAACTTTTTCTCTCTTGCATTTATAACTGTTAGATCTGAGAATGTATCTGCAGATACAGTGGGCTAAAAGGAAAATGTTTGGGGGATTTTTCTTTTGTTAGAGAGAGATCAATTTTCTTTATTTAGTTTGCAGAAACTGATATCAGTGTAAAGTTATTTTAAAATTACAGGTGTTTTTTTTTTTTAAAGTATATTCCAATTTTGGCTTAAGTTTTTAGCTACTTCTTTTTTGACTCGGTCTTTTCACCTGATTTGCTAGCTAAACTAAAGAGATCCGAATTTGTGCCAAGTGCTAAAGGTTCAGTGGTGGTACAGCTTGGGCTGGCCCTTGTGTCATATTCTTGTCGAGGTTGATTGGTAGCACAGAGCCCATTATTTTTTTTTGTCATTCTTGACCCCAGGATGTCACCATTTCCTGTTTGTGAAGTCACAGTCACTATGTAAACTGATGTTGATTGAAAACTATTCTTGAAATAGGGCAAAACTGCTTGGCTTCTTTTTTTTTTTTTTAAACTGATGTAACTTATAAGCATAGTAATAATATAAAATAATACTTGTCTGTTTAGTCTTGTGTTGCTTACCAATCAGAAGTTGTGTTTGTCATGATAGGGATCCAGTGGGAAACTCCTGTTTCGGTAGTAAATTTTTTTTCATTATTTCTTTATTAATCTCATTAAGTTGACAGGCAATTGCAGATCTTATTTCTTCAAGTAGCTTTCTTTAAACCCAGAACTTCTTATGTTAAACACAGCTGCTGTGTAAAAGGAGAAGACTGCTAGCATGTTTGTTCATGCATAGAGTTACGCAAGCTGCATCTTGTGAAAAGATTAACTTAAACAGCTTGTTTTCATATGCCACTTCTGGTGTTCAAACTCTCTTCTCTTTCAACTTTGAAATTTTTCATTGTGATGTTACTTTTTTATCTTTCTAGGCAGCAGTACATGTCAGCCTAGTAGTAACTAGTGACTTGGATTTCTGCTTTCTTGTAGAGGTCAGCTCTGCTTAAAACAGTGATGTTGCTTGCCTTGTAGCAAAAATGCTGTTCATTAACTTAATTAACTCAAGGGTGCCCAAACACTTTAATTGTCTTAAGCCATAAGTTAAGATCTCAAGGGCTGCAATTAATTTGAATGTTAGATATGTATGATTCTTTATCAGAGATCCATATTTATTTATTTTTTCTTATTGGGTAAATAGTGGCCGATGTGAAATAAGTTACCCACAGATGTACAAGGAGACAACCAGATCTGGCCTCTGATCTTTCCGAATAACTTTTCTTCACGTACTTGCCACAGCTCCATATCTGAAATTAAAATGTGGAAGGTGACTGTGCAGGGTATTTTTTTATTTTTATTTTTATCTGCCTAGTGGCAATTTGGACACCCCTGACTTGAATCTACTGCCTATTTGATGTAAAAGTAGCTTTACTATAGATTTGTCATACAGAAAGAAAACAGAGTAGATAACATACCAGAGCTGTGCTTGAATTGAGCTGCTTAAACAGTAGTGTACTTGTGCCTCAGATCAGTTTTTGCACTGAGTACAGTAGTACCCCGTTATCTTGTGTTTCTGTCCTTCAAAACCCCCCCCCAAGTCCCATTAGCATGGTCTTCTGCAGTACTTTTCTTGTACTTCTGACATTACAGTAGAATAAAGTATGTTTTGTCCTGAATTGGTATTTGCCAGTCTTTTTCAGTTGTTATTTTATTTTCACAGAAGTTGCCAAATGAATTATATAACCTATCATCCTTTTCCTTCATTAATTAAATGATTGAATTTCTACTGCATATGGTTATAAGCTGTAGATGAGCATCTCTCTCAAAATAGGTGGCAAGAGAGTATACAGCTGGTTTGGGGAAGTGCTAGGTGCAATTCACTTCATGGATATCACTTGGATACCTAAGAGATAAGTTCATGAAAAAATGGTAAGTCATGAGCTCAAGTCCGTTGCAGTTTTAAAACAGAATCCAGTAGCTCTTTCAGTCTACCTGCTTTTCCCCTCTGTTACCACCTGGATGGCTCTGGGAGAGTTTCCCATCAAAAATTTCTCCCTTGAAACACTTTATTTACGGATAACTTACCTGTAGGAGACAAGCTGATGAGCCTCAGCACACCTAGCAACAGAGAATGCATTGCTATTTGGCTTTAAGTGTTATTTTGGAATAGGGCAATAGCCTTGGATTCCCAAACAAGGGGTGGTTGGCATGGTCTAATGTGCCAGCATTGCAGAAGAGGTGACAGATACACTAGAGGTAAGTTTGAATCTCTTGTTTATAACTTGTGATTCAGGGAAAGTAGAACTGGCATTCACTTGGGAATTGCAGAGGGGTCTGAGGTCCCTTGAAAAACAGCAGAAGATGCTGAATTTAAGCTCTTCAGTTTCTTTTGAGAAACCTCATTGAATGTCACTGTAGGACACTCACAGCAAGAAGCGCAGAAAAAACAACACTGAGTTTCTGGCATCTGCTTGGGTGAAGGGAGCTGGAAAGAATTTGTCCTTCATGGCGGGTTTTGTTTATGTTTGTATTATCTGAAGTGTTCCACACTAGCAAAAACTTGTATTTCTTACAGAAGTGCTAAAAAAAAAAAAAAAAAAAAGAGAGAGAGAGAAAGAAAAGGAACAAAAAACTATGGGAATTATTTGCATTTCCTGAGTGTCAAAGAGGGTCAGACAGGTGGGAGAAAGAAGAGCATTCAGACCCTGTGTTCTGATTTAGCACAAGAGGTGTGCTTGTGTGATGTCTAGATATATTGCTATATTTCTAAAACTTGTTTAGAAAGAAATCCATCTTTAGACTTGGGATCTTGCTTTGTCCTACTGAAAGCATTTGATTTGACTGTTGCAAGCATTTACAAATGTTTGAAACATTAGGTTTACTGAACTACAGCAGACTGCATGCTGTAGTTTTAGTTCAATGTCACATTGCAACAGGTGCATTTCAAGAAATAGCAAGGCTCCTGTCCTTTTGGGGGAACACAGAATGGCCAGATCATACAAGGGTTCTTGACCAAAAATCTGGGTGACTTTATTCTGTCCCTTTAGACTGGCCTAAGCACTACTACATGGTAAGTACAGAAGGAAGAAGAGGATGTTTGTTACTTTTCAGGAGTGGACCTTCACTCCCATGCACAGTCAAGAAGGTGCAGAAATGGCCTGGATGGTTCTGCTCCTGCAGAGCAGTGGTTTAACCCCATCCTACCCATTTTTTTAGGTTTGGTCTGGTCTGGAAATCCATATGCAAGTATGCTTTAGTCCACACAGAGTGCTGCTGTCCATGCGCTCAACTTGAGCAAGTTGCTTAAGCTTCCTTATGGTGATCAATTTGCTTTTAGTGATTAGGTGGAAAGTAAAACCTGACTCAGTTCAGCCAGCACCCAGAGGTATGTGGTGAAATGCATGCAAAAAAAAAAAAAAAAAAAAAAAACCTATGAAGCTGTGTGAATCTCTGGCAATTAGCACAGTTTCAGGATCTGGGGAAGTGTCTGCTTTTGGCAATGTTAGGAGTCACTCCTAGTGTTACTATACCAGAATGGCATTCTTCATTGCATCTCAGAAAGGATCCATGGACTGTCTATTCTATGTCTATCTGCTGAGGAGGCATTAGCATAGTGATGTACTCAATAAACCTCCATTCTTTGTGGTGAGGCTTCTCAGAATGATTTCTGTTGTAGCCAAAAGTACATTAGAGAGGTAATTTAGGTCACAAAAGTAGAACACTTAGAAAATGTCAGCTTTCCGGTGGATTAGCCAGCATATGGTTATCCTGTCCTTGCATACATGCAGCCTGGGAATGAAAATGATAGGGGGTCACGAGGGTAAGCATGGTACCATTATCACCCTTTCATAGCATCACCCTTTTATAGGCATGCATTCAACTTGCACTGACAACCAGTGTACTACTGTTCCTAAATTTGGACCGACTTTTCAATAATTTGGTTGCTAAAGGTAATTTGGATATGAATGTTCCAGTGTGCAAAAGTAAAAAACTCAGGTTAAGCATTTGTAATTGCTGGCTTCTTCATGACTAGAATGTGAACTGGAATCCCACGCGTTTAGAGCAGTACCTATAACTACTTAAACTTCAAGGCTGATTGATTGCTACTTAACCAACAGCTGTAAGAAGCTTTTCATCTAAGAACACTGAGCAGATGTCAGACTTAGGCTTCAGAGGTTTTCATTGGATGTGAGGTCTCAACACGGAACTGTTCTGTTTGTGTGCTGGTTGTGGTCAGTTTTGTTGTCTTTTTTTTTTTTTTTTTTTTTTTAATTTTGATGTCAAAAATCCTGCTTGCATCACATGGAGTCAGGATAAGGGCAGCTGCTACAGCCTCATGGAAATGAGGATACCTTGGGTCTATGCCAAGGTCTGCCATCAGCCATCTAGAACCCCTGACAACTGATTCCACTTTCTCATCCTTCAGGTTAGCCCCATCTCATATGAAATAAGGGCTATGGAAGACCTAAATGTCCTCTTAAAAGTATTATTTTGTAGACTGAAGAAGCCATGGCAACATAAAGCTACAACACTGTTAACATCATGAGACAAACTTGAGTCAGTTACTGCCTTTGAAACATCTGTGGTGTGGGCTAAAAGTAAACTTTTCTACCAAATTTGATGTACATTGAAGGAGTTGCAAAAATATCCCCAAAAAGGGGGAATATCGGGTAAGAAGGGAAGAAAAAAATGGAGTAAAACGGTTGTGAAATGTTTCAACAGTTGTGCTGCTTTTGTCATTGCTATTCTTTTTCTAGCAGGGTGTTTAATCTACTGGATCCATTGAATCATGATACAGTCAACAGAACCACTGCTTAGACACTTGCTGTTACTATTAAAAATCTTAATAACATTACTGCAAGGAGATGACTGCAGCTGAGGTTTATACCGCTGTTTGCTCCTGCAGGGACTGGAAAAAATGTAGGAGTCTTACCTGCTGCATTTGTTCACG
Source organism: Netta rufina (assembly GCF_964035555.1). Taxonomy (NCBI): domain Eukaryota; kingdom Metazoa; phylum Chordata; class Aves; order Anseriformes; family Anatidae; genus Netta; species Netta rufina. The sequence goes on from NC_140125.1 coordinate 18,824,579, forward strand.
TGTATACCAGCTCCTTTTTTGCCTTTATCCTCCACTATGCGAATGTGTATCATTCCTGCATGCCTCTCTCTTCTAGGAATGCATCTCTAGAGATTAAAAACAGGAATAGTATCACCAGATGAGATTTTATCTGGAGAAATGCAAATGTATGCCATGGAGGGCAAAAAAGTCTCTTCTCTTTGAGAGAAGACTTTAGACATCTGAAGGAGATGCGATGTGGTGGGAACCATTTCCATGTGGCTTTATGATGTGACTAGCAAAGCAATCTGGGGGCTGCTTGTATAGAGGCAGCACACCCTCAGATCCAGTCACTTGCTTTGGTCTATAAATTGAACAAAGGATTCTTATTAAAGAAACACATTTTTACAATGCTTTTCATTTGATTACCTCAACTGTTTTAATAGTCTTAAAAGATTCTGGGGAACAATAAATAAAGAAGCTGTGCTGTAACCCTTGCAGCATTTATTTCTATGGAAGTCAATTTTTCTTACTCCTTTCATCCAGAATCAAAAGAAAAAGAAAAGCAAGAGGAAACAAGATGCTGAGGTTCACACCTGATGTTTTTCTCTATAATTTTTACTAAAGAAAGGAAGGAAATGTGATTTCATATAAATATTTTTTCCTTACCTGTTTCTGACTCACTTTTATTGCTTCATTGTACTTAGGCAGAAGGCACTGAAGTGACCTATATGTCAGACATTACAGACGATATTGCAGCTAGAAGCCATTTAGCACAAGCACATTGGGTGTGTGATGCAGCCTTACAGTTTCAAGCCTTTACCACCCTTCTTCCTGATGCAACAGGCCAAGGGTGGAAGGACTGACACCCCCCCCGCCCCCCATCAGAACTAGTAGTAGTTCCCTGTTCCCATGTAACAGGCGGTCACTCTGAGAATAATGAACAACCTTTGGAGAATTGTGGATGTAGAAATGCTGGGGCTTTGGTGGGCCTCTTCATCAAACCTTCACTCTGTCTCCTGAAACAGTAATCATCATGTAATCTTAATGAGAAATTACTTCTGCGCTGAAGAAAGCAGAATTCAGACTCCTTGAGCAGGCCTGTGGCCTTGTGTTTGCAACAGGTATGTATAGCTCAGGCCCTGTCATCTTTCACGTGGTGTCTCTAAGAGCATATAAACCCTCCGCTCATTTTACTCTGCTCACAGCAGCAGAGCCTGCTTGTCTGCTGCTGTCTTCTCTCCTACAGCTACAGTAAATAAACTGTTGCTCCTCTGACCTGACCCAAATCTGTGTTCTTGTTATTCCTCAACAGAATGGAGGAGCCAGAAGCTTGCATTGCATGTGAACGTTGTCCACATCTTAAAAACAAACAAACAAACAAACAAACTAGCAAACAAAACAAACAAGCAAACAAAAAACAGACATAAGCTCCACGGTGGGGCTGTTGGTGTTGGAGATGGGGCTTGTGGTCATTGCTTTCAAGACCTGTGAGCCATGAATGTTGAGGCCGTGCTTTGGAAATGGGGTAAATCACTGATTTACATGTACTGCGAGGAGGAGGCACATTTAATCGTATGTCGTGGGGGTGTTAGCGCTGCAGGAGAAGGTCAAGAGGCCTGTGTTGCATCCCATGGCCTGGTAGGACAATGAGCACCTGTGGAAACTCATCTGTCTGGTGAGGAGAACTGCCTGGCCCCAGGGCAGGGTCACTGCTGGTGGTGCCGAGGAAGGTGGCACTTGACCTGCCCCGGTTTCCTGAGGCTACCATTGGATGCTCACCTTTCTTCCCATTATTACTTCTGCTCAGCAAATACTGCCCTGACTGAAGTCAGGGTTGTTTCACCACAACTTGTGCTGCTTATGTGGGCTAGGGAAATAAGACTTATATTAGAAGACATAATGTCAGGTACATAAAAGTTTTAACAGTCCGATCTAAGAGTGCTCATTAACCCACTTATAATGGTACTAACAGTGACTAATACTATCTAGAGTATTAGAGAGAAAAGGGATAAAAGAAAAAACCCTATCCATGGGCCTCAGTGCGTGGTCGCAGATCCAGGTACAGCCACCTAGCTGTTCCAGCAGGGCTGTGCACAACTTGCAGATTGTTCCTCACTCTGCCCCAGGGTCATCATCCATCACAGGGGGTATCCCAAAGCACCAGGGCCTCTGGAATCATCCTGTTCTGGATGTTTCAAGGCCCCACAGTCATCCCTACACGCATCCCCATACTGCAGCCCTCCTGTAGTTCAGGGAGGGCTTGCTCTGCCCAGGGCTAACTGTGCTTTGTGGCAGGGACGTGCAAAGTGTAGGTGGGGGCCACGGGCTCATCAGTTGCTCTTACAACTATGCAAGTCCCAACCAAAGCCAGAATGATGAACTTCCAATCCAAGGCCTTCATATGCAGGTAGTGGCCTACTTCCTGGAGTAGCACAACCACGTTTTCTGGGCTTTTGGCATACACTGCACCACCATGACCCTTCTCTTTCCCCCCCAAGAGCCCTGTGCTTTGATATTTTAGCATAACCAAAGGAGCAAAGGCTGTGTGTTTTCACACAACCAAAAAGGACGGCTGCCTCCATGAATTAAGGCCAGCCTTTACTTTCCTCCTGTCCTCCTCCACACAGGATTCCCAGGTGCTGGTGTTTACAAATCTGGAGCTGTGTAAACTAGAAGATGTAATCAGATTATAGCTGAAATGAGACAAGACAGCTAGTTTTTAATTATTCCTGATACCTTTCTAATTTTCACTTCATTCTGAATATTTAAAATCCCTTCCAAGCGTATTTCACAAGTGTCAATAACAACCTAGTAACTGGATGTGGCATTATAACAATTTATAGTCACTTCCTAAAATGAGGATCTAAATTAATCTCTCTACATCTCACCAGTTTAGCTATCAGAGATATTTTACAAGATAATTGGCTTTCGGTGGCTTTAATTTAATTTAATGTATTAATATCTTACATTTATATTTCATAGATGCTATTTTAATTATTGAACTGATACATCTCAGAAACATAATTCTTTTATACAGCATCAAAGTTTTGCTTTTAGGGCTCTAGAGCCTTCTTAAGACGTTTTAATGATAAATAATAAGTCCTTGTTTATGTTTGCCGTTAAAGTTAATATCAATTTACTTTTGCCTGAGGTTTTCATGATGGAAAATTAGATCTGGTTTTGGAACATCCTGCTTTGCAAATGAGGTTAACTTTATCCTTCAACCAAAACTTGTTGCTTGCAGACTTCCAGCCCTCTGCAAACTTTAGCTGGAGTGAACCAGGAGGTTCCCGGATCAGTAAGGACAGGACTGCGTGACCCACTGAACTTCGTTAGGAAACCAGCCTTATATTTCTCCCACATCAGAGCACCCCGCAGCCCTCACCGCCGTGCAGACGAACGCAGGGCACGTAGGGCTCTGCAATGGAGAAGGAAAAAAAGCCCAATGACCCCCTCTGCTGTCAGAAACCACCATCGCAGAGCCTCTGTGAGCTGGTTTGCTTTTAGGCCTGGAGTGTTTTTAGGTTTTTTGTCTCCCCAAGCTGTGGGGACCAAAAACCTCCGGGGGGGGGGGGGGGGGGGGGGGGGGGGGGTGTCAGCCCCATTAGTCAGCCCCATTACCTGCAAAATGCAGCTGGGCTGATTTTTCCTGTATCAAAAAGTCTATGGACACGGGGAAAGGAGAAACAACCCCGAGTATCTTTTACTCAAGTGATACCTGAGGCCTCTGGGCCTTGAATAAGCCCGGTTTCAGATACAGGCCGATGATCCTTGCTGTCACGTTAGTTTGTGAATTCTTGTGCCTTGATGGCAGGTGTGTCACCCGGTGGGTGGTGGCAGATAAATCTGTTGGCAGGAGAAGGGTTTGAAGGAGAGAAGAGTGAAACGAAGTCTGAAGGCAAAGCAGTAATGACTCCTCTTCCCCATTCCCAAAATAAATGAGCTATTGCTTTACTAAGTTGCTCTAGGCCTACAGCTGCTGCCCAGTCCCCTTGCTGTAGCACATCATAACCTCGTGGGAAGTGACTGGAACTTGAAAATATTCCTGTTAAGTCCGAAACAACTCTTTTTAGTGGCTAGATGATTGGTCCCACCATGCCCCTGAGCTCTGTTCTGCTAGCCAGGGATGCCTGGGTGTTCATGCAGAAGCGGGTCATGACTTTGGCACGGTGCTCTTGCCCCAGACAAGCAGAAAGGCAAGCTGATGATTTCTGGACAGCTGTAGGACTTCTAGCCCATTACAAAATGGACCAGATTTTTCATCAGGAAACCCTCAGCTGCCCTCTGGATCTCTAGCTGTTCTTGAGAGAGGAGTGAGGGGGTCTAGACTATGAGCAGAGGTCTGGGTCTGCCCTTGTATGCTTATGCCACTGTAGTGTGAGCCTTTTCAGCAACCCTGTCAAGAGGCATGGCAGTCAGTGTTGCTTGTCCATTAAAAATAAAATAAAATGAAATAAAATAAAATAAAATGAAATAAAATAAAATAAAATAAAATAAAATAAAATAAAATAAAATAAAATAAAATAAAATAAAATAACTTCGTTTAGGGACTGGTTAGGGATATCACTACCTTCTGAAAGTCAGATGCACAGGAAAGGAAAGCATCTTCCTAACAGCCCACTCCAGGTCCTTTCCATTAACGATAACTCATGAAGACAGACCTAGGTCCATCAGCCCAGGACTTCTGTTTAAGGGATCCTAAAATCCCTACTAATTTTAATGGGATCGTGTTCAAGCTGCTTAACCCTTTGCCTGCTGGAAGAAGAGATGAGCCTCTTTGCTGCTGCAGACAATTTTTGTGCTGCAGGTGGACTAATCAGGCCCAAGGACAGCATATTCTTGACTGTACCAAAGGAGAGTACATTGTGTTTTCTTCTTGCAAAAGGTTGTTATAAATGGTTTAGTTTCAAGAGAGCTCAATTACGTTTGAGAACTCTTGCAACAGGTCTGCTCCTAATTATGGCTCAGGGACTTTGCAGTAGTCAAAAGACAAATGAATGCAGAAGAAAGCAGCAAACAGTAGTGGGCATTTCCATGGTTTTCTCTTTGCTGTCTATTAGCTGTGCCCTGTCCCATACCCAGGGACTGATTTTGAGAGCTCAATCTGCCCTCCCTCCCAGCAACCTTCCTAAGCTCGAGCACTTCACTTTTCACTTCTGAGAAAGTCAGATTTCTCCTCCCCAGTTTTTATGTTATTGTCTTTCGTTGTGACCACCAAGAACACCACTTGTTGCTGGCACTATCCCATTACCTTTGAGAGAGGAGAAATTTAGAAAACAAATGCCACTGTACCCAAAACACCCCTGTGCCAATGCTGCTCTGCAGCAGCTTTTGATCTCCTTCCAAAGCCCACAGGAGGTCAGTCCTCACAGGTGACTTCTAGCTAAGCAGGATGATAAAACCCATGAGAAGTGACACTGGCAGGAGCTTTTTAATGGGACCCTGATCATCCTGGGTCCTGATAAGTGTCCTGGTTTCATGGGGATTACAGAATAGTTGATAGCTGGCCTTATTTCTACCTGCACTTCAGCTGAATGTGGCCATTGAGGCCAGCTCCTTTCCCTGGGGAGGCACAATCACTGCCTGCAAACCCTCTTGGTGACAGAAACCTTGGTGCCATCTCTGCCCGAGTGCCACTCCTCTGGGTGCTGGCACTGCCCCAGACTTTTTTGCCAGTTAGAGGAAGACATTCATTTTCCTTTTCTCATCCTCCTCAGCTATGAAAGTCCCTGGGATTGTCATGAATAACAGGTGAGATCAGTGGCATTAAAACATGCCTTGGTCTTCCCTGCTTTGTTCACAGTAACAGGGTTGGTGAGGAGATGGAGCCAGGCTCTGCTTCCAGGCAGATAGCAAGAGGCCCAGAGGCACTGAGCACAAGATGCAGGAGGGAAATTCTGATTACATGGAAAGAAAAATGTTCATTCTGAGGATGGTGAGGCAGCAGAACAGGTGCCTGGCGAGGCTGTGGGGTCTCTGCTCTTGGAAACGTCGATAACTGAGCTCCACCAGCCCTCTGCAACCTGCCCCAGCTTTGAAGGTCAGCCCTACTCTGGAGCTGGAGCTAGGCAGGAGACCTCCAGAGGTCCTGCCCAAAGCTCTTTAGTGATGTTGCGATTCATAGTATTAGGTTCCACGAGATGTTTCTGAGACTAACCTGAGAGTTTACTGATGGGTATCACTGAGGTTGCTACAGTGTTCATGCCAATGAGACAGGGTTAGGGTCAACCCCAGGGTGCCCTAAAATAACCTGACAAGCCTCAGCCCCAGATTTTCTCAGCCTCCACCATCTCCAGGACAGACCTGTCTTTATTAGCCAGGGGAAGTCACAGGAATTTCAGGTGAGAGATTTTGGTTCATCTCACAGGTACATTTCTCAGCCAAGGTGTTTGACGTGAGACTTACTGTGGAGCAGGGGGAAGAGAGCTGTGGTACAGGTTCATCTCCTGCCGGCCAGAGACAGGGAGATCACAGCAGGACATCTCTGCAGTTTGAGGACTTTGCAGTTTTGTTTCTGTGCACTGATTAATATTCGAGACTGAAAGACAGGTGCTATGCAGTGCTGGACCCAGCTGTGTGTAAAAATACTCTGTTACATCCATCTCCACACAATAAACACACTAAGAAAGAATGAGGTGCATCTCTAGCCATCTCCAAGGCTTTATGTGGTCCAAGCTGCATTTTTTATTTTTTACACCAAGTGGAAGCAGAGCAGCATGCTGGTTTCAGGGGAGAGAAAGGAGTGGGAGGCAGAATATCACATCCCATTTCCTCTTTTAAACACTTGGCAAGGGAGCAAACTTTCCATTCCCATCTGGCACAAGCAGACTAAACACAGGTTCCCTTCTGATAGCCATCTGCACTCTTTTGCTACCTTTTCCCATCAGTCCTCTGCAGGCAAAATGCAAACCCGTGCACTATTTAAAGATACGCACATTTAGGGAGTGTAACCAAATGATTCCTTTTAGTTACCTTCCTTCCAAGCAACCAGGCAGTGAGAGCCAAGCCAAACAGTAACACCGGTTAATCAACAGGCTCAGGACATGAAAGCAGCTCCACTTCCTATTTGTGAATGTACAGATGTTGTTTATCCTGGATCTTGCCTTGTTGGTCCCCCAGGATTAAATCACAGGCCTTTAGTTGGAGCGTGAGTGATTGTTTTCCTATTGAGCAGCCTGCAGCCAGGTTTGTGCAACTCTGCAGCACCTTCATCCTCTGAATCTTCCTCTTGGTGGGTCTCTGCTGGACCAGGAATCCTCCACAAGGACTGGGGTGCACCACAGTGCTGGGAGCCTGCATGGGGCACAGCCTCACCCAGGCTTTGGTGATGCTGGTAGCTCTCCAGGTGGAGGAGCTGTGGAGGCTGGGGACCACCAGCAGGGGAGAGCTGCTGCCTCACATGTAGGTGCAGATGTGGGCGTCTCACTGCTCCGTGCTTGTGCAGTCATGCTTTGCAAGCTCCGTGTGATTTTGGCCAAGACTGGTGGCCAAGTAGGCATCAAATACTTCAGCTATTCATTCCTGGAGTCCCAACAGAAGCAATTATGACATTGATCCCTGCCTTAGTGAGCTCTCAGGGCAGAAGGCACAAGGATAACTAGCCTCTGGTCTTAAGTAGGAAGCTGAGGATTTCATGGGATTACTTCTTGCTCTTTGACAGATGTAGGTCTTAGGTCAGAGTTAAGGTCATTGCTGAGCATCATGGTGTGGTTTAATAGGCATCAGTAAGAACCTTTCATCAAATCTGGGATGGGATGGGGTCCTGCACACAGGGGAATGTGCAGCCTCCTGTACACATGGACGTGCAAGAAAGAGCAGGGAGATGCGCACTGCCACAGCCTGGGAGGCAGCTCCCAAAATCCAGGCACGCCACAGCTGTGGGGGACCTGCCTGCCACAGGGTGTCCCAGCACAGCCCGGTTCTTGTGTTCTCAGCCCCTCACCTGCTCCGTGGCTGTAGCTCCTCCTAGGCTGATTTTAAAAGGCCTCAATGTAAAAGGCCAATCCTGTAATCAGTGGAGCCTGGGGCTCAGTGTTGGGTGAGCAGTCATCCCCCAAACTTTATTAATCTATCAGTACTGGTTTTCTCTCCTTCGTCCTTTTGACTCTTCTGAACCAACTGGGCTGCCTTATGTTGATCAGCCTCTCTCCTCTTCATGCTCAGGACTTGATGCAGCTACTGCAGCCAAAGATAGTGCATTGGCTTTGTTGTACTGGGAAGGATGTGACTTACACCAACAGTTTTAGTCCCCTGTCCATGCTGAAATAGAGCTGCAGGTGTAAGAGCTCCTTTGTGCTATTACAGCATAAAATCACATTGCCATTATGCCAGTGGAGCTAAATAAATATAACAGCAGAGACAACATCTCACAGAAACCACACACTTACCCAGTCAGCTCCCCTGTTTTTTTGCCTTTCTGATGCTTGGATTTACACACTACCTCTTTCCCTCTTGGGCACAGAAATGCTTCCTTACTTTTCAGGCCCTGCTGCCATCCTGAGTCTACATACTAAGTGGTCTGTGACCTGCCGGAGTGTGTGTAAGCCTGGTGTTGTCTACAGGGTCAACCTTCTTCAGCTGAGCACCAATCTGACCGAAAAAAGTAAGATAAGTATCACTGGAACACACTGTTAATGAAATAAATCCATTAATACATTAAATCCTAGTGTAACAAAAAGGTGAAATACAGTGATTCAGTAAAGGAATCAATTTTTCAAATGAAAAGATTTTCCGTACACCAGTTCTGGCCAAAACGCACTTCACTTACACTGACGGGATATAAATATTAACACAGACACTCTTTGTTCCTAACTTGTCCTTCTGTACTGGCATGATCTGAGCCAAGCTGAGAGCTTGCGTATCTTGCTGGCTTTGCTGTTGACAATGGACCCTTGGTGCATCTCCAGAGCAGACCAGCAAGGAGACAAAAGCAGGGACAAAGCAGCTTCAGAACAGATTTCCCTTTGTGTCCAGGCTTTACTGCATCCCTACATCTTTGCTGGGGCTTTTGCTGGGCCAGACAGGGCCACTTCATTTCTCCATTTTCCTGACTGGTGCTCAACACTGGCAGATCGTGTGAGCATGGGCCAAGCCCTACAGATACAGAAGGCCGAGGCTGCGATTAAATGACGTTTTAGATAAATCAGTAGTGCATTTTGCATATTTAAATACATGTGAGTGATATTTCTGAGTTCAGCAGAAGGACAGAGAGAACAATTCTTTCAGAAGAAGTGTTAGAAGGAGGTGCTGGCAGGACATAAATGCCAAAGAAGGGCCCAGCAAGCCCCAAGGTTCAGGCCCGATTCTTCCCTGCTCAGTGCAGTGCACATTTGAGCTCATCCAGGCCCAGGTGCTGTGTGAAACAACGTCCAGGAGGGACTAAGCATTAACGAGACGCACTGATGTTAGCAACAGAGAAGAAAAGTGAGGGAAATCAGGTGGAAAATGGGGTCATTGCGTGGTTATTTTAGGTTTGTTGAGCCAGAGATGCGTTGGTATCCTCCATCCCATCCTCTCCTCCACTGCTGCCCCTCTGCTCTCCTCCTGGTCATCCACAACAGGTGTCACTGCACCAGTAAAGGCCCCAGCTCAATAAAGCCTTTTAGCACAAAGTTAATTATCAGGACAAGCTTAAGGGCTTTGCCACACAGGGCCTCCAGGACCGCGGGGAAACATGCAGAGCCATTCGGCCTCCTCCCATCCCCTTTGCAGCTCCTCCACTGGCTGCTATTAATTTTTTGGTTTGTGTTGTTTTGTACTGTCCTGATAAACAAAACACTACAGAGAATTATAAAATTAACTGGAAAAAGGAAAGAAAGCAAGCCATGAGAGCTCATCTGGTTTCAATGAGCTCAGCTCCTGGGAAATCAGTTTGCCCCAGATGAGAGCCCAGAGCTGCTGTTCCTGTCCCCAGATGAGAAGGGAGTCCCAAGTGTTTAAAGCACAAACATGGAATGGTGAAACAGGGATCTGGTGAGCACATTAGATGTGGAAAAAAAAAAAAAAAAAAAAGAAAGTAGAAATCAGGTCATGCTGGGCTTCATTTCCTAGACCTGGCTGTAAACTAAAGACAAAAAATGTCTCTTCATACCTTTCTGGGGCAAGGGAAACAAGCACAAGTTATAGCTATGCTTGGACAGCTGTCCTGCATTGGGAACACATCCTCAGGCTTATGGAGGATCCCCCATCACTGGGATACAAGAACACTTCCACAAAGGCTTTCTTAAGGGAAGAAATGGAGGTTTAATGCTGTCGGTGCATACCTTACCCAAGAAAGATTTCACTTCTTGGGGTTCAAACATGCCTGGCTCAGCAAAGCACCAACGTGCTGATGGAAACCATGAGGCGTGCCTTTGCATTCAGAAGGACTCTTAATGCACTTATGGTTAATCACATGGATAAATCTCTCAGTGGCTTCCAGCCAGAGTGAGCAACAACAGCAACGATCCCCACGCTTCCCCATGGGCTGACGTGCTCACCACATGAATGGGAAGTAATCCCTGAGATAAGTACATATGTTTTTTTCTTAGTCCCCCAAACAAACAAACAAACAAACAAAAAGGTTGTTATCAAGGTAGAACCATGAAACTATCTGCCTGTGCCAGGCTGGATGGAAAAACAAGCAGCAGGTGAGCAGCTTGCTGAGCTGCTTTTGCTTGGTGATGGCTGCAGGAGCCTTGGGAGTGTGGGTGGAGGGAGGGTGAGCCTGGTGCTGTTCATAGGTCTTTGGTTTTACTAAGAATCTGTGGTTTTTGTTTTGTTGTTGTTTTCATTGGCTTTTATTTTCTAAGGCCAAGATCAAGACACGTACAGCAGGTATGTGTATGTCTGAGAGGCACAGCCTTGCTCCTGATGACACGTCAGAGGGAACTGAACTACAGCCCTGTCTCCGTGTTCCAGCTGGACACACTAGGAGATGGGAGCACTCAGTGCAGGTGGAAAAGTTAATTTTAAGAAATCTAATAACGTGGGCCAACAGCACACGAAGGCCTCTCTCCAGAGTGGTCTCTCAGCCCTTGTACATACCACGAGGCACTGACTTCAATTCTTCTTCAAAACTGTCTTTTACAAGTCAAGTCTTGTCTTCTCTTAGGAGAGTGCCCACATTAGCAAAGCCAGTAAGTGGGACCCGTGAGAGGTTACTGGCAGCCCTTCACAGCGGATTCGTCTGCACCCACCCAATTTTCCATGCATCTGCAGGGGCTAGATCAGCTTCTTGTGATTCATTTTAATCTGGCACAAAGAAGATGCTTGCTGAAGCCTGATGTAAAACACCCACATATGCTACCATTATATAATATGAATCTAAGAAGATTAAAATATCCGGTCTGAGGAAATACACGCACGTATGTATCTGTGCATTTGTATACAGTCCGGGGGCTGGCAGGGTGGAACTGAGAGTAAAGCTGCTCAGCAGAAACATTGAACTTGCACTTGGTAGTTTGTACACGCCGGGAAAATGATGCACATACCCAGTGCACAGCACACGTGCATGCTCTGCGTTTGGAGGTGCATCATTAGCTACCAAAAGCAAATATGGTTATGTGGTTGGTGCATTTTGCTGGTGCATCAGCATGAAACAACAGGTTAAACAAAGACATTCCCTGAATTACACTTGACCTGCCAGCTTATGGCAAGATACCACTCACACAATGAAAAAATGGAGTGGATGCAGGCCGTCAGACCACCGAGCATCTTCCAGTGGCCCTGTGGCTGAGAGCTTCACCTCCTGCTGCCCGCAGCACTCATGCGTTCCCGGGCAGTAAATGGATTTGCTGCATCTGTCGCCTCCTCCTTGCTGCCATCGATTCTTATTGCCTTGCTAAATATAGCCTGGCCTCCTGGAGCTTTTCATTCTGATTTTTCCTTTATTTTTTTTTTTTATTTTTTTTCTGCAGTTAAAGGCACCGTACACAGCAGGTGGCTCGAGGAGCAGGGGCTGGATGACCTACTGCCAGAATTAGGGGTGGTTTATCTCACAGATCTTACACAGCAGCCGCGAACGGCCACGAGTGGGGTGTGCCCGGGTGGGGGGGCCGTACCGTGGAGCCCCCCACACACACTCGCGAGACCGATGGGGCCACGCAAAACCCCCCTTTTCCACATCCCCCCCCTTCGGCTTTCCGCCGAGGCCATTCATGAAATGGCGGCGTGACGCGAGGGGCGGCCGCGGGCCGGGCCCCGCCCCGGGGCTATGTAAGGGCCGGGCCGGCTGTGGGGCGCGGAGCCGAGCGGGGCTGTGGGGCTGCTGTGGGGACACCGACACCAGGCTCGGGGACTGCCTCTGCTGGGGCTTCATGTCTGTGCTCTGCCCCCTGCCCTGGTGAGTGCGAGCTTGCCGTGGGGCGGCTGCTTGCATAGGGTGGGGAGGGTGTGAGTGGGGCATCGCGGGCTGGCGATGTGGCAGCGGGTCGTGATATTTTTTATCGTGATGTTTTTATCGTGATATATCCATCCCCGCTGGCGGCACGGCTGCGCCCGGTGGCCCGAGGGGGTAACGCCGGGGGGTGCGGGCTGGGGTGACTCGGAACGGAGCATTAAAAAAAAAAAAAAAAAAAAAAAAAAACCACCCTGAAACCAACGCTTGTGGTTGTTCACGGTGTCCCCCTGGGGACAGGGCTGGAGGAAATGGGGTGAAAAAGCGGCCCTGCTGCTGCTGAGAGCTCTCTGGGTGTTGTTGAGCCGGGAGTGGGGAGCGCTGCTGGTGGGGTGCGGGGATGGAGCACCTGGTTCGCGAGGTGCAGTGGTTTGTCCATCCCTTTCTATAGGGGTTGGCAGCGCGTGTGGGGAAAACACGGCCGTACAGGAAGGAAGGGACCAGAAATAGATTGCTGACGGCCTCTTCTGCCTTCTTTATTTTTCTGACGTTACTTAAAGCTCGCTTAGCTCTTCTGAGATCCTCGGGTCATGTGAACGCTGTCTTTTGTTCCCAGCCCCGATTATCTGAGATCAGCTGAAATGACTGAAGTGATGATGAACACCCCAGCTATGGATGAGATCGGGCTGAGCCCCCGCAAGGATGGCCTGTCGTACCAGGTGGGTGCTTCGCTGGCTGCTTGGGCGGTGATCCCCTAGGGAATCGCTCAGGACGGACAGCGGGTTTGGTCTGGGGTGCTCTTCTGTGGCCTTACCTTGTAGCGGGTCTTTTGGTGGCGAGAATCCCAGTGCAGAGCTCTTCCCTGGCAGATGTGACACAGCCTGCACAGAGGCAGTTGCTCTGAGTGTGCAGCCTAACGAGGTGTGCTGCTGGACGCCTGCATATTTATGTCTGAGAAATGAGCCACAAGCCTGTAACAGTGCACCGGAGCATGAAATCAGCTGAACTTTGGGCCGTAGCTCAGGCCTCCGGTAGAAGCTGAAGATGTGCAGAGGGGAAATGAGTGTGTATTGCTTTTTTTTGGGTCAGAATTCTGTGTCTGAATAGTGCAAGTTGTTTGTTTTTTTTGCCTGTGTGGGGAAATAGCTGTTCTGCTTTAGTGCTTGAGTTAGTGGAAAGTGTATGACCTTGCCTTCCTCCACTACAGAGGGAGCATGTGGTAATGAGAACGGCTGCTAAACCTGAAGCAATCGGGCTGGTCTATGCCAGATGTTCAAACCATTGTCTTAATGGGTCACCATGTGAAGAAGTCTAACCAAGTCGTATGAAATGTTTCTATTATCCAAACTTTCCAGTGAGAGTCAGTCTGGGTGCCTGGCTTGTTCTAACAGTTGCTTCAAGGAGGTTTTCCCCAAGTGCTAATGACCTTGATTAGTCTGTTTAGGTTAAGTAGGAGACAGGCCTCTTTGGTTTTGAGTGGATCATCTGAACCTGAAAGCGTTTTGAGTCATAAATGCTGATAACTCATATCTATGCAGGGCTTATGCATCTTAGATTCCTTCTCTGAAGCAGTCTAGTCATAGATGGCTCTTTCCAAATGCCTGCAAGAGCTGGTAAATACCTGCTAGTGCTCCACTTTGTTGTCAGCCAGACTGATGGTAGAAAGGGCAGAGATACAGAGGGCAGATGCTGATAAGGCACTGGCAGTGTGTGGGCTGTGGCTGAGGGTTCTGCCTCTAAATCAGGTTAGTGTAAAGAGGATTGAAGAAATGGCTGCGGCCTTCCTCTGACTGCTAGGCTGAAAATGTCACAGTGCAAAGTGAGCTGGTTGAAAGCATCCTTCAACAGTTGAAAACTGAAGTTAGAATAGCAAAGACAAATCGAATGCAAATGGTACTGGGAACTCTGTTCTGTCTCAGGGTTTGTCAGTCCTTGCTTCATCCTGCTGATGGAGAGTGTTTGGTACATGGAAAATTATATGCTAGTCTGAGGGCTGTAGTGTAATAACTTAAAACCAGACAGGGCTAATAGAGCATGACTGCTTCTGCACTGAGGATTGGTCTAAGCTGCAACATCTTTTGCTGATCTGCAGAGCTGGGCACTAACAATGTAAGGGTGATAGCCCTTCTCTATTAGAGACCAAAAATATCTCCAGACTGGCAGAGGCAAGCTTTTAGTTTCTAAAGTGTCTCTTGTTCTAGAAGTAGAACATGTCATCTGTGTAGTAAAGTAAATACATCAAACTGAGGTTCAAAATGTTGCCCTTTGGGCTGTGCAGAGCAGGGTCTGCCTGAGGACTGGTCCGTAGGGTACTTGGGGTGAGCATGGGGGCTGCTTGTACCACCACATGTGGACATGGGATTCCTTTGGATCAGAAAAGGGGACACAGAAGCTTTGCTAGAATTGTGAAGCAAGTTAGAATCTGCTGGAGACAGACTTGATTTGCAGACCATACTGTTTCAAAGTATTTTTGTTTTCCAAGCAAAGACCTGGAAGTAAATTGAGGAAACAACCGCCTCCAAACTATAAACTCCAGCAATCTGGTTCTTCCGTCCTGTGGAGTTCACTGAACTTCAGGGCTCCTGGCTGTCTCCCTAGTTATTTTTCTGAGGGAACTTGACTTGTTTGCTTTTTCCTTCTGCCTCTTTCACTCCTTGCTTCTGTTTATAGTCTGAAGTGTCTGTCTAGACATCACCTGAAGGTATGCACCCCCCAGTAAAACTTCCCAGTGTTCTGTGGGCTGACCATTGCTGCTCTTTAAGCACTGATGTGAAAATCCAAACTGCAGAAACCTCATGCCTGTGATAACAGAGTTGCCCATACAGACCTAGTAATTTGTATGCAGTTTCACTTGCAAAATGTGCTTTCTTGGCATAGTTACCTTTTTCCGGTTAATGTGCAAGATGCTTGCAAGCAGATCTGCTAACTTCAAAACCCTTCAATACAGAGCAGTTTTTATTCCTGTATTTGCAAGACAAAGCTGCTCTCTGGGCCCTCTGTAGATGGTGGATGTGAATGGTGAAATCTGGGCATGAGTCTCAGAGCATGGGGAGGCATAAACAGAACAGAAGATGCAGATGAGGAGATGATGTCATGCTGGGTCTTGTGCCTGCAGTGAGGAGCTATTTCTGGATCTTTAATAGATATCCCATAATTCCCAAGGGACTGCTAAACAACAAAAAAAAGCCAAACCAACTCATTGAAATGCAGCTGATGGCTCAAGATGCCCCTGCTGCAAACGGATGTACCTACAGAGGGCTTTTTCCCCTTCCTGCCTGGCAATCTCTGGAGGGCTGGGCCTTTTCCATGCCAGTTGGAGCTAATGTACTGTATTAGGACTGTACTGTATTAGTGTTGTACTAGCAACAGGTATACCTCTTCTCTGAAAAGCCTCATCAGCACGATGCCTGCTTGTCCTGTAACACCATTTTGCAGCAGCGTGGATGCTGCTACTGACATTAAGGCTGGCTTAATCATTTCACTGAACTGTTGTTAAAACAGTACCTTCACCTGAATCCCACGTTGTGTCTTGAAAGTGGAACCGGTTCTGGGCACAACTGAGAACGCTTTGCCCAAAGTGTTTTACATGAATGATGTGTCCTAAGCTAAGCATGATACTCTGCAGCCCAGCTAGCTGGTCCTGTGGGGCCTCAGGCTCCCTTTTAAGGGACTGGCATGTGGAATCTGAGCTTGCCTAATGCAATCAGCTGGGGTTTGGTTGTCATGGGGAGCTTGAGCTCTTTAAGTCATGATCACATCATGCTGGGATCTGTCTAGGTTAATCACAGCCACAGTTAGCTGCAAATTGCGTCAGACTGACTGAATCTAGGTAAATAGGCTTACTGCTCCATCCAGTGTCCGTGGCAAAAGCTTGGGCTTCCTGTCTTGTTGGGAAAACTGGTGCTGGTGAATGCAACCTCTTCACCCGTCCCTGAAGCACTGACTTTCTCAGGAGCTGTGGTGTTCAGCGATGGGGGACTTGAGCTGCATCAGTGCAGAGAACAGAGATGTACATCTAGCTTCCCAGCTAAACTGGGGAGAGGGAAAGCAGTAGTTCAGTGGGTTTGGATGCAAAAGCCTGCATCGTGAAGGGACCAACATGTTGCTGACCTGGGGTCTAGCAGAAAAGGATGGAAGTTAAGGTTCCTCTCATTTGATTGCAAGGTGCTACTTATCTGTGTAGCCTTGGCTTCTCCTGGGGAAGTCCTGTGTTAGGGCTGGTGCTTGCCATTGTCAGGAGGTCTTCAGACTGGGCTGCGGAATTTGGTAAATACAACTGAGCTTAGGATAACTTGATCTTCCACTGTACATAGCACATTTGATGCAGTTACTAGCCAAAATCCTCAGGCTTAATTATTTTAGGATGAATTAATGTTTATTCCAGGTCTTGGACCTTGACTGAAGGCATGAGCAAGATATGGAATGAGCAGAGCCCTAACTAATATGTTCAAATCTACCCTCTGTAAAAGAATGTTCCGCTGAAATTCAAACTGAGGACAAACAGCTAATCATAACATCTCAGTGCATGTTTTTCCTCCCTCCTTGATGTCTCATTACTCTGGAAAATTATGATGCATGAAGTTTCCCTGCCACTGTCCCCAAAGACAGGGCAATGTGTTTGTGACTGGGGAGTTGTCATAGCTCATAAACCTGAGTCACACACTGTGTGCATACTAGATGGAGCTCGGTTTCGAGTCATGACTACTGCATGAGTGAAACTTAGCAGCATTACTTCTTGTAACTGGAAAATTTCTCCAAAAAGCACACTGAGATGATTTAAATATTTCCTGGAATGAACTTGCTGTGCTTCTTAATGGCAGCAGAGTTTTATTTCAATAACTTAATATTAGAAATCAGAATTTTGACTTGATGCTGCTCAAGAGGCACAAAACTTACCTTTTAGTATTCAGAGCAGTGGTATGTGTATGTCAGGGTATATCCTGTACCTGAAGTGATAGGCCTCTCCGTGCAGACCTTCATGTCTTACGTTAGTAATACCACAATGAGGTAAAGCTTTCCACCAAAATGGTAACTTAATTTTGAAAGATCTTACCTTAGTCTCCCTAAAGCTGGAACAGTTTTCAGCCTGTATGTGTAGGGAGGCAAGCATTTGAACTATTTGTGTTGGTATGAAGTATATGTTTGAATTTACGAGTGTCACTTGGATTATGGTAGCTCTGAACTAATCTTCTTAATTGTCTGACATCTCTCCTGCTTTTGGTGTTTTTCCCTGTGAATGCTTAGAGAGGGTATGAGCCTCCCCAGGGCAAAGGGAACTTTCCGTTCTTGTTGCCAAGACTTCATTCAAGGGTAGCAGAGCCAGATCATCTGAAACAAAGCAAATATGATCTTCAGAAAATCATTTCAAGCTTTCATTTTAAACGCTGCTTTCACTACCCTTTCCATCCTGAAAGACAGCAGTTCCCAAAACATAATCTGGAGAGGCTTGTGAAAACCAGTCTTGCTGCAAGCAAGAAGCTACACTGAACAGCATACACATGTGCTTAGTACTTAGAGATGGAAGAAGACTCTTGCCACAGGCCAAGATTTGGGACACTGCCACGGAACTGGGAATACACTGAAGCAGTTGTAGTACCTTACCAGGTATATACCTGATGATAATACCACTGAATTACATCTGCACTTGCTTATAGCTAGCCTTCCCAAACAACCAGTTGGTGGCTGTCATTTGTCCCCCATCAAGTAACATAGGTCAGCAGCAGGCATCTGGTACAGCTGTGTGCAAGGCGGCTCCCTCTGATAAATGTGGGGGAGAAGCTAAGCCATCACTGCTGTACTCTCCAGGTGATGGGGAGATGAAAAGTCTTCCCCTCAGGTGGGTGAGCAAGCAGAGAAGTTTGCAGACGGGTTTTGTTAGACAAGCTGTCCTGGCTGTTGTGTAAAAGGGTTCAGAGCTAGCAGGTCAGATCTGAGCCTGCTGCATCCTCACTGAGAGAGGAGAGGGGGAATTTACTACAAGTTTTTTCAGAGATTTTTTTTCCTTCCCATTGTCTAAAACTGGAGTAGGACCAGATTCTGCATATGGGAGCAACAAATGCAGTGTGGCCCTGCTGGTGTGGGACAACAGAAAGCTGGTGCTTGATGATCTTCATAAAAAGAGCCTGGCAGCTCTGCTTAATTTGGGGCTGACCTAGGAGACTTTTCCATACCATTTCCCTGAATGTGCAAACAGTCTTAATCTGAAAACCACTTCCCTTCAGTCCTTGTACTTGGCCTGCAGTGCTGTCCTGCTTGTCATATGCTAGGAAATTTGCCTTTGTATAATTTTTCCATTGACTGTCCACACCCCTTGAAAATGCAGTTGCAACATCTCACTTCATGCTGCTTCTATGATTAAAAGACATGACTTAGTGGAAAAAATCTTGACCTTCTTAGGTTTGGCCTGTCCTGCAACTGTTTGAGATAAGATTGTGCTGGTTTTTTATTTAAAAAAAAAAAAAAGCTGCACACCACATTTCAGGGCTGTTTGTTTTTTAAGGAAATGACTACTACTTAGTTTCTGGAAAAAAAATAAAAATTGGCAGGCTAGGTCAAATTGGAGCAATTTATTTGAAAATAATATGCTTAAAATGATACCAGTCAAAGGTTAGTTTAATTATTATACTGCTATTTTTCTTGCACAGGAGGCTATTTTAGTGGACATTATCAGCTTATATAACCTCATGAACCACACTTCTTTTTCCATTGCAACTTTCTAAACAATGTAATGTCAAGGGTATTTTTTTTTTTTCCTATCCTGAATTTAGATGACTTGATGCTTAAGAGCCATCAACTGTATTTCCAGTAATGCACTAGGTGTCTGAAACTGTCTTTGGCCAAGTGGAAGCCACAAAGCTTCAAGAAACAGTTACGGTCTCACTTACCCTGGGAGTGATTAATAGCAAGTAACTCATGCTGCAACACCCATATGAAGGTGTCTTTGTTCGAAAGACCTCACTCGCCCTTGTGCACGTGGATGGTGGGTGCTATAGTGGGAACTGGTCTCCTATCATTGTCCCCAGGACAAAGTGGCTGTGTAAGAACTTGTGTATTAAGTTGTAAGTCATTTTCCTGAGTATCTGGTCCTGAAGTTACCTTGACTTCGCATCAAGTAGCTGTCTGGCCTTTTCACTAACCTGGTTCACACAAAGATTGGGATTTAAGGGAGAAATATGGCTAAATACTAGAAGACTTATTATTGATGAGGTAATGGTGTGGTTAATAGCTGCTAGGTTGAAGAACAAGTTAATTGGGTGGTGTTCCAGTTTAAAATTTGGGTCAGGCTTTCTGGAATTGGTGGGTACCTGTATGGTTGGCATGAGGAGCATGGTGCTTTATGGTTAATGCTTAAGGCTTCAGGACAGGGAACCTGCTTTTGCAGCTTTTCTCACCCAGCAGTTCTCTGGGTGAGGTAGGGCTTGATAACCATTCTTCTAGCAGGGCATCTTTTTTTTTCTGTTCATGCTGCCATTTAGTCACACAAACCTGTTGTTAGTGCTTCGCTGCAGTGGCAGACTTTCCTGTACCTGCCTCAGTTTTTGGTGGGATCAAAGCCTGTAGTCCAGTGGCACTACCAGTGAGTGTGGGTCCTGGTGCTGCTGCCAGCTGTGAACACATTTACCCTGGCAAGCTATGGCTGGGAGGGAAGGGTTAAGGTATTACTGTGTACCTGTAGGGGCTGGAGATAAGGAGGTCCTTATTTGTTGCACTGGAGTACATAATTCCTGGCCATGCCACAGATACCTCCTGCCATAAGGAATATGGTCCAGTTTCCAACCCTTGGTCTGGTCTCTAACCCTTCCACAAAATAAGTATCTTCAGCTGCCACACATCAGAAGTGAAATTCAGCAGGAAGCATGCAGAACACTGCCAAAATATCCAAAATGCAGCTGAACTTATCTTCCAGGCTGGTGCTATTGCCCAGCAGTTGTGCCAGGCACAGGCCCGTGTGGCAAGGGTCAGGACTGCTACAGTGCTGTGCTGCTCCGTGTCTCCCTCCCCTTCTGATGGCAGTGCCTGGAGCACAAGTCTGTTCTCGTGTGTAGTTTGGCCAGCAGCAGGAAATGAGATCTCAGATTTGCAGACTGAGATATCTCAGTTTGCAAAATCAGGAGCACTCATGCAAAAGCTGTGGCGGAGGGGTTGAGGCTTTCTGGATGAATAGCCAGAAAAGCAGGGGCCTGTTTGGTGAGCCCTATCCAAGTAAATGTATGCCTTGGAAGAAGGCCTCTGGGCAGTGCTTGTTTGAAGCAATCTGATGTTATAGGAAGTCGAGGAGTTCTTCTCATCACTTAGTTGTTTATTTTGTGTCCGGACACTAATCCACCCTGAAGACCAAGTGTCTTGAGAGTTGTTTTTTGTCTCAGGCTGCTTGACAGCAGCTCCTCTCACAGACTCTTTCTTGGCTCTTTCAGATCTTCCCCGATCCCTCTGACTTCGACTGCTACTGCAAGCTGAAGGACCGCCTGCCCTCCATCGTGGTGGAGCCAACAGAGGGCGATGTGGAGAGCGGGGAGCTAAGATGGCCGCCGGAAGAGTTCCTTGTGCAGGAGGAGGACGAGGAGGAGGAGGAGGAAGAAAACTGTGAAGATGCAAAGAAGGACAACAAGGAGCAATAAATGGCTTCTAGGGAAAGGCAAGGGACTGCACCCTTCTAAAGGAAGAGCCACACTTTTTCGAAAGGCTTTTTAAAGGAAAAAAAAAAAAAAGACAAGTTCAACTTTGCACCTGCAAGATCTTAGTTTTTTTGTATTCTCTGTATTGAGAACTGAAGCCCTCAGTGTCAGCAGACCTTCTGAGGAAGGAAGTGTCGCAGAGAAATGTTTGCTGTTCTTGAGATCACTATCTGTATTTTTCCAAGGTGGAGACAGCAGTGAAATTCCGAGCACGTGGTGGAGGGTGACCACACAAGGGATGCTGGAGAGGGGAGCGTGGGGATGGAGGAGTGCAGAGGGAAAGCAAGCACAGCAGTGCTCAGCTGTGAGCTGCCTCTGACCAAAAGCCTGAGAACAGAGGAGTCATCTCTCAGATCTGCCTTTCTTAAAGCTTCCATTTTGTGTGTCTGAAGATAGAAGGGTGTCCATAGCGAAGCATCGCTAAATGCTCTACTGCTGAGGGGCCCGTAGCTCTCTCCAGTTCAGCACCTCCTAGAGTCATGTCGGAGTCATACATCCATAGGAGTAGTGGGCTTCTTGCTCTCGAGCCTGTACCAGTCACTTTCCTAAAGCTGGTTTTTCCCCCTCAGTTTGCCTTTAGACCTTTCGGTGCTGAACAGCTGTATTTGCAGGGTGATGTTAGGCTGCTGCTTGTCATCTCTGCTGCTGCAAGGATCTAGTCTATCTTGCAGGTGGTTAGCATGAGGTAGTGCAAATCCAATGTAAAGACACGTTCTGTTTGCAGCATGAGCTCATGTAGATTTGAACACCTTGGATTTTTCTCTCCTATTTGCCAAGGCTGCTGCTGTTGGTCTTGTCTTGTTTCGATGCCCAAAGCTACAGGGTGGGGATTACACCTGCTCGCCTTGGTGTCTGAGGCTGTAGGGTTTCATATCTCCTACTTGCTGCATCATGGGCTTGTGAGGGTTGGGTCGAGGGATCTCCTTCAGCTTTGAATTGCAGGGCCTCTCATACCCTGGCAGTGCAGGGCAGGTTTGGCTGCTCCTGTAGGAACCTGCAGAGGGGGGAGTGCTGCCAGAACTGGAGGTAACCCAGAGGTTAGATGCCAGATCTAGGG
This sequence comes from Netta rufina, assembly GCF_964035555.1. NCBI lineage: Eukaryota > Metazoa > Chordata > Aves > Anseriformes > Anatidae > Netta > Netta rufina. The sequence continues at coordinate 18,846,588 of NC_140125.1, forward strand.
TGGATTATCAGTGGGAAGGGTGAGGGCTGCTGTGCTGTTTAAAGAGTATTATTAGCCTGAGTATCCTGAGATAGGATGTCTGCTTTGTGGCATGGGTGAAACATTTGTAGGTGTTTAATGAAATGCAGATTGGTTTGCAAAGTCTGTGGTTGTCCTTATTTACCATATCCTGCTCCAAGGAGGAATATCCTGTCTCTGGGGAGGAGGCAATTCTGCTGCCAAACAGGGTAACCCACTGTTTTCCTGGAAAGTGATGCTCTTGTGGCTTTGTGGATCAGCTCAGGGAGCCAGTTGCTCTTGGAATAGGATGAGAACAGTTACTACCTAAACCAAATCTGGAGTCACAGAAGAGGAAAAGAAATGTCAAGGCCTTAACCAAACTTTCATAATAATCCCGATGCCACCCCCCTTTGCTTATAACAGGTTTCATTTTTAAAATATATTTGAACATGTGTATTTGTATTTTTAATACCTCATAAGTAGTTAAGTGCTGGTGGGGGTTGGGAACTACTTTAAAAATGTTGACAGGATTGTTTCAGTCTTTGTGTTCAAACATAATGGCAATAACTTATCAGCTCCGCATCACTGTTTCAGACAGATAGGAGTTTGGAGATGAGTTAGCACAAAGCAGGACAAACACAGTGTTCGTACACTGCAGCTGGTCTCTAACCTAGTGATGCAGCCCTGATTATACGTTCTCCTTGACTGTCTGGGTGGATGGTTCATCACCGAATGGTCATGGTGTAGTGATGCTACTTTGACAATTGTTTCAGCTGTTATATCTGTAACACTTGTTCTAGTCTTGCTGTCTTAATGGAATGAGCTTGTACACCTGTATACCAGCCAATTGTCCTATTTCTAAGTGTTACTCTGTTGGTCTCAGGCTGTACCACTAAGTCAAAGCTATATATCAAAGATAATACCATGTTGCAGCAATGAGATGGCAATCCTTGGACTTCAAACCTGCTGTCTGCCCTAAAGACTCGTGTAGTTCTGTCTGCATCCTTTTTTGGAAGTATTGTGTATATTTCTATTTGTTGTTGAATGCATCTAAAGAACAAAGCACTCCAGTAAAAATTCCTCCTGTTGTATGATATACATTCTATATTTCTGTAATTCTTTTTTGAGCCTCAGGGAGAAGCTAGCATTTTTTTCAAACTACATTTTTGTCACTGTGACAGTTGTAAATAAAGTTTGAAAATGCTTTCCAAACATACTGGCGTTGCTCCTACTGCTGGGGTGGGCTTGGATAGCCAACTTTCCAGGTAATGACCAGTGCTTGTGTGTCAGGTATGAGGGGTGCTGACTTGCAAGGCTAATGCAAATATCCTAAAGTACTCATGTCTATCAGGTCGAGGCTGCCCTTTGAACATGGGGGAACTCATGTTTCATGTATCTGGTTCACCTAAAAGCATGTGAGCCTGAATCAACTTGGAGGGTGAGGGACAGTGTCTTTGCCTTTCACGTTTCTATAGGTGGTTGTTGCTGTGTGAAAGGCTGCAGCAAAACTGTTCAATTTGCATTGTCCTGGAATTAAATTTTGTCCTTATAAACTTACAGATTAGATATGAATTTAAGATTATGTAGTTTTATCTGTAATCCATATCTAAACCCTTAGCTGACTGCATGAAATTGTGGAGCGGTGAGGTTATTCTTACCTGTTCTTCTTACTACTAGTAGTAATACAGTACCTGCACGTGAGAGCAATCACTGTGCCCTAAATCCTTGCTTAAGAAGGAGAACTTGAACTGTTAATGATTTAAACAAATGATGTCTTTTTGCTTGTGTTTGACTGGACAGGAAAGGAGCAGCGTCAGAAAAGCGAAGAGCTGGTCCTGGACCCAGTGGAAAGCACTGCAAAGTTTAATACCACTCTGCTTCCCCCACTGTCAGCAGGCATGCCAGCTATGTGTAAAAGCATTTCTAGATTGCTCTACTGAAGTCAGCGTGAGGTGGCCAAAACAAAAATGAAAGCTGCTGTGTGGTGTTTGTAGTAGAAGGAGGGAAGAAGCTTCAGGCACAACACCAAAAGGGGGAACTGAGCTCAGAGAAACCTGCAAACTGTGTCACTTTGCTTAGAAAATGCCTTGGGCTGGTGGTAGCACAGTTTGAACTTGCTGATGAGCACACCTGGAAAAAAATATCAGAAGAGAGAACACTGCAGGCTGCTGTTAAGTGCTACTAAAGGTCCTTGGAGGCCCAGTACATGTCTGAAGGGTTGGATGTGCAGCTGGGATGCACCCTGTGCCTCAGTTGCCTTTTTGCAGCTCCTGATGCTTCTTGGGGGAAGCCCAGCTGGAGGAAGATGCGTGCAGGGCTGTAGTTTGTAATGCTGCAGTGTGAGCTGAAGGCTTGGGGTGGTGGTTTGTAACGGCCTGGTGTACTTTGAGTGCCAAAACTGAGGACAGACCAGCTGGGAAGTAGCCTGAGAGAGAGTCTGAACATTTATTTCTTCATGTATGAGCCTATAATCCTTGCTAGTGAAATATCATTAACAGAAACGACTGTGGTGGGACAGGGCCGATAAATCCACCGGCCATCGCAGCAGGCAGCAGTTACAAGTGAGGCCCAGCAGCGTCAGATACACTGTGCTGAGAGACTTGGGTGGAAGCACAGAGCAGGGAGGGAAGCCACAAAGGAAACATGCACTGAGCACTTGTTCGCTGCCGGCTCTGTAACCACACAGTGTTACCGTAGCAGCAACCATCAGCTTCATCTGATAAAAATAAGCAAGCAAGTCAAGTGTATGAGAGGGAGAGGATGTCAGAAGCCAAGCACGAAAATGTCACAGCAGCCTCGCTTTTATTTTCAACACTTCCTTCTTTACTCTGCGGTCAGTGAGCTCGGTGGCCAGGTATTTCTCACACAGCCACAGCCCTGGATCCTCCAGGCTCCCACTGGCTGATGATGCTTTTGGCTCCACGAAAGTGAGGATGGCTACAAGCTGTACTCATGAAGGAAAACAGGGTGGATGAATTTCAAGTACTTTGAAATCTTCCCCACAGGTTGCCTGCATCCAGCAGCCTGAGCCAGGCAGGTTGCAATCAGCTCAACTAATATTTGTCAGGCATAAGCCTTCCTGAGCTATGTTTGACAACTCTTTTCCATTGGGGTGCTGCCAGAGCTGTGGCTGTTGGGTCTGCTGCTTTGGGTGCTGCCTTTTGGGGTGAGGACTGGCTCCCTTTCAAACAGTGCCTACCTGGGGACAGGGACAGTCACCTCTGTTGTGTGGGGTAGAGGTGAGCTGGCTGAGGTCAGGTGGCTGTGCAGGCTGCAGTGGTCGAACCATTCACCACCTGCAAACAGCCCCAAGTGGGAAAACCCTTTGTAGTGTGCTGAGAGTGTCCTCCCTAGTTTCTTCTGGTAACATCTGCTGCTGGAGTAATGGGCTCTGCTGCAATCTCTGCCTTGCTTCATCTAACAGCTAAACCTCCAGCTATTGCTGACCTCGGTAGAATATTTTTGGCCACAGCTCATATGAGGTATAATATTTAACTGAAGTGAGCACTCAGTGCTTTATAGAGACTTTCCATACCTTTCTTTTCCAACATATCTTAGACACTTGTCTACATGAAAGGTTGGGCGAAATAGCAGTAGGTTTTGAGAAAACTTGGTAAGAAAAAATATCCAGAGCTACAGTTCTCTGGGCAGATGCTGTATTTGAGTTTTGCTCTGGAAGCAAGTGAAAAGCTCCCAGTCATAAGCACCAACACCACCTCACACCCTGGCACTGGGCTAGTCACGCAGAGGTGCCTTCATCTTAATTAATACCTGGTCATCTAGCCTGAGATAATTGTTTCATCTCTTCCTGTGCTCCGCAGAAGGAGATAAACACCACCAGAAGGTGATTAATTTTAATAGCCTATCTGGAAAGAATGACTTTATGGAGGTCCTCTGGCTCTATCTAAAGAGAAGATGTAGATAACCGGGTAGTTTGCATGCCCAGCTCTTGAGTAACTGAAGCTAGGCTAGCTGAACCTCCACCCTAATTTCCTCTCTGCTCTTCTCTTGTTGGGCTGGTGTCTTCATGTGTCGATGCCTCTGTTTCCATAGCTTAAAGATGTCTGTCCACCCACAGCCATCCATTCAGCATGAGCACTGTCAGCTGAGGCAGGCCAAACCCCATGAACTTCCTGTTCCTCAATCACCATGAAAACAAAACAATAAAATAAAATAAATAAAACAGCAGAGTGTTGGTGAAATAAGATGAAAAGGTGAAAATACCACAAAGGATAATGGGATGAATGAATATGGCAAGAATGAGGAATGAAGATGGAGGGGGTAGAAGGAGGGACTGCAGGGACAATATCTGAAGGTTTATGCCATTAGCATGCTTCTTATGCTGGCTTAGCTTCTGGAAGCCCTTCTGCTCCATAGCCATGTCCCATTTGGGCATGCTCATACCCATATTTGTAGTAGATCCCATTGACTTCAGTGAGATTTAACCTCATGCTGAATGCTGGGCATGTGCTTAAGGTGGTCCCTGAAGCATGAGAACTTTCTCCAGGTGTGGTCACATAACATGGACCGTCCTTCAGCCTTGAAAGCATGTGGTTTAAGCAGCATCAGTCTCCCTTTGGGAGAAATCAGTCTGAAGCATAAGAAAATAAAAGGTTTTGTGAACTCGGATGCATTTTCTGAGCTGTCTGAACTCAAATGTAGCTAGAAAGGCTCACAGACCCCTGAACTTCATGAAGCTCATCCTACCTGAGCCGACAGGAGCAGTTGGACTGGGCAGATTAAATGTACTCCCCATCTTTTGACCTTGGCACAACTGGAGTGCCTGATTCTGGCTGCTCCCTTGCTTCCATGTATGTGGGCTGTAGACAGGTCCTTGACCACACTGTTGTCTTTTTGCAGGCAGCAAAAAAAAAAGTGACAGACAAAGGCAATCTCCTTACCAGGAATTCTCTGCCTGAATTATTCAGAAAGATTTATTCTTTCCACTCCAATTTCTCATACTAAAATGTTGCCAACTGAGATATTTCTCCTGGGCATTTTTCTGCTCCCATGTGTTCCAGTCTGGATGCTGTTGGTGATGGCTCATCTGTGCAAGTTGGCTAGATCAGAATCTGTGATTGATCTTTTAACCTCCTCCTTTGCTGGGACCTTGCAACCAGTGGTAGCAGACGTCCCAACAGGGAAGGAAATAAGGGGACCACCAGCACGGCAGAGCAGTCTCCCCTGTCTCCTCACTAAATGCAGGCTTTGTAGCACCCTTTGAACCATTTTGTAGGATAAAGACCTGTGAGAGGTGGTAAGTAGCAGATTGCCACTCACTCTCCAGCCAGCTGCAGTTAAGTGGCAATGTACGTGTGGTGAAATGTTCTCTGAGCAGGGAAAGACACTGTAAAAGCACAGCAGGAGAAGTATCATCAGTGAGGATGGTCTTTTCAGTTTGTCTGAGTTGATGCCTGCCTAGCCATGACTAGAAAGAGAAGTGAGAAAATGTTGCCTCTGAGGTTTTGTTTCATGTCCTGCCTGATGTTTGCTGTGCTTTGTAAAGACCCAGTCTGGAGCTACTTCAATGGAAATGATGGAGTGTTTGAAATGAGGATGTGTGGAAGTGCTTGCAGGTTTAGGGCTTATTTCCCTTGCTTAGCTGCCCCAGTCTCCAGACAAATGCCAGCCATGAAAAACAACTGCCAAAGTTTTGTCTGTGACCAAAACAGAGCGAAGGACCAGCGTGAGGACAAGTTACTGACAGGAGCTGATAACAAGCTGGCTTTGCTAATTACTGTTTTTAAAGTCCAAAGTAATTGGAAAAAATGACTGAAGTTACAGTTCGCACACCAGCGATGAGAAAAAAAAAGCTGACTGGAATGTCTGAGTCACCGCCCCGTACACTCCTAGTTGCACAGAGGAGCACGGCTTATGCCTGCAGTGTGCAGTACCAGTGTGTGGAGATGCCTGGAGAAGCCTGCTGGCTACTACCAGGGATGTTGCTTGCCAGAAGATTTGAGACTGGGTGGGATGATCCAGTGGGTTGTGGTTGAGAACCTGGTGAGGTCTGTTGTACATCACAGTGCGCCTGTGTGCTGTACGTGAGCAGCCACCACAGCAAAGAGATGCTACTCCGGTGGCTTTTAGACCATATAAAACCCCAGTGCTCTAAGGCATCTCAGAAGGGCATCTCACAGGGCATGTGTCTGGGATGCTGGGCTACATAAAGATGTCCTGCCCCCAGGTGACCTCCTGAGGTGCTGGTCTCAAGGTGGTAGACAGAGTTCAATGGCAAAGGCAGTGCCAGCCCCTGTAATGGGGCATGCAGGTAGTATTTTCCTGGATTACCTTTCCACCCAGGTGACTGAGCTTTCTCAACAAAGCATGCAAGCAATTAAGGAGCTGAGGCCTCATTAGGAAAAAAAATTAATAATGCAGGGCTTGTGACAAGTAGCTGGCATCTTGAGCACAAGTACCGGGTAAGTATAAGGCTTTGGAAAAATCCAGCACGGAAAGGGTTAGGAGCTCAGTTGCGTAATTTCTTTAATAAGTTGTTTTGTCATAAGCCTATATCACAAACCAGTGGGAGTGGAGGGAGGCAGCGGTGGCAGAGGAGAAGGACAATGAAGGCTGGACAGAAGGCTGCTTGTAACCTCCACAGGCTGAGGAGGGCGAATGCCACAGGTTGTGTGCTGGGTGCTGACTAATGTCATTATCTATTTTTCCCCTTGTGAAGTGGCAGTGCCTCACCTGCGGTTTGACCTCATTCTTTTGTTCAAAACATGTCCCCTCCCCTTCCCCTTCCCCTCCTCTCTTCATCCCTCCCTTGGGATGGGAGAGATGCGCCTGGGTTCCCTGTGGGCACAGATGGAGCGGTCAGGGTGCTGAGGGGAGAGATCCGTATGCAGCTAGCAGGAAAAGGGGCAATTTTTGAAGTTTGTAGCAAAGGTTGCCAGCATAGAGGCTTGTCTTTTCCCAAGCAGAACTCAAACCCTCCTGCTTCCTTCCACCGGGCATGCCACCAAAATTCCTCCAGCCCACAAGTAGAGATGTCCAGAGAGGACAACCCTGCATTGCAATGAGGGTTCATTGCTTTTTGTTGATGATGATTTTTTCTTTTTTTTTCACGGAACCTCCCAGAACAATGATGCATTCATATTTTTAGAACACCCAATAGCGGGGCTGATGCCTGCTGTTCCCAGGCACTGCTGCTGTCCCTGGGAAGCGTCACCATCACCCCGGGAGGGAGAGAGGCAACCAGGCATGGGTAGAAGCAGGAGGGCTGGAGATGTCCTTGTGCTTTCCAACCAAGCCCTAGAAGAACAAAGGTAGTTAAGGTGGTAATGACTGCACATGCAGGGACACGCTGGTGCATGTAGGAACATCTCAGCACCCTGTGTTTGTGCGGGTGTATGTGGGACCACTGGGTTACCTTGCTACCTGACAAAGATTTCCCCATAGTGCATGGTGCTGGCAGGGGGTGCAGGGTCTGCCCTGCATTCCCTGTAATGTATCAGAGGATGTCAGGACTAGTTTCTCGTGGGGAAAAAAAAACTAACAGGCTTAAGTGCTATAGGAAATGACCTGCTGCTTCTGCTGCTTCTGGGCAGGGGGGGTAGTTGTGTCCTGGAGGTGTTTGCTGCCTGCACCTGGGGGTATTGGTTTGCAAGTCAGGGAATGAAGCAGAAATCATCAAGAACCGACTAGGGATGTGGAAAGAGAGGAAGGCTTCAATTTAAAGGACGGCTGTGTCCTCAGGAGGGTATGCAGGGGGCTGATTTTGAGATAACACCCAAGGGTTATGTCATGAGTGCTGTCACACCTGTAATCGCCTCCTTAGGAAGAGGCACGAGGAAAAAGAAATAAAAAGAGAAGTGGGAAATTCTTGGGATTCTTTCCAATGGAAAAAATGTCCACTTACTGCTCAGTGTTAACAGTGGAGGACACCTGTGTTTAACTGCTGAGTGGCAGGCAGCAAGCCAGATGCAAACTTGCGCTGCACCCAGGCAGGTTTGGGTGGCTGCCTCCTCCACTACCCCTCGTCCCCGTGTCTCCGGCCATGGTGAGGCTGGTGCCTGTGCTCAGCACGAGGACTGTGCCATGGGAGCTCAGCTGGCAGCATCCCTGGGTCAGGAAATGCCTGCAGCCTCGCAGGGTGCAATCATGCATTCCTCAGCCTGGCTGTCACTGTGCTTCCCTCCCTTTACCTGCCTCCCCCAGACTTCTGCTGCAGTCAGTACGTGGAGTGAGCCTGGGCGCTTGGTGTTTTGCCTGTGTGGGAAGTTAGGAAGGAGGAAGAAGTGAATTGCCCAAACCTGTGGGGTGAGTCAGTGGAAAAGCGACATCCTGCTGGGTTGTGTTCCAGTGCTCCCCAGCAGGCACATGCAGGGCGAGGTGTGACGTGATGGGTGAGCACTGAGAAGCCTTCCAGTCCCCGGGTTTCCTTGAGCTGGAGGTGCCTGGAGTCTCTGCTCCGGGGTGAAATGCCTCTTTGTGAGTAGCAGGGGCATTTCGTCTCATGATGCTGCAACACAGTCCGTCATGTCTGAGCCATGTGCTGCTCACCTTTGCCTCCAGGGAATGCCAGTCTCTTCATGTGCTGCCCTTGTCACATTTCTCCACAAGGATTTCCTAGTCAGCACAACAAAGTTCCTTCTTCTCCCGCTGCCCCATCCATCACTCTCACTGCTAATTCCCCAGTTGTGCAACAAGGGGACTGAAAATCATCATGAAGTTTGGGTGAGGTTCTAAACAGCCTTTCCTCTGCTCTCTTCCTACCTTCTCTCAAGTTCTTGCCCATGAACAAATACCAGGGTTTCGGGAGCAGGGCCTCCAAATATTTTGTTTTCCAGGACCTGTTGAGTATCAAGGTGTTGGTAAGAAGCCATTGCCATGTGACGGCATGGACAGTGCAACACCTATTTTCCATCCTTCATTTCTCACTCATTTTCTGTGTGGCCTTGAGCAAACCACTCACCTCCTACATTAATTTCTTAATTCTCCATTTCAGGTTAATTTCTACTTGTAAAGAACAGAGATTATAATAATGAACGCCGTTTGTAAAACATGCAGAAATGCACACAGAGATGATCAGTGACTGCTGGACACCCACCTCTGCTGAACATGTGCCACGCTTTGGAGTGTTTCATTCATTCATTCTATTGCTGCTGCTTTTCTTTTGTGTGGGTTCATGATAATGCCACTGAGATGTTTTCTAGCTAGTTCTTGTAGTTCTCTGAAGAAAAACAACTGCCCATGGGCTTCAGAAGGAAAATGCACAGAGCCCTGCACTTTTAATGCAAGAGCCTCAGCCAAATGGGTACCTTAGAAAGAGGGCTATGTAAGAGCTAGATCAATCTATGAATGTGAAAAAGGAAAGGGAAAAAAAATAAAAATATTCCCCCACAGGTCTCTCATTTTTCCGGGATGGGGCCCAGGTTTCTATGAGCAAGGTCATATTTTTTGCTAATAAGGTTAAAAACAGTGTGAGTTTTTGCTAGCATTGCTGTGTCATTTGGGGAAGTGATTTTTTTTCTCACGTTTCAGCTGACCTCCTGGAAGGAGTGCTTTCCATTGCTTTCCATCAGACAGTGTCACTTTAACTCTTCTTTAACATTTTAACATTCAATTAGATAATGCTTTTCCCCAGACCAATCCACTAGAAGTGTCCACTAAGTGCTGCATAATTCAGGATCATTTGGTGCCTGTAATGATACAATTACTCTTCAAGGCTCATTTACTTTAAGGTCTTCAGGCTGTAAAGCGTGTGAGTGTGGTTAGTTGATTTTCAGGAATGCCTGCACTCTGGCAGGACTGAAGAAGGAACCAAAAAGAAATGACTGCAAATTCAATGACATAGCAGCAACTTCATAGGCATTTCAACACAGAGATACCCACAGGCAAAGAAACTGTAATTGTTCAGGGGAAATGGGGCCTTGCCAACTCCAATGATTTTATCAGGAGCTTTGTCATTTCTAGAATGTCCTTAAAAGCCCAGCTGCTGGAGTCATCCCATTGTCAGAGAGTCTCGGTTTCATTTTAAATGAAAAGGAACATTTCCAGCCTCTTCCTTCCTTCCTTCCCTCCTTCCTTTCTTTGTTCCTTCCTTGTAGACACTTGTGCTTGGCAGTCCCTGGCCCGTGCACTTGCCTTGCAAAGAATCGGGCAGCCTTCAGTGTCTCCAGCATGGAGATTCAGTGGCTCCACCCTTGCCCTTTTTCTTTCTCTTCTCCCCATATTCTCCTGTGACTTTTAGTTCTCCAGCTTGCAGGGGCATTGCCAGCCCTAAGGATGTGTCCTAATAGGAATGCATGTAGCTTTTCTGTCCACGCCAACTACTTTTATGTTGTCTTTGGTTAATACCTGCTGGGGCATTCTGCTCTGCCCAGCACAACAAGGTCTTACAGTGTAGGTGACGGCAACATCAGGCCCGACTCTGTCCCATGTCCCTTCCAAATCTCTGTGCGGTGGCTTAGTCTGATGGGCATTGCCTCTCCCCTGTGTTTCCATCCAAGTTCACATCCACAGGGGCATTGCAGCTGCTGCCTGTGTCCCCCAGCCTTGGCTGGCACCCAGGTGTCAGAGGATCATAGAATCATGGATTTGATGCAAAAAAAGCTACTGCAGTCCGGCACCTTTCCTGTGCTACCCTTGTGCCAGCAGGTCTGTGGACATGGAGGGCTTTGCATAAAAGCCTTCTCTTCGGAAGCTGTGCCCTTCATGTGAAGACTAACTATGAACCCATTTGCTCTACTCTATTTCAGCGAATTCTCTCTCTGTCTCACTGCCTTAATGATTCTGCCAAATGTTTGGATTTGCAACACAGCAAAAAATATCTTACTGAAAACTAAGTCAAGTTTTCTGCAGAAAGCCTAGTGTTTTTCTGTCCAGTAACTGCATGCTAACTCCAGGAACAAAACAGCTGCTATCCTTGCATACTGACATCTGTCTTGGAATTTAAAGAGGAAATGAAATGAGGAAAGGAAACAAAAAATATTAAAGCATCATGTAGAAAACCATGTGAGAGGTATAGAGAAGCAGAAGTTCTCATTCAATGAGGCGTTACATGATTACTCAATAGGTCAGCAAATATTACAGGTGAAATTCTAGTTCCTCTGCAGTTAATTTTCAAGATTTGGAGACTGGATCTTTCTCACAGAACGAACTTTGCACATGTATGTCGTTTGGTTTAAAATGCTTAATCTGTCTTCATGCTGGAAAGCTGGGGAGGGACTTTTTATTAGGGAATGTAGAAATAGGACAAGAAGTGATGGCTTTAAACTAAAAGAGGGTAGATTTAGATTAGATATAAGGAATTAATTTACAAAGATGGTGGTGAGGCACTGGAACAGGTTGCCCAGAGAAGCTGTGGATGCCCCATCCCTGGAGGTGTTCAAGGCCAGGCTGGATGGGGCTATGAGCAACATGGTCTAGTGGGAGGTGTCCCTGCCCATGGCAGGGAGTTGGAATTAGATGATTTTAAGATCCTTTCCAACCCACACCATTCTATAATTTTGTTTGTGGGAGAGGCTGGGACTGATCCATGGCAAATCAGTGCCAGAAATGCAATCAGCCCTAAGCCAAGGCTGTCCCTAACGTACAAAGAGGTTTTGGTGAACCCCAGCCTGGCTTCTTGGATTCCTTCATTAGCCCTTTCAAAGACCCTTTTCCTGGGCTTTCTCTGAAAACAAGGACATCCTGATCTGTGTTGGTTACAGAGCTTAAGAGGGCATAGAGCTCTGCATTTCTCTCTCACTTCCATTGCTGTTTCTTAATTTCAGCCTTGTCACCTCTGACTGCTCTCCTGAGTGTGCAGTAGGGATTATAATAATCTACTCTCATCTACAAACCTTGCTAATGCCTATTGATAAAAACAATTATAAGATGTTATTGCACTGCAGGTAGGGGAAGGATTTTCTGCCTTGGCACTCAGGATCTGCCTGGCCTCCTTTGCACATGTCAGGATGGATGACTATGTTACAGTATTTCAGGATGGGAACAAGGCTTCCTGATACTGTCAGTAATCAACTGTAATAATTACTTTAACTAGAGGAGCAGTCTGTAGTGTAGCATCCTTCTAAGAGTCATACTGGGATAAAACAATACATCACTGAATCCTTCCATGGCTATGCCTGAAGTTTCCCGAGTTACAATTCCATTTTTCTCAACTTTTTGCCCACTTGGCTATGATAACGTGTGTTTCCAGTTTTTATCATGCATGTAGATAAACACAACATCTCCTCCTCTAAGATGCTGAGTCTCTTTCCTCTGTCTTTCAAGAACGTGGCTGGTTAGGAGCAGATTTGCTGAACAGGAGAAAAAATATTTGGAGAAGGAGAAGTGAATTTTCACACTGTTTCCAAGCTGAGATTGGAGCAGGGACAAGACCAGTGACAGGTGGGAACTGCATGGCTTAGGAGGCTGGGTAATGGGCTATGAATTTCCTCCACCACCAGGCTCCTGGTGTTTGGCAAGGCACTGGCCAGCAGTGAATGAATGTTATAGCTCTGACTGAGCTGTTCGACGGTTTCTGTGAAAATTAAAGGACTTTCTGCTGTTCTGTCAAGCCCTATTCCTCCTGTGGCTCCTAGCAAGTGTTTAGAGAACTAAGAGCTGTTTTGTCAAGACTGTTGTTGTCCCATTAGAAATCTCTGGGAGAAATAACTCTGATTAGACCTGCTGACACTGATATACATCTGTGACTTGAGCACACAGGTGTTTTCTCATCTGTTTGCTGCCAGATGAGGAAATGGATGACTGTTCAAATCAAAAGGACTGAAGAGATGGGCTGGATCTTAGAAAGCAGTAACTGTATGGGATAATGAGTCAAGATCTGAAGTGAATGGGAGTGCATTCACTCATGCAGATCAAACCTCGTCAGTGGTAGTTGTGAACATGGAGAATCATCCAAGTTTACAGCCAAGTCCCTGACTGTTCCTTCCCGGGAAATGGATGACCTCATTTGTTGATGGAAACCACCACACACTCTCATTATCGGTGCCTTATCAAAGTGTTGCTGTGCCACATCCTGGAAAAAATTGCACCCAAGATAGGGAACTTTCTAGCTGAAGGACTAGCTGGCTTTAAGCTCAGAAAGGGAGCCATATAGTAAGCATTTGCCATTCAGAAGAGCACTGGAGAGAGCTGGACAGCATGTGTTTTTGGCAAGTTTGTAGGGTTCAACAGCAACAAGGCGTAAACCTCCCTGGATAAGGCTGAGGTCAGCTGGAGCTGACAAAGATGATGTAAGGCTGGCACAAAATGTGTCGTGGTGCCTGCGGGCAAGGAGTGTAATTATTGGTTTGACCTCAGGATAGGTGTCAGACAAGCTTGTGCTCAAACACCAGCTGGTTTCAAGAGGTTTGGGAAAGAAATGTTCAGAAGAGCCACTGATGAAAATCCGCAGGAGGGTGAGCTGTAGCCTCAGTGGATGGGAGAGCAGTTAACTGGATTTTACTGGTGGGACTGGTCTAGACGGACCTTTGCAGGAATGGTGATGGAAATCATTGGGAAAGAAGGAGGTCTGAAAGAAGACATGTTAGCTCTGGAGAGCTAAAGAGTATGCAGAGGTGGTGAGGATGGAGGGAGATGGCTGGCCAACACCTTCCCTGCGTGGGTGTTTGCTGGTGGTGCTGTTGCCCTGTGGTGCCACACTGCGTGAGGCAGGAGGAAACGGAAGGGGCACCCAACCTGCCTTGGAAAAGGCAGACGTGTGAGATGAAAAAAAGCCCCTCATATCTGGGATGGGCTGTGCTAGAGGGTTTTTTTCGGTGGTTGGGGGCTGGGGACTGTTGTGGGTTGGGGTGGGGGTGGCATGGGCGTGCTGTGAGGGTAGCATTGGTGTTTGGTGGTGTGTGTGTGTTTTTTCCCCGTCGTTCCCCTCACCCCCCCACCCCCCCCTTCACTCTGTTTCCGAGGTAAGTATACCCACTAATATCCCACAGGGGAAGAACAGGGTTTAGTGACTAAAGCCCTGTGAAAAGGGAGAGCCAGAAATAGAAAGACTGTAAATATAGAAGCCCCAGGCAGTGGAAGACACTGCCTGGAAGAAGCTTTTCTTACGACAAAAGCTACCCTCTGACTGGCTCTCTGATGGCCCCAAGCAATCAGGGGTAAGTGAGCCCATCAGAGGTATTTTTTCTTTGGGGCACAGTAAAGATTTATTCATAAAAGCAGAAGCAGTAGGGAAGGTGGAGGTGGAGAAGGGAAGAAACAAAGAGAAGTTGCCTGAAGAAGAGAAGGCTCTGGGGAGATCTCACTGCAGCTTTTCAGTTCTTTAAAGAGTGCTTATAGAAAAGATGGGGAGGAACTTTTTGCTAGGACAGATAATGACAGGACAAGGGGGAATGATTTTAATCTAAAAGAGGGAAGATTTAGGTTAGATGTTAAGAAGAAAGTCTTCACTCAGAAGATGATGAGGCACTGGCACAGGCTGCCCAGAGAAACTGTGGATGCCCCATCCCTGGAGGTGTTAAAGGCCAGGTTGGATGAGGCCCTGGGCAGTCTGGTCTAGTGGCTGACATCCCTGCCCATGGCAGGGGGGTTGCAACTAAATGGCCTTTGAGGTCCTTTCCAACCCAAACCATTCTGTGATTCTGTGACAGACTATTCCATTCTAAATCCATGAGCGAAAGGAATTATCTGGATGTAGTCCTGTGCAAACTGCTCCAGGTATTCCTGCTTGAGCAGGGTCTTGTACTAGATTACTTCCAGAGGCCCCTTTCAACCTCAGCCACACTGTGATCCTGTGAAATGAACATCTAATGAGTCTGGAAGATGCCCTACCTTTTCTGTATTGTACCTTTCTACAAAAATAATGCTTTAGGAAATGGATTTTCCTCTTAAAATTTATGCAGAATCTTTTTGGGTTGAGCCTTTCTTCCTCCTTGGGAGGGTGTTAGACTGGAGATGGTGTTTGTGTACCTAAGGCTAACTCCACCTTGTGAAAAAATCCAGTAACAGCACAGCAGAGGTAGCAGACACTGAATTTAATTCTTTCATATTTCACCTGTTGGTCAGCTTACTCAGCTGTGCCCCTGATCTCCTGTAAGTAGGACCCCATTTACTAGAAATACTCTTTAATTTTAGTTCTCAGTTAATTCAAGTATCAACTAAATTGTACAAGAAGAAAGTGCAAAGGCCAACACTCATTACTTGAAGAGGTGACTTAGGATTGATCAAGGTATATTTATACAACTGTGCACCATGAATGAGGCTACTGAGCTATTGCTGTTATCAGAACTGTAAGCAGGAAGCCTCAGGAAACCATCGGGTTATTTCAGATCTTCGCAGAAGAGGAGCCAGGTAGGCAAGGGATTTATCACTGAACATGAAGGCTAGTTTGCCACAGGAAGCTGTGCTGGGGAGAGTTGGTCTTGTCCCAGTGCCAAATCCAACTGTCCTCTTAAAATCAGCTTTAGTAAAGATGTGATTGACTGTGAACGAGTGAAACAGTGTGTGTGTGTGTGTTTTGGGGGTGTGGGGAGGATGGGAGAAGGATCTCAAGCATTTTCCATCTGCAGAGTTGCAGAGTGAAGACCTGATTGGGATAGTTTGTTTTCAAGACAAGCAGTGGGATCATTTCTAACACAGTGCTGGGGACGGTGTTGTTCAGTCAGTCATTGACTTGGCCTTTCCCAGTCTCACCAGTGATGCTGGTGGATCTGTGCTCTCAACACCTGGATGCTCCCGGGTGGGCTAAAAACCCCAAAGAACCACACACACCTCACTGAGAGGCCCCTGAGTGATGCTTACTCTGGCCCCTGATGATAAGCATGCCTTTTGTTAAAGACCACTTGCCCAGACAAAGAAATACAGAGTAGGTGTCACTGGAAGTGTCACACTTTATCCTGCCATATGGATGTGCCATGCTGTCTGCACTGCCAGTGCTGCAAAACTCCTGCGGGGGTGTGAGCCAAGAACAGCACAACCTGTATCAGAAGGGATGGCAGGTAGTACAGAAAGCATTAGGGCAAATTTTGTATTTTCTACACCATTGACACCAAGGTATTCATATGAGCGGTGAAGCATCTGTTAGAGTCTGCCTGACCTGCCAGATCCTCTTAAGTGTCTCAAGAGCTGGCTATGACTGCTGATGGAGGCTGAAATGAAACAGCATGGTTAATGAACAAGAGAAAATCAAGGTGGTCTATCCCACCCCGTTGCCATCTGATCTTCCTTGGTTTTCTTCTCTGTTTTGTAGTAGCTCCGCTTGGGTGTTTAGGGAATGCAGCATACTGCAGCAGAATTACTACAGTCTGAGAATTTTAAGAGAACGGCAACATTTTATTTCTCTTTCTCTTTCCTATTTAAATCAGAACAAAGTTGTTCCTCCTTCCTCAAACCGCCAGACTGAAGTTCCAGTCTAGCTTGCTCCCACAAAACCACACTGACTTCAGTGTGTGAGCTGAATTTAACCTTTGGCCCTAAAAATCATGGTAAGCAAGATGCTACAGGCCGGTCAGTCTCTCCTCTGTGCCTGGCAAGGTCATGGAGCAGGTCCACCCGGAAACTCTATTGAGGCACATGAAAAACAGAGAGGTGATTAATGACACCCAATGTGGGTTCACTAAGGGGAAATCATGCCAGACAAATTTGGTGGCCTTCTACAGTGGGGTTACAGCACTGCAACATCTGACTGTACATCAAGAATTGGCTTGATGGTTGCACTCAAAGCATTACAGTCGATGTCTCAATGTCCACGTGGAGATCAGAGATGAGTAGAGTCCCCCAGGGACCAGTACTGGGAAAGAGTTTTGAAGTATCATGGTTTATAGCTGATAAAACTGAGATTTTGTTGGCCTGATTTTTCAGAGATGGTGAGCACATCTGGCTCTTGGCTGACTGCACTTGTAGTGTGGGTGTTTGCTGCTCAAGATAAGGACATGAACATGTTGGGCTAGGAGCCTGGACACCACTGCTCCTAAATGCACCTTGGAAACCTTGGCATGGTAGTTTAAAAGAGAGGCATAAAATTAAAGGTGGTAGAGTAGGCAGCTGTTTTCAGTCTTGCTCTCTGCTATGTTTTTACGCTTTCAAAGGACTGCGAAGTGCTGAGAATGAGGGACAAATACTGGATCTTTGGGGGACCAGCATTCAAATTATCCCCACACTGGCAGAGGACCTTCAGCAGTAATTGATCTTTGGGCATCTGGGCGAAGGAAATATGGACTCTATCAAAACCTGTAAGCTCCTTCTTTCATTGCAAGTTTGTCTGTAATGCTGGGTGGGACTGAAGTCTCCCTCCGCCACAGGTTTTTTGCATGACCACAGCCAAATTACTTGATTTCTATTCCTGCTGAATGCAATGACAAAATTCTCACTGTCTTCAACGGGATTGGGATTTCAGGTAGATAGTTAAAAATTAAGATATTTTTGATGCATCCTCATAGGAGCTGACAGCTGTTGTTGGACCCAAGGTCTGTACAAGCTTGTCTGTGACACTGGGCAGCAGCGAGTCATTTGGGATAAGGGCGTAAGGAACAGAGCACACGTTAAATACTCACTTGAAATTATTTTTTCTATAATGTGCTTGCTACTACATTAGTAAACCTGTCATTTGAGTCATTCTGTTCTCTCTGTCCCTTCCTTTGGTTATCTCTTTGCTCCTGGTGAAAATTATTTGACATGCAGCAAGGCCAACTCGGTGTTTCAAGTCTCCTTGCCTGTAAGTGCCTTCTAGCATTGTAAGCAGTGCTATCACGAGCTGGAGTGAAAAGCCCTCCCTGGGCTTTGAATCAGATGCTTTCAAAACAAGCTGCAAGTTGCCGGGAATATTTAAAGAAGCACAAGGGAGTTTTTTTTTTTAGCTCTGCATTGACATTCCTGTGTTATCAACCTCCAGAGCTTGTTGCTTGCGTAGGAAGGAGAGCTATGACCAGTCCAGGCATGTGATGTTCCACTCACTTAATCCTGTCTCTTATCAGCACACAGGATGCTGCTGTCTCTTGTGAAGAGCTTTTCCATTGTCATTAGTAGCTTTTTTCTGCTCCCAAAGCTGCTTTGCATTTTATATATATATCCTGCCCCTTGCCCTCACTGAGGTACTCATCCATCCCAAACTACAGTAACTGCATTTTCTTTGAAATCCCCTTTTCCCTGGTTGCTCCCACAAGTCCAGCACAGGCTATTCCACCTTGCTACAGGGGATTTGAACAGTGTCCTTTGCCACCTAATGTATCCCACAGGCAGGCTCACCTCCACACTTACCTGTATAGTGTCCTTTAGAGAACATCTCTTGGTATGCGGGCAACCACTTCACCCTACTCAGAGGTGCTTTTATATTTTCAGTGACTAATGGAGACAAGAAAGCCTTTTGAAGTTCCCAGCAAAGTTTTAGCATCCTCTGAGGAAGTGACAGCAGAAAATATGTGTTCAATAGGATGTTTCTGACCAGGGAGAGTGGTGATGCATGGAGCAGATTCCATCATCTACATACACGTACTTCCTCAACACAATGGTGAGTGAAATCAAAGTACGTACAATAGGCAGGTATACAGTTATGGGTAGATGGGGACCTGTATTTTTACAGGATGTGCAATCCAGTGATGACTCTGAGGGGCAGAGTTTGCCTTGTGCGATGGGTGCATCTCATCTGCTATGAAGGGCACTGCTGGGACGTGCAGTGGAGTTTGGAGAACCTGATCCCTGAAGGAGCCCTGTAGAGAGACTGAGGAACACAGCTAGGCAATAAAAAACAACTTCAATATTTAAGAGGTTAGATAAGCTGACAGAAATGTGGAATACGATTGTTTGCACACGGACACATATGCCAGGAAGAAAATTCTTTTCCAAAAATAGATGTTTACTTTATATTTATAGATTTTTGTTATTTCTTTTCCTCACAGACAGAGCAGAACATTTACATAAGGGGCAAGAAGAGATGATGAATAACCATTTCTTGTGCAGACCAAAATCCATCTGGGCGTAGCAGAGTACCAGAATTAGCCAGTATCATTTCACTGCCTGAAGTTCTTAACTAGCAGTAGACAATTTTCTAGAAGTCCAGAGTTGTTTTTTTCAAAGCATCTAAATGATAACAGGCCTGGATTATTCAGTCTGAAAAGTTTCACAGGACGCAAGCAAAGGCTTAGTTTGTGCTTGAGCTATAACCTATTCATTTCAGCTCCTGTTTCCATCCTCCTGATCACCTCTAAGCTCCTTGACCAGCTCCCACCTATGTGTATAAGGCTGATTCTGAGGAGGTAGGGCCATGCTGCAATTTTACAGAGGAAAGAACCAAGGCCTGCAGAAAGACTAAATCCTCACAGAGTGATTTGGGCACTTGATTTTTGCTGTCTGGTCAACTCTGCAAAGCCTTCCAGTAGACACCTGTGGATCTTTGTTTAAGGCACTGGCCCAAAATCGTTCTGAAAACTTTGGGCAGAGCATGGATCTAGTGATGCTACATTGCCAGGCCACTTCTGTGTGCTGCTCTGAGACCAAGGCACAGTCCTGTAGGAGACTTGCTTCCTTCTAGCACTGAACAGGGGCTTCTGCTAAAACAGGGCAGCTGTCAGGCACAAGGCTGCCTTCCCTCCCCTGGTAGCTCATGATGTCTCGTGCTGCCCTCACCTGTCTGGCAAAACACTAAGAAAATAAGCTCTCTGATTCTCTGCTCAAGTTTTGCTGTCACATTTCTTTGTGGGGAAAATCCTTGTGGTGTCCTGGGTGCCAGTACGTGGGCTCAGAAGGTGAAGAAAGTGGAGAGGAGGCTAGTTGTAAAGAGAAGCCTTGCTCTCTGCAGTGCAAGTAAAAACTTCATCAGTTGCTGCTAATGGGAAGAGGATTGTGAGAGAAAGGGTGTGACTGTTTAATGGGTTTTGAAAATGTGTTCTTCAGCTTTGTATGCATATATTTTAATCTCACAGAGTGCAAAACTAAACTTTGAACACAAATAACTATCCACTTACACAACATCTTTGCTTACCAAGCTCCTGCAGCTTAAGCACTCCAGTCTTCTGGAGCAGAGGGCTGTCAATCACATCGAAACCATGACTCAGACATGTGAGCATGTCTCCACAATGCACTTTTTACACAGGATGCTCTGCACAAGGCATGTGACAGCAAACGCGGAGCAGCATCCTTGCTCCACGGTCTCAAAGACAAAGCAGGGTGCTGACCAGAGCAAGGAGATGTAGATCAGGAAAGGACAATGCCTTCCCATTTCTTTCCACTTGTCTGTGACTGGGCAGAGGGAAGAAAGGATGAGAGAAGGATTATTTATTTATTTATCTATTTATCTATCTATCTATTTATTTATTTATTTTCTGTGGTTTCCTGGGGTTTATTTCATTTAGGTCTTCTTGAACCACGGGCAGAGTCCAGACAGTGAGCCCTTTCTCTGTTCTCTTGCAGCAGGAGTTGTTGGTCATCTGAGACAAACAATTTTAGCTTTCATGCATCCCTGCCACTGTTGTGATCAACAGTCCCAGCCAAGATGTTCTGGAGCTGAAGAGTTTTGAAGTGACAGCTCTCTCCTTGGCCGTCTGCCTAGATCAGAGACATATTCATGCTACGGGGAAAGTTATCTGGTCACAGCCAGGGCTTCACTTGTTCTGGTGACAAACAGGGGACTGTAGGGTCAAGGGTGTTCATTCTTTCCACTTGCACTTTGAGCATGCATGGTTAGAGATTAGTAGTGTGTCATCCTTTTCTTCATCCTGTTTTTGGCAGCCATGCTGTACACTAACGAGCCTGGACAAGTAGGTGATACTGGTGTGTTTGCCAAAAGTAACATTAGGTTGCAATAAAATACTTTGACTCTAAAGGACCAATTCTGCTGAATTTGCTTGTTTTCTTGAGACACCAAGGTGGAAAGGTTTTCGGTTAACAGTAACTGACCTCCCCAGGGTAAGCCTAAGAGTTTTTTGTTTTTTTCCTGGGAAGCCAATTATAATGACAGACGGTCACCAGATGCAGTAGTTTTTAAGGCTATCAAAGCTGAAAGCCCACCAAGGGAATGAGCTTGTATTATTATTTTTTTTTCCCTTTGCTATCAGGCCTTCTTGAGCAGAGCATCTCCTCAGTTGTCCTCTTCTGTGAGAAGGAACTTTCGGGGTGGGGTATGTGGAAACTATTGAGTCAGTGGGAGACATGCAGTGGTGAATGTACACGTGTGTGTCTGTGAACAAACGCTTACTGAGATGCTAATGGATTCTGAGAAAGCTAGGGCTGGCCATCATGTCTCAATACAGCTCATGAAAGCAGGCTGCCTTACACTGATTCCATTCTCTGAGATGGAGATGTACAGCACTGAAATGTAATTTGTTATGCAATTTATCAAAGTAGTCCTCCTCCAGGGGTTTTAGAGCCCTAGCAAGAAAATACAAAGAAAAAATAGGGACTAGCTTTCTTCAGTGAGATAAATAGTAAATTGCTTTCTGAACACCCTTGGGTGACTTTATTGAGAGTCCTATCTGACTTCAGAACACAGTAGTGTGTTTATGGAAAGGTTCATTTTTTAATCTTAACTGTGTGGAGAGGGGTGCTAAAATATTCTTGTTAGTGACCATGAAAAGACTATCTTTAAGTTCTCTGTTTTCAACAGCATCAGCTTTGGGTGCTGCTGTTGATCAGGTCTCTCCTGTCTTTCTCACAGAGACACACACACATCACATGTAAGGTTGTGTAAGTGGTGTACAGTCATATAAGTCAGGGAAGAAACACAGTCTAGCAGATTGGCCACTGGGTCCATATCTCATAGAACAAGGTTGAGCTATGTTGCATGTAGGTACCATTACTTTCTTCCCAATTGCTTTGAACTCAGCTGACATATTTCATGTCGATAGTTTCTACCTCCAGATATATTTTCTTATTTAGAGAAGTTCAGATATTGCTGAAAATAATAATATAACAATTGTGAAAACTCAGTGTTTTTCCCCAGTTTAAATTCTGGCAAACTTATTTTAGAGCAGCAGCTTTAATATTCATACTGCTGGAAATTATGAAATTTGGTGGGGCCTCATCTGTTTGCCAGTCTAGTACATCTAAGTTTTACTATGTTAAACATTTTTTTGGAGGAAAAAAAAAAAAACAACAAACTAATTTGCATATGCTCCTATGGGTTTTACACAGAAGTTCCCATTTCTTAGAGAAGTTTTACATTCTCTAAGTAAGCCTAAAACAGAGATTGAATAAGACTTGGGCAGCTGTCAGGTCTGGATCCAAATACCTGAACTGGTGCCATGAAAGTTTTCTTCCTGTGCTGTTAGTATTCACTCTGTTACTGCTCAGACCATGGCAGAGATTAAACAAAAAGCCCTGAGAATATTAATAGATAGACCTACCTTAAAAGCAGAGCTCAAGTATGGTAAAATAAACAGAAGAGGGAGGGATATGAAATGAAATTTTCATTCAGTGAGTGATCACTATACAGAGTAGGAACTGAATGTGGGAGGGAGAAATAGTCTGTAATCATGTAATTGATAATTGTGTTCTCCTGCCTACACAACAAGTTAAGGAGCATGCTCCTGAGTGTTTCACGTTATAGCCTAGGCAAAGGAGTTGTCTTTCAGTGTGGGCTGCAATGAGTTACATGACATGCACATCCCCCAGATATGTGTACCATACATCCTCTTGAGGATGGAGTGGGAAGGGGAATCAGTTTACACAAACATCTCTCCTAGGATGGTCAAAATAGTAAAAGAAGACAGATTTTTGTGCAAAAGAAAGTCATCTACAAATCTGATCCCTAGCTCTTCATTATAAACAGGGAGACAGAGCTAGAAATGAAATATAACTCCATTGTTGAGTAAAGTTGGAATCGTTGCCCAATGGGGCTGTTTGAGGGCCAGGTACCACCAGAAATGGCAAATGGCAAGTGACACAACCAGCATCTTCTGCATTTAAAACTCTGTGTAACTGAGCGAGCTTTTCTCAGCAGTGGAAAGAGAGATACATGCCCTAGTCTTGTTTGTACCCACAACGCCACACCCATGTCCCTAACTTTTTATAGAAAGGCTTTTGATTCTCTGGGTATATTTGGTTGTTGTTGTTGTGTTGTTGTTTGCTTGCTTTTCTTGTTGTTATTGTTGTTTTTCATCTGTGGGGATTTATTCCACCAGTTGGTCTAATCAGCTCCCAAAAGTGAGTGATCGTGGGAAGCTGTGCACTGAAAATAACTCATGAGAACCAGAAAGGAAAATGCTTGAGACATCCAGGCTACTAATAAAAGCACGTGTTGCAGAGCCCTGTTTAAGCTTGCCTTCATCAAGGACACAAATAGCTCTCTGTTCACCTAGGCCACATTTCTTCCAAGTTAAGGGGAGGGATGCCTCAGGCTTTTGGTTCCTGGGGTGACTGGCAGCACTGCAGGCAGAAAACCTTCACAGCTGAAGGTCAGTTTGACTTTTAAGCCATCACCAGGCTTCCTACTTCTTAATAAAGTACTTACAGTATTGATTTCCAGTCTTTGCACTATGGAAACAATAAATGAGCTAGTTGTAAAGTTTTCTGTTGCATAGCTAACTTTGCATGTGTGGTGTGGCATTCCCGAAGCTTTTATTTTAATTTCTGCAGCCTGAAAAATGCATGCATGAGGTACACCTTCAGTGGAGAAGCACATTCACAGCCGTGCATTCTCCACCATGGTTTTAAAGATCAGAATGAACCGATTGCTGCAATTACATAAATACAGAAGGAGCTCCATTTACTGCCATCCACATCTTCCAGACAGAACACAGACCCCACCCTCCGCTTCCCCTGGTATTGTTCTAATGCCAAATCAGCAAACGTTCATGGAAACAGAATAGACCTCAGCTATGAGCCAGCAATGTCATCTTGTGTTTCTTTATTTGTTTTTCAAGTGTGAAATATTGGAGTAGTACGGCATTTAAATTGCGTTGGTGAAGATAAGCGGACCGGACAGCTGTAGCTGGGCATATGCTGAGTGTGGGTTTGAGTTTTTAGTTTCTCTTCTTCAAACCCAGATCTATAATAAGATGTTTCCTGGCCTGTGTGTGAGTGTTTTAATAGCTTTGTTTTTTCTTGCTGGACACTTCTGAATGTGGCTGTGCTAGCCAAGCCCTACACAGTAGCTACAGTGGATATTGTTTTACAGCTTTGAGCTGGGAGTACAGTAGGTGCCATAAACCTTCCTAGATGTCTGCTCTGTCAACAGACAAGTACATCAGCAACCCTTTTTTGCAAACTGAAGCAGTGTCAGAGGCAGAAGAAGGAAAGAGCTTTTCTTTGCAGGAGAAAAGCATACTTCTCCACAGCTGGGAGATGTCCACCACAATAAAATCTGTGCTTTTATTTTATCCACCTCTGTAGTTCTAAGAAGCAGAGGGATTGCTCCTTGATCACCTCCCTCCTGAGAACCAATCCCAGTTCCAGCCCTATCTGCCTCCCAGCTTTTCTCTGGGTGCTAGCAGATCCCATGGCTATGCAATAAATAGGAGCTGCCAGGATTGAAGGGTAGGAAGAGCTGGTAGGATGCCTCCCACAATTTCATGCATTTGTACTAGCAGATAGATCCCAGGCCTTGCCTGAAACCACTCTTCAGATGAGGTTTGTTGAGCCTGTACTGCTCCCTTCACCTCATAAACTGAGCTGATTCAGACAGATATTGGCTATTGTTGTCCTATGTAACAAAGGCAGCATGTCCAGAAAGTCATGCTGGGCATCAGCTGCTTTCTGTTGGCCAGGTTTCCACCTCATTGCAAGGGCTAGGCCATGACCTGTGGATAAAGCAAGGCCTCAGAGTCTGAGTGAGTCATGTGTGGTGACCACTCCTTGCACTGGGCTTTAAAGTAGCTGCCAGCAGAAGCATCTTACTAAATGACCTACCATAGATATGTATTTGCTTAAAATCACCACTGCAGGTGTCATTTGGGTGATGAATCTCACCTTTCACTTAAACAAAACAAACAACCATGTACCCAGCCTCAGTAGCTTTGACCTTAAGTGGCTCGGAAGCTTGAAGGTGTATCCAAGACATGCTGTTATTTTAACTTACAAAATTTATTTTAAAATGAGACTCATGTTTGGGAGAGGCCTGAATTACAGCCATCTCCAGGCTGGAGCCAGTTCCCATGTCCCAGGTAATTAATTTCTAAGCCTCATATATAAGACCTAAACTTGACATGAGTCAATGTCATAATGAGGCTTTTGTAAAAGGCAAACATCATACCAGGGATGTAGTCAACAATAAAAAAGCAAACCAGCCAGACCTACTGAGACTAAAAGAAGAGAAAGGTGAGGGAAGCATGTGCCCCCAGGATACATCAAGCCATCAGAGAGAGGGAGAGGATGGCCTCTCCTTGCTGTATACATTGAGCAGCACTGGCTGTGTTTTGGCTGTGGCCTCTGTATGCCCTGAACTGTGCCCCAGAGTCCGGTCCCTCACCTAGCCAGGCTGGGGAGGTGGCTGTGGCACCTATAGCACTGTCCAGATGAAGGGCTGGGGCTGCCTCCAGCCTGCTGTTGGTACACAGCTGAGTCCCATTCCCAGTCTGCATCTGGGGTGCTCCTGGGGACCCCAGAGATGAAAGGGGCCTGTAAACCTTGTGTTTTGGAGATGGACAGATAGAGGTCTTTGAAACAAAATCCAACGTGCTGCACTTGGGAATGTTCAGGACACATACCTGTTGTTGTACTAAGATGCTTAGCTCCCACCTCCATGGGATCAAGTATGGGGACATCCCTGACTGAAGAGGGATAATGGAGCAGTGTTGGAGCATTAGCACCCACCCTGAGAAAGACTTCGGCAAGAAAACTATTTACTTCTTTTCAATGTCTATTCCTCATCTCAGGAACAGGAACATCACCATCATTCTGTATTGTGCATGTTAACAAATCTGAAGTAATCAGATGTTAAAAGTTTAGGGCTAGGCCAGTTCCTCTGGTAGCTCTGAGTTGATAGCTCTGAGTGGAAAGAGTCAGAAATGGATTTAGGAAAAACTGAACATGAACATGGGCTCTCCCATGGGTTGAGAGGTAATTCAGTTTTGGGAGGGTGCTTTTCTCACTTCAGAAATTCTTCCTGTTCAAATGAAGATACAGCTGACTGCTTCCCTCCTATGTCAGCTTGTGCTTTCCCTTTTTCTTGGTTCCAGCTCTCAGGTGTGCATGGACAGCTCACACTGGCCCCCAATCAAGCCAACAGAATGAGACCATTGCACCTGTGAAAGTCTGCACACAAAACAGCTTATATAAAAATAATTAGCTTTTTGATTACTCCTGTTGCCACTGTGGAATCATCTTCTTTCAATGTGTTAATTACCATCTTCCCCCAGGGGACGTTTTAATTTTCCAGGAGGATGCAAAGCTTTGATTGCATGCCATGGAAGTGGAATGCAGCATGTAAACACGAAGAAACTGTTCCAGTGTCGACATCGGGTGAGACCAGAACTAGCTGGGGAAGTTACAGCAGGCACAAGGCAGAGCATTCTGTATAACATCTCAGCCTCCTGTTCCTTATGGGTGGTGGACATGGTCCTGAACCCTTCTCTGCTGGTCACAGGTTTGGTCAGCAGCTAGAGAGGAGAGCAAAAGGCTACACAGAGCTTTCATCAACAGCTGGAGTTAGGCATTGAAATGTTCATGGACCTATCCTGGCTTTCCCAGACTTGTGTCTTTTTTTGACTGCCTGCACTGAAAGAGATTTTTCTCCTGTCCTCGGAAGGAGGGGGGTTGATAGCAATACCATCCTCTGAAGCTGTGATGACAGAAGGGGTCACAAAGCACTGAAGTGCAAGGAGCAGTCTGTGCCAGGCAGCAATATGCTTTGGACATAGAGACGTTCTGTAAAATGGAGTGGTTGCCCAAGAAGGTATAATTAACTTGGCAGTCACATAGGAAGGAACATGTTTGTATGGATTATTTCCAATTTCTAGCAACACCTGATCACTTGCCTTAACCAGGTTTCTCAAACAGAGACTAATCAGCAGTTCCTTGGAAGCCCAATTCTCTCCAGGTCATGGCTTTACCTTTCTATCCATATTCCTTCTGCAGGAAGACACGTTAATTACTACCAGGAAAAGCTGGTGGGAGCAGGAAATCATTTTATTGCAGAGCATCGGTGACCTTTCATAATGTTTAATGAAGTCTCCTGTATCCTGGGAGGCAGGTAAGGACTGTGAGGATGCTGCAGGTGCACCTACCAACACCCACAGCCCAGCCCCTCATCCCTGCTGTGGAGCACCAGTCATGCTCAAGTTTTACAGCAAAGAAACCCCTTCTGGAAACTTGATTTCCTCTCTCGTATGAAGTGATGGGGTGCAGTGACTTAGCTGGGGTGTGCTTCCCCATCCCTCACATCCTTCTGAGAGGAAGGGATGACCCTTCTCATTTTGTGACAAATCCCTGGAGGTGCTTCTTTGTTTCACTTCTGTACTCTTATCTATGTATTAATCCTCTTCAGATAGCTGTAGGTTGGTGGCTTCTATATCACTGCAGTCTATAAGATTTTTTTGTTTGTTTTTTAAATAATTTGGACTGAACTGGGTCCTGTGCAGTCTATCATAAACGATTCACAGAGCACAAGCTTACAAGGCACTGTCAATCTGACCCTCTCCACATCTGAGGCCATGCAACCTCATCTCACCAACCCTGCACTTAGTCTGCAGGCTTGTATTTTTAGCTAAAACTTTTCCTCCAGGCAGCTCTCCAAGCTCACTTTGACCATCTCAACAGATGGAGACTCTGCTTTTTGTTTCCTTTGGCATTTGTCTTTAACTCCTAAGATTATTCTGCTTGTGTTATTTCTGACTCAGTTTGGCCAGCTTCAGTCTGAAACAAAAAGTTCTGCCTTTTTCTGACGGAGCCTTTTGGTGTCTAGAGTTATGCACTCGAACACCGTAATCAAATCCACCTTCCCAGTAATACATTGCTCTCAGGATGCTTCCCTACATATAATATATATAATATATATATATATATATATATATTCCCTACAAGGCATATTCTCCAGCTCTGAAGCAACTTCTGTGGCCTGATTCTGCCCTCTTCTCATTTTTACAGTGTGACCATGGGCACCAACATGTTGTGTTTTAGCACCAGGTTAGAAACTCATATGAATGTGTGTGTAGGAATCTTGTTAACACTGTATGCTACAACATCTCTTGTGTTCATCTGCAATTACACTGGCTTTTTTTTTTTTTTTTTTTTCCTTTTAAAAATCTTTTCCTGCTTTCCTCACAGTGGTCAATGCTGAGCCAGGGTGGTGAAGGGCAAGCACCACCAGTCTGAGACAGCATGGCAGAGTCTACATATCTGTGCTTGCTGTCATTTCCCTTGGGACTTTTCAGAGAACAGAAATCCCTATTCCCCAACTTGCCTGGTTTATTTTCATGCATCATTTAACACGCCATATAACATTTTATAGACCCATTTCTGTAACTCAATGTTGAGCTATTATTTAATGCAATGATCCCCAACAGAGACCTTAGGACAGCTAATTGCATATAAAAACATGAGGGTAGTGAAGTGAGAGGAATCCACAAATGCTTTAAGTACCAAATTTTACCAATAATAATAATAATAATAACAATAATAATATTTTTTAGGCTTGATTCTGCTTGCAGTTCTACAGATACACATCAGCAGTAATGCTGATGAAATCTGTGGTGCGGTGCCAGTGCAAAACAGTATTATAATTAGGGCCCATATAATTAGTGTTTGCTTTAGGGAGAAGGGGAATGGCATGGAGCAAATCTTGCCTTCAAGCACACGGAGGACAAAGCAACTTAAGGTGAACCTGAGTGCTATTGGTAGTATGAATCACAAGAAGACAGAGGAGTTCAGCTTCTTGTCCCATGTAGACTTTCTGGCATGTCAGTCACCATCACATGAGGACAGCTTCACATGATGGCTGATGAGTATGTTTCCTGCCACTACTGAAGCCGCAGGAAAAATCTGATTGATCCAGGATTCCATGTCAGAGCTTAATTCTCTTCACATTTACTCATGTCTAGTGCTTAATAAAAGGTAGGTTCCAGTCAATTGGAAAACTTGCTTAGGAGCTTTATGCACTTTCTTAAGTGTTTAAAGTGCTTAAGCCCTTCCCTTCCCTTCCCTTCCCTTCCCTTCCCTTCCCTTCCCTTCCCTTCCCTTCCCTTCCCTTCCCTTCCCTTCCCTTCCCTTCCCTTCCCTTCCCTTCCCTTCCCTTCCCTTCCCTTCCCTTCCCTTCCCTTCCCTTCCCATTTATATAGGCTTCCTAATAACAACATGTTTGGGTGATGTCTGGCTTTCTGGTCTGAGGAAATAATGGGAGGGAAGCATAAAGGTTTTGGAGCAGGTACAATGCTCTCAGATGCCTGGTTTGTGCAAAGTTGCAGAAAGTACTTCTCCTTGCGTTGCAGGGCCTGACAAACCAGCACGACAATATAAGCTTACAGCAAGCTGTCCAACAATAGAAAATGCTGAGCTCCCTAAGTAATTAAAGGTTATGTAAGACGGTCGCATGGTTTGCAGGGATTATTAATTCAGTCAAATTTGCATTATAAAAAGGGAATTAGAATTCATCTGGCTTGCCATTCATCACTCTCCCTGTCTGGCACTGCAGCAGCGGGTGCAGCAGTGGCTGCTAGCACGAGGAGAGGCTGCTGGGTCCCAGGACTCCCTTGGGAGCCTGTGATAACATGGCTGTGTGATGAGCACCTTTCCTTTAGCCCCCAAAGAGCAGTGAGGTGGCACAGATCAAACTCCGCAGCCCTAAATGCTGAGCTGCTGAGATGTAGAGAGTGTGGCTGCAATTATTTCCTCGATTCTCCTGTCTTCACCATGAGGGAGCTTTTCAGGCAGCAGCAAAGCCAGTGCTTCTGAGGGAGCTGGAGATAAGAGTACGTTAGAGGATGAGCTGTGCCTTCTGTTTTCTCCATGGAAACTTGGTTGTCACTCAGCTGTTATAGCCAGTAAATCCAATTATGGCTGCAGACAGAAGTGTGGGAATAAAAAATAAAAATAGGTCAGGCTAGCATAAATGAAAATACAGCCAGATCCTTCAGAATTGTTGGAGTTATTTCTTTGTTCTTTGCTGTCCCAAGTGCAGATCATTTTTTGTGTTGTGGGTGCACATTCTGCCTCTCTTGATCTGTGATATATTAAATGAGGGTAGCACTTAGCCATGATTAAGGTGCTCTTCACCAAACTGTTTCAGACCATAGTGCTGCTCAGAGTGCTGTCTGGAGCCAGGCACCCATGCAGTGGTCCTGCCTGCTGCTGCAGTGGCTCCTGGCCAGCTAAGAGCTGAATGAACCTGTCTGGAAATTGTGGAGGAAGCATCTGGAACCACTCATAACCTGATGTAGAAAACCCCAGTAGTACCAGGTCACAGGTGGATGTCTTCAACAACCTGCCCTGAACAGCCACCTGTGGCTTTCTTCCAGGGTTTTATAACTCTACAGGTAAGGTCCTCTCTATTGGGCTGGGAATTAAGATTTTTTTTTGCAACTAAAAAGCCAACAGCCCTTTTCAACAAAACAAAAACAACCAAACAAAAATCCAAAACACACAAATTCGAACACATGATGAAAAGCCATTATGTATGGAGCAGAGGGCAGAACAGAAAATAACACTGAGTCGCTGATGTAATGGCCCCACCAGGCTTCAGACTGCACCTGCCAGTGCATGCTGCCCTGACCAGTCATCAGCCTGGGGCTGCCTCCCTCGGGAATGAATGTGATTAAGCCATTAAAACCCATTGTTAATACCCTTGCACCTCAAATGGCCACTTTTTTCTGTGTCTGCCTGCCACCGTCTCACCAGGGCAGCTGGGTTTTGAGGCACATGGAGTGTGAGGTGATAGAGGATGCTGCGATGGGGAGGGGTTGCCCGGCTGAGCCTGGTGCATCTATCACACTCCTCTGATGCTCAAGCTGTGAGGATGAGGTTTGGGCAGGAGTGTGAGTGCTTGCCTGCGTTAAATAAGCTTCTCCCTTAGCTTCTGGGAACAAGGCCTTAATTTCATGTGGGTTTCTGTTGGATGTCTAATGAACAGATGTCTAATGAACTTCTGATGAACTGGGGTTGGAAGCAGACAGGCAGTCCTATTGAATCAGCACTGCGTAAGGCTGGCCTCATTGATGAATAGTCAGACTGACTGCCTGAATCAGAGGCCTCTGCTTTTTCTCTCTTAATTGCATTTTCCAGAGTTCACAGGCCAGAGCAACTGGGGAAATTTGTGGTGGGTCAGAGTGGCTGCAGTTCAGAAAGAATTTCAGGCATCCTTCAAGTGACCTCCTCCTCCTCACGCACAACCACTGCTTTTAAAAGAAACACTGATACTGGGGGACTGATAGAGCTGCCTTGCAGAAATTTTGCTCTCAAACCCCCAATTTATAAATCTGCAGGCAGGGAGCGGCACACACACGAGGTGGTGAGAACAACACAGAAGAGCAGGGAGCCTGCTCAGGGTTAGGAGCCAAACCCTGGTGGCCCTGGTCTCTTGTTGGAGCACATGGCCCAGAGCCTACAGCAGTGATGAGACATTTTACAGCTGGTGCGGCAGCAGCTTCAGAGTTACCCATGCTCCTGTGCCATCAGCAGGGTTTGTAGTTAAGCTGGAGCCTTGTCAAGTCTTGCACAGCTTTGGGAGCAGATGGAACTTGCTCCCTTCACAGACTGACTGAAGGCAAGGGAAAAAAAAAAAGTCAAAACATAAAGCAGTTCTTTTTTGCTGACTAAGCTGGCCAGTGTAGCTGTCCTAGTAAACCTTAAGTAAACCAAGTAAAGCTGCATGGAAGGAATACATCTCAGCAGAGGGTTTGCCTGAATAAAGGCTGTAATACTTAGCTGAGAGTGCCCCAAATCCAAGCAGAACATCTCCTATCCTGAAAGGCACAGGGTGTCCCAGGTTGTCCCAAAATGAGCACGTGGGTGTGCTAACACCAGGTAAAAAAATGGAGCCTTCGGAAGGGTGGGAAGCACTTTATGACTGTACTGGGAGGCAAATTCCTGGGTCTGTAACAGCCCTGTGGTGATCTCTCCATGAAGTATTTTTGATTTCCTGATGACAAGTCTCACAGGCAAAATGAGGTACTTCTAACTCTGCCTGAACAGAGGGTCTGAGAGTGTGTGTAACAGGGAGAGGAAGCCCTTGTGAAAAGCTCAGATCTCAGCATTTCTTCAGGGATTTGAAAAATGCACTTGGTTTCCAAGGCCCTTCCAACATCAAAAGGAGAGTGTACCTAAGCAGGATCCATCCTTCCTTCCTCCCTCCCTCTCTCCTGGTATGAGTATAGGAGGAATAAAACATGTTTTTATGGTTGGTTTTTTTTTTCTGCTCTTATCCACACTTCTATCCTCAGAAGTAGTAATTATTGAGTATGAGTTACTGGGAAATGACTGCACAAGACCATCTGGTAGAATCATTTCTCCTGCATGAAAAGGAATTTATTACAAGGCAGCACTGTGGGAAAACTTCCATAGGCAAACATGGTAGATGATCTGGGATGATCTGGAGTATTTTTATGGGCTAGTAGAATGAAACCGATCCACAAGTATTATCATCATTAGGAGCATGAGCTGAAAAGGGAATAATTCCTATGAAACATGGGATATGTTTGTATTTGGCATGAATAAGTGCTATGAGGAATGAGGGAATGCCAGTCAGTCTCACCTCTGTCTCTGGAAAGGTATTGGAGCAGCTTGTTCTGGATGCCATCTCCAAGCAATTGGAAGAGAAGAAGGTTATGAGGAGTAGTCAGCATGGATTCACCAAGGGGAAGTCATGCTCGACCAACCTTGTTGCCTTCTGTGATGGCATCACCAGCTGGGTAGATGGGGGGAGAGCGGTGGATGTCATCTACCTTGACTTTAGCAAGGCTTTCAATACTGTCTCCCATGACATCCTACTAGCAAAGCTGAGAAAGTGTGGGATAGATGAGTGGACGGCAATGTGGGTTGAGAACTGGCTGACTGGCCGAGCTCAGAGGGTGGTGATCGGAGGATCAGAGTCTGGCTGGAGGCCTGTGACTAGTGGTGTTCCCCAGGGGTTGGTGCTGGGCCTGGTCTTGTTCAACATCTTCATCGACGACCTTGATGAGGGAAGTGTCTGCCCTCAGCAAGTATGCCGATGACACAAAGCTGGGAGGAGTGGCTGACACGCCAGAAGGCTGTGCTGCCATTCAGCGAGACCTGGACCAGCTGGAGAGATGGGCAGGAAGAAACCAAATGAGATTTAATAAGAGCAAGTGTAGAGTCCTGCACCTGGGAAGGAACAACCTGAAGTATCAGAGCTCTGAGGACAAGGACCTGGGGGTCCTGGTGGACAACAGGTTGACCATGAGCCAGCACTGTGCCCTTGTGGCCAAGAGGGCTAATGGGATCCTGGCGTGCATTAAAAAGAGCGTGGCCAGCAGGTCAAGGGAGGTGTTCCTCCCCCTCTACTTTGCCCTGGTCAGGCCTCACCTGGAGTACTGTGTCCAGTTCTGGGATCCCCGGTACAAGAAAGACAGGGATCTCCTGGAAAGAGTCCAGCGGAGGGCCACAAAGATGATACGGGGCCTGGAGCATCTTCCCTATGAAGAAAGGCTGAGAGACCTGGGTCTGTTCAGCCTGGAGAAGAGAAGACTGAGAGGGGATCTCATCAATGTTTATAAACACCTGAGGGGTGGGGGACAGAAGGATGTAGCCAACCTCTTCTCAGTGGTTTGTGGGGATAGGACAAGAGGCAATGGCTGCAAGTTAGAGAACAGGAAGTTCCACACTGACATGCGAAAGAACTTCTTCATGGTGAGGGTGACGGAGCATTGGAACAGGCTGCCTAGGGAGGTTGTGGAGTCTCCTTCTCTGGAGATATTCAAAGCCTGTCTAGACGCCTACCTGAGCAGCCTGCTCTGAGGAACCTGCTTTGGCAGGGGGGTTGGACCCGATGATGTTTTGAGGTCCATTCCAACCCCTACAGTTCTGTGATTGTGTGAACATCAGGGCAAGATGAGTACCCAGGTCCTGCCTCTGTGCATGGAAAAGATAAAACACCTTCATTAGAGAGCTGGGGAGGAGGTACTGAGGAGTGTAAGGCAGACTTCTGAAAATGACATTTTGGAGAGTCCCCAGGGTTAATGAGAAAGCAATGTTAGGAGTCTGGATGGTTGTTGATAGGGTTATGATTAAGGACAAGCAGGCATAATCTCCCATGATCTTCTACGTGCCAAAACAAACCTCTTTACCTCTGCACCTACACTACCTCATCTGTGAACAAGAGAAAAGGAAACACTGCTGAAAGGGAGCCTTGGGGGCTAAATCTGCAGTTTACAGGGAATTACTGCTTCAGAGGAGACTTGGGGGAAGAGATGGGGGGGGGGGGGGGGGGGGGTGGAATCTGTGGTCTAGTGATTCCCCAAACCACTTTTCTTAAGGAGAAATGATTCCCATACTATTTAATTACTCAGAGTCAGCAGAACTCGTGTTTGTAACTAAGGGCTTTTGAAATCCACTCGTAATTTCCTCCAAAGGCAGTCATTAACAGAAGATGACAAGATCATGGAGGAGAAGGATAAGGTTTGCTAGAGGGCTCGTGGCAGTACGGAAGTTGTCCAGCAGTGCCTGCAAGGCCTGAGCCCGAAGGGACAGACAGGCCAAAAACGTGTTTGTTTCCTCTCTCTATGCCTTTGATTGCAGGCCTGTATATCATATCTCTGCTGTTACTGCCCCAACAATCCCCCGAGGTGCTGCGTGGCTCTGCTCAGGCTGGGGCACACCGCCACACACTATATTTAGGCTGCAGAATTGCATTGTTAACTTGCTGCTCCTAATGAGCAGGCAAATTACTCGTTGCACAGAGCGTGGGCTGTGGCTGCTTTTGACTGTCTCTGTGTCATGTGCTCAAGGGGAGGGGAAAGAAAAAAAACACCTAGGCAAAATCTGTCTGAGCTTTACATAGAAAAACGGCACCTTTCATTTTTAATAAAAAGACTTCCAGGACCGTCTTCTACTTAAGCCCTGCGTGCTTCTGCCTTGAACTGCTTTGCATGGTATCTCGTTCAAGCAAAATGCTCTGCGTGACAAAATGGAAAAACTGGTTACCAATGATTCACAGATAGATCCTAAAAATATATGGCTATTGTTCCTTTCCTTATGACCCAGCTGGGATGAGTTGTTTTACAGAGGAAGCAGGAAGATAAACAAACAATTCCAATATGCAATGGTGGAGGCTGCAGTCCAACATTTTTCAGCTGTCTGAAATTTGACTACCAGATCCTCCTTTGCAGTTGGGTCCCTTCTCCAAGCAGGAGGGATGGGAAGAGCAGCTGAGGACACCTCTGTCACATGCAAGGCTGGGCTGCTGCAGGTTGGGAGGTGTTGGGCTGTGGTGCTTCTCACCAGGTCACTGAATCAGCAATAGGTCGTCGGGGCTGGGAAAGTGATGCATTACAACCCTGGTTTGTGTGGAATGGCCTTGGCAGTGGGAAGCTTCTGTGGGTAGGAAATCTTGCTGCTGGTGGGATCACCAGACTGGCTGTGGCCATGTCACAGCACCTACAAGCCCATCAGTGCCACTTCTGGTGAGATGGTTTTGTGAAATCATCTCACCCATCCCAGCCTGCTCCTTCTGAAAAGACCACCATTAGCTTTAAGCAGCTACTGAAGAATGGTAAGGGAAGGACTGAGGACAGAGGCAGGACCTTTGTGTACCACCTCTGCCTGTGTCTGAAATGAGGATGTGGTGATTTTTTCCTTGCTGAGCAGTTGAAATCCACCAAAACCACTCTCTCACTCCCCCTCTTAGAAGAAGAGAGGAAGAAAAAGGAAAAAGGAAAACAAACAAACAAACAAACTTACAGGCTGAGATAAGGATAATTTAGGTAGGTGTTCTGCCTGGGCATTGCTGAGCACCAGGACACATTATCTAGCATGCCCCTGAGAAGCACTTACGGCTCACATTTTCTGTGTTAATGATAATATTCCTGCCTGGCACAAGCTGATCCAGACCCTCTCTTCTCACCCCCCAGCATAGCTGTGAGCCTGTGTAGCACTTCCTCCTTTTAACCCTTCTTTTGAGTGAAGGGAGGAAGCACAGCATTCATTAAGTTAAAAAATAAACAAGGTGTATTGCAGGCGACATGAACTCGCAGGCTTCAGGATATACAGATCATTGCTTGGGATCGGGAGAAAGCTCCTTCTATTAGCTGGTTGATCTACAAAAGCTCATTTCAGGTGTGATGGTGGGTTTGAAGTTTGTTTGCTTGCTTGCTTGTTTGTTTACTGATACCATCTTCAACTTACTGACCCTGCTCAGAGAGGAGTCTGGTCCCTCAATGTAGTTGCACACGCCTGTTTTTCCACACATTTCCTAAATCACAGTGAGAGATTTAGCACAGAGCTTCGCATGGCCTTGATTTGCCCCCTGACACTGCATAAAATATGAAAAGTTACAGTGTAAGGCAGCACAGCTTCTCAGTAATCAGATCTTCAGCTGGTGTAAATCAGCACAGCTCCTTTGCTTTCAGCAGAGTTACACTTTCCAAGCCAGAAGGGGTGTGCCCCTTCACATGCAGAAAGTAGCTCTGAAACCTCTCTCTTAGTGTCAGGCATTGTGCAAGGACCCAGACGGCAATATTTAATTTTGTAGGCACTGTGCCCAGCTGCTGCTTTGCTTTCCTTGTGAGTTGGCTGTTCTCAGCAGACAGGGACAGGACAAGCAGGAGCAGCACATCTGTCTTAGGGCATGCAAGTGTCACTTTGCTCTAATTGAGGCTGTGCAACGGCAGGGAGGCACTGGGAGGAATTAAGCTGCCTGGTCTTCGTGCTTTTCCATTGACAGTCATTTGCCAGTTGGGACGACAAAGCTAGTGATTATTTTGTGGTGGTGGAGAGAAGTCTGTGCAGTAACCTTGGACCCAAACAAACCTGCAGCTCTGGGTACATCTGGGATCTGAGCCTTGAGTTGGAGTTTTCTCAGTGTTTCCTTATGGGTTCCTGTGTACTTCCCAGGTGTTGTAAATGCAGCTCTTGAGCTTCATTTATACTGGTACGCTTAGGATGCCGTCTGCCAAGGAGTTGCCAGTGTAGCGCATGGTGTTTTGAAAGGAGCACAAGGAGTTTAGCAAATTTGTCCTTAATCCTTGATAAGCCTGAAGAGGGAGCACCGTGTGGGATGGTGCCCCTCTGGACCTTTTGCTCATAAATAGAGAAGGACTTATGGGTGATATGAAGGTTGGAGGTTGTCTTGGACACTTGGCTGAGGCCAACTGTATGAGGTTCAACAAGGCCAAGTGCCGGCTCCCACACCTGAGGCACAACAACCCCAAGCAGATCTACAGGCTGGGGGAAGAGTAGCTGGAAAGCTGCCCGGCAGAAAGGGCCCTGAGGGTATTGGTTAATAGCTGTCTGAACATGAGTTGGCAGTGTGCTCAGGTGGCCAAGAAGGTCAACAGCATCCTGGCTTGTATCAGGAACAGTGAGGTCAGCAGGAGCAGAGAGGTGATTGTACTCTGCTCTGGTGAGGCCACACCTCGAGTGCTGTGTTCAGCTTTGGGCCCCTCACTACAAGAAGGACATCGAGGCCTTGGAGCATGTCCAGAGAAGGGCTACAAAGCTGGTGAAGAGTCTAGAGAGCAAGCCTTGTGAGGATCGGCTGAGGGAGCTGGGGTTGTTTAGCCTGGAGAAAAGAAGGCTCAGGGGAGATCTTATTATACCAACTACCTTAAAGGAAGTTATAGTGAGGTAGGGATTGGGCTCTTCTCCCAAACACCAAGTGATAAGATGAGGGGAATTGCCCTCAAGTTGTGCCAGGGAAGGTTTAAGTTGGAGATTGGGAGAAATTTCTTCACTGAAAGGGTTGTGCAGCTTTGGAATAGGCTGCCCAGGGATGTAGTTCAGTCACCATCCCTGAAGGTCTTGAAACATGTAGGTGTAGAACTTAGTAGCATGGTTTAGTGGTGGACTTGTCAGAACTAGGTTAAAGGTTGGACTAGATGATCTTAGAGGTCTTTTCCAACATGAATGATTCTATGATTCTGTGTGGCCTGGTTTGAGATGGACCCAGCATTGGCCCATTTCTGGACCTTTTGAAATCTCAGCCTGGGTACTCAAAAACAGACAACCCAAATCTCAAGTTCTGCTAAAGTAATTTCACCTTTGCCCTGGGTTTACTTATGCATACAAGCTTTTACTGAGATGGCCACAATGGTCTAGTGTGGTCATCTGAGTAAGGGAAGTGGTGTAGGAAAATTGAAATGGAAAGGGGTACAGGCCCAGATGCTCGGGTAGAGAAGAGGAACTGCAGCATAGCCATGTGCTGCAGAAAACTGTCCTGGCCTACGCTTGCTGGTGCTTAGTGCTCCTTCAGGGAGCCAGCCCCTGTTACTCTGGACTCACAGTTTGGAAATTCTGACTTTTGAGGCTGTTGAGGTTGGTTCAGTCTAATGAAAAGATAGAAGCCATTCAGGAAAAAAAAAAAAAAATCGTTTAAGTGTTATGTGCAAAGTCAGGTTGTATGTCTTTGGGTACACTGATCTTTCTTTTATGCTGGCCCGCTTGTCAATAAGATTGAAGGAAAGTCCTCGTGTTATTTTGCTAGCCTCTTTTATGTGAAAGTTTAACAAATAAGCTACAGAGAGGCAACTGCTTCTTAAAGGAGGAACATCCCCTTTCTTAAGGTGTGTTCTTGGTCAGGTATCCCACTTTGCTATGTGGAATTTGGAAGGGGCATAGTAATAAAAATAATTAAATCAAATGAAGTCATGAATTATAGTCACCAACCAAGTATAGTCACCAGCCTTGTGCATGGGTCGAGGCAATTCCCAATCTGAATACAGGCTAGGCGATGAGTGGATTGAGAGCAGCCCTGAAGAGAAGGATCTGGAGGTGTTGGTGGATGAAAAACTGAACATGAGCCACCAATGTGCACCTGCAGCGCAGAAAGCCAACCGTATACTGGGCTGCATCAAAAGAAGCATCTGATGCTGATGCCTAGTGTTGACTTCCAGCTGTACAGCCAGTGATGGGGCCAGTATGGACCTCACCCATGCCATGGAGTTGTGACCAGTGCCGCTCTAAAAAAGCCAGTCTTTGCAAAGCCTTGCTGTTGATTCCGTCCACTGCTCTAAAAATATAAGCTTATTATTAGGGTGAAAATATCCACTGTCCACTTTGCAGGGGCAGGATCTATTTCCAGTTGGATTTCAAGATATGGAGAGAGCCTGCCCACCTGGTGCTTGTGGGCAGCTATTAAGGACAACCATCAGTCTTCAGCTAGGGTGGCTGTGAGACATGAAAGTGAGTAGGAGGTGGGAATGTGAGTGGTAAGTGATTTATCAAATGGACTTTGTTAATCTAAATGTGTCAAATAAGTTTCCAGTGGAAAGAAGAAAAGGGAAAGGATGGGATCTTTTGTTTTTCAGTTTGGAAAAGATGGAGAGAGAGTCTCATTTTTATTTTTAATTTTATGTAAGCAACATTGTTTATCAAAACTTCAGATACCTTGCATTTACTTGTTCACCCAATCCCAGCTTGAAGACAGCTAGCAGTAAAGAAAGGCAAATTAGGACCACAGTCAGAACAGGATGAAGAGAGTCCAGTTTCTTCAAGAAACTCCCATTCCAGGGATCATTAGGTGCTTTCTAAGAGAATACCACTGCTGCCCATCTGTCTTTTGCTTTCTCTGTCTATGTGGTCTTCTTCATGCAGCTGTGCTTGCACTGCTTGTGTCCTGAGCTGGGGGCCGGGAGACAGTCCAGACTGAAAGCCACGTCACTGTGGTTGGCTTGGTTCCCCTCCATCTGGCTTGGTGTAGCACAAGAGCACACACATCTGTCAGCAAGAACTGCAGTTAAAGCCTTACTGTCTTTTGGTGGCACAGAGGTATGGTATGGGACCTATTGGTGCTAGTAGGAAAGCATGTTCAACTCTGGGAGAAGCTCTGACCAAAGTACGTTAAGATGTTGCTGCCCACCCTGCTGGAGATGAAGCATCTGAGCTTCATTGACATCAGGTGGAGCAGATTAGTCCATACACTGATACTAGCTTAAAGCAGGAGGAGGTTTGTCTGCATGAAAAGTACAGACTGAGGGGACGGTACCAGGTCTTTGTACACATACATTTTTGCAGCAGCATTTTTTTAAGCTGCTTGCTTAAGAAATTATTGCATCTGGTCACCCATTGCTGAAATCCCCTAAAGATTTTGGTTCCTTTAGATCTTCTTATAGATCTGCAGTGTCATTATCTGCAAAGGATCCCAAGCAGTTTGAACCATATTCACATAAATAGTCAAATTCTTTTATGACTGGGATTGGGCTAGCCTTTTTCATCTCAGCGTGGTGATGTAGACAGCACTTTGGCAGCTCTAGACCCAGGACCTCAAGAAAAAGCCCTCATTGCTCTGTGCAGGCAGCAGACGTGTGGCAGGGATGCAGGGTTATGAGCACATTCAGATAGCCATGTCACAGCTGGCAGTGTGCTAACACATTTTGTGGCCTATATGCTTACTGGGACACTTTTCTTTCAGTCAAAAAACATTGCTTTTGAGGAGAACTGAAATATAAAGTAATGTTCAAGTGAGTGGACTTTAAGGTAAAGCTAAGACCTGTGACTTTATGTGAGGTTTTCATCCTGTTCTTTCTCATTCATGAGACTATGAACCTAGAGAGAACTCTGACTGCAGGTGAAGTGTTCATCCTGTACCCACACTGCTGGCTGCTGCATCTCATCATGATATGTGTGTGGTTGACCACATAGCTCCTAGGTACAACTGCCCGTACAATCTATAATGAAATTGTCCTTTCTTTAAGGTCCTTTCATCAAGAGCAGTCAATATCTTTCCTGAAGAAAACAGTGGGACATTTAAACAAAAGGATACACAGGGGGCAAATGGGGCTTCGGTGAACTACCTACCTTCATGAAACACTACCAGGAGTATGAGACTGTTAATGGGAAAGGAGTGCTGTTTTTCACACACACAGGGCCTGCTGTATAAAACCAAGCAAGAGGAAAGTTCCACATATGAATGCATTTCTACTCACTTTAAAATATCCTGTGTGAGAGTCTTTTTATTGAGTGCATGCGATATTGAAGAGAAACATAGAATTTTTATGGTGTGGCATGCCACAGAGTGATTTCCCATATTCAAAACCCGCTAAACTGAGATATGCACCTGGATATACTGCTCCCAAATTCATTTTTGCTTAGAATCTAGGGCTTTGGTTTGCCCATTTTAGAGCAGCTTTTAAGATGGCCCATCTTAGGAGAGGAGATCCCTTCTTAAACTTCAGGGGTATTCACACCTGTTATTGTGTTGCTTTTGGTCCAGTCCTTGTTTCAGATCTCTCTGAACAGGATAGGTTCACCATTTTTTTTGTCTCACATGAGAAGAAAAGCAGAAGTTTCTACACTGGGATGATTTTTTTCCTCCATCAGATTTAATTCTGCATAACACACATAACTGAAGTCAGACTTCTTCCCAGTGACAATTCAGATGTGCTGCCTCCCTCTCAGGAGCAGGTGGTCCACACTCCTCTTTCAGCACGTGGGGTGCCTCTGCATGGCCACTGCTGCTGCACAGGGACTGCAACAGCAGCTGTCCCTCCCTCTCTCCAACCCACTCCCACCTTTGCACGTCCATCTCCTCATCCTCCTGTGGTGTCCAGGAGGTGCGTGCAGGAGGGAGGCTGTGCGCCTTCTGTGATGGGCAGGAATGTGCACAGCTGACCTGTGCCAAAACGTGAGCTACCAGAGCCGAACAATTGCTTCAGAGTCACAAGGCTGCAAGAAAACAAGTGGTGCTGGTTCATTCCAGCCCAGTGCAACAATGTAGTATGAAACCAAGAAAGAGAATGAGCCACAGATTTGCAAAGGCTGGAGTCAATTTCTGTTGTACCCTTTGCAAATTCTTTCCCCATGCAGCAAAAAATAACCCAGCTCTTCCACTCCCCCTGATAAAATCCGATCATTTTTATAAGCAAATACCAAAAGCAAATCAAAATATTTTGGAGGTCCTGAAATGTTGATTCACTTCATGTTCCAGCCATAAAGGAAATAAAGGGCTAGAGATCAAAA
This sequence comes from Netta rufina, assembly GCF_964035555.1. Lineage (NCBI taxonomy): Eukaryota > Metazoa > Chordata > Aves > Anseriformes > Anatidae > Netta > Netta rufina. The sequence continues at coordinate 18,888,468 of NC_140125.1, forward strand.
CTGTTTTCATGGTCTTGTCTAAAATGGGAAAAGAAATCATGGCAACTCAAACATGTTTAGATAAACTTTGTTTCCAGTTTGGGGGTTTATGCCTAGTTACCACATTACTTTATGTGTGTTAATTTCTGCCAGCATTAGGGGCAAAGTTGCTGGTTGTCTGGTGCTGGTTGGGAACAAAGCTATTTGTCAGTGTAGACACAGTCATTTACGTTTTAAGCCAGAATTGTATCAATGGATTTCCAACAGGAGGAAAATTTGAATTGGATTAGTCTTCTGGGTTCAGTGGCCATGCTGGAAGAGTTCAGCAAGAGGAAAGGGAGGGGAAGTAACATATTCCTCCTGAAAAGGCAGTTCAGTGAAATATAGAGTGAAGTTCAGCAGTGGTAAATAGAGCTAAATCGATTGAGTTTAGTTCATATCCTGAGAGCCATAAACAAACACAGGTGAAATTTTACGAGCTTTTAAAAAGAACTTTATGATCTTAGAGGGAGAAGGGGTATAATTTGAAACTAGTAATGGAAAAATAATGTAATATGGATTGTGGCAAACCTAGAGAAACATGTTAACCTACACAAGGATCATAAAACATAAGCAAGGAGAAGAAGCCTAGAGATCTACTTTATTCTTCTCCAGGATGCTGATCCAACCCTCTTTCTAGCTGTAGTACCTATTGAATTTGCTCTCTGGAGAGACCATAAGTCTAAAGGATTCATGTGCCAGTGCTGTAAAGGAAAAAAATAAAAAGGAGGACACAAGTCTATTAGTAAGCTCTGCTAGTTCTCCATCACTGTTCTCTCTGGTTTTCCTCCTTAGGGCTGGAGCCTGCTTCTCTGCTCACTGGATAGGAAGCAATGTACAACTAAAGATGCATGGTCTTGTCTGTTTGGTGTAAGAAGGGTGGCCTGCAGCATCACCTGAGACATTTGGCTACAAAATATGTTGTCTCCAGAAGCTCTTATTTTATGCATAAATCGCAGCAGAGGAAGGATCTGAATTGTGGAGGCAGAAGTCATGCAAGCTCCCTCATGTAACTGGAATTTTAGCCAGATGCATTCAGATGTTCCCCTGACCACTGATTCCTCACTGGTTCCTGCTGAGCTTGCTGTGATTATTTCCTGCTCTGCACCATTTTTAAGCAGAGTTTATCAGGTACTTTGAGTCACAAATCAGACTGAGGAGTGTTTTGGGAAGATGAGATCAATCGTGGCTTAACTCAGTGACAGGCTGGTCACCTGTGCCATCAGCTCCTGTTCATCCAGAGCTCATGCAGAGAGAGGGCTCAGAACCACCCCTGATAATTGCCAACCTGACTGATCAGTTCTAAGAGGCAGCATTTTCACAAGTTTGAATAACCTTATATTATGGATGAGTGGGATGCTATGTCAGCAGGTTGATTCGATTTGATCAGGCCTTGCTTGCTCATGACAGCCCTTCCTTGGAGGAGTGCCATAAGGCAGGACATGCCCTAAGGAGTCACAAATCAAAGGAGATGTCTTTGTGACTAACCAACCCACTGTCATGCAAAACCAGATTACTAGGAGTGAATTTTCAGTGGACAGCAACTCTTAGACTAGTAATTAGGGCAAAAGCCTATTGTTGAGCTCTTCTCACAGGCTAGAATTTATCCTAGAACAACGGGACCTGCCCAGCACTGCATGTGAGACAGTCTTCTGAAGTAAAGGCTTTATTCCAAATAAAACATTTGCCCCACATCGCTTATCAGATCTGGCTTTGGTAGAAAACTCATCAACAGGCTCTTCTTATGAGGCTAATATCTAAGCTTTGCTAATATCTAAGCTTTGTTGTGTTTGGGTGTATATATTTAAAGCTGCTCTTGTTAATGCACCAAGTATGTGTAAGCAATTAACAGGAGATTGTGTTTGAATACAGCTTTCAAAAAAGTCTCCAGAGAAGTTAGTTCTCGTTACTCAATGAGCAGCCCTTTCAGCCGTGAATAGTGACCTTGGCAGAAGGTCCTGGAGACCATGGAACTAATTGAAAAAGTTTTAATAAAGGCTAGTGCATGGAAAAAAAAAAAAAATCTATATGACTAGTGCATTGTTCAGTGGTGACGGTATGTTTGGCAGATACCTATCCCATTACAAATTCAGATATTGAATTCATTGCAGAGCTGTGATTTTAGGGTAGATTTGATGACACACTAGAGAGTGACAGCTTTAAAAAAATTCTTTTGATATATTCTGAAAGATGTTTTGCTGTTTGACAGAAGTGTAGGATCGCTTAATGGAACTGTGCTGTACTTCGCCAGATGCTTTCTTGGAATAACATTTTTCCATGGCATCATAGTTACAGAAGTGCTTGTGAGCGCATTCACAATCTCATGTGACCTGAATTAGTTTTCTTAATGAAGAAAATAGCCTTGAGTGTTGATTCAGTTTGCTGTTGTTCCTTCGGTCATATTTTGCTGTTTATGAATATGCTGAAAGATGCTCCCCATCCAGAAAATATTTGGAAACTGGCCAGGAAGGGACATACCCCTTGTGCTTCTTCACAGTGCTTTACTCACTGGGGCTACTTTTTATTTGCTTCTCCTTAGTAAGTTTCAGTTAGTCATCCAGGAAGCAGAACTGTGAACCTTAGTGTGAAACCAAAAAACAAATCCTCGGATGACTGTTGCCCAGTGAATATAATCCAAATCCCAACATATCTGCAACTAATAAGACTGTTAGGGTAACACTTCAGTTATTTGAGTTCCAGCAATTAGCTTACGCTGATGCTGAGGTGTAACCTGCTCTAGGCAGATGCGTGTTTGAATCATTTAAGTGTACTTTTTGGAGTAACACTTCTTGCCATTCTTTCTTGATGTTGATGTTATTGGTTTCCTGCCATTCTCTCTAAAGAGCAGAAGGATTGCACAAAGATGAGGGAGGTTTCAGCTTGGACCCCACTTCCACATGCTAACTTCAGCCTCTTTGAGCTTCAGTGGAGCTGGGCAACCCATCTTCCCACATCTTTGATTTCATTGTGTCTGAAAAATGGGGCTGTGGAGAAGTGTTACAGTGATAGCAACTTGCTGTGCAGGCATGGCTAAGAGTCAGTAAGTTCTTTGAGTTCCTTGGATAACATTATGGCAGTCCAAAGGGCTAGCATACAGAAATATAGCATGCAGGATGGCTTTCTGTCATGCGATCACATCTTATACCAGCAGGTAACAGAACTGTAGAATCATAGAATGGTTTGGATTGAAAGGCACCTTAAATATAATTCTACCCCTCATGCCATAGACAGGGACACCTTCCACTAGACCAGATTGCTCAAAGCCCCATCCAGCTGGGTTTAAACACCTCCAGGGATGGTGCATCCACAGTTTCTCTGGGCAACCTAGTCCAGTGCCTCACCACCCTCTGATTGAAGAATTTCTTCCATATATCTTCCTGGAACATTTTCTTCTCCAGGCTGAACAACCCCAACTCCCTCAGCCTGTCTTCACAGGCTGCTCCAGCTCTCTGATCATCTTTTCGATAAATGATGTGAATGATGTGTGTTATCAGGTGCTAATTTGCTCAAAATTTACAGCATACTTGCTGATAATAAAGATTTAAAAGAGTAGCTGCCTCCATGCCCCAACTTCTCTTTCTCTGAGAGTATAATGAAGAGACCATAGTATCACCTACCTTTGTAAGGCAGTGATTAAGCAGTCTAACATCTATTCAGAAATCCTGGTCTACATAATTATAAAGCTGTGTCTTGTTTGGACCATGATCCACAGGAACTTTAAGCTACTGTATGTGCCTTGAGGTTTTAAACAAAGCTTATTGAAGGCTTTAGGGTTCTTTGTACTGATTTGGATGGGTTTTAGCAAGTTTAGGTGTTTAGGTAAATAGGCATGAGTAGAAAGGTATTTTAAAAGCTCATTTTGTCATCAACAGAAAAAACACTCTGCAGATGTTCAAAATGCACAATTCAACAATTCAAATGGTTTCTTTTTTTTTTTTTCTGTTTGAAAAGAGGAAAACACTTTTAAAAAAGAAAAAAAAAAGAAAAAAAGGAAAAAAAAAGAAAAAAATAAAAAAAAAAAAAAAAAGAAGAAGCTTTGTGGGTTCTATCAACCTCAAGCAAAGTTTTCCTCACTTTCCCATCCTCTGACTGAAAACTGCCTTTTTTTTTTTTTTTTTTTTTTTTATCCTTTTACAGCAAAATGATGTGTACAGTTATCACAGTGCAGGAAGATTTACTCCTAAGAGTATAAAAGCCTGAAAACATGGGTTAGACTGGAAGCCAGTACATAGCCAGCCAGGAACCAGCCTTCTCCTACAGTGTGCTTTCAAGGCCATTCTCTGGTTCTGTTTTTATGCTCATTTATTTTAATGTTTTCTTCAAACAACACCTATGGGCAAAAGAGGATCTGAGATATCCTGTCCAAACACCTGTGACGTTTGGGTCTGGCAGAAAATCACAGTGCTGGCATTGGCTCTTTGTGTGATGGATGAGATCATGATCAGATTGGAGCTGTTTTCAGGGCTCTGGATCTGAGCCTGGAACTGAACTTTACCTTTTAAGAAAGCCCAGCTCTCCCCTGCCTTCCCACCCAGCACCAGGCAGTGGAAGGAACGAGGCAATGGGGACAAAACAGCACACTGCACAATGAAGAGTGTTAATATGAGTAATTATTGCAGTATGTCAGTGCACTATTTTAAGATTGTTCACTGCATGCCAAAGAGTGCTCTGGGCAGGGTTTTCATTACAAAATCCTGCCAAAGCACTTCCTGAGGGGATCGTGATAAATATAGATAGCAGAGAGCCAGTCTGAATCCATTGCAGTGAATAGCGGCAGCACACATGCCTTAGGGTCCACAAGGCTCATAAACCAGAAGACACTGGAGTTGGCCAAGGCCCCGGAATACCTCCGAATAATTTGGCTGACTCTAGTCAGGGATTTTCAGGTAGCTTTTTGGTATGGTGTAGAAGACACGCTGGAGAGTCAACTCCCAGTTATCCCTACCAGAGCTGCGTGGGTCACTTTTATTTCTGGCCCATAATTAATTGTGAAGGATCCCTGTGAAATATTTAAGGCCAGCTTCTTTTCTCTTTTGTTACATGGCTTCATTTTTGACCATCTGTACAACATTGCCCTTTGCATTGTGTCATTGCAGAAAAATAAAGGACAAAAGAAAATTATCCAGCTTTTTTTAAACTCTCTCTTTATAGCTGAATGATTCCCAGTTGCACATGTACATGAAAAACACTGCCACTCATTTTGCAAGCAGCTTTATTTTCTCTTCTCAGGCAGCAGGGCTGCTAGAAGTGCCTAAGCCAGCTGTTGTATTTGCAGCGTTGTTTAGGGTTTGAACTGCTCATCTCCCAAGGCTCCTATTCTGGTAGTGCAAAGAAATGACTGTGTTGAAGTATGTGCATGTGGGGGTCTGGGCAAGGCCCCCTCTCCCAGACCAGTCAGCCTGGTGGCCCCAACGCTGCTGCAGTGGAGACCCCAGTGAGCTAGTGACCCTAAGTGTGCAGCAACGGCTGCGATGGCTTTGGCCTCTCTGAGAACACCACCAGCACTTCTGAAGTAAAAAGTCACATCTGATGGGATGGATATGTGTTTCATAAAGGCTGTTTCACTGCCAGCCCTGCTGGGCAACAGCTGCAGCAGTTAGGAGGTTTTCATGTCCAAGAGACCATGCACTGGTGTGAGGAGGGAACAGAGACACAATGGACTATGCTTCTCCTCCCTGAAAACCCGGGGTCCCTCCTTCAGGCTGTCTCTGGGGGCTAGGTTAACTCATTTCTCTGTGTTGTTGTCAGCTGTGGGCAATTGCCAGAGTGTGAAATAGGTGCCCTCTGTGCTTACTCAGGTTTCTGCCCCACCTTAGTACTAGCAAGTCCTCTGCTGAACCCTCTCCTGCTCAAGGCCTGGTGACCAAAGCTGTTTTGGGCCTGGAACTGCTGCCCTGGCATACTGTGAGTTTCTGTGGGTATGTCCTAGTAGAACAGAGGGTGTACAGCACAGGGAGGCTGGATAAGGTGTGTTGTAATGCCATGCTAGCCAGCTCAGTGTACTCCAGCACAGTAGGAGTCTGTCTTCAGGAGGTCTTAAGCAATTCTGAAGTTGAATTCTGAATGTTGATTTACTTTGAAATTTTTTCATCTTTGTCAGACACTCTTATGGAAGAGAGGCCTTGAGTCTTCTCCCTAACCTGTCACTTCATCATGGGATGACTTCATCCCCTCTCCCAGCAGACACCAAGGAATTTGCCCAGCATATGCAGCTAGGAGCAGCGGGGAAAGCTGATGAAGAGGGCTCATTCCTACTGCAAGCCAGAAGCCCTGTCCTTCCAGGGACCCCTTTCTCTAATATTCCCTTGTTATATTTTCCCTTACACTGTCATTACCCGTGATGTCCTGGCTTCCAAAGTCATCTGAGAGAGTTCTAGGGCAGGCCTTGTGGGCTCTTTTCTGCCATCTACTAGCTTCATGCTGTGTTTCATCACCTCCACACTGTGCAGGTCTCTCCCTGGGGCATAGGAAGGTAGTGGAAACGTGGTGGTAAGTTAAAGCTTCCCACAGCTTCCAATAAATGTAGAGAGCACTTTGTGTGTTTTTCCAGGTAATACCTGTGTGTTTTGCAAATAATACTGCCGTGAGGGGTCTAAATGTTTGAGGAGAAGTAACATCAGCTCAGTGAAAGGGATGATGGTGAATCAGCAGGAAATGTTCTTTGGTGTGGATATCTAATAGACCCCATGACTGTGGGAGGAAAGACACAGACTTTGTGATCTTTTTTCAGTTTGTTGTTGTTGTTTTGTTCTTGTTTTTAAGGGGTAAGACTGTTCTAAATTCAGAAACTTCAGTACTAGGTAAAGGGTGTGGGCATGTGTGTAGATACTGAGTTACTGATTCTTATTATTTATTTTATTATTCATGACAAGAAACCTGGATGAAAGTCAAAGCCCATTCTCTTAGGTCCTGTGCAACATGTAGGAAAGAGGCTTGTCTTGAACAAACAAACAGAAACCAACACAGCTCCGCCTTGTTAAGCCAGGAGAGATGCTAATTTGCTCATAAGCCTGTTAAAGGGAAATTGCAGACAAGGTATTTTAGTATTAAGCCTGAGCAAAAATGCAGGAAAGGGTGTTCCAGTAGGTGATGATGCTTCTTTGCAGCACCTGCATTGATTTGGTTGTAAAGTATAGTAAGCAAATTTGCAGCAGGGAAAATGACTACTCCAGAAGTTTTGTTCTCTGCAGAGAATTCTCCGCACCTGTCAGGAGAGCTGGATCACTTGACTGCTGCCTAACCTATTTAATCATCTGTTTTTGTGAGTGCTGAGAGCTGGAAAACAGGAATAACAACATGTTTAGAGGCCTGATCCTTTCTCATGACCCACAAGGACTTTCCACCACTCATTCCAAAATGAGACTTGCAGGTAGCGGAAGTGGAAAAAGTTATGAGGAAAGACAGCTGTGGAGGTTTGGTTTGGACATGTAACCTGAGCTAAAAACAATAATTATTTCCACTTTCCACCCTCATTGTCCCAGACAGCAAACTGAACTCTGGCTACGTGTAAAGACATGCTTTTGACATACTTCTCTGCAAAGTACGTAAGACAACATACATGTAAAGCGAAAATTTGGGGTTTCTTCTTTTTTTTCACCCTAACTCTCTCCTCTTCTTTTAACTCCCTTCTAATCTCCAGTATGTGCCCTGAATTCTCTGCACCATGCTGCAAAGGAGCTAGCACAGATTCCCTCCAGGCTGAGCAATTCCTATCCAGCTGAACACATGTTTGACAAGATCCCACAGCAGTTTTTTAAGCAAAATGTCCGGTGAATCTGTCAGTGTGGGAGTTAGTGCAGACAAATCTGAACCTGGTCTGAGAGATCAGGGTCCATTTGCCCAGTCATTGTGACCTCTGGGCACTGACACTGGACCAGGTGCAATCTCTCATCTCTCTCCATTATGCCGACACAAAGCCAAGCACTGCATGAGAGCATCCCCAAAGTCGTGTAGCTCATGCTGCTGAGGAGAGCTAGTGCGAAACCCCATGCATGTCCAGTTTAATCAAGACCATTATCATTTGAGAGTGTTGGCAACCAAGAGCCAGACTGAATTCCCAGGAAAATCATGCCAGTTGTGGATCCCTGGCCAAGATGTGTAACTTCTCAGTGCTTTAGTTTCCCCATCTGTAAAACTTGGGTAAAAATCCTGTGATGGTGCCTGACAGAAAGGTATACAAGTCTATTTCAACCCTGCTGCCCCAACAAGACAAAAAACAAACAAAAAAAAACAGTTCAGTAACCTACACGTATAGTGCATTTCAAGTGTTGGTCAATATTTGTAAACCTAAAATAACATCTTAAACACCATGTACCTGCTATGCAGTTTTACCTCTATTTTTTTTTTCTCATTTACAACTCTAGAATTTTTTCCTTCCCTTTTCTTTTCTTCTTTTCTCCCTTTTCGGCTAGTATTCATAGATAAGATGTAGGAAGGGCAGAGCAGCAGAGCATGTGAATAATTTTAATTCTTCATGCCCTGAGGTGATCCATGTGAAGTCCACATATAAGCGCTGGTTTCCCAAAACCCTGGAGAAATTTAGAGTCTAGTCTGCTGCTTAACTCTTAGGACTCCGGAATCACCTAAATAGGAGGCTGATTGAGGAATTACTTCTCTAAGAAAAATCCCCTCTGCAGTCAACTTTCAGACCAGGGTCTGTGGTGGCTAACTTTTATCCCTTTCATATCTCACTTCATAAAATCAGTGTCAAAAGTCAGACTGATGACCAAACCCAAGATGCACCTACAGCTCCTGTCCTGTCCCAAAGGCTTCACTTCTTTTGATCTCTGGGACAACAGGCTGACTATTGTCCATGTGCTGCTTTTTTCCCTCTAGCAACAGAAGATGGTGAGTGCTTTCTTAAGCACAGCAGTGGTAAAGGTCAAAGTCAAAGCAGATCTGGCTTTGCCTGAAGTGAAAGCAGGGGTAAGGGGTTGGGTTCCTCACTGGGACATGAGGGAATGGCTGCACAGAATAGCTTTACATCCTGGATGTCTTTGGCAGTCCAAACAGCACAATTGTTTGGCTCTGTGGGTATCACTGCTACATGGGAACTCCAAAGGCCACCCTTGTAGGCAGACGGACATCTTCCCAGTCATTAGGTAACTAATACTGCTTAGCACCCTTTTGAGACTGGGATAAGGCTGCAACCACAAACACATATAATCTCAGGTACACAACCACACAAAATTTGACAAAGGAGAGATTCTGTCAGAAAATCATTCCACGGTTTCAACCTGCAAGCCTGAAGCTAAGTGCTTACCCCTGTATGTAAGGAGTCTGTAGTCAACCAGCAGCCTGTTTGAGAAGCCCTGAGTATCCATTATTTTTGCTGTCTTCTGTAAGAGCTAAAGGTCCATAAAATTAATCTAAAAAGCAAGGACTAAGGGAACCATGTTTGTTTGCTTGTGTGTTTTCCCCTGCCATTATCTGTTGTGACTGTCTGTAGAGCACTGACCTTTTGTTACTGGACATGATGTAGCTGGTTCATGATGTGATAGTTTTGAGACATAAGGGCTCCTTGCCTCATGCCAGGGAGAAGGTCCTAGGGCCATTTTCTCCTAAGACCTTATGGAAAAAAAAGAACTCTGTGTCACCTTATCCAGAAATAGAGGTTTTGGCTTTGAGGTATGAGGTGATATCATATCCCCTGCTATGGAAAGTGCACGTTCAGTGACTAGTGTGCAGGGCTGCTGCACACCCTGCTCATCCTATAGGCAACTGCACAAGTGTTGTGACTGGGGTTTGTACATGTGGAGAGAGGACAAGGCTCGCTGCCTGGGGGTGCAAATGTTTGGGACTGGCATCCAGCGTGTTCCCATCACAGCCTGGCAGGCTGCTCCAGCTGCAGACATGCATTGATTACAGAAGCCAAAGGCTTCGTCTTTCCTTAAGGGGGTTTGGCAGAAAAGTCTACACTGTTTTTTCCAGTCAGCTACACAATAAGTTTTCATGGTACTGTCAACCTGCTTTATCAGTGTCTTGTATAGCAATGTGCAATGGGGCGAGCTTGGCATCAGGTGCATTTTCAGATTTTCTGTGCTTTTCCATTCTGTTGATAGGGTATCCTAGCCTTTCATCCCTCTGCCCTGAGCTCTGTCTTCTGCAGTCTGGCCCTTGCCTAATCAAGTGAGACAGCTCTCCTGTTGTTACTGTTGAAGCTGCAATAAACAGCATATCCATTTCTCCATTTATCTGCTTTTTGAAATCCAGCCTGTAATGCCAGCAATAATTACTCCATTTCTATATTTGGATATCATCAGCACCTCATGAATATCAAATTGTACTGTTATTATCTCTGCACAATATGGGCCAGTCTCCTATCAGTGTAAACATGTATAACTGTGAATATCAGTAGGACTGTCAGAGATCCCAGAATAGACAAGGCTAAACAGGAGTCTGCCATTGTTTGTTTACTGGGGAAGGCAGGGAGAGAAGCAGAGAAGCCAGCTGGAGTTCTGATAGCACAGAGCCCATCCAGCGTTGCTGTGGGTACACACAGCACTCTACTTGTTGGGACCATTGGGAGCAAGTGCAGAGTTCTCTGAGCACAGCACCATGTTAAAATCCTTGGCATTGGGGTTAAAATCCTGGGTCTTCTGCAAAAACATCTCAGCCCACAGCAAATTCCTTTGACAACTTACTTGGGCTTTGTTGTTAGACTTTCTCATTGCCCAGGAGATGGTGATGTTTCAAGCTCCAGTCTGACCAGGGCTGATCGAAAAACTTTGTCAAACATCTGAAGCTCAGTGGATTTGGCTGCCTCCTAGGGGACCTTCTCCCCTCTGAATCTCCAGTTGAGGAGACTCTCAGGGGACAGTCTCTTCTCATCACCATCTTTCAGAGCTGTCAGAATACTTCAGCAGCTCATGGCATGGTTTGCCAAGGCTTGCTTGCATTGATGCAGACCCTGGTCTGGAGGTGAGCCCGTCCACACGCACTGCTTTCCATCCAGGTCAGTACTTCCACACCACAAAGATATTACAGTCATTAATAATTGCATGTTTAATGGAATTACATTTTCTTTCTTATTCTTCCCTGGAATTACTGCTCTAGGGTATTTACTTTGTGAATCTGTTGCCACCATGGCATGGCTAGGCAGGTCCACTTCATGGTGGTATGGTAAGCACAGTTCTTGATCTGCTGCACCAGTGGTACCTCTGCACAAACAAAGCACCATGAAGTCTCCCCAGCCTGCAGACAGGTCTTGGTACCTAACTGTTTATACACACACAAAAAAGTTTTACAAAGTGAAGGAGCTAAAATGCAAGTAAGGGAAAAGCGTAGCTGGTTCACTGCTGGCACTTGGAAGGAGCCAGGCATGAGAGCGACTGCACGACCCAGGGAGGGTGGGCAGGTGAGCCATGGGGCTGGTGGGACAGAGGGACACCAAGAAAATGGTAAAACCTTGTGAGAACAGCTGATTCAGTGAGGTTGCAGGTTGTGTTATTCCACAGTATTTTACCTCTAGGTATTGGCATACACACAGCCAAGTACGTGTTCGAGTCAAAGCCCTTAAGGAACACCAAAACCAGCCCCTAACATCTTGTTGTCTGCTCCAGATAGATAGAAAAGTCTTAGTAAGTAAAGCTGGCTTCTTATCAATTCCTCGTCCCTGAAACGGCTGTATAACACCCACCCAATGGTTTCTGTCCTAATTTCTAGAATCAGCCCTCTTTTCAAAGAAGCCTCTGCCAAAAGAGGACATGACTAAGCAAAAGAGGAAGCTTAACTGCAGCAAAATGTGAGTGAAACAGAAAATAATCACTGAGTAAACTTGTACTCTGTTCAGCAGGGAAACAAATCTAGATCAGTCTCCGCAGCCTTGGAATGATCTCTCTGGCTCTAGCACAGCTGGCCCAGAGACACAACCAGCATTCAAAACAACAGTTAAGGACCCCAGGGCAGTGCATGGCACCTATCATTTGCATCTGTTTCACAGGGGGCTGTCTCCTTCCTAGAGAAGAACTGTTGTATGTGTGTTTATACTGCAAGGGAGCTGTCTATGTTTGGTTTGGAAAAGCTATGCTTGCTTAACAAAACCTGAATTTATCCCTGTAATCCTTCCCTGCATCTCCATGGCCAGATTGGAGCAGCCTGTGGAAAAAATTCCTGTCTATTTTCAGAAATAGATAAAAGCATTCAGATTACGGAGCGCAAATCTCAGCTCAAAATGACTGGAAAAATCCATTCAGTGTCTCTGTCACTGACCCCCGTGATCTCTCCAAGTAATGAATTTCAGTTGCTTTTCCCCTGTGCTGCTTCCTTCTCCTGCACCACCAGTGCTGCTCCTGGAACAGACCCCAGTCCCAGCATCTGCAGAATGTCAGCCCTGCATCCAGCTGCTTATCCCATGGGGATGTGAAAGAGGGATGTGAAAGAGCAGAGTTTGTGGAAATTACTATTGATCTCCCTGCTTAAGGCTGTTAGTAGTGAGGTCTTTTTATGCCAGTGGACACACAGCTCACAGATTTCAGGACAGCACTAGCATGCCAAGGAAGAAGTGCTCTCTGCCACAAAAATAAAACCGCCTGGAATCTGTTTCTTTGTACACACTCATCTTAGAGCCATGCTCTGCGCTTGGAGTTGGCTCTGATGCTGGTCCCTTCCCCCTTGGGAGCTCCTAAAGCAAATGAGCCTTTAGCATCACTTATTAGTTCATGAGATTGAAGATTCAGCAGAGAAGATCACTGCTCATTTAAAGGGATTGTGTGTTTTAGGAAGTCCCTGAGGCTCGATGAATTCTGCTCATGGTGGATTAGATGCCCTGTTAGCAAGCAAAATATTAAATGCAAGTGCAGTGAGCTTACATTTCACTCATTTTTCACTTAAAGCTTACAGAGTGAGTCTTCGTAATTAATACCAAGGAAGAGGGCATTCAGCTGAACTACAGCTTTTGAAAGATTAACCTTGATAGGATTTTATTTTATTTTATTTTAGACCTTTGTTTTCCTTTCTGTAGTGATCAGACCAGACCCAGGATGCTGATCCCTTTGTGCTGTGCTCAACAAAGCATCTAGCAGAAATCCTGCAGCCCTCCACTGGGATTCACCCAGCTGCTGAACACCACAACTGCATCTCTTCTGACAAAAACAGGCCAGATCCTGGAAGGTTCTGAGTAACCTGTTTTGGAGCTGAGGTGCTTCAAGATGTCTTTCCATCTGTTTCAGGCTATGGAAGCTAAATGAGCAGTTTGTTGCAAAATGAGACAGTTGGAGAGACCACCTGCTCTGGTGGTGAGTATGTGATTCTAGATGAGATGACAACTTCTGATTGTTGCTCTTAGTCCTGCTAACCAACAAGGGTTTGGGGCAATCAGCTCATTTCACTAAGAAACACAGAAATATATCCAATTTGCAATGCCTGGGTTAATTTTTATCTACTGTGGATACAGAAATACAGATCTACATCCTTCTTGCGTTAGGGGATCCAGACCTGGATGCAGCACTCCAAGTGGGGCCTCATGAGGGCAGAGTGGAGGGGAACAGTCACCTCCATGACATACTGCCCACTCCTCTGTTGATGCAGCTGGCCTTCAGGGCTGCAAGCACACACTGCTGGCTTGTGTTGAGCTTTTTGTCCACCAGAAAACCCAAGTCCTTCTCTGCAGGACTGCTCTTAATGAGTTATTCTCCCAGTCTGTACCCATGTCCAGGATTGCCCCAGCCCAGGTGCAGCACCTTGTACATGGACTTGTTAAACCTCATTAAGTTCACATGGGCCCAATTCTCAAGCTTGTCCAGGTCCCTTTGATGTTATACCTTCCTTCTGTTGTATCAACTGCACCACTCAGCTTGGTGTCATCAGCAAACTGGCTGAGAGTGCACTTGATCTGATTGCCTATGTTGTTGATAAAGATATTAAATAATACTAGTCCCAAGACAGACCCCTGAAGGACACCACTTGTCACCGGCCTCTGCTTGGACATAGAGCCATTGACCACCACTCTCTGGGTGCAACCTTCAAGCCAATTCCTTATCTGCTGAATGGCCTACCCTTCAAAACCATCTCTCTCCAATTTGGAGATCAAGGTATCACATGGGACCTTGTCAAAGGCCTTACAGAAGTCCAGATAGGTGACATGGCTTGGTCTTCTCTTGTCAACTATGATGCAGTCACTCCATCTTAGAAGGTCACCAGATTGGTCATGCACAATTTGCCCTTGGTGAAGCCATGGTGGCTGTCTCAAATCACCTCCTTGTCTTGCATGTGCCTTGACGTTGCTTCCAGGAGGATCTTTTCCATGATCTTGCCAGGCACAGAAGGCTCACTGGTAGCTGAAGCAAGGAATATAATGCCATTACTTAAGATAATATGTACACAAATAGGAATACCACAGGAAAGGCCATTATTGTCTCTAAAGGTTAATTAATCTTAATACCCCTTAGAATTGTCATGAAAAGATACATATTGATTCAAGGTTACTGGTTCTGCATATGTAGAACATGGGCTGAGTGCATAAGCCTGAACTATATATATAAATATGCAGTTGTTCATTAGAAACAGAAAACAAACTGCAGTTTGTAAAAATAATAATAATAATAATTTTAAGGATCTTCAGAAAATCTGGAGGTGTTTCTGTTACGATGATAAGTCTAAGAATTATAACTCCAAGTAAAAACCTAACCTATCGAGAGAAATTAAACGTGGAAATTCAACTCTGACCCATTTGGAAGACAAAATAAGTCTGTGATATCCTGTTCATTCACCAGGGAGCCATACTTACTATTCAATTTTTGCAGCTAGCCAGAATACAGGTATTTATATATTCTGTATGATCCAAGTGCTTAAAATTCTTTGGACTCCTGACATCAGCTGAGATGAATGAAGGAAATTCATAGGATCAGTGTGATTCAGGATCTTCCTGCAGTGTGTAATGACCGCAGGAATATCTCCTATTTACATAACTCTATTTTTCATTCCAGGAGTTCCCGGGGCATTAAGCAAACCCTTCAAAAGAGAGATCACTGCAACTACCACCACTGAGCTCCCCCGCTGTGAGCTGACAGCTACTCAACAGGAAACAACTACACTGCACAGGCAGCATGTAGGGCCACTTGGATGGGTGCCTTCTGGAGAAAAAAAAAAAAAGGGGGGGGGGGGGGGGGAGGGTGGGAGGAGAGAGAGAGAAAAGGACAGAGCTAAAAGGAAATGTTTCAACACTGTTGGGGAAGATGAGCCCTGCTCCTCACTGAAACTGCCCAGACAGCCTCTCTCTCCTCTGCTCACTCACAAGAGGCATTGGGCAGCCAGGGGAGTGGTTGGCTGTGTTACCCAAATTCTGAGCAGTGCTCTGCACAGCTCTGCTGTAAAACCCGCTAGTCTACACAGCTCTCCTTGGTCATCAGTGCTGTGTAGGGGAGGGAAAGATAAGCAAATCTGCCTGGAGAGCTGCCCATGGGCAATTCCTGTTGCCTCTGCTACTATTTGGACCGTATCTCCAGCCTATCTCTGTCTTTTCCATGTAGTCTCCTTCCTTGGTCCTGACTATGATCCTGCTTCTTTGTGTTCTGGAGTCAAGGTCTTATATTGTTTTAGTGGAGGATTTAAGGAAATGAGAAAGAACCTCCCTTTTCTTCTGGGAAAGATAGTTTGCAAGCATCTCAGGAGGATTCTCTTAGGTTTTCTGAATAGGTTTCTAGGTTTAGGATGGGCACAAAGTGTAAGTTAGTTAGGCAAAAGACTGTCATGTGAAAAACCTGGAAAATATCCAAATCCTTCAAACTCAGCATTTTCCACTCACACCTTCCCAATAATTTCTAACTCCACATCTTCATCCCTAAGAGTAATGCATAGGTTTGAGCTTAGCTGAATGCAGCAAAGAATCTACATAAGTGGTGTAAATCCATCTTTTTATCATCCTTTATCAAGAGGGACCAAGGGGGGTATATTAAATCAAATATTTTCTCTGTTCTTAACCACCTGACAGAAAGGTCACACTAATTACATCAGAAGCATTTTCTCAAATTTCCCTGCTTCTATTATGAGTGTGAGGCTTATCTAAGAGGAACTATTCTGACCGCTAGCAAACACAGCCTGTCTTATCCATGTCTCAGTTCCCAAATTAACCAGGTGACAAGGAGAGCCTCATGGGATACAAGTCACGGTGACAGAAACGGGCAGGTCATGGCTTTTTACAATTTTTACAAGCATGGCAGAAATGATCCAATTCTATTACTGCAGAGCTCTGTCCACGTATGCAGGGGCTGGGAGCACTGAGTTGACAGGCACTGTGCCAGGAGACACTGCTCAAGACTACATAGCATGGACCTTGGCTTAGTAGGACCAATGAATGTCTTTTTTTTATGCTGTGCGAATGACCCTCTGCCTTTCCTCTAATGCTTAGTAGACATGTTTTGGAATTGCCATTGTGAAAATCGTAGGAGTGGTGAAGCAGACATTGGCTTGGTCAGGAGATACGGGAAGAGAAATGAAGAACAGGTGGGAAAGAAGCCATGTTCATCATACTGCAGATGAGCCTTCATATTCTCTGACAAATGTGTGTCCCTCTAGCAAATACCACAGTATTGCTAGTCATCATCTCAAACCCTGCAGTGTCACTAATACAAATTGAAGTGTTTGGCTTTTCACTACTTTTCCTTGTTTAGTATTTTGTACTTATTTTCTTAAGTGTGCCTCAAAAATTGGAGATGATAAAACACAGGCCAGCCTTTGGTGGAAAGGATGGTGCGAGGATACTCCTGGAAAGCAGCAGGGTTTAATTTTTATCTCTACTCAAAATAAATTTGCCCAGAGGTGGAAGTGGTAAAAGCAGTTTTTGGTAGAAAAGAAAATTGTTGTCATACTTGAAAATGGGAAGCACAACAAAAAGACACAGTTAAAAAGGGAGACAAGTAAAATGCCATTAGATCTTATTCTTTCAAGATGAGGCTCAGGCGTGAAACTGCAATGTGCGACAGAACTCTGCCACCAGATGGTTACATAGATTGGAAACGAGCAACAGGGAAGAAATATGGTGCTTTCTTACATGATGCAATAAGACGTTGTGCTTCCTGGCCACATATAAAATTAATTTATAACAGAAGCACACCAGAAATGCCTGAGGGTAACGCTAGCCACAGAACATCAGAGCTTTTTTTTTCTTTCTTTCTCTCCAGCATTAAATAATGGGACTGACATTTTTCTTAAAACAACCTCGGAATGGGTGGTTGGAGAGAAAGATCAAAGATCCATGTCTCATAGGCTGCATCAGGAAAAAGTACGTGTGTAATCTGATCTCATATGCACTAATATACACATATGTCCTCTGTCACATGTACTAGGGTAACCCTTAAGGTTGTTTTTTTGCAACACACCTCTACAATGGTGACATTACTAAATTAGTATTATTACTATGAATAATTGTATCATTTTCTCTGATTCTAGTTGTTCTCACTCATTTTCTTCTAATGCATGGTGGTGGTACCCATCACTGGAGTGACTGGAAACATTTCACGTGTTTTATGGTGTATAGTTTTAACGTTCTCTGAGCAAAGGAGACAAGTGAACTTTTCGACCCTGAAAGTAAGGGACAGATGTGGAAAATATTTAAGCTCTGGGCTCTATCAAGGCCACAGTAACCTGTTAAAAAACAAACAAACAAAAACCCTCCCACTGAATTCATTAAGCTTTATCTTAAGCTGAAAAGACCAAAGCAATCAGAGCTGTCTATCAGTGAAAAGAATGGGAAAGATGGATAATCAATCTTGCAATGCATTTTTAGTAGTAAATTGGCTTGACCCAAGAGCTGTGTGTCTCAGAGGACTGAATGACAGTGCTGAGTGGTAGGTGATGAAGGTCCGTGGAGGCAGGACAGACTCAGGTGATGTTTACAACAGTGCAAATCTCCCTTTCTGCAGAACCACTGGACCATCTGAAGCAGGAGAAACCACCACTGGGGAGTAGGTTGAGAGACCTGGATGATCTTAATGCCTCAGTTAGGTCTCTTTGTCTAAGTGTCAGCTCCTCCCCAGCACTGCACATATGCTTTCCTAACCACAATACTATTCGAAGCCTCCACCTTGGTTAACATTTCATCATTCACACTCTGAGAATTATCATTTCCTCTAGACGTGCTGACAAAACTCATTGTTTATTGCTCACAGCACGTCAGAACTGCTGATTTTGCTTTGGACTGCAAGATGTTGAAAAGCCACATGCTTTTCCTGCAGCCAGCCCAATTCCCTCCACGCCGGCCTCTGTTGCTGTGGTTGCTCTCACCCAGAATGCCAGATCCTGTCCCCCACAAGTTAGAGCAGATGAGAAAAGCTGCTTGAAGCAGTGATGGGTTTCATATCTTTAGCATCAAATCCACAGAATCATGGAATTCCTTCTGATAGCCAGATACACAGCCTCTCCAGCAAAGCTGGCCGAGTCTTTTCCACCTTGCTTGCCTCCAAGTCTGTGGATAAGTCCGTCAGAGGAGGGAGCCAGGGAGGATGATCTAGATGTGTCCTGTAAGTGCCCACCATTCACTACCCCAGCAGTGCCTCCTACACCACAGGGACATTACTGGGGTCTCTCCCTGGCAGCAATACTACTCTGGAAAGATTATAACTGGGAGGAGGCCCAAATACAGCACCCGAGTGTTGGCTTTGCTCTGCCCCTCCAAACAACAAACAGGATGATTAGAGTGGGAAGTGGGAAAATGGTGTAGTCCTGTGCTCTCAACATCTCCAACAAGAAATGGGAGTAGCACCTGGCTGATCAGCAGCCTGTTATCATGCCACAATCATGAATGATTGCTAAATGTTTCAGCCAGAGAAATGCAGATCATTATTAATTACTGCATTTCATATGACAGGACATATATTTCTCCATAAGTCACTGGCATCTAAGCTAACACAGGTAAGGCAAAGCTATTCCTGCAGATCTGTATGTTGCCCATGGCTGCATGGCTGAGCTCTCATTTCAGTCCAGGAAATGGAAGAGCTGAGTTTTTGATGAAAGCTCAATTTCTGTGTTGCAGGGCAAGTAGTGAGCAACATAATCTGATCTACGAAACTATGAGCTATGAAGACTGTGGGCAGGAGCGTGCTACTGGCAGTACTGTCCTTCCTCACTCCCCACCTCGCTGTCTTGCTTTACTGCCTCAGCCTGGCAAGCCCCTGTAGACATGAGCTGCGTTGCGCAGCTTGTTATCCCATATTTTGTTTGCTTCATGCTGGATCTGTCCAGGTGGTTAAGCAAAAGGCATCTTTTTGTTGTTGTTGTTGTTTTTACCAGGCAATTGCTATGTCTTTTATTAGGCCTTTGCTTTTCCCATGAGGAATAATCTCTGGAAACTTGGATAGGATCCTTTGGCTCGCATTAGAAAAAGGTAATAAAATCTTGGGAACCCAAAATGCTTCACCGTTGTTTTCACCAAACATCTTTTCCCATTTTGAAACGTGCTTCTCTGTTCTAATTTGTTTCATTATTTAGGGAAAACTTCTTCCTAACCTGCCAGTTTTCCTTCTTTCCAGCAGACCTGTGCCCTCCAAGAGCCCCACAGACCTTAACTCTGCATTCCACCACACTTCTGACTCTCTGTAGAGCTACAAGGAAGTCGATTCTTTCCTCATTGCTCTGGCTTCTCCATCTGTCACTTTACGACATAATATTTACTTACCTTTTCAAAGCACTTTAAATCTCCATAGGAATGCATTATAAAAGTTCATTAGAGTTATTACTGTTCTCCATTGTGTAATGCTGAAAAATGTCTTATGCAAGCCTGGCTCCTCTGTTGCCTCTCTGACCCCATCCACTGTCCGGGTGCTGCTGCCTCCTTTGGGGACAGCAGTAATGCTCCCTTGGTTTCCCAGTCTCTCAGATCCTACTCAGTCTGAGATAGGATAGGATCCTACTGAGCCTGAGAGAGGGACAACTGTCTAGTCTCCTCCATGTTGGTTCAGAGACAGGCAGATCTGGATTCAAAGGCTGCTGCTTTTCTTTCTGCACTGCTGTTGAACATGCCTGCATTTGAGTTCCAATATATGTTTTCACGGGCTCCAGTATGACCTGCATGATCTCAAAGCTCCTTTTGTGTGGTGGGAAGGCTGAAGACCCTGCTGAGAAAGACTTTGCCGAATGTTGATGTGCTGCTGACTCTGACCTGTTTTCTCTGCCACAGCATTTTTCTATTTAGTACATAGTTACATTTTTTTTTTTGTTGTTCCTTTTTATTTTCTGTCGTGCCAAAACACTTATTTTCAGTGATACAAAATGCTGTCAAAACACCGAGTACTTGAACTGACAACACCACGTGGTTGTCATAGGAGCTTCTACTAAACAGGCTGGAGATAGGAATCCAAAGGGTGTGGACTGGTGAGACTCTTCCATGCTCTTCTTCCTCTCCCTCTTCATCCTTTTCTGAGGCATATTGGTCAGCACACTCACCGTTTTATGTTAAACAGCTGCCATGTTTTAAGCCAGAGGTGACTGCATTTCAGAGACAAGCAAATGTACTTCTGTATTGTTGCCAGACAGTGATCTCATGTACTTTAGCCTTGTTTCTTCAAATGGTGCTGCTGGATGTTAGTGATGCAGCTCTAGCCTGACCCCAATGTAAGAGAGATTTGATCTAATTCTGCTACTTTTTGGCATCCAAAAAATGTTAAGTATATATTTTAGAATAATGTACGTTCTGCCATCCTGTTAACTCCTGTTTCACAGGGACTTGTTCTCCCTCCTAGCCCATTATTTTGACCAGAACTGGTGACTAATGGAAGCAATTTGTAGGAAGCATGCTGTTCCCTACTGACCAACAGCAAATTGCTAATGACTGACATTAGAGTGACTGTTCTCCACAGCGGAAGAGTTGAAAGCCCATCGCAAGCAGCACCAGTCGCATTAACAACAAAACAAACCACCCTGATACTGGCACCTGCCATTTATCCTGACTACTTCTTGCCTCCTTCTCTGGCACATCTGTAACACCACACCAAAATACACCGTGTATTTGTTTATACAAACATGAAAAGCAATTTAAAACACTTCAGTTTGGTTTTGACATTATGGAGAAAATATTAAAAATACTAATTCACTGCAAGGAGCAATTCTGCACTGCTTAGGAGATGGTGCATGGGACTTAGTAGATCATTTCCATCTCTGAAATTTCTGAGATGTGATGAATGGAATTGTGGTGGTTTTACCGTGCTGGGCAGCTAAACCCCACAACCGCTCTCTCACTCCCCCTCCTTTAGATAAGGAGGGGGAGAAGTAAAGCAAAGAACAACTCACGGGTTGAGATAAGGATAATTTAATTAAAGGGAAATAATTATAATAATTAAATAAAGACTACCATGAACTAAACAATTTAACTAAGGGGAAATAAAAGGGAAAGGGGAAAAAGGGAGGAAAACAAACAAACAAAATAAATGAAAACGATATGGAAGTGCAGAGGAAAGAAATTACTCTCTACTTCCCACAAATGAGCGATGATTGACCACGTCCTTGAAGCAAGGCCTCAACGCACGCAGCCGGTGTTCGAGAGGAGGACCGACGTCTTCTCAACGAGAGCCCACCCCTCCCCTCTTCTTCCTGTTTCCACCTTTTATTGCTGAGTGTGACACCACATGGTATGGAATATCCCTTTGATTGGTTTAGGTCAGCTGCCCTAGTGATGTTTCTCTCCTCACTTTTTTGCCCACCCCCTAGGAGGGTTAGAGAAAGGCCCAATGCTGTGCCACTGCTGCTCAGCAGTAGACACAACACTGGTGTGATAACACTGCTGTTCCAGCTACAAGTACAGAGTACGGCACTGAATGGGCTGCTGCCGGGAAAGTTAACATTCCAGCCAGACCCAGTACAGGAATTTCTTAGTATTTGAAACAAAAGAGGTATGTTTAAAAAGACTGGAATGGACTGCAGTGTAAAATCTTTGTAATTCAAAAAAGGCAGTCTTGTTTTTTATTGCCCTTTTGGGGGAAGTCTCATGTGAACCAAACAGCCAATAAGTCAAATAAATATTTCTGAATTAAATCCATCTTCTCATAGGCTTTGGGGAATTTGAAAAAACAACAGTAATTTATTGAATTACCTTTCATGGTTATACCTGCAGATGCTTTTTGAATTTGATAGCTAAAACACTAAACTCCTAGTGTTTCTCAAATTGGCTAAATTCCCTATGTCATCTGTACCAGTTACTATATTTGTAAGGCAGTAAACAGTGGCATTTATTGTTTGCTGTTCATGGGACTGTGCAGAAGAACAAGTTTAGTCTGTTTCCAGAGATATACACCTACCTTGCTGGCACCAGAAATATTACACTAGCTTAAATCAGTGCAATCTTTCCATGCTGTCACTGCCTTCCCTGTTTTGATGTTCACTGCTGTGCTGATGCCCTTTGAATTAGGGCCCCTTCCCTACTTCTGCTGTTTCTGAAAAATTTAACAAGTGCAGCTTAGGCGTGTTATGAGCAGCTAATGAATTTCACTATCTAAGCGGGTATGTTGGCTCTGATATCTGCTTTCCTTTGTAAGAAAATGGAGAAATGAACATCCTTATGTTGACTTGTCAAATCCTTATCTTGAAGCCTCCAGAAAAGTAGGAAAATGAAGGCAAGCAGGTGAATGACCCAGGTATCAAGTACCTCATCTCTTCTCATAGGCAGTGGAATTTGCACAGAAAACTCAAGAGAGAGGAAAAATCCAGGTGGATATGGAATACTGCAGTTTTGGCAAATGAGTGACAAAGCATGTTAGGGCGGAGCACAGGAATTAGTTCTGAGCAATCCCAGAAGGTTTCAGGACAGAGTGCCTAGAGGTTTTGATGTTGGCATCTAAGATGCTCTCTGGGTTGGAAGTCTCTGGGGAGAGCATCCCATAACCTCTCACCTGTTGCATTTGTGATCCCTTCTCATCTTTTTCTTCCTGTGACACAATCCTTTCCTCTTCCTCTTTTTCCCACTCCTTTAATTTACTACTTTATAACAACTCTGAGGCTACTTCTGCAGTTGCTTACATGGCAAAGGACCATTAGGAAAGCATTTAACATATTCCGATCTTATTTAGGAAATAGCCATGTGAACAGTAGACCCAGACCCTCAGCAGATTGATAAGGTGCTTGTGGGTCACATTCTGAAAATATTTTGATGCAAGCTTAACCATGTACACCATGAGCTGTTAGAGAGTCTTCATGTTACAGTGACAGAGGCTTTTGCAAAGAACAAGAGAACATGAGTTTTCTTTTCTTTTTTTTTTTTTTTTCTCTCTCTCTCTCTTTTTTTTTTTTTTTCTTTAGTTCAGATAGAGGCCCGAAGGGAGCCTTGTCTGCAAGTAAAACACAGAACTAAGCAATAGTGATTAAAAAGCAAAATGTTTTAGGTGCACTGCTATTATCAGTGAAGCCGGTTTCAAGTTTCCCCTCTTTTCTGTCGTCACTTTTAGTGGCTTGTTAGGAGCTTCATGATGCCACTCGTAATTCCTGGTGAGCTGTGCCATCACACGACTAATTAAAGGAGCACTCTGCAAATCATATCACTGAAAACCTTTTGTAAAGCCTACGCTGGTTACAGCCAAAAAATGCTCTTCTCCTGTGTTACTGATATCTTAAATTCTTTTATCTTCATCTATACATTTCAAAGTCCTAGCAGTGCATGGACAGTAGCTTACCTCAGTTCCTGTTTTCACTTTCTACTTCTCAGGTGCTAGCACAACTAAAAAGTTTGAATCATTTTTAATTCCAATCCCTTTCAGAGAGTTCTCATTAATTCACTCCCCTCCCTTTGCCTCCAGTAATCTCTTTTTTTTTTTTTTTTTTTTTTCTCCACACAAGTATTCCTTACACAGCCACAGTGGCTTTTAGTCTGGCTGCAAGTTCCCCTCTAATAGCTTTTGAACACATCTGAGGAATTTCTGTCCGATTTGATGGAGGGGTAGCAGTCTCAGAAACAATTACATTCCTACAAGATCTGTTAATACTGACAGCATGCCAGAGGAGAGAGAACTAAATTCATGCCCTCAGTGAGAAAACATTATTATTGTTCTTGGCAGCTGGTACACACTGGCCAACCTGTACCTACCACTTCTTGCATTGTGTGGTTGTTGATTGTGGTGTGGGGAGGAGATAAGATTAATGCAGTGGGGAAGGAGGTAGGCTGAGGGATACAGGGAGCAAATCTGGTGGAATTCAGGCCTCCCTCCTTCCAGCTCTCCCCACAGTTGTTTCGGGACTAAATTAAATCCAAGATTTTTTTTTTTTCTTTTCTTTCTAATATGTCAAAAGCTCAAACAAAACTTCAAATGGCATTATTTTTTTGTGGACATAAAGCCATTACCTAATAGTTTTAACAAAGCCTTTTGAAATGTACATACATTTCCAGTCAGCCAGATTCTTCCTTTTTCACTAAATACTGAACATTCTTTTCTTCCCCTCGCTGTTGTCTTTGGCTGTAGGAGTTGTACTTTCCACTTTCATAAAAACTGCAGGGGTAATATGACTGCATGTATAGTTTTTGAGTAGACTTCTTGTATTCTGACAAAATGGCTATGTTAACTCATCTTGCAGCGGTTTGAGGGATTGCATGCTTTGCTTGTGTAGCTGTGACTGAAAATGCAGTTCTATGTATTTTCTAGTACTGCCATGCTGAACGGTTGAAAAGTTGTCATGTTCTTCTTCACAGTAGGCTACACAACTATGTGATAGACAAAATGATGCCTCTACAAAATGTACAAAATTGCTTTGTGTTCTTTAAGGAAAACAGAAATGCCATTACATGTTTTAATCTTTCTTAACAATTTATTTTCTCCACGGTTATAAGTAAAAAGTCTTAACTGGAAGATTGTATAGCCAGACATTGGTGCTGTAACAAGCAAAGCTGTATAGCGTTTCACATTTTCTCATCAGTCTTTAGTTAGTATCTCCTGACAGCATTCCCAACAAAAAACAGTGTCGTTACCACAAGATATTGTGTCCTAAGAAAATGTCTTTACATATCTCTTATCTCTCATTTATCTCTGAGGGTAGTTTCCCAAGGGATCCTTTGCACTAGTGCCCTAAACAGCCAAAAGTTTGCCTTTCTGAGATTTAGTGTCTTGATTTTATATTCTGCCCATCCTGAATCCATCAAGACTGAGAATTCTACCAGAGCATGTTCACCAAAGCCCAGGGTATCTCCAGTCTTGATCCCTCTGGTAAGTTTTTCAGCATTGGTGAGCAACAGGTCCAGCAGTGTATCTCCTTTGGATGGGTTTTCTATCACCTCTGCTAGGAAGCTATCCTCAATGCATTCCAGTAGTCTCCTGGATTGCTTGCAGTTTGCTGTGTTGCTTTTCCAGTAGGTGTCAGGGTGGTTGAAGCCACCTAGCAAGATCAGGCCTTCAAGCACGATGCTTCCTGTATCCTGTAGCTTTAAAAACAGCTCTTCATCAATATCCCCTCCTCTATTGGGTGGCCTGTAGAAGACACCAACCATGAAGTTTCCTGTGTTGGTTTGGTTTCTTAATTTTCACATGCAAGCTCTCAACCTATGCACTGCTGTTCTTCAAAGGCAGCTCCATGCAATCAATCCTCCCCACCACTTTTTTTTTTTTTTTTATCCCACTAAGTTTCTGTGACAGCAATCATGTCATATTTTTCTAGATGGGCAGTGGCTACCAGCTCCTTCTGTTTTATATCCATGATGTGTGGTATAGAGGTACTTCATTTGTTCTTTTGACTGTCTGACCTTTTTGACAGAACCTTTCTGGAGGGACAATATGGTGATATCCAGTAGAAAGACCAACTTATTCATCTGTGAGTCTGAAAAACTGGTTAATGAAAGTGTCTAGCAGTGAGGGCAAGCCCTGGCCCAACGCAATAGTAAGAAGATGAAGGGTTGAGGCATCTTTTGAAACTATAGGTGGTTTGAAGGAGAGTCTTTTGGACAAGGATTTAAAGTACTCTGAGAATTCAGTTGAGCATTGTATCAATTTTAATGTTTAACTTTACAAAGAAAAGGGATGACAATGAAATGTCCAACATTTTTAGGATGAGATTCCTGGAATGTTCATTTACTAATTTTTTTATTTTCAATATTGACCAAATTGATTAATGATTTTCAGCTCCACAATGGCACTTATTAAGGCAATGCGCTCTCAATGAATGATGATGATAGGTGCCTCCCAAGAGCTGATGTTGGCCTCAATATTACCTACAGCAGAAAACAAGGATCCCACCAACGGAGTGGCTATGGGGCAATATATCTCAAAATGGTTATGGGGCCAGGTTTTGCCCTGGTACTTGAACTTTACAGATTTGCTGATGGATGTGTTTGCCATGCACATGAAATGGTTAAGGGGTCAGAAAGAGAACCCAGATGACTTTGGCCCTTATCCAGCAGCTCCAGTGAGCAGGCCACAGGCTTGGCTTGGTTTTAAAAAAGCATAAAACTTCACTTTAAACCTCCTGGAGTTTTCTTTCTTGGGCTGAGGGTTTCACCAGATCCATTTACCTTATAAAAAAGTGTGTGGAAAGAGTATAAAAGGGTTAACTGAGTCAACACCGCACAGCTGTAAAGTTCAGCGCAATAAAGCCGAAAACAC
Organism: Netta rufina; assembly: GCF_964035555.1. NCBI lineage: Eukaryota > Metazoa > Chordata > Aves > Anseriformes > Anatidae > Netta > Netta rufina. The sequence continues at coordinate 18,914,987 of NC_140125.1, forward strand.
TGCCAGTTTCAGAGAGAATTCGGCCTAACCACCCCCAGGCCTGCCCTAACAGTACTGGAAATCATTCCACAGCCCTTTGCTGCTTTCTTTCCTGCCTCACTGACAATTTTACAAGAAAACCCGTTGCTAGCAGCAGGAGGGTATTTTGCCTGTAATGCAGCACTCTTGGGCGGATTAGCTGTCGCACTTTATAGCTAATGACGGAATTAAGATGATTTTACTGTTATTATTTTTGTTATTTTTATTATTGTTTTACCACATTTATTTATTTTATTATATTATTTATTTATTGCACCACAGGGCCGCGTCACCCAACGGCCGTTGGCGGCCCTGTTTTGGGGAGGAAAAACCTGGCAGGGGTAGGAAGGAGGGCAGAGGAGAGGTGGTGCAACACGAATTCCTCTCATTTTGACCAAACTGTTGCAAAACGTGGCCGAAAACCACACGCATGTGTGGTTTTAAGGGAGGCCGGGCGCGGCGCCGGCGCCATGGCAACGGCTTCACCGCCGCCTCCGGAAGAGACGGGGCGGGGCGGAGGTCGCAGCGCCAAGATGGCGGCGGCCATGGAGGCGCGGGGCGGCGGGGCGGCCCCGTGAGCGGGCGGGGGGCTCCCCTCAGGTGAGGTGAGGCCGGGCCCCGGCCCCGGGGGGCTCCTTCGGCTGGGTTTCGAGCACCGCAGCCGTGAGGCTCGCTGTGTGGCTTGGCCCGGCCTGACCTGGCTCCCCTTTCCTCCCCAGGCATGGCCGGAGCGCTGTAGGGCCGCGGAGATGCCGGGCGGGGCCGCGGCGCAGGAGGGTGCCTGAGAGCGGCCGGGAGCTCGGCGTGTGGGAGATGTACGTCCCGAAACCTCGGCTGCGCCGCCTGTAACGCTGTCTGGAGAAACAGTCGCGTGGTTGTTGTAACCTCAAGCCTCGGTGTTTGCCCTTCTTAAGGAAGCAGAGCCGGGGCAGGCTCCTGTGGAAGGTTGCAGTGAAGTTCTGTGCAGGTTGCTTTCAGGTTTTTTCCAGCCATACTCGTGTGGTTTTCCCTAGTCGCCGTGCCTCTTGTCGCTTCGCCCATGGGTGATGCCATGCGTGCTGCTATCTCGGCTAAATTTACTCCCTAGCAAAGCTAAACTTTGACCCAGATGTCCCTTGTGCAAGAAGTGCGGGATGGGGATCAGAACAAGGCGTGTATAACTTACACCAGCTAAACCACTAAGAACTTAACTGGCTGCAGAAAGCTGGGCACCAGACACAAATGCGAGAGTTAAACTATATGTGCAGCCTCACTTTGGTTCTTGTGTATCCGTTGTGATATAGTTCTTGGATGTAATTACTCCATTTTTAAGCCATGCTTAACCTAGTTCATTGAGTGGGGTGTGTTTACATAACGGGTTGCATATTTTCCTTATTGATTGCTAAGTATCTCCATAGGAGACATTTCCTCTTTTAAAGACACTGCCTAATCTCTGCTTTTGGTGACAGACTTTGCAATAACGTTTACTGTGGCAATGTTTTAATCAAGCACAAACTTATCCTGCAGTAACATGGGGAAAAGAAAAAAAACAAACAACAGACAGTCTACTTGGTTTTGTTATTACAAAATGGGGAGACTAGGATTAAAAAGAAGAGAAGTCAAAGTACATGTTAAAATGAATACTGCAGAAATGTTGGTTGGTGCATGAGATTTTGTAGTGTTTGTTAATACTCAGAACAGAGAGCTTCAGTGGGGATTTTAGCAGTGTTAAAGTTACTTGATCCAACAAATCCGTTCTGTTTGCTCAAGTGGCAGGCTGTCATGTCTTTCATCTGTTCCTGCAGAGTCTCTGCTTCTCTAGCAGCTCCTTCTAATGATGTCTGTCCCTTTTTTCTTTCCTTGCTTCTTACTTCTGTTTTCCACTGACAGTCTTTTTTGAGGTTGTCCCCTTGTTCACTTGTTTCTTCAGGTTGTGGTGCCGAGAACAGGCAGACAAGATTCCATGTTTCCTGTGTCCGATACCAAGTTGCATAATCTGGTTTAATGTTTTATTAGCTCCGGACTGGGAACTAGCTGGCTTGTTTGCATTGTGCAGCAGTGTTTGGTGAGTTCTTAGAGTTAGAATAGTGGAAAATGGAACCTGTAGAGAGCTACCTTTTTGAAACAGATCCATTCTGAGTGTGTGAAAAGGCTTGCACTTCGGTTTATGTAACTTCTTGTTGACTTGGACAAAAAGTTGATGACTCCTGAAAGACAGCTGTGTTTTGTAAAGGCTCTTGTTGCTATTGCAGGATAGGATGAGCAGGTAGAGAGTTAGCAGACTTCTTTGAACCTAGACATATAGGTTCAAAGAAACCTATATGGTGGAATAATATATTCACCTGTAAGGTGAAATATAGACAAAATATTTTTTTTTTTTTTTTTAAGGAATTTTTCTCTTAGGTTTTCTAATGGAGGGAGGCTTTACTGATCAATACAAAAATAATTGCTCAACTTGGTTTCAATACACTGTCCTTTCATAAGTTTGAGAAAATTAATTTGCCTTTAATCTGACAATGGGCTTATTCTTTTCTGGGGATTCCTTGAAACAAAACTGTTTTTTCTTCTTGCTGCTTTGAAACAGTCTTTTCCAAGACTTTCTCTGTAATACTAAAACTACTGTGGCTTGCAGGTGTTTTGATCATCCTTTGGTATAAACTGGCTGTTCATGTCCTTTTGGGTATCAAGGTACAAGAAATGAAATGAGAAATAAAACCAAGCACATCATTTCTCTCGCTAAACTGAAGAGAACCAGTAGCAAGTAGTGCTGGTTCTGACAAGCTCACATCATCATGATTTTAAAATAGGAATAGAGTTTGATTTCATGAATCCTTGTCACTTGTCTCAGGCAAAGGTTTAGCTGACTGTTCGTGGTAACTGGAATTTATTGTGTTTGTACATGAAATCAACATACAGATCTGGGGTTATTGTGTGGTATTTTTTTCTCTTACTTTTTGCTTGTCCGATCTGATAATGATTCAGACCAGATATAAATGTTAATGTTAATTGGGAAGTTAAAGAAAATGTGCCTTATGACCTTTCAAATCCAGTAGGAAGATCTTCTCTGGTGTTTTAAGGTGAGAAGTTACAGTCCTGCATGTGAGAACTTGCATGAACCACTTAATATGGCCACTAAAGCGTTTTTAACAGTGGTAAAAGCACAGAGAACCCTTTTTTTTCAGTTTGGTCAGCTCTTGGGGAGACAGAAGCGGTAAACGGTAGATTCTAAACTGTTTTCTTCTTCAAACAATATTCTTTGTCTGAATAATTAATTCCACATCACGTGGTAATTTTGCTCTTAGGTTTCATTATTGTTTCTCTTAGCTAGTGTTACTATAGATTTTAACATTGATTTCCCACACAAGCAACAGCCTGCATTTGTTCAGATTGAGTGTTAGCACTGTGTTTGAATTCAGAACATAATCAGATATCTTGCAAATTTCCCAATGGCTGTTTCATCTTGAAACATTTAGAGATTCATTTTAGTTTCTCCTAATTATAACATTAGGCAGCATTCTAAACTTAGGACGCCACTCTGGCAGTGATATGCTTGTTTTTCTAAACTAAGCATATTTTCTGTGGTTACATTTTCCTTTCATTTAAGTACAGATTTTAATCAGCGTAGGCCAAACTTTTCCAACCATGCTTAAAATTAGCTTGAGCTATATTTTAAAAGATGTCCTGCTAATGTGATTTAACTTATTGAGAAAAATGTATGATGAAATAAATGTTTTCAAGCTGATTAATGCTTTTGAAGTGTTTTTACAGCTTATTTCCGTCAAAAATGTATAGATTGCCTCAAATATGTCTTGATACTAGTCTTTTTATAATAAATACCCCTGAAAGCACTTCATACTGTGCTTCTGAACTTTGAAAGGTAGCTGTTCAGCAAGAGACTGTAAATTCTACTCAGCAAGAAGCCAAGTTACATCAGAACAAAGTGAAATGCTGTTCTTCCAGACTTCTGTGCGAGCATTGTTTTGGAGATTACTAAAGTTTTCATCGGTTGTCTTGTACCTCCTTCGGCAGGGTGTCGGTACTGCTTTCTGTTAGTAAGCTGAAGCTGTAAATTTCGCTAAATGAAACTGAAGTTAACAGACTGAAATCTGGCTTTCTGCGTTCTGTCTGTAGTCAGAACTTGGAACTTGTTCCTAGCTGTGCAACATAATTTTTTTAGGTAGTATACCAGCCAGAGTTTGGGGCCGTGTGCTCTAGGGAAGTCATCACAAGGTTCTTTAACAAAGCCAAGGAGACCTATATAAGAGTTCTCAAAGAGCAAAACAAATAGAAGAAAAATTTACCTGTTGGGTCTCTACTGGGATGAAGTGTTTTGTTTTTTTTTGTTTAAATTCTGAGCTAGTGGAAAGCCTTTTTCCCTTGAGTGCAAAATTTCAGGAAGCGTGAGGTAAAACGTTGATGCCAAGGTTATCGAGTGATTGTGTAGAGTCTGGTAAGACTCGTGAATCATTTCCTATTAGTGCCCTGCATAGACAGTACCTCTCTTCTGGTCTTCCCTTTTCAGTGTGACAACACCAGTAAATCTGTCAATTTGACTAGTAATTTTGCTTAAACAGAAAAGAGTTTTAGGGGTATTTTTTTCAGGGTCTCTTGCCAAGGTCACTAGGTTTGTCCTTACAACAAGTAAAAATGGTATTTTGACAGTAAACTCCTTATTCATTGACAGGTAGGGGAAAAAATGTTCTGGGAACTGATGTGCATTTCACATGTGGATAGGGGGTGTTTGATATGGTTTAATCTCTCTTAAGTAATTGCAGACTGTCTGGGAAGATGAAATGTAATGTTCTGGGTGTGTCTGATCTTTCTGTAGTTTGGGATAGACTGTTTTAAAAAGAGGTTCAGTCTTACTGCATTTTGTGCTGTCTCCAGGAGATGGATAGGTTTTGCACTGTAGTTTCCTTAGAAAAATATTTGTGTGTCAGTCTGATTTACAGGAAATGTTTTGCAGACTCATCTGTTTGTAACCATTGAAAGTTACAAAGTGTCTCGCAAAATTATGCCCTTGCTCAGAGAAGTGTGTTCTTTCATTAGGAACATCAGGTTTAAATTTTCTCACTTGAATACCAAGTTCTAAATAAAGCTCTGACAGTTACCACTATTTCCAGTGCTTGCATTGGTGTACTATTCATTACAAAATGGATGCTTCATTTTATCATAAATGGTTGTGCCCCTGAGGTTGCAATTTCCAAATTTTAGTTAAAGCAATCATTTGTGTATAAACTTTCTTGAAGACTGTTGTTCCTGCTGTAGCTCTCCAGCCATGTAGTTATTTACAGCCTTTAAAGGGTGTAGGTACAGGCTTTAGACTAAATGCCTTTGCCCTCAATTGCCTGTAAAGATAGCATTTCCAGGGATTTTTGCATGTGGGAACATAGTTGTGCATGCAGCAGTGCAAGTCTCCCAGCTCTTAAGAGCTTGGGATCTGGAGTTACTGTAGGGGAGTGGCTTAACCACAGGAATTGCATCTCCTTCTGTGAGTCAGGTCTTACTGTCTCTCCTTCTCCTGAGAAAGGTTGTGGTGTGCCTTTCTGCTAATACCAATGTTTTGAATGATTCTAGTGTTTAGAGTGAAGTTATAAAGAACTTTTTTTTTTTCTGCTTAGGGAAGTATTTGATACACTGAGACTGTCAGTCTCTCTTTTCTTAGCTAGATGGGTTTTTTTATTCTTAATATCTCTCCTCTAAGTTGAACTTTACTGAGAGCTCTCAGATTTCCACCAGGCGTGTTTTGAAGACCTAGAACATAAAAGTGAAGTTCATGTTGGAATGCAGTCTGCAGAGAAGCAAAGTTGTGGGCAAGCATTTTTCCTTTTTCCAAATGTAGAGCTAAAGCAACATTAATAATACTTCTACAAAAACGTTACTGGGCTGATTTAAAGCAAAACTCTAAAACTGTTATATCCCACATGGCATGAAACATTCCTGCGTTTTTTCCCCCTGCTGTATTAACTTCTTACACAGAAAGGAAATGAATTTTAGAAAGAATGTTATACTTAAGCCGTTTGTGACATTTTCTGTTAAGGAAATACCAGCTGTCGAGAAAGATGCAGCCAATGTTGAGCTATATTAAAAACATTGTAAAGGAACTATTTGTCAATGAAAAGTGGATTAATTAAAACACTTTTAACTATTTTTGCTCTGGAATAGGGTTAGGGAAGCTTCATATATGCCTATTCTAAACTCAGCCATTACGAAAAGCCACTTATTTTTTTTTTTGAAAGGAAGTTCATTTACCTAAGTTATTCCCTAATTTATAATAATAATAAAATAACTAAAATGTGATGAGTTGGATTAAAAAAGGGGATGCTTGGAGTCAATATGCTTTTTCTTCAAATTCTGAAAGCTCGCTTTCATTGATTTTTTTTCTTGGTGGACAGAATTTATATCAAAAAGAAAATATGTTGTATTTTAGGGTTATCATATTAAGGTTTTTATTTAAAACCTTTTTCTTTTATGAGCAATTAATACCACTAGGAGGTATTATTTTGCTTCTATGGGGGGAAATACTGAAACATACATTAAAAAAAAAAAAAAAGTGACCTGAATCAGGCGTGTGAAACACTATTATGATAAGATTTACTCTTTAATCCAGTATGGATTTAATCCTGCTGGCTATTCACTACAGTGAATAACACAGACTTACTGTACTGTTTTGAAACATAAGTGGTAATTAAACCAAAGCTTTGTTCTTTTTCCCATTAATCTGTTGATAACAGATTTACCCTTTCAAAGGTAGTAAACACAGAAAAAGTTGTTCCTGTTACATCTCTGCTTTTATTTATGTACAGAATTTGAAGGGGATGCTTAACCATTATAATTATGTGACTTCAGTATTGAATTTTGATTTTTAGAAAAGTATGAACATAGCATGTGGGCGACGGTAGGTTTCCCTCTGCTTAAGATGTCCTAACTTTTAATTGTAATTATTTTCTGGAAATTCATGAATATCAAAAAGCTTTCTTTTGTCCCTTGAATATACTGAAATTGCATTTCTCAAGTTGCATGATTTCTTTGAGAGGTAAGCAGGTGTTCCCCAAAATTCTCTTCACATTAGACATCTGATTTTTAGTCTGCATTCCAGTATCAACGAAAACATAGGTACAAGTGAGATATTGAATATGTCTTGTTAATGTCACCCACATCTCCACATACAAATTGACTGTCTGCAATTCCATTATTGTATTAACTTTTTTTCCTTAAGAAAATTACTATTTAGGATGGATTGTATATTAGGAATGCCTTAAGGATCTAAGATGTGTGGTCTGTAGAACCCATTTTACTAGTTGCACATTTGATGCTGTATACTGAACTGAATAAAGGAGTGACGATTAGCTGAAAGTCTTAGTTAAATGCTGCTCTGAAGATTTGGGTTGTGCTTTTTACTTGATAAGCACTTGACACCAAACGTTGTTACTAATAGCTAGTTGTAGTCCATTGTAATCCTTGTACTGAATGCTAAGGTTTCAAACTGGACACCTATAGAACAAGGGATGTGAAGCTTCCGCAGCTGCAGTTCTGTATTCCTCCCAGGCTACCTGTCCTTGCTTCCACCCTCGGTAGGCCTCCTCTTTCTGCATGAATTTGGCCAGGAGATCCTCATTCATCCATGCAGGCCTCCTGGTGTTTTTTTCTCACCTCCTCTTTGCCGGGAGGAGGTGATCCTTGGACACTAACCAGCTTTCTTGAGCCCTCTTCCCTCCAGGGCTTTGTCTCATGGTACTCTACCAAGCAACTCCCTGAAGAAGCCAAGGTCTGCTCTCCCCAGGTCCAGGGTAGCAAGCTTGCTGTGCTCCCTCCTTGCTGCCCTTGGGCTCCTAAAATGCACCATGACATGGTCGCTGCAGCCAAGCTCCTTGAGCTTCACATTCCCCACCAGCCACTCCTTGTTGGTGAAAATGAGGTCCAGCACAGCACCTCTCTGCGTTGGCTCCTCCATCACTTGGAGAAGGATCCATCCATCACCAACACATTCCAGGAACCTCTTGGATTGCCTGTGCCCTGCTGTGCTGTCCCTCCTACAGATACTGGGGTGGTTGAAGTAAGAGTAAACTTACTCCCTTGCAGAGTAAGGGGTGTTGTTTAGGAACAAGGTTCCTTTTTTATTTGAAGTCTTAGGGCGGTGTGAATTGAGAAGCAAAGAGGTGGTTTTAAACCTGTTGTTGTTAGAGCATTTTAAATGTGCTTTGTAACCGGGCTGCCGGAGAAAAAACAATTTCCCTTCCTGAGGGAGGAAGGAAAGAGAAGCATTTGCTGTGTTTTGCTGGTGGTTGTTTCTCTTGTTTATGTAATGGTGTTGCACTATAAGAAGGGACAAAAGTACTTTTTATACACAGGAAAACACGGTTGTTTAACCACCAAAAAGAAGAGGTTTTAGGAGTATGTACAGTATCAAAAACAACATTTCTCATTGTTGATTTTGCTTTTGTTATGAGTGATAGTTTTAAAACTATATAAACATGCCTTTCTGTTAGTTAAGGAAATCTACCTGACATTTCTGTAATGAAAATGCTTCTAAACAAACATTTCGCAATTTCACAAGATTGTCAGAATTTTGTAGTGCCTCTAAGTTTAGTGATTTCAAAATGTGTCTGTACATTTCAGTTGGCTTTCTCGACACAGTTTTGTTGTTAAATGAAAGATTTCTTCTTTAACAAAAATATTTGCCCCACCTATTTTCATTCGCTAGTGGCGGGAACAATAATGTTAAAAGCTGTTTAAAATACATGAAGTGATTCCTGTGGTCACACCACCTTTTTTATTCTAGAACAGTGAAAAGAAATTAGATGCTAGAACTTAATCAACATAAGCAGTGATTTTGGAGGTAGAAATCACTAAGTATCCTGCAGGGTGCAGACTGAGACAATTTACAAATCAATAAGTTTGGCTTCTTCAAGCAAAAATTGGGACTTCTTAGATAATGGACAGTAAATGTTGGCAATAAAGGTCATTTCTTAACTTAAGGTAATGTAGAATACATTGTACGGAATTATGGAACAAAAGAATGTAAATACCTAAAAAAATTTTTGAATCAGCTTCTTTTCAAAGTGTCTTGACCTTTATTGAGTCCCCCAGCTGACATTTTAAAAAGATTTTTAGTACTAGTTTCTTTCATTATAAAGGGTTTATTTGTATATTTGCTCCCACATACTTCATTGTCATCTTCTTTGCCATTTGATTTTTTTCAGCTGCAGCGGCATCTACTTCATATCAGCATGATTATTGTGACAGAGTAGTGACGTAGTTCTGTTTTGTGTAGAATTCTAGAACACATTTCTGTAAGTATACTTGTTACCTTGGTAAGCAGAAGAAAAATAAAGCAAACGTGAATGAAAAAGAATGAAGCAATAAGCACCTACAGTACGTAAGCACCTACAAAAATATTTGAAAGGTAGGTTAAGTATACTCAATTTAGGATGAAATCACATAATAGTCATCGCACATCCACATCTTTCTTTTTTGTTTTGAAATTATTATCTGCATTTTCTTTTTAAAGGTAATAACATGTTTAGCAAGACTTAATGCAAGTGAATCGTAGTATATATATTGTTATTGTAAAAAAAAAAAAAAAAAGATGGTTGTGTTAGTCCCATATTTTTGAGGGGAGAAAAACTAATCTGTTCTCTGGAAGTTGCTGAGACATTTCGTTGTCTGAGATAATAACAAATGGTGGAAGGGTAAATTATGCTTTAAATAATGCATACAACAGGAGTATATTTTTTTTCTCTTTTGCAGTTGTTAGATTGGGATTGTCCAGTTTGCTGCTTTTTTTTTTTTTTTTTTTTACCCATTCTTTACATCCCTTGACCTGTTAGTAGCATGGGCTGGAAGGTTCCTGGCTTCTCAAGAGCATCCTTTGCTCCAGTGTGGCTGTCTGAACCGATCCCAGAAATAAGATCTAATTTTCTCCTTACTACTTTCCTCTTCTTAAATACTTTGTTCTTTGAAGCCTTTAAGTTGTTTTACATAATCTGATGTGCTGGTTCACAACTAACAACGTTTTCTGGTAAGACATTTAAAAAAATTTGAACTTTTCCTTAGAATGACATACAGTCTTTAGACTTTATTTTAAAGATTCAAGGGAGGGGATGGAGGGCATTCTGAGAATTACTGGTGTTTTGCAGTTAAGTTAGTTAAAAGCCTTTAATGGGTTTGCCTCACTTCTGACTACCTGGTACCGATAGTTGCCCGAAATTGTGGCTGGGATTTGTACCTTTGTTACTTGAAAGGGGAAGTTGTCTGTCTGCTGTCAGTCATTTTCCTTTATAGATTTGGATACTCAGCAACAGTGAAGAAACCTTCAAAGGATGCTGCTAGAACAAAGGGATTAGGTCTGTTTATATAGAAGACAAGCTTAGTCTGTTAATGAATGAGTAATGTTGAGAAGAATATAAAAACATGTATTTTATGGTTTAAGCTAAATGTCAGCAGAGACTAAGAATAAACTTGCCAGCACTGCCTACTTCAGGCTTTCTTCCTGCACCTTCTTATGAAATGTGTGGTTCAAGATATTGTCAGACAGGATGGCTGGGTGGACTGATTCAGTTCAGCAACTTCTGTGTTTGTTCTACTGATCATTTTGTTCAACACCATATAAGATAACAAAGTATCTTAGGTATCAAGAAACTGTAAATATTCATTTTCTGTAAGAATGTTCTGTTAAACACAGATTAAATGCAGGTTTACAGAATCTGTCCTTTCTTTACCCTAGGCAATTTTCCAATTTACTGACGGCAGGCAGCCCAACAAACACTCCCTCAGACAATTCCTCATCTTTATCCTTTTTCCAGAATGAAAATCCAAAAATATCATCAGTCGGGGCCAAAATAACAAATGAAAAGTGGGTGTTGCCTCTTCTTGCCAGGTTTTATGTAAATGTTGTTCTCTTTCCCTGTCCCAGAATAACAACAAAGCTTCCCAAAGAATCCACACAATAAAGCAAACACTTTTTCAGACTCTCATCTAATTCAGAGTAGCTACATGAAAAACGCCGGATAACAAGAACTATAAAGTGTATAGTCTGTATCTGACTACTAAGGTTGCAGGGAATTTTAGGGGTATGTGCTTGGTCCTTGATGATACTCAGCTGTTACTCTTACTACTAGGGCATCAGTTAGGTAGCTGATAGTTGCTTTTCTTTTGCTTGATTGAGAGGAACCTAATTGGGGCATGAATGGGTAGATCCAGTAATTTATGACAGACTGGCATGAAATGCTTTGATGAAGAACTGGAAAACAAAGGTATACAAGCTCCAGAGATTCAAGTGTAGAGATTATGATCTACATCTGCTTGTTCTTCCTCCAGCTTCAATGGCATGCTCAGAAGCAGTAAGAATGATGGGGGTATTGTGGGGAGTGAGACCTAGAATTGGTGTTGAACAGCAGACCAGAGACTGGACTAACAGCATAAGGTGTGCTGGCAGAAGAAGTTAATACAACTGAAGTGACAAAGAATGAGGAGCAGGATCAGAAACCAAGACTGAAAAATAGCAAGAGGGACAGGAAGCAAGGTTTTCAGAGCAGTAATCTGGATGTTGTTTGGGTTTCTTCTGTACCAGATGTGTGTGGCAACCATTAACGGAGTTCCCAAGGACAGTTCTTTGAATCTGGAAATGCTGGTGGCTGGTTGCAGCTCAATTGTCTTGAGTTGTAGATGTTGCTGTTTTCTGCAGGCTGTTCTTTTTTTTGGTTTAAATTCTTGAGGTTACAACGAATTCACTATTCTAAGTTTAGAGAGGATTTTTTTTTATCCAAAGGTGCTCTGTACCAGCAAGTCATTGTAATTAAATCATGTTCATATCCATGATATGAAAGAACAGTTTCTTCATCAGTGGATTTAGTAGAGGAAGTTCTGCTACCATAGGCTCCTCTCCATGGGCTGCAGCTCCGGCCCGGGGCCTGCTCCTGCGGGGGCTCCCCGTGGGCTGCAGCCTCCTGCAGGCCACATCCAGCTGCTCCACCGGGGGCTCCTCCACCCATGGGGGGGCTGCAGCGTGGAGATCTGCTCCATGTGGGACCTATGGGCTGCAGGGGGACAGCCTGCTCCACCAGGGGCCTTTCCACAGGCCGCAGGGGACTTCTGCTCCAGCACCTGGAGCACCTTCTCCCCTCCTTCTTCACTATCCTTGGTGTATCTTGGATTTTTTCTCAGTTTCTCACCCTTCTCTTCCACCAACTGCTGTTGTGCAGCAGTTTTTTTGCCTTTGAGTCTGCTCTCACAGAGGTCCGGCCAACGTCACTCACTGGCTCAGCTCTGGCCGGCAGCAGGTCCCTTTGGGAGCTGGCTGGAGCTGGCTCTGATCTAACATGGGGCAGCTTTTGCAGTCTTTTCACAGCAGCCCCCACACAGCTTCTCACTACCAAAACCTTGCTGTGTAAACCTACTACACCCCCTCAGCTCCTCCATGGTTCAGATAAATTCTATTATTTACAAGACCCATTTTCTTTGCTTCAGTGGATAAAATTCTACATCCGAACCAAGTTTGGAATACTTGAAAAACAAGTTGTCTTAAGAACAAACTGAATACTGAAACCTAAAATAAGATTAAAATAAAATAAAAAGACCCTAGAATATAACTAGAGAAATCACCGCTACGTTAATTTACAGCTAGGATGTCATAGGTAACTTGTTAATACTTAAAATAGGAAGTAACAATTTCTTTCCCTGTGGCAATGCTGTCTTAGTTCCCCTTTTGAAAATGAAGGGAGTCTCCCATACAGGTTTAGGTAATGTGCGGCTTCCTTTCTACTTAGGCATATTTGTGCATTTTCATTTATGAAGTGTAAATGCTCAGCTTGTTTTGAAATTCAGATATGTTGGATATATGGGACGATAGGGGCCCTGAGCAAACTAGATAGGAGCCCTGAGCAAAACCTTGCTGCTGTGTTTTCTTAGAGTTCTGGTTTTGTGCTTTTTTAGGAGGATGTAGAGATAGTTGTAAGTAGTTGTTGAAAGGCCAAGTTTTTGTAAATAGATGTGTGCTTGGAAAGTCCCTAAATAAGCTGGCAAAATAAATTTCCCTGTTTACTCTTTTGAGTTACAAAGAATTTGACTAGGGACAAATGCTGCTGCTTCTGAAAAGGGGGAGAAAAATGATCTAGTGAATATAATTGTCATGAAAAAAAGTTTTTAAAATCAAAACCTTACTAGACGCTTACTGTTACCGCTTACTGTACTAAATAGTCCATTATTGAGGACTGGTAGCCTGCTTCTAACATGTTAGATACATGAAGGTTGAGGTACTGCATTAGTAATGAATTACATTCTTAGAGCTATCAGAGGATAACAGGTTGATTGCACTGCATAGTGTGAGGGAAAATCTTTGTCAGATATGTATTTCATAATCTGAAAGTTATTTTTCTAAATTGACCATTTATTATTGAAAAGAAAAATGGCTAAGGGAAGTTCTGGTGGTCATGGTGTGTGCAGCTCGCCCATTGTACACTTGGCTAACAGCTCTAGGGCACCTAGGGTAAAATACATGTATATGTGATTATTTAGAAAAATAAGTTTGGTTGATCAAATTCAGTGGCACAGTAATATTGTAATATTCTTGACTTAGCTGCTTGTGACATAATAGTACCTGTGTCCTTTTTATCTAAATAAACACTGAATTTTCATGGTTACTCTAAAAATTTCTTTATGGAAACAAAATTATTGAATTGAAATATGGGTCAATGGTGTAATAATGGGAGTCGTTTGATATCCAAATGCTGGTGTTTTCAAACAGGGCAACTCTTTTGAAGACTGTTCTAGGCAAACTATTGTTGGCTAAGGGGACTCAATTTAATAACCTTCCATAAACATTTGGTTAAAGGATCTTCTCTTCAGACTTTGGGGAAGACAAGTCCTTGACAACTAAAATTTAGTCTGAATCTAAAACAGTTTTTTGAAATGTCTTCAAATGTGAAATTGACAGAAGAATATTCTTCTGTCAAGTCAACAGGAACAAAGGGGAAGAAAACAGAAGAGAGGGCTATTGTGAAAAAGCACTTAATTTTGCAAACAATTTTTTTCATTGCTGAAGTTTGTTACGACTGCACGTGTTTAGTCACTTTTGTACATAAAAAGAAACAGTTTTGTTGTTACTATTCTTACATAAATGTAAATGATTTTGGTAATTTTGGTCTTGATCTCATCTCAAAAACTGCCTGACAACTAGATTTCATGTTCTGAAACTCTATTAAAGCTCCAAGCTGTGTTTTGGTGCACAGCAGTTGTTATATGTCTTGTAGGAAAACCGTAACTCTTCCAAGGCATCCTATGCCCCTTTCCTTTCTTTCCTTTTCTCAGAAGAAAAACTTGAAAAAAAAATACTGTCTACGTAGTATTGTGCATTTGGGAGGTTCTGGTGGCATGAAGATGTAAGGAGAGGGGGAAATCTGTGAAATTAAGTGTCTCTTTAGCTTTTCCTATTATCATTGCCTGCTTCACTACCAAGTTCTGCAATATTAGCCCCCTGTACATCAAGCCTCCATGAAAATAAGCTGTGCTTCACAGTAAGGGAAAGTGGAGATTTCTTTTGTAAGAAAAGATTACAGGAACAGTTTACAGAGTATAGAGACATGGGATGGGGAATGAGGGGAAATAATTCTAGCTACCCAATTTAAAGTGCTAATTTAAATACCCAAAATTAAATGAAGAAAATTCTTCTTTGATGGATTGTGACTAGGCTTGGTGAACTGAAAATTACATAAGGTACTTTTCATCCAGGATCTTAAAAGTCTGTGCTATGAAACAGAAGACAGTTACTTTTTTTATTGTAATTTTTTTTTATCAAAGATTTGAAAAAACAACAACAAAAAACAACCAAACTGCTAGTCCAGAACCACAGTAATGTTGCTGAAATGCATGTAAAAAGGGGTAAAACCTGACTATAGAGCCTGATTCTTAAAATTGATTCACTTCTTTTGACTTTTGTAGCTATTTGAGCTAAAACATTTGAAGGAATGTGCTCCTTGTCTGGATTTGGAAGCTACTTATGATCTAATGTTATCACAGTTGTGATACCACATAATTATATGTACTGCCACGAGTCCATTACTTTCTACAATTACTACAATTAATACATTATTATATATTATTATTGCATTATTACTATATATTTTTATAGAAATTACTAAAATTTCTACAATTACTTCCTATTGCACTTAGACTGTTTCTGTGAGATACCTCTAAGGTGAGCAAATACGTATTTAACAAAACCACGTCATCGTTGCTTACCCAGTGAGGGATTTTTGTCTGAACTTCTTACCATATTCCACCAAGCGTAATAAAGCACCAAGTGCACCTTTGTCTTCACATCCTTTGCCTCGTGAATATCAAAGAACAGCACACACTACAACTGGGACAGGGCTACCCACGTGCTATTTTACCAACCACCTACTTCCAAACTGAATTTATATAGCTAATTTATTTTAGCATACTCTTTGAAAAGACTGTTAATTTATCGTGCATAAACTGGTGAAGATGAGAGAGGATCTAAAAATAACTTGTTGGCTTTTAGTGAATATTGCTGGCTTACCTTTTAGAATAGAAACTGGCAAAGATGTCACATTTTCATGTCCAATAGTTTCATGGACATTTGTTTTCAGTATATTTTTCTAAATACTCAGTTCAAACATTCTCATCAATATATCAAAGTTTGTAATGAAATTTAATTGCTCAGGAATCCTCAATATCACTTATTCCAATAACTGGTTCCTGTTACCAGCATTACTTTAATAATATATGTTTGAATCCAATAGAAGAGATCTTTTTAAAAGTGGTTGTGAAAGCTTCTTTTCTTACTGTGATGGTTCAATAACATTGGAAAGGAAAAACACATTGTTATAACTTGTTTCTATGTTGGAAAAAAAATTTCATTACAATAAATCTTAGCTGTTGTTGAAAACTAAGTGGTCAGCAGGAATCCATGTTTCCTCAAGTTGTTTTCAAATTTTATCCTTACTGCACATTTGAAAACTTTCTAACAACCGGCTTTACCCCACCTTCAGTGATGGATGATGGAAAACTCAGGCTTAAATATGCCTGAGTCAGTATATTAATCTTTTGTATTTTAATTAGCCTCTGCTATAATTGGATTCTAATTGTTAGAAGGCATGTTGTTTTGCCTTGCTTAGCTGTAATGGAGTGCTTTCAAGTAGCTCTAAGCTTTCACTTTGACATAACTAGCATGTTCCTATATTCCCACTGTTAGATTATTTGGGTTCCTTGCAGTCCTCTCTAGCTGTTAAACCATGACAGCAGCATGAGAAAGTGAAAATGATTTGTGTGTGATAAAATTTTGAATATGAAGCAATTCTACATACAATTAAAAATGATATGTCTTAGCCTTGAAAAATGGTGGTCTCAATCTTAATTATTTATTTCATCCTGCACCACATCCTTGTCTCAAATGTGGAGAGACATTAACTTGATGGAGAGACCACTTGGTGGATAAGAAATTAGTAAGAAATTGGCTGGATGGTCATGGTGAAAGGGCTGTGGTCAATGGCTTGATAATCAACTGGAGACCAATGACAAGTGGTGTCTCTTAGGGATCTGTATTGGGATTGGTAGTATTTAACTTTTTTTTTTTTTTTTAAGTAACATGTACTGTGGGATTAAGTGCAACCTTAGCAATTGTGCTGATGATGCTAAACTTTGTTGCGTGGCCCACACTAGAGGGAAGGGATGTCATCCCAAGGCACCTAGACCACCTTGAGAGGTGGGCCTGTGCAAACCTTTTGAAGACCAAACCTCAACAAGACCAAGTGCAAGGTCTTGCACCTATGCTGGGACAATCCTAAGCACAAATGCAGGCTGGGTGGAGAATGGATTTGAGAGCAGCCCTGAAGAGAGGGACTTGGGGGTGTTGGTTTATGAGAAGCTCGCCATACACCAGGAATATACACTTGCAGCCCAGAAAGCCAACTGTATCCTGGGCTATATCAAAAGAAGCATGGCCAGCAGGGGGAGGGAAGTGATTCTATACCTCTGCTCTCATGAGACCCCTTCCTGGAGTACTGCATTCAGCTCTGGGAACCCCAATGTAAGAAGGATGGTATAACTCTTCTGGATGCACTGTTGCTTCATTTGTTGCTCAGGGTGGACCTCCTGAGGGGAGAAATCAGAACTTTGAAGGGCAAGATCCTCGCCTTGCTTGTTGCTGAATTTGGACAGTGAAGAAAACCAATTTGGAGAAAGAAGAGATGGGCTTTCATTTTAGTGCTGTTTTGCAGAATTAGGTTTAAGATCTTGTTCAGTATAAGTTAGGGTGTATAAGGCTGAGTGTTTCTAAGCTCCCTGGCTACCTCCACTCAGAAATTCAGATGCTGTTCAGCCCATAAATTAAGACAGCAGCATCCTGCAGGTCTATTTGATTTTATGCTTTTTTTTTTTGATTTTGGAAAAGACAAACAATTCCAGTTGTCACTGAATTAATTCATGACATTTTAGAAAAGTTGGAACAATTTTACAGTGCCTTTTTTAATAAAGGCCTTGAAACTATAGATTCTCTAAATAGTTTCCATCCTTTTGTTAGTGTTTACTTGTGCTGACATAAATGAAGAGCTCTAATAGACTCCAAATGGTACTGTGCAATATCAGGTCTCTGATTCTCATGTTGTATCATTTGCTATCGCTGTACGTGATAGCAAATAGCATAGCTGTCTGTTCCACGTTCGTCTGAAAAATTTCACTTAACTCAGGGACATAAGAATATTTCATAGTCAGTTCTGCTGTTTTCAGTGCTTATGCCTCTGTGTTCCATTTTGTGGCTGTGCTTGTGATGTTTTTTCTTGCAGGCCTTGCAGTAATGGCAGAAGTGAACTGATTTCTGCATAATCTCTCCTCAGACCATGTTATTTGAATGGAAAGCATCCCAGTATGTGAAGATATACCATTGATAGGTTATTTGGGAGTACTGAGAGTTTCAGTAGTGCATTTACTTTCATAAGATAAGAGGGAGAAGGATTAAAGTGATGGGGAAGAGAAGGAAATTGAATGTCACGAGTATCTGTTTTTGACAAGCCTGTAAATCATAATTTCCCCAACAGAAGTATCACCATCATAGTTCCCATTGCAATTAAATCATTAGAGGCATTTCCAAGAACTGTTTGACACTGTCTCCTACAATGTCCTTATAGGCAAGCTTGGGAAGTGTGGCCTAGATGAGTAGACAGTGAGATACATTGAAAATGGGCTGGGTGTCAGAGCTCAGGGGGCTGTGCTTGGTGCTGCGGTCTAGTTGGAGGCCGGTAGCCAGCCGTGTCCCCCAGGGGTCAGTACTGGGCCCAGTATCGTTTAGCAATCGTCAAGACAAGAGGCAAGGGGCACAAACTGAAGCACGGGAGGTTCCAGTTGAGTACGAGGGAGCACTTCTTTACTGGGAAGGTGACAGAGCTCTGGGACACGTTGCCCAGAGAGGTTGTGCAGTCTCCTTCTCCGGAGATATCCACAACCCACCTGGATGCCATCCTGTGTAATGTGCTCGCTCTGGGTGACCCTGCTCGGCAGGGGGTTGGACTGGATTTTCTTCAGAGGTCCCTGCTAACCTCAGCCATGCTGTGATTCTGCAATTGCATTTGGGAATTTTGCAAACACAACTAGCAATATGTACATGCTTTCTTATACATATCCTTATTAGTGAACTTATTTCACAGCTAGAAATCAGTTTTTCTAGCTTTTTTTTTTTTTTTTTTTTTTTTTTTTTTTCCCTGTGCTGTTAGTATGCTAATCAATAATAGCAGACCCTTTCCAGGAATTCTGTGTGTTAATATAACCTTTTCCCTTGAAAGGTCAGGGCACTTGGTAAAAGGGGAAAAATATGCCAGGCTGTGCTCCCACTTGGAAAGAACTGAGAATTCTAGATTTTCTCGGAAGAGAGACTCTTCCAGCAAAAAAAAAAAAAAAAAAAAAAAAGTAAAGGCCTTCATAATGATCATTAGATAGATCATTAAATTTGTCTGGACCTAAATAGAAGTCTAGATACAGTTGATATTAACAACTGCATTATATTATTAAGACATTCCACGACTACAGAAACAGCTATGAGAAGATTCCTGATTTAGATACTTCTGTTAGTGTGATCTGCACTGCCAAATCTGGATAATATCTTCTTTTTTGGGTATCATTTATCTAGTGCAAATAACCCATAACCTTCTCGACACTGTCTCCCTTCCACATGAAAGTCTTGGTGTAGGTTTGGATGTTATGTATTTTCTGGACTCTCATCCCAAAGTTACAAGCAGTACAGTTTTCACTGCCTTTTAAAAGTTGTTCTGTCATTTTGTTCCTTTCCCCTATATCTTTGAAGCTTTTAAGGCACTTTCATAGTAAAATCAGCAATACTGAGACAGAGACTGAAAGCAGTCAGTTGTTCTGTAACAATGCCCAAAGTGTGTGTTGGGTGACTTTTCATCTATAGTTTTTGTGAGGCTTTCCTTCTTCCCTCCCTTTTTTTTCCTCATAGCTCTTGTTAAGTTAGAGCATTGCTCACATGTAAAATCTGGTAGACCTTGAATTGCTGTCACTGGTTATTTCCCTGACTAGGTCACTTGCTGTTCTGTAATTCATGGCTACTTTATTCTTGGATTGCTTAGCGTCAGTCTGCCACAGCACGTACATCTAATGAGGTTGCAACTGCTAAATGTATTTGGAACTGACTTGAAACTCATTGTAACGTTGACATGGTCTTTGATATGGGAAATACACCACCCATGAAAACCCTTTAATTTATTTTTTTTATATGGTCTCCTTTCAGTTCTGGCAAACTTTATTATAACTGGAGGTTCTGTTTCAAACGAGCTATTATTTTACATAATAAGGCTAAAAATCTTAGTCTTAGATGTTGCTTTTTTCTATCTGTCTTCTAGAGGCTTAGAAAAGTATTGCATAAGCACTGGCAGATAACTTCCCTGGCTTCAACACTGAGTTACTGTGTTTAGCTTCTTGTACTGGTAATTTGTTATAGGATAAAATGACCTTTATAAGTGTTCATGCAAGCATCTCGTTATTCATTTATAAATAACACTGGGGCCTTTGCATCTCAATGTAAAACACTTTACAAATAGGGATCAAAGGTTAGCTCTTATCTTCCTGTGTGTTTGAGGGACAAAACCCATTCAGCTTTAACAAAAAACATGAGTTACTCTATTCTATTTTATTGGTATATTGGCTTTTTTATATTTGGCACTTACAGGTTGAAGAAAAACGTGTGTGTTTTATAGAATCGGATTCAGTAGCCCTGGAACCAGAAGCGAAGTACCTGCATCAGCTTGTTGCTGAGCTATGGCTCTAGCTCGAGTACGGATCACCTAACTCAGCTGTGTATCTTCCCAGGCAAAGCTAGCATCTATGCACAGCACCATGCAGATGGATGAAGTTAATGCTCTGTTAGAAGTGGTTTTGAAGTCTCGAGGACCTCCCTTTGAGGTTCTGTCAGAAGATAAGCTTCCCTTGTAGCTGGTGGTAGGAGAATTATGGAGCTCGAGACAGGGTTAAAGCTGCAGTTCTTAACTCTAGTTTGTAGTGTTGTCCTAGAAATACCCCAACATGCTGTTGACTGGTCCAGCTAGTGAGCTGTCAAACTAGATCTGAAGGGTGTTCTCCAGAGGGCTCTGAAAAGTACAGCAGAGCTTCACCTCTTATGGTTAGGTCCTGAATCAGAAATACTACCGGTTAATAGCAGTGCAGAGGTTTGACAACGTGTAAGTTTTGGCTATGCATTTTTGGGATATCTTCACCAAAACATAACAGATGGAGAACAGGTTTTCATGTTCATAAATAGATCAAATGCAAATAAACAGTTTCCACTGCCTGTAGTGGGGATGAAATGATCATGTTGCTGCAGAACTACTTCATGTTTCCCCTTTTGCTTCCAAGTCTGCCAGGTAACCATCTGTTGTTTCTACTATGTTTACCTTGGAAAGCAGCCAGCCTGTAAGCATAATTCAATAGATAATTACAATGCATGTGGCTTTTAAAGTTATAATCATGTAATATTTGCTGATGTGTAAGTATGCTTCAAAGTGCCACGTATTCCTGACACTAAGGCAGCCTTGCTAAATTTTAAGTTATCTAAAGTATGGAATTTTCCAGTTATGTGGCTAGAGCATTTTTAATGTTGTTCACAAATTTCTTTTTATATACGTTTGTCTTGGAAATATATTTAAAAAAAAAAAAAGGCCTGAGGCAGTTGCTCAGACTCAAAGATTTGGCAGAGTTATATGTGATTGATAATAGCAACTTCTTAATTATAGAAGGGAGAGAGAGACATGAATTGATCTGTAGGCATAGTTCTCCATTTCTTTATAAGTACTATTTAGCTAGAATGTCTTACAGGGGTAGCAAAATGAAGATAAGTTTCTAGTTAAGTTGATTTTACCATTGATTCTGGGTGGACCCTTACTGGCTTTAGTGTCTTCTGTTGGGATTTTTAAGGCTGGGCCTGCTAAAGTTTTGTAACCTGTAACATGCTCCTAAGAACTGGAAATAGAGTAGGCTAGCAATTGGAATTGTTTCACAGGCAATGGTTCACAGCATAAAAGATGCTTTATAAAAAAATGCTTCGGTTAAAAAAAAGTGCTGTAATACCATCAAATCAGAATCACATTCACTTGTTGCACATGCATTTGTAGCATACATTATACCAAAAAACAGGAGTTATTTGGGTTAATGTATTCTGTTCTAAAACATACTTTTTTTCTAAAACGGAGATTTTTTTAAAGGCTGCAAATACAAAACTCTCACTGAAACCTTCTCCTAGTTGGGTAGCTTGCTTAATGCATCTGAAAGCTTGCTTTTACATGCCCCCTCTTTATTTTCATAATTGTACCCCTTACAATTATATGAGTTAGCATCAATTTTCTGTCGTGCTGCTGCTATCCTAGCAATGGTCGATGGTTTACATAGCTTGTTGAACAGGCTGTTTGAATTTTGTTCATACTTGTCTCCTGTTTTTCTTTTGTGTTGTTAACCCAATGAAAGAATTCGGTGCTGATGGCAGTGGAAGAGCCGTTGATAGTTTCAAGGGTGTATCCTTATAGAGGAGGAAATTGCTGGTTACTGTTCTGTAAGCAGACTAAAGCAAACAATTTGTGAAATGCTGAACAGAGCGAAGTTCTTAGAACCGTGGAAGTTCAACTTTTAATCATGTGTTCAGGATCTGTTGCAGTGCATGTGAATAACTTGAAGAGCTTTTACTGTCCCTAGGAAGGAATTTTGGTCCCATTCCAGTGGTGGAGACTTTAAGATGCTCTAGTTGTTTTGTCTTTGACTCTCTGTTCTTCAAACTGCAATACTTGAGTTCTGTTCCCCGACTGAGGACTTTATTGTTAAATGGGTACTTCTGAAATTATAAATCCCATTCCTTAAGTACAGATATAAACTGAAGTGTTGAGATGCTGTTACACAGGGGAAAAATTAGATTTAATAACTTGTTTGTTACATCTCCAATTACTAAGTGGAAAATTATTTTTCATAGTTTTTGCTTGGATTTGTTATCAATCAAAATTGGTCAGCTGATAGGTCTGTTGCAGATTTTTAAAACCAGAGGATTTAGACTTGCCAGCTGTTGCCTCTACAGGTAGCTTCTTCTGTAATGTAGACTAAGCCTACAGTTGACCTGCAGGCTTTATATTATAAAACTAATAAAACTCTAGAACTGTCCGCTCTTCCATGTTTGATTGGGCTAGGCAACATCCCTATTTGGTGTTTGATGATGAACCTTCTCGATCTTTTTCTGTTTTTAAAAGCAGAGGTTTGAAGGGGGTGGCAGCAGTACAACAGCTGTTCTTCATCTGCTGAAATTACTTTTCATGATTTGTCAGCCAGGGCACTCTTTTTTTTTTTTGCTGATTGCTCTTTAATATAAGCTTGTGGGGTCACAGCAACTTGCAGGATAATTTAAAGAACAACTGGGAAGTGGGAAGCTATGAAGAAGTTAATCAAAATGACTTGTGTTTGCCAAAAGTTACCACTTTTTTTTTCTTCTGTAAATTGCACAGAAAATGCTCTTGTGCAGTTATTTCTACACCAGCTGAAATGGTCAATTATATTATTGGATAGTAAAGAATAAAAGCAAACTACTTCTTTTCCATTATTCTTTTCTTTTTCTTTCCCAGAAATAGCTGTAGCTGTTGCTTGACACCCTCTTACAAAGTATGCTTAAATACCTTAGTTCACGTTCTCATTCAAGCTTTATTGGTCTAATGGTTGTCCAGAGCAACAGTGAAAAGAGTACAGGTAAACTTGAATGAAAAATCATCAGCCTGATTTGATGTCTATACTCTGACTGAATTATCTGCTTACAGTATCTAAAGGTTGCACTGCAGAGAATCTCAGCCAGTTTTTGCATTTGGAAAAAAATGACTTGGAAGAGCAAATAAAATATTCTATTACATCCTTTATTGAATTATAGTAGTAAGATTAAATCTGGGCAAATAAAAGAGATAATAAATGGTAAGATGCAGCAGTAATCATATTTTATTGTTAATATTTACGGAAATTACTCATTAAGTATTGTACTTTGTGCATGCGCATGTTATTGTTGGAGAGGGTCAGGGATGTGGTTTGTGATGATAATTATCTGTTATTGCCCTCTTCTATATCATTTTATGATACATGTGTTAAATCCCTTGAAGGTTTATTAAATGCAGGAACTGAATAAAAAGGAAATAGTTTTAATGGTCAAGTGCCTGTTCCTTCATGTTTGTTTGTTTTTTTTTTTTCTGTGATTTTGATCTGTGCTATATGTGTACATTCCTTAAAATACTGCAGTACACAGGAGAAGCATCAGCAATAAAATAGAGTTCATAAAGGGGTCTATGGAAACTGATGGATCTTCTTGCCTGTATTTTATAAACTACTGATTAGAGTGGATACCTATTCAAATAATAATTCAACTTCTTCCTGTCATTGCTTCCCATATAACTTATGCTATTCCTGCAGATCTTTTTTTTTTTTTTTTTTTTTTTTTAACCTGAGGCACAAGTGAGTAGTTACATGGTCAAAGAGATAGGGCATGCTGTAGATCTGTAAACAAGACTGAGTCAGTCTACAAAAGCTAATGAACTGTAAGTGATTTTCTTTTTTAAAATACCTCACTATATAGAAACTAGTTTCTTGCTTGGAATACAAGAATTGTTAAAATTTTCCTTTGAAATGTTATGATAAAAAAAAAAATGCAGAAACAGAAAAGCCTGATTTTGCTGAGCTTCAAACATTTTACTAGGTTGTGTCATTCCCACTGAAACTTGTCAGTGTGTCTGGTGGTCTGTAACGGCCCACCAGATCAGTGCTTGCTGAGACCCCTGTATTATTTGCCTTGCAAGCTGTGAAGCTATTTTCTATTATCTGACTGCCTACTCTCCTTTCTAGACAACTGTAATTTTTCACTGTTTTTTTACGGGTACTAAAAAATTGGGATTTTAGCTTGACAGCTTTTTAATGAACACCTGTGAAGTTGACAACCTTCTTGCTCACCTCCTTGAAGAAGACCAATCACTTCACCCAGGTGAAAGGTTTTAAAAATCATTGTGAAAATGTTATCTTCTGACTTGGGAAGTATTTTTCAGAATGCAAAATTGAATGTGGGAGCTGGAATTTCTAGCTTACCCCCTTTTCTTAGTGCTTTGAAGAAATGCAGAGGTAAATTAAGTCAGTTTGCAGCTAACTGCTAGCTTTCTTTGCAAAACTATTAGAGAAGAGGCATAATTGGCTATCTATATGAATTTCTCTGTGATTTTAATTGAAATAAATGTTTACCTTTTCCACTAGTAACTGAACAAAAAAAAATTAAACAAAATGCCACATATTCCCTGTTCAGTTCATGAAGATTAATCAACATGCAGTTTTATTGCCCGTGGCTATTGAATGGAAACGCCAGGAACAATGCGGTGTTGTTCTATTGCCCTTTTATTTTGGTGATGTAATAAAACCTCATTTGTTGACTGCATAACAGTAAATACTTGAAAATCGCTCTAGGTTAGCTGGCAGCTGGCTCTGTCAGATAATGTTGCTTAGTTCAGTACTGTAGGTTAAATCTTGTGTTTCTTTGGATTTTGGAAAACAGCTAACCTATTTCTGCAGGAACATTGAACTCCAGAACTGGTAAGGAATTGTGAAGCATGTGGTGAGTCTCAACTGCTGTAAAACTTCTAGAGCTTTAATTTAGAAGAACTTTCTTGTTTCTAAACAAATAAATTTGTTTTTCATCTCTTGCACTCATCAAAGCCATAAAAACAGTAGAGAAGAACTAGTTTTGTTGTAGAGAACAGGATTTTCACAGATCATGTTTAAAACCTTTTGAAAACATCATAATAAGCCATGGTTTGCCTTTAATTCCAACTGCACCTGGAATAAAAACATGTGGACAATAAGAAAAAGAAGCTAAAATGTGATCACGGGAAGATGCCACTGCTTTATAGTACTATGGAAAAACTGTATGTGTAGAGTCATGAAATAATTTTAAGAAAATATTCTAATAAAAATGGAGTCAACAGAAATGCAAATGCTTTGGAAAGTATTTTTTTCCTGTCATAGCCAAGGATTTTTAAAATTAACTGAAATGTAAAACAAAAATTGTATTTTGAGAATCCCTGTTTCCTGTTACCTGGAGACAGGGCATGTTTGCCTTCTGCTATGGCAACAGGGCCATGCGAAGCACAGTACCCCGTTAGCTTGGAGTTTTGCCACAAGGCAGATGAATAACTACAAGCATAGTATGTGGGTGCTGCCTTCCTAATGTTTGCAGCTTTGAGCCTGAATCTTAAAATAGTTTTGACTGTTTCAACTACAGCTCTGACATACACAGTGAATAGAGAGGGGCTTTAAAATGCCCAAATGCCAAATCCAGTGTTTAGAGTCATACCTGCCATAGGAAGAGAGAGTTGGCAACAGCAGTAAGGGAGTAGTTAGGTGCTTTGAAAATGCTTGGTATCTGCTGCTTAGACTTTCGATCTAATCCTTTAAATCATTTCTTGGATATCTAATCTCTCAGGTGAATCAGCTCTGGATTTTCTTTGAGATTTTTCACGTTTTACAAGTTTTCATTGAGTACACGTTTCCAGTTTGGTTGCTTTCTTAACAATGTTTTGAAATCACCGGTGTATATTTTTGTATTGCTTTGTAGCCTTTTCTCCTCTTGTGGAATATACATGTTAAATTTGGGAAGGCTCACATATACATCTATAAGGACACCTTGATTCCAAACAAGTTTTTTAAAGGGCTAAGAGATGCAAAAGGATCAGTCACTTCCCCGTTGTCATTGGTAGGAGTTAATGGGGAATTCCTGAGGTAACTGGAACCAACTCTCACAAGCAGACCTTCTAGCATCATGGGGTTTATTGTGCCCAGACTGTCCCAGACAGCACGGCATGTGTGTGAGAGGAGTATTGCTGCTTTGGAGAGGTGCAATGCGGGGTTGGGAGTGTGAGGCATGGGCTGGCAGTGGGTTGCTGTTGGGAAGGTGAGGGTAAGGAGCTGAGCAAAAAAGGGTTTATTAGGCAAGCTGCAGCACAGTGTGAACATCCGCATTGCTTCAGAGGCAGGGCAGTTCCCAAACTGTACTGAAGCTTTTGTAGGACACAAAGTTGTGACTAATTATTTATCTGACAGAGCTGGCTCTATACAATTTACAAGCTTCTGCACTGTGCTGCTCATCTAGGAAGTGCTGGAGCAGGCTCCTTATGGCCCCACTTGTGTTAGAGACAGCACACTGCTGTAGTGGTGCACCTGGGCTACAAAGTATGTCAAATACAGCGTGGGGTATTCACCCTCTTCTCTCTCTGCTCTAAATAAGTGCAGAGCAGTACTCTTGCTGACCTCCTTTCCAGCCTAGAGCACATGCTTTTGGCAGTCAGCAAGCCCAGCAGCTTGTATGATGGCCACCCATCACTGACTGATGGTTAAAATGAGAATACATGGAAATGTTTCTCAGCTGTCATGTATAGGCAGATGCACTTAAAACCATGTAACCTGTTGTGCAGCTTCTAACTGAACCCGGAAACAAAACCAAGTAAGTAGAGTGTCTTAATTTCACCTGGTTACTAAAATGCTCTTGCTGAACACTGTTTTCAGGAGGCCAGCTGGATGGGTTACTCTCTGCTATTGTTCTTCAGCTTACGCTTCTCATTTTGCAGTTTTGCTTGAATTCATGAAGATTTGTTTTTCTATTTCTCATACCTGTTTGCATTTTGTGTGCTTTATGGTGGTGGAGGTAATTCAATGACACACTCTATCCATTATTCTTGATAAATGCATGTATACAAATGTGAAGGTAATATGTTCTGTTAATGTAAGTGATATAAACTAAATGTGGTATGCATTACACTTTAAAAATGTGCCTGCAAGGGATAAATGGCATCAATTAAAAACACACGTGATATCTTTTGTGTTTAGAAATAAGCACTGCAATGTTTAACTTAGTGGAATGCAGTATAGCATCCGTACTGTCGTGATATGCATAGATACTGTCATGATAAACAAAATGCTGCTGGGGTGCAGGTTGAAGAAGAGAAACTTCAGAACTTCCTCAGGTCCTTAGCATAGCTCACATAGCTTCATCTAAAAAGAAAAAAAAATGTTTACCAGACAGTCTTTTACATAAAATACAGAAAAGGTTTTTCTTAAATATTTGTCTCTGTGTGATAATTTGAGGGAAGAACTAATGTAAACTGAAAGCCTCGGGCTGTAAATAAGTGACCTAGATTGCTGTCCAAACAGTTTAGGAGAATGGCAGAGCAGTGTCTTCTGTTATTAACACTGTGGTTATCTGTGTGCAGTACTCCAGTATTTCCACCTGGCACATGCACTTCCATGTTGTTCAGCAGTGTTTTGGGGCCAGGGTGCTTGACAGACATCCCCGTGTCTTCCACCATGACCAGTGGCTCTGAGCAGGCTCCAAGAGGGACAGCTTGGCTGGCTGAAGTTGGTCAAACTCCTGTTCCTGATCTGGCAGTGGGTTGTAAAGCCATTTCCAGTTGTTTTCCTGTTTGTAAAATCAGAAAATGCACGTCTAGTTAGATTAATCCCATTGAATTTTAATCCTCTCTACTCCCTTTTGCAGGGCTCTGATCTTGGTATGTTAGGAAGAGGTCTTTTCTTCTAGTCCTGCTGCAGTTAGAGCTTTTCTTTGCCCTTTTGTTATTTCTGTCATTCTCTGGGTTTCTTCTATCCTCTGTGACATTTATGTCAAACTTTCCCACACAGGTTTGCAGTACCACATACAGGAACACATGTGGAATAGTGTTTGTCCAGTGTAGTGCTCTTCAGGGATCCTTTGATATGTTAAAATGAATCGTATTTAGTGCATGCATATGTGTCCAGCTGGTTCTTTAGATCCTGCTTTCTGCAGGAAAGGGTGGACTGTGCGCTTCGAAATGTAAACAGTGTGGATTTTTTTTTTTAATTCCAACATTATTCTCTTAAATTTTTCTTCTGATGCAGCCAGCTATCAGTGAATGGTTTGTATTTAGTATTACTTTTTTGCTATGCTGCAGAAGTCAGGCTAAATACAGCTTGTATCACTCTTACATTGAAAACTTTATATGGCCTCTGCTCTCAGCCATCCTCCAAAAATGTACAGTTTATGAAATTGTTTAAACCTAGAAGTATCCCCAAATGCTGCTGCTTTCCTGTTACTTGTCAGCATCATGTAGGAGATGCATGTTCACGTGCTAGGAACACTGGGATTACTATTTCTTGACTTTTGAATACTTTGCTGTGCAAACATTATTGCTATGGATGTGGCACAAAATACACTTGAGATAAATCATGTATGTTACAGTACACAAGGCTTAATGGATTACTTTTCCATTGCTCATTTTAAATTAAAAACACTAGCTTCCTGTTTTTCTTCTGAAGTCCTGTCCATCTGAGCTCTTGTAATTTCTAAAATAGCCTGTCAAAAAAGGAATTCAGTAAAGTGACTGAAAAGTGACTTCTACTTAACCTTTCTTTTTATAAGCAATTGGCTGAGTCCTAAATAGTTGAAAACAGTCTATTTTTAGGCCCTAATTTGGAGAGCTGATATTTCCGCATTTGCTTTGTCATAGCTGGTAGTAGTTGCTAAATTATGAAATCCTGGAACAATTACAAAAGCTAGGAGGATTGCTAAGCGTCCTACCAGAATGTGTTAAGCAGCTCTATGCATTATACATTTCAATTTATAATAAGGCAGTCTAGCTGTTAGCACAGACACTGAATTATATCAAGTTTTCACTACTTACTTGCAAACCAAGGACTATCAGCTTCTTGGAAAATCACCAATAAGGACAGCTGAAGTACAGATTTAGTGTGCCCTTGGCAAGTTTGCTGAAGGAATGATGTTTTTAAACTAAAAGAGGGAAGATTTAGATTAGATATTAGGAAGCAATTCTTTACACAGAGGTTGGTGAGTCACTGGCACAGGTTGCCCAGAGAAGCTGTGGATGCCCCATCCCTGGATGTGCTTAAGACCAGGCTGGATGGGGCTTTGGGCAATCTGGTCTGGTGGGAGGTGTCCCTGCCCATGGCAGGAGGGTCGGAACTGGATGATTTTTAGGGCCCCTTCCAACCCAAGCCATTCTATGATAATAGATGAAAAGTTCAATATAGGTGTTCTGTTATACAACTCTTCTGTACCTTTGCATTTTAAAATAGCTTTCTGAAGATGTCGGTATGGAATTGCATATTGCTATAAGAGAAGGAAATTATGATGTAGCCGGTCCTTATATGACCTCTTTAATATCCCAATGCACCTTACACATTACTGTGTTTATGGAGTTGTTTTAGTACTGCTGCTTCTGAGGTAGTACATGTTATAAGGTAGTACAAGGTAGCCTTCACTGTTCTTGTTGTGTGTTGCTAGACGTGAAAAAAAAGGAGGAATACTACCTGAAATTGAAGTTGTGGGTCTGAAGAGTTATTAATTGGCTTATTTTTCTAACATAATGCCAACTTCGTTTTTCAGAGCCATGGTGTCATGGAAAGGAATATACTTCGCAGTTGCACTGTTCTTGGGAAGCTTTTTTGGAAGTATTTTCATGCTCGGTCCTTTTCTACCTTTGATGTTTATCTCGCCTGCCTGGTACCGCAGGATCACTGACTGTGTTGTGGCCACCTGGCTCACACTTCCAGTGGTAAGTTGCAGTTTGAGCCAAGTTCTGGACAACTCTTCTAAGTCCTATTTATTTTGTTTACTAACACATTTGATTAAAACAAAAATTCAACTTTATTATGGTTTTGTTAATCAGGCCTCAACTTTCTTGCTAGCTGTGAAGGCTTAGGCTTTAGCTCAGTCCATGTTGCAGATTGTCTGTGTTCCTGCTCTCCTACAGTTTAATGTATGTATAAATTAACACCACATGATGGTTGTACTCTTGAAAAAGCCTTTTAATGTTACCTCTATCTAATGTCAGATGCTAATCAGAAAAGGGTAGGTGAAGCACTAGAAAGCACAAGGGTTCTTTTAAATTGCTAAGATTCCTAAATGAGTCTTCATATAAACTCCTGCTTTCAACTGTGCTCCAACTCTCTAATTATGAAAATAATTTACTATCTGGTACATTGTTCCTGACCTTCGCTGTTCTCATGCTTAATCCTTTTAGAATTTAGTACTTGTAGTTGTATTAGACAATTTCAGGTCAAAAACAACTTCCCATAGAAATGAAGTCTTCCACATTGCATCAACTTCGTAGCTGCGAGTCCGGAAATCAATAACAAAGCTTTTCTCTGAATTGTTCCTGAGGAAAGTATGAATGGGATCCATCTCTTTGTCATCTGTTCCTCTACGCCTTTTCAGATATTTTTTTCCCCTGATGTAAAGTGCTGTATTAGTGCTCAGAAATAGATATCCTGTTCCATAAGTCATACCTATAAGTAATATCTGTTGTCTGTCTCCATTTCTTGGGAGTGTATACCTCTTGTTTGCATCCTCCCAAGTTTTGAGGCTTATTTTATGCTTTGGAATGGCACTTCTTAGATCAGTGTGTTCACTGGTCTGTTTTTTAAACTGCTTTTTTAAACTGTGGGGTAGAGGCCCAGGCTTCAAGGCAGCACTGTACATTTGTACAGATTTAGATGTACATCACTGTGCTATATTCAGGCTTATTTATTTTTTTTTGCTCTCTCAGCTATTCTTTCTGTAGATGGATTCTAGCCATTTTTACAGTTGGAAGTCTAGCACAAACACATTGACCATTTGGATCCAAGAAGAAAGCAAGGCAGCTTCAAATACTTTTTCAGACCTGACAGTGTTGAGCAGTAGATTATTTGTGCAGCTGTTCTCTACTTAGACTTTATCTACCAAGTTATGATTCATACTGGTTCCCATACTTTTATTCCTACATTCTGGGAAAAACAGGGAAAAGTAACTTAATAGTGGACATGGATCATAAAAGAATGCTTTTTAATGTGTGCTATTTTATTATTCTTTCCTCTTTCATTACACAGCTGACTGTAGTTGTGGAAAAGCTGTCTTTTTTATTAGAAAACAGAAATCTGTTTACCAGCGATAAAGTGTATGAATAAATGAAATGATGTCATTGAAATTAATTTTTATTACTAATGGGCTGATGCTTTTCTTTGGGGAGTGAAGTCATAATATTCAGATATCATTTCTAGGCCTTGCTGGAGATGGTGTTTGGTGCCAAGGTGGTTGTCACTGGTGATGGGTTTGTTCCTGGAGAAAGGAGTGTCATTATCATGAACCATCGCACCCGAATGGACTGGATGTTCCTGTGGAACTGCCTGCTGCGATACAGCTACCTCAGACTCGAAAAAATCTGTCTCAAATCCAGTCTGAAAAGCATTCCGGGATTTGGTAGGTCACTAAACTCTTTACCTGGGAAGTAAAATGTGTTTAAAAATTCCTTCACCCACCACTGTTTGTACTCAGTTAAGTTTAAATTCTATTTTAGTATTTAAAAAAATACATTGTTTAAAATAATATGTGGTGTATTGAGCGATTAAATCACATATCTCCCAGAGGACACATGAACTGCATGCTTGAGCCTTTCTTTTTAAAAAATTGCTACATACTGAAAGCATTTTTAAAAATTGTGAAAGATATGTATTTTATGCTTCTTTTCAAATTACTTTTCAAGACCTTGGTTTTTGAGTCATTTCACCCCATATTGCACATGCTTTTATCATTCTTTTCTTCATTATCCAATCTATACTATTGAGAAGATTAGAAAAAAAAAATAAAGGAAAAACACTGTAGGCAACTGCAAAGTTGAGGTTTCATTTTAATAGCTGTAGTTCTAAATCAAACTCAGTTGCCCAAAATATGCTGTACAGGATATGAAATCTATGATGTAAGTTGGGGACAGATCTGAGTTGCACATATTCGGAGAAACCATTTTAAATAGACCAAACACTGTTGCATAAATAGACTTACCTGAAATAAAAGCATCTCTTTGCATTTTATTTGTCTCTGATTTATTTGCCTTTTTATAAAAACTAGCTTGGGCTAGGATATGCATCACATTTATGATGTTGTAAGAGTAAGCTTATTTATGGTTCCCTTTTGTCAGGCCATTTATCTGAACAGATCATTTTGGCAGGATCCCATAAGGAGGAACTCTGACACCGTTGTGCTTTTATTACATTCACTCACTAGGTCTGTAGTCCTCTAAGTAAGAGCTGCAACTAGGGAACATACTTCCCATTTTTCCTGACATTCAAGCATAATGTTCAATTTTACGTGAGACAAAGATATCTCTTTTAACATTACATATATATTTAGATAAATGTTTTCATAATACACCAGAGATGTTCTGAAATACTGGAATCTGCTTCCTTTGCAACTTTTTAAAGAAATGTTGGAAGGTGGAATCCAGGATTATAGTCTGGAAGATTAATAGATTAATCTCTTCAAAAGTATCCCCTATTTTTTGTGTAACAAAACATTTATATGTGTGCATGCTTAGTATTAGAATGTCTTTAATAAAATTGGAAGGTTAGCTCTAGAGTCTGGGATGTTACATATGCTTGGCAAAATCTGGTTCCTGAAAATGCACCAAGAGTTGTTTAGAAACTGATTTTTTTCAATTCATAGTTAGTACATATTGGTGGGGTAATAATACAGGTAAGTGTTCATAACAGACAAACCTCTTAATGCAATCAGTGAGATTAGAATTTCTCCCACTTACCTCTAATGGCATTTCTGTGTTATGTGACAGACCTTTTGTAGGTGTTTGTCAGATTTTGTTGTTTGTTAAACCGTGTCCTGTGTTTTTTACAGAAATGTTTTGCTCATTTTATAAGCTTTTGAAGGCCAGAATGTAACTTGAAAATCAGCTGGACAGTTTCAGTGCAGTTTCACTGCAGCTATAATTTATACTTTAGGTGTTTGTCATTAAGGTATAATATTTCTGGAAATGACACAACTGAATAATTTCTTCCAATTCCATCTTTTATATATTTACATGAATTAGTTATATATACTCAGAAATAGAGAATTATGGAAGTATCGATATGTCAGCTAAATGTAACTCTAATAAATCTTTACCTAATGGTAACCTTACTTTGAGTTTGAGAAATATATTAGATGAAATTGCTGTGTTGCTTTCAGCCCATTTTTCAGTCCTTTCTAATGTGTTTTTTTTTGCAAGCATTTCATTTAAAACTGTATGTAATACAAGGTTTATAATGCAACCCTTTCTTTCATTTCTGTGTCTCTAAAAAGAGTATTAAGTGTTGCACCTTTTGTTATCATAACTCCTATCCCAGCTGTGGTGTAAAAATTAGGTCTACAAAAGATTATAAGATTATACTGATTGAAGTGGTATATATGACAGGTGAAGGGCAAAGCTTGGAACAAAAATAGGTCCAGAGTCCTTGTCACCCCCTTTGTGGGTGAAGAGTGTACAGGCATCGTATTTAATGAGTCTGTACAGCAAGTAGGCAATTATTTCTGGTTACTTAAAATTGAAGGAGAAAATGTTTCAAGGAGAATCATTGAGTCACTTATCTGGTTCTTAAGTTATTAATTCTTTGCATTCCACTGTATCAAAAAATTCGATTAAACGTGAGCCTTAAAAAAAAAAAAAAAAAAAAAAAAAAAAAAGAAGCCCAGAAAAATGGATGGTCCTTTCTTCCTGAAAGTGTAGTTTTGGCTTGATAGATTGTGTGCAGTCAAGTGTTCATAAAGCAGTATTACATTTCAGTAGTCTCATTTTCAGAAACTTTCTTGCAGTATTTTGGTACAACTTGCCCAAGTTGGAGCCGCAGGAGACCACTGTTCTGCTCGTGGCTGCTGCTAATATCATTGGCAGTTTCCTGCATAGCTGACAAGACAGGACTTCTCTACAATAATAGACACATACAATTTATATCATAGAATCACAGGATAGTAGGGATTGGAAGGGACCTTGAAAGATCATCTAGTCCAATGCCCTGCTGGAGCAGGAACGCCTGGATAATGTCACACAGGAATGCATCCAGGTGGATGAACGTCTCCAGAGAAGGAGACTCCACAACCCCCCCAGGCAGCCTGTTCCAGTGCTCTGTCACTGTCACCACAAAAAAGTTTTGTCTCCTACTTAAGCGGAACCTCCTGTGTTCCAGTTTGCACCCATTGCCCCTTGTCCTGTCATTGGGTGTCACTGAGAAGAGCCTGGCTCCATCTTCCTGACATTCGACTTTAAAATTTTATCAACCTTAATAATGTCACCCCTCAGTTTCCTATTCTCCAAGCTAAAGAGACCCAGCTCCTTCAACCTTTCCTCATAAGGGAGATGGTCCCCTCCCTTAATCATCCTCGTAGCTCTGTGCTGGGCTCTCTCGAACAGTTCCCTGTCCTCCTTGAGCTGAGGGGCCCAGAACTGGACGCAATATTCCAGACATGGTCTCACCAGGGCAGAGTAGAGGGGGAGGAGAACCTCTCTCGTCCTACTAACGCACACCCCTTCTGATACACCCCAGGCAAGAAACCCTCCCAGTCCTGTTCTGAAGGAATGAAGGAAATTCTTACCTACATTGTATTCAGGCTTTCCTTGCTGTGTAGGTGTTATATTTTTGTGTAGAGTTCAGTGCTGATAAAGCCTTACTGAAGCGTGGCATAGATATTATTATGTATGTATTACATGTGATTTGAAGCTGCATTTTTTATTTTTTTTCAGCTCTAAAAAATGATTTAAAGGTCAGTGTGGCTGGGTACTCTACCTAGTAAGTTTCTGCACCGCTAACCATTTTGTAAATCTGAAGTGCTTCTACTTTTCCAAGCAATGTTAGTTACCAAAAATGTGTGGAAATTCTATCAGAAATGTGTGAAATTCTTACAAGAAAATAATTTTAGCAAAGAAATAGAACTGCATTGCTAGCTGTATTTTTTTTTATCTTCACTGTTTCTCTGCTATGTTTTCCTAATCAAAGATTTCTCAGAAAATTTGCAAATAAAAAGAGAATATTTTTTTACCTTGTCAAGTAAATGCTGCCTGTGCCAGGAAAATTCCTATTGCCCAGCAGAGTTTAGATGATCAAAAAACACTGTGCAAACAATCAAAATGTAATTACTTTTGTTGGACAGTATGTTGCCCTAAACTAAACAGTAATTAACTGGGCAGCACCTTTCTCTGCAGGCTGCATATGAGCAGGTACTTCCTTCTGCTTATTTGTAAATCTTCCTTGTTAGGAAAAACTTTCATTTTTTCTTGTTGCTTTATTGAATTCTTCTTGTTCTTCTGTGCCTTCCCACTTGGATCCCCTGTCTCCAGACAAGTCTCCCCAGACATGTCTCAAGTTTTGTTATGTGTTGTTCTTCCAGCAGCACAGTGCAGACAGGCTGTGGTGAGGAAATCAAAGCAGGAGCCTGTTTTCACTCTACTCAAAGGCTTAAGGCACGTGTCTGCAAGCTTGTGCTGGGTTTCCTGTCTCCCTTGAATCTGATGCAACTGTGAGCCATGCAAACAGTAGGCGTCTCCACTGCTGATGTATGGACCAGGTTTTTGATTGAAGGCAGGAATTCACATTCACGTCATGATCTGTTGGAGGCTTTGAAGCTGAATAACTGTGAAAGGTTATTGCAGTTTCATAGATGCTAAAATAGTTTAGCTCAGTGGGCTGTGCTGGAGGAGCTGGGGAGGAAAGCCTCTATCCTTTACTATTGGTCATCTGACTCTTAGATAATCTGTTCTTATTGGAGCAATGAGAGATGTTTTATTTAATTAGGTACACACTTAGGGAGGGTAAAACAAAAACAAAAACAAAAAACAACCACAAAAACAATGGATGTTATGTTATAAAATCAAACCTGTTTTTTGTTGTTGTTGTTACTGTTTTTAAGACTGGATGCCTCCCAACTCCTTTCTCATCCTCACCAACCCTCCTTTCATGACATTACTGCCTGCATTAAATTCTTTTTAGCTTGTATATACCACCGCTAAGGATAAGAATGGGATACTGCTGCATATATCTTCTTCTTGAAGGGCATTTGGGCAAGTAAGAGTCACGCCAGCAGCTGATTTCTCAGTAGCCAGAGGTGTTTTGTAAATTTGATGTTCATGTAAATTTGATGGTCAAAGAAGGATCACTGGAAGGAGTTCATTATGCAAGCTTCCATCAAATTCAAAGCCTTGGGCTGCCTGCAGAGAGGCAGGGAGAGGGTGGAATCTGGCAGGGAGTTTTTTTCTGTGCTTCTTTGCTGTTGTGGACTAAAATCATGCTTCCTCAGGAGCTGCTGACCTGGGAGAATATCAGCAGGCTTCCCAAATGATCATTTATTTTGCTGCTTGTTTCCCTTCCTTCCACTTACATTCTCTGCTGCAATGAGAATTTGAGGACTGAAGAACTTGGGTCTGATTTGTGATACCAGACAATAAAAGGGTTTTGCACAGTACAGTTTTTACATACATTAATTTATGGATAATGACTAGGGTACATAGAACATACAAAAAATGTATGTTTTGAGGTAAGAACGAGCGGAAAATACCAGAACGACCACAGAACTTTCCTAACGTGTTTTTCCACTCTGTCCCATGGAGCCTGCTATGTCCTTGGAGTTGTAAATGCTACAAGGCATTTCTGTTCCTGCTTAGAGGGTTTTTTTCCCCCTCACTGTGTCCATTTTTATGAATTTAATTTTAGATTTGGTACCCTCTAGAGTAACTGCATGTTTTGGCACCATTTGGTATTTGGCAAAAATTGCTGTGAGAAAGTGTCCTCTTTCATATAACATACTTACAAGTAGGAAAATGAAGCCCTGTTTTGTTCAATTTAAAATACTGTTTTTGCTCCGTTGTAATAAAAGATATAGTAGCAAGTAGAAGGTGGTTAAATGCCAGAATAGAGCGTATTTAAATTATGTAAATTATATTTCAGTTACTTTAAAATTGACCTTTTTTTTTTTTTTTTTTTTTTCCCCTGCAAATGATTTGTTTAAATATGTGTAACCTCTTCTGATATGGCTGTACAGGTACTTCTTGGCACCGGGCACTTGGTATATGCATAGATGCACATAAGATTTTGTGGTCAAAATTTTATGTTGTGTACAAGGGTTTTTAACAAACATGGTGTATGAATTTGCTGAGACTATATTCTGAGCATATTCTTTCTTAATTCTCATGCCCATTTCCAGTATTCAGTTGTCTGTATATCATTCCTTATCTCAGGATCTGAGAATCATTAGGTGCAGATTGCAGAAGGCATGGTAGTTATGTGGGTTTCATCTCCTTAGCTGATTTAAAAATAAGAAGTATCGATCCCACAATACAGGTTACAAATCTTTAATAGTACAATTAATGACCCTGTCCAATATAGAAGAGATTATACATCCTGGTTAATATATTATCCTGGCTGAATACTTATGAAGTTGATTTTAAAATTGGTGACTTTAATAAGTTTTTTTTCTAGCATATGCTCCTTGTAAGAACAGAATAGAAATGAATGTAAAGAGGAGCTGAAATAAACTGCAAAAATGTTATGTAATCATCATCAAAGGAAAAACAGGCTTTGAGAATTGTGGTAAGCAAAGGAGTGAATAGGAAACTGATGGCTTTGCTTCATTGTAGAATATCTTTTTGCAGTTTTTTTTGATGAAATATAAGCTAGCTAAGTACAGTGAGTAGCTGCAAAGTTGCCCTGCAGAAGAAGACCTGGGGCATTGGTTGACAGCCAGCTGAACATGAGCCAGCAGTGTGCCCAGGTGGCCAAGAAGGCCAGTGGCATGCTGGCTTGCATCAGAAATGTCGTGGCCAGCAGGACCAGGGAAGTGACTGTCCCTTAGTACTCTGTGCTGCCAACACCAGTGTCTGTGTACTGTATTGAGTCTTGGACCCCTCACTGCCAAAAGGACAATAAGTTGTTGGAATGCAGTTCCATTTATTGAAATACATTATGCTGTCATTTTGATATAAAGCTGTAAATCTTATCAGTTGTCTTGTATATTAATACAATGAATATGTCACATTTTACTATAATCAATTGTGATAAACAACTTTGCATTTTCTCTCATTAATTATGAAAATTATAAGAAGGTATATATAATAAAGCCAATGAAAGAATAACTATTATTTTCAGAACACTCGTGATTAACATGTAAGTCTAAGGGCTATACTTTCTCTGTATAATGCTGCTTTACTTTATCCTGTAGTGCATCACTCAAGTGTTTGTCCAAAGGGGCATTAGGGCATTTCTTCCATTGCGAAATCAGTGTTGGATGTTACGTTGAGGGTCATGGTTTTAAAAATTTTGTGACGTCACTACTCTTGCTCTCTAGAAAGCTTTTCTAATTCTGGTAACTTAAGTTTTTCAAAACTGTAGCCATTTAAATTTTAATTAATTTATATATTTAGATTATGTGGTTT
The DNA here is from genome assembly GCF_964035555.1 of Netta rufina. Taxonomy (NCBI): domain Eukaryota; kingdom Metazoa; phylum Chordata; class Aves; order Anseriformes; family Anatidae; genus Netta; species Netta rufina. The sequence goes on from NC_140125.1 coordinate 18,953,767, forward strand.
TTGTTTCCTATTTAAAACTCCTATTACACAGTACCTAAATGCCTTTATTCAGAGACGAAGACAGGTGGGTGGAAAATAAAATGTATCTAATGCAATTTGTAAAATATTTTGTAATTACAGATACTGTGGAAGTATTGGAATAAAATGTTACTAAAAATTATTTTTAAATTTCAGGCTGGGCGATGCAGGTTGCTGCCTTTATTTTCATTCAGAGGAAATGGGAAGATGATAAGAGTCACTTTGAAAAAATGCTGGATTATTTCTGTGACATTAATGAACCACTACAGCTCCTTATCTTTCCAGAAGGAACTGATCTCACAGGTATGCTACATTTGTTGTCTTCTTGTTGAGTGGTCAGTCATGGAGATACCCTTTTGTTTCTGGTAACAGTTCAAAAAAGTCACTATTTCAATATTGCAGGAGCAATAGTGGGTTTTTATAGACAGTAGAAATTGTTGTTATTAATCATCATGTGCTGGTATATCTGATAGGCACAATCATAGTCTCATTGAGAGGTCTAGCCAGTCTTCCTAAAATAACTGTTACGTTTCAAAAGCATCTTGTGATTGAAATAGCTTTGTGTGGGTTGGTTCTATCTGTACATTGTATTGGCAAAAATAGGTTTCAAGACCTGGAATAAATCACTTTTCTGTTCCTATTTTCCGTATGATTTGGGTGAATGGCACAAATTGTTTTAGACCAATGGAAGGGTGATTGAAGATGAGAATTGATGATTCTATTAGATTTCTTGCTCAGTGTTTTAAGAGGAGAAAAAGGAGATGCTTGTTCATTAGGCCATGTAAGCTGTCTGTGTTTGACTCTAAATAAAAATAAAAAATAGACCTAAAACAAATGTTAACATTATTACAGTAGTAAATTTGATGAGTTTAATCCCACAATATTTGCTTAATACTTAGTAAAATACCTGCATTAACGTAGGTCTGTCGTACAGCATCAGTAGCAAGCTGCTCACCAGTGCTGAAGAAGACTCAAATGTCAATAAAAGAAAGCATTTTATGAATGTTCTGTGGTTCTTCATGTCTGCAACAGTATTTGATAAGCATCGTCTTTAGAGAATCAATTATGATTAGAATGACTGGTGACAACTGCTGCTACTACTGCTGGCTGGTGGTGATGGTTTCCCCCAGTTCATGGAGTTGCTGTATAAGTATAAGTGTATGTGCAGTCCAGGGAAGATGCACTTCAGGACAGAGTGATGGGCTGGGATGGTAGGGTGCTGGTTTTTTTGTGTTTTTTTTTGGCAGCTCTGCTGGCCTCTGATGTTGTAAACTGTCCAGTGTTTACAGTGCTAGGTTCCTGTCAGTAATAAATGTCACCTTGGTACTCTGTGGTATTTCTTGGTGTTTCTTAGAAGACACTTTGTAGTAATTTACAAAGTAGTAGGAAAAAAAAAAGATTAAAAAAATTGTGCATAATAAGATGTATAGGGACACGCATGCATGCACTCCCCTTTTTTTCAAAGTAAATAGCTATCCCTGTGTAATGGTCTTCACAGGAAACATCAGTTCATATATTTTAAAATATAGAAGACTATACAAAAATCCCTTTGCAACCTAATCCAACCAATGTTTGTGCAATATGTGAATAAACGAATGTCTTAATGTAATTTGTGTAACCTTTTGAACAATGATTTTCAGAGAGCTGTTATATTATTGACATGTTAGCATCTGTTGCAGCCTCATGTTCTGTCTTTTAAAATGAGAAATAAAGGTTTGTGCTGAGTGGATGCTCAGTATCATAGGGAACATTTTTCAGAAATGGAGGGAATGTTTTCTGCTAATGACTTCTGATAACAAAATTCTTCTGGTGTTTAAAATTGAAAACAATGTTCCACATGTACTTCACTGAAAAGGAGAATTGCTGTGCAGCTCTATGCTACTATAATTTTTTATCCTTTCAGAGGCCACATGACAATGATAGATCTACTCCTCTTGATGATAAATTGTATAATGTTTTCTGGTATTTGAGAGTGAAAGATTTCAAGGGAATCAGAATTATGACTGCTTACACATGGGCCACTGCCTGACCTCAGGTTGGTGAGGTACTTTGCATTGGAAGATGCTATGTAAATTTAAAAAGTAGTAATATCACAAACCCTGAACAATGTATTTGAAGACTGTACATGTATTTATAGGCTTTGAGGTAATGACTAGATAGTTATTTCTGATAGGTTGGTCATCTTTTCATTCTGGAATACTTCAAGCTCAAAGCTAAATTCATCAAAGGTATTTCATCGTAACTGCTAAAAAAGAAGCTAAACTTTCTGAAGCTATGAAGAAAATAAGCAACTATAAGTATAATGCTTCCGGAAAGTTAAAATATAACCATTTTGCTCACTCTTTTGTTTTTCTAGGTGTTCCTTAGAAGACTCTGTGTATTAATTATTTACAAAGCAGTAACATTTAAAAGTGGCTATATTGCTCTTGGCCTGTTAAAGCCTCATTGTGTATGTCTGCACCCCTAGATGGTCTCTTGTTCACACCAATTCTTCACTTTTTTCATGTTTCCTTCCATGTGACATTCCCACAAATCTCTCCTGCTGCTGTCTCAGCACAAGGCATAATGTGCTGTGGCTCATCCTTACCAATACACGTGTTAACTGACAGACAGCTGCATGCTGTGTGAAAGCCTAAATACCTGTGGAGTTTATGCCAGCTTTTCACATCATTACGATCTCTATTATTGGGGGTTCCCATTTTGTTCTGCTATTATTTTTTCTAAAATCTTCAGTGGAGCTTAATTATCTATGAAACTCTTGTCTCTGTCAAACTATGTTGGCAGGTGTCAGTAACTTCAAAAGTTAAGAGGGACAGGTGGACAAAGCAGGATTGCACAGACCTTTTTGCTTTAAGGAACAGCTGGAAAAAAAAAATAAATTGAAAAGAAGTTGAAAGTCTTGATAAAGCCCAAACTTAGGCAGTTGTGATATGAAACAGTATTCTGTCTAGAAGGTAACACAGACCTGCAGTTGGATTTTCTCTTTTCTATTAAAGTTCAAGTACCTTACTAATGCAAAAAATATCGTTCAAAAGCACTGGTTTGATTTAACATGTAATAGTTTGAAAATACCACAGATAAGAACAATTGCTTAACTTTTTCTTAAAATAGTAACTGTGAGCCAATAGAGCTATTAAGCTCTCTATATAAACCTCTGATAATAGATAAATGGGGATTTTTTTTTTCTTAGAGAGATTTCTGGACTATGCATTTATTTTTTCACTGCCTGGTACCATCATTTGAGAGTACTTGAAATCATAAGAGTATATGCATGCTTTTATCACAAGTCAGATTAAAGGAGAACATAGTACATAATATTCAAATTTCAGGTCACTAGTAGTAGGGGAAAAAAAAAAGGAAAAAAATAGTTGAAAGTTGATTAGAAGTAGTTATATTAAAGTTGTCCAAGTTGGCATTCCAGTAGAATGATGAGGGAAATTCATCACTCTTTTGGGTGACATCCAGCAAAATACATCAGTCTGGATAAAGATGAATATGTAAAAGCATGTGAGCTTTTTCAAGGTGAATTAGTACTGCTTACATGTTTCACAGGAAGCATAGACTTATCTTTTTGTTGGGTATAGGTCTTGGAGCAGTAGATCCCAATATTCTTTAAACTAACACAAATGAAGCTTGTTACTGTGTTTTGGCATCTTTCAAAGTCAAATTCTAGAAATTCTTGTTTTAATTCAAAACTAGATCATAAATTAAAAATATAATCTGATACAATTTGGTTTAAAAATGTTACGATTTTGTTCACTTTTTCTCCTCTGGTTTTCAGGGGGTTAAAAATCAGTTTTAACTTCCTAAAGATTTATAACTTGAAGATGAAAGAAATGTATTAGGCATAATTTCTTTGTCCTGTACACTTCAAATGAAATTCAGAGGTATGGTGCTTTCATGAAATTGCTGACATAGGAACTTTTCCAATAACTTCAAGCAATAATGCAATTAATGGGATTTACCAACATAATGTTTTAGATAAATAGGGAAAAAATATAATCAAGTGATATTACATTTGTGATCAAAGGCAGCATAGAAGCAAAAAAAAAAAAAAAAAAAAAAAAAGAGGTTGTGGCTATAACCCTTAAATTCTTGTTCTGTGTAAGTTGACAAGTGCACTGCAGGCTGAAAAAGTCATTTTAAACTGAAAAATATGACTGCAGTAAACATGCAGGAAACAGATGACTTCAGTGGGCTTCAAATGATAATGCTTTTCTTGCAGTGTATCAACACAATACAAGTGCTTGAATGCATCCTTGTTTCAGCACGTATTTTTGTAGGAGTACCTGTATAAAATCTGAGCTAAGTATTCATTTAATTTAAGAGTCACAGAAATTACTGCATAGTATGCAGGTTTAAAAAGTTACCAAGTGACATAATTGTTAACCTAAATAATAGGACCAGGCAACAGTGTAGGGAAGGTTTTACATCCACGTGTATGTAGTTGTTCTAATAAGGGTCATATCTGACACATACAGGATTTGCATGTGACTTTTAAAAAGAAGGAATTCCTCATGGCATTAACATTGAATGTTTGGCCTGTTTTGTCAATAAAGCTAAAGGATTGTGGCACAATTGTAGCTGTTAGATGGAGGTAGCAGACACCCCTAGTTACACTGTATGCATTAGCATTTGAAATCTTGCTGGACACTTCTTGCCTTTAGAATTTGTATTACTTTTGAAACCCATAAATGAAGTTTGTCCATAGAAATAAATCATTCTTCTTAGTCCTCCTTTTTATAGGAGAAAATGGAACCAAGGAGTTAAAATACAAAATGAGCCTAATAGCAATGATGAGTAAAAAGTTAGGAGGTAGATTTACTTTGGCTTAATTACAGAGGAAAAAAATAAATATTTGTTTCTAGAAAGCAATGCTCACTCTTTTTTTTTTTTTTTTTCTGAGTGAGGTATCAAGAGAGAATATTACCCTTAGCCAATAGATGTGAGTGACCTTTTGGGATTAGAGACACCTAAATCAAGCTCAGTTCCAGTCCCTGCTTCAAGAGCTGCTTTATGCATTTTGCATTAGAAGTGGTTAGAAGCAAAACACAGAGCATACGTTTCCTCTTTTTAAGGAAGTATTCTTATTATCAGACTTGCAAAGGCATCCTACACTTCTTTTTTTCTTTTTTTTTTTTTTTAGTCTTTTGCCTACAAATATTGCAGTCTTGACTGCAGAATGCTGAAGCATCCACACAAGTTTTATAGCGTTGACAGTGTAGCCTGGTCTGCTGATTAAGAGATTTTAAAGAGTTGTTTGTTGTGTAAGTTCTCTTTATATATGAAGAGGAGGGGAGGATATAACATGTATTTCTAATTTCTTGGATCAGTTTTCTAAACTCTAGATTTCATATAATGTGGAACAACCACCTTATGGCCTTTTGTTGAACCCTGTACTAAGCAGACTTGCTCTGAATTCCCCCTAGAACGTTTAGGCACTGGTGTCTCACGCTCAGATACCAAGCAGCAATAGGCATCAAGGTGCTTGCATCAGATAAGATAGCAGTCAGTACATTTGTATATAAATATTAGCAGAATAACATACTGGTGTTTTGTTTTGTTTTTCCCAAGTGCCAGGAAAGGCAGGATGGGGAGGAAGAGTATTATGCTTGCTTTTTCCTATAGTGAAAGTCTATCCTGTCCTTTCAGGATAGCATCAAAAACGCTTCAACCTTCCAAAACTGCTGTAATTCTCCGGGTCTTCCTTTCTACCCTTTTTAAAAACAGGAGTGATGTTTCCCTTTTTCCAGTCACTGGGGACTTCACCTGACTGCCAGGACTTTTCAAATATGATGGAGAGAGGCTGGGCAGCTACATCAGCCAATTCCCTCAGGACCCTGGGATGGATGTCATCAGGCCCCATAGACTTGTAGCTGTCTATAAGTAGCTGAATTGTGTTGGCTAGAACACCATTGTCTGGCTGCTTATGTTTTTAGAAAGGAATTATAATAAAAGGAAATTTGGAAGATGTTTATGGATATTTACAGTGAATTTTTTCCAGTGCAAGGAGGTGAATAAGGATATTTGAAGATGATTGCTTGAAGACAATGGGCAATGGAGGTCCCAAACCTTTTTTAAAGAGCAAATTAGTTCTTGTTTAGAAAAATAAGCTGCATGTTTATTTTTCTTTTATTCATTTTTTTTTTCCTGTGGTGCAAGTAGGATTGTTCTGCAAACACCAAGAAGTTTGTTTTTATCCTGCCCTTTGAAATACAGTTCTACTGAGTGGACATATAGACTTATATCTCACAGCTTTGAGTGACCTGATTTGCAGATTGGAAATGTTCCAATTTGAAGAAGTTGGAAGTCCTTTGAAAGAAACAACACATTAGCTTAAAAACTTTGCTATAAATTAATTTCAAGCATGTACTTGAATCACCACAGAATCTGGAAAGAAGCTTTTGACTTGTCTGCTTTTAAAAGGAAAACTCCTCGTCATCAGTGTAATTTCATAAAGAGTTTAGGTTGCTGGGCTAATAGTACGATACAGTTATGGTTAAGAGGTAGAATCCAGCTTTTCAGTGGAACATTTAATAGTTACCAGATTGCTCTCTCCTATGCCACTCCAAGCCTTGATTATGACTACTTGTTCAAGTTTTGCCGTAAGAAGCAGGGATCCTAAAGGCAAGTTCCCTTCACTGATTCACCATAGTCTGTTTCCAAAATTGAATGAAGTAGTAGTCGTCTAGCAGACAAAAACAGGTACTCTGATCATATGATGAATGACATGATGCATATGCCCAAGAAAAGATTAATTTATGTAGCCAACTATAATTTTAATATCTCACATTCAGTAATTTTAACAGTGCTTTTAAAAGAGGTAATATTCTCAAGTGTTTGTACTTTTTTGGAAATTTGGCAAGAATTAAATCTTTGGATGCTCTTTACTGAATTGCTTGCCTCCTGTGCAGTAGTTTTCCTTTCCTCCAAATCACATGGTCAGGAGAACTGTGCAGTAAATCTTATTATGGATAATCTATGTGGATAAAAAGCATATATATAATGTGTTACCTTGTACAGTTAACGATAGGTTACAGTGGAAAAATTCCTCAGTATACTACTATGGTATAGCATTTATTCATTGGTAGTTGCTCCTTTATGAGAGACCCACACTTGCTGGTAAACCCAAGAGCTCTTGTATTTTAGGGTAAACAGAAAGATGGATCACTGTGAAAAAGGCATATCATACTGCTGTTGCTGGTTTTTCCACAAGTGCTATTGCTCCTTTACAGGGAAAAATTATGATAAGTGCAAGGAAAAGAGCTTACCTATAAGTATCAATTCTGTTGAGTTATTAAGCAACAGTATGTTTTTCCACTGGTTTATTTTTCATCTCTGTTGAGGTTAACTGTGGGTACTTAGAGCTCTTTCTCCTGGAGAAAGATTATATATTGCTTAGGCAATGATTTTGTTCCACAGATGTTGCTGGGATTTCATCTTTTACAACATCTGTAGGAGTCTATATAAATGCTAGTTATTAAAGAAGTTAGTTGAGAAAGTTGAATTTTTTCATGTTGCCATGGGAATGTTGTATATGTCCTTTCTCTTGCTGTCCAAGATGAGGTGCAGAAGTACCCGCGGTGAAGGGGTAAGTGCAGCCAGCAGAGGCCTTTTGGCTGCTGACTTCTGCTTTGAAGAGTCTCTGTATGAGAGCATAAATTGCTTCCTCTCCGCTTGTCTTCATAAAAAGCACTTTGGTGTCTGTGTCTTCCTGCCCTAGTGGGCTCTGTAAGCAGTTGTAAGAATTGGCTCTTAAAAACTTTTGTTTTACTCTGGAGAGAATTCTTTTTGCCAGAGTTTTGAAATCCGTGTGTCATGGGGTTTAGCCAGGTGGTTTTCCAGATCCTAACCCGTGTTGTGCGTACAGGAACAAGGATGTGTTGTGGCACTGGGCACTAGGTCAAAAAATTGTAGTGGGTTATGTGTGTGCAGCACAGGGTGATGAATAACATGTATCAAGTTCAAAATGAAGTAAAATACTGTTTGAATGTGTTCGATTAACTGTTTTCCTCCATTTAATGTTTTCTTTCCAAAATAAGTTTTCATTGAACTCAAGGTATTTCTATACACAACGTCAAACCTATATTGCTGTACATTGTGTCTTTGAGTTTAAAAAACAGTTGGTGAAGTCATTAACACATTTCACTTTAAAACAGGCACTGAAGCCTAAGAAGATCTATTAAATTTTAATTTCTAGATTTCAGGTTGCATTTCAAAAATATGAAAAATTTTCTAAGTATTTTCTGAAAAGTAATAACACGGTAAAAAGGCTTTTCTTGCAATCCACATTGCTCTTCATAATACAAAAATATACATATCTAACCAGAAGCACTTTGCAGTCTGCCTCTGTCTGAAAAGCTGTTTTACATCTGTTCTGTGTGAACTGCTGTCATACAAGAATGATCCTTAAGTCTTGGTCTACATACACACTAATAGAAAATGGTAATTTTTATTCTCTCTTTCAGAAAGTACCAAAGCCCGCAGTAATGACTTTGCTGAAAAGAACGGACTTCGAAAATATGAGTATGTCTTACATCCGCGAACTACGGGATTCACGTTTGTGGTGGAATGTCTACGGGAAGGTAATGCTGCTCTGTGCTTGTGCACACTTCTTTGTCTTCAAGATAACCACTCTCAACACAGTTGTAGAAGTTGATATTCACAAGGCTGCTTGAAGTGATTTCGGAGATGCTTTATGTATACTGATCACACAAAAAAGGTTTTTGTTTGCAACCATACTTAAATGATTGTAACGTGGAGAGATTTGAGAGAGTTGATACGGGATGCTAATATCATCAGAAGATATGTATTGTACAAGATCAGTATTTTTGCATTTTTTAAATAGTGTAGTTTGTTTAGCAGTCTACCTCAGGAAAATAGCAAAAAAGAACCCAAGAACCTTATTGTCTATACCTTTCCTTAATCCCAACAGGGTGGTTGCAGGGTTCAGTCTGAACGTGCAGACGTGCTACACTGCCCTCTCTTAAAAGTAGAAGGAAAATCTTTTTGAGGGCAGAGAGCACACATTGGTGTATTCAATGGACAGTGGGAATGCTGAGCAACATGAAGATGCCCAGTGCTGCTAGCTTTTCGATGCAATGGTGGTTTGGAGAAGCTGTGTGAAATATGAGTTATGTTGCTTGGCAGCTCATTGGTTGAGACAATGTGTGGTACTTGCTTTTTACCTAGAAGTAATCTTCCATCCCTGTATTCATCTGGTGTTAGAGACTGAATCCAATTCCCAATATCAAGGGAGCAGAGTATAGAGGTGCAATTGCTTGTTAGAATGAAACATCTGGGGGTTGTTCTGGAAATGGGCATTTTGATGAGACTTCTGCCAGTCTCTAGGTCATAACTGTAACCATTATAATAATACTGATAGGGCAGCAATTCAAATACAGATGAGTGAATATTCATAGTATATATGAATGCATGGTTGAAGAAAATAAACATGATATAAGCATGATATAAAGTGACTTATTTATAGGTTCATTCTTCTGGGATAAGTAATTCCAGATCTTTACCACATATTGGTTACTCTGCCTGCCAAAGAGAGAAGTTTGAGATTATTAAAAAGAATAAGGACCTGCTGGTAGGTTTTTCCTTGCTAGAATTTTTAGCTTTTAGAAGTAGGGTTGACTTGCATTTTACCACATTCCTACTGAGCAGATACACCAAAATCATAGCAAATACTTTGATATTTTGTCCAACTGGACACTCTCTGTAAAGGACTATATATCTGTTTGACCACAGATATAGTCAATATATTTTTGACCATCTGACATTCAATGGACATTTTCATGTACTTTGAATGTTTATTACTCAATTTGCTGTAATGAAAAAATTGTCATACATGAAATTTCAAAAACTTGTTTTACTTAAAGCTTTTCAGCACTAGATTAACCTATTGCATAATAATATTTCTAGGGTGGAATAAATTTTAAGTTAAAGGAATGATTTCAACCTGAAATATTATCAACTTAAAAAATAGTAGATTCTATATTTACCTCAGAAATGAGCTTTTATGGCTATACAGTCATTTTCTATTTTTATAAGAATACTTTTCTCTTGTACAAGAGATGCAGAGATTCTCTCTTGCTTGAGAGATCTATGCAAATTTCCAGTGCTTTAAGCTCTACTTCTATTTAAGGCAGGCAAATGTTATGTGAAATGTTAACGTCCCTCTAGCACTGAATTCACTAGTTATTTGGTACAACAATAGCCATTATGAGCTACAAACATTATAACTGTAGAGTATTAGGTAGTAATGTATGTGTGAGAATGCAGTTCAGCTAGCATTTTAAAATACTAATTTATTATTTACTAATTTGAGACTTGTTTTTCAATTATTTGCAAGTGTGCCAGATATGGACAATTTATGTGGAAATATTTTATTTATATGGACAAGCCAACTGTAGTCACTTTACATTAAAACACTTTCAAGTATTACAGACCTGCCTATATATACACTATTTTGTATATAAAAGGTAGATGTCCAGGTGGTCATCTGTCCAGGTATAGATAGCACATAGCATTGACACCTAGCATTATCATCCAGCTCTGGTTTGACTGATTATTTGTACTATTTGAGTGCCTTTCGTACAATTCTAATTTCTGATACCAGCAGTAAGAAAAAATAAAAATAAAGTAAAAAACACCACAGGATTGTTAAGGACAGGGTGTTTACACTCTTTTCCATTTCTAAGGCTTGAAGTGTCTTAACTTTAGGTCTGAGCACGTTATTTTGCTCCCAAAATAGGCTGAGGAAGGGAGGGAAATGTCATTAGAAATGTAACTGGTTTTTGAATGTTAGAAAAAATAGTAATAATTTGACAAGAACACTGTTTAATATGCATAGATAGAATTACCTGTTATTACCTAAAAATAACTATTAGTGACCCTTCTGAATAGGAAATGAAGAACTGGGGAAAAAAATAATCTTCAGTTAAATGTTGCTTGTGTCTTAGCTAGGGAGTTGCTTCCTAGAGGAAGCACTAGCTATACAGTAACAACGTAACCCTGGTGGCTGTCAGGGTTTTTGTTCTTCATAGGTGGCAAAAATTTCTGAGCCATGCAAATTGATTTTTGCCAGTGATAATGAACACAGATTCCTCTGGCCTTCTTCTCGCTCTTCTATGGTCATTATTTCAACTACCTGATTAAATTATTAAATGCTGCTAAGGTGACTCCTAAGTAATTTCTGAGATTATGGGAGCTAAAAAAATATATATCTACTTAACCTCCACCAAAGAGACTGGCAAGAAAATTCTGAATCAGCACCTGGTAAAAAATTATTAGAGCTTTCTGCTGCATTTCTTTGGGTAAGTAATTCCAGATCTTTACCACATATTGGTTATTCTGCCTGCCAAAGGGAGAAGTTTGAGATTATTAAAAAGAATAAGGACCTGCTGGTAGGTTTTTCCTTGCTGGAAGCCTTGCTTGGCAAGGAAGAGTTGGGAAGTAGTAGAAGTAGTGAGCATAGGTGAGCATTTTTGGAAATACAGAGTCACATCATGTTTTGATATAAAAAAAGCAATGGAAAATGAACTCGAGACACCAAAATTAAGACTGCTCATGATTTTTTTTTTTTTTTAAAGTCTTCATTACATACCTCTCTTTGATCATTGCCTAAATTCTTATCAAATCCCTTTTTTGAGCTTGCAACTCAGAGTAGATGTCACACACGTGGAGTTACTTTTGGCAGAACTTGGATTAAGGGAAATCTTTACAACCTGTGGGTTTTTGAAAAATGACAGAAATAATCAAAAATTTAAATAAGACTTTTATAAGCATGCCTCTAACAAGGTTAATTAAAATCACTTCGGGTTTATTTAATGGTCATGATGTTCTGGTTTAAGATCCTTCTCTGAATGGTCAAGAAGGTTAATCAGAAATTAAGTTTAGGTTTTCAGGCCTGGTTGTATTTCATAAAGTTTTCCTAACATTTCAAATTATGTTGAAAGTTCACACGTCTCTAGTATTATGTTTCAAAGAGATTGAAAATTATACCTTTGAGTTTGATTCAATACTGTCTGGATTCATTGAATTGCATATATTATCTTAACATAATATCTGTAATTGTAGTCAAAGAGTCAAGGGAAAAAAGTAGTTTATGAATGTTTTCTTAAGCTTGCCTCATGGCTTTTAAGTATTTTCTCAGGACCAAATAAACAGTAAGGGTTCAGACAGAGCTAAGGTTTTAAAGCATCATTAGAAGATTGTTCGTACTATTGCAGGCAATCATTTCTGTTAACATTAAATTTTAATTGACCTCTTTTTGACACTTGCTATATGTCTTTAATACCTGGATGTCATTCATTCCTTCAAATATAAATCAAAGTAATACTAATTTCAGAGGGCATTATATTTGTGTTTTTTAAAGGAAAATCAACACAGGTGTGAAATGTGGGTCCATAATTAAGGGTTAAGGGCTGTATGGCTGAATGTATAAAATACGCTGATTCCTACTCTGACATGCAAAGTTTGTTTCCTCTTCACATAAACAGTGAGTAAGGCATGCAGGTCTTGAGAACAGAAGTGTCTGCAGAGGTTTTATTTGGTCCAATGGAACCACAGTGAAGCAGGTCTTCAGCAGTTTTCATGTTCGTGCCCGCTTCATATTCTGTTTAACAGAGATGCAGTACATAGAAAGGACCCATATCACATCACAATAAGATCTAGATCTGTTGTTCTAATGAAAGCTATCCTCACTTTTTATAATCTAACAGATTTCTGACTCCCAGAATGTTATGCTGGACCACTACCAAAGTCTCTGTGAGTTTTGTGGGGCCAGAGCTTGTACACTGACCAGCATTGATAAGCAGTGCAACCTCTCAGACCAGCTCTGACCTGTTTCTGGTGATTGTTTTGTGCATGTGTCAACTGAAACCACATTGTTTGGAAAACAGGAAGGTGTAAGTGGCCACATGAAGTCCTCAATCAACTAATTTCACATGTATGTCTGCCAGATTTGCAAAGATTAAGCAACAACTCTAAGATATCATTCCTCAATGCAAGGAAATTCTTTCTTCCCAAGCTGTTTTGCTCGGTGTATGTGTGCCTCCCAGAGTCATTTTATGAGTAAGACTGATAGTTAGAAATTGCAGAGCTGCTGCGAAAGAGCTTATAGCAATTCTTTAGCTGAAAATGCAGTTTTAAAGCTTTACTGTTTGGCATTGTAACTGTAATTGTACTTTCATAAGAATTGGAACCTGTGCAGTAAATAGCATAGCCTTTGATGTAGAAAATTATCTCTATATAAATTGAAGCTTGTATGCCTTTTATGTTTTGGAAGAAAATTCATAATAAATTAGTTCATAAAAACAAACAAACAAAAACCAATCAAAGGCCTTGCTCAAAAATGTCCTTTTGTCACTGGGCAGGTCTGTGAAATTCAGTGATGTAGAAAATCCAGGGGAGGCTATCATGCTTTGCTGCAGGCAGTGACAGTTCTCTCTGTAAGCAGGAGCATGGGAGAGGGCAGACTGACTTCTTCCAGAATTGTGCTAACCATCAATGATTACCAAATCTTGCAAACATCTGCATGAGCACACTTTGGCGTCATCTCAGAGCAAGCACCGGTTTTCTGTCAGATATTTTCTGGCCTGTGATGCACATTTTTTCCTCCCCTCTCTTTTTTCATATATTACTGGAGCAGTATTCACCTCACCTTTGTGTCAAGCAGCCCATTTTTTCAGTCATTCTAGGAAAGAGTTGTGTTTTTTTTCCAAGCTACTCTCATCTCTCAGACCCCATCCTTTCCTCTTTCCATCCTCCATTGTTTTCTGAGAATGGAGTGCAGCATTTCACTGCAGTATTTCCAGTATCTTCATGTCAGAACTGCTAGCTGTGGTGTTTGCAGTTTGACAGATTCTTGGGTTTGTTACCCACACATCCGTACAACTCATAGAAATATTTCAGGTTGTATGATCCTGAGCCTATCAACATCCATCAACTGAAGTAATCTTCTTACGCTCTCTTACATGTGCGTCATGGCTTGTGACAAGCAGATAAACCATGTAGCAGATCATTTTCCATTTACCTCCTCACAGGTTATTCCTAGTAGCTGTGCTAACCATGTTAAAAAATATATATATATTTGCCAGCAGTTAGGGGTTTTCAGCATTTTCCCTTCACTCAGAATACACAGTGTCTGTGATAAATGTGTGCTAATAATTGGCAAATGGGGACTTCTTAATTTCTACAACTGCAAGCCTAGCGTGATGGTAGCCAACCACATGGGTAGAAGTGAAGGTCTTGCTTGACAACAGATGAGTTCAGGAAAATGATGGTTCAGTAAAAGCTAAATAAATCTCTTCAGAATTAAAGATAATATTCTGATTTGATGACATTCATGATCTGATTGATTGTTTAAATCTGTCTTCTCTTCAGGACATTTTAATGAAAGATTATTCTGTTTGTTTAAGATTTTTGGCTAAATGGTGAAATGAATGTGTGTAATGAGGTATATCTGCTAGTCTAGACTTGGTCAGCATCTCTATGGGTGCTTATTTCAAAAGGTCAGTCATCTGATCAGATGGCATTTTTTTCATTATTTCTGTTCTTACAGTGTCCCTCACAGCAGTAAGGTTAGGTCACTGTAGTATCTTGGAATGCTTCTATGTTCCACTGAGTCCACACAAAACAAGAACCTGTCCCTTTGGTGGGCTTGTTCATGACATCCTTGTGACTGGCTTGATGCTAAGAAAGCCTACTGAATGATGTAAAAATTATCAAGGGGATTTTTTTTTTGTGTGTGTCTGTGTCAGAATACTGAGCTTTTTGTATGTTTGTTGTTGTTTTTGTTTGTTTGTTTGTTTTGTTTTTGTTATTTTTAGAGACTAATGGCTGCAGGACCTACAATAGGTGAGCCTCATGTAAAGTTCAAGATTATTACTGCTTGCTCTTGTCAGGCTATGATCCATGATTTTGCAGGTGTTGTTGGTTGCATTAGTAGTATAATTATTGCTGAAGTAGAAATTAATTACTCTAAAAGTCAGAATAGTATTGTTATCTATTTCACATGGCATTACCAGATGCTGTACACACCATATCCATTTCTCAGCTCTGTTTATTAATAAGGTAGATAATTGCTTCAAGAAGTCTTGAGCAGAGAGTAAACATACTTTTTCAGGACAAAATATTGCTTTAGTTTCAGTTAGGAGATGATGTTTCCTGATGTGTTTTGTTGGAAAAATTGCATCTACACACTGAATAGACTAATCCCAAATCAGTGTTGTATTGTAGAGGAGATTCTCGAACATATTTAATGAATTACCCACTCTTCCAATTTTTGCAGATGCTGGCTCTTTTCACTTCCATCAAGTTGTTATAAATGTATTTTTTTATTTCTGATATCACTTTTCTATATGAGTAATTGCTGGCAGGGGAGAAGGTCCATGGAGTATCATTTCAGTTACTGAAAATGTTGGAACCCTGAAGTTGTTGATATAGCTATCAAATCTGTAAGATAGTAATAAAACTTGCAATCTCCTCTAGTTGCAAAATTTAATCATCATTAAACTGTAAGCATTTTTTTTTCTTTCATTCCTTAATACTGTTGCAGCTTCATCATCTTCTTCCCTTTGCTCTCCTCCCAGTCCCCTGCCATTATTTTCAGGGTATACAAAAATTAGCCCAACGTCTTACTTTTCCAGGCTGACTCAGATCCCTGAGCTTGGCAGTCATTTGCACGACTCTGCTCCAGAGATGTTGAGAGCAGTTCCACATTCATGAGTCCTGGGTGTTGCTATGGTACTGATACTGCAAAACGAAAAACATACAAGGGCAGAGGAGCTTGGGAAAAATTGTAGTAGAGTATAAATGCTTTCTAAAATAGATTTTTATCAAAACACAAACTTCAGCATAAACTCAACTCTTCACCTAGTATGTAATCTGAAATATTGCTGTTTCAAGACATTTGTCAACCTTTTTCTGAACTGCAGGCTTCTGGAGGGAAGGAAATAATGTCTTTGCTGTTGATGTTCTCACCAAACTTTGGTAGAAGAGTTTCCCTCTGCTTGGAAGAGTTTCCCTCTGCTGTGTACGTGCCATGCCAATTCTTTGAAGATCTGTACAATGTGAATTAACTGTTATAATGAAGTATGTACAGATGCAAGGTTTGAACATATTTTCCCATAATGTCAGTGTCCTGTGGAATAGCTGCTAGCTGAGAACTGAGTTTAATGTACATTCTCTGTAGACATCTCTCTCCCCAGTCCCATTTCTTACTGTAAAAAGCTAGTGCTTGTATCTTAAAATAAACACCTCTGACGTACGTATTATCTACATGTAGGTATATGAAACACTGATTTTTTTTCTTTTGTGTTGCTGGTCATTGTTGATGTTGCAGTATGAGATTAAAAGCAAATGCTCTTAGTTTTTATGAAACAGTTGCAGAAGCAGGGGCCTGAGCATCCTTCTGGTTGGCTCATGCTGATAACCAGTCCTTTGCTGCACTGAAAGGAGCCAGCCTGTCCTGATGGTTTGTGGCATTATGGAGACAATAAGCACATCTATTAGGAGAAAAGCATTATATGCACAATAAATAAAAAGAAAGACATTCTCAAAAACGCTTCAGACACTTTGGAATTTGTGAGCAGTGGCGCGATTGTGTTGCCTGGAAGTTGCTATGGGTACTGATGTTGAAAAGCCAAACACACAGACCTTAGGGACACAAGTCCCATTTAAAATCCTATAAGAATTACTGTTCTTTAAATCTGCTGGGATGCTTCTAAAAAAATCTTCCCTCAGAAGGATTCTTTGCCTGAGTGCTCTCTGGGTTCATCAGCAGCACCACTGTGATTTAACCAGTCCTTCTTCTGTCTTCACTTACCTAAAAAAGCATTCCTTACAAAAGACCTGAAAGCTCCTTGGCTTTCTCTATGAACTCTTTGCTTTGCTCTTCTTACAGTGTGGATCAAAGAAAGAAATGAAACATATGCTCAGCAGCTATGTGGCTCCTTCTTTTCTTCCCATTCTTTGCATATTTGTGAGGACTGTGTCTTTTTGAGGCAGAGATTTTGGTTTTGTGCGTCTGAAACAGCCATCACACCAGTACACCAGTATTGTTGAAGCAGGTAGCAGTCAGTTAAGCTGCAGCTGTCTCACGTAGTGCACGCTGCATGTCCACAGCATTGGAAATATCTAATAAACTTGTTAATAATACATTCCAAACAATGCTGAGAAGCCATGGAGATTGATTAGGATTTATTCTACCTGTGGTGCTAATGAATTCAGTTGACATTACACACTGAGACATGCATGTAAGCATGCAATCATTTTTAAATTATATACGTAATCCCTGATTTTTAATAATTGTGTTGTACATGAGGAGAAAACATTTGGAAAGATTATTCACCTCCTTGACGGGATAAATTCTCTTGACTTTCAGTCCCATGCCTCTCACTGTTCCCCATGCATTTCATAACCACCCAGCAGCATATTCTTTTTCACATGTTCTTGTTTGGATAGCAGTGAGCAGTGCAGAACTCATTAAAATCGAACAGGGAAATGCTGATAGAATATAATGAGTCCATGGCTTGCATGGTGAGGTTTCTCATGTAAGGTACACTATTGCTTACATACAAAGGTGTGTATATATGTAGGGGTTTTGATGGGCTGTTTTCTGTCTTACTTGAAAAATTGTCTAGGATGAGGATCACATTCTAAAACCTTGTTAGTACAGTTAGAGAAAGAAATTATTTCTTATTCTTTGTGATTTTATGCAGTAAGGATATATCCCCCATAATTTTTTTAGGAGCAAAATGATTTCACTCTGCCACTCCCTCTGAACTGACTGAAAGCACCATAGCAAGATTAGGGCAGCATTACACACAAACCAAAAAACTTGTGGTAATGAAGCCAACATGGGGTCCAGCTAGCTCAGAATATGACCAAAGTGAGGACACTCAGTCTGCAAAATATCCTGGAGCGTCCTTAAACCATAAACCAGGGTGGCAGTGCTGTTTTTCAGAATGAGTTTGACTGTCTTGCTCCCTTGCCTCCTCTTAGCTGACAGAGGAACCCAGTTGGGAAGGTACATGTGGCTTGAAAAAAATCCAGGATTCACTAGCTGCATGCTCTGTCTTGACCTACAAGTCAATAGCCTCATAAGGTAATGTATGTTTTCAAAGTAAAATAAAGAAAAGGGTTGAATGCTCAGATTGCATAACTAAATGCCCAGAAACAAGAATTTCAGAAAGCAAGATTGAATGTAGCCCTCTTGTGGTGTATGCTTTTTAGTGAGAGAACAAAAGTGTTTTTGCCAGTCTGGTAATTTCATTGTTTTAGTTAAAGAGTTCTTGCAAATACAAAAGGATGAAAGTTCTGAAGATAGATGAAAGAAACAAGAGGGATTTGAGGATGTATACTGTGACAGTGCATTATGAAACCTAGATCTTATAAATAAAATAACGTTTTATATCTATGCATAATCCAGAGTATGTTTTAGGGAGCAGTGCAATATCAAATGGGTTATTTGAATAGGTTACAAAACAAGCATCTTCTAACTCCCAGATTTCATTCTCTTAAAAAAAAAAAATCATTCCAGTTTTCAAGTTGATATGTTTCTTCACTGACTTTCTTTACTAAATTGTATTTCTTCTTTATGAAGCAGAAGCATCATGTTGTATTTTCCTCCAGGAAAATGTTCAGGAATGTTGTCATTTTCTATGTATATCTCGTGTGGACAAATTCCAAGACTAGTTATCTTGAAAAGGAATACCAGTATAGTTTTTATTCCATAAAATAGTTTTTAAACTATTTTATAGTTTTTATTATTTATTTATAGTTTTTATTGTGAAGTATAACACTTCACAAAAAGATTTCTGTTTAAAAAAAAAAAAAGCAAAACACAAACATAACAGTAAGGAGCAAATTATGAATAAATAATAAGAAGATGAATAACATGCTCAATGGCTTTTGTCACAAGATAAACAAAGGCTATTGAAAAGCCTTGCTATTTTCTGAACAGCCTTGAATAATATGGACCCCACTGACAAACTTGCTGTCTTTAGGCCAGTTTGCCAGCTGGTGGCTCTCAAAGGAATTTGTTTTGAATGGGTTATGTGCTTGAGTTATCATGTCTATCAGAACTGAAAGGAGACCACTGTCAAGTAAAGCTGCCAAAGGAAGCGGGATGGACAGTAAAATCTCCACCAGAACTTTGAATGGCGTGCTGGGCAGGGTGCAGGAATCTGGGGTAATGGGTCCTACTTGTGCATGCAGTTGTAGCTTTTCCATGAACTTTTGTCAGTATTTGAAAGTAAATGAATGCAACACCAGGTCTAGAAAGGAAGTATGAATTAATTTCCACTAGGAAAAAAACAAAAACAAAACAGCAGGTAGTCTTTTTGTTAACCAAAGATAAATTTTGGTCCAAAGTGCCTAGCCCAAGAGCAGTAGATGTGAGCACAACTTAGTCCCAAAGCTGTAAACTGCTGTAAGCATCTTAGTAAGGAGGAAAATGACAAAGTTGTTGATATCAGGCCTGTGCCCTGGCTATTGCAGTACCTCAATATTGCTTAGTCTTTGTGTACTAAGAATAGAAACATTGGGTTTTGTGGGAGGAAACAACAGTTCTATCATATTTCATGTTTGAGGTAAGAATTCCTTTGCAGGGATTTTTCTGGAATTTGGTGCAAAGTTATGTTAGGTAATTCTAAGTGTCTGTTTTGTTGTTCAACTCTCTATGTCCTTCACTTGTTGAAAATGGTGGAAAATTTCAAACTGTACTGGGATAAGGTTCTGGATCTGTCATTGTGCAAGACAAAAAATTGTATAATATTTTTATACAAAAAAAATAATATTCTAGTGTTTCAAGTAGATATTCTTGATCTCAATGAAAATTCCTCTGTCTTGTATGTCCATATGTTGGAATAGGTAGAATGACTTGAAGAGAAGGTAATACAAAGAAGGTGAAGAAGGTCAGCATTTAGTTGTCTGTGTTGAATGCTCGTTTAACTTCAGTGGACTGGGTGCCTATCACATAAATGAAACGTGCATCCCCTTTAAGTATAGTAGATCAGAAAAAAGTATGAAGACACAGGAGAGGTGAAGATGGGTAGGAAATTGCTATTCATCTGCTGAATGAAAACTTGATGTTAAATAACATCTCATTATGTTTCACTGTTCGAAATGTGGTAAGGGTTGCAGGCACTAATTATCTAGCAATGGATGGTGACATGGAAATATATTCAATATACACAGCTAACCATGAATGCTTGATGAATGCAAAAGAATCTAATTTTTATGTAAATTAAGCAATGTTGAAAGTGGCAATATAATAAGCAACAACACTGTTTTGCATTTGAATAGAACAAAGCAGCAAATTCATGCTTGAAATAGATCCTTTCTTCTTAAATCTTCTTTTCCTGAGTAGGTATTTTAATGTATGTTTTACACAGAGTAGAACTGTGGTCTTCATAAGTATTGTCTTGTACAGAAACAGACAAGTTAACCTTTCAAAAGCCAATTTAGTTCTGTGTTGGGTGTCATGTCACCATTTGTTGTTTTCAGTGATTAAAGGGACTAGTGTTGAATCAGTGTGATAAGCAGTCATAGTTAATGCCAAGATTTTGAAAAGAGTAGCTTATTTCCAAGCCTTCGTGGAAGTAATGAAGGGGTGCTTCCCCCTGGCATATGGGCTGGGCTGGCAGAGGTGGAGATGGTGTCAATCCAAGGGTGGCTGAACCGTGTGGCTTCCCCAGGTGAACAACTCCAGCCAAAATTCAGCCAAGAGCTAGCTTGTTATCTGCAAGACAGGAAACTCATTCGTGGTGGTTGAGTGTAGAATAAAAACAGGCTTCAGGAGAAGGAAAAAGTGACAAAAGGTGTGTTTAGCTTTCTACTGTAGAATACTCCATGCCTGGCAGTGCTTAGCCTGACTCCATATGCACTTTTTATTTATGCTGCTTGCTTGCTTCATGTCAGAATTGCCCATGAATATATAAAAAGTTATAAATCTAGATTATATAGAGTTTTTTTTTTTGACTCTCTTCAAGCTGTAAGTCTTTGGAGTGAGGGTATTAAAACAATTCTTAATTGCATATTAATATGCACAGGTGTAAACAAAATTCAGAAGCTGTTCAAGAACCTTTGGCACATTTCAGTGGAAAGCATATGGCTATTCAATTTTGATATACAAATCCCAAAGCATTTAGATCAGCATCTGCCAAATTGTTTGTCATGACAATGTTCAGCTTGGAGCAGAAAATTTAGTCCTATTCCTTCTTTCTAATCTACTGCTGAATTTGATTAGTTTAGCCACTATTCAGCTTTCAGTAAGACAGGAGTCCTTAATCAGTGGTAAATGGACTGCCAGAGGCATGCAGGACACAATCATTTGCCTGTATGTTTTGCAGTTCTAGGTATTAAAAAGTCTTTGAAATGGCTGTGCACAAGTGTGTTAGGGATGCTTTAAAAAATAGTAGAAGCATCAACTGAATTTTGTAATGCCCAAAATAAGACTACTGTTATCATAAACAGTTGGTATGTGCAAACGTTGTAGTTGAGGCTTTAACACTTGTGCTGCAAGTCAGAATGGCAAAATCCTATTTCTTTTCTTTGCTTCTTTGAAATGTACAATTTTTATATGTTCAAGTCCAAAATGAATGATTAATTTCATTTTATGAATGCCTGAGAAACAGAATCAAAAAAATTATAGTGAAGTACCTTTACGGTTGCTAATGAGCACTGCTATAATAAGTCTAGAGCTCTAAGAATTAGTCTAAGAGCTTTACAGTTTTGAATCTTTCTTACAAAATCAGGTCTGGGCTTTAAAAGCAGATGAAACCTTTTGTATTTGAAGGGTTAGTGTATTTTTTTAAGGGTGAGGTCAGATTTGATTTTATCACTTTTCAGCAGCCAGTATCATGACATTGTAAGTGTTTTATTCCATTTGTTTGGGCACTGGTAATTTTATTCTGATGAAACCAAGAGTGAAAGCAAGACTTAAAAAGAAAAAACATAATGCTTGGCAAATTTGGCACTCAAAGTCAGAAAATATCACAAAGCTGTTTGTGGAATCTTATTTTGGCTTTCTTATACCTATGTACAAGATGATCTGGTTCTTAACTAAATGGTTGCATGCCATTCTTCCCCACACACATCCTTTCCTTCAATGAGCACTCACTGAAGGAGCAACTTTTAAATATTTTGTTTTCTCCTCGTCTTCAGTGTATGGCCCCAGGGCTTATGTACTGCACATTTCAAGCTCTTCTCTGAAAACAGAATGTTCATATAATCATTTCTGCTGCTTGCTGCTCTAGTACAAGAGTGCTTCATGATCTTAAAGGAATTTATTTTCACTGTGTCTGTATTTATCTCACACACGTGGGAAATTGAAGCCCAGCCAAATTAAGGTCAGATTTACTGCCTGGTTTTAGGTACCTATGGAATTATTTTACAGTCATAGTGCTTTCCATGTTCAAAGCAGAGCTTCCCCTGGCTGCATTTGGGAATGCCCAGCAGTACTGTAAAACTCACCCTAGAAATTTTCAGTCAGACAAATGAGAAGATGAGAAATTAAAGTCTATTTATGAAATAGGCAGAAATTCTCCAGAGTTTCATTTAGCATTAAATGGATTGAGACTCAACCACTTTTGTGGTTTAACCTGGCTGGCAGCTAAGCACCACACAGCCGTTCACTCACCTTCCTTGCCCCTCCCAGTGGGATGGGGGAGAGAATTGGGAAAAAAAAAAAAAAAAAAGTGAAAGCTTGTGGGTTGAGATAAAGACCGTTTATTAGGACAGAAAATAAAATAATAACAATAAGGGTAATAGTACTACCTACTAATAATGTGTACAAAGCAAGTGATGCACAGTGCAACTGCTCACCACCTGCTGACCAATGTCCAACCTATCCCCAGCAGCCGGTCCCCCCCACCCCACACAGCCCCCCTATGTTAATTGTCCAGCATGATGCCAGATGGGATGGAATACCCCTTTGGCCAGTTTGGGGCAGCTGTCCTGGGTCTGTCCCCTCCCAGCTCCTGCTGCACCCCCACACTGCCCGCTGGCAGGACAGAGCGAGAAGCTGAAAAGTCTTTGGCTTTTCAGTCCATCAGCGTGTGATCAACATTATTCTCTTCCTAAATCCAAATCACAGCACCATACCAGCTACTTTTCCTTGAACACCCCCAGGGACAGTGACTCCACCACCTCCCTAGGCAACCCATTCCAATGCCTGACTGCTCTTTCCAAAAAGACATTTCTCCTCATTTCCAACCTGAACTTTCTCTGGTGCAACTTGAGGCCATTCCCTCTAGTCCTATCACTGGTAATCTGTGAGAAGAGGCTGACCCACAGCTCCCCACAGCTTCCTTTCAAGTAGTTGCAGAGAGCAATGAGGTCTCCCCTGAGCCTCCTCTTCTCCAGAACAAACAACCCCAGCTCCTTCAACCGCTCCTCACAGGACTTGTGCTCTAGGCCCCTCTCCAGCTTCGTAGCCCTTCTCTGGACACGCTCCAGGGCCTTGATGTCCTTCTTGTAGTGAGGGGCCCAAAGCTGAACACAGTACTCGAGGTGTGGCTCCACCAAACCAGGGTACAGGGGCCGATCACCTCCCCGGTCCTGCTGGCTGCACCATCCCTGACACAGCCAGGATGCCGTTGGCCTTCTTGGCCACCTGGGCACACTGCTGGCTCATGTTCAGGCGAGCATCAACCAGCACCCCCAGATCTTCTTTGTCTGCACAGCTTTCCAGCCACTCCACGCCAGCTGGATTTCCCTCTGTTCACCACCACTCTCTGGGCCCGGCCATCCAGCCAGTTTTTACCCCAGCACAGAGTGTACCTACCCAAGCCATGGGCCACAGCTTCTCCAGGAGAATACTGTGGGAGACCGTGCCAAAGGCCTTGCTGAAGTCTGGGTAGACTACGTCAACAGCCTTTCCCTCATCCACCAGGCGGGTCACCCAGTCACGGAAGGAGATGAGGTTGGTCAGGCAGGGCTCGTCTTTCATGACATGCTGGCTGGGCATGATCCTCAGCTTGTCCTACACATGCTGTGCGATTGCCTTCAAGATGATCTGTTCCATCACCTTTCCTGGCACCAAGGTCAGGCTGACAAGCCTGTGGTTCCCTGGGTCCTCCTTACAACCCTTCTTATAGATGGGCATCACATTAGCAAGTCTCCAGTCAGCCAGGACCTCTCTGGATGATCGTGACCACTGATAGATGATGGAAAGCAGCCCAGCAATCACATCCACCAACTCCCTCAGCACCCTCCGGTGGATCTCATCTGGCCCCATGGACTTGTGACAGTCCAGGTGGAGCAGCAGGTCTCTAACTGTTTCCACCTGAACTGGGAGTGTTTTTTCTGCACCCCATCCCAGACTTTACTAGTACTTTACTAGTCAGACCAGTTATCCTTGGGGATAACTGGTCTGACTAGTAAATACAGATGTAAAGAAGGCATTAAAAACCTCAGCATTTTCCCTATCCTCAGTAGTCATGTACTTCACCATGTGCAGTAAAGGATGGAGATTCTCCTTGGCCCTCTTCTCCCCGTTAACAAATTTGTAAAAACATTTTTTGTTATCCTTTACCATATTGACCAGGTTGCGCTCATGCTAGGCTTTAACCTTTCTCATTTTTTCCTTGCAGATGCTTGCAACTTCCTTGTACTTTCCCGAGTTGCATGTCTCTTCTTCCACTGAACATAAATTCTCTTTTTCTCCCTGAGACTCAGAAAAAGAAGGTCTTTTCTTTAGCTTTAGTCTTTAATGTAGTTGAATTGCTTTAGCTGTGATTGTGGTACCCCGTCTTCCCTTCAGAGAAATTAATCTGAGGCTAAAAGAGCCCAGAAATTTAAACCACTGCAGTCCAAGCGGCTTGAACTTGATGTTCTGTGTAGCAGTTATAGCAAGGTATTGTAATGAGAGTCCTGGGAAATTGTAATGTGGAGGTACTAACTCTACCTTGCAGGAAAAGAAATTGGTTGTTGCCATCTGAGTTATTTCATACTGATGTGAAATGGGTATTCAGGAACTGTATTTTTAGACCAAATAACCCAATCTGGACTGGACAGCTTGTCCTACTTTAATTTTTGCTTGATCAGGAGAACGTATGATATGTTGGCATTGCACTGTGCAGACTCAATCCAACCAAACCATCTAAGGCTAGTTTGTTAGGATATCGTCTTGTAATATGAAATGTCTTTTTGTGAAAAGAATGTGAAGAATTCTATTACTAATAATGTCTTACCCTTTATGGCTAAAGTTGTTTTGCTCCCTTCCAAGATGAATGCAGTTGTCACCGACTCCAGGGAGGATCTACTGCTTTTCTGTCTGCTTGCTCTTTCAAGACTGGCTCCTTAGCTCTGTAGAAATACATAAAGCTTTGCTGAATTACATCCAGTCAAGAATTTTCAAATATCTGAGAATACATTTGTTTTAACCAGAATATTGGGGTTTGCACTGTGGAGGTTCAGATTTTTATTTTTCAGCCGAACTTCATTAAAACAAAGCAGAAAATGATTCTAAAGTTAGCTTGCATCTGAACAAGTTGCAAAACTTAGAGGGAGATGATGGAGGTAATTTTTATTCCACACAGAAACTAACCAACATCATAGATTTTTATGCATTTAAGCCAGTGCTGCCACCTGGGAAAAATACAGGAAAAGGACTGTTTTTCAACTGCTGTATTCTTTTTGATACAATTCACCATTTGGCCTGCAAATGCTGGTGTCAGCAGTGCTGGTGGGGGAGGAATGTGGCATGCCAATATGAGGTTGAAGCTGTTGTATTTTGATGGCAATGCCAACTTAATTGCTACAGCTTAGCCTAAGCAGCAGGACAATTAGGCAAGTTGACAAAAGAAAAATAATGAATTCTTGAAAGTTGGCACCTGAGGTAGACACCTGGCAATTCCAGATCTCCACAAAACCTCCTTGCCTTCATGTATCCTCTAGGCTGTAAAATAAATTGGTAAATTTGGTCCCTTGGCACTTTGTATATGCTATAAAATTACAGATGTTGTATGATTGAAGTCCTCTTCTGTTTATTAAACAACGGGAGTAAGAACAAAAACAAAATGTTCCACTACTTGTGGCTGTTATCGTGTAATTAAAAGTATGTCACTTGAAATTAGTAGAACAGCAATATCCCATGCTTTGTAATGGCCATAATAAAGAAACAGGTATGATAAAATCATGACATGGTTTATGCCATGCTGTATTTCATGCGACATAGGATCATTCTGAGATTATCAACTGTCCAGCTCACACCAGAAAACCAAACAAAATTCCTTCAAGAGAAATGAGGTAACTTTTGTACTTTGTTTGGTATTTTTCCCAACAGTTGCAATTTTTGTGTTGCTTAACTGAGAGATCACATAATAGCAGTTTAATGCATGAGCATTTTAAAAAGAGCACTAAAAGCCAAACGCCTGCATACAGCAAACTTTCTATAAAGAGTCACAGTTCAGCTGTCTGCCAGTATGGTTGTGGGGGGAGAAAGTGGCTTTCCTCATGAACATCCCAAGAGTTCAACTTTTCAGAATTGCATTCACAGGATTGCTTTTAAGATTTGAAGATTAATTATTTGCACCTATAATATAAAATCTTCTGCCTAGGCTGACTGTTGTTCTGGAAAATCAAGAAATCAGCTCATTTTGTACTGACCTGTATAGCTTCCCTGAAAGTATCTATTGATTTGAAATTCCTGAGGAAATACATAGTCAGTTGAAATAAGTGAATATGTTTTTGAAAGACAACAAAAGAATGGCTTACAAGGTTTACATCCTTGTAAAACCGTGATAACCCTTCTTCTCTGAATTTCCAAAAGAGAGAGCCACTATTGTTTTTTCTTGGCAGGAACTTGAAATTCAAAGCCTTCCCCAGTAAAGGGTTTCCTCAGAATGATGTCTTTTAAAGTCTATTAATCCATTGAAGGTTTTGATACCATTTCTTACGTAAGGATTTTGTTTGGGAAGACAACGTTTTGCCTGTTTCAATTGTGTTTATCCTCCCTTCCTCCTCCTCCTGTTTATTTTCTAGGAAAGGGAACATATAAGTGTTTGGTTAAGCTAAAGCATGTATTTAGTGGTTTCCTTAATTAGATCTTGCTTCCCCCTCTCTCCTACACCACCCAACTTTTTGTTTATGAGTCAGACTAATTTGTAAGTACTAAAAGTATTGCAATCTACAGATTGTCCTTTCCCCAATGACTTTCCTCTATGTCTGACTTAAAATTGAAATGAAATGTATCTGTGAGGCCCTTTGCAAACTTTGTCTTTCCACACCACATCATAGTCACTCATGAAAGTCTGACTCTTTATGTGGCACAATGCTGTTCTTTATGTGGCAGGTGATTTTCCTCCATTGCACTGTAATCCTGAAATACTGGTGCCATGTCGTGCGCTTGGGGCACAGCAACCCCATGCAATGCTACAGGCTTGGGGCAGAGTGGCTGGAAAGCCATGCAGAGGAAAAAGACTTGGGGGTGCTGATTGATGCTCGCCTGAACATGAGCCAGCAGTGTGCCCAGGTGGCCAAGAACACCAGCAGCATCTTGGCTTGTATCAGAAGTAGTGTGGTCAGCAGGACTAGGGAGTGATTTTCCCCCTGTACTCAGCTCTGGTGAGGCCACATCTCAAATACTGTGTTCAGCGTTGAACATCTTCACTACAAGAAGGACACTGAGGTACTGGAGCATGTCCAAAGAAGGGCAGTGAAGCTGGTGAAGGGTCTAGAGAACAAGCCTTAGGAGAATCAGCTGAAGGAGCTGGGGTTGTTTAGCCTGGAGGAGAGGAGGCTTAGGGGAGACCTTATTGTACTTCCCAATTACCTTAAAGGAGTGAGGTAGGTGGG
Source organism: Netta rufina (assembly GCF_964035555.1). Lineage (NCBI taxonomy): Eukaryota > Metazoa > Chordata > Aves > Anseriformes > Anatidae > Netta > Netta rufina. The sequence goes on from NC_140125.1 coordinate 18,981,598, forward strand.
GATTGGGCTCTTCTCCCAAGCACCAAGTGATAAGACAAGAGGCAATGGCCTCAAGTTGTGCCAGGGGAGGATATTAGGATATTTGGGTTGGATATTAGGAAAAAAGTCTTTACTGGAAGGGTTGTGCAGTATTGGAGCAGGCTGCCAGTTGAGTGACCATCCCTGGAAGTCTTCAAGAAACGTGTAGATGTAGAGCCTAGTGACATGATCTAACAGTAGTCTTGGCAGTTTAACAATTGGGCTTTCAAGTGTAATAGCTGTGAAATGTCTATCATAGGCTGGTAAAACTACTCACAAGATCCTAATCCTTTAATTAGAGTAGCTATGTGAAACCTTGGTTCTCCTATCATTAATTAAAACCTGTATCAAAACTGACATATATGGTTTGTGTGTGTGTGTTTGGAGTTTTTATTCTATTCTTTTGTTACCTTAAATGGGACTTCGGTATTCATGTATTGTCTGTTTTTATTCAGTCTTAATTTCTTTGAGTTTAGATTTTTTTTGAGGATTCCCATTATTGATGCATTAAAGAATATCATGGACAGAGGTTACCAAAAAAGGGTGTGACTTGGGAGTGAAGTAAATTTAGCACATCCACATTTTATTAAATTTATGACTCATAAAATGCTCAATATTTCACAAAATAGCCAACTGACCCTCATTTTGCTTATGCTGATGGATATCCTGAAGTTTTGCCAAATAGTTTTGGAATTATATCCTCCAGAAAATAATACAGTCTATTAAAAGCTTGAATGTGACCTTTTCTCCTTTCTCTTCTCTCTGACCTCTATCTCTGGACCCATCCTGTATTGAAAACCCTCTATTCATTTGGGAAGAGGATTACACCTCCTGCACACACACCCTCGGTTGTATTTTAGTAGATATAAAAATGCACAATTTTTACATGCAACACCATCTGTCTTTCTGCATCTTTGTTTCTGCAGCTAGACAATCTATTTTCATATGCAGATACTAAGGAGATGAAGCTCCTCAACCAGAAACTGTTGAATTGTTAAGGTGTGGGTTTTTGGTTTTGTTTTTTTAAATCCTGATATGAAATGTGCCTTTTTGTTTTATTTTGTTTTGTTTTGTCTTTCATAGAGCTGTTGGTATTGTAAACTGGAAATTCACAGGGATGCATGTGTCTGTGGCATATGATGCTGTCAGCTCTTCCGTAGTTTTTTCCTGTTCATGGACTGGAGAACGTTTCAGATTGAGATGACCAGCTGGAGGGAGAGTAATGCCAGCATACCCTACTGGGATTTTGATCGCTCTATATTCTGTTAATAAAATACAGGGTCTGTATAGCGACACAGAATAGCTTGGAAATGTTACATAATCACTTCTTAGTGAAGGTTAAGAGTCTGTAAGAAACAACTTAAGAAGTATTATTTTTAAATCATTCAATTTCAGAAAACTATAGGTAGTTGTACACAGATGTAGTTTTCAAAATCACTTCATATGTGTGCACTCACCTACAGCAACTCATTGCAGCAACTGCATGTGCAAAGAGAAAGTGACCTCGGATCTGTATTCTTCATCCTGTATTACTGTGTCTGAGAAAGTCAAACAATATATGTGAGGAGGGAATAACGTTATATAATGCTCTGTTGTATAACGTGGTGCTTCTCTTATTCACTTACTATCTCAGCAATTATATTTGTCCACTTTATGGCTTACTTTGCTTGCACAGAATAGGATTTGTGGATTGACGGAAATAAGGGGAAATGAAAGATATAGGTGGCACAGTGAAAATTAATAAGCATACACAAAGGGGTTGTAAATTGTTCAAGGTGCTGGTGCCTGTGTATATAAATACACACATATGAGAGGTTAAGGAAGGTTCTTTAAATTTTAGATCCTAATCCAGCAATTTCATTTGTGGTCAGGGAACTGCACAAATACACAAATCAAGCTATGCACATGTGATTGCACAGGACTGGTAGTGCATTAGGTTTCTGAAAATAAAAATAAGCAGTTTGTAACCAAAATAGATGAATTCTGTAATTCATCTTCTGCCAGTATCTTCTTTCTTTTAAACATGTTGAAACACAATATATTTCTATTAGGTAACCTGTCAACTAAAAAAAATGCTTCTGTTTTTATCATTTTTTTCCACCAAATGGATTTTGCGTGTTCAATAGAATGCTGTCAGTAGCCACTCTCTGTCCAATTCAAATCATTTTTATTTGAAAACAAGAATAAAAAGATTCAACTTGCTTTTTAAAAACATATAAACGTACAGATACAGCAATACACACACATTTAAATAAAAATTTAAATACTTGAGTTGCATTCTTTTTCAGGTTCAAGTTTAATAGATTTTGCTATATGGAATAAATATTTTCAGAATGCCAGAGCAAGTTAAATTTGTGAGTGCTTTTCTCTTGCAAATAAAATCAGGCCACTTATTCTGTAGCAGCTGGGTGAGGGTCTTTTTTACACACAGAACATTCATTGCTGTAATGTGGTTAAGGAGCGAAGAGTTTGAAACAACCAAATACAGTACCTTTGTACTCTGACGTCTTTATTTTGTAATGCCTGTTTTGTTTTGTTTTTCCCAAGTACACCCTTTCTATTTTGGAGTGGAATATAAAAATAACTTTTGTGAAACTTCATATGATTTCCTCTTTAGATGCACGAGGTTAAGATCTAATTGCAATTCTGTGCATGAAACAAGAAGCAAACGTATTTGTGACCGTGTTTCCATGTAAGAAGTGGAAAAATACAAGCTAAGGATCTGTTTGAATAAAACATCCTTAAACTGTTGATTACTTTAGTTAAGCAACAGAAATAAGTGGATCTACTACACCTGGGAGCTAATTTTGAGAAGCAGTGAGTGAAACACCACAGGAGTTATTTAAACATGTTAACCAAGCTTTTTTAGCAGCCAGTCTAGTTATTTTAAAAAGGAAAATCATGCCTTCAATCCTAGTAAGAAGAATCCCTAGAACCCATTTGGACGGCTTTGAGATTCATCTCTAACAGTGAAAGTTGTTATGATGACTGGCATTGTCATCATTATCAGTCATGAACCTCGTACAGGTCCCAGCTAGGACTGATATGTTTGAGTCATATCTGTCACACACAGTGAATGCATAACAAACACACAAAAAGATACGAATCCTTCCTAGAAGAAGAGTTTTCATACCGAATTTTTCTCATTTTGCACATGGCAGGAGTATTGCCAAAATGCAGCGTAAAATATGTTTTAGCTTTAACACTTTGGAGAGTAAGCTGGTGGGTGGGGTGGAGGTATTGAGGTAATTTACGTTGTATTGCCAGTAATGTGCCTGCCATACAGCTGACTACAGTAAGCAGTTCTTGGCGGATTACATTTATATGGGTGAGTCACATCGTTTACAATAAAGAATCCTATGCATAATTTAGGATGGAAATCATAGATGCATTTCATAAAGGTAGAGAAGATGATTAGACATGATTAAGCATGCATGTTTTTTGTACATATTGTGTGTGGAGAGCATATGCCTGTCTCCTAAAAAAACCAACACTATAAATTCCAGATACTAAATGCACAAACTACAACCTTGTTTTAAGGAAATGTATTTATAAACAGTGGCTAATGCTTTACATAGGTGTAGCAAGAGTCATAGAAGAGAGTGCCTGTGTCTAGTTTGATGCTGTCATTTTCGTGCCATTCTGATGGCAAGGCTTTCTTTTTCTTTGGCTGAAGCAGATTCTTTGCAGCGCCGTTTACTCAGAGCTTTCTCATGGAACAGGAACCTCACATGGTTTCAAATAAATGTCCCTTGATGGGATTCAGAATTATTTTTCTGTCTCTGAAATTAATTTTCTGGTCAAGTGCTTTGTCATATGTAAGGCAGTTAGGGAATCAAAACTGAAGGATGATGTAGAGCTTTCTTTCTTTTTCATTCTTTTTTTTGGTTGTTGTTGTTGTTGTTTTTTTGTTTGTTTGTTTGTTTTTGTTTTTATTTTATCTCGGGTACCATGGGCTATTTTCAATTTTTTAAAAAAATGTGTTTACTCTTTATCAAAAGAAGAGTAAAAAGAGTAAAATAAGTATGTTGCATCAAATGTTATCCCTGTTTGATCTGTCAGTGTAAAAATGTATTTATTAAGCATACAAATGAATTGCAGTCAGTTCTTGTGTTTTGTTTGTTTGTTTCTGGTGGTTCAGAGGAGTGGAAAACCTAAGGAACTACTCTACTAGTAATTCTCTTCTCAAGATGAAGTCTGCAAAATTAAAACACAAATGTCTAGAAGGTTAAGGCTGTGCACATCTGGAGAAGGCAATATAGCCCAGTCTTCATTCTGCTCTTCCCTCAAGGCACTTCACTGTTTCTTATCTCTTGCTGACATCAGGAAGTGTTTTGTGTGTGAGGTTGTCAAGAGCTGAGCACTGATCGATGGCAGCTGGTGACTTGTAGTGTGATTTTCTTTGTCCCTGGAAGTTTTTATTTTCAGGAATCTGTTGAAGCTGTTGTTGCTCCAGATAAATAAATGTGTGACGATACTGGGGGAGGGATTAAAAAGTGCTGAAAACCACAGTTTTACCTCAACATAGGTCCAACATGGTTGTTTTCTTCTCAGCTCGCTTGGAGTTGTTTGCGCTAAATCATGCGAGGCATGTACCTGCTCCGTAATCAAAGCAATTTTGTGTTTTGGCAGTGATGAGAAATTGCATTGTGTCTAGATGAAGGGCAGAGGGCATTTATTTAACAAAATGGAGTAAAAGCCCACCAGAGAGAGCTGGGAGGACGTGTTGGAATTTTGGAGGTTCTCTTGGGTCCTTCGTCTCTTCAGAAAAGGAGCAGCTGTGGCTCCATGCCTTTGTTTTTCCATTTGCTGCTAGCCAGGAATTTGTGAACATCCCTCTCGGATGTGGATCTTGCTGAGGTTATTCATTATCTTTGTCACCTCCCAGGCTGAAATAGTGCAATCCATACTCGAGGTAAATGTTCATAAGCCTCTGGAGCATTTAGCTAGCGTGTAGAAAACAGTGGCATATTTCTGGGGCACTTTAATCCTCATGGGCTTGATTTTTGTCAGAAAGCTTTGAGCCTTTTAACTCCGTAATGAATTTGCTGAAAGCTGCAGGTGTGTTGTATCTCTTAAAATCAGGTCTTGGGAACACACTGAGCTCATGTCTGTTACTCTGTTCTGGCTACCTAACTTTTTCCAGATGCTGTTCTAGGCAATAGCAATTGCAAATTGCTATGCTAGGCAACGATAGAATAATGAAGAAAAAATGTCCCAACCCTTGGCCCAGAATTTATACGAATTACAGGAGGACACTGTGTTCTGAGTAATCTTGTTTTTGCATCTTACCAACACAACAGATGTGAGCTGCAGGTTGAGTCTCCTGCCCCAAGAAAGACAAGCCAGCACTGACCTCTTGGATGGGTGGAGCAAACTGAGAGTGCTTATTCTCTTTGGTGGATGAAGGAAGAGGTTTCTAATATGAAAATGTATTGTGCATTCAGCATCCACTCCAGCCTGATGAGCTTTCCTGATGGAGGTAGCAGGAATACCAGCATCTCACTTCCTTCAGCAACCAGGTGTTCAGATTCCCCTGCAGCCCCAGTACAAGCACGGCTCTCTGGCAGGGTTAGCTTCTGCTGGCTCCATCTGCTGACAGGGCTCACAGCAGGACCAGGGGAGCAATGGGAGGGAGCATGCAGTGTGAAGCAGCAGACCAGCAATATTGTTCCTTATGGAGGTGAGTTAGTACTGGATTGGTTTAGCCATATCATCTGCATCCTGAGAATAAAAGTGATTAAAAACTTCTTTTGGAGAGAAAGGTATTTCCTTCCACAACAGGATACATTTCTATTTTTGTAGCATGCTGAACATGCAGGTTGATACCCAGCCCTTCATCCAGGTCACTCAGCTCAGTAAAACAAACAGTGTAAGAATCAAATCTGAAGGCTCCGCGTCCCAGACAGTCGCTGCAGCCAGGTGGCAGTCCTGAGTTCAGATGTGTTTGTTTGCTCATGAGAACGTAGGTTCTGCTGCTGATGAAACAAGAGCATCACAAATCTGTGTCTGCCATGTATTCTTCCTGGCTGCCTTGCTTGAGTCAGTCACTTTCCCTGCTTCTGAGTTTCCATGGCAGGGCATGATGCATATTTCATGAAGTCCTTCCAAGCAATTTCACTCTGCCTCACACTTCCTAAGATTTCTACGACTCTGACTCACACCTAGTAAGATCAAGCCTTAGGAGGATTGGCTGAAGGATCTGGGGTTGTTTAGCCTGGAGAACAGAAGGCTCAGGAGACCTTATTGTACTTCCCAATTACTTTAAAGGAGGTTGCATGGAGGTAGGTGGGGATTGGGCTCCTCTCGCAAGCACCAAGTGATAAGACGAGGCAATAGCCTCAAGTTGTGCTAGGGGAGGTTTGGGTTGGATATTAGGAAAAATGTCTTTACTGGAAGGGTTGTGCAGTATTGGAACAGGCTGCCCAGGGAAGTAGTTGAGTGACCATCCCTGGAGGTCTTCAAGAAATGTGTAGATGTAGAGCTTAGTGACATGGTTTAGTGGTGGACTTGGCAGTGCTAGGTTAAAGGTTGGACTAGATGATCTTAGAGGTCATTTCCAACCTGAAAGATTCCATGATTCTGTGAAATCTCTGCCTTGACAGCCAGGATCGTTGCTTGGCAGTGCTGTGGAGAAGTCAGGGACAGCTTTAGCAGCTATTGCTGTTCCATTACTGAGTGGGACATTTTTTTTAATCTAGTTACTGAATCCTCAAATATAATCCATATGCAATAGCTTGTTCCAAGGGGACAAATAAGAAAAAAAGAATGCAAATACAGATATTGTATCCAGACATGTAGCTTGACTAGAAAGCTGATGCCTATAAAAGGCTAATAAGCAGTCTACTAGAAGTAGTAAACAACATTAACCCCAGCTTGCAGAAGAGCAGAAGGCTATTCCATAGCAGTGGTCTCCTATGAAGCTTTTGGTTTTATAGAGAGACGAGTGTTGTTGATGGATCACCTTTATTCTTTTTATGAACCTACAACTCACAATGGACAAAATAGAGAATATCCTGTAAGGGGAATGAAACGTCCTCTCATTACTGTACTTTAGCTCTAGGTCATAGACTTAGGAGAAGAGTTTGGAAGGTCAGTTACAACTTTTCTGCGTTTCTCCTGCCCTGCTCTGTTCTCTAGTACTGATCAGTGATACTGTTCAGCAGCAGACTATGTCAAGTTGTCATATGAAGCGAGAAACTAGGACTATTGAGGTCTGCATCACAAATGTGTGAACCTAGGAATGAAGTGAGAATTAGACTTAATATCAGGTATAGTGTTAGCAATTGAGTCTGGGTTTGGGTTTGTTTTTTAAATATTTCTTTTTGAATATTGTAACAAGGCTAGGAAGTGGAAAAATACTAAATATTTTTGCACAATTTCATAGAAATTCTGAGTATATCATGAAACCAAAGTTAATTCATTCCTCTAATAAGAAACAATCATAGAATATCCCAAGTTGGAAGGAACCCAAAAGGCTCATTGATTCCAACTCCTGGGTCCCCAAAGGACCACCCAAAAAATCAGACTGTGTGTCTGAGAGCACTGTCCAAACACTTCTTGAACTGCAGCAGGCTGTGCCGTGACCAGTTCCCTGGGGAGCCTGTTCCAGTGCTCAACCACCCTCTCAATGAATATACTTTTCCTGATATCCAGCCTGAACCACGCCTGTCACAACTTAAATCTGGTTTTCCTTGGGTCTTATCGGTGGCCACCAGAGAGCAGAGCCTGTCTCTCCAATCCCCCTCATGAAGAAGCTGCAGGCCGCAATGAAGCCTCCCCCGAAGTCTCCTCTTCTCCAGGCTGAACAATCCAAGTGACTTCAGCTGCTCCTCATATGTCTTGCCCTCTAGACCCTTTACCATCTTTGTTGATCTCCTTTGGAAGCGCTCTTGAGAGTTTTATATCTTTCTAGCACTGTGACGCCCAAAACTGTACACAGTGCTCCAGGTGAGGCCGCACCAGCACAGAGTAGAGCAGGACAATCGCTCCCTTGAGCAGCTAACCATGCTATGCTTGATGCACTTCCAGGACACGGTTGGCCCTCCTGGCTGCCAAGGCACACTGCTGGCTTGTGTTCAGCTTGCTGTCGACCAAAAACACCCAGATCCTTTCTTGTGGGGCTGCTCTCCAGCATCTCGTCCCCCAGTGTGTTGCCCCTTCCCAGATGATGAATATTTATGCATATCTATTCACTATTTACAGTGAAGGCTGAAAATAAAATGCATTCTTGGCATCATTTAGAAACATGTAATTTATGATGTGCTGCAGTTGCTTTGAAGAGTCTTTCACAATATATGGTCGTCTTGCATTTCCATCAGTTGACCTGAATGTCTAACATGCCTCTGGTGCCAAAACAGTCACAGTATGGACTATCCACAGGCTACCTTGGATTTATGATACCCCACTTCACCTTTAGAATCCAGAATGTTTTCTGCTTCTTCACAGATAAACAAAGACATCTTGCAGTAAAAATTTTATATGAGGATTCCTGGAGCAACCGGTACAAAACGGTGGCATACTATAGAGTTAGTGATAAAACTTTGGCTTTGCATTTGTTTTGAATTGTGGCAGAAGGCTGAAATCCCTTTTCTTCACGTGAAATATTTTAAATCAAGCATTTATTATGCCTAGATTTGTTAAGGCTAGACATGTTTGCACACAGAAGTATCTTCTCATTTAAATTCAATCACAGTCACAAAACAAGCCTGGCTCAGACTAGCTAAAGATATAAACTTCATTTTCATCTCATTAGGCCACCTGGAAGCAGCAATCAGTGAGTAGTCCTGACGTCAATGGTCTCTCTACTTCATTAAAATGTTAATTTCATGGCTTTAATTCCCTTTGTAAAACGTGCTGCTGCAAGATACTATATGCAGATTTATTCTGAACCAGAAAAATCTGCATGCCATATTCCCCTTTTAGTTCCTTGGGTTACTTTGGATTTTTTATTTTTAGCCATTCCTGTTTTTATAAACTGCTGTGAAAAGATGATCACCATAACAACCAAAAAGTAAATATTTTCTTAAAACAGCCTTTTGAGAACGTATGCTTAAGAATCAAGAATTCAGGGCATCATGCATTAAGTGGTGTTTGTTCTGTTCTTCCCTTTTTCAGTATTCAGAAGTGAGACAGGTATTGTTACTGGCTTACAATTGCAGACAATAGATCATGAAGAGAAAGGGTGATATAGTATCAGAATTAGCTGCACAGATCAGCTGTAGTGTCAACATTCAGGATTCTGTCCGGATGAAGTGATGGACTTTTCATCAGTTTTCATGACCCTTCTTGTTGTAGAAGTGTCTGAGTAATCATGCATTTTTCAGAGTGTTACATAAACAAATTCTATTTTAGTACTCCTGTCTATTGATAGCTATAGTTTATATTTCTTTTGCAGATGCTAAAACGAAAGTACAGGGTCGGGACTTCTCAGGACCCACTGGAGATTGAGCTGCCCATATCAGGAATCGTGTGCTCAGCTGGGTGGCTCTCATGACGCAGTTGGGTCTGGACTGCTGGCAGGGCTCAGCACTAGGTCTTCCCACTCTACCCTTGCATGTACTGTTATTCCATCGTTGTACAAACCCTGCTATGCTCCCACTGCCAGGTGACACCAGGACCTTCCTGTGAAGGACTCTGGATAACATATATACCCTGCCTGGTGTTAACCTGACTGGAGGTGGCAAAGACCATCAAGCCCCAGTGCAGCACATAAAGGAGGGGTTTCTTCTAAGTATTAGACAAATCTGAAGTTTTCCCTTTCAGAATTCCAGTGAGGTTTTCCTGCAGCTAGCCTCAGGAGGATGTTCCTAGTAACTAACTTGGCCTCATATCTGCCTCGCGTCTGCTGTAAATAAAATTGTATCAGACTACTACTGTGGCTATCTTTGCCAGTTCTCTTGACAGTGTATGGCTTAGGGAGGGACATAAAGATATGCCTTGTAGTTCTAACAGAGAAATTACCAAAATAACTTAAAATAAAAAACTTGAAAACAGTAAAATTAGCTTTCTGGATCTCCACCAGTTTTCCATTTCAGATCAGGTGAAATGATTTACCAATGAGTCTAAAATCACCTTCGTACCTAGTTTGTCACTCTCAGTATCAGGGGAGAAGTTTTTGAAAGTCAGCAAAGACAAGTGGACAGTAGCCAATTCATTTCCATCTTGGAGCTTCCACTGATAAAGTTATTTCATCACAGACAGCACCATAACTCACTGTACTAGTCAATTTAAATTGCCAACATGTGCCAGGATTTTACTCTATGGGTAGAATTATTCATTCATGTCTGTAGTTGGTGAGAGTGAAATGATACTACAACAACATCTACGTTTGTATATTGATCTAGAAAAAGATTCCATTTTATAATCCCATGAGATATTATCTATTATTGCAACAGCATATTCACTCTTCTAACACTGTGTTTTGATTTGATGTAAGATATATTTTCTAAACTAATAAAGGAAGTTTTCACTTTGTTATGAAGCCCACTGAAGCATGAGTGTTCAAATAGGTGTTTGAACAGAAGTTCTCGGTTTGCTGAATGAGTTTTGTCAGCCTTGACATTTGAAATGCCACTCCTAGGGTAAAACAGCATAGTTAAAGTTACCATCGTCACGTAATGAAATTATGACTGTAGGTTGACATTGCATGAGGAGAAGAAAAATACTAGATCTCAGTCTTTGTTTTGTATTTTTTTTTACCTTGGTCACTATGTGTAGCTGCAAAGATATTCATGCTATAATTGCTTATTGTTTGTTTGTTTTCTTGTTTTTAATGTTATCAAAAGGCGGTGCAGATGGAAGAGTTGGTGGAAGATAGTTTTTGTCACTATTACTTGGGCAGAAAATATACTGAGATGAGTGGTGGACTTTGGGTTTCAGCATCCATTGGGTATGTTTTCTCTATTTCAGAAAATACAGCAAAGCAGCTGAAGTTCTTTTGTCCTGGTGGACAAACAGAAGTGCAGTTTCTACCAGCACTACTTCATAGACCTAAATTATCTATGACCTCAGTCAAGGTAGATTGGATTTTTCATCACCCCATCATTTATTTGCAAAAAGACCAACTTGTGGTTTATCATTCTGCAGCTCTTGAAAAGTCCAATGTAAGCTGTTCCTAAATTGAATTGCCTCAGTTGATTCTATTCCTTGTGATTTAGTTATGTACATATTCATATTTGTGTCAAAAATCAATGTTGAAAACATTAGTAATGACTGCTTTCAGGGCCTTCTAGTGCACAGTGCCATCCAAGTTAAATGTTCATTGGAGTTCAGAGGCGGAAGTTTCTAGCAGGTATTTTCAGGAAATTAGTTTTAGACTTCTGCTCAAATGGGCCTGTATACAACAGGGATTTACATCTCATCTGTGACTTCACTTACCATCATGGGATTGCCTTCTGATCTGTATTAAAAAGCAATGGACCATTGTAATTTGTGCCTTTAACATGAAGGTACGACATGTAGACTATGAGCCTCAGTCTGTTCTTTTTTTGATATGAGCAGAGTAAGTTGAGTTTGGCTCAATATTGAGCCACTGTATACCGAGATGAGTGGTCTCTCTCAACCTCACCATTGCAATACTGAGACTATGTCTGAAGATGAACCACTGGCCCCACATCCTACTCTTCTGCTGTGCCTGAAGAATTCACTTGTTATTTCTCAGGCTGGCCGACTGACAGCATCACACCTGTGGAAGTACAAAAAGATGGATGTTCAGGATTCAGCTTACACCTAGGTTTAGGAATGACCATTTAGGCACTCAGCAGTCTTTGCTCATTTTCATTAAAAGAATTGACCTTGGTATAATTTTTCTAACCATCCCTATGAACAGCAGTAGTTGGAACAAAACCATAAACAAATCTTGTTATTTCTAGAGACAGGGCTGTTTTGCTGCTGTGCATTTAAAATGACCACAATCTGTCGTTCATCTACAAAGCCACAGCTCTGTGTTTTCACAGATCGTACCATCCCTTTTTCTTTTCCATGACAGTCATGACAGCTACTGTTGGTAAAACTGTTCTCACATCACAACACTGAGCCGAAGCCAAGGGATCTGTGTTTCCAGCAGCCACCAGTGGGGGAAGGTTTTCTGCTCCTGGAGCTCCCTGTGCGTGTTTTTTGCGGGGCACTGCAGGGTGGAGAAGCAGCAGGAGCAGCTCCCTTCCATTCTGCTTTTTTCCTGGCGCTTCACCAACAAAAGGAATAAAATACAGCAGGATATACATGCTTCACCAGTAGCTGGGAAGCTGCATGTGTTACACAAGGTTTCTCTGAGGAGAATCCGTGAGAGCCTTCAACTTTATGGCTCCTTTCCACCAGAGTAGCTCCACCAAGTAGCTGCAGTAGGGTTTGGGTCTGATGCCATGTTGTTAAGGAGGGAGAGAACTGTATCATCATTAGCCTTTGAAATTTTTCAGCCACAGCCTCTGAAGAGATGGCAGTGCTTTATCTGACAAGCATGTCACTATCTTTCATCAGCTGATTATAATCATCATGGAAGTTCCAATGTTTCTGTTTTTCCTTTTTCTTTTTTACTATTGTGTTTTGATTAAGTTTCCCTAATGAGCCCAGTGAAAAGCAATTGTTCTAAATAAATCGTGCGCTATAAAAGCAGTGTATCACAATTAGGTTTCCATTATACTTTAATTAGGCATTCCATTATTAAATTGATGTCTTTGGCTTCTTCCAGGTCCTCAGACTAATCCTGAAACAAATTCCTCTTTGTGGATAAATATTAGTCAGTAGTAATTAAAGAGTATTCATTGGAGTTGCAGCTTTTCATTAAATGCCTTACTGATTAAGATGGCTCCCCCAAGTACTGGGCTGATTAAATTTAGTAAAGTTTGTCCACTTGTGTACTGTGGTCTGGTGGAGACTGTTCTAGCACCAGGGGATTAGGAACAACAAGTTCATATCTCAGTGCATACAGTCGTGAGTCTGCATGCCTGTTTTTTGCAATGCTATATGCTTTTGTGTTGGGGGCTCTACGTTTTATGTAGTCAGCCAGCAGAGGAAAAAAACATGGAAATGGAATTAGTGGTATTAGAGTTGAATCTCAAAGAATTAAGTTCCATTAAAGAACTTAACTCAAGAAGAGGGCTGTGCTGGTTAAATGAAGCTCAAGTGCCTCTCAAGCCCCAAACTGATTTAACTCAGTAAGGTATATAGATGAGCTTATTTCTGTGTAAATATACCTCAGCTGTGAATTCAGATAATAAAACAGACACACTTGGCAGAAGTTCTTCGAATGGTAGTGTGTTAAGTATTTTTCAGAGCAAAATCCTTGCCCTGGATTCAAAACAAGGTGGAGCAAATGGATAATGTCGCTTCATTGTATATGTATCGATCAGAGAGAGATTGTAAGCCTAATAATTCTCTGTGTGCTGACATTATACCTTCTTGTCAGACTGCTGGTGCTGTTCTGCATTCCTTTTGCTTTGTACACTGAAATCAAAACAAGCCACTGTGACCAAGAATGGCAATAGCACATACTAGGGAGGCAGGAAATGTGAGAGATTGGCTCGAGATTTATGTGGAAATGCTCAATCCAAATATTTGAGGTGGCTGCTGGCAGGTGTTTTTCAACATATAGTTTATATTTTATTTTTGTTGCAGGGTATGTTTTCATCAAGTATTTTGGACTGGCATGGCCTGTATTTTTAATACTGAATCTCTCTAAAGTGTGAACGTGTTTTCTGTTTCTTCTTGTGTATCCCAAATATGATGGTACTGGGTGCATCATCTAGCCTACCCATCGTGCTGTTTGGAACTGAAGTTTACTGCCCATACCAGATAGCTTTTCCTGGGGCTCCTGGATGCTGCCGTAGACATGAGTGAGGATCCCTAGGACAGTTTGATGAGGGCAAGTTTATAAAACAGTTGAAGGTAACTGAGCAGCTAAAGAGTACTCTCTAGCGGCTGACTTTGGTTAGTGATGAGAACAGATAGCAAAGTGTGCTGAATTAACAGGTTACTTGTTTGTAGCCATTAAAAAGGGGAAAAAATGAGTAAGGGGAGGCAATTAAGCTGAACCTTTTATCTCAGCTGTAGAAGTGAATTAATTTAATTCACTAGAAGCCAAACATAAAATCTTTTTTTTTTTTTTTTTTTTTTTTTCTATAACAGCCATTATTTATTTACTTATCACTTCCATTGCATTTCAGTTGGATGGTGTTATGCTACTCATAGTACCATCCTGCCATTGACATGAACTAAGGGTCTGACAGAAAGTGACAACTCCATGGCATTCCTGAGAAGAGGGAAGGGAAGGGAAGGGAAGGGAAGGGAAGGGAAGGGAAGGGAAGGGAAGGGAAGGGAAGGGAAGGGAAGGGAAGGGAAGGGAAGGGAAGGGAAGGGAAGGGAAGGGAAGGGAAGGGAAGGGAAGGGAAGGGAAGGGAAGGGAAGGGAAGGGAAGGGAAGGGAAGGGAAGGGAAGGGAAGGGAATCAGCTATTTCTAATCTATATAAATTTGCCGTTCTACAAAGACATTTTATGACAAGGTAGACTTGGATTTCACTGCAGTATAGTAAATTATCTCTATTTCAAGCATAATTGTGATTCTCATTTGAATGTCTTGTCAGTTTGCCAGGAAATTCATGTTAAAGTTTAGTGGAGTTGTAGAGCTGCATACCAGTACATAAGTGTCTGTCTATTACAAGAAATACCATTTCCAGTACGAATAAGTAATAGTGTATAATAAGCCTAAAAATGACCTTTTCTCCTTCCAAACATGTAACATACCTGTGAAAACCTAATTCCATATGTGTGTGTAGAACAGACATGAAGTATGGGAAGCTATACATGCAGGGGAATAAATATAGCATTTTTGTTATCTGGGTTTGATAAATGTAGTTCAGGAATGATAGAGTAAAGAGTGGTGAGTCAGTTATGCCTGGTCATCCTTAGTGACTGAAAATAACTTGTTATTCCAACCCTTTTATCCCTTTGCTCCCTCCTCTCCACATATTTTCTATTTTATTTATAGCTCAAGCAGCTTTTGCTTTGCAATTCAGAAAGTAACCCCTTGGAGCCTGGGAGAGAAGCCTTAAGGGCTACTGCCATCTGACAGCCTTGCAGAAAGAGCCACTGTGTCAAATTGTTCCCTGTCACCACCCCTATACACTGTTCCTTCATGTGCCTGGGTGTTCTTTAATCCACTAGGAATTAGTTTAGCACTTGATACATCTTAATTTGCAGATAGGGATAATTTAATTCTTGATCTGCTCTTAGTTTTCCCAGTCTTCCCATGGTACTGAGTTCTCATATTATAACTGAATTATACCACTCCTTCCTTCTTGTATTACTGCTGATCTGGTTTGCAGAGGAGGAAGGGAGCTGACAGATGTGCCCACTGAAGAAAAGAGCATCCCTTCAAGTAGGAAGGAGCGAGATCTAACCCTGCCATTGCAGTAAGATTCATTTATAGTTGCTGCAAAGAATCGCTAGATCTCTGAGAGATACTTGAGTTGATTAGATTATCATGGCACTACAAGTTCAGTGACATTATGCTGATAAAGAAAGACAGAAATTTGGGTAAATTATTGTTTGCTTTACTGTAGTCCCCCTTCTGACTTACGGAAAGGAAACACAAAGCTGATTAGCAAACACTAGCCTTGGGTGAGAGAACTTCAGGTTCTGTCGTATGTAAGAGTAAAAAAACTTTACCACAGCTTCTTGGCATGCCCTGACTCAACTCAGGCATCAACAGTCCTTCAAGGACAGTGTGCCAGGCAGTATTCTCCTTTCCAGTTAAAACTGGGGAGTGGTATCTGTCAGGTCCCCGTTGCCATTTCTTTGGCTTCTTGCGTCCATGGGAGGTGGCTCCCCAGCTCAGCCATAGTTCATGGAGGAGTTTGTGCCTCAGCTCTGTTGCAAATCACTTCAAACCCTACCCAGTTGTTGTCCTTGGCATTCTCACTGTAGCTTACTGACTCCATTGCCTTCCAGGATACGGCAAAGGACTTTATAATGCTTAATAAGCAGGGGTGGACATTGGCTCTCCAAGCAGTACTGTACCTTCAAGAAAAGATGTAATCATTGGAGACATCAAAAAGACTTAAAAAATCAGCCCCAAGTAGGAGTATTAGTGTTAGGTGTCTGTGTAAGAACTTCATGAGGCCATTTTGGGAAACTCTCTCTCGTTCCAGTACCCACACTTAGAAAAGTAAGTTGAAATATTAGAAAAGATTCAGGGAGCTACAAGAAGGATTTGAATTTATAACAAAAGGATGACCTTATCTTGGTCTCTGTACCTCAGAGGTGCCTTGTGACAGTTCTTAGTAGATCTCCACTCGCATGCACAGCATACAGGGCACTGCTTTTCCCTGCTGATGATCACAAAACCTGTCACTGTCCCTTTCCCAGGCTTCCACCCTCAAGGACAAGAGATGCTATTGCCTTAACTCCTTCTTGGCAGGGGCAAAGCTCTCCGTTTCTCCTTGTATCACGGTGACAGTGGAAAAAGGGATAGCTAGATAAATAACTGTTACGCAGGATCACTCTTCTCTGTTAATCAAGGTCAGAATTATCATTGTGTCTTTTTTTGGTTGCTTATGTGATTGCTATACTTAGCCAAAAAAAGATTTCCAATAACTACTGAATTGAAAGTGATTTAGATTAACCCTGGTTCACACTGCTGGTTTAAGGAGGGCTGCCTGGAGTTTTAAATCTTCACAAGGATGATACTTTCCTTGAATAAATCAAGGTAAATCCTTGAATCTGCTCCTTTCTTATACTCCAGAATGTAGTTTTCTCAAAGAAAAGTGATTCAAATCTCAGGAGCCAACAAAGTAATATTTCCTAGTAAGCAGTTTTGTGTGTTGTTTTTTTTTTTTTATGTCCAAAAACGTATCTTCATCTCAAAGCTAACATAAAATAATCACATATTGTGCAACGCAGCCAGTTTTATTTTGTTGTACTCATTTCCATCTCTGCTTTGATTATGTCGCTGGTCAGTTTGTTTACAGATGCTGAGCCTCCTTCTGCCTGGTTTCCTAAGGAAATGCGTGCAGAGTTGAGGATGTTAAGGGAAGGATGGGAAGAGCTACAGGCAATGTTTTATGAAGTCTGGAGATGTATGAAGCATCTGGAGTTGTTGTGAAGACAGGGTAGCTATGCTGCTTTGCAGAAGGAAGGTTGTGTAGCTACACTGTGGTGGGAGGTAGAAGGGCCAAGGCCCTTATGTATTAGCCTGACTTCACAGAACAGCTTATTTTAAGGTTATCACGAATATTTTATTGTGAAGGCACCTCCACATCCCCATTCTGGCTCAACAACTCATCACTCTGTGAGGTACTGATTAAGAATAGCATATTCTCTACTGGATCAACACAGGGGAAGAAACCATATAATCCTTGTATGGTTTAAAGTAACGTCGATAGTAAGTAAAGCAGGACAAATTACAGCTGCTGAGACCCTCACTGGGAATGAAAAAGGGTCATAGCCACCACTGCTAATATTGGGGAGGTTCATCTGCCTGTTCACTTTCCAGACTGCTGAGAGTCTGAGCAGTTCATTACCTGGATTTGCTTGGGACTCATCCTTATTTTTGGCACACTGATGGTCATTTTGACTTTAAAGAGCTTCCGTTCTGAGTCATCATTTTGGCTCTCGAGTCAGTGCTTATGCAGATAGATCCTTTTGTCTCACAGGGAGCTTGCTCAGCATTGCTCAGTCCCAGGTATGAGCAAGGAAGTGTCCTTGCCACTGGCGTGACTCATTACTGAGGAACGAGCCGTGCTTGAGTGATCCTTGTAGTGCAGCAGATGAGCCTGGTGCAACCAATCCATATATTTGGGACTGTGATCTGGGACAGAGCATCACTTCTGGCAGTTTTGAATCTGCAAATGTATTTGAAAAAAAGCCTAAAATAGTTTAATCCCGCCTTTACATTCAGACTACTTTTTCCCCTAGAGCTGAAGCATTGTGCTGATGTATTATTTAACACACACAATTAAAAGTAATTTTCAGGCTATCTATGGTATCTTTATTCTGAACATAGTAAGAGACTCTCAGTTGCAAGGTTTTATAATGTTGGGTTGTGAGATAAAAGGGTTGTCTGTGCACACACAAAGGGCAGTGGCACAGGGCAGGGAAACCCCAAAACCCAGACAGAGAAACAGAGACCCTGTCCCAGTTCCAACCAGGGCTGTCATGGGAGTGCCACCAGCTGTGAGCACGGGTGGACATTCATCACGGTGCTCCTGCCCATCACCTTACAGACTGATGAGGGTTGCTGCTTGCAGGGGTTTTGGAATCATTATGAGGTGCAGAGAAGAGCATTTGGGGATTGTGCAAGATTTATGGGATATTTAGGAACCAGTTACTGAAGCAGCTGTGAGCTGGGTACTGGGGAGATCAGATGGGTCACAAGTTAGCTACTAAAGGGATTACAAGGTCCAAGCCACCAGCTGGGGATACTATAGATTCCGGGGTCAGCTGAGACCAGTTTGTGTGTATGTTTCTCTCTGCTTGAGGCAACTGGAGAAGAGAGGACCAAAGACCAGCTACTGGCTGACCCCGTGTCTAAGGTCAGTTGCTGGGGGATCAGCAGCGTGTGTACACGCTCCCCACCTGGGGAGGAGCTGCAGCCCAAGGGGCATACGTGTCCAGCTCCTGGGGAGACCAAGGCTCCAGGGCCATTTGCTGGGAGAATCCCTATGGATGTATGTTTGTGCCTAAGTTCCACTGACAGACCTTTATCCCAGTCAGCTGGAGAGGGGAATGTGATGGGGCCATTTGTGTTTGCCTAAGTGTAATGTTTCCTGTTCACATTGATCCGTGGCTGTCCTTGTGTCTGTATTGTACCTGCTTATCTGTGTGCATACCTACTGGGAGTATGTGCTCACACTTGCTCCCAGCTGGTCTATGGAACTGGGGGCTGCAGCATCCTCACCTCTAATGGGCTGGCAACTCGACACAGAACAAAAATCCTGATGGAATAGCTGGTGTAGCGAGAGAATATGTCCTAGTTTTTCCTTGGAAACTTTTTTTTAAGAAGTTATCTTTCTCTGATGCTGTTTGTTTTGGCTGCGAGCCTGGCAAATTCTTCCCATGCCACATATAAGTGCACTGCCCAAAGTGACCAGCTGTGCATTGTGGTTACTTGAAGTAATGTTGTGTATCCACATACCTAAAGCATAAATAACTTTGACTGGAGCACAGAATGCTTACAAAGAAAAGTAACGGTGCTTTTGAGCTGTTCTGTTATCCAAAAATAGAGATTGCAGCATGTATTAATCATCTACCTTGTGTTTATAGCTGTGTAACAATAACCACAGATAAATTTTGTTAACCATTCCTGAGTGCAGCAGTAAGCTTTCTTTTTCCAAGGTGCTTCTGTAAAGTGTAGGACAGCATACTGTTCATAGGTGTGAAGGGCATATGGGTCTTCTGCTACAGAGTGAAGGTCGCAAGAACCTAAAGCTACTGAAACTGGTGTTTTTGTCCTGAGTAGCTGGGGTACCCGCCTGATGATTTGGGTTTAATTTTGCATCTGGAATGTAATTTAACTAAGAAACCTCCATTGTGAATGTTACCTGATTTTCTCTGTCCTTGTCACCCAGCACTGCAGAGGATGGGCAGGTTCTTTAGGGATCCTTGGCAGAATGAAGACCGGCCACAGGGTTGTGGTTATAATTAGAGATTTATTATTGCATTAAAAAAAAAAAATAAATCCATCAACATAGCTCATCAGCTACAATTCCTACCACTTAGTATAGCTTATCGTTGTGCAGAATTTCTAGAATTCTGACTTACAAAGGCTTTTCAGGTCCCTGCAGCAGCCCCTCTGCAGATACAGCCGAATTCTTACCAATCAGCACACAATACAGTCATAACCTGGACTCAGGCTTTTTGTACAAGAACATGAGTCATTCCCTCAGTCCTCAAAGGAAGCAGATGACAGTGGAGGCATCCCTGCCACAGGGGAATGGTGGGTTTTGCTGTCCTGCAGCAGTTCCAGTCTAACTCCTTAGGACTTGCTGCCGCGTGATTTTATATCACCATCTATCTCCTGGCAACCCATTGCCTGGTATTGATGGTGCTGGTTGGCGTAATCACCCTGTCTGTCAGTCAGTGCTCCCCATACCGTCCTGGTGACTCAGCACTTGTCTTCAGACATCGCAACTGTAGGCAGCATTCAGTCTCCAATTCTATTTTGCCCTGAGACAGCCAGTAAAATAGAAACAGCAAGACAAGATAAATTACTGCTGGCAGAACTTAGCTGCTCTGTAATGTCCAGTGCACCATGCACCTATTTTTAGATCGGTTTTACACTGACAGAATTTTCTCTATACAATCCAAAAAGAATGTCTGGTCAAAGGCCAAGGGTAAAAAGGGTATGTAGAAAGAGCATCCATGTAAAAATGGTTAGTACAAAGATGCGATTGTAAAGCCTACTTTGGCAATAATGCTCTGCTCTCAGACTGTTGGCTTGATAAGGCACAGTAATGAAGAGTGGAGTTTTTTTGTCAGCATCCCCTTGAATTTCTAATCTACAATTGCTTTTTACATGGTTCAATATAGTCTGGTGAAATAGCTAACAATTTGAGGTTTACGTAAAGCTCAGCTTTTCCACTGTTTATACCACACTTAGTGTTTGCCAGATCTGGAATGCAGTAGGCAACAGCTCACCCTGTCAGAGTACTGGGTTGTCAAATTGTAAAAAATTGTGTTAACTGGAGCACCCTGCCAAACTGGCTGAGCTACGGAGAGCTTCCTGAGCCTTTATAAGGAACTCTAGACATAATGAACTCCTGTTATTTACATTGTGTATGCTTCAGGTGTATCTTCTTAGATCATCCATAAATTGGGACTGTGTGCTGCTTGCTCCAGATCAAATTTCAAACTCATTCTTTTGCCATTGTTACAGCATATAACATTGTTATTCATATTTGATTAGTTAAAGGTAATTTCAGTTTGCAGCACAGGTATGACTATTTTGGAAGATTGTAACAGATTTCTCTTGCATGCTCTGTTCTTTTTCCAAAATCAGATGTGCATCTTCTCTCCTTCAAATTTGATTTTATCCTCTTACTCACTGTGTTGTACATTAGTTTGTACAAATTAGTATAATGTTGTTCCAAAAAGTTTTTGCTGGGATTCAGAAGAGGTAATGGATGGGAAACCTGTGACCTCTCAGCCTTCAAATTCCAGAAGATAAAACAAACCCTGTGTAGCTAATGTATCTTTGGGATTTCTGCCACCATTTTGACAGTTTTCAATCGTGCCTTGAAGTGATGAGTGTTTTGGTTGCTGTATTATCTGTATTGATCTTTTACCCCAAATCTTTCTTCTAGGTAACAACCTCGATGCTATCCATGACATAACTGTGGCATACCCCCAAAACATTCCTCAGACAGAGAAGCACCTTTTGAATGGAAACTTCCCAAAGGAGATTCACTTCCATGTCCAGAGATACCCCATAGAGACAGTGCCCACTTCTAAGGAGGAGCTGCAGCTTTGGTGCCAGAAGCGTTGGGAAGAAAAAGAGGAGAGACTCCGACACTTCTATGAAGGTGGAAAGTGCTTTGACAAAACGAGGCAAAGCATTATTCCACCATGCAAATCTGAACTCAGGGTCTTTGCAGTTAAGTGCATCTCGCTTCTGTATTGGACAGTGTTCCCACTGGGGATGTTTGCACTGCTGTACCTGTACCGCTTTGCACGATGGTACTTTGTGGCCATGGTAGTCTTTTTTGTTGTGCAGCAGAAAATATTTGGTGGGTTGGAGCTAATTGAACTTGCTTGTCATCAATATTTTAAAAAGCAACAGAAATTTATCGACACAAAAATGAAAAACAATTAGCTCTTGGGTAGAGAAGGATGTAAAAATTCGATGATGATTTTGAGACATCCTGAAAATTCTATGAACAGGGAAGAATTTTTGCATGAGAATTGTCTTTTACTATCACCATTGTCTGTTAGACATTTGCACTTAGTTCTGTGAAAAGAAAGAAAAACGTTAGTTATTGCTACATGTGAAAATGTTTTTATCTCAATCTAATTTCAACATTGCTCTTGCAAGCAGCTAGCAACTGCATCCTGCTGTAATTAAGAAACACTTTGCTGGATTATTAAACAATCAAAAGGATGCTAGTAACTGTGATATGCATTGAACTTTCATATACCAATCCAAACTGTCTGGCTAAGAGATAGGATTTCTGTGTAATCACATTGTTAGAAAGTGAGCACCAGATTTGAAAAGCTGTTAAGTCTACTGATGGTTTGATGGTAAGTAGAAGTTGGAGGAGGATTTTTGTTTCCTTTTTTTTGCTATTTCAAATATTCAAACTTACTATAAAATATTTTCACCGAAGCTATTCCAAACACTACTGAACCTAGCACACTAGTCACCTACTCTGGCTCAGTCAACCAGAAGTTTTTTTTAAGCCTTGCAGCATTGTGTTTTAGTACAGAAAACAATGCTGGCTCTGCCTCTGTTTAAGTCTTAACAGTGTTTAACAGACCTGTGCACATAGGTTTTGATTTCTTATTGTTTTTTCATACTGCTTTGGTTCCCTTCTTAGCTGTGAGAGACTTGGTCCTACTGTGGTATATAGAGTTGCAGGATAGGGGAGCTGGGCTTTTTTGGTTGTTGATGTTGTTTTATTGGTGTTTTGTTTTTTTTTTTTTTTCCCTCTGGTAGAGGTAAAAATAAGTGTCTGCCTCGGAGTAGCTGGCAAATATTTTCTCAAAGAGGTCTCATTGTAGACATTATCTAATTGCAAATACCTTTTTTTTTTTTTTTCTTTCAGAAGCCAAGATATCTTTTCTTTGAAGTGTTTAGTTCTGTTTTCACATTGCTTCCTTAGACATTTCAATTGTCTAAACACTGGACAGTTGTCAAAATACTGGGCAGGAAGATTGTCTTTTCTGTGCATGCCAGCAAGACCTGCTGAAATGCATCTGATGCAACAGTTGTCTCCATATAGGTACTACAAGAGATAGGGTTCAGACTATCACAGCACATAGAAATTGAGTTACCTCTTCCCTTTGCACTATTTTCATTGATTGTCTGATTATATCATTCCTTTTCCATATTCACTTGCAATTTTACATTGTTTTTTTGGGCCCCAACTTTCCCTTTGTTTCATGACATTCAGAAAACCTGGGGGTTAAACTCTGGCAGTGTATTTTGCAAGTGTATTTATTTCTTGTTGTATGTAATAAGAGTAACGATTGTGGTCACACACTAAAAGGCACAAACATTGCCAGCACTTCGGAGACGCTTCAGATTAGGTTTGTTGTTCAGCCTCAAAAATGTTAGACCACCTGGTCACATGTATTGCTGCAAAACTTTCCTGACTTTTGAGTTAAACCCAAATGGCCTGGCTCTGTATGTTGAGCTGCACTGGTCCGAAATGTAAATGTACAGGGTGCAAGGTGTATGTTGTACTGCGCTGCCCATCTCAAGCACTGGGGTAGTACTGTGGGCACACCTATTTTCTTCTACATTACAACACTTAACATGTTGGCTAATATGTTTGTATCAAAGGCCATTTTTGTAATGAATCACCAGCCTCGATTCAACTGTCCCTCGCAAGATGACAAGTGTTTTTTAATCCGTGCTAATAACTGTTTATTATGCAGAAAGTTCTTGAAGCTATCTATTTTACTCTAATTTTTTAACCCTTTTTTCTTAAAAAAAAATAATTGGAAGTAGGTTTATATTTAGGATTATATTTCTTAATGATTTTTTCATATTTATATTTGAGTACCTAAAAACTTAATAACTGGTGTTTTGTTGCAGTTCTTGTGCAGTATGATGACATTTGTTAATGTAATCCTGTGATATCAAAGACATTTAGGCAAAACCTTAAATCTGCATAGCTTGTCGGGTTTTTTTTGCTTTGTGCTGTGCTTTTGTGCAGTTCTCTACATGTCCAGGTACTGTCATTGCAAGAGAAAATCTAAGAACTCCGTTTATAGTTAATGCAAAGGAGGTCTAAAAGGCTTTTATTTTGTCCTGAGCTGTGGTTGTGCTTTCACACCGCATGTAAACGTGGCCAGACTGCTCCAATAGCCTAAGTGTAGACTTCAGGAATTATTTCAGAGGGTAGGTTACATGATGGTGACATAAGTACCAATTACACTTTTTTTCAGTCATTCAGAGAACTTTGTGATGTCATAAAATGTATGAGAAACATCAGCATGAGTCTTAGTCATAGAGCTGAAAGACTTCTAGTATATTTTTATGTGTTTGATTAGAGTTGGACTCTGAAAATGAAATAAAATAAATGAAATAAAATCCCTTAAAAGGGATTTTCTGTCCAGCCAGAGCCAAATATATAACCTACTGTAATGTGGTAAACATCCTGCAATTCTGCAATTCAGATTGAACAGAAATAACTTCTTGTGAGCTGTAAATGCCACATTTGCACTGCCTGACTCCATAAAGCAGGGCAGCACATGAGAAATCCTCTTCTCGCAAGGAAGGGTGTTGACTTTGAGACAGATGTAAATTTTCAAATTATACGTATCATTTTCCAATTTAATTAGAAATGCAAGACAAAAAAAATGTTTAAAAAGTGATTGAAGAGCTGTGAGAGATCTTTGAATGTTTTTTTCCTCTTTGGTCAAAATGTAGCTTTTACTCAAAATGTTTTAATATGCAGATTTTGGGGAGAATATCTTGTTCTTATTCACTGTTTCCTTATTTGAACTACACTTATTAAGACGTGCTGGGTAAATTATTTTAAAGTGTTTTCAATGCTGTTAGATTAAAGGTGCTAGTACACCAGGAATCAAACACACCTATCTTTGGTGGACAGCATTTTGCCACCAAGATTTGTCTTACTTTTTAGCATGGTTTGTCATGGCTTATGTCCTATTGTAGTCCCAGTAGCCACACTGTTCAGCAGTGACTACTCCTGCTACAGCACCTCCATCTCTGCTACGTCTTCCTTATGTTATTTGAGGGAAATGGCATGTTTTTCTTGCTTTTGAAGATACTCTTTCTTTGTTCAGTCGAATGTTTCCTTATTAGCACTGTGGGTTTCTTTCTCTTTGCTCAGAACTGAAAGATTACAATCCTGTCCTCTGTGTGTGTCCTTAAACTCATCTGGGTAAGAGAACAACAGACCAAGACATTTCTCATATGTTCAATGCCGCAAGGCCCCAGGCTGCTCTGTGAGTTCTTGTCATGATCATACAAAACATGGTTCCTCGTTTTGTGCATTGAATCAATCTCCGTTGTTTAAAAAGATCAGTGTTTTTATAACTTGCTTTTATACGGACATCACAGGAATGAAAACACCAGGACACTACAAACCTACAGAAAAACTTAGTTTTCAAAATTCAGTGATTATATTAGGATATTTTAACCATGTATCAATTACTCTACAGCCACAATAAAGACCTGAAGCATTGCATGTGTTTAATTTTACTGTTTTCATTTCAGCGTGTGACATAAGCTGCACATATCCATAAGGAACAAACCTTGTCTTCGCTCAGATGGGTGTCTGATTTGGGTAGACTGGTGTCCCTTCAGGTACTTGACTGATGGTTTGTAGCTGTTGAGGTGACACATTTCCCTACTGTTCATAACGAGTTGGAAAGAGACAATTATACACATTCTTCTAGCGTGTTCCTGTAAAGCAATGTGGAAACCTTTGTGTAGGAAGTATAGCTCAGTATTTACCTTGTTTTGCTTCTTAGCCAGTATTGCTCAAGAATTAGCTGTGGCTTGAAAAGGAGTGTTAGGTGTCGATATGGAGATCATTCTTCAGCTTGAGGTATATCCTTTTATTACCACTGTATTTACTGACACAAACAATGGTCTGTAGCAAGGTTTACTTCCTTATAGGACCTGTTTTTAATATAACTTTGCAGGCTCATTGATTTCTCTCTCCGTTGTCTGGAAACTGGTGTGGAAGGGTGAGAGCTGTGTTTCTCGGGAGCTGCTGAGGTACTTGTCACTGAGTTCAGTCTGCAAGGTTACAGCAAGCCAGGCCTGCCTCTTCACGTGGTGTGAAGCTTAAAGGCAGTCTCGCAGCTTTGTGCTGCTAATGACAGAAAGTGCTATATAAGTGAGAGAGCACGTAAATAGGGATTAATGAGGAGGGAGCCTGTGGTTTTCTTATCCATTGGATGTGAGCACTGGGGATGAGCAGGAGAGGTTGCATTAGCTGCTGCCTGCTGAGTCTTCAGAGAAGAAAAATCCTTACCAAGCCTTTTGCATCGTTTAGGGCTCAGAAGGAGGAGGGAGTGAGACAAGGAGCAGCAGGGCTCAGCATTCTCCCACCGCAGGCTCTGGCAGACCCTGGAGCTGTGGTCCTGGAGATGGAGCACAAATTTCCACTGGTGGTGGGACACTACAGTACTCTGCCAAGCCTCTTCGAGGGTCAGAGGGGCTCCAGAAGAGCATCGTGCCCTTCAATTTGGTCACACTTGTCCTTTTTTTTCTCTGCCTGGTGGCAGGCCACGGCCTGGCAGGAGATGGTTGGTCCAGGAGCAAAAGCAGAGCTGGTTATTTAGTTATGGGACCATCCCTCATCCCCCTTCCAGTGCGTGAAGCTGCCAGCAAGGGATGCAGGCAGCCAGAAGAGATCAGATCATTGACTGGTAGGTAAAGATAGGAATAAAGGTTAAATACTTCAGATTTAATTAGCTTCATTATTCTGAGCCATTACATAAAAGCTGTTAAAGTTATTACAGGACGTTCTGTGTGCTTGCACGGTAGGAACAACAAATACAGGTGGAGCAGTTCTTGTCATAAATGTCCCTTGAGCCACCTCAGTAGACCTCTGTGCCATCAGTATGCTGCTCACGGCCAGCCTGGCTGAGTAATGCTGAACAAACAGTGTGCAGTGAGTGCACGTGATGGAAACAGCTCCTCCTCTTTTAAACAGTATGTGCAAGCATGACTCTGTCCCCCCGAGGCTTTCGTTGGTTTATGCCTAGCAGGTCCCTGAACACTTCTCAAGGAGAGATGTCAGGACAAACCCACCAACGTGAGGCAGACCTTCCCCAGTCCTCTTCATCGGGCTCTTGCTGCACATGCCACAAGGACCCAGAGGCCATAGGTTAAAAACCACATTGCAAACGCATCACTTACATAGGCATTTGTTCTGTCTATTAATTATCATTCATAATCATTCATACTGTATTTTGAATGCTTTATTTAGTGATTATTCTGCATTTTGCCACTTACAGATTGCAGTAACATCAGAGTCGTAGTTATCAGGCATGAATCTTGTAAGATCACAGCCCAGCTCCATTTAAACCTTGCAGTTACCAAGTTCCTGAATGTTTTAGGCTTTCTGTATTGATACAACATGCAATTAGGTGCTCTCATTGCTCTATTAACAAAACCAGGCACCTTTTCTTAACAAAACCACATTCCTTTTCCAGTGGTAAATCATGGTAAACCTGGCTGTGAAGTCCTTTGCTTCCTCCTGACTGGCCAAATGCTCTGACATACAATCAAGAAACAAACTCAGGTTTTAGCTAGGCCTCTCCAAATCCCAGCTAGTCTTATTTGTATTCACTCCCAGGTCAATATTGCTAAAAGCCTTCATACAGGCAACATCTCAGATGTCAGCAGCGAGAAGGGGCATGACAACACTCAAGCACCAAACCTTCCTCACCTTTCTGCTTCTTATCCACTAATTGCAGCTGAGTCCCAATTTCAGGTGTATTTTAGAAGCTAACTAACTAAAACTGCCCAATACAAATGTGTGGAGCCAGTCAGAGATGCTGGAGACTCTCAGCTTTCAGAGTCCAGGAAGCCCTGAAGAGGAAAGGAAGATGTTCTTCTGCGTCCCTGGCTCCCGTGCGAGCTGCTCCACCTTTCCTTGTCCTGGCAGCAGTGTGGATAGGTTGTGCCAAAACTGGAGTCCTGCCAGGGCCACTGAACCTCCCCAAGTAATTGATTAAGCCCATGTAGAAGGAAGCCAGTGAGAATGGAAGATGGCTAAAATAAAACAAACAGCAAGGCAGCCATTCATACCCTTGGCAGAGGCGTCTCAGTTCCTTGTGGCCTGTGTGTGCACAGCAAGGACAGATAATGCCTATTAGAGCAATTTATCTAATTGAAGTGGTCTGTATTTATCAGAAGTGCATTGAGTGCACAGTTTGAGGGTTGGATGCCCAGCATTTTGGAGAACATCAGCCTTACTAATGAATCAGCAGGGAGAAGAACCTAAAAATATGACTGGGTTCTAGGAGGACGTGTCCTGGAGCTTAGAGGGACAAGTTCAGGCTGCACAAATGGCCTTCTTGGCACTGGCTTTGTCTGGGATGTTAGCTCAGATGCTCCTCACCTCTGAGGAAGCAGGTCCCATGCTGCAGCAAAATCTCAGCTTGACAAGGAGGCTGTATGTACCCCGCCGGGGGACACTTCACCCAGTGACATGTGCCATCTGATACATAAATTAACATTTTCCCCCCAGCTTTCAGAAAAGGTTTACACCAGGCTCTGTGATGGCACAAAGGTTTAGCACATGCCTAAATTTTTCCAGGCACCGCTAATTAAATGAGTCTACTGGGATGGCTGGTGTGTGTTTCCTCTCACCCACAGCTGCTGCAACCACTTGTGCTCCAGTGCTGCCTTGCTGCTTCTTGAATGCTGCCCATGAAAGGTCCATCTCTCTGCATGGCCCTGCCCTGCTGACCCGCTGTGGGTTATCAGTAGTAGCTGGTTCCTATTTCAGCAGTTAACCCAGGTGGCAAAGTGCTGGTCTGTAGGTCCCTCATTGTCCTCCTGTCCATGCCTTGTGGGGAGACTGAATAAAGTATGTTGGATACTGCAGGAAGATGCGGAATTTAAATTAATTCCTCTTCCTTCTCAGTAGTAAAAACGTTTCTCTGCTAAGAACCCCTTGATTAATTGATCCTGCAATTGACAAATCAAGGATGGGAATTCATAAAATCCAATTGAAATGGAGGAAAACAGCAATTATGCACCATCTGATGCAGTCAGCGATGTCACGGGAAGAAATGACTACAGAAAAATAGAGTCTTGTGCTGGAGGAGCCTTCATTAAGATGCGGCGAGGGTATTATTAAGTAAAAGAATATTGATTTTGTTTGAAGGATTTGGCCATCCATATTAAATGTAATCTTGGTAATGTAATCTCAGTAGTTGCTTTAAATGTCAGATTCACTTGCTGGGGTTGCTGCTGGAAAATGAAAATTAAAAATTCATTCTCTATTGCCCACCGGACTCCATGATCAACTTGATAGGCTCTGCCCGTACAGGGAAAAAATAGCATATGAGTTTATGATAGGGAATATCATAGAATCCTAGAATCATTAAGGTTGGAAAAGACTTCCAGGATCATCTGGTCCAACCATGCCCCTACCACCAATATTACCCACTAAGCCATGTCCCTAAGCACCACGTCCAACTTTTCTTAAATACCCCCAGGGACGGTGACTCCCCTCTGTGCAGGTATTTGTGTGTGTGCGCGCTTGCATTTGCAGCAAACTTCACGTGGACTAGCCAGCGAGTAGGTGAGCTATGAAGCAAGTAAGAGGTCCAGGGATCTGGGCAGGAGAGCTGAGTGGACAGAGAGCCTGCACTGGTACTTGAGGGATCCACTGGGGGTGCTGGATGGACGGAGGGGCCATGCCACTTGTGGGATCCAGGCAGGGGTGCTGAGCAGACAGGTCATGCCAGGGACTCAAAGGATCTGTGAATGCATGTGCGCTTGTGAACCTAGAGAGGCCTGTGTGTGTGCCTTCCCTAGTGAACTTCTATCTCTACCAGCCGGAGAGGAGGAAGGGGTCTCGGCTGTCTGTTTCTGTGTTTTATATGAGTGCTGTTGAAGGCAGTCCTTGGCTGGGGCAGCCTGTGTGACCAGTCATGTCCATGTCCTATTTCTTTTTGTGTCTCTGAAACAGGCGCTCAGCTTTGCCGCCAGCTGAATTTGCAGAGGGGAAAGCAGCAGCTGCGTTCCCCAGCCTGCACAGAGATCCTGGGTCCCCTGGCACAGGAGCGGTCCAGGGCCGGGGTGACTGCAGGAGGCAGCCGCACTTGCATCACTTTTTACCTCACTTAATGTGGAGGGTTTGGACAGTTATTCCTGAGCCCACCTCAACCAGTGGGTGCAGGGTAAGTGTCACTGTGGAGAGTACATTTGTTGCATAGCTCAGCTAAGAGGGCACAGCAAAAGGCACTGAAGCAATTTCCTTGTGGATCAGAAGTGTGTGCACACAGCTGAAGGTAGCAAGGCACTTGACTGTAATGGAGTCAATTTTATCCTTCAGGGTACAGCACATGAACCTTTTTATATCCATGCACCAACAGAGCTATTCTTTTCCCCTTGCCAGCTGTTCCAAGACATTTCTGTGGCTCCCTCTCCAAGCCTTTGCCTGCTCTCCTATAACTCCTGCACAGCATGGGTTTCAACTCCTGTTTGAGCACTTGGGAGCTGGATGGCAAAGAAATAGAAAGCTACTGATCCATTACCATCCGGGATAAATGGAGATAAATCCAGTTGGAAGCCAGTGAATAGTGGTGTCCCCCAGGGCTCAGTACAGGGGCCAATTCTCTTCGGTATCATAGAATTATAGAATCATAGGGGTGCCATGTTCTTCATCCCGCAGCCCTGGAGAGGAGTTTTAATAGGAATGGGTTTAATGGATGGAACACGAGTAGGAAATGGATTGAGCAGGGGTAGGAGGAGTCAGTGATGGGGAGGCCTCCACGTTCCCTCGCAGCTTCTGTCCCTCGCAGCACAGCAGCAGGGGATGTTTTCCATCGGACACCCGCTTTCCTGGTGCCCAACCCTGAGTCTCGAGGGCAGTGCTGAACGTGGAGCGCGGCACGCTGCTCTTAGGGGGCTGATGGCAGTGCCTGGGGCTCTGCCAGCGACCCTGCAGGCAAGCCCCAGTGGTGGCGCAGCTTCTTCTCTCGGATGTGCATCTCCAGGAGCTCCCGCACATCCTCATGCAGGAACAGGGCCTCCGGTGAACAGAAGTAGGAGGGGGCAGGACGGGAGGGCAGCAGCGTGGGAGCCGTGCAGCGAGCCACCCTGTACGTGTACCTCCTGTGGGACTGCTGCACCATGGCGGGGAGAGCTCCCAGCTTGGTCTCGATGGACTTCCTCAGCGTGTGCATCCGCAGGAGCTTCCAGAAGCCCAGCCCTTGCTCCAGCCTTGCCACGGGACAAGGATCTGCACCAGCAGGCAGGCTGCCATCCTTGTGAGCCGCGTCAGAGCCTGTGGTGGAGGGCGAGCCGGCCTCGTGGCACACAGGAGCCATCTCGACGAGCTCCTCGGCCTGTCTGGGAGGCCCAGCATGGCAGGGAGGTGTGGCTGCCCCCTGGGTGTTCAGCGCTGTGTGCTGGGCAAAGAGTCTCCTCTGCTTCCTCCTCCGCAGCACGGGCTGCCACCAGGACCTGAGGGATGTTCTCTTGGCCGGGCGCAATGAGCTGGCCGTGGCCCCGTGCCGGCAGGAGTCACTGGAGTCCCGAGAGGAGGAGGAGTACGGACAGCAGGAGGGTCTCGCCTGCCTGGCAAGGAGCCGCTGCTGCCTCTCCCTGACAGCCTGGCTGCAGCGCCCGCAGCCCAGGTCGTAGCACAGCAGCGTGCCCAGGGCTCTGCTGCCCACCCAGAGCAGGCTGCTCCTGCAGCCGTGCGGCGCCTCAGCGTCTGCAAGAGATGGGGGACGCGGAGCGCCCTGAGCAAGTGTCTGCGCGGACGGGCCCTGTGCCTGGGCCAGTGGCCAGCTGGCTTCTGTGGTGGGGCCCGGCTGCCCCCGGCTCGGCAGCAGCGGGGCCCTAGGGGACCCCAGCGCCTGCAGGAGCCAGCGCCAGGGTCGAGGAGAGCTCTACCTGAGTCGTCCGCCGTCCCACGCCTTCCCCTGCCTCGGCTCCCGGCACAGCCCTGCTGGCAGAGAGCAGCCCCCCAGTGAGCCTGGCCCCGTCTGAGCCC
Organism: Netta rufina; assembly: GCF_964035555.1. Taxonomy (NCBI): domain Eukaryota; kingdom Metazoa; phylum Chordata; class Aves; order Anseriformes; family Anatidae; genus Netta; species Netta rufina. The sequence continues at coordinate 19,013,493 of NC_140125.1, forward strand.
ACCGAGAGGCCTCGTGTCCCGTCCCTGCCCTGCCAGGCTTCCTGAGCAGGGCTGGCCTGGAGCCTCCCTCCTACCTGGCGCCGTTTGCCCAAGGTGCTGCGGCAGCAGCGCAGGGTGGCCCAGGCCACCAGGAGCAGGACGAGGCCGGGGCCAAGGCAGAGGCAGCCGTGCAGCGCCAGCCCCAGGGCATCCAGCATGCTGGGACCAGAGACGAGCGTCTGTGCCATCCTCAGGAGATGCCTCTCCGTGCGACACTGGCCTCGGTGGCTGCTGTCACTGGGGATAAGGGCAGGAGTGAGACTGTGAGGTCACTGCCAGCTCTGTGACACCACCAAGCGCATCAGAGCCCAGGCAGAGGTCCTACACTTGGGGCACAGTCCTGCACTGGGATGCTGAGGATGCTAAAAGCCTCATAGAGCTTCAAGGAGAGTGGACACACTGATAGAAGAAAGCTCTTTGGGAAGCTTCTTACTATACAGTGAACATCTGACAGCTGCTCAGTACTTCATTGCTGGAGGAGGATAGAATTTATGGGCAAGAATACTCACGCTTTCAGACTAATTTTATTCTCTTCCTAATAGCCCCTAAGAGCTAAACTTGAAACAAGAGGGACTTTAACCCATGTCTCCATTTGCAGTAACCATGGATAAGGAGCATCAGCATCATTCCTTTTAGGAGGAAAAATAAATAAATAAATAAATAAAGGTTTTGTGTTTGTTGGGTGAGTCTAGTAGTTTTGGAAAGCCACAGAGCACAGCGGGAAAATATACATGGAAAGCAAAATACAGAAGCTTTCGTGTGGTGCCAGTACTTTTTCTTTCCTTTTCTGAGAAATGAGCTGTGGACTACAAGGTGTAAGGATTTGTTCTTTCAAATGGCTGAGTCAAATTCCAGCTAAATTACAAAGAGCTGTGCAGAAACATGAAGGACACATAATGACAATATTTTGTCATTCCTCCCTCAGACTGGAGGGATGTAGAAAGCAGGAAGAAGGAAAAAAAAAAAAAAAAAAAAAAAAAAAAAAAAAAAAGCATTAAGATAAAGCATTAAGATTCAGACAGGATTTTGATAGCAGTTATTAAATGAAATTAAAGGTTATTTTTAAGCCCAAACCCAGGGTGCTACTCCAAGCATGAACAGCCTGGCGAATTATCTGAATTTTTGCATTTTCATAAAATTGTTTCTATGGATGTGTTTACCATATATGCAGGCAGAGCAACCTTAGGAAAACAAAAACAAAACAAACAGGGAAGAAAAAAAAAAGAAAGGAAAAGGAAAAGGCAAAAGAATTATAAACATTCTACTGGGTACATTGGCAAAATGCATACCAACAGAGCCACAGCTAGAATTTGTATTTCCCTGGCATGCCTTGTTCCAGAAGAGCAACGGAGCAGGAACAGGATTCGGAGTAACCCATGCACTGGTTTGTCCTTCAGTACTTCCACTGTTCAACTCTGAATGCAAACATGAAGGCGATACTGAGTATTTGAAGGAGGAAACAAGGCTGACGTGTAAACTTGGCTCTGAAGGCTCTGTAATGACTCCTGTAGACCATGCAGAGCTGGGTCCTCCACCAGGATCATGCCCTGACAGTCTGTGCAAGCACCCACACAGTAAGATGTTTGCTGGAAGAAGAACAGTATCCCGCATCCTCTAGTTATGGACACTTCTAGAAAGATAGGATAAAAGAGGTTGTTTATGGATGCTGTTTTGCTTTCTTGGGTACCTTCCTTTGTCTTTGGAAGGCCATCGCCAGAACATGGTAATAACCTGAATACAGGATTTTAAGGGATTTTAATATCAAAGCTTTATTAAAGCCAATGTGCGTTGTCTTTGTGAAAAATTTCTTTCAGCTGTGGTTTCTGAACCATGTGGCAAAAGGCAAGTCTGGAGGACGATATTAAAGATGCATTGGCTGCAGTGACTGTTTTCAATGGGGGTGCAGTGTGACTGCTGGAGGTTTTGTTTCCTAGTATTCCTGTCATGAGTGCTGCAATACAGTGGCTGTTTGGGGGTTTTGCTGGCCACTTGCAATTGGCTCAGGGATTTGTATTTATTATTACTGATACTGCTAATCACGAGCATCACAACTTAGTACCAACCATCCTGCTGCTGTGAGAGCTTGCAAAGCAACGTGTGCTGCTACTGACATGCAAACAGCTCCCTGTCTTCCCAGCCTTCGTATTTACCCTTTCTTGCAAACCTCTGCTGGATGCTGCCCGTCCCTTCAAGCAGCAAGGGGCACTGCCACCTTATATGAAACGGGTGGCATGATAATATTGTTTGATGCCATATTTTCTATCCTGGCGTGTACACACTTGCCTATGTTGCTGCAGTCCTGGAGCTGTGTGCTGAATGATGATGAAGTGCCACTGACAGCGTCGCCTGGCAGCCCGATGCAGGTTGATGTGAGATGTGTGCTCGCTTCCTCTGCTGGCTGCCCTTCTCTGATGTCTGTAAGATTTGGAGTTGTTTTAGTTTATTTTCTTTCATGTTGTGACATGAGAATGGTTTTTGTGTGTGTGTGCACAGTGGAATAGGGATAGAGATTATCTCCTTCAAGTGCCCTCATTCTAGGTGATATCTTGCCTTGGGGCACTAGTATACACAGCTTGTTTTCAGAGGCTTGATAGTACTCAATCGTGTTTTTATTGTAATTACTTTGTGTAATACAGACCTATGGAGACAAGAAGATACCTGTGATTTTGTCTCAAGCTGTCCCTCTCGATCTTGCCTTATCTTCGTATGTTATCCTTAGGCATGGGGCAGGTCTGCTTTTCGAAGCATCAAACCCCCAAGCTACAGTGAAAGCTGCAGGTCTGATTTTTGTGCAGAGCAGACCTGTGAAGAGCTGGCTGAATTAGCTGGTTCATGGGGCATCTGCAGTAGAGCAAGACTACCAAATCCTTGTTTACATTCACATTGGGTTTTTGTACCCAGCACAAAACAATAAAAGCCTGCAATGTCCTTCTTGCTTAATGATGTGTTTCTTTATACTGAAGCAGAAGGTCTTTGCTGTGATGGCAGTGACTTCAGCCTCCATTTTGATGGTCACAATCTCAGAGCATGTGTCCGCTGCGCATTTCAGTTCACTGGCAGTGAGGATGGAGCTGAGATGCCAGAAGCATTGGTAAGAAGCTCGCCTTACCTCAGTCTTCTCCTCGGTATCTTGCTTTGGAAATTCTGGGTTCAGGCTCAGGAAGAAAATTAACACTTTAATAGCTAGTGAAGACATTCACTATGGACAGACATGGAAGAACTTAATTCAATTAGAGTAAAACATTAGGCCTTTCAGACAGCTCTGTTCACCCCGGTCTGCTGTAGGATCATAGAGACAGCTTCCATAAGCCACAGTGCACATTGGTGGGACATGTGCTTGGAGGGGGTGGCCTGAAGCCCTACTGCAGTCAGTGTGTGTGAAATATAGACAAAATGGGGCACCATGCGGAAAAAGCAAAGCTTATCAGGCTCCTTCATTAATGTGTCCCAGTAAGGGTGAGCACAACAATCCTAGACTGACATAGTGAGCTGTTTCTGTGACCTCTCTTCTAAAGTCCTTCAGTCATCCGCAGTGTAGATCAGTTGGAACATCATTTGGGAACAAAGAACAACATTTCAGAGCAGAAGATCCTGAACTAAAGTCATTCACTAAGTCATTGTAGGACCATGGTTGTACATTTGTTTTTTCCATGTAGATCAATGCAAGATGATGAAACACTTCTGGTAGCGGTATGCATAGCCCAGGGAGAGAAGCAACAGGCTACAGGACATATGGGATGAGAAGACTGGGTGCTTGGGGAATTACACACCCATCTGTGCCATCATTAATGAGCAAGCATTGTCCTAACTGGTTTGGGAGAGGAAGAAGGTGTATACATTGGTGCAGCAGTTAGCATGGGAACCTGCTGGTGTCCGTCAAGAGGAAAAAGTCCTTGTCTGAGCTAGAAAAATCCATGCACGTCCCAATAACATCAGAATCTAAGAAGTGCTCATCACAATAAATATTTAAGTGAATAAAAGAATTGATGTTAGACCCAATCGATACGGTACCACCAACTCTGTAATGTGGTGTTTTAAAGGTGTCAGAACACATTTGTGTCCCGCGTTTCCCATCATCAGTCCCAGGAGATACAGACGAAGAAATCTGAAAGGAGATTGATCTGAAGACTTTTATCATCCCAAAGATAGACTGAGTCACTGTGTACATAATTTCTCAAACATAGGGGGTGTTATTTAGAGATAAATATGACTCCAAACAACTATTCCACGAAACTGATGGTAAAAAAAAAAAAAAAAAAAAAAAAAAAAAAAAAAAAAGATCTCTGTTGCAGTCTGGCTTCAGGATTTTCAAACAAAACAATATGTTTTCTCAACAAAAAAAATACTTCAACAAATCTGTGGGAGGCTGTGAGCACTCAAAACCAAAGAAGTTATTGTTGTCTCCTGACATATGCTTTGGAGATGCTGTGGCAGCCTTTGAAAAAGCCTCTTCAGTGTCACACAGGTGACTGACTGGCTAGCACAGCTCTTCTTCCTCTTGCCCCATGCCCTTCACCTCTCCTGTGCATAGCCTACGAGCAGAGAGCATCTCCATTTCTTCTCTAAAAATTTCTTCCATCTCCTCATGGATACTAACAGATCAAATTTATGATTTCCTTCCTGTCCTGCCCCATCCTGTTTGGCCATATCATTTCTTGGAGGACCACCACCTGTGATGGTGCCTCTGCTCAGCTCGCAGGTCTGCCCCAGGCCCATGGACCAAGCGGGGGCATTGGGACTGCTCAGCATTTTCTCCCCAAACCAATATTTAGGACTAAAAGCTGAGGTGCCAAGAAACATTATTTTTGCCAAAGAGGCAGCATTTCTATAAGAAATAAATTGCCCTAATGACTGGAAGCAATGTGGTAGAGCACAGATTTGTTACCCATTATGAAGCTGCACCACTGCCGATGGGCCCTTTGGTGGCGCAGCTGGAGCACCCAAAAGCTCCCATTCTGCCCAAACCATAAATAAAGTATCACATTATTCTTATGCTTCATAGACATGAAATCTCAGACCTGTGCAGGGGGCTGTCTGGGTGCACTGCACATCCCACAGTCTCATCACCACTGTCAGAAAAGCAGAGCACTCAAAACCACACAGAGAAGGAAATACGACCTTGTTTACAACAGCTCTTCTGCTGGCTTTTGTGTTCAGATGAATGTTTTTTTCTCATCTGTCTAATTGCTTTGCTTCCCAGCCCATTCACGGAAAAGCTGTGAGCAGCATTGGTCCACTTCCCCACCAGGAGTGAAAGCAATGATGCTGGTGGATGACGTTTGCTGTTACTTTTTAGGGAAGGCAATTGTTCCATTTTTTTAGTTTATCAAAGACTGAGCAATCTCTCTGTCTGAAGATTGATCTGTTTGCTGTAGTTTTGTCCCACTTGATTGATTTTCTTGAAGTCAGGCACGACTGGTTCTGTGGAGGAGAAAGCAATTCCATGTGCTTGGCACCATGCTTGTCCAGGAAACAAAGGCAAATGGATTTTTTATTATTATTATTATTATTATTATTTTTTTTTTTTTCTGAGCAGCTCCATGCACTTGCAGCCTTTTACCTCCAGGCGAAAATGTTCAATGAATTTCATGCTGGGGCTTTCATCCCACTTACTAATGCAGAAAGAGGGCTGCAAGAAAAGCATCTGTCCTGTCACTGAGCAGTCTGCCAGGAGGAACAATTGCAGTGTGCTTGTGTTGTTGTGGGCAGATATTTTTAACTGGCTCCACGAGATCTCCAGGCAGGCTAGTTCAGCATTTGCTTACTGTTAGACAAGTCTTAGTAGCATTCAATCTACACATTTCTTCCTTCAGTGCAAGCACTTGGCATCTTTTTTAACCACAGTTCAACCCATCTTTCCTCACTGATCATGCTTGGAAGACCAGCAGTTATTCCCATGGCACTCACAATGGCCAGGGGATGCTGGTGGCTGCCCCTCGAGGGTCCTCCTTTCTCTCTTGGTCCAGGGAAGCCCCTGCCTGGCCCTGTGATGGGCTTGTGGTTCTGCTTTGAGCGTCACTGTTCGAGTTATGCCCTCGTGGCTGCCTGTCACAGCTCTGGGGCCAGGGACAGCTTCAGTGCAGATGCTGCACGGGCTGTGCTGGCTCGGAGCTGTAACAGCTGCCAGAGACTTATCATGCTGGAGGGAAGAAGGCAAGAGGAAATGGAATAAAAGCCCAAAACCAAGGGTAAAGACAAATCACCTCCCAAGTTGCTCATTCCAAGCATGCTTGATAACTGCCTTTGCATAACTTGTAAGGCTATATTTGTCTATGAGGCAGAAAGAAAGGGAGAGAAAATAGTTTTCCATTGAGGTCATTCTTGCTCACTTTTTCCTCTAAGAAAACCAATGTGCTCCTTAGCCCTTGCCATTCCCTCGCCCACCGTGCTGCAGGCTTGCATTTCTCTCCTTGCTGAGAGGCAACACAGTTGGTTTCCTCGTGATAATGACAGTCAGGGTCTGCAGAGTGCTCAATTTCACAGCCTGGGCAGCCTTGCTGTGCACATCTGCAGTGTAGTAGTGAGATCATGTTATTCCTCCTTTGCTGGCTTTAACAGCTGCTGATACCATCACTCCTACCACACCGGCGGTATTTAACAGCAAAGGGGAAATCTAGAGCTGCCAGGAGGTGGCAGCAAATTAGGGCCGTTTCCATGTTGCTATTAAAGCCCAATTACAAAGGGGGAAAGAATTAATTTTCCTTAAAGGGGAGATAGGTTTTGAGAAAGGTGCTGTCTCAAATGTTTACCTCCAAAGAGGTACCTGAGGTACAGATTACATAGATCTGCAGATCCACTAACCAGACACTGTGGTAGGAAAGACATGCTGAGCCCAGGGGTTACTTGCTCCAGCTTCGCTCTGCGCTTGAAGGCCCCAGAGCTTGGGAAACATCGCTGGGTCACAGGCTCAGCTTTTCTCATGCAGCACGTGTTTGGCAGCAAAAGCTGGGTGTCTCACAGCATCCCCTGGCCTGGATGCCCAGGCCAAGGCAACTGCTGCTGACCAGAGGAGATGCCTTTGAGAGTGATAGCCCTCGACTGACTCTTTTCTCGTGAAGATGGCCAGTTGTTTTTCAAAGAGCTGCAAGGGTTTGGCAGCTCTAACACTGATATGTGGAAACGAGCCCTACTACCGACAGTGGGTGCAAAGCAGCACCTCCTTCTGTCTATTTGAACACACCAGTGATTGACCTATTTGCTGTCCTAGGTTCACATGTAACAGAGACAATAAATGGTCTTTCTTATGTACCTGCTACGTCCTGTCAATTTTTCTTCTCTCTCTTTTAGTCATCTCTTTTCCAGACCAAAAAATCCCAATTTATTTAATGATTCCTCAACCAGAAGATGCTCAGAAGCTGATTGTCTTTGGTGCTTTTCTCTGCACATTGTATAACAAGGCACACCTTCAAGAAGCTCCACGTATATTGGTCTCCTGTTTGAAAATATTTGCTTTTGCAGGTTTGGAGAGCACACCAGAGTTCAGGTCTTCAGAACAAGTGTGCTGTTCAATCCTGCCATCTGCAGCCCACGTCTGAAACTGCTGGAAGCTTTGCTGCTGCATAAACAAGCCAGCATTTGGAAACGAGTAAACAACCCTTTCTTTAAATAATCTGCTCAGTTTAGCTTTCTAAGTTTAAACTTCCCAGGGATGAGAACAGGAGAAATAGGTTTTTGAGAGGAATGGATATGCTGTGAATGAGATAAAGTCATTTCCCTAACAAGTGAGTAGTTAAAACACACGCCTTAAATAACAAATCAAGATGACATCAGTCTCAGGGGCGTGTCTGTCTCCCTATCAGTGGTGCAGGGAACTTTATTTAATCTGAGCAGATATTGCTAAAAAAGTGAAAGAACCTGTTCCTGACCTAAACATTGCTGCTGCTAACTTTCTACCATGACTCTTGAGCCTCAGGCCTTTTTAAAGGCTCTCCAGTTAGTTAGTCAATTAAATGGGAGTTTTGGAAATGTTACCCTTTAAAAAAAAAATTTAAAAAATCTTTTGACTACCCTGCTATTGACTATTGCTCTGCTATTGACTTATAAAAAGCCAGGCCATGTTCTTGCTGAGCTACCTGAGCACAGGTGGTCATTGTTGACCAGCTTTCCATGTTTCCCTGAGCCTGGGTACCGGGAGAAAGAGAGATACCTCTTTTTGAGCAAAGGTCACCTTCTGACTGAAGGCAGCAGCATAACCTGAGTACTACTGGGTTCGAAGATGTCCCTCTGGGCAGAACACAGGCATACCCGCCCACTACTGTGCAGGCAGTGAGGGTCATACACAGTCTTTCCCCCTTCAGCCAAGCCCAAGGTAATGTTTCCTTTTCGTGGCCTGAGAAGTGTTTTATATATTCCACAGAAACAGATGCAGTTTCTTTCTTCTTTCCCCATGAAAGACGAGGGGGAGCTGCGCCTCTGACTAAATTATTAGCACAGCCCAAGGTAGAAAGGGAGGTTTAGCTCATACAGAACTGGCCCTGAACCCTCCTGGATTCTCATACCACAGTAGTATGGGTTAATCGGGGTGTGGACATCAAAACTTTAAAGCCTTTACCTTACCTTTACAGCTTTAAAGCTGTAATCCAGTCTGCATGCTGTGGGAACACCCATCAGATCAGGCACTCTGAAGAGCACATGAAGCTGTTCAAGGTCAGGCTGGACAAGGCCCCAGGCAACCTGACCTAGTGGGTGGCATCCCTGCCCCTGGCAGGGGGTTGGAACTAACCAGATATTCTTTAAGGTCCTTTCCAACCCAAGCTATTCTGTGATTCTAGGTGCACCATCCCCATAAAGTTGGCCTTCACAGCTCAATCATGCAAAGCTGTATGAGATAAGAAAGTTTCCCCTCTTTTTCTAACACTGCACTGATCTGGACAGCCTTTGCTTTTAATGTGGGCACTTGCATTTGTGAAACGTAGTTAAGTTTCTTGGTGATTCTGTCAGGAACAGTTGAAAGTGTAAATCAAGTGGAATACCAATTCTTCCAATGCTACAAACAGGCAGCTCTGTTCAGCTTGACAGCGGTCACTGCTGCAAACCTGATGAGGATGTAGGTTCGTCACTGAGACCTCTGGTGCGTACAAACCACACTTGCCAGAAAGGTTTTGCCTTTGTGTTGGTGTGATGCAGGTAAAGGCAGCTTCTATCCAGCTATGTTTGCAGCAGCCACAGGCTGCAAGTCCTCTGTGCATGTGCATCAGTGCAGCCCCTTGCAGGAGAAGAGCCACCATCTCCACTGTCTGGGGAGGGGGAGACAACCTCCCTCTTACATATTTCAACCTTACACATCAGTGATGTTTCTCACCTGGGATGTCTGTGATCTGCTGCTAGCTTTTTGATAAAAAACATTTTTGTCTGTGGCAAGACTAAGTTATTAGAGCCAAGGATCTTTGTCTCATGACAGGCAGAATTGCCTTCCATACAAATCCATATATCCCAAATGGAGGAAAAGTAATATATTGTCTGCAATATAGGGTTTTAACAATTGCTTTTTATGCACTAATTTTATTGATTTGTTTCAAAATGACCGAAAGATATCGTAGTAGTCTAATTTTACTAATTTTCCTCTGCCCCACATTTTCTGTGAAATGGTGGATACAGCAGCCCTGCTTGCGTAAGACTGCTCTCCAAGCTGCAGAATGAGACATTGCTGAAAAATAACTTTACCTTGTGATGTAGCTGTTGCTCCAGCATGTAATGCCTTACTGCCAGACGAGTGAATCTGTGGCTTGTGTGTGGATACCTTGATGGAAAATTGCGCAGAGGGTCTGGGTGAGGCATGGTATGAATGATATTGCCATGACTACCCTGAATTGCTTTCATCCATCAACATTTGCATCCATCTTTTTGGCATTTACACAAAGAGAGACTTCAGAGATTTTTTTATTCAATAGTTGAATGGAATAGATCGCTAGATTTGCTTTTATCATCATGATAAAAGTATGGAAGTGGAGTTTGTGTGTGGGCTACTGAGAGGCTACAGTTACTTAGCATATTTAAGTTAAATATTTGAGCAGCAATTTTATCTGAAGAAGCCCTTTTAAAGACTTCAGGACAGAGAAAGAAAATGCAATTCAGATAAAATTGTCTCTTCCCAAACAGTCCTGATGCACACACTGGAAATCAGACAAAAAAAGCCCACTGAACAATGTTCTGTGTTTCTAATATGCCTCTTCATTTACATAGCAAGTAAAGTTGAATCCCTACAGCTGAGGAACATACACAAGATTTCTTTATCTTTTAATAAAGTGTAAAAAAAAATAAAAAATTGCAAAGCTCCTGGTGCTATTTATTAATTACAAATAATTTCTTCAACCTTTTTGTGGCATTTAGAAATGTCACAAAAGCAAATTAAGAATTAATTCAGAAAAACTGTCGTAATTGGTTTTATTACTCTGTTCTTATTTGCAAGGGAGTTAACAGAGCTGCTCCTGACTTCTGTGAAGCAAGAAAACCAGCCATACTATTTACACAACGATGAGAGGTGATTACAGTCAGCACTTCTAGCCTGCCTAGGCCATTAGGTACTACCAGCTTCCCCATGGATCTCTTTCTTCTCTCTCCAGAACAATTCCAGTTCACCTGAGAAGGGCTATCAGTCCAGACATCTGAGTGCCATCGAGCATAAGTGACTATCCATAAGAAAGCCTGACCTCATGCCTTCACAGTTATTGTTTTTTCAAGAGCCCCACAGATGGCTTCTGTATGGGATGGCTTCAAGCTGTCTCACACCAAGGAGCAGAAAAGCCACCTAAAACTAAGACAAAGAGACTCATTCAGAACACAGACAGCTGGACACCAGTCTTTAGAAATAATTGAGGGTACTTTTTCAAACAGATTTTTTTCCAACAAAATCCACGTCATCACATCACTCTTTATTTTTTAGGCTCTAATTGATAGAGTTTCAGTTCTCTGAGGGGCCCATGCTGTGACTGCCCAATCACCAGTTGTAAGCAACTGGTAAATTGCTGATGTGAACTGCTTATGAACACCCTAAAGGTATAATTTCATTCAAAACTGTTAAGTGAAAGTTGTGATTAATGATATATTTACAGAACTTATGATCAGTTTATGAATGATTCATGAAAGGAAGAAAGGAGACTAAATAGACTATGAATATCTTTTTCAGACAGCAATTTAAGCAACTTCATCCCCCAAAACAAGGTGCTTTGAGTCTCATATTTACATAATGACATTGTGTGGTGCAAGGGGCAGGTGTTGTGTTATGAATAACGTGTTTCTATACAACATCAATACATCAAAATACAGATTTGTTGTGACAAAGGGAAAGTGTTTTGTCCAAGGCAAGTCTGCAAGAGGCAAACATTTAGGTAAATAACTATGTACAAGCAGAGCTCAGAGGGGAGAAAGCTTCACAGTGATGGGCAGTAAAGCTCAGCTGCTGCTGCAGTTGTGTCTACCAGATGCAATTAGCAGACAAGACAGAGGAGCAGCTGAGCATGAATGATGTCCTGAAGCCAAGGATGAAAGACGCAGAGTTGTCCCTGCCTTGGGTCTGAATCCACCATGCTCTCTCCCCTGGGGCCTATAATAGATTATGTATTTCTCCTTTAACTTCTCACTGAAGCTGGCATCCAATGTCAACGACCTTCAGAAATAGGATGTGAGATACCAGAAATTCTGCTTATGTGTTATTATTTATCACAATACCTGACTATAAGAAGACTCATATGGATGCAGTCCCTGAATTCCAGTTAAGATCCTGGGGGAAGAGGGGACATGTTTTGTTTTTTTTTCTTCACTCAGTTTTGATCAGGGTTGGTATGACAAGTGAGTGACTTTGCCCAAGGGTGCTCAGTGAGTTCCTGGATTCAATCTCAACACAATGGCAGGAGGCTTCTGGCTCTTCATTGTGCCTTTTTTCTAAGGACTGGGTTTTTGTCCCCGTTTTCTCCTCAGTGCTAACTGTCTGGGACCAGCACTAATGCTTTACCATTGCAACTGGGAACAGCTGCATTCCAGTGGATTACCAGAAGCACAGTAACTGAGGTGGTTATGGATGAATAAACTGGACAAATTTTGTAGGAAAAAGCAGAGTCCTTCACTAGAACCAACTAGCAAAGTTGGAAAATTCAGGTAAACTCTCCAGGCCTGACATGAAAGGAATAAACATCAAATGAAACACAAGGTGGGGATTGATGTTCAAAGCTAAATTAATTTACACACTTTGGTTAAAAACATAAAAACAGACTGGCTAAAAATGTTATATCCTTAACCCTCTAGTTGGCTTTAAATTTGCAGGTTCTATGTAAGATATGAAGGAGTAGTTCCATCTCTCAAAAGAAGACAAAAAAGATAAATTCTACTACTTGATCTACTGAACATGTATCACCTTAGGAGGAAAGAGAGGGCAAGTGGCTAACTGAGCCCTTGGTGGTCTGAGCAACTGATAACACTATCAGCAGTTCACTTTATTTCAAAATAAAAAATTGCTTGAAGTCCAATTCCTTTTGTAGCACTCACCTTTGGCAACCTCTCCCCAGCTCTCACCTTTTCTCTACCTCTCAAAACCAACCGTAACTCAGGGTGAGCTTTAGCTAAAGTAGCCCACCCATGTTCACAGTGGCCAACGTAAGGGCACCTACCCCTTTCGTCCCAGTGTGTATAGTACTGAGATTTCTCACCAGCCACATTGAGCTCGGACAAGTCTTCAGATGTACATGACAAGTGTCAGCCACTGGGAAGAGGAAAAGAAAAGGCACATTTAGGTAGTAATGATACACCAAGTCTTGAGACTTATGTCTTGGTACCTTCAGGCTGGGACCCAGTCACTGTAGTCCTTTTGTCCTGCACAGAATCGTTATTGGGTTTTGGGACTGTCTTTTTCCATTATTACAATTCAGGTGCAGAAAAACCTTCCATAAGTTACTTTCCACTACAAATTGCAGTAGCTGCAACAGGAGCAATCACTGCAGGGATGGTGATCTACCTGTGGCCCCCACCTGTGGGTCTGTAGGTACACAAACACACACAGTCCACACAGGGACCACAAACCCTATGGAAGGAAGCACGGACTGTGCACAAACCCAAGCACAATCTCTCGATACACCCTTTTTCCCCCTCTGGGAACGGGATGGGCGGTGGGGGGTTCGCCACCATCTTCTCCCCAGCATGGCCTGGTGGTGGAGGAACTACAACTCCCAGAATGCCCTGCGTGGGGCGGGCAGTTGCCATGGAAACGGGGGGGGGGGGGGCACACGCCAAACTGTGCAGGCCGCATTTGTGATTTTATTCTTTTTTCCACAATAGTTTTAAATAGGATTCTGTTTTCACCAGCCATTTGATCAGCTGCAGACAGAAGGAGCTGTGCTGAGGGTAGAGCAACAGCAGGCTGCCTGAACAGAAGACAGTAGATAAGCTTTATAAAGAAATAAATAAATAAGCTATATATGTATTTTGAAAGGAAAAGGGAAAGAAAAAAAAAATGTAGGGAAAAAAATGCACAACCAGAAGGTGAAGCACTGGAGCAATGATGCCATCTCCCTAAATCTTCCTGCCTCTGTGCATCCCTGCCACAAAGCACTCCCACACAGACACCCTTTCCCCCCCACCAAAATCCCCAAGGAGCCAGAAACCTCCCCATTTTCTGCCTATTCCATGCCACGATGCTGTCTGGTGGTTGCTGTATGAATTTATTCCCAGAAAAGTCCAGCAGTGTGAGACACCCAGCAGTTCCGACCATTCCCACCCCCATCATACTCCACTGGACTGGGTACTTTTCAGGAGGAAATAGCCAGTTTTCTTCCCTTTTCAGCCCTGCGTGATGACCTCCTTGAAGACACCAATTTTGGTGCTCTCAGGCAGAGACAGGTTCTCAGGCTACAGGACAGGACCATGATGCTCTTACACTGGCCGTTCATTGCGCCAAGCATCACCGCAGCTACGAACATAACCCGTGCCTGGGGAATGCTGCAGCTCTAATATTAACCTCCTTGGTAAATATTACAGCCACCACCTGCTGCTCATCAGCAGCCATATCTCACCAAGTCCTGGTTCCCCATTGCAAGCTGACCCCATGTTACCCACTTCGTTCTGTCAAGATCCTCTGGGCACAGCTGCCACCTTCCTAGCCTTGTCTGCTTCGCTCCACTGGTATCTCACCTTGATGAAGCCCCAGTGCATTGAGTTTTTGGGTGATCAGCAAACCTTGTCCCCAAAATGCACCCTGGGCATGAGGTCAATGCCTCCAACCTCCTCCCTGTGGCCTGGGGGGTGCAGGTTTTGTCTCGCCCCAATGCAATGTTTCCACCAATGACAGGATGGGGGCAGCAAGGGAAGACCAAGTGTTTTGGACATGGATGGCCACCACAGAGCTGTCCTCACATCAGCAAGGCTGCATGACTGTGGCTGGAGAGCCCCGGAGAAATACTTCCTGGCTGTCCATTAAGCACACACAGCCAAGCAAAACCTTTGCCACTGTTGGCGTCAGCAGCAAAACTCATGGCAACATTCGTGGCGCTACCACACCACCTTTAGTTTCATCCTGCTAATATGGTCCCACTGTGGAGCTGGAAAGAAGGAACAAGCAGCCTTACCTCCATTGCCGTCACGAAAAGTTGTGGTCCACCATTTGCTAAGTTTTGAAATGCATCTAGGTATAGAACAAAGAAAATTTTATTTCGTGAGGAGGAAGAAAGAACACAATGCAGTCTGCAAAATAAGTTCATAGCAGCCGAATAGCAGAGCTGTGGCCCTTGTGCTGGGATTCTCTGCCTTGCTCAGGGGTCCACATGCAATGTCTTGCCTGCCCAGATCTTATTTCTGTGATGAGTACCCCTCTGCCTTAGCCCTTGCATCACAGCCTGTAAAAACATCCCAACTACAGGTCCAGAATTTGGAAAAAAACATAGAATCATAGAATTATTCAGGTTGGAGATCTCTAAAATCACCTAGTCCAACCTTTAACCTAGTACTAAAGTAAACCATGCTACTGAGTTTTACGTATACATGTTTCTCGAAGACCTCCAGGGTTGGCACCTCAACCACTTCCCTACACAGCCTATTCCAATGCTCCACAACCCTTTCAGTAAGGAAATTCCCCCTAATATCCGACTAAAGCCTCCCTGGCACAACTTGAGGCCATTTCCCCTCATGTTATCATTTGCTGCTTGGGAAAAGAGACAAATCCCCACCTTGCTATAGCCTCTAAAGTAATCATACAGTGTGATAATGTCTCCCCTGAGCCTCCTTTTCTCTAGGCTAAACAACCCCAGTTCCCTCAGCTGCTCCTTGTAAGACTTGTTTTCTACACTTTTCACCAGCTTCGTTGCCCTTAATGTAGGAACAGAAGTACTCAGTGCAACTGCTTTCATCTACTCATAATTTGTTTCGATAGGACCTTGTGCCTGAAGAATGACAGGGAAATGGTGAACTAATGAAAAATATCTTCCCACAGGGAGACTTTCTGTTGGTCGTTTTCCATCCTCCCTGGCAGTGAGCAATCACGGTGTGGCCTGAGGAAAGCGATTCTCTTGAAGTCATTATTATGCCTTACAAGCATTTTCCATGGAATATAAATGCAGATGCTGCTGTTATTCATCTGGAATTTGAAATTAACGTTGCTTAAAGTTTTCTAGCAGTACACGTTGCCATCAGAAAATTTAAATCTATTCAATATTGATATTCTATGAGCATATTTCTTTTTGTTTGTCTAGAAGAAATGTTCAAACCCAATAATTTAGATGAAGTAGAAACAGTATTACAAGTTCCTATTTATTTTGATATTACTTTTCTCTTAGAAATGTGCTGGTGTAAACAGCAAAAACATTTCTCTAGGAGCGTGTTTCCCACCCCAAATAGAAAGGGCATTGTAAGTTCATGAATGTTTCAAAGCCTATCCAGCTATAGACAAATGGAAGGCTGCTGGGAGGGTATAGGAAGAGGGCATAAGGGCCCATTCCTCATCAGCCCCCTAGGACACTCTTTTCCTGGGCTCACAGGCATCCAGAGCTACCTTTATGACCCAGAGCAGAGAGAAGGCATGGCTAACAGAAACACAACCGTTATATACTGTTCTGGAGAAAGAGTATAGAACAAAATAATCACCATGTTGCACCCAGTCCCTTGACAAGGACATATTTGCAGGGCTGCTTGCACTCAGTAGTCTTTCTAGGAACAAACTGCAGTGCTGAAGTTACCTTTAAGCAGAATTGCCCCTTTACAACTCCATTACCTCCAGTTAAATAGAGTACGGAAAGAAGCTGCTACATTTGGTTTGAGTCCCATCTCTTCACTGGCTATCCTGAAAGGATGAGTAATGGTTTAATGGGACAGGTTTATCTCCACTGCTGCATTCACATCATCATAAAGGTGTACTGTCTTTTATTCAGATTTGTCTCCCTTATCCTCCTCTCCTCTAAAAATCTTACCCACAATGATTTGAAAAATGTATTCCATATTAAACCCTCTGTAAAATGATAACTTAAAGACTTGAGAGCATTTTAGACACTTATTACAGACAGCAATGAAACTTCAGAGATTATTTTCCAAATCAGTCTAAAGGAGTTATCTTTATTCTGGCACTTAAAATGTAAGAGGATATTTTTATGATGTTAAAAAAATATGCTATTGTACTGCTTTAGGTATAAGAATTTTTATCTACAGCAAGTGACATCATAAAAATATGGGTCTTTAAAACTTGCCTGATTTTAATGAAAGTATTAAAATCAGGATATGTTCTGACTTTCTGAGCTGCTTCTGTACTTTCTTAAAATGGACATTTAGGCAGCATCACCCAGGCAGATCTGCTGACCACTGGGGGCCCATAAAACACCATTGGTAAAACATGTGCAAAAAATGAATGCTCATTTCCATGGGCCGCTGAAACCCAGCTCATTCCAAAGATGAGCTAAATTGGTGTCGCTGTGTTTTAGCACATGGGTTACAATTGCTGGATTTATTTAACTATCGGTATTTCTAGTCAAAATGCTTATAATTATAGTAGTAAAAACTACGTTTTTGTAAAAAGAATACCCTTACTTTTAGGCACTTTTGTTTACAAGCACTCCTTCCTTGGCAGACAATAGAGAGACACAACACAGGAAATGGATTTGTTTTCTCACCAATGAAACAATGAGTATAAAATACAAAATGTGTAATACAGTAAACTGAAGAGATTGCTGAAATTGTTAAATTGTTGGATCAGCCTCGCACAACAAGACTCAGCTCCAGCCATAAAATCAAGGCTGAAGAAGGAACACGGTGCCCAAAGTAAAACTCAAACAATTGACTTAGTTGAGTTTGAAAAAAATAAAACTGCTGAAGTGGTCAACAATGACAGAGTGTGCAAAATGGGAAAGATAAATGTACAAGGTGAAGAAGGCTAAGAGCCTTCATCAGAAAGACCCCAAAGTGTGACCACCAGAGGGTACTGTGCATACGAAAGTAGGAGGAACAATACATGTATAATAATAAGTTCTCGGAAACATTAACATAAATCCTGACCTTTCTTGGAAATTTGTATGAATATGTATATCAAGTAAGTACCATCTCCCACGTACCCAGCACTGTTAATAAGGAATATTTGCTTCCTAATTCTCCAAAGTGAGTCAATGGGTCTTGGAAAGTTACATCGCTTTTTGTGTTTCACTGAGAAGGATCTCACACCTTCTCCTTACCAAAAAGCTAAGAGAACTGTACTGAAGTTGGTGGGAACATCTCTCCAGTTTAAAAAAATAAAAAAGGCACTTATTCTTCTTGTGGTTTAGACTTCCTGACTTTTAACCAAAACAAAAAGCCTTCCATTCTTCCATTTGAGACGTGTTGTTGTACTGGGGCTGTACAAGGTACTGTACTGTACAGTACAAGGTAAAACCACCCCAGTTGTGTCATTCCTCCTCACTGGGTAGTGTCCTTTCTATGGTACTGACAATGCCACCCTGGAGAAAGCTCTGCTGCAGAACAGGATGCTCAAGCTTGTGTTAAAGGGCACCAGTGCAGGGACATTTTAGAAAAATTAATCTTCCTTAGTGCATGGGAGCTCCAAAATAAGCCTGCAGAGGTCAGGCTAAATGCATGCAGCAAAAAGTATTGTCAGCAGTAGCCCCTGAAGAAGCTCTGAAAATACATTATGTTTGCTGCTGCGCTGGGCAGCGTGGTGCTGCAGCAGGCTACAGGTGTTCTGATGGGATCTGATGGGAGCCTGGGGGCCGTCCTTTATTCCTGACCCTTTTTAGTGCACCCATTGCTGTATTCCCAGCCCTTTTCTCCAGCACCACACTGGTTTCCCCCACAGGCAGGAGGAGAACCTGGCTTTTGGCAAACAGCCTGCCCAAAGGGATGCCAGGGCCATGCCTGGACTTTTGGCAGGTTCATTATTTCCACGCTAATCTGTAGACCTGCATTACTGCGTCTAGCACTTTTCCCCTTGCTTCCTTTCACTGCTCTGTCTGGTTTTGCAGGCTTCCCCTGTGATAAAGCTGCCCTGCCCCTTGCCTAATCCCAGGCCCAAGTGCCAAGACTCACAGGTCATGGTTTCAAGGCGCAGCATGCAGCACATGAAGTCAGAGAAGCCAATTCTCCTGGTAACATCACCAAAACGCAGGGACACCAGGTGCAGGACTTGCTCGTTGATGGCCAGACCTGTAGAGAAGAGGGGAATGACAACACTTGGGACTCACTGCAGGATGACAGGCTGGCCCTACTGGTCTTGTGCACCCTTCAAAGAAGCTGTGGCCTCCCCTCAGTCCTCGCATCCTGCCAGATTGGTTCTCCTCTGAGTCCCTGCAAGGCATCTTGCATTCCCCCCGGGCTTGGGAACAAGATTTGGGGTAGAGTGATGGAAAATCATAGCCCTTCTAGTCACTCACTCAAATTGTGGTGCAGGTCAGCAAGCAAGAAACACAACTAAATATTCTAGGATTATCTTACTTTGCAATGTTAGCTTTTATTTTCTGTTAGAAAGGGTTATTTTCTTTGTGCATGACTGTTAAAAGTCTGAGCAAAGCACAATGCTACTGGCATTTTCTGCTAAGCGGGGATATACCATGTGCTTATGCTATTATGCAGTATAGCATACCCAGGATTCTTAATTTTTACATTTTCTCTTATATTAGAAAATGGTAAAGTGTTCATTTCTTTTTTTATTAGCTGATTATTCAGTATTTGTGTCACAGTCTATTTGGATGGAAATTGATATTCAATTGAATGAACAAAAATTGCCTTTTAGAATGAGCCTTTTATTAGTTAAATAAAACTACTCTAAATGTGCTGGATACACAAGAAATTATTTAAATATATTTTGGTCTGAAAGCTGATTTACTAAATAAAAGAAATTTTCTGCAGAGGGCTGGACTGATAGCTTCAGTTCATGCATTCTCTGAGACTTCAGAAAAAGTCTCATTTGTTCAGCCCCAGTTTTTAGCAGCTCAGCTGCAAGTGAAGTGGGTCTCCCCTTTTTCCAACCAGTTCTAAACTTTTCAATTTTAATGAACTCATAATGGAGCCAATTTGAGTGAGCAGAAAAGAAGAAAATTATATTCTGCACCTGTGTAGGGGGAGATGCAGCTGATGGAGGTGGGTTAGCACCCAGCATTGACAAAATCTGGTTGCATAAGCATAGCTGGAGAATGCCTCCAGCAGGAATTGAACACACAATGCTGAATATTTAAATAAAGGAAAAACATTTATGCTTCAAATTAAAATAAACCTGATTCTAGATTATTTTTCTATGAGGAAAATTTAGTAATTAAAAATATATCATTAATGATTTTTTTTTATTTGATTTTGGTTTTAAACCCTGCCAAGAACCACTGTAGCAGTGAGAAATCTCTTTTTTAACCCTTTGAAGGCAGTGGGAATGCATTCAAACTCTCTTTGGAAAACAGATTCCAGTAAGCATGGCAGTGTTGCTTGAGAGATGCTCTAACTCCATCTTACAATAGTAAAACACTGACAGTTTGGCATGTTCAGTCTGGGATACACTTGCTCTGAGATGTACTCACCCAACAATGTCTCTCAATTAACCCCATTAATACTGAAGTGTAAATCCTCTCCATTTCCAAGATATTTCAGTTATGTGCTATTGCTTTTTCTGTGAGCTTACTCCCATACCTTTTCTCTGTTGGATTCCTTGCTCTGGTTTTAGTCAAACTTGAAGATAGTGACTTTATGTTTCCCTATTTTACATTATTTTGATGCATTTGGTATTGCCAGAAAGGTGTCTGTAAATATCCAAGGCCAGTGCTCCTGCACATCAGGGCAGCACTGCTGTTAATGCAGCTAACCTGCTTTACTCTGGCAGATTTGACCCATCCTATAATGCTTTGAAGCATTAGGACGACAGTGAAAATTAAGCTCATGCTCCAGTTTTTCACTGGGAAGAGCTGGTCACTGAACACTTCAGGGCACAGCTGACTTAGAGCTGTATTTCAGTACATTAGTGCCATTCTCAGACTTTTTCGGGGGCTGCCCACTCCTTCCTGCTTCAAAGGTAGGACCAAGATCATCCTAACGCGTAGCCAAATACAAATGCAGCTGCCTGGCTCAAGAGATGATAAGAATGAGTTTACAACTTTCTTTCCCCTCTCCACTCAGAACTACTTATAACCTAACATGTAACGAACTTGCCATTTAATAATGCCTTTTTATCCCTTCAGATAGCTGCACTGTTTTGTCTGCCAGGACTTCACAGTTTTACACACAAGTGCCTTTCTAACAGAACTGCCCTGGCAGTTTCTGTTTTGACATTTAGCACATTAGTGCTGCACTCCTTAGTCATACACAAGCACTCTGCCTACCTCTCAGGAACAAAAATTTACACATCCTTTGAGCTGATGGTTTCCACGGATAGTGCTTCTTGCACCAGGTTCCTCACCGGGACAACACCACACCAAGCTCCAGGTACCCAAATGGGAGTTTCTCTACAAGAGGGTTGATGTCTATGAGCTGTATTTCTTGCACAACGTCCCTGGAGAGATGGTCCAGCTAAAATGTCTTACTTGTGTGAAGGGGTACCATGCACTCACTGCAAGTTTCAGCATTTGTGTAGCCAACAGAGGTCAGTGCAAACTAAATAAATGTTTGTCACTGTGGCTTTCCCTTACAGACTTAGTCACTGCCATGGACAGTAACTGCAGGAACTGGGTTATGTGCGTGCTCCTTGCTCCTTTCCCCTTATGTGTATTTTGTCCATGACCTAGAGAGACCCTGCAGGCTCTGGCCAATGTTGTGCTTCTCTGCATCTCTCTGTTGGCTCCCCTGCTGCAGTGCAAAGGGTGGATGATGCTGCATGGGTGGGCACAAGGCTGTGCAGCAAGGAAAAGACTAGTCCCTGAAATGAATTTTCTGTCTCAATGCCCTGAAATAATGCAGTCCTCTAAGCAGAGCGATGATCTAACTGGCACTGCTGTGTAATCCAAACCGCTTTATTCGTGAAACTCTTTCATCCTCTCTCTTTTTCATCCTTTCCTGCAAAGACAGGAAAGGGAGCTGCTAAGCCTATCTGGACATACCTGCTGTCTGTATTGCACTCTTCAGTTCATATATGTCAAGAAATCCAGAATTATTTTTGTCTTCCCTCCTGAAGATATCCTGAAAAAACAGTATAATGGCAGATATCAAATACATTATCACCATTCCCCAAATTTACCAGTACATTTAATTATGTAGGATGCTTTCCTTCCTTAATAAATTTGCTGTAAGGAAATTCAACAGACAAGATGGAGTAACCCTGACAAAGACCCATTACTACAAGTCCTGATCAATATATTACAGCATAAGAAATCCCACGTTTGGGTGTGTTGAAGCCTTTTCACTCACTTTCCCTGGTTTGCATGCACAGGCAGAAACAGGAATGCTTACACCTCCATTGACAAAAAGACATTGTCTATGACACACCAAATCTGCCAGGAGTCCCTGCATGCCAGAATGGCACGGGGTCATCCTTCCCAACAAACCACCCCTGAGGTGCTCTTAGTGGGAAGGGCATTGTTGCTCAATGGGGAACTGGCACCCTATTGTCCTAGGTGACCTCAGACTACCCCGAGAGAGGATGAAACAAAGTACATCCCACCAAACTTTGAGGCTTCAGGAAATCTTCCCTTCCTGCAGCAAAACTGGAGGAAGAAGAACCTGACTCAGACAAGCTGCCTGAATTTAGGTGGGACCCTAAATACCAAGCTATTGTTCTCACTGGTTCCAGAGCTAATGTTTGTCTTGGAGCAGAGACATTTATCTCAAGAAAACTTTCAACACATCCTACACATTTCTGCTACAAACTACAACAAGTGATGTTTTTCAGATGACTTTGTTCAATAATTCATTTCAGCTCAGAAAGCATTAAGAAAAGTTGCCTCCTCAGTGTTCCCTGCTTTATGAAACCCTCGGTTGCTTGTTCAGAGCACTTCACACCTCACTGCTTCTTGAGCTCTCAGCCTTTGCATGAGAGGATAGAAATCTGACCCACTAGATATGTAAACCTCACAACATTTTTCCCTGCAGTACTTTGATATCACAGAGTGTCTGCACCCTAGTGATAAAAAACCCAGGAGTACAGTAAGGTAGGAAACAGAGATCACCCCCCCATATACCATGTATTTGGTGAGCTTTTGCCAGAGGCTTCCAAATTCCTGCAGCGTGAGTCGTCCATTCGAATTCGTCTGTGCATTTAGTTAAGAACTGAACAGCTAATGAAAGCTAAAACTGATCATGTCTTTATTCCTGACAATGCTGTCTTCACATAAAGTCTGAAGATGTAATCATTTCTGTTTGTTACTTTGTGTTGAGAAAGCTGAGATCTCTTTTGGTCTCCATTATTCTAGGAGTTAAATTCAGTTTGTTTTTTTTTTCCTCTGGCAATTTGTACGGCTGCTCACACCTGTGCTCACAAACAAAATGCTTCTACTTGTATGATGTCTTTAACCACAAGGGGTCCTGCAGTGATAACTTCAGCTGACATCTAGCCACAGAGCGCAGCAGCTCTTGGGAAGGAACAGAACTGCATGCTCCAGGCCATGTGCGCACACTGAGGTGCCTTTGTGCATGGGGCAGCACAACATCAGCTCTGACTGGATCCTCCTGGAAGAACAGGCAAGGAAGGAGCCAAGAGTACAAAGGAGCAGATCCTAGTGCCTGCTCTCAGAAGCCAGCAGCAGCCCTTGAGCCATGCATATGCTGCGGGCAAGAGAACACTTCGCTACCATGAGCAACAGGAGCCCAGGGGTGAAAACTGACTGGAAAAAAAAAGCTGATACTGTCTTTGCAGGCCAGGATAGGTCACACTGTACCTAGGCTGTATGTACAGAGAATAAAAAATCCATCTTGAATTAAAGCAGAGCAGTGGTTTCATCAGCTCCCTGCACGTGCCATGCATTTACAGTGTTCACTGAACCCAGGAGGGGATTTGGAAAGGGGGAAAAAATCTCTTTTGCTTGCTAGATGCAGAAAGCTAGAAAGAGAGAAGGATTGCAGGTGAGTTTCATTCATTCCCTAGCAGCTTCTAGAAGTCTGACAATATCTCAAAGTTATGCCATGGCATGGATGAAAAGAGACAGTGAACTAGCAAGTGGGAGAAAACACACAAGGGAGAATTAATGTTTTCATCAAGGAGCCCTCTTGTTTTACAATGGCCAGTAATGTATTTTCAATGTTGTCCTTTTTAACAGTAAAAAGACTGTGATCCATTTAAACAGGGAAGATACACTGGACAGGGTGAATAGCCTGTAAGGCTTGAATGTGACTGTGATTGGGCAGTGACATTGCTTCCCCACACACACACAGGGGCAATGTTTCTCCCCCCAGTTTTGCTGTCAATGCTGGCAAGCCATTTAAGCTGCCATCACAGGCTCGTGTGGTTTCAGCTGTAAGGGAAGAGAGAGCACGGAGCTGTGTCTAGTCTCTGCATGGCCTCCTCACCTCAGGCCCTGTCTGTGGCCTGCACTGAGGGTGAAGCTTAGCAAAACCCCGGGTCCCACAGGTTGGGAAGTGAAAGCCAAGAGTTAGCAGCTAGGTGGATGTAGCAGACTTTCCAGAGCTAGGGCATGCATGGCAAAGTCCTGCGTATCCTCCATGAGAGTTATTTATTGAGGAATGAGGCTAATATTTACTTGCAGGTTCTTACACTGGGAGGCTCAGCTCAGCCATAACTCAAGGAAAGGATGGGCTGCACTTGGGAAGTTTATTGCTTCTGCTTGAAAGGATACATCCATCAGAGCTAAAATGCCTCTGCATGAATCAAAGCTGAATTTTCCTCCAAGGCTGGCCATTTCATCTGCAAGGATTGACAAAACAGATGGAATCAGTGAGAGTGAGGGGGGTGCCAGATGTGTATCCAAGCCACCAGTGGGAGGGAAGGAGGACACTAGTCTGAAGGCTCACATAACAAAAAAGGGTGACATAACAGGCTGAGGTCCACTGAAGGAGTTTGAAGTGTCTCAGATGCCTCTACAGCTTCCTTCCTGAAGGACAGGTGCCCCACTGGGGCTCACAGATAGCTGCTCTGCATGGAAACAGATGACTCTTGGAATAAGGACTATTAAAATGGCAGCGATGTGAAGGGCCATGCTGAACTAGTGAGCTCTAGAGCAGTCTGAGATTTGTGTATGATCATTTCATGCTATTTTTGAGGTGGGTAGGTTAGGAAGTGTGGGAAATGCTGAAAGCCAGCTTGAGGCCTCTCCAGAGGAGTGACACAGGCCAGGGCAGAGCTGGGAAAAACTGGGGGGGACAGTGAAGAGAGCAAGGGACGCAGCTCCTTGTGGTCCTTGCTGAAGCAGCCCAGCTGGGGACTGAGTTCCTGCTAGAACTGGTGGGGCATGGAGCAGGCAGGAGGGCTCATGGGGACTGTGGGGACTTCAGGGACCAGAATGGAGCAGCATAGGTCTGTGGAGCACGGGCTCTTCCTAGGGCAGGGCTGGGAGAGGAGGGTGAAATTTAGGTGTCACA
The DNA here is from genome assembly GCF_964035555.1 of Netta rufina. Taxonomy (NCBI): domain Eukaryota; kingdom Metazoa; phylum Chordata; class Aves; order Anseriformes; family Anatidae; genus Netta; species Netta rufina. The sequence goes on from NC_140125.1 coordinate 19,038,429, forward strand.
CAGATGCATGGCTTTGCTAATGGCCATACATTAAAGAGTCTGCCAGCAGCCAGCCTGGACTGCGTTGCCCTCTTCATGTGACCATTACTTTGATTTTATTTATTTATTTTAATAAAACCACACTGCTGTGCACGTAAAGGAAGATGGGTGTTGACATTTCTCATTCTTCAAGATCCCATATTGTAATAAGCCACACTGAGGATTTTTTGAAGACCATCAGGACATTACTAAATCCTCTGTCTAATTTACACTAGACTAAGGATAAAGAAGTACCAAAGACGTTAGCTGGGTCGTAAAAGCTTTACCTTGCAGGAGCACTTCATTAAGGAGTTGTCGCAGCTGCGAGGCATCAATAGATGAGCCCTAACACAGAATAAAATGCAAAGAGGTCTGTGAGCGCAAAGTTTTCTCCTGCCTCACTTTTGCCCCAAATACCTTTTCTCATGCATCATGGCAACCAAGAAGGACCTCTGCTGATAAATGAGCAGCATCCCCCCAGGAGCACAACAAAGCACTTCTTGCTACTGGACCATGGTCTGCCCTTCTCTGTGAGCGTGTGCAGGGGAGTTACAGGCCTGCCCACCAGCACGGGGTATTTTCAGTGGTGATGGGAACACTTGCTCACTTCAGCCACATCCTCTTCACCAGCCGCCAAGCTGGGAAGTCACCAAGCGGCAGGACGTCAGGCAGCTGGGTGAGTGGGATGCAAAAACAGGCACCACTGCCTGCTTCCCTCTGAGCAGCCCAACCCAGCAGCAAGCCAGACTGTCTCCCTGTCCGAGACATTGCCAGAGCTTTCAGCATGGCAGCCCTTGTTCATTTTCACCTTAATGCACTGATACAGCTATTAACTGCAAGAGGTCCACTGTGCAAAGACTTTTGGCAGACTTTTTTTGTTTTCTTTCTCTTGACTAAGTCAAGCATTTTTTTATAACAGTTTATTAAGCCATTAAAAGCATCTCTTGTGAATGCACATGGTTTGGCTCAGGAAAAGCAGGAATCAATTACTCAAGCACTCACTGATGTCTGATTTCCAACTGCGGCAAAGGCAAAGGGAAAATGATGTTGATGAGAGGGGGGATACACAAAGCTTTCTAATCACTTTCTGTACATAAACAGATCAAAGCCAAATAAAGTACATATGCAAGCCCATCACCAGCACAACCGTAAATCTCCAGTCCTCCTCTGAAATATGGAGCTAGACATTTTATCCCAACTGAATGTTCCATTTTTCTGGGGGTTTTGGCAGGTAAATCAATACTGTGTCCAGGGGGTTTCACTTGAAGATGAAGCTACATTTCCAAAAAGCATTTTGCTAAATGGGTTGGTATAAACATTGGAGATTAGTGTTCTTTTTGCAAGTCCACATGCCAATTTTAATATTATTATTTTTTCAGTAAGATGCTTTAGATGGCGTACCTGTTTAGCATATCTTAGGAAGATAGCCTTATAGGAGCTGTCCTGGTTCTGTCTTGGTACAAGCTGGATGAAAGAATAAGTATGCACGTAAATAATTCAGTTACAAAATGATTGGAGGCAGCAGTCTGCAAATCCAAATAGAGCTTTAGAGAGGGCAGGGAAAGAACAGCCCAGCTGCCTGAGCAGGAGCAGGAAGTGGGGGTACCATAATTTGTCAGTCAAAACACTGGCTAATGACAACAGCCAAGTAAACTGACAGCTTGTCAGTGGAAAAAGATAAGCCGCTATTTATGCTATGCCTCTAATGGGGCTTAATTGCAGGCTGGAAAATGAATCAAAAGGGAAGGACTTTGCACTGCTGTAAGTAACAGCCTGCTCAGTGGCATGGTTTTACAAGCAAACAGTGACACAGCAGCATGGACTGGTCCAGGTCTGGCAACTTGCACAGTTCACAGTAAGGAAAGTCCAGCAACAGGTAGTAACTGGATTGGACAGGCTGAAATGCGGGTTGAACTAGAGGTACACCCAGTTTTGAAGTGTAATTTCCCTTACATCTGTGAAGATATCTAGGTGAAAATCAGAAGAAATCTGCTTTGGGCCCCACCTCTATGGACTCCTATGCTTTATAGGGTGCAGGCACTAAATGAAGCCGTTCCCATGGGGAGGCATGTACAACCCATCTCTCGGGTGTGAGTTCTTTTAAAAAGTGGTCACACTGAGTTGAGAGTTTTAAATTAGTTTTTCCCCATCTCCTTCTTGGATACATACCCATTTTATACACAGTGCAAGAACTGACTACCTTTGAAATGCTTTCCCCCCTGCTATATTTGGTTGCTCAATGTATTAAAGGTGGCAAGGTGGGAAGGACAGTCAGGCCAACAAAGGGACCATATAAGATTTGTTTCCTTCAGAAATCAGGCTCTGAAAGCAACAAATGAAGAGGAAGAGCTTTGCTGTGACTCTCATCACTCCAGAGAGGTACCTCAGCCTGTACACACTTGCTCTTCCACTTTAACTGAGGTGCCAGAGGGACAGTAACTGGGTGGTGAAAGAAAAGCAGAGTGATATCCAGTGTATGGGGAAGGGGAGTCAGTAGAGGTGGCTTTCCCTAGGAACCATTCACCACCACTAGTATCTATATCAGTTTTTAGGATTCTTACCGTTGGCAGCATTGGGCTGATCTGGGAGTCTGAGTTCCTGAAAAACAATTGAATGGGTCACACTGGGAGAAAATGGGCCTTTCCAGAGCATTGATCTGCACCCATGGCAGACCCCAGACAGAGAATACAGTGTCCCACACAAGAACCCACAGTGTCCTCTGATCACATGGTGATGATGCTCCCTTCTCCCTTGTACAAACCTCTCAGTGCTGTGACTGCTACAGAGACCCATGGGAACAGCACACCCATGCTTTACCTCACTGAATAAGCTGTATAAGGGTCACAAGCTCTCCTGGAAAGAGATATATCCAAGGACTGAGCCATCTTGTGCATGAATCATCACACTGAAGGCAGTCTAGCCCAGAGCACAGACTTCTCACATTTGTTTTCCACAACTAAGGAGTTGCCTTAATTTCTTCTGAGCCATTTTTGCCAGAGGCCAAAGCCCAGAAAACATTCTCATTATTAAGATATGGGCCTGTGACGTAAGACTGGCAATCGCTACAAAGCTTACTAAGGGAAAGGCACTGATATCTGATGCTCGAAGTTTATTTGGTAGCACTGAGCGCTGTGGTATGCTCTTTAAATAATGCACACCCAGATATTTATATGCAAATGTGGTACTAGCTGCCTTTGGATGATCTAGGATATCATTTTTCTGTTAAGTTTATCCTTCAACACCTCTCTTATACCCAAAGGGAGCTCCTGTGGGCCTGACTATTGGCTGGCTGTGTGAAGGGATCAAAACCTCTAACTGCTCTTTGCTTCTTTGCCACTGAGCAGAGTGGGGCATGACCTATGCAGGGTCCAGCCAGTACAACATACAAAACTATATAATGGCTGTTAAGAAAATGAAGCTCCCAGTCCTCCGTTTATTTAAGAGAGATTTCCCCACAAGCTGGCAGAGCGTATATCAGAACTGCTGTTCATTTGTGCAGCTCTTTGTACCAAAGCTGAGACCCTCGATGGCTGCCAATGAGCTATTGCCCTGTTGTGCAGTGGCCACCTGTGCATCTGACTGTATACAGCTGATTCCCCTCAACATGGCACTTAACACAAAGCTGTGGCTTCCCAACATGCTTCTAGAGTGCATTAAAAACAAATTGCCACATTAGTTATTTTGACATTGAATTGTTAGATCATGGCACACTGTAAGTCTGGGACTGTTTGGAGTACTCATCATTATCTTACTCATTGTAGCATTCATTCTTCAAGAAAATTCGTAAGACGAATTCAAAATCTTGGCGCGCTGTTGTAGCAGGAATGACAGCATAGGTTCCTGGACTCAAAGTAAAGTAGTTGGTGACATCTCGAGTAAGAGAAAAATCTTGTTTCAGAACTTTGGAGTTCTCCTGAAAGAAAAACACAGGTAGCTATCTCACTCTCCCTCTCAGGAATCAAAGTAAATCAGTAACTGTACTCGCAGCAGCCTTATTTACCCACTGCTTTCTAAATCTACACTGCATCTAACACGCCTTAACCTTCCCAGTGTCATGCAAAGTTTGACTAGGAGACAAACTTTGTCCGAGAACACACCAATAACACAAGAGGGTGGAGGGAAGGAAGGGAAGGAAAGGAAGGAGCAATATGTTTAAGTGGATTTCATAAGAAATTCTATTAACATCAAGCAGACTAGAATTCGTCAAGGAAACAAGGATGATTACTTTTACTAAAACTTCCCTGAGATAGCTGGTATGATTCCCTGATATGCTTCCCTAACATAACCCAGAGTCATCAGAGAGCTCAGTAAGCATCTCACCCAGATGACAGTGCTTCAAGAATCACAACTCAAACCTTCCAGCAAGTGTCACGAGAAAACAGAACATTCTGATCTTTCTTCTGTCATTACAGTATTTTTGCTGAGATGAAACTAATATAATGCAACAGCTATTACTATTAGGACATGTAAAGACAGCGTAATAAAAAAACACTTACTAAACATATTCCCCAAAATACATCAGCATGTATAAATTCTATTTAGAATGGTTATAAAGCATGGCAGAGTTATTTATGAGCCATGCCTTTGGGAGAAAATAACATAAAACTGCTATTCTGGGAGAAAAAAAAAAAAAAAGAAAAGAAAAGAAAAGGAAAAAAAAAAAAAAAAGATGACTGTTACAGAGGACTAGGAGGCATGTAGACTGCCAAGCCTTATGGGCCAGATTTTGAGTAGATGGAAATGGCCAGTGCTGCAAAGAAATAAATGACATAATCTTTTTTACTTTTGGGCCTCATTTGACGTTTCTTCTGGTAAAAAAGCAGAAGCAGGTTAATATCTCAAAGGAGTCAAAACTGGTGTGAGATAAGAATCAGCCTCTATACGTTGCTCAGCTCTGTCACACAACATTAAGCCTACCTCACAGCTATGTATTAGTGCTCCATGTCTATACTTAATCAAAGGATTCCTGAGCTATCAGATACGTCCATTCGGGTTCACATCCTTGCCTGTACTGCATTCCCCTCATCCTGCCAATGGATGATGCACTTTTTACTTTACAGCAACAATATGATGAGTCTCAAATAAATACTGAGCAATGAACGATGATGCTGATGAGTGCCAACTACGAAAGCAGTTGAAGCAGGAAAAGTGAGGCCTCATGAATCTTAGCAATTGCACTCCCCTTCTTCAAACAACCCCCTCATAAACTTTTTAAGCAGAGATGCCACCTCTGACTGCCCTCAGGCACTGAGGCTAGACACTGGGAAATAAACTGAGGGAACAGCAATGTACACCACCCTGGTTTTAGCTCCTAGACTTGGCTTTTACTGCTACCAGGGCAGGAGGCAGTGCTGCGAGGAGTTCATAGAGCAGCTCTCCTGTTAAAGTGTTTAGGCTTTGTCCTTATTTTCTGTATAATCTTCTCTGTGCCTTTGTACTAACCTCATTACAATTGTGAAAGACATGGGGTGACGGGACAGCATGACCGTCCCCTTTCTTTCACTGACCAGCTGCTCCAAAGCAATGCCAGTGTCCCTGGTAATCACCTGGCCTGGCCTCGCCTTCCAGCTCCTGCATGGGAGATGACCTTGGACCAGAAGCCCAACCTGTGCACGGGGTGAGCCATGGGCTGACACCCCACAGAGGTCATGTCACCCAGCCTCGACACACTCATCAAATTTCATCTGACCTTGGGAACGCGCCAGGAAAAAAAAAAAAAAAGAAATGAACATACTTGAGCATCAATTAGAGGTGAAAAAAAAAAAAAAAAAAAGATAAAAAGCAAGTTTTAACACAAAGCAAGAACCAAATCTGTCTCCTGGTCTACTTCCTGATTAAACAAAACCCCCTTTCCAAGGGATGCCAGAACTGTGCCGTGACTACTCAGTGAGAATACTTTCTGTCAAAATGGGTGACTAATCAAGATGGCATGCACCATACTAGAGCAGTCAGGGGCCTCCATGTCAGGTGACTGCTGGGGCAGCTGATGAGGATGCTGGAAGGAGCAAGTTCCCCACGTACTAGGAGCAGCTGCTCTTTTTGAGCACCACAGCATCCTGCAGGGCTGATATCTGCACCAGAGGATCTTCTTGAGTAAGGATAATGAGTTCCACTCCCTGAAGGAATGGTCATTTTATTACATTTTGTATTTCTCATCAGATATAAGATACTGTTTTTATGAGCTACAAAGCCATTCTCTTCCTTCCTCTGAGGAACTGTTAAACTTACGGCATCAATTATTCAAAGTCTGAGACTAAGGCAAAACTCTCCAGTGATCAGGAGAATTGTGAAGTTAGGGCGAATGTGAAGTTAGGATCAAAGAAATCTTTGCTTCCTTTTATTTTTCGGGTTAAGAATAATTCCTTCCAATCTCCCTACGACAAGAACAAAAACACTGTGGAAAAATGCTAGTAGCCATCTCTACCAGCAACTGCACTTTCAGTAAGCTTGGTAATACTCTGACAGTAATTGTCCTTGAACTGGCACATGCCCAGACAGTCACCAAGAAAAAAAAGGGGGGAAAATTTAGTTGGAGGTCCCATTTATCTGACTAGATTGGCTCTGTATTGGTCTTGCACAAAGCTTTCCCAAGTGTTTTGCAAATGTTTTTTGCACCGCATTTCTGTGATGCCCATTCAGGGGGAACAAGAGCCCGTTCTCTTTTTTGCTTGACTTGGAGCACTGGGGTTTGTGCTGGCTGCCAGGCATTTTGCTGGACTAGCAAGGCTGGACACAGAGGTCACTGCCATAGCATCTTGTGTAACCTGTGGATCTTCTGAGTTTCCCAGGGGTATTTTAGGATGCAACAAAACTGAAAATTCAAATTTTCTTCTCAAGATATGAATAAAGGAAATTAAGCCTGCTTAGCCCTACTTTTCCTGTGTCTTCCTAATAAAGAAAGCATCCAGAAATTCACTCCGATACTGACTGCTCTCCTTTAACAGCCCAAAAGGCAATTCAGTCTTTTGTTTACATGTACAGATACAATAACCCACAGAGAAAACAGCATCTGTATTATACCTGATTGTGCTTACCTTTGTGATTGAAAAGCCAATCCTCGATGTCTGTGCATCCTGCATACCCTCAGCATGTTTTTGCATGAGTGAAATGACCACATTATAGCTTTGGGGAGCATTACTTGTCACTTCGAAGAAATACTTAGGGTTCTTCGAAACTGCACCTGCTGAGAAAGCGTTATTAGATTAGTAGTAACCACACAGATATCCCAGTAGTAGCCTGTTGTGTTAGGTCTTGTTTATATACACCCAGAAGAAGAGGTAGCTGCTCCGAGATGCTTTTGATGCGACAGAGCACGACACTCTCTATATTATCAGTAGGAGCTGAGGCATCTGGAGTTAAACTAATTGCCCATTAATCATTTTAGAAATCTCTGGCAAAGTGATAAATGCCAGGCAGATTTCTCACCCACATACCTGTTTCACCTACAGGGTACACTTTCCTCAAGGCAGGAAAAAAGTGATTTTTTAATCACCTGGCTGACCCAGTGGCTGAGCTGAAAACTACCCTGTCTTGGAGATCATAAGCACATAAAAGAAAAAGACAAAATGATCCAAAACTATCCTCCCTTTCCTTCCTGCCAGTGTTTATGATGGAGAAGACAGAGGGATGAGGACCAGAATAAAAAGACTTCTTCTTGGCCAAGGTTTAGATTAACAAGAAGCATCCCTGACAAGAAGAGAAATGTACAAACTGCAGGAAAAGGACTGAGCTGTGCACAACATCTGCTTAAATTGGTCTAGACTTTAAGTTGTGTTTGGTGGCCTTGAAAGCTACATTTTAGCCCAAAATTGTACTTAGACAGTAACTCTAGTAGAGGGCCAGTGGCAAAACAGCTCCAAGGAAATTTGTTCTGCCCACATGTTCTCAAGTTCAGGCCCTGCGCCTCCTCATTCAGTTCCAGTGCCTCTGGCATGCTGCAGCACAGGCCATGATTCATAACCACCACTTGGAGGTGGAAGTGAAGATGAGGAGAAGGAGGCAGAAACCTGTAAGACAAAACCTGTTTGCTGCTAAGTCAGGGATCAGCACTGCAGAAAAAAAAAAATAAAAAAAAATAGCTCCATCACAGACCATGTGCTACCATTTTAGATTAGAGACAGAGCCCAAATGTGATGCAGCAGAAAAAAATAATACAACAAAAAATACTAGTAATAGTTAGAGCTTCCAGTGCCAGAGGAGTACTTGGAGAAGCAGTTAAAACTAGAATTAGAATACTTCCCTTGGAAGGGACCTACAAAGATCATCTAGTCTAACTGCCTAACCACTTCAAGTCAAAAATATGTTTTAACCAAAAGTTAAAGTAGGGCATGGAGGACATTATCCAAATGCCTCTTGAAAACTGAAAGGGGCATCAACCACCTCACTAGGATTAGTGTCCCACTGTTTGAGCAATCTCCTAGTACAGAAATTTTTTCATTATATCCACCTGAACCTTCCCTGGCATAGCTTTGTGCTGTTCCCACACATCCTGTTAGCAGGGAGAAGAGATTCGTGCTTCTATCTCCATTTCCCTTCCTCAGGAAGTCGGAGAGAGGTTTCCTCTTAGCCTCCTTTTCTGCAAACTAGATAACCCAAATGTCCTCAGCCTCTCCTCACAGGACACATGAAAGGCAATACAACTCTTTTATCAGCTTCGTTGCTCTCCTCTGGACACTTACAAGGTTCTTAACAGCCTTTTTATATTGTGGAGCCCAGAGCTGTGCACAATACTGAAGATCAGGCTGCACCATTGCTCACCTCTTTTGAATGGTTGGCTATGCTATGTTTAATACACCCCAATAAAATAAATGAGGTCTTTTCTGGTCAATGGACTTTCTACCTTTGAAAACAGAGTTTTGTAGCACAATTCTTTCATTTCTTATTCATTCAATTTCAGAGTATTTCTTGTTCTGGGAAACCAGCCACATCTTTGCCGTAGCAGACTTTCTGTTGAGATCCCCATAGCACCTGCTGAAACTACCTGAAAGAATATTGATGTATGTTTTGATTTAAAGAGTTTAGGGTCTCTAAATCACAAGCCCTCTTTTTTTTTTAACTCAGCAGCAAGTGCTGCTGCTTTATTTCTGTCTCTCTAGCTGATAGGTGGTGTAATGGGAAAGAGCAGGCCTTAATAACTGGCAATCAATATCTCTGCTATTTGATTCTCATTGAACGTTTCAGTGTAATCACCAGCGCAGAGGAGGAGAGGACTGGGTGATAGCAGTAAACATTTATTACCGAGGGAAGAGTTGTTCCTGCCTGTGGAGAGTGAATTACTCCACAGGTCGATGTGCCTGTCCACGGACCATGTCGTGCCGCGCTGATCTCCAAAGTCCAGAAACGTTGGGGTGCTGTTACATATACACAGCCAGGAAAACTGCTCACAAAAGTCTTCACAGGACATCCTGCAAAGATGGAGAAAGCCTCATTTTTCAGTCTGAGACACCAGTGAGATACTCACGTTCACCCCCTATGTCTCCAAGTAGGGTTAGAGCAGTGCTGCACAGCACAGCCGAGCGGGCTGACACCGTGCAGAAGAGGTCAGCCCTTGGTGCTTTTGGACAGCCCTAACTACACCTAAACCCCCACTGAAGTTACAGGATATGTTTAGCAGTGCCTAGGTGGAGTCCTACTGTCTCGAGCACAACTGTGCTGTGGTGTCCCTCTGTCCCTCTGTGACATCCTGTCCTGCCTTCAATGCTTCACTAAAGCCTGAAGTGTCCATCTCAGCCCAGCCGGCTGTTCCCCTGCATTCCCCAGAGCCTCACATGGTAAGTGTGGACTTTCTGAAGAATAATAGGTCTTCTAAAGGATGTCTAACCCATGGTTAAATGGGACTTCAGAGTATTCAGAGGCTGTGAAAAGCCACAGGCACCTGCAGAGCAGTCAAGTGCATAAGCTCCAGCCACCTATTCCTCTGAGCAGCTGAAATTCAAGCTGGTCTCTTTAGGGGGAAGGAAAATGTGTCAAAGGGACTAGGTCTCAGTGAGCTGTATTTTCACTTCATTTACTTCACTTTTTTCACCAGTTTGTTGCATAATATTGGCCGGTTTCATTTCTCCAAGTCTCATTTCTTCTGAGACAACCTCCAATTTGCTGTTTGCACACAATTAACACGGAGCCGCTTTGAGCCATCAATAAAAGCAGAGAAAAAAATGCCTAAATGATCTTTCTTTCATAATGAATGCAAATAGAAAACATGGTAGACAGAAGAATTTATAGGGAAATACCAGAATTCTCCATCATCTTTGTTTATGCAGAGGTCTTCCTTGATTTGAGGCTCAACATAGTTCCACTCTGGAGAGCTGTGAACAGGAACAAATCAACAAAGTGTTGTGAGAGGCACAAGTTTCCATCCCTCCAGCCAGTCCATTCCTCTACCCAGCCTATCAATTTGAGAGGGATCAAGAGAGGTAAGCAAACCGCACATTGGGAACAGGACTGTGCTCAACAATTTCATAGCCAAGGCCAGCAAACGAGGCACTGCACCTTTGCTGTGCCTGGCCCTTAGTAACCCGTCCTAGAATGGGGAATCTTACCTCTGCCCTCAGAGCACTTGTCGCCTGTCCCCACACTGAAGAGGTTAGTGAGGTACCGAGGCTTAATGTTCCTAAGTGCTGATATTACATCAACGTGCAGAGGGCACATTAGCCAATTAACTATGTTGTTTCCTAGCAGCATGTTTATAATTAAGTGATAATTGTACTTTCTGCTGAATGTAAGACAAATAAACAGAGCATGAATAAATAATTTGACCCATGCAGCTTACCTATGAATGTGCTCCACTGACTTCTGAACTACAGTTAGGATTATAGTAAGCTTTCAAAAACAGGAAGATGCTGTCTATTATCCTAGCCTTGGACATGTCTGTGCCACCCGTCAACCCATCCAGACACTACACTTTAGCCTGAGCTTTCTCAGTAGAGAAGTCATGAGTGGTCCTAGCAACAAGGAGAGGTGTGATGCTATTAAATCACCTAGAAGTAATACCCGTACATCTCTCTAGTCAGAAGAACACTGACAGCTCCACCAGCCAAACTAGCATTTATTTATTTACAGAAAATTGTTTCAAGTCTTCCTCTGGGGAAGAGAAGTAAGCTTGCACACATGGCAGGAAAGTGCTCCTTACATGTCTAAAGCTGCACGCAGGATCCAAAAGATAAGTTCAAGCCAACCAGTGGCACTTTGCCTTTGCAATATGCGAAGACCCTTTTTGTCTGTCTATGTTTAATACCACTTAACAATGCTGCGCTATTCTCATGGACTCTGCTAACCATCCTCCTCCCAGAGCTGGACTCATGGGAGGGCAGGAAGACAGATGTGTGGTGCAGGAGGATTCATCAGAAGCAGCCAGACAGTATCTAGGGGCATGGTCAGACCTTACTCCAGGTAGTAATAAGTCTCTCATCCATGACCTATCTGGAATTACCCACTGGGAAACATGTACTCACAGACAAAAAGGGATACCTGAGCTAGGCCTAGCGACAAGTATGTATAACACAAATACTGCATTAGTTTTCTCTCAGTTGGATTTCTGTGAGCAGTGGCTTTGCAGCTGGAAATAGAGCTTATAATTAATTGATTTGGAACTGCCTGTTTCATTATTATGGGTGTGAGGCAGATGTCCTTTATAATAAGCCTATACAAGAGTGATTTGTCTCAGGAGATGAAAGCTTTAAGGCCATACTTGTCACTCCAGGGCCCCTTCCACTCCCCATGTCCCCATGGATTCCAGATTCTGATGATGTGTTCCCAGCCATTCTTGTAGCGTATCTGTAAAGAGGAAAGAAAAACAAACTCAGTCACAATTTTTCACTATCACGATTTTCAGTGAAGTGATAGGTAATAAAATGCATCTTCTATAATTTGGGGGCCTGGTTTAACTGCAGCTAAAAGTCAGTGTCTTTTGCTGCTTGTAGAGGAATGATGCATGGAAAGTCCTTGGTTTCCCAAGGACAGTGAATAGCAGTGGGCTGACACAGACAGAAGTGGCAGCATTCCTGCAACACTGCATGAATGCAATACCTCTAGTGTCTAGTTCTGCACATCTGAGGCTGCTGCCTAGCAAAGGCAGAGACTTTGGGGAAGTAGACCAGCAGACTGCCTGGTGCAAATGTTGACAATCAATATGGACAGATGATAATAACGAGAATCTGTGTCTCTGCATCTACAGTATTGCAGTTTCCAACAGCTGTAGATTCTGGCGCATTTCTCCTCTTGTTGTCAGTGGTTTAAGCCAGAAACAACTCACACTGAAACTGAAGTGGCAAAAGTGAAGAGAAGCACACCTTTTGTTTTTGCCTACCCTTAAGCACACAGGCAGTATTGGAAACAGATGTCATAGCAACTCTCTTCCAGATGCAAATGTTCAACTTCCAGGTCAGCCTCTAAACATTTTCCTGCAGGACACTCCACTGGACACCTTGGCACTCCTATAAGGTGGGGCAAAGACTGTTTCTCCTTTCTGCACAGATCATGAGTAGCAGGAACCTAAAACAGCCTGCTCCTTTCTCCAACGGGATTCAGGATCCTTCCACCCCCTGATTTGGGGTGAGCTAGAACCTTCTCATTAGGAAAAATTATACAGTCCTGATATCCTCACTCTTCCCATTGTGCCAGAAACGCTCCATCTCCTGAAATCTGAACTACATACTTTTAGAAATCTCTCCTAAAGGGAGGGATTAATGACCCTGAATGGAACAGCAGTGGGACTGCCTTCCACATCCCAGTGGTGGACCACCAATATGAGACCACCAGGCAGGAACAAGTTTGCAATCTTACCTTCACTGCTCCTGTGACAGTGTAGGCATGACCCTGTACAATTCCATTCCTCAGTTCTGTGTTCCTCAGCTGCAAAAGGGTGAAAATACAGTTATTAGCTCTCTGCCACACTCCCAGAACTCACATTTGGCATGGCAGAAAAAGAGATTTGGTTTTGACTACAGCAGTATCTCAGATGTACTGGCTCCAGAGATAAGTGACTGTTCCCACTGTACCTATAAGCAATCCAGTAAATTTAGCAGAAGTACAAGTCTTCCCACATTTGCAAATTCTTTAATCCTAAGAGATAGTGCAACTGCAAGATGAGCTGAACTGGGCTTCTGGGAAAATTAGGGATCCAAAATTTCACTGCCACCTACAGCCCAGGATCAGCCACCTGACTTGAGGAGCTAGTCCTTGACTAGTTTGCAATAAGCAATCTTTCTGTCCTGATAAATCAGTCCATACAGAAGCAATGGTACATGCTTTGCAGTCTTCCCTGACATGCTGTATAACCCCGTGACACTCTTCTAGTGAGATACTTACTGAATATTATGAAGTCTTTTGCAACTTCTCAGAATTAATATCAGCACCCTGCAAATCACAGTGTGATAATAGCATACTCTCACAGAAGACAGGCACATTTTGGCCTTGCTAGACTCAATCACAAAGCTTTGAGGCCCAAATCAGCCCTGCTGCAAGAGGACATTACTATATCACAGTGGATTTAACCAGGAGAGAAGCCACACAGCCCAGAGAGGGCTGTGTGATTAATCTTATCAAGGCCAAAATAGGAGGAAGGCCCTTCAGAGACAGCTATGTGGCTTTCCTCTATCCACATCTCTCATCCACGTTCAATCTATCTAGCCAGAAGCCTTTACATTTGATACTGCATAACCATATCTACTTTCTGTTACCAATATCCAGGCATCCGTGAGCTGTCACTATTGCTCAGAGTGATTGGGGACTTCCTTCTTCACTCAAAAGAGTACCCTTAATGCAAACATAGTAAACCAAGAAAGGTGTGCTCCTGGCCTTGCAACTCACCTGTCCTGAGGTGCTACACCCCATCATACACTGAGATTTGCCAGCAGCTTTCAGTATCTCCTCCAGATCAGGAGGGGGTTTCTTTAATGAAAACTGAAGTTGGACTCCACCTGTGAAGTCCACTAAAGCATCAGAAATGTAGCCTCCATGCAAGTTCTGGTAGGAGCCCCGCAATCTAAAAACAAAAAAGTTAGCAGTCCTTACATCATGTTTTAATAAACAAGGCACAGTTACGGCTTCCAAAATGGACATGTGCATTGGTGCAGTGATCGTGGTGGAGACAGAGACATTAGGATCAGGTAATGAATGGAGACATTGAGGCCAGGGAATTAAAGGAAGCATGACTGAAATAGATGCCCAGATAAAACACATGCCCTGTAGGATGAATGAGGCAGAGGGACTTCTTCCTATGCATTCACCCACATCTGAAGCAGCTGTCTACAGTCATTACGGGTAGTGGGAAATAATAAGGTGTGTCTCATGCTGATAGAGGCATTTTAGGGAGATGAGCTGAATCTCATCCTGAAGTATCCTGTTTCTCTCTTCTAAACTAGAAAAGATCCAAGCACGACTGGTTTATTTCTATGTTTCAGCTAAGTGGAGGTGAACTGTTAGTTTCTACATAATGCTTTGTCATGGCTCTTTGCAAAACTGACCAGTATTCCATTTGCATGGTATTAGCATATATTAACAATGCAAGATAGAAAAAAAGTTTTCAGTACTGTTCCCAAATCATTCTGCTGGAGTGCAATAATAGGGCAATAATTAAATATTGCCAACAGAGTCCTTGTGTTTTTATCATGTGCTTTTTATTGAGATAACAAATAAGATGAAACATACTATACTTTGAGCAAGTAGATCATGCTGTTAAACCCCGCTATGCACACTGTATTTAATGCACGTAATCAAATTAAGTCTGTGGCTAATTGTATTTTGAAGAGTTGTCCTTGTCCTACATGGATGAAAATAATTTGTCATGGGCACTAGGGAAAAGTAGGAATCTCATAAATGGCATTTCTTGCAAATTTGATTTAATAGAGGTTTGTTTTGTTTTGTAATTAAAATCTTATGCAGCAAACTGATGCTGAGTCCCGAGTCAACTTTCCTGAGATTTCTTAGGGCAAAAAGCATCCTATTTGCGAGTCACTCAAATGCTGCTTTAGCATTTACTCTTCTTGACCAAGTCTGCCAAAATAATTAGGCCTTTTCTTCAGCTCCTCTTTACTGTATCACACGTTACAGCAGCTTGATGTAGGTCATGTCTGCCAAGTCCCAGCCCTTCATACTACCTCTAGCATGGGAATTTCTATTTAGCATACTTAATAACGGGTAGTGTTACAGATGCTAAGGGATGACATTCTGATTCCTTCACTCCTCAGAGGATTTTTTTTAATCATTATGTCTTTATTAACTGTTATTAACCTTGTATTACCCTGAGGACCTCAGCCAATCAGAGACTCATAGGAGTGCATGTGCCAGGGATGCTCTTCAGTCATGCTTCCTCTTGTTGCCTGCTTCTAATATCTGCATGGTCTCTTAGTGACTGCAAACAGAGGTAATCTCTGCTCAGAGTCTGCAGTTTTAAACAGTGGAAAATATAGAAGGGAAAACAGAGGCAGAGAAATTTGCTTGAAGCAAGGAGGAGAAGCCCAGCCCCTGTTGTGTCACCAGCTATTACCCTCTTCATTTTACTTCTCAGGCATTAATATCCCGGAGTGCAAAGGGTTCATTTAGGTCCTCAGCCTGAGACGTACATCTCCAGGTTATATTGGCCCTGTGTTTGCACGCAGCCACAGTTCCTTACATAAGTACAGCGCAACACGTACAAGTGTAAGCCTGTGTGATTTGTGTATATCAGAGAGTGAAACCAACCATATAAAGCAATTGGCAAGGGGTGGAAAAATAGACCATCTATATTTACTTGGCATATGCTTTTTCCAGCAAGGATGGCCAGAATTCGTTTGATGTTCGAGGGTGTACAGACAGGTAGCTCCCATTTAGGAAAGGCAGACGGTCATCTATCACCACATCCATCCACTCTCCAAATTGCCAGAACTAAAAAAAAAAAAAAAAAAAAAAAAAAAAAAAAAAAAAAAAAAAGAGAACAAAAAGTGAAAGAGAGAAAAGAACAACAGCCTCCTGAAGCAGCACAGGAATTAATCTAAAGCATGGGTATCTGCAAGTCCTCTCCTGAACTACTGAAGGCTAACAGTCTAAGTTGTTAAACAAGTTATCAAGTGGCTGCATTTCCTCGTGGCAGTCATTTGGGAATATAACAGTCCTGCAATCAGTGGGAGGAAAGAGTATGGGAAATGTGCTAATATTGTTGGGTGATAGCAAACATTTCAGAGGATGAAGAACAATCACACCTCAGCTGCATTTGGATTTCCCCTGCCTCTATCAAGATTCAGTCTCTAGATTTTCTAGAACCTTTCTCTGTGTTTCGATTAAGACTGTTATATGTGTTATCATGGAAGGGGACAGTGTAGTGACTAAAGACTGCTTTGAGGTGTTATCCATCTCCTTGATAGAAGAGGAGGATGCAGGCAGTCTCTCCACCATGTGGACAAAGCAGGTGTTCCCCCATGCTGATCCAGCTGATGGAACCTTTTAATGGAGAAGACATGGAAGAAGATCCATGGGGATGACCTCAAGGAGCCATTTCCAGAATCATTAGCAGATTAATGTAGCTTAGCACGATTCTCAATCATAAGAAGCCAAGCTCTTACCTGCAATAATGCAAAGGACTCCAGTGGGAGTGGGAGTAAGCTAGCAATAGATTTAGTCTACCATGATTTTATTTTATCGGCTTTGGTCAGTGAAAAACCTCAAAATGAGCTGCTCTGTTAGAAAAGCACAAGACCAGATCTGGTCAGATTCCCCGTGTTTTAAGTTGATGCATTCTGCTATAATCCCCTGTAGTTCCTAAGAAACATTTCTGTTTTTTTCCCCAGACTGATCTGCTCCTTGCCCACTTCTCACTCACACATAACACACCCTACCTCAGAGGCATCAGAGTTTCTGTGGCAGAGAAAGTAATTCCTGCATAAACACAAGTCTAACTTAATTCTTGGTGAAATGATGTCACTGTAATTATTCCCTAGACAAAAAACATCACTCATCTTAACTGCTGCTGATAAAGTGCCTAACACCCTTAACTCCTGCTCCTGAGTGTTGTGTAGGAAGCATGGAGTAGCCCTTTGTAATGCTGAGAGGTAATGTTCTCCAGATCCAGAAAGGAAAAAAATATAAGCTATAATTTTTATATTTGTATACAGTATGTCTTGTTTGAGATTCTTCTGAGGACTGGTAGCTTAGCCTGTGGATGGCAGTAAAATATCTTTGATGGAATAATTGAAAGACATTGCCGAGAAGGCATTTCCATTCCGAGTAGATTCCTCAAGGGTTTACTGCTTGAGGAAATCCAGAAACAGTGACATTGATTTGAAGGTGTGATGACATTTTCAAATATTGTAAAGTATTTATATTGCTTAAGAGTTAAGGATTGCTCACAACTTATCTTTTCAAAGCTCTCATGAAAGAAAATCTATCTTGTATCCTTTTAATGTGTTTTAAGCAGTCTGGTGTCCCTTCAGCTGGTTTGTCTCTTATAAAAGCACCCCTGCTTGCTAGAAATGGGTCAAGACAGAAATATCTGGCATTCTGAAGGGCAAAGGAACAGAGCAAAATTTAGACTGCCTGCAAGATAATCCTCCTGGTGCTGCTCCATGAGAGCTCCAGGGGGTCAAAGAAGTGCCAGTGCCAGAGCTCTCTGCATATAACAGATTGTGAAAAAAGGGTGATGATGAATGGCCAAGGAATATCCTGATTCTCTCTACGTCCAGTTTAGCTTCTGGAGGCAAGTGCTTTTAATCCTGTGAGATACTTGGCTGATTCAGATACAAGAAACCAGGGCCTGACTGCCAGTATCCCAGTCACTCACACAGGAGATTCAGAGAATTTCAAGAGTAGATTGACAGTGAAATTTACTAGAGAGCTTGCTCCTCTCTCTGAATTAAATCTCCATTCATCTCATCTGTTTCCCAGGATTTGTAATTTCAAGTAAATACCACCAGCTAAAAGGGCAAACTGAAGTATATTGGAAAATAGAAAATGTCAAAATAGATAAAAACCACAGGTGCATTGACAGTCACAATAAAAAGTCGAAATCAAAGCAGACTTCAGAATGTCTTTCAAAACATGTATGTACACAGATCTGTTCAAACAGCTGGTAGCTGTAGCTCTGGAGTTGGGCATAAGTCATAACTTTCAGAAAAGGGCTTCAAATCCCCTGAAGTTTGATAGTACCACCTGGAGCATGAGAACCCATTAGAAAACTTGGGGTTTTCTGAAAAAAATCTGAATTGGCTCTCAGCACTGAAAAACCAAAGCATACAAAGATGTCGAGATCTGGGACTGCAGTTTTGACCCCTATGTAATCCAACCAGCCAAACGCCAGCAGTACCAATACAACAGAGAATACATACCCGGAAATGGAATATCCCAGCATAATCACTCTGGAATCCTTGGTCCTTTGGTAAAATATTTTCCAAAAATCGCTTCTGCATTGTCAGGGAGCCCAGGGCAGCCAGCACCCAGCAGTCACCTTAAGGGAGAGAAGAATCCAGTACATTCAGCCAGTTATTTACAGTTGTGGGTCACAATTAACTCCTTAGAAGAGCAGACTTCAACATCTAAACATCCAAGAAACAGCTTGCTAAAAGAAAACAGCAATCTTCTGTCTTCCTTCTCTGCTCCCAAAAACATTGAAACACCAACCAACATTCACCAGAAATGAACCCTGATGCAACTCTAGCCATCCTTTGCTACCTCTATAATCAACTTTTGTGGTCGAGACCTGCAGTCTGGAAAGTGGTTTAGGAAATCTTCAAGCCTATCAGTTGGGGTGAGAAATGGGAAGACATTTATTTCAGTCTCGGAGCAGAGCTACTCATAAACACAAATATGATTATGAGCTGGGAGAAAAAGACGGAACTGACAATGAGCTGCAGACACTTATCTTAGTGTCATAGAAGATGGAGAGAAATATCAATAGGAAAAAAAAAAAAAAAAAAAAAAAAAAAAAAAAAAAGAACAACAACCATTGAGAATGACCATGTGGAGACATTAGGATGAAAAGAAAATGCAGTCCTACACGTGTTGGAGCTGTGCCTACTTAGTAACTGTGTTTCACCTTTGTACTTGAAGCTTCTGCATGTAACAGCTGCTACATTTGGGAATCCCATTAAATATCTCCAATAAATTGTGTGGGGATTTGTGGGGGTCTGGAGTGACCCACACTAATTATTTGTTTACTGCAGGCACCATGGTCCATGCCTTTCCACTAAGAACTCAGAACATAGCAAAGCAACCACAGGTTATTGGGTTGTGCCAATCTTTTCCTAAACAGGATCATAACCTTACCTATGTGTCCTTGAATAATATCAAATCTGCTAACTCCATCCATGATCAAACAGGGATTTCTTCGAAGTTCCTGGAAGAAAGAAAGTGCTGAGAACAGTGTGGGTACCCAGTCTTTGCCAGCAGCATGTTCCCTTGCAGAGCCCCTCATTGGATTTTCATGTGAGCTTCTCTGATGCTACCAACACCTTTCAGAGGGCTCTGGCCTCGGCTGCCAAACCATGCAGTTTCTTGGGGGACAGTTACACAGAGCTTTCCAGGCAGACTGGAGCAGGGACTGTACTTCAGCTCAGCATTGGATCTGTGCAAGTTTTATGCTCTGAGCTTTTCCACGCAAGACTCATACAGATCTGCTGGGGCTGATTTTCATCACTTTCAGTGAGGAAGAGTGCTTAATCTCGAGCTGCAAAATCCCACAGACCTGGACAATTTATTTTTAATTCAGGGAGAATTTTCTTTGCATTCTTTGAGAGTCTTGTTTGGTCAGTGAAGGAGGAAACATTTCAGAGTTTGGTCTTGTGCACAGAAGTGTAAACCATCCTCCCATCTGCCTCTGCTATTAGTCTGGGATGTCTGAGTGCTTGGGTAGGATGTTCCTGAGCATCCCCCGTGATTACACTTGGCACACTCCCAGTGAATAAGGCTCTGTTTTGAAAGAGCATTCAGCCTTAAATAAGAGAGTCACTGCACACCAAAGAAAATGAAGAGATAAGAGGAAAAAAAAAAGCCTCTCACTGAGAAAATTAATACAGCAGCTCTTCCTTAAGCAGGCCCTGGCATTTCTTCTGCCCAATCAATTTGACATGCTGCACAAACATGAGACCAGCACAAAACAGGACTCACATGTTTGCATGAGATCAGCATCAGCAAATGCTGTCAGTTTTCTGAAATGGCTTCACGGTGATCAAACCCTTCAAGAAATTTCCCCATCTGGAGAGAGTTCTACACAGTATTGTCTCTCCAGGCTGGCAGATGGATCATGCTCCCACTGCCTTGGTGACACCAGGGAAAATGGTCTGGGTAAGTGTCTTTCTTGATAGAATGGGGACATGCTGCTGTCATGCAGCCATCCACGCTTAGTTGAGGAGTTTGGGGATTTCCAAAAAGTGATTTATTTTGAATATTGTGCACTACTCTGGGTTCCATAATATAAAAAGACTGTTAAGGTCTTTGAAAGTGTCCAGAGGAGGGCAACAAAGCCAGGTAAAGGGCTGGAAGTTATGTCCTATGAGGAGTGGCTGAGAACACTTAGGTTGTCTAGTTTGCAGAAAAGAAGGCTGAGAGGCAACCTCATTGCTCTCTCCCAATTCCTCAGGAGAGGACACAGAGACAGAGGCACCAATCTCTTCTCCCTGCTAACAGGATGTGCGGGAACAGCACAAAGCTGCACCAGGGGACATTCAGAATGGATATAACAAAAAATTTCTTTATCATGCAGGTGGTCAAACAGTGGAACAGGTGTTCTAGTGAGGTGGCTGATGCCCCATGTCTCAGTTTTCAAGTGGCATTTGGACAATACCCTCAGTAATATGCTTTAACTTTTGGTTAGCCCTAAGGTCATTAAGCTAGAAGATCTTTGTAGGTCTCTTCTGAATAAACTACCCTACCCTATCCTGTCCTGTCCTAACCATGACAGGAACAGCATTTGGAAATCTGGGCATACTTAACTGGAAAGAAAGGGAGGAGAGGTAGTTTCCAAATATCTTTTTTTCTTTTTTTCCTTCCAAGAAAATACAGCAGTTATAAAGCACCAGAAACTGTTGCCTGTTATCGCAAAACCTAGCTATGTGCCTAGCTACTATGCACATAGATGGGCAGCCTTTGAAATTCACTAGCACTCAAATTGCATGAAAAATACAGAAACTACATATTTATAACTGTCCAGAAATATTGCTCTGTTTCTCTGAAAAAAATATAATGAGGCCTTGTAGCGTTTTCCCCAAGATTCTTCCACTTTAGTGCTGTGTGATTTGGTATGCTATTTGTAGAGAAGAATTTTGTATAGAACATGCTTAGCACAAGTAGCTAACATTGCTGAAGTCTAAGGCCATAGGCTATTGAATTTTTACCCAGTTACAAGTAAGAAAGGCCACACAGCCCGCTTGAACGGGAAGATAAAAAGGTAAAGAAGACTATATTGACAGACTCTGCAACCATCAGCAGATCCTACAGCCCCGAAGATAGGAGAGAACAGCTCGTCTAGAGACAATGAAGGGAACCAATCTAGAGAAGAAAGACCTCCAACCCTAATATTACTATTGGTCCTGTCTATTGAGTGAGGGGTTGGGAATGTACAGTGTAAAGGCATAATTGCATAGGGATTTCTTTGTTCGGGGACTCTTGAACAGCTTGAGCTGTTGCTGTAACTTTAACTCTGCAGAAGTGGTGGGGTTTTTTTTGTTGTTGTTTGTTTTTTTTTTTTGCTTATTACCATTGCATAAACCTAGAACTGAACCCTGTTATTGTGATTGACTCTTGCATGATTTCCATAACATTAGCTTGAGGGGGAAAAAGAGTGATCTCAAAGAGGCACGTGTTCTCTTCTCATAATATCTACTAGTCCAGCAATGAGGGCAACCATATGGGCTATAAATCAACTGCTCTGTCTGATCTCATTCCCCAGGAGAAACCTATCATCACTTGTTTTCCCTGGCCCAGTGAAGATTTCATTACATATTGCAGCACTACAGGCTTGGGGCAGAGTGGCTGGAAAGCTGTGCAAAGGAAAAGGATCTGGGGTTGTTGGTTGATGCTCGCCTGAACATGAGCTGACAGTGTGCCCAGGTGGCCAAGAAGGCCAACGGCATCCTGGCTGTGTCAGGAATAGTGTAGCCAGCAGGAGCAGGGAGGCGATCGTTCCCTGTACTCAGCTCTGGTGAAGCTGCACCTCGAGTGCTGTGTTCAGCTTTGGGCCCCTCACTACAAGAAGGACGTCGAGGCCCTGGAGCATGTCCAGAGAAGGGCTACAAAGCTGGTGATGATCCGTGTAGATGTAGGGCACATGCAGATATATGCAAAGGTCTCAGTCTTACATTTCTGTGGAAAATTGAAAGCCTGGGGTTGGATTTACTGGGTAGTGTAAGCCAGTCTGATTGCAGGCTGCTATGCAGTATGGTGGTCTGGCCATGGACACATTTCCACCAGACTTTCCTCTGATCCAGCATAATGAATCTGAGGATTAAGAGGGAGAGGATGACTCTTTGCAGAACTGCCGCCCTATCAGATCAAGATCCCTTAACCCAGCAACAAATTCCCAATCCTGCTTTTGTTCCCACCAGCTCCTGCCACAGTACTACATCTTATAAGAGCAAGTGCCGGGTCCTGCACCTGGGACGGGGAAACCCTGGCTGCATGTACAGACTGGGCGATGAGACGCTGGAGAGCAGCCTAGAAGAGAGGGATCTGGGGGTCGTGGTAGACAGCAAGTTGAATATGAGCCAGCAGTGTGCCCTGGCAGCCAGGAGGACCAACCGTGTCCTGGGGTGCATCAAGCATGGCATCGCTAGTAGGTCAAGGGAGGTGATTGTCCCGCTCTACTCTGCGCTGGTGCGGCCTCACCTCGAGTACTGTGTGCAGTTCTGGGCACCACAGTATAAAAAGGACATGAAACTGTTGGAAAGTGTCCAGAGGAGGGCTACGACGATGGTGAAAGGCCTGGAGGGGAAGACGTACAAAGAACGGCTGAGGTCACTGGGCCTGTTCAGCCTGGAGAAGAGGAGACTGAGGGGAGACCTCATCACAGTCTACAACTTCCTCGTAAGGGGGTGTCGAGAGGCAGGAGACCTTTTCTCCATTAACACTAGTGACAGGACCCGCGGGAACGGGGTTAAGCTGAGGCAGGGGAAATTTAGGCTGGACGTCAGGAGGGGGTTCTTCACAGAGAGGGTGGTTGCACACTGGAACAGGCTCCCCAGGGAAGTGGTCACTGCACCGAGCCTGGCTGAATTTAAGAAGAGATTGGACTGTGCACTTAGTCACATGGTCTGAACTTTTGGGTAGACCTGTGCGGTGTCAAGAGTTGGACTTGATGATCCTTAAGGGTCCCTTCCAACTCAGGATATTCTATGATTCTATGATTCTATGATCTTTCCCTTGCGCTGCTTCCCCTGCCCCAGCCCCAGCTTCCTGACACATCCTCACCTCACTGGCCAGGGTGTTCCCTCTTTAACAGCACGACAATTAAGAAAAATAAAAGAACCTGTTCTGTTTATCAGGGAGGAGGACAAGGAGTAATGGCTTTAAATGAAAAGAGGGTAGATTTAGATTAAAGAAATTCCTTACTATGAGGGAGGTGAGGCACTGAAACAGGTTGCCCAGAGACACTGTGGATGATAGGTTTTTCATTTCTTCCCTGTGCCATTTGGGCTAAATTTTCAGATTAACTCCAAATTGACATCTGTTTTTTGTTGTTGTTTTATTTTTTCTTTTTTTCCCCTGAATAAATGCTCTTGTTTTCACCCCTCCAGCTACAGACACGCCAAAACTGATGCAGTAGGAACTCCAGCTCAGCTTAGCTGTGTGGAAAGATTCTAACCCCAACACAATTTTTTATATGTCCCATTTTGGTTTTGTCAGTTTCTGTTCTCAAATTTTCTTAACATTGAAGTTATTTCCTGGAAGTCTCTGGGAATTAAATGAAATGCCGATAAACAAAGCATCATCAAAATAGTGCAGTATCATGATAAGTGCACTATTCCTGGAAGAGGATTATATTTGCTCTGCAAAGGGCAGAAGAGAGGTAAAAATGTGACCAAGCCCTTTTGCAAAGTGACTGGATCAAATAACAAATCACTTTGATAATTTAAAGAATTTAAGTAGTGAATCCAAGCAAACAAGCATTAGCTCAGACTATTTGACTTTCCCCAATATTTTTTAGATTTTTTAATTGCAGTAGCACAGTTCCCTGAGTCTTTGCTAAAGGTATGACTCTTGCTGAAGTCCTTGTAAAAGACGCTGTTCTTCCCTTCTCCTCACACCAGATATATAAGACATGCTGAGAAGTCTGTGCCCTGATGCTATGAAGAGATTGTAACGATGCAGAGGAAACTCACATTGACTACTTCAGAAGTGCATGACCACCATATACATTACCACCAGATATGAAGACTCAAAACTCTGAACATAATTGGCAATTCTCTTGGCAATGCACAAGGTAAAATAGATGGAGCGTGTTGCTCAACTGCTATATTGGATCTGGAACAACAACAGCGGATGTAATTGCTATCTGAAATTAAATGCACTTAAATAACAAGATCCTATACGACTCCAAAGATGGAAGCTAAGAGATTAATAGGCTGAAGGTGCCATTTTTGTCACAGGTACATTCCAAGACACTTTTTTTTTTTTTCCTGTTAGAAGGAGCCAATGGTAGAGGGTGAGAAAAATAGATGTGTGTTAAATTGGCCATGCTCTATAGGCAGGATGCAACTACACTAACAATCTGGGACACATATTCTGGTATGTCAAAGTTCCTTGGGGAAATTACAGGTATCTTTTTGCCTATCCGTTTAGGTAGTTTAAATACCTTGGATCATATTTCCTTACAGCTACCATCTCAGTAACTTAAGAGCAAAGAGGGTATGGACATTTATGTATGTGCAGACGGTGTCTAACTGACACAATTCTGCAATTTTAAAATTTAAAATTATGCACTTTTATTCTTAACACTGTAGCTTTCCCCCTTCTTCCCTGGGGAACAGCTCCTTGTGCTCGCCTCCCAGGACACACCAAGCTGAAACAGAGTTTAATTTACTTCTTTACTCTTGACTGGAGGCATCTGCAGCTCTGTCAATGAAAAGAAACCTATTTAGCAATTCTGCCACTGCTCCATTTTGCTGGCAGTTGGATGCTGGTCTGTGATGTCACTGTGATGCAGCATAGGCACCATGGTGACATTGGGGAAACTTCCACCACACTCCTTAGGCCACAGGTGGGTGCAGCTGCACTGCATCCCCCGGTTGGGCAGGACAGAGCCCAGTTGGTTGAGGAAATGGCTATGGACAAAAATTTCTGTCCAACTAGAAAAACAATTTCAATGGAGCCATCTTCAATGGAAACATCAAATGTTTCTGTTCAGAACAAGCCCTTTGATTTGGCAGTCTCAGCTTCTCCTCAAATATGTGATAAAAGAGCAGCTCATGATGCTGCCCTGGGAGCTATAAAAGAAGAAAACATGAAAAGTGTACATCTCAATTTTTCTGAGGAAAGCTCTGGCAAAGCCAATGACTTGTCACCCCAATCCTTTCTGAAAAAACTCTGGGAAATTGTTGGAAGTAATCGGTTTCAGTCCCTTTGGTGGGGTGACAATGGGAACTGCATAGTGATTGTGGAAAAACTCTTCAAAATGGAATTGCTGACAAGGAGAGGTCCTCTGCAAACTTTTGAAATCGATAGCATGAAAACTTTCATTCGCCAGCTTCATCTTCATGGATTCTGCAAAATGCAATGGGATTTGACAAGATCTTCCTCATGTGATGAATTTCTAGCTGATAAAGGAGCAGTCTCTGCTTTTAGCAAGGTACTTTAGTCCCCCTACCTATGAAATACCTCTCAGAATGTGTTAGTGGGATTGATATCCAGCCAGTCCCAACTGAGGTGGCCTAAAGTTGGTGGTATTTGGGTTTCCAAACCAGTTTTTATGCTTTTGAAAATCTTACATTTCTCTGCTACACCCAAATGGCAAAAATGCAAAAGTGGTTATTGCTTAACAGAACCGTGCCATACCATGTTAATCACATGGGGCACATTTAAAATGCCCCCGAGTGTTTTCAGTGTTTGTCTTTTGTGATTCTAATTCTTAGCTATCGTATCTTTATTTTTTCCAGTCTTGAAATGGTGGTAACTAACTTTCCTCTTTTGCATTTTGTAGTTACTCTTCTACCATAACCCCTATTTCAAGAGAGACTATCCCCATCTGTTAAGACGATGCAAGCGAAGTAAAGTGTGAGTGTAAAAAAAGCTGAATTTTCACTGGAACTGGCTTTGAAGGAAAGCCACCTGAGAAGAAACTCACTGAAGACATAGTCAGGCCCTGCTTCAACAACGGTCAGTGCAAGGATGAATCCTTAGGCCCCATCCCTTTTTCCACAACACTACAGCCACACCCTGGTTGGCATCCAGGACACTGCCCTGGGAGCATTCTGCTGAAACTGCTGCTTCTCCATACCACACTACACCCCACAAGATAGTGTTTTTCCACCAGGGCTGGGACCAGATAGCAGTACTGCAGGTGACAGGGTTGGACATCAACACTATACATACTAGAGGAAGTATATATGATAGGTACCAAGTGAATAGAGTGTAGTAGTTCTAGGAATAAACTGTCTGAATAAAAAATATTTTCTGGTTTCTGTTCTGTTTCTAGTTTCCTTTTCTTCAGTTTGACAGCTACTGTTCCTACACCCTGGGTATGGAGGTTGCCTTCATAGAGACTGTTTTGCTCCAGCTCAGGGGAGACAAAGACTCCAGGCACTAGCACTGCACTCAGTAAACTCCAGCAAAACAGCCACGTGTGGCTAACCCAGTTGCTTTACCAGTAGCAATGGATACACAGCATTGCTATTCAGTGCAGTCTGATGATGGAACATCAGGTCCTAGGATAAGAAAGCTGGCTATGTATGTGATTATATGTCCCAAGTTAAACATTCATATGCCAGGTGAAGATGACATCACATCAGCCTGTTAAACCCGAACTGGAAAACAGCAAGCATCCTAGTTACTTTGAAATAACTATTGCTGCATCTGTGGCTTGGATTAGAGAAATCAGAGCTCTTTAATAGAATTTCGGAGCTTTTCAGATTTGCATAGTCATCTAGAAACAGACAAAAGTGGGAACTCTAGCTTTAGTAAGGTTCACAGGCAAAAAAAAAAAAAAAAAATCTTCCTAAATAATGTATCTAATGAAGTCATTAATGTTACAAATGCTAATGCAGAGAGGCAGATCTCTCTTTTACTGAGCCAGATATTGCATATTTCTAGCTTTGTAACATGGTCTCCATTAGAAGACTAGAAAACCCCTTCAAAAACAGACTGGAAGGACAATCTTGCAATTAGCATGGTGGCAGAGTGCATGGCATGTCAGATCTGCTCCTAGTACCTCTAGGTCTATGGGACAGATCCAGAGGCAGTGAATGTCCAAGATGCCTTCGCAGCAACATCCCTCTGAGAGATGAGTTTAGGCAGATGTGAGGGAAAGAAAATGCAAAGAAGGCTAGGTGAGAGTTTAGAAGACTGAATATATATATGTACGCTTGCCTTGTCCAGCGGAGAACTGTAGCCAGAAATTGGCCCTGTAACTCTAGAGAACTGGCTGGCCCAAGATCTGACAGGCCAGTGGGCTGGCTGCCTCCTGTGGAAGTGTATCCTCACAGCCAACAAAAACCTGCACATGGGTGAAGCCACGTGATCCTGTAACGGTGGAATGTCAGAATCCACACATTTAACAGAGCAAGAAAGAAATCTCAACTTAACTGACTTAGGTCACTACTCAGTTAAAAGCAATTAAAATTGAGGAAGTTATTTGTTTCCAGAAGAGAGGCAAGTCCAGGAATTGAAGGGTCAGCTAGAGATGACAGAAGAACCTCAGCAGAAGTGTTGCTCTGCTACCACCCACGTGCTCTGGGCATGAATGGAACTTACAATCTCTTCCATGGGCTGCCTGCAAACTTCCATGCTTGTTCAGGTGTTTTACAGTGTCCTTCTCCTTGCTGCCCTGCCCTGCAAAGGGCAATTCACACTGGACATATAGAGGAAGATGCTGTAAAGAGGTTATCTTCCCTCCACACATCCCACACCAAGGTCCCCTTCTTTCAGTGTTGTGCTTCTAGTGCTTCCCTGCTTAGCAGAGACCTCTTCCCCTCACAGTGAAGGTTTCTACCCACTGGCCACCAGCACTCCCATTCAGCAGCAGTGCTGTGAAACAACCTGGCTAGCATAACTCACAGTTGGCCTCCTCCACTCTATTTGCTGCAGCTGGTCCTCTGGGAGCAGGCTGGCACCGATGGAGCTGATGTGAGCAGGGAAGGTGTCATCCTCAAACAGCCGGCCTTGGCTCAGACACAAGGCTCGCAGGTGGCTGAAGTCCTGATTATTAAATCTTTTCAGGTTCTGGAGGCTTCCTGTTGTCCCGGCTGTTTGCCAGCCTTCCTCCGACCTCAGAGCAGAGCTGGAATTGAGCATTGTGGACCCTTCCTGCAAAGGAGAAGAGACACAGATGACCATTAATTGCCCAGTACAAAGTGGGGAGCATGTGGGAAAGCAAACCCTCCCCCAAGAGGATGCTGGAGCACACAAAGCTGAGGGCAGTCACAGTGACAAAATCCTTATTAGCTGGAAATGCCTGGGGAAAGAGGAGTCGTTAAATCCCAACTGGTTTATCTCAAATCAGTTCTGTCATCGCTATAGATTTGATTTTGAGTCTTCCCTGAGGACAGAAAAGACAAAACTCTTACTGAGATGTTGTGTTAGTGATGAGGTATATCTGCAACTCAAGCAAGCACAAGCTGCAGGATGGAGCAGGAGCTTCAGACTCCTTCAAGGAGGTGGTGTGAGCAGGGAGTTTGGTCAGAAGTGCACAGGACTCTTCTGGCCATGGATCGTGTCTGGGCCCAGGGCATCTTTTGAGTTATTTTATTTCATTTCAGCAGGAGTGCCTGATGGTCACTCCTTGTGAGAGACCTAAATAAGGCAGACACTTCCCTTTCCTCGGGATCTGTTCCAACCACCCCAGACAGATTGGTGGGATGGCTTTCTACCAGCTTCCACAGATACTTCATCAGACTCCCTAAAGCTACAATGCTGAGACAGGACCGAGCTGCAACATCCAGACCTTAATCCCACCTGCACTACACGCTCACAAAGCTGTGCTCCAAGGTCTGGGGTTAGTGGAATCGATAGGTCACAAGGAGTGACCTCTTGCGTCTAAAGCTGTGACTTAGAGTGTCTGAACTGAACTGCGGGTTCCTATTTAAACTGGGGAGTCATTGCATAGCATCCATTGATAATCCAGTCTGAAGCATGTTTAGATCCCTCCTTGTTAAGTGTGTACCTTTAAGGTACATTTCATTTAGGAAGAATGAACATTTCACATATACAGTGAATCTCCAGACCAGCCAGACTTGCTATTATATCTGCTAGCACAGCTACAAAAGAAGCCAAGAGATAGCAACTCCACTGGGGACTCCTGCTATCCACGACCTGCTTGTGCTCCACAGGGAGGTAACACATCTTCCTCAGAGACCCTGGACTGCAGAGTGGGAGGGCTTTGGGGAGAGAGGCTTAGGAAGGTAGAAAGCTTGCACATTTGGAGGGGCAGCAGCACTGGAGCTTTAAAAGAGCAATTTTCTCTGTCTAACCAGCACAGAGGTTTTCAGGTGCACTCCCCAGAGCCACACAGATGTACAGAGACACACACGTGCACCAGCTCCTGGGGAGCTTCCTTCAGTTAAAGAGCTCCGCTACGGGTTTCAGAGCAGTAGTAGAGAGTTTGTTCACCCTGTGTCACAGAGGACATTTTTACACAGATCTGATGTATCAGCAATTTAAGATTTATTAATTCCTTTACAGTAAATCACAAATTAGATTGCATAATTTTGTCTTTAGTAGCACTTAAACATCAGTTAATGATTACCCTATTTAACAGAATAATTTAGTAGTGTTTGCTACAATCGAAACAGTGACTTTAAAGTGACTTTAAAGATTCATAAATGGCAAGGTTCACATGCAAGACTTATGGCAAGGTATTAGCAGTTTCTGTACAGCGAGCAATTGGGGATTTCTGTACAGCAAGGGATTAGGGATTTCTGTACAACAAGGTATTGGGGATTTCTGAAAACTCAGTTGTGCACTCAAGAACTTTTCTTCTCTTGGTGAATTACTCGGCCTCCTCTGTGTCAGTGTACTCAGTAGAAGATCATTGAATCTTAAGAAGCCAGGCCTCTAGTGAATGATTCTCTTTTGTCTGTGTTGGCTTATACAGTGGATGATTATTGAGCCTCGTGTAGTCTTGCCCTGAGAAGAGACCCACCTCAGGAACAGAGTCTAGGTCACGGTCTGCTGTGGTCCTGGACGGCTCAAAGGGGCTCTTTGGATCACAAAATGATTGGCTTTAGTTGGTATTTTTCCACCCTGGCCACAATTCAGGTTAGGTAATTCTGGTGTTTTCTACCAACTGTAGAACTCCACTACTTCCAAGGTTGTTCAGTTCTGGTACCTTCTGGGTCAGGCTACAGTCCAGGTTTTCACCCTTCTCCTCCAGGTACTGACATCACAAAACCAAAAAAGCAACTGTCATGAGACTTTCATCCCTTTTCTTCTGTAAAGAGAAGCCCCTGTTAAAGGCCTGTGTTAGCAGACTTTTAATATTGAGGAAGATCACTGCAGCCACCTTCTCCAACTTCTTGCATGACAGAAGCCACTGCACTTGATCCAGCAGTCCCTGCCACTAGCTCCTGGCTTACACTTAAGAGGTACCATCTCATCAATTAGCAATGGAAAATTCACAACATGCCCTGGGCAAACCACTCGCCTATTTCATTCACTTTCTGTGCAAATTGCTAGCCTGAGGTTGATTGGTTTCATTTTCAAGCCACTGCATGCCATTGCTTTTTATTTTTTTTATCTAGTAAAAAACAAAACAAAACAAAAAAAACATATATATATATATATACACATACATTTATATATAAAAGGGCTCTTTCCTACCAAAAAAACATCTGTGGATCTGATATGTTGCTGGTCTGGTACAAAGGGAACAGAAGTCTCCAGTAAGAGCTAAGCCTCAGATTTCTGTTGCGAACACAGAGCAGCCACAATGAAGTCATGATACAGGGCCCTTGCCACACGCCTAGTGTTATCACTCTCCTTGGCCCTTCAAGTCACTTGGCTTTCTGGCACTGTAACAACAGCCTAGAAGAACAAGGAGTTTTTGCATTTCTTTGTCTTAATTAAAAGCCCCACCAAAAAATAAGGTGGAATTCAGAAATCACACTCCACC
Source organism: Netta rufina (assembly GCF_964035555.1). Lineage (NCBI taxonomy): Eukaryota > Metazoa > Chordata > Aves > Anseriformes > Anatidae > Netta > Netta rufina. The sequence goes on from NC_140125.1 coordinate 19,069,666, forward strand.
AACAAGATGAGAGCATGTTCCCCTTGGGCTTGCACTTTTTTTTGACACATTGGAAATAAATCTCATGTAATGTACCATAACACAACAAAAGGATGGCTTCTTCTTAACAAATATTCATTTGAAACTGTGCTCAGGCCCCATGCATGCTAAAATATATTTCTTGCAGCAGTGTTCCAGCAAAACTGATTGCTAATTCTGAAACCCAAATTAAACTTAACAGAGCTTGAAGGCTCGCGCTGACATGTATTCCCTCTCTTCTGACAGACAACAAGAGCTTTTAGTGTGCTCGTGCACGTGTGTGTGCTTAATTACATTGTTTAACATATCCAGAATAATTTAGCAACCAGACTGAAGAAAATAATACACTTAACTACATTTTCCTTCCAGGCGTAACTTCATCAGCTTTGTGTACACATGTGCACAGATAATGGGAGCTCTGTCTCTTGACCGTGCTGTGTGACAGCCGCTAGGGTCACCCACACCCAGCTAGATCCGTGTTCCCTGAGCTCTGCCAGCCTCTTCTTTTGGAACTCTGAGCCCTGGCCACAGATCGCTTCCACTTGACTTTCACTGGTGCAAGAGCAACGGAGAAGAGCACGACAGTTTTTAAAGCAGAATATTGCCTATCTGGATGGGGAACATCTTATAGGTGCTGAACTCTGAAGGAGAAAGGGGAAAAATAATGCAACGGGTCTCAGATGGGCTATTCCCTGCCATGAGACGTGTGGAAAGAGGGAGGAATTTCAAACAATCAGAAAAACCCATTCAGGCATATTGTAAAACACTGGAGGAAATACAGAGAGAGACTGACTCTCAGCTAGGAAGGAAACTTTGTTCAGAAGGGGTTACACAAACATTTACTTTGTCCTGAGACCTCCTCCAAAACTTAATACCTCTTTATCTGAATGAAGAAATGAATTGCACCCAGCTTTGCTTCCACTGTTCCTTTTTGGTCCCTCCCTTCCTTCTCAGCAGAAATCCTTCTTGTTACTTGTCCAAGAGCAGTGAATGACAAAGGATGAGGGAGGGAAGTGGAAAAAACACAGAGGGAAGGAGAAAAAGAGATGGGCTGTGACTACTAGAGGGAATAGAAAGGAAGAGGGAGTCTGAGGACTCCCTCAAAGTTGTTGACCCCTGCAGAAACTAACCTGGAAACCCCAAGCACCCACTATTTTATGCATTAAACAAACTTAAAAGCCACTGGCAAAGGGGATGTATCATCTCTCTCCAGCTCTTGGTTACAAAAGATGTCAAGCCACTGCTATAATCGGGTACTCAGTGGTGGCAAATGCTCCTAACAGCTAATTACATTTTGCAAAAAGCTTTTTGTCAGAGTACAGACATCATTTCCTTCAAAGGTTTCTGACATTTCTCACTGTGTAGGAAGTGTAAATAAGCAATTAGAAACGTGTCTACTTCATAGCAGAACTCTCTACCTTCTCCTCTCCTATTTTTTCAAAACATTTCTGATACATGTTGGTTCAGCTGGGTTTCATACTTCAGGAAGAACTGCTGAATTCACAAACACTATGAAGAATCCCTGAAAAGCCAAAAGGCCAACAGCCCTTCTTCCACTGTTCCCTCTCAAACACTCCAAAACATCAATGTATATTTAACCTCACACACAATATTCAATATATCCTACTGTAATACAAGCTCTTTACCTTTAAGACTCTGTCACTCATGTATTTGGAGCATTGTAAAAACTTTGGGGAGTCAGCTCCAGAATGGTCTTATAGTGAAGGAAAGAGTGAATTTATTAGTTCTCACTGCACTCAGAGAAGAAACAAATGAGAGCATAAAGTTTCTCAGCAGCTCACCCTCGGTGACAGCAAACTGCAGAGACAGAGCAAGGACTTGAACTTGGATGTCCCAAACCAGCTGGCAGATGGTTCTTGTATATGTAGTGTTCAAAAGCCTTGAGCACTCCACAAAAATTAAGACCAAAGACAGGCAAACCTTCTACAGATTGGTTTCCCAGTGGCATCTGATATGACTTTTTGCTCCAACTAGTCTATGAAGTACTCCTTTCTGGCTATTAAGTCATTTTTTTGCATACATAGCATAGGACACTCCCCGTTAACTTGTTTCTTCCTCATGTAACAGCAGCATACAGAAATTAGAGTCCCCCTCCTCTTAGGATCTCCACTCTCACCAGATCCAACTTCTTCCAACTTACCATTTTAATGTTAGGCTCATTGTAGGACAGCATATTCATCTTTTCTTTCCCTACATGTAACATTAAGGGGACTGGTTTATTCTGTCTCCCCAAGACAAATCCCTCTGAGTGTTTCTGTGGTGCTTTTCCAGCATTATTCCTCGTATTTTGTCCGCTTTATAGTGTAATAAGTAAAACAGCAAAGTGATGTTTTACCTGCAATGCCTCCGGTAGAACTCTCCAGCCAAACCCAAGAGAGCTACAGATAGGCTGGTATTATCTGTGTGATCCTTTATAGGGCAAGCTTCACCCTGCCTTTAGCAAACATAACCAGGTTGAATTGGAGTTCAAGGTCAAAACCAGACAATAGGACTTGGGTGTAACAGTCTTATACCACAGTATCTGTATACACACACACACACACGCACTTCCATTAGCCATGCAAGATGAACTCTATACCTCACTGGACAGTTAAATCTCCCCATGGCTTATTGCGGTTTCAGACGCATTCTTAAGGGAAAACAGGATTTGTTTGCACCTCCCACACTTTCACACTACCTGCTGTCCCCCATACACCAGGAAACGCAGAAACGTTATCAGGCACAGGCTGGCAGGATTCACAGAGACATGCTGTCAGAGCTGTGTGCCATTCTTTCTGCAGTAGTAAAAGAAGCATATGCTTCTAAGCCAATACCCATTAGCATTTACACTGGGCTCTTCTTCAAATATCATGTCAGTTTACTCACTTAGGTAGCTTGATTTATTTCCTCCATGACTGCCTGAGGAAGTAAGGGCATCTAAGGAATCTAAGTATATAATTAGAACATCTAGGGGACTGTCCTCCGTTTTGCCAAATTAAAGAATATCTTGCAATTATATGGGAAGGGGGAGAATATTTCATTTTGGGGAGGCCAAGCTGAGATAGCCTAAAGAGGCCCAAAATCCAGCAGAATGGTGTGCAGCATATTCTCTGGGACATATCAGCTGGCAGCAATCCCATGCCTATTCCTACACCCCATAAACATATTTTTAAAGAAAAGGACTTTGGCGTCCTGGTGGACAGCAAGTTGAACATAAATCAGCAATGGGCCCTTGCAACAAAGAAGGCCAAGAGCATCCTAGGCTGCAAGAGCTGGAGCATAGCCCATGGGTCAAGGAAGGGGATCTTTCCCCTCTGCATAGCGCTTTTGTGACCACACCTGCAGTAATACGTCCAGTCTGGGGCTGCTCAATATCAGAGGGACCCTGAAAGCACAGCAAGTCCAGCAGCTGCCCACCGCTCTGTGTAAATTTTCTAGATAAATTAGAGTAAAACCCGCTCCAGAGAGTAAAACTGGTGCAGTTTCCCTTTGAGAGCTGCTTGCCACAATGGTTACATAAATAAAAGCTGATTGCACCAGAAGCAGGGAGCAAAGATTTTCCCGAATGCTAGTGTCGCTAGCTCATCTCCCAGCAAGTGTGCTGTTAATTGCCTCCTCTCTGGGGAAATGACAGGTATGTTCCCCTCCAGGTACGGTGATTTATTGTCTGGAACTGATGCCTCTGCTTAAATGGTGGATTAACATGATTTAAGAAATACTCATTGCAGAGTTGATTAGAAAGCACCATCAGCAGCCTGGCAGGGGATTTAAGTTGCTGCAGCATGGCACTATTTGGGGCTTGTCAGCTTTGCTGCATACGGCCATGTGATGTGTCCATTTTCACGGTGGTTCCAGAGAAGGAAACACAGAAGGCACAGGGATTTTATGTATAACAATGACCCTTTGGATTATATGCTCTCCTACGTGTGTGTGGAAGCCTGCAGGAAACTATGGGGATTTAACAAAGCACAAAGCTTTGGGAGAGCAGGGCTGTTTTTTGTTTGTGTTACCCTGTGGTATTTTGGCAGGTGCGACACTGCCCTGACTTCAGGTTTGTTTTTACAGAGCAGGGATAGCAACCCAACGGAGGGTGGCTGTGCAGCTCAACCTACTCAGAAGCAAAAGTTGTTGAGGGATCACTGGAAACATAAAACCACTTCTACACAGCCAGTTACTTCCCCAAGGCTGCTAAACACACAAATGAAGAAGGCCCTTTATGCTTAGGAGGGGTGGCTGCTCTGCACTTACTCCTCCAGTCTAAGGTGCACTTGCACCAAAGGGCAAGTACCAAGAGGTGCTATTCAACACGTGCTTTCTGTGAAGCTAGCACAGCTTGCAATTCTCAGGTTTCACCACACAGTTTCATGTATATGGGGATTTAATGAGTTGTTATCCCTTTCCGACCTAGAATAAACTATCTAAAATGTGACCTTCTTTTCAAAGAGATTTCACACCGAATATGTTTAACTTCTACCCCGTCACCCAGCTGTGCTGAGGGCAGGCTGCTGTTCTGCATAGCCAGCAGCCACCCTGAAGCCGTTCTGGGTTTTGTCATCTTTCCCAGGGGAAAAGAACAGCATAATTTTGCCCAACTAATCCTGGAAGCTTCAGCATGAAGAAAAGCAATTCTCCTCACGCCACCCACAGGGCTTATGTGCTGAAGTATTGACTGTTGTCTTCTGCAATGTTTCAGATGTATGTCTTCTGATTTCCACTACTGTTACCCTTGTGAAGATCACATTCATTTTTAACAGGTGCTAATTTACACTATGGTAAATAAAATCAGGCTGTAAATTTTTCCAAGGTAGAAAACACAACTACCTTTTATGTTAAAAAAAGGAATCTTATTTCAATCACCTTCACATTCATTGCAGTCACTTTGATTGGGTGTCCCACTGCTTTTGTATTATGGGACTAATGGAAGAACACTACCAATTATTTGCTCCTGTTAGCTATGATGCAGGGAAAAAAAAAAAAAGTATACAATCTAGTTTGCTCTGTGTTTATGCACTCCAATTTCTGGCAGGATATGCCATTCGAAAACACAAACTTATGACCATAAAACTTACCAGGCAGATAGCAAAGACCTACTTCTCTATCTGCTTTTACCCAGCCTTCATTCACAAGCTTCCCCTTAACACAAATTAACCAGGAGTTCAGTATTTTCCTCATATTCAGATATGCATCATTTTGCTTCTAAATGAAGTACAACTGCTGTTGAAAGTGAAATGTGGTAGCTGCTTAACAGCACATAACGAATCCGTACAGCTAAATAGCACTGCCATTTGAGGGAGGGGGGATTTGGTGTGGATAATACTTCCCCATGAAGCCATATTTTTAGGACAAAAATCCATTGACTTCAGAAGTACAGTAGGGATCCTTAAAGAATAAAAATGAAAATAAAGAACAAGCAGACTGCTATCAACGCTCGTATTAGCTCTAGAATTGGTTAGAAATGTCCCAGTGGAATGTTTTTCCTTCAGAAAATGTCAATCTGTCAAACATGAAAGCCACTAGCAATGAATTTTCACCACGATGAAGAGACAATACATTTTCAATAATGCCACCAGGCTCCATTTTGATTCTGGAATGGTCTCATCTTTTGCTTATGGGAAAAAAATCATTACTTCAGGAACCTGTCTGTATTATCCAAAAGATTTAACATATGGCAGCGTAAGAAAGTTTCTAAATGTTATTGCAATAGCTCACTACATTCAGCCTGACAGTATTTTTCAGAATGTGCTTTCATGAGAAATTGCAGACATTGTTTTTCATTTGAATGAGGAACAGAATAAGAAAGCCTTCTGCATGTACTGAACCTCCACAGAACTGAAAGCCTGATTTGGCCCCACAGCAGCTAGCACTGAAACTCCCCATAAAACTCTCTGGGCCCTTCTTATCAGTGATACCCAAACATGTCTTAAACAGAGCTGTCATGACATCCTTACAAGCAATACAGATACCCATTCACCTGGTCATGGATCTGCTGTTGTGCTTTACCACACTTTGATACAAACTTCTCAGTAAAATAAGTGCACTTTTTCTCTTCTCACTGTTGTGTCCCTTGTGTACCTCTTCAAAAATTGGTACTAACAATCATTAGTTTCTGTGAAACAGCAGGAATGCTGTTAGAGCCAGACCTTTGTAGAGGAACACAAAAATGAAGTACTTTGCACTTGTTGGGCAGTTCTGCATACCGCCCTTTTTACAGCCCTGTTGGTCTGAGATAACACAATCCATGCTTTTCTATTTTTACCTCAGTGTGAACAGACAGAAACAGTTTCACATTTGTTGTTTTTTCAGAAATATTTCTGCCATCCTCTAATGAAGAATCCCTGGTCTGCAGATCTTCCACAGATTGTTTACGAGAAACACATGCAGTTCACCATCTTCACCTAAAGTCTTTGCTGACTAGGTGTATATATCTCACAGCACAACTCTTTCTTCCTTGATATCCTGCCATTTGTAGCATGCTAACAAGGATGTGCAGTCAGTATTCCAGACAGGCACCTTGCTATTCACCTTTCCTCCTTGCTCCCATAAGAAATCTTACACCTGGAGATAGGAAAGGCAGCAATTTGAGGTGAAACAGAGAGCTGCCCCTGTACTGAGCATACCATCCAAATCAGAGCTAGGGGAGGAGAGGGATCTGAAGCTAACTGGGGCAAGCCCTTCTACTGTCACAGTGGAATTAAGACCATGTGGTGACTGGAAGTCAGACATACAGCATGCCTTATCTTGAAGAAGCCCTTGTGCAGCAGCAAGCATGTTGCGTGCTGATGGTGTTAGACATTGCTCAAATGTATTTCTTCTATTAAAGGAGAGAAAAGGAGAAATGGAATTAATTTCTCAGACCAACACTCATCATTGGAAATGTAAGAGTTATTGAAATAAATGGCAATCAGCTGGTTTTAATGACCATGGGTTCATTTTTTCTTGATCCTACACAACTGACCTTGTCTGAAGCCATAACTGCCCCCCAAACACGTACCTGCAACATACCTAGCAGCTTAAATATAGACTGTCTTGAAAGAATATGAAGAACATGCCAAGACACAGAAACCTGCTGGTAATGTCTGGAGAGAGGAAAAAAAAAAAAAAAAAAAAAGCATTCTTGGCATATAAAAATGCTTTTGGCCACAAAGAGAGCCATTTTATGGCCTTTTTTAAATAAAAGAAAAAACAATCAGCACTTGCCAGCGTCAGAGGGTTGGGCAGTCTAAAAAAAAAAAAAAGAAACAAACATTACAGCCAGAGTACAGTCATGGTTTCTCATCCTGATAACACTGCAGTCAGGTATCTCTGTTTACTGATCTGACCAAGAGTAAGTAGAAAACAAGGTACCAGCTATAAAGGAGGAAGCTCTGCATATCCTTGAGGCTATACTGTTACTGTGCAACACCCTCCTGCTCAGTAGTGTTGCATCAGATCAAAATGAAGGAGAATTTGACTCCTTATTTGAAATTCGTAAGAATGAGAAAAAATCCTTGAAGAAAAGCTCCGGACGAGTTGGCTCTTCCAGCAAAAGAGATAGTTGTTTTTTGTTGTGTGTATGTTTTTTGTTTGTTTGTTTGTTTGTTTTTTTGCTGAGAGCCTTGAAGCATTTGTGTGTTTGCACTTATTTTCCAACATGCTCCCACACAACTATGGTGCCTTGGGTGCATGTTCCAGTTCCCATGTCAGCTCGTTACTTTAACCTTCCCTGCCTGGAGGAAGGCTCAAGCTGTGTATGATCAGCTTCAGAGCAGCTCCAGCCCTGAGCTCTTTTTTTCAGGTTGAAAGCCTCTTCTCAGAGCTGCACAGCTGCTCTCTTGGCTCTGCTCCACCACCACAGAACAATCAGGATTGGTATTGTATCTGAGGTGTTAATTAAATACCTTAAACAGATAGATAAGCCCTTTAATAGTGCTCAACACATGTAGGGAGAGCAGGATATCAGTAGAGAGAATAGCATATGGTCCCTAGTGAACATTTCTGATACTTCTAATTGACATTTCAACTAACACTTTTCCATGGTTATCTATATTATAGAATGGATCAAGGAAATGCATCACAGATTACATTTAACTTTCCCAGCCTAACTGCACTATAGTTCCAAACACCTGCTTCTTCTTCATGGAGGAGGATGGGGAGGACTAAAGCCTATAAAACTTTTGTGGCCAAGCACAGGAGGCTGTGGGTAACAGTCATAAACCACAGAAACAGGGTCAAAATACAGAACAAGAATATAAAGAGATTGGCAAAGTCTCAAGTGTGTTTTTTTTTTTTTTTTTTTTTAGAATATCACTTCTGTGAAAATGATTTCATCCAGTAATATGTGGAAAATACAAGGCAATCACTGAAAGTTTCCTGCTTTTTTTGGGGGGGTGGGTGGTGTGGACAAGGCTCAGCAAGCATAGCGGCACACTTGAAGTGGTTGTTCTCGATTGAGGTGAGCAGAACTGGTACACTGCTATGCTGGAAGCACCCAAAAAGTCTGAAAATAGCTAAAATTCCCTGGAAAACAATATGATAGTGACTCAATTAATAGAGTCCTAGAACCACAGAACAGTTTGGGTTGGAAGGAACCGTAAACATCATGTAGTTCCAACCCCTTTGCCACAGGCAGGGACACCTCCCACCAGACCAGGTTGCTCAAAGCTTCATCGAACCTGGCCTTGAGCACCTCCAGGGATGGGGCATCCACAGCTTCTCTGGGTAACCTGCTCCCAGTCATTAGCTACAGAAACAAGCTATGATGTATTTAACCCAATATATGTCCTAGTGAGTGACAGAGAATGGTACTGAAGATAAAATATTGTGGGGTGTGATGGACTGGATCCCTGAGACAAAGAATTACCTTCTCTGCTCCCTGTGCATACTCCTGCCAAAGCACTATGAATGTTCCTGTTATCAGTGGGCTACAGAAAGCACTGCAGTATCATACAAGGAAGTCACAAAGGTGGGTTTCATGCTGAATAACCAGACTTTCACAGAGAAAGAAGAGACTGCACTGCTGGGAGATATGAACTTAAACTGATATAGTATAGGCAGTTTATCTTCCAGTTTATTTGGGGCTTCAGGTTTCTATTTATTATGTGTGTGCAGTGCCTCACGCAATAACACTGATTCCTGACTAGAGCTTCTAGGTACTCCAGAACAGTAATAATCCAAATCTAGGTAATCCATACAGTAATAACAAACAATTACTCCATGTTGGATTGATGAATGATTAAGAATATTTACTGTGTTTTAACAATCGAGTATATACAAAACACAAGGAAACTGCAGAACAGTAAATCTTTGAACTGCCAGTTCAATTAATAAATCAGTTAATAAATCTCCGGGCATTTCATTAATGAGTGTAGTTATGAGTAGAAAAGCCAAGTGATTATCATAAAAGAATTTTTTATGCAGATTTCTATGACTTTGTGTACACTTGCTGTGTTATCAAACCTGTAAAACACACCCCAGAGCTACAATGCAGATCATCAGAAAGTTTTGTTTCTCTAACCAGAGAGCAGTGCAATACCTGGATTTCCAAATAAAACCATGCAGAACTGCCCCCTCCCCTCAGGATCTAACCCAAAGGCCACCGATGTGATGGGACAATCGCAATTCTAATGAATCTTGGAGCACATATCTGGGGGTAAGGCAGCCACACCACAAGCAAACCACAGACACCAAAGCTTCATCCCGGTTATTAAAAACAAGAGGAGACACCAATGGCATGAGTTTGGTGATAATGAAGAGTACCACAGCACAGTTGTGCCCATACCACAAACCTTTTTTTTTTTCTTCTCAAAAAAAGGCATCTTGATCCAGGCTGACAGAGTACAGGCATCTGCAAGTGGTCATCTAAAATGTTAGTGAAGTAACATTGTTACTTACAAGGAAAAAGGAGCTTTTTGGGTAGGACAATTTCAGTTTCAGAGCTGAAGAAAGGCATAAACACCTGAAAGTTTCTCCATTTGCTTTCTTCTCCAATTATATCAATAAGACCAACATAAGTTGTCTTTGTGCCAGCCTGACACTTTAACACTTTCACCACTTCTCTCTGCCCCCACCCCCAACACCTCTCTAATCCCTGCCCTCACACTTGTATCTGTGCAAAGTCATGGAATCACAGAATCATTTTGGTTGGAAAATTCCAACCGTTGAGTCCAACCAATGCCCTGACTTACCTGATCTCATCAGTTAACCATGTCCATGCACCTCTTCAGTACCTCCAGGCATCAGGACTCCACCACTTCCCTGAGCAACCATCCCAATGCTTCACCATCCTCTCCATGAAGATATTCTTTCTAATATCTAATCTAAACCTCCCCAGCATAACTTGAGACCATGTCCTCATGTCCTATCACTTGTCAGCTGAGAAAGAGACCAAAAGCCTCCTCACTACAACCTCCTTTCAGGTAGTTGTAGAGAGCAATGAGGTCTCCCTTCAACCTTCTCTTCTGCAGATTAAGCAACCCCGATTCCTTCAGCTGCTCCTTATAAGCCTTGTTTCCTAGTCCCTTCTCCAGCTGCATTGCTCTTCTCTGCGCACCATCAAGCAACTCAGCATCTTCCTTGTAAGAGGATAGTTCAGCAAGGGCTGGTTTGAAAATCAGATCACTAGGCTGGCATGCAGTTGAAGTGGTTTGTAGTCCCTATTGTTTTTTTGATGAATTATCTTTCCTCTTTTTCAAAGACTTTTCCAGGTTCATGCTACTTCCTTGTTATCTCTCTACAAATGTGCTTCTAAACAATTTTACTGGCAATAATATAATCAGAAATAGCATTCTGAGCAAACCTTTAGGCACAGAAAATAGATTCAGCATTGTGCCCATACCACAAACTTTTTTCTTTCCTCAAAAAAGGCATGAGTTTCTACCACTTTGATGAATAACAACAGGAACTTCCCACATTGACAGATTGTGTCCCATCAAGTGCTGTGTCAGGTTGTTGGTCTGCCGACCAGATGCAGAAAACTTCAGTAAGAATAGTGCTTGTTGGAGACAGCATCGATAACAGAACAAATCATCTCACTCCACCTGATTGCTTTTCTGGGAAAAGTGGACAAATGTAACAGATGCCAACGACTTTGCATTGGGAGCTTCTGCAAGATATTCATATAGAACAAGGCAATGCACGAATTAAAAAGCTTCCCATGTCGAAAGAAGCTGAAGGCAAGTCCATCATTATCATTTGACAATACATAGCCCACAGCTGTTTCTTCCTAACACTGGATTATATTCTTAAAGTATAGCCCGAATACTAAGGGTTTTAATGATTTATTATTTTCAGTAGTACAAAACTTTCAAACGTCGTACTCATTTTACTCAGAAAATAGAAACACGTCAAGTAGCTTAATGCATTCAGACCAGCTAATCAACGCATCAGCACAGCTAGGATTCTGAATCTGAAATACCTTCCTTGGAGCGGCTCATGGGCTGCAAAAATCATAAATCAGAAATGACTAGTGGTTGTATTCAGCAAATAATTTCAGACAGCAAATACAGTTAAGAAACCTGCAATCTGTCTGCAAGAAGATAAGAAACAATAAGAAGAGATTACTTTGTCTGTCCTTCTCTAGGAAATGAAGGATTTGTACTTTTAGAAAACCCTGGCTGGTTGTCTCCCAAGACACAGCCCTGATCAGCTGTGTAAGCCTGAGCCCAGTTCAGGACACACTCTTAGCACTAATAGCAGTTGCCCAACAGAAAACAGGAAAGAGTTTGTAGAAGCTATCATATTTATTTAACATACACACAAAAAATCTCTATCACTCCATCTTCTGTGTTTACTGAATCCATCAGGGAAAGAAACATCTGCTCCTGCACTAGCTGGCTGATCTCTCAGATGAACTGCACATATAGCAATAATAAAGCATTGTGAGGGTTTAAAAATTAAATTTATTACAAGATCAGTATCAGGCAGATTTGCACACAGAGGATGCTTCTCAACAGGTACCACACACGGTTCCCTCCCTTCCCTGGCTCCCACACTCCCAGCCTGCTGCTCTCCCATATCAATCAACAGGGAGGTCTTTTATCAGCCAAAATGCTGCATCCCACAACTCACCAGCTCTTTCTCCAGGGCAGCCCCACCATGGGCACATCAGCACCTGGGGACTCTCCTCATGGCTTCCCCTCTCCATCCAGAAGGGAGCTCCTAACAGCATCATCACATTGCTTTCTAATGACAGAAGGTATTTTTTCGTGTACCTACCCATGTCCTATCTAATGCAGCTGAGGACACACACAAGCTAGAACAGAGGTGACTGTGTATGCTTTAGTCCTACATATGCACAGAAAAAGGTGTCCATATACGCAGATACCTGGAAAACTGCACCAAGGGAGACTGCATGTGCAAAAATGTGTGAGCCAAAACACATGAGCACGTGTGAACCACAGCACACCCACCAGAGCCAGCTCTAAACACCCTGCTCCTTGTCAAAGCACACCTGACAGCTCTGACTCCCAAGCATCTAGCATACCAACTCCCTTTTCCTCCTGCACCAATCTAACTAAAACAAAAAGAACCTGCCACTCACTGCTGGTGGATCAGCTCCAGTCAGCGGAGCAGATTGATGCCAGGTACAGACTTCACTGATAGATGCACTCTAATCCATCAAGCTCTATTTTGCTGGCTTTTGTTGTTGCTGTTGTTTTGTCCATGGCTTTGCTGAGTTCTGCTGGGTTGCTGGGCAAGTAACTCACACTGCAGTCAGCCCACGTCATGCAGTGTTTTCAGTAGAGTTCAGTACAATTTGTAACATTTATCATTGTAATAGCCTAATGAAGGTGAGATGTAATTAGAAAGGGTGTCAGCTGGAATATGGAGTTTGTTTTACAATTATCTCTACAGCGGGTAACCACTGGCACAGAACTGTGCCTTTTAAAAAGCTGGTAATATGTGGCATAAATGTTCATCATTAGGTGACTTAAAGTGACCCTAAGCCACGTTCTGTAATTGCTGCCTTCCTAAACACTTAACAGCAAGCATGAAAATATTAAGGCCATCCCAAGGTAGTTTTTCCAACCAATGGAGACTGTTTATATCCATGCAACTGAGCCCATATAGCTGTCACTTTAACATCATTCCTGCTTGCAGTGATCAGCAGTGATTTTGCTTGAGTGATTTTTGCCTATGTAAGCAAACTCAAATGAATATAACAATAATAAGAACTCCCAGCAGAGCAATTGCCATGGCAAAAAAAAAAAAGTCTCCAGAAACACACATAACCTTCTGATTACACATACAAGACGGAAAAACAAAATCACTGAGAATTAAAAGCTGTTTAGAAAGTTGCATTTCTGCCTGTTTTACTCAAACCCAGTGTTCATACTCAGGGTAAAGCAAGTTTTTGGCATTTGCCAGGATGGCTAACCCTTATTTAAGGCAGAATGTCTAAAGGCACAAAGAGTACTGTTACTGGATAATGATCTCCTGCTGCTAAATAAATACCATGGTCTGTTGCTTGATGGATGTCATGCAGTAATGATGTCTAATGGTGCTGCTAACAGATAGCTTAATGCTGAGTAGGAGAGACTGGATTCAGGCAGTCAGAAGCCTCCTGAGCCCAACCACCACAATACAAAGGATGACTCTCTCTTAAAGATCTAAGCTTGTCTCTGGGCATCAGATTGTAATTTTAATTCATGAAGTCTCTGAGGGGTAGCCAGATTCCTGGAAGAGCAATAACTTCTGAGTAACAAGCCCTTTGTTCAGCAGAATGAAAAAGTGGACTTTGATATTTATCTAGTATCATGAGCCAATAACCTGTTGTACTGGCATCCTTCTGACATTACCCAAAATGGATTTTAATTTAGTGCAGAAGACTGACAAAAGGTAACACTGAAAACTGTAGCTCAGAAAGTCAGAAGCAGCAAAGATACAGCCGACAGCCATAACAGTTTGAGCTTTGTTCAGGCTTGCTACAAGATGAATGCAAAGAAGCTTGTACCTGCGTATGAGATACTTCCATTCAGTTCATCATGATAGGGTTCTCCTAAGGTCATACAAAGCTGAGGCCAGCACCTGTTACTGGATTTGCACAGAGAGCCTCCCCACTGCAGATTCAGCAGGGTGTTTGATGAGGGTAGTACTGTACAACACTCAAAAAATGCTGTTAGCAGCTTATCAGGTAATACCCCCATTCTCTAGTCCACCATCTAACATCTTCACCAGACAGCAGCAAGCACTCTAGTCTTCCAGAAGTACCGTCCAAATGGCTGTGAGCTGATGCATTTTCTGCATTATGTAACCAGCCAGGCTATTATGTCAGTAGGCGTTTTGAATCCCACTGTTAATTAGGTAAGCATTGGTCTGCCTCCTGATACACACTCCCAGCCTGCTCTTCATTTCCTGATCTTAATGACTTGGATATCAGTTCCAGGTGGGATTTACTGACAACTCCTGAGTACACATGGTGACATCTGAACTCATTTATGAAGCTTCTTAATTTTAAGGTTCGGAGGCCCAATTCTAGCTTCCCTGTTCTTTGCGTAGCTATCCTGAGTTGCACAAAGAGGACATAAAGAACAAACATTTCAGAGAGCTGCCATTTTACACTTGCCTTGCAGGGTTTTAGGTGCCCTCCCAGGGAAGAAGTAACAGCTCAGGTTCTCTCTATCTGCTAGTTAATTGAACACAGTTCTTTGATATCCTCTGAAGATAATCTTCATGCTTATAGTTATGTTGGAGCAGACAATGGGGGGACCTGTCATTTCAGGATCGTGTATTTTATTTTCTGTGTAGACATCTCATACAAGAGAAACAACATAAATTGCCCCTCCAGTTGAGAGCCTGGTTGCAGAAGTGAGAGTCTCCTATGATGCCATATGATGACAGTGATGGCTCAGAGAAAGCAATGCTGCTAATTGCAGCAATTAAACAGTAATGACATAATTAATGTAAAAATTATGCATGGCTAAAATCCAAGCTATCAGAATGCAAGAAGTATTTACCATTCCAGTTGAGATGACACCAAATCTGCTCTTATGACATGATTGTGAATAGTGGCTATGGAGAATTTAGGGAACAGTAACAGACCATGTGAAGTAATGGAACAGCCTGATGGGAAGGCATGGAAAGAGAAAAATATTAATTTAATTGCACAAATTGAGCAATACAAGTGAGGATAACCAAAATAGTCTTGCTATAGCAAGACACTGCAGATCTGTGCCCCAGACCAACTACAGACCTTATGCCCCACAGTCCTGTTGCATGGACTGGCTCCAGTTTCCAGTACATTCAAATGGACGTTTGGTGCTTCCCCCTTCCAAATACATGACAAGAAACAGGACCAGAAAAGTCAATTGTCTCATTTTACTTTTTACAAAGCAACCTTTGGTGAAGAGCAAGTTTTAAGACCTGTGTTAATTCTGCATAACTCACATCTCACACTGCCAGTCTAGTGTATTGACAAATCCCCAACTTCAGAGATGAAGGAAATGAATTGTAAGTGGCATTATGAATAGTTAAAAAATCTGTATATTTCTGAAACTTCAGAAATCAGATCTCCCTAGATAGCTGGGTAAAAAAAATAAAAGGCGGGGGGAGTAAGAGGGTAGCAGGAAGAGGTGAACATAGTCTGTCACGTTTATTCCATGGCTGCCTCAGCTCTCAGCTCATTCTGTAGGCTGGCTTCTAAATTTTGAAAATCTGCCTTGTCATATTTCAAGCTTTCTTTCATCAGGGCAATTAGGAGAACATGCTAAAAATATGCTGAGAAAGCCTTATAAATTGCAAAAAGATTTTTTGGTGATGATTAAAGCCAATTGTGACAGCCCATGAACGCAGACAGTCACATCAATCAGACTGCTGTGCCCAGCAACTTTTCCCCATATTTAGACCAAAAAAATTATTGCTATAATTGCCATTTTGAATGTGCAGCAGTAGCAGAACTGCAAAACAAATGCGTAGCTTTCTTTGGCTGTGCTACAAGTCGAGACGGTCGTATGTTCATTGAATAGAAATACTTTGGACCTGGAAAACTGGGCTGAAGACATGGCCAGCCCTCAAGCCTTTCCCACAAACCCACCTTGAAACACTGCTATATTAAGTGCTAGTCTTCTGGATCTCTATCATTTATGCTTCCCTGCTGGGTACCATAACGTAGTGATAAATGAAACCAAGTTATTTGTTGTGTATTACCATATGTTTTACTGATTGGTCTTCCTACAGACAAGGAGAGCAGTCTCAAGGAAAAGGGAAGGACTCTGAGCAATCTTTAGGCTAAAAATACAAAGTGCATTTTAGAAGGCAATTTGGTTTTCTAGTGCAGAGTTTTGTTGTATGTTTTTTGTACCCTGGCCCATAGGCAATCTCTTTTAACCAATTTCTCTGTTCTGTACCCAGAATCATAGAATCCTTTGGGTCAAAAAAGACCTCTAAGATCATTTAGTCCAACCTTTAACCTAGTACTGACAATCCACCACTAAACCATGCTACTAAGTTCTAAATCTACACATTTCTTGAAGGCCTCCAGGGATGGCGACTCAACTGCTTCCCTGGGCAGCCTATTCCAATGCTGCACAACCCTTTGAGTAAACAAATTTATACTAATGGCAAACCCTATGTGTTCATGCAAGCATGCAATATATTGACCAAGTGGCTTTATGGTTGTACTTTGCTTGGTGTCCAAGGAGGGGTAATGGCTTTCCATTTAGATTCTGGAATCTACTGCTTAATGATAAACACACTCCTGACATTGTTAAATGACAGCCTATTTCTAATAAACCCCATGCTGATCTGTTTGTTTGTTTGTTAGAGTGGGTGATTCGTCTTCTTGTGCTGTTAAAACTTCAGTTGGAGTTATAGAGACAACATGAATCAGACACAATCAGCATGTCCCCTGCTGGTTTGCTCACTTCCTACCTGTTAACAAAATACTGACTAGTTTTCTGCTCACATTGCAGATCTTATTATTAATTGATTTCATTATTGATTGCTCTTAAGGCCTGTGAGGCCTCTTCAAGGCACACACATGAGTCTACAGCAAAAGACTTCCGTGCATATGCTTCTCCCAGGCCACGCAGTATCAAGTTGTAATCCCTTTGTGTTGCTGAGCAAAGTGCCTGCAGCCACGCTGACTTCATGAGAATGAGCTGAGTGCTGTATTTTTTTCCTTGATTTGCTATTAGAAAGCAAGAAGGGGGGTGGCAGGGTGGAGTGGGAACGGAGGGAAGATCATATTATCTTCAAATCTAATTAAGGTCTCAGCAGCTCCTGAGGATTTGGCTTTATGAAGCTGCTCATAAATTCTTCCTTGTCATCATGCCCACTAATACGTTGCTCTCATGTGCTTGATAAGGGCTTGAGTCATTTTAAATTAGTTGATAATATACCAACAAATAGGCTGTGGGATGCACCAGACAGCCAAGTGCCCTAGATAGAGCAGCCTCTGAGGAAGGATTCGCAGCTGCCTGAGCAGACCCGGCCTCTCCTTCCATGAGGGCCTCACTGAGGGGAAACGAACTCCCACCGGCTCTGCTGATGTTGTCATCAGTTTCCTCAGGAATGTGTGTTATACCCAGAAGCTGTAACACATACAAAGTATGCACAGCATGCCTCCAGCAATCCTTCATAAGATTTTACAATAAGTCTGGGAAGACCCTAAGGGTTTTATAGGCACCCTGGACATCTCCCCAGGCCCCAGCACAGCCATGGATAGAACGGGGCTGCATTTGGACACACAGGACATGAGATTCAGAAATGGAAACATTAAAATAATTCTGGGCTGGCCATTTAAGTCACAGACTGGATAGCTAGTAGTTCCTTTACACTCATCCACCCACCCCCTCACAGCTGCTGCTATTGTTATTTGTGACAAAAAGCTGAAGTCAGGTTAAGGTCATGTTCCTTTTCTTTCCCCTTTCCAGTTACTTCTTAAGAAATCCAGTTGAAGCACCACAGATATTTTCCTTTCCCTTCTGCATGTTTACACTTTCAGGCATCTTTTGGGAAGAACCCTTAATTCTCATGAAACATGGATATGGGACCATCCATTTTCACACCCACATGCAGGCAAACCAGTAGAAGGTTTGCTCTCTGCCACTGCAGGTAAAAAGCATGGCAGTGACCATCACCCTGCTCCTTGCAGAACGACCAGTGCCTGTCCCAGGCTGGGTCAGTCAGGGCCTTTTTTCCAGTTGTCTCAGGGAGAACCTGAGATGGCATCTACCGCTAGGAGTCAATCTGCTCCTGTTTGGGGATAACTGCTCTGTGCTCATGAACCAACCTTTTTGGCCTAGCCTTGACACTCCTGCCAAGGACAAAAGGCAATGCAGGACCAGCTAAACATATGCAGTCTTGCCTCAGCTGAGGCTAGCAGCCTTGTGCTGAGAGAAGAAAGGGGATGATACCAGACAGGAGTTGCACTGCAAATGCACCTGTATCTCCAGCACCAAGGCCCCCATACCTCTTAAATTCCTAAAAATTAGATGTTAACAGACACCAGGAAAGCCCATTACAAAAGACTAAGAGGGCTGGGCAACAGGGGGGCAGATACTGTGTTGGTTTTTTTCTTCCGTGTTGCTTTTGCCTTTAAAGCATGCATTCTGTTTTGCTGTTCTCTCTGTAGGCTGACTACCAGAATACCTAAACAGGCAGCCACCAGTCAAGGCGGATGGAATACCATTGTATTTGAAGCCCGTAAGGATGGAAGTATCCATACTGGAAGTATCGGCTCTAAGGACAAAATTATTAACTGATGGCAAGAGGAGGGGTGAAGATATACAAGATACTGTGTCTATCCAGAAAGAAAAGCAAGGTGCACGTGTGACCCTCCAAAGACACCGTTTACCAACTGGCAGCCCAGATGGAATCTCACAGACCGATTTGCTGATTCCTCCTGAATGCAGCAGGAGCAGCCTGGCATCTTACTCACTAGGTAAACCCCTCAAAGCATTCAGATCTATCTCACTTGCCTTGGTAGTATGCTCTGAGTTACACTGCCAGGCATCGTGAGTCTCTGTAATGTCACAGGGAAATATGAGACACCTGTCCTGAATCAAAGCAGATAGGCTTATCTTGTTTCAGAGCCAACTCATGGTTGGGTAGAGATTAGATTGGCTGTAAGAAATTCCTGTTATTGTGCAACTTATTATTCATGGCAGGGTGAAAATGGCTTCAAAGGTGATCCCACATACTCTAAAGGATATCTTCTTACATCTAACAAACATTATACAAACCAAATTGGTTTTCTGCTTCAAGCACCTCTGTGCAGAAAAAAAAAATCAATTTCAAGTTGCAGTGGCTGTGATCTTTCAAGCTAAACATCCATTGCAAACATGTTTGGCAATGCAAAGGTACAGACGTGACAAGTGATATACAAGGCAACGTAGTGCTGTATCCTTATCAAAGTTTGACCTCCAAGGTACTGAATAATCCACTGCCCCTCTAACAACAGTTTCACTAACAGAAGCAAAAATATGTTGTAATGCAATAAGCAAATTTATTTTAACCCCTACATCATTCTGGGGCAGCAATTTTAAGTCACTGGACCAGTTAGCCTTAAATGTAAAAAGACCTCGAAGTGCAGAGAGCTGACCCAACATCTACCCAGGCCCTACTCACTCCTGGGAGTACGTGGTGTCACACTCAGCTGATTTGTAATGTCCTTGGTTACTCCCCAGTTTCACCTGGCCTGCTGCAGCAGAAGCCTCACAGCTCCGCAACTCACTGAGCATCTTGTGAACTCACTCCATTTGCCCTCTGGCACCTCTTGTGTCTGTCAGACCAGCTGCCAGTGCTTCCCACCAGTGCTAAACCTCCAGAAAACTCCCTTTTAGCTCAGCTTGCGCACAACCTTCCCCAACGCCACTCTCCAAGGATTACTACGGAGGTGAAAACAGCCTCAAGATGAGGATTAGCAGCACTGTCCAACAGTAAAACAGGCTCACACAACTTCCCCTAGCTGAGAAAAGAAGGCATGGCATTGTATATCTCTCCTGCAGAGACAAACAGATATATCGGTGTACTGGGGCTGGCTGGGATGGAGTTAACTTTCCCTGCAGCGGCGCATACAGTGCTTTCTCTGCATTTCCACATGGCTTTTGCTTGTTGGTTTTTTGTTTGTTTGTTTTTCCCTTTTCCCCTTTCCCTTTTCCCTTTAGGTAAATTATTTAATGATAATTTTCCCTTAATAATTATTTTTCCTTTAATTAAATTATCCTTACATCACCTTGTGAGTTGTTTCTTTCCTTTCCTTTTTCCCCTCCTAAGGAGGGGGAGTGAGAGAGCGGCTGTGGTGGAGTTCAGCTGCCCAGCAAGGTAAAACCACCACAGTGGGCTGTCTCCATGGTCAGAGTTAGTTTGGAGCATGTAGTGAGTGTTTCATACATGATACAAGCAGTAGCAGTGCTGAGCCACTTGCTCTTTTCAGTGAGAAAACCAAGGGTGGAGGGGACTTTGTTCTGGTGCTCTGTTACAAATCATGGTGCAGCTCTGAGTTACGGGGCCTGGATTTGCAGCTCACTTGTACAAAGCACAGCCAGCCCAGCCCATGGCCAGGTTATACCTCCAGTTTGCACAGGACCCTGGCAGAGCATTACTGTGCCTTGTGTGCTCTGAGTGTCCTCACAGAGGAGTCCCTGCTGCAGCAAAGAGAGCTGCTACTCTGAAGGGGAAGCAACCCTTTCCCTCACACACGGTAAAACTAAGAATTTTTAAAACTAAGACCTGTATCTACCTGACCTTTAGGTGGGAGTTTGCTTCTTCCTGGTTTTCTCAGCTTGAGCAGTAGAAACAGGCTAGCCAGGACACTGCTATCTGTAATCAGCTTACAGAACAAGGTAGGAAAGCTTGGGCCACAGGAACTGCAGAAAAAAAAAATGCTAACAATCATTACATGTTCACAGTGAAGATCTTTTTCCACCCTTATTATAAAAATGAGCTTAAACACATTTCTACTTGACTCCATAACCTGTGGCCTTGGAACAGCCCTGATTTTGCAATATTCATCTTTTATTTCATGTATGGGGTTACATATAAACTTTCAATACTCCTTTCACTTTCCCTTTTTTTCCCTCTTTCCTATGTTGGTTGGTTGATTTTACAAGTGAATTTCACAGTACGGTAGCAGTGTCTTGTCTCTACACTTCTTTCTCATAAATCACCAAAAAAAGAGACATTAGCTGTTGCAGTGGACGGTCCAACCTTGAAGCTCTGTCATGTTTTTTTATACATCACACACAACTTGGATTTCCTTAGCACCCAAGTAATATCAGAGAAAACAAAGCATCCCTACACTGCAAAAGCAATGTTATTACCTGCAAGTTTACACTTTTTTTTTTTTCATCAGCTCCAAGCTAAAATGCAGCTTAACTTGAAACTTAATTAGACTCAATTAGAGACAAAGTAGCTTGTAACATTTTTATTCTTACAAGGGTCCTAGGCACTTCCAGTGAAGACATTGAGAAAACACCTGTAAACCTGAAATAATTCCACTGGATCTCATGTCTTAAGTTTCAATGTAGGCTGGACACCCATACCAGACATGTAAACAGCCACCTAAAACTGGGGCTGGAATGATCACTCAAATAAATTAAGTTAGCCAGAAAATTGATGAGCTACAGTTTCATCTGCCACGTGCATTCATTATTAGCATCTTGTGATGTTTGATTTTGCATCCTTTACCACTTCTGCAAGCAATTCCAGACCACAGCTTTTCATTAAAGCTTTTAAGATCTGAAGCTTGAGCAGCATAGGTCCTATTGCACAGTTGTGATCGGAGTCCCAGCCATGAAGAAGATAAACCTGCTGCACTACAGCCCCTGCTTTGCTTAGGGCAGTGTGGTGTGATGAACCCTGGCTGGCAACTAAGAAGGATGTGGGCCTATTAGAGAAGGTGCAGAGGAGGGCCACAAAGATGATCAGAGGGCTGGAGCACCCCTCCTGCAAAGAAAGGCTGAGAGAGCTGGAGATGTTCAGCCTACAGAAGAGAAGGCTCTGGGGTGACCTCATTGTGACTTTTCAGTACTTGAAGGGGTCTTACAAAAAAGATGGAGAGCAACTCTTTGCTCAATCCAATAATGACAGGACGAGGAGGAATGGTTTTAAACTAAAAGAGGGGAGATTGAGATTAGAGGTTAGGAGGAAATTCTTCACTCAGAGGGTGGTGAGGCACTGGCACAGGTTGCCCAGAGAGGTTGTGGATGCCCCATCCCTGGAGGTGTTCAAGGCCAGGTTAGATAAGGCCCTGGGCAGCCTGATGTAGTGGGAGGCATCTCTGCCTATGGCAAGGGGGATGGAACTAGATATCTGAGGTCCGTTCCAATCCAGGCCATTCTGTGATTCCATGATTGCTGCCTGTCTTAAACTATAGTCCTCCAAGTCTTCATCAATCGGCCCCATTTTCCTGCTGCCACACTGAACGACTAAAGAAGTTCAAGTTCGATTTCCTTCTGTTTACTACTAAATTACTACATCTGCATGTTATAAGCTGAGGTTCCAACCATTGATGCTTTGTGTTGTTATCTTTGTGTTGTTATCTGTGCTGGCACAGAGAGGATGAGCACAAAATAATTGGAAATGAGCCAGGTAGGATCTGTAGGACTTCCCCCAGCCCAATTAAAATCATGTAGATTTTTTTCCCATTGGAACATGGATCTCTTTTGGAAAGGGAGGGGAAGGCTAAGGTGATTTTTGTTGTGTTGGCATAGCTTTGCTTGGCTCATTAAAAGGCAGTAGATGTTCTAGACCTGAGTTTCCTGCCGAGTCTAATTTTTGCAGGGGATTTCCCCAAGGCACAAGAAGTGACTTATCATAATAACAGATAATAAAGCCTGTCACAAAACTCAATGTCCAGGATTAGAACCATATTTCCTAATTTATTTTCTATTTGTTCAAATCAATGCAAAAATGTTACCAAAGAGCATTACTACCAAATGACATTAGGGCTCAAGAGGTAGAGACATAGGAGCCCATCTAGATATGCTTATGAAAGGTCAAGTATATCAGTTCACAGCATCATAATAAACAGCATCATAATAAACATCTAGGGAGGTAACAAATACAAAGCAAAAACGTTCATCTGTCTCCAGTGTATTTTAATAAGTTAAATAAAACTAAAAGTGTGAGTAGGCTTTCAGTAGCAGTTAGCCTTTCCCCTGACACAATACAGGATCTTTTTTTTAGGGATGCTAATCAGACTTGCTAAATGCCATATTGGGGCTAGCTCAGGAAACTACCAGTTCATTGTCCCCTTGTATTAAGCTTCCCAGGAATCAGGGTGATACCTCAGGCTCTCCCAGAAAACATTTCTGATTCATAGGGCTAATCTCACTTCCTGGCCCATGAAACATGCTTTATGCTGATGGTTATGCCAACAGACGCATAAAGCACAATCACCTGCAGCACCCTAGGTTTGTTAGGTACATGGTAGCTTTTGGGCCTCCAGGGCAGATGCATTCCGCAATGTAGCAGGGGATCATGGCGGCGTGCAAAGCGTTTCCTAATTCAAGGTTCAGGTCTCCAGCTGCAGGGAGTGCCTGAACCTGTTGCTGCCAGTGGTGGGTGACAGAGATACTGTCTGCCTGAGGTCTAAGCAGGTGGAGGATCTGATCAGCCTGGTTGCAGAGCTCAGGGAGGTGGTGGAGAGATTAGGGACTATCTGGGAGTGTGAGCAGGTGTTAGACTGGTGGAGCAGCTCCCTACCATGCCTGCAAGGCACTGGCTGGATGGCCAGGCCCAGAGAGTGGTGGTGAACGGAGTGAAATGCAGCTGGCAACCGGTCACCTGTGGTGTTCCCCAGGGGTCGGTGTTGGGGCCCATCCTCTTTCATATATTTATTTATGATTTGGACGAGGCAATTGAGTGCACCCTCAGAAAGTTTGCAGAAGACACCAAGTTGGGGGGAAGTGTTGATCTGCTGGAGGGTAGGAAGGCCCTGCAGAGGGACCTGGACAGGTTGGGTCAATGGGCAGAGGTCAATGGGATGAGGTTCAACATGGCCAAGTGCCGGGGCCTGCCCTTTGGCCACAACAACCCAATGCAGTGCTATAGGCTTGGGGCAGAGTGGCTGGAAAGCTGTGCAGAGGAAAACGATCGGGGGTTGCTGGCTGATGCTCACCTGAACATGAGCCAGCAGTGTGCCCAGGTGGCCAAGAAGGCCAACGGCATCCTGGCTGTGTCAGGAATGGTGCAGCCAGCAGGGCCAGGGAGGTGATCGTCCCCTGTACTCAGCTCTGGTGAGGTCGCATGTCAAGCACTGTGTTCAGCTTTGGGCCCCTCACTACAAGAAGGACATCGAGGCCCTGGAGCGTGTCCAGAGAGGGAGTCCAAAGCTGGTGAAGGGCCTGGAGCACAAGGCCTGTGAGGAGCAGCTGAGGGCACTGGGGTTGTTTCATCTGGAGGAGGCTCAGGGGTGACCTTATTGCTCTCTGCAACAACCTAAAAGGAAGGTGTGGGGAGCTGGAGGATGGCCATAGTGATAGGAGTAGAGGGAATGGCTTCAAGTTGTGCCAGGGGAGGTTTAGGTTGAAAATTAGGAGACATTTCTTCTCAGAAAAAATGGTTAGGTGTTGGAACAGGTTGCCCAGGGAAGCAGTGAAGTCACCGTCTCTGGGGGTGTTTAAAGAAAGGTTGGATGTGGTGCTTAGGAACATGGCTTGGTGTGTGACATTGGTGGTTGGGGGATGGTTGGACTAGATGATCTTGGAGGTCTTTTCCAACCTTAATGATTCTATGATTCTCTGCAATGTCTGGGTCAGAGTGTACCTACTAGGTGCTGGACTTCAAAACTGAAGCCAAGGGTTTCAGCTAATGGCTGGGTCAGCCGCAAGGCAGCAGCATTTTGTCTCTAAATGTTCAGGATCAAAGTACCAGCTGCTTGGCAAACTGAGGCTGCAGGCATGGCACAGGTATGAACATAGTAAGCTGCAAGCTCTTGAGAGGTGATTTCCCTTGCTAACACTAGACAGGGAATTGTTACAGCATGGCTGTAATCATCAGTGTGAAAAGTAGATGTGATATTTGTGGTTCAATTAAATAGGAGCCCAGGGTCACTTCCCTGCCTTGTGAAATGGATCCATTTCATTTTAAGTGCTTCTCTTTCCCTTTGCAAGGTGGTGACATGGAAACAATGCAATCTACCACCATGAAGCATTAACTTACTTCATTGCAGTAATCACCACAGCACATCGGAAGTATACCCTGCAACATTTTGTAAATAGTTACACTGGTTCTGTCATTAAAACCAGGAAGATTTACACATACAGCTTTCTCCCAGTGCTAAGGGAGGAGAAACTGAAGCAGTAAAATTCTGAAAGCCAGCAATTTATTCAAGAAGGCATTCTGAAAGCACTTGAAGGCTCAAAGGCTTCAAAGTCTCATGATATTTTACCTATAGCTTGTAGCACAGGGATCAAAGGACAGGATTTTCATTAAAACCTAAGGCTTTTAGAGGCACAAATTGTGTTTTGTTTTTGGTTGTGTTTTTTTTTTTTTTTTTTCAAGTCAGGAGTCCTGTGAAATTTCTCTTCAAGAGCTGTTGCCACACAAAAGCTGTATGTGCAGTTCTTTGTGCTCCACCACCTGTTACCTGCTCTGAAGGGAAGGTTTCTCCTAATCTTAAGACCTGTTCTGAGGTCTTCTGTCCTTTTCTCCTTTAGCAGTCACATAGCCATAGCACCTGACATGACGTCTAATAATTTATCTCCAAAACCCAAGGAAATAATTTCTGCCATGTCTACCTACTTTGAAAGACACACTGGGAGAGAGGTATTTTGTGATACAAAGGTCTCTACTCTCAGGTGCAACTGGGGGATTCCTAAACCCTTTCTTCAGTACTTCACATCTTGGGCTAAAAGATACCTGGGAAACAAAACCAGGCAATTCCTTTATCTATCCCTTCTCCTTTCTCTGAGCAGTCTCCTTTTCTTTCGGTAGCAACACTTCATGGGAGTCCCCTCTTCTGTAGTCTGGAAATTGAGAAACACAAAGATGACACAATTACCCTTAACTGCTGAAAATATTATTTTTTTTATGGAAGAAGAGTTAAAATTTTACTTATTCCAGGTTGTATGAAGCACTGAGAGAAACATAATGAGATTGTAAGGAAGTTTTCAGTGACTGAGGCTCAACCATGTCCTTCAGAAACAAGAAATAATCATGTTACTGCTGCTCCTCCCAGCTTCACAGTGGCTTGTATCCTTGAATCTCACACACTGAATCCTCTGTTTGCTTGGACTTCAGAGACTCAACACCCCCATACATGGCACAGAGGTGGTCAATCCTGTTACCTGATGGCTAGATCCTGGCCATAACTATAAATGACTGCCCTGTCTGTGTACATACATGTCCACGGATTGGATACAAATTTGAATGTGCAACAGCCCTACCCATGCTGCCTGCAGAAGACAAATTCAATCACAGCAATAAAAAGTGCAAGGTAATTCAGCATTTTCCACTTGATCTCAGGTGCTGCTTCTTCGCATCCCTCCTCACCTCCTCATGCACCTGCCTCATTCCCCAAAGCTATTGACATGCTTGTTGTTTTTTTTGTTTGTTTTTTTTTTGTTTGTTTGTTTTTTTGAGTCCAAGTCTCCTTTTGGTGTCCTTTGTTCTTCTACCTGTGCTTCCAGTGAGATTAATAAATATTGTACACACAGAACTTCTGCAGGGCCCATCACAGGAGCCCCGAGTATCCCTCTAAAACATTTCATTTTGGTTTCTTGCCATCCCTTCTTTTTGAACATTTGACTGCCAACAGACCAATAGCAGCTACATGCTTTGCAATCAACATCCATTGTTCAACCTGCAGCACTGTGTCCTCCTTTTTATTTGAGTGATTCTTCTCCTGTCCCACAGTACACAAGGACCCTGATGGTTTTGCATGTGAGTGCTGTCAGGTGCATCTCAGCTGTGTGTAGCAAGTCTCAGTGCCCGGCCCAGCTGGGTAAGTCCTCAAGCAGGTCAAGACATCACCATGTCCCACCGCTGACTCATGGCTGTGCTCTCGCAAGGATTGATGACAAGCTCTTTGGTATTCTCGTTCGTGTCCCCAGTCATCTCAGTGTCCAAACAGAAGCGTGAAGCTATGTGCTCAATGTGTGACCCAACTTTACTCCATCGCTGCAGACATACAGAAGAGGAGAAACATGAGTGAACAAGCTTCCTCCTCTTTATGTTTTTACTACACTGGTTCAGCATCAAGAGATAGTCATCACTACAACTTCATGACCTGATGCTGGGAAGTACAGGGCTCCTCCAGCCTACATCAAACAGAGCACATGCTGAGCATTTCTCCCATATGAAACACACATTTAAGCTCAGCCTCTGTTTGGCATCAGAAAGTGAGTATATCACTAACAGCTTTTTCCCCAGGTCGCTGGTTCAAATGTCAGCTCAATGATTAAATGCAGAGAAATGTTAGCATCTGCCAGCTAACTGGCAGCCATGTGGACTAAATTGCCAGTTTCACTTTGACTTCTGCAGATAAGTATCCAGATCACCACTTGCACTAATAGACATCCTTACCAACACATTCATTTAAAAGGCAAAGGGCTGAACAGGACAGAGTCTGTGCTTCCAGACAGACTGTGCTTCCCAGATGATGTCAAAGCACACCAGCAATTCAATGATTCTATATTACGCTGAAAGAAAGAGAACTTCAAAGAAAATGGAGTGTCAAAGAAAAGGCTCACCTGCTTGTTGTCACCTTCTTTGCAAGGTGACAGGAGCACTTGGGAACCAGGGAAAAGGGTGTACACAGACAAGCACAGCTGCTGCTGACGGACTTGGTGGTTGTATGTGTATGTCCATTCCTGCAAAGAGGAATAAAAGAAATCAGGGATGATTCTTGGTATTCCTATATCTGGAAAGCAAACACTTGGGCTTGGATCCTGCCCCCTATGAAACCAACCACAAACCTCATTGACTTCAAGAGACACCAGGACAGGTCACTAGGGATTCTTCAAGCCTGGGGAACCACACTGGAGACTGGCCACCAGCATGATGCAACCCCATTTACTATAAAACTTTGAGCCCTACCCATCAGCCAATTGCTCATCCATTCTGTTATGTATTTATCTAGCTGGACATAATGATACTGTGAGAAATAGCATTGAAAGCTTTGATGAAATCTAAAAAGATTGCATGAACTGGCTTCCCTTGGTCAGCTAGATGCGTGACCTTGTCATAAAAGGAAATTAAGTTAATTAGGCAGTGAACATATGTTGGCTGTGACCAATGACTGCATTGACCTTCAGGTGTTTTCAGTAACTCCCATAATAATCTTCTCCATAATTTTACCAGGCACTGAAGAGAGACCAACAAGCCTGTAATTACCAGGGTCTTCTTTCTTGCCCTTCTTGAAAACTGGAATAACGTTTGCCACCTTCCAGTCAACTGGGACCTCGCCAGATACCCAAGATCATTGAAAAAGAATTGAAAGAGGTCTCACAATGAGGGGATTTCTTGACCTCTATGACCTGCTTACTTCACTGAAACACCTCCCAGAGGATGGTTCCTCCCAGAGGTTCTCTATGCTTTTTTTCCAGGCCAGGCTTTGTTCATGCCATCTCTTTATTCACACTGTCTCAAGGCAGGACCATCCTCTCATTCAACAAAGGTCCATGGGATAGACAGGGTGGTGGTAACCATGTCTCCTAAGCAATTCATCATTAGAAGTGAGGCCTACAAAGCTAAATGTATGCATCAGTTCAGCAGCTGACATTAGATCCTCCCTCCTTGCCCCAGGCTGTCGTGCTACTGTTTTATCTAAACTGAAAGATTTTCAGAAGGCTCTTTATTTCAACAGAATGGCTTTTTATGGAAGCCCGTCCTGCTGAAAATGTTTTATCTAGTTCTAGTTTTTATCTTGTCCTTTTTCAGCCCTACATGAAAGCCTGAGAAAATGATACATAAAATCGAGAAAGTCTGAAAAAAAGGCACTTGAACCACACAGAATCCATGAAAAGCTTTGAGTTAAAATAAAGGCAAATGGCCATACAAATTTTTATCTTATCCTACTTTTTCTCTTATTTGTATTATTTAGAATGAAAATTCCTGCTTTTTTCCCCAGGAGAAACTACTTTATCTTCTAAACCCTGGCACATCAAATACTCCAGTGGCCAGCACAGCATTAACAATGGCAGAGGCTTGCACCCCAGGGGTTGTTGTGAACTGGGCATCCCCAGGGTCCTCCTAAGAGAGACCTTTAAGGAGCTAACATGCCTCCAGGGCTCCAGGCTGGCCTGTAGATGCCAGCAGGGTTATGAGCTGACCACTGACACCAAGGAAAAACAGACACATGAGGTGAAACTGAGATCAATGTTTCTTGCCTTTTCAAAGATAAAACAGCTTTTGCTGAAATGGTGGTGGAGTGAAGAGGAAGAGGGTGGGCTGGGAAAGCTGAACTACCAGCTGCACACCACAAACAGCAATCCTCTCAATCCCCTTCCTCTGAAGCTTCAGCTAGTACTAACCCGCACCCGAGGCTTGTGATTATTTTTCAAGGATTTAGCATCATTCAAGCAGGCACCTGTCACTGCTACTCAGCATCATTCAGAAATGAAGAAACTATTTTAAAAATGTGACCTTCAGCCTGGCACAGTAGCCTCTCAGCCTAGCAAGGAGCAGCTTGATACAAGCCCAGTGTTATGTGACAGAACAGTACATGCTCCACTGCCAAACAAGAGGTCGGCTGTACCCTAAAGCCAGGGTAGCAGCCAGAGAAAAAACATTTCTGAAGAAGCCAGGAACAACTTCACCCCTCATTACTACTTTCTTAACATTAATAGGAAAGAGTTCCCCAGACTGTTAGCGTGTGACTGCATGGGTCATCTAAGGATACCCAAGCAATCCACTCATTGCACTCTGGGGTGCAATGTGGGCTCAGGCACATCTCAGGAGAGGGAAAGAAAAGTCTAAAGGGTTCCTGTGGCAGTCCAGGTGCAGAAGTGACACTGCTGCTGGCCAGCCCACTGCTCTGTCAGCTCAGCCCAGAACAAGCCCTGCCATTTCCTAAATCTTCCCCTCCACAGCAACAGCTCTGCAAGTTTCTTTTTTGAGTCCCAGTGGCCCCAATATGGAAAACATACAAAAACAACTGTATTTTTGCATTTTCTAACCCTCTGTCACTGTGGGTTATGCCGGGAACAACTGTCCCTTATCAATGCTGTCACACTCCCCAGAGAACGCCATTTCTTTGCTAACTTTCTGTCATCTCCTCAGGGCCCGTTTTGACATACTAGCCACCAAGGATGGCCACTGGTTTGGCACCTTTGGGCTCTCCTGCTAGGCCATACTCAGGCCTCTTCTCTATGACTACTCTACCACAGAGGGGCAGGGGCCACGTTGGCCTCAGTGGTCCTGTGACATAAAGGCTTCTCTGGAGATTTTATGCTGTGAAAAGCTACAGCAAGACGTGACTTCTGTATATTGAAAGTCAAGAATATTGCTTTTCTTACATCAAATATGAAACTAAGCACCATTTGGGACTACTACATCCTACACAGCCTGGTGATCATAGAATCATAAAATCAGTCAGGTTGGAAAAGACCTCTAAGATCACGTAGTCCAACCTTTAACCTAGTGCTGACAAGTCCATCACTAAACCATGCTACTAAGTTCTACATCTACACATTTCTTGAAGACCTCCAGGGATGGTGACCCAACCACTCTGCAACCTATTCCACTGCCACACATGTCCTTCAGTAAACAAATTTCTCCTAATATCCAACCTAAACCTCCCCTGGCACAACTCGAGGTCACTATCTCTTGTCTTATCACTTGATGCTTGGGATAAGAGTCCTATCCCCACCTCAATTTTACCTTAAGGTAATTGTAAAGTACAGTAAGGTCTCCCCTGAGCCTCCTCTTCTCCAGACCAAACAACCCCTGTTCTCAGCCACTCCTCACAGGACTTGTGCTCCAGGCCCTTCACCAGCTTCGTAGCCCTTCTCTGGACACGCTCCAGGGCCTCGATGTCCTTCTTGTAGTGAGGGGCCCAAAGCTGAACACAGCACTCGAGGTGCGGCCTCACCAGAGCAGAGTACAGGGGGACAGGACCTCCCTAGTCCTGCTGACAGCTTGTATTTCTGATACAAGTCAGGATGCTGTTGGCCTTCTTGGCCACCTGGGCACACTGCCAACTCATGCTCATTAACCAGTCTCCTTAACAGGCCAAAGTCTGCCCTCTGGATGTCCAGGGTGGCAGTTCTGCTAACCCCCGTCCTTACTTTTCCAAGAGTCAAAAACTCTATTATTATAATCGCTGTGTCCAAGACGACCTCCAACCTTCACATCACCCACAAGTCCTTACTTATTTATGACCAAAAGGTCCAGAGGGGCACCATCCCTAGTTGTCTTACTCTCAGGAGGTTATCTTCCACACACTCTAGAAACCTCCTAGGCCATTTCTTCTCTGTTGTGTTGTATTTCGAGCAGACATCTGGTAAGTTGAAGTCCCTCACAAGAACAAGGGATAGTGATTGCAAGACTTCTCTGAGCTGTTTGTAGAATATTTTGTCTGCCTCTTCAGCCTGGTTAGGCAGTCTATAACAGACACCCACAAGGATTCCTGCCTCCTTGGCCCTTGCCTCTGATTCTTACCCTGTTGTCACCATTATTAATCTCAAGACAATCCAAACATCCCCTAACATGGTGGCTACCCCACCGTATCACCTATCCCTCCTGAAGAGTTTGTATCCATCCATTGCTTGATTATAGCCCGCATGTCATGCCTAAGTTTAAGCAGTCTTGCAACAATTGTACAATTAAAATATAAGCTTCTATCCACAATGAAAATTTAAACACATTACTTCCATCTGGAATGTTCTCTGTGGTTTACAAGTACTACTTCAGAAAGAAACAGAAAGATGAAAGGGATAAAAATGTTCTCTATTCCTGCCTCTTTGTTGAGTGAAGCCATTCGGTGGTCTGGCTGTATTGCATTTTTCTGTTCTGCTGCAGAATTACACTGACCGCACTCCTGGACATGCACAAGAAATGGAGTTGACATCCAGCAGAAAGCAAAAAGCAGCAGAGTCAGAATGTGAAGATGAAAAAGTTCATGGAAAGAAAAATTCTGCAAATTTTCTCCATTGAAGTGTCAAAACATGTTTGATGGGAATAAAACAATACAACTTGGTGGCATGGCATTTCTCATTGTAATATATCATATAAAATTGGTATCTCAGGAAAGACCAATGCCATTTCATTTTGAAATTTTTCATGCAGTATTTCAAAATACTTCAAGCAGTATTTTCCATTCTGATTATCCTCCAAAAAAAAAAAAGATTTTTTAAAATATTCAATTTATTGGAAGTTGCAATTTTCACTGTTTTTTTTTTTTTTCCTTCAGCAAAGTTGCCCTGCAAAACATGATGACCTGTTCTCATTAGCTCACTTCTCTTGCTGTTTGTGTAAGTCCATATAGCACTAGAAGAAAAAAAAAAAATCTAAAACCTGGAAACCAGGTAAATTTTAAGACCTGTGACTATGTGGCACTTGCAGTTATATTCACTATATTTTTGGAAATGACTAAAATTGAAATAGTCTTTTTTTTTTTTTTTTTTTTTAAAACCAGACTGTAACATTATTTTATTGACTAAAGGCAGGCATTCAATCACACGTGAAAAAGATGCACATAATGACATACTTTGTTTGCACATTCAGATTAGGGAAATTTTCAGCAACATCTTCAGGTTGGGCCTTATACATGTATCTGGTCTGAATGTTTAACTATGAGGGTTAATACTGTTGCCTAATTAATTATTTTGCAGCACACCAAAAAAAGCAAATGATTGTTATCCTCCCTGCTTTTAAATGGGAAAGGTGAGAGAATGCACTGACATGCCCAAAATCACAAAGGGAGCCTGAGGCAAAGGCAGGTTTTGAAGCTACAGTCCTCAGGGTCCTGCTCCAGTGACTCCACAGTAAGGCACATATGCCAGCTCTCAGCTCTAACATTTCCTAGAATATGCTTTTGAAAACACATGCTGATTCACATAGCTTTTTTTTTTTTTTTTTTTTTTGCCTCAGTGAGATTGAAAAAGCAAGATCACCCTCATTAAATTCTCAATAGTTTAATGGGCAATTGAGAGAACGCAGACTATAAAGTTATAAATACCATTGCAATTCAGAGCATTTTGAAAGAAATAAGGCTGAAAGATGAGAGAAAATTATAGTTCTCTTTGTCTTTCTCTGATCTCTGCAGATGGGCAGCAGTAAGAGCTCAGTGCAGACTAGCACAGAGATAAGTGGTCTAGCTTGTACTGGGGCTCTGGCACCAGCCGCTGCTGCTGCCCAGGGCCTCTGCTGAGGCGAGGAGATTAAACCACATGCTCCCTCAGGAAAGGGACTGGCAGCAGGGTAACCCTCTAACAGAACTTTAGCAGACTTCAGAAATCACCTTGAAGCTGCACCAGAGCCTGCATCTCCAGCCTTCTCACCTGTGCTGTTGCTGCTGTCCCTTTGCTGTTGATGCAAGGATTTAAGCTCACGATGGGCAACTCTTGGACTTCAGACTGGTACGACTCCAAGCAACTCTGCCTTTGCCTGATCATCCCGGTCTGATATAGCAATTCCTTGGGAATCCTGTGGGAACAACGTGGAGAGAAAAAAAAAAATCATCCCTGCTCCCCCCAGGCATGTAGTGTACTCCCAGGGAGGCTCAGTGGGGTGAGGAGGATGTTGTCATGCCAGTTCACATTCAGGAAATGAGAGGCAAGATCTACTTCAGCATCAAACCACTGCAAGCAGTGCATGGCCAGGGACATTGCAGAAGCAGCACTCACAGATGGATGGTCAGCCTTTATAAGGGGAAAGAATAAATAACTGTGCAAGGCAAATAGAGAAGCAAGGAGCAGACTGTGAGCAGGCTGAAGGTCAGCCTTCAGCTTACAGAAATGGGAAACTTTATAACAAACTGCTGCACAGTTCTGGCATTCCTTTTCAGTGCTGCTGCACAATGCCATGCACGGTGAAAAAAAGCCAGAAGATGGCTATAAATCATTCTTACACTGGGACTCCGCACTCAGCCATTGCACCAGCAGGTCCCTGGAGGTATCTCCAAAACTTGTGCACCCTTTCTGCTCCTCCTGGCAGCTACTAGGGTAATGGATGCAATGGTTCCTGGAGTACTTTGGTGACTAAAAGGGATCTGCACAAAAGCAGCTGTGGAAGTGCATACAAAACAAAGCACTAGGGTATGAGTAAGGCAGAGTCACCTGAATACAGGTCATAAACTCCTAGCATGGACACTCTAATAACAATGAGGTCTTGTGCCATGGAGAACCATGGCTAAGACTGCTTATGGAAAGCAGGATCACAAATGAACTATGTCACACTGCGAATGAGCAGTGTTTAAAAAAATTCACAAATACACCAAATTTGCCATGCTCTGCTGTAAAGCCCGAGGGAGGAGGTGTTGGTGTCTCTGGGTAGGATGGAGGCATGGAGA
This sequence comes from Netta rufina, assembly GCF_964035555.1. Classification (NCBI taxonomy): domain Eukaryota; kingdom Metazoa; phylum Chordata; class Aves; order Anseriformes; family Anatidae; genus Netta; species Netta rufina. The sequence goes on from NC_140125.1 coordinate 19,104,059, forward strand.
CTGGAGGGGCAGAGAAAATGTCTCTGGCAGCAGGGACAGGGCATCCCCCTGGAAATGTGACATCCATACCGGAGTTCAGGGTAAACATTCTCCAGGTACCACTTGAAGCTATGGCACTTCAGTCTTTTCCGCAACTCCACTCTGCTCTGGATGCTGGGGAGAGAAAATATGGTGGAGTGACAATGGAGATCGTGAGAGTCAAACCCAAGGCACCAAAATCCAACAGATATGCACAGACAGCAAACACCAGAGCATCACCAGGGCTATTTCCTGCTGTCTTCTACATAAGCTTGGTCTGTTGCTTTAATCTCTGTGTCTTTTGGAGGTCTCACCTGGTAAAATCCCATGATTTGGCATATTGCCAAATATTGATAACATTGCCATTTTAATGAGGAGTCTGGAGTTTAGGGGATGAAAAGGTTTGTGGAAAATCACAGCCATTTAAAAATGATTAGTAACAAGTGTGTGCTATCTACTACATGCAATAAAATCAATTAATGGAAAAATTAATCAAAATTAATATATGCTATTATAAGTTACTCTTAGTTTAGAAGTAATACAGAAGGCCTTGATTCACAGGAGCACTTAAATACACCTTTAAATCACTAGAAATTAATCATATGGTGATATACTTCTTTCTTACATTAATCAAGGCTAAACTGCTTAGGTGTCATGCTGTATAGAGTGACATCTCCCCCACTCTAGCTCCTCTTCGGGCCTGCCTCTACCTATAGAGCTGGTATGACCTCCACTACCTTCCCTTTGCATAGTTTATCTTCTCTCCACCCTCATTCATATATTGAGCAGGACAGAGTTACTACTTCATCCCACTCTGACAGATGGAAAGAGGATATGAATTTGGTGGAAACAGGTTAATCTCCAAGATTTCAATTTACTTATCCTGGAAATGGAAGAATAGCCAGAATGAATTTCATTTTGGCTTTGAACTCTGCTATGCTCCAAAGGAAACATTCTAAGGAAAGGAAGAGCATATGAAAATGAGAAAATAACACAAACACATAAAATCCGCCTGACATGGGAGATATTTCTGACTGTTCAAATTATGAATAGAAAACTCCATCAATATTAAGCATTTGCTCCTTTCCAGTAAAGCCTTACTAGGTCCAAAATCTGATGATTTTCATGACATTCAGCTGCCAGCAAGACCTCTGGACTCTTCCCCCAAATTCAGCTCTGGGACCAGAAGTACTTGTACTAACACTAAGGATAGGACATGGGCAGAGGAGGTTTCTGTTTCCCTCACCACGACTTGGTTTACTCATCTGGACAAAGTAGCATCGCGTATAAACTTCCATTTTATATTGCTGTGCTTGTAGCTTCTGACTGCCATTAGCATTTAATTGAGCGTTATTGCAGAAGCAACGCAGGCAGGCTTCCACTGCAGGGTGACAGAACCCCAAAAACCAACTGCAGCTGGCAGGACACGGGCACTTACTTTCCACAGGGTCTCCCCTGGGCTGCAGGACGGGCTGCATAGTAGTACTGCTTGAATTCATCCATCCACACCTCCGCCGTGCGCTTGGTGTTTCTGAAGGAGGCAACAAAAGGCAAATGAAGCAAAGGAAGCCTCTGAGGGGACACCCACACTTTCTAAAATGCATCAACTATTCCAGCTCCCTCTCCTTCCATCTTCCTTTGTCTTCACCCAAGCCACCTTTGAGCCTGTCCAGCCCTCAATATCAAATTCTTCCTCCTCCCCATTACTCCAGGCACCAGACACAAGATGTCACAGCTTGGGCAGGGAATTCACTATCTTCAGCTCAGCTGGATGTTCTGCATCCACCACACTCAGAAGCGTGGCTTCTCTTAAGTGCCATCTCCCAGTGAGGCCAGGGTTTTATTTAGTGGATGGGATGGAGAACTGAAGAGCGGCGCAATATTTACCAAAGACTAAAATCAAGTATTTCATTTGTTTCACTTCTGTAGGGGCTGTCCTGCTTTGCACCCCTGGATTTCACTGGGACAAATCTCTGCACAGGTTTATGAACCTCAGGAGATTTTCAGTTGACTTCAGATAGCTGTAGTTCTCCTTGCAAATTACTTCATTTCTCAGTGCTAATCCTCCCATCTTTGTCTGGTCAGGGTAGTCCTGCCCAAGCCACTGCCTCCCCGAAGAGGATAATCCATGCATGAACCCAGCTTGATGCTGGATCCTGAACTGTGTCTCACACTAAGGAAGTGTGAGGCGATTTGGGAAAAAAAAAAAAAAAAATCATTATCTAGCAGAAAAGGGGATATATTTTTGATAACATCTCTGTTACAGAGATACTATGGAGCATCAGGTTTACAGAAACTGCTTCTCCACCCTGTCTATATACTACATTAAATTTAAACCTGAGAGATACCGTAAGGTTAATCAAAACCCAGCTCCTAATACCTAGGATAAGTTTCTCCAGACTGCTTTTCAATCCCTTGCCAATTTGTAGAGCTTCCCATGCTCTAAGTGCTCTTTTTCAAGAGATGTGTAAGTCACAGTGTCTACATCTGGATATAGCCTTCTCCACAGTTGAGGGTATTTCAGACTGCCTTCCTGTTCTTGGGTTTATGGGAATAATGGGAATAAATGCCAAGGCTTACACCTGGGTGTTGATTCAGGCCTACATAAATTCCACATCCCAGTCTTTTTTGCAGGAACCTTATTTCACTATTAAAAGCAAGAGCCTCCTGTGGTGACTCTCAGATTTGTGCCCTCCTCCTTGATGCCAGCAACACCCTGGGCCCCTCTACACCATCTTTATGAAGTGTCTTCAGTGACCCATCTGAAGAGTTCCCCTCCTGTCCTGCACACTGTGTGGCTGGACATGTTGTGTTAGATATAACCAAGAAGTTTAATTTACACTCTCTCATTTCACTGTCACACGCAAAGCATGAGGAAGCTGCAGAGAGCCCAAGACAGTGGCAGCCCTGCTGCAAGCCCCTAGGCCCTCACAAATTCTGTTGGCTCACTGAAACACCAGGAAATTCTCTCTAAAAGGAACACCTGGCGTGTGAACACATACAAATGCAGTTTATCTGGGAAACAACCCTGCATTAAGTGCCCCCAGTGTCTTCCTCTGTCATTTACTTAAAAGATAACCTTCAGCCTAGCACTCAAAAAAAGGAGAAAATCCTTCCTGACTTTACCAACTGCCCCCGTCATCCTTTCCCCTACCTCACCTGCTTTTTTCCAGGATCTTGGCCCATTTCAGCCACTCACTGCAGTACCCATGTTGTCCCTGTTCCTGGGTGTAAGGTCAGTTCCCTTTCAGCTGGAATATCCTGGCAGCTCCCAGTGCCCTCCAGTGAGGTGCAGCCCATCACCACTCCTGCTCAGGCACTCTGCCCAAAGGCACCAGGAACCATATTTTCTGGTTCTGCTAAGTCCCACTCAGCCCCAAGCTAAGGCTACTGCATACTGATAGACACGGTTGGCATCCTGACTTCAGGGCATTATAAATGTTTTCTTATATCCTTAGCATCTAAAACATTTGTTGTTGCTGTAGCTAGGGCTCAGGGAGCTAAAGGGCTTGTCCCTTCATTTCTGTGGTGATGAAAGGAACCACATTAAGTATTCTACCTCTGTCATATTCTTGACACTATAGAAATCCTAAGGGAGACAGTTGTACTGGGTTGCTTTGGCTCAGGAAATTCATACCCATGGATATGTCACAATTTTTCAACCAGACTTTCCTACTCGCCTCCCTGCAAGCAGCTTGTTTTGCTTCACAAAAACAAAGAACACTCAGCAAATCCAGAACACCCACTTGATGTATGTATTGGCGTTCCCCTCTGGAAAGACATAGGGATGTTTCTTCCGGAAGACATGTCCAACACGACTGCAGGGGACGATTTCCAGGCTACCTCCACACATCCACACACGGAAAGAGATTTCTACAAGAGAGGCAGCTTCAGCATGTTGTGTTTTTGTCCTACAGCAGGCTGGATCCCAGTATTACCTCTCATTTCATCCTCTGCCACATTAAACCAGGGTAAATCAATTACTAGAGGGGCACAACTCCTGTCAAAGTGCATTTCAAAACTTCTTGTGATCTGTTTAAAGTTCACACACTTGAAACCTGTCTATAGCATGGCAGACCCTATCACACTGGTGAGTGAGACACTAAGTCCCTTTACACGCAGTCCTGCTCACAGCACAGAACCACCCATGCAGCTTTTTAATCATTTCTGCACTGGCCACTTTAGAGCTGTTTCCCTACAAGGGGCTGCCAAGTTCACCAAGAGAGGCCATGAGCTCTGCTTTTTGATGATGGCAGCAGTCATTATCTTTATGAAACTTTATGAACCTTTCTGTCCCCTCGAGCAGGACAACACGCCTGCAGCACAATCCACAATTGACACCAGGGCTCCTGGCAGGGAGCTGGATGAAATCACCAGCTCTGAGGTGGCACAGGCAGGGAGAGCAGCTGCTCTAAGGGGTCTGTCTGGTCCCAGCAGCTGCGAAGATATGAATCTGCAGCTGTATCATCAGACAGTCATGTTTAGACAGAACCAGCATGGAGAAGAAATTAAATAAAAAGGAAAGGCTTCTGCAGCTCTGCGCATCCTGTTTTATGATCTCTTGGCAGCATAGATCTGTATGTCTCTACTCCAAAACCACCAATTCCCTTTCACTGCTCCATCACATTTAACCACAAGAGTCAGGCAGAAGGACACCCATTGTCTTTACCAGCTTTTGCCCCATGCACCGGCAGCAGGGGCCAGAGAAGGCTGGGGTGGGAAAGTATGGCAGAGAGAAGAAGCATTTCTTTCCATAATCCCCTTTCCTTCTTCCCTTGCTGTGCTTACAGGCAAAAGCTGCCACAGCCCCATCACTTCTCTAAGTGCTGGGTATGACCAGCATGGATATTGCTTTGTACTTTCCTCTCTGCTGGTATTTCTGCTCGGGCAGGGAGAGAAGCTGTGACACGCTACAACTGATCGGCACCTGATCCTAAGGAAGAGGTGAGCTGGGGTGATTTCCATGTGTTGTGAGCTGGTGCTTGGAGGCAGGGGATGCTAAGGAGCCTGAGCTCCCTGTGTCAGACATCACGCTCCCTGCAGGTCCTGCTCCAACCCCAGCAGAGGCAATTAAAGCACAGGTTTCAGCAGGCAAGGCTGACCCATGGACCTGTCCATAGGAGCACACAAACAAGGTCTCCAGACAGAGCTAAACACATCAGGAGGAAGAGAACCCAAGCACCAAAGGCACAGCATGGGGCCAGCTGACTACAAGGGATGTCTCCTTGTTGGTGGCCTTTTGCAAGCCACGCCAGGAGAGACAGGAGCGGTGTGAGCATGCTGATCAACCTGGCCTCTTGCTGATAGCTCTTCTTACATGCAGGCAGCTCTTCTTGCTTTAGATCCAGTGCTGCTGTTCAATTTCTCTCTGTTCTGTCAGAGACCTTTCAAGAAGCTTTTATGAAATAGAGTGGTGCAGCATCTCCCTGTGCGCTCAGCCAAGCCTGGCCTCCAGCCTCCACAGAGCAGTCTAGGGCAAGGAACCGCTTCTGAGAAGGTGTCAGATCTGGGAGGGTTTGAGACAGAGATGCCTGGAGGGTCTCCATAGGATTGAGATGCCTGCAGGGCAGGCTGCTCTGGGCCTATTCATGTCTCAGGAGCAGCCTGTGCTGGCTGCTGTTAGAGAGCAACAAGCGGAGATGGACAGGGGGTCAGAGGCACCATGTCTTCATTTCTAGTTGCCTTCTTACATGCTTTCTTTGGGCCCTTGGCTCAGCAGAGGAGGCGGGAAGGCTGCAGAGCCTGCTTGGTTTCCTCAGTGGAGCAGATGCTTTGGGTCAGACTGGTGGCTAGACACCCACCACAAAGGGAAAGCATGAGGGAGAGCAATCCAACTGAGCAATGAGATACAAATAAATAAAGCATGCTGGAGGAAAAAGGAGTGTGAAGCAAACAACAGTGCCAGGCAGTGGATGGGTTACTGCAAAGTGGCAGCATCTGTTCCTTTGGATGGCTGACAGCACTGCTATGTGTTAAGAAACAAGATTTTGCCTTCCTTGCTAGCCACAGTCCCCAGAGGTACAAACTATTAGAGCCAGATTTGGATCTGCCTCCCTGCCATCAAGTTTCACCTCCTCCTTTCAGAGGCAGTCTATTGCTCTGACGTGCAGCATCACTGCAGCTTCAGAGAGAATAGCCCGGCCTGATCCAGCTCTGCTTGACTCAGGGGACAAGGGACAGACTGCTACCTCTTTCATCTGCCCCATCAAGTTTGCGTGCAGAAGCATTCCTAATGCCCATCTGCCCTGTGATAACAGGCACAGGTGACTTAATTTAGGTAGACAATCTTTTTCCTACACCCGATGTTGTGGGGGAGAGCCTGACAGCCCTCAGCTGACCAGTAACAGAGGATAAGAAGCCCTGATACCTTGCCATCAGTCTGCAACATGCCAATGGAGCTACTGATGCAGGTACTCTGCAAAATCAGGAGGGCATTGAAGCCTCAATTCATGGCTTTGAAGCGTTATCATTAGACATGAGACATCATGCCTTTGCTTTATCCTTAAGAAAAAATAAGATGAGGAAGGAGCAGGACGGTATGTGTGGTGTGCTCTCGTCTGTTGGTAACACTAAAGATGAAAACTCTGCTGCTCAGGGCATTCCCCTACAGAACACCAAAGTAGCGTGGAAGGCAGGGGGTCCTAAGCACCAGCCACTGCTCAATTCCCACCTGTCATGGCTGCAGAACTCTTACTCACCTGAGACTGCAAGTTGTGAACGTAACTGAGGGAAACTGCAGAGCGCTTGAAGCCAAGTGCAAATTGGCATCGTATCCACCTGGCACGACTCAGGAAAAAAACACAACACCGCAAAGGTACAAGGAAGAAGGGTGACTCACCGAAGTTCTCTCCACCCCAGATGTCCATGGCGTTATCGTACTTCCCCAGGTGGTTGAACCAGGCTTTGTTGATCACAAACAGCCCCCCGGCAATGATGGGCGTCCTGCAGGGTTGGGGAGGTAAGAGGGGGCACGCTCTCATTCAAATACTGCTGCAGCACCTGCTTGTGCAGAAGAAACTCCTCCCTTCACCACTTCTGCCATCATCGGGACATTATCCATGTATCTCTCTCTTACCAAACAAGGACAACATGTCTCAAAAAGCATCTAAACCTTTCTTTCTGCTGCCTCGGTATTTTGCTGTCAATCATAAATTGCCTGGCGCTTAATGACTGGCTAATGCACCTGTCAGCATAACTCCTACAAGCCCAAAGTTCACAGCCCTGATTGTAGGCTTCAGCATCGAAAATGCACTTAATGCTTGGGGGTTATTCGCATGATGGTACTCACACAGGCTTTTTTTTGCCTGGAGCCAGCCTATTAAGAGCACCATTCTGTGGAGGAGGAGAGGGCAGAGCCAACACAGACGGGCTTTTTAAAAGTGATCACTAGCTGTGTGATCTTTATTTCAAAATAGGGCTATTTTTCATTCCTTGAATTAGGTAAGAAAAGCTGCACTGAGGTGGCACTTGTGGGAGGGGAGGGCAGACCCAGAGGACAGCCAGTGAAAGCTCTTGTTAATGCCAGCATCCTCAGGACAAGCAGTGCTTTGCTCTCCTGTAAGCTTCCTGGGACCCTGAGCACCCCAGCACTGGGCCTCCTCCATGCCATCCATCCCAGCACTTCGTGGCTGGGGATACAGGCACCAGGGCTCAGCTTGAGACAAGCTGCCTGTCCTGCCCCACGTTCCTTAGGTGCCTCTTTTCCCCTCCAGACTTACTTAATGGGTTTGGTAGGATCAAGTCGTTTGGCTTTCTGCTCTGGGGAAAGCTGCTCCCATTTGAAATGAAGGCTCCAATCAAAACCTAAAACCAAAGTAGAGAAGTACCATGGGGAAATAAGAAATGGGTATGGATTGGGAGGAAATGTAATCCCTCAGGCTACAGAATCTATGTTGGATGAAATATCTTCTCCACTTTTAAATGACTCAGGCCAATGGAGATAAAACTCTTGGGAGACTAGTCAAATGACTAATGCATTTCATACTGCATGTGAAAGAGAAACAGCACATCGCATTACCATTGCAAAGCCAAGCACTCCAAAAACAGGGAAAGTCAGAATTAAAGCTGCAGACGAAACCTTGCCCTTGTAAGGTTTCCTTGTCTTCCCCCTGTGCACACAGATACTCTCATGGATACTGCACGCTACAAATAGCACAGGCACACTAATAAACTCTAGAGTTGCGTGCACTATTTGATGTCTGGACATCCCCAGTCTCCTCAGCAGCCAGGCTTTCAGTGCTGCAAAGGGTGGCTTTGACACAACCCTATATCCTAATTGGTTGCTTTTCCCATTGTAGCAAACACCAGTCCTCACGCCACACTTGTCTATCTCTAAGCCAGCCTTAAAAGAGCCCAGGGAGCACTAAGGAGTGCTAATGCCCTTTTTGCAAGGCAGCTAGAGCCAGCAGTGCAGTGCGGAAACACTAGCACCTTGGGCTGGTACACACTCACACTACAGGATGGGGCCCATGGTGCTCACTCACCACCTCTGAGGTCCGAGGAAGCCGCCACATAGGCAAAAGTGTCCAAGTTGATGATGTCAATGACGGGGCTGACCACCCGGGTTGGATCCTGGCAAGCAGAAACAGAATGACCCATGACTCCAGCTCACACCATTCAGCAACTGACCAAGGGATGGCTCAAACTCCTGGATCCATCAAGCAGAGGGAACTTCCATGTTGTTTGTGCTTCTCATGGACAAGTGCCCATCACTGTCTCCTCCTCTGCTGTCACATCAGTTCAGCTTGGGAATTAGCGGGAGCAGCACCAAAAGGCAGAGGAGGCCAGGGCCGTGCCACCAAGAGGACAGGTGGCATGGCATCAAGAGGGCAGGACAGGTGAACACCTGGGTGAAGGACTGTGCACTGCTGGACCAAACTTGCTTCCCCTCCTGACTCTTGGTTTACCCACAGACTCCCCCCTCCTCGGACTAGGTGTGTGCTCAGCGCCCAACTTGGCAGCAAAACCTCAGCTGGATGCAAACCTCTGTCTGCCTTCTACACATTCATCAGGGTATTCCCCTTTCACCTCCCTTAAATGCATTTAATAGAATATCAAAACTCAAACAACAAACAGGCGTTTGAAATGACAGAGTGAAAACACGGCTGGTTAAGTAGTGCCACCACATTTTCAATACACATATTAGGGGGACACAGTTATAGTTTAGCCAAAGGTGTGAAAGGGTTAAAACAAAAAGAGCCAAGTTGTTTTAAATAGTTGGTGGTGATTTGATTAACATCTTGTTATGGGCAAAGGGATTATACAAACAATTATGAACAAAAACAGGAGGAAGGGACTCTGACAGCTTTTGCTAGTCTCTTATCTCCCTTTTCCTTTTCAAAAATCCCAAACTCCAATTATAGCTCAAACTTCAAGATTTCACCCTCGCCAGATGAAATCTTTTTTCACAGGCGTGAGGAGAAAAGCATCTGAGAGCACACAGTCTTCCTCTCCCGCTCTGAAATGGTTTTGTTTCAGAAATTCCTCCTAACAAGAAAGTACTTGAGAGCAGCTAGAGGAAGCAGCAACCGAATGCCACAAGCTGTGCTGCTGAGTTGGACGAGAGCTCAGGTTTTCCAAATAAGCATTACAAAACTTTGGTATTTCTGTAATTTTCTGGTGAGTCAGGAACCTCATCACGGCTCTACGCAAGTCAAACAACCCACTAAAACAGCAAGGTCTGCTGTACCCATGCACTGCGTCCAGAAACTCCACCCCAGTGAGGAGCCACTCGTAGCCAACAGCGATGAGATCTTCAAGGCATTTGGTGATGCCCTCTCCAGCCACGTGCCAACACAGATCCTGGTGCCAAAGGGTGGTCCCCACCCCAGTGAGGACACTCTGTCCATCTTGCTGGTTCCTGACCAACACACATCTCAGCCAAAAAAAAACACTTTAGCTGCCCCCCTCTACTCCAGGACAGCACCAAATTGTGTGGGGCTGGAAGTGGGAGGTCATCATCCACTGCTTCATCCCACCAGCATTAGCAAATGCAATTTTGGGGGGCAAACTCATTGATTCATGACATAAAACCACCGTACACTCAATTAGAGTTTTAGAATGTTATTCAGTCAAAATGTGACATTAATGGCTTTTGATATATTTGTTCCCTAAGTAAAAACAGCATGTGCCCACACACTCACAAACATATTTTTGCAAAACAGGCACCACTGCTGTGGCTCCTTTGGACGTGCACCATCCTGGGCACAGCTCCGTGGACCCGCACAGTGGGCACACACCTCTCCATCACCCTACCTTTTCATTCTCTCTCGGTCTCTTTCTCTCTCTCTCGCACAGCCTGAAGGTGGCAGCAGTAACATTTCTTACAGCTCATTGATCAAAATGTTAACCCCGACAGAAAGGATAGGTACAGTGGGGCTGGGCAGGAGGAAACTAAGCACCTGCTGCCCCCGTCCTGCTGCATTTGCAAGCAGTTAAACATCAAACGAGCAGGACTAAAAGGAAGCAAAGTGCATTTTCAGAAACACTTCCTGAGCTGCCTCTCAGATCCACAATGCCATCACTGCTGCCACAACGCATCAAAACTTCCGTAGGGATTCTGCACGTGGCGTCCACATTCAGCCACCCCACAGGCATTGAATGTGGGGCATGTTCCCAGAGCTGTGTCAGCAAGCAGCTCTGCCTGCTTTCGAGTGGGGTTTCACAGCTCACATTCTCGTAATTCCACAGGAGCTGCAACTGATAACACAGAAATACCACCTTCATTACATTACTATTTAAAGGCAGCACCGTGGGCCAACCTTCAGGCCAAGGCTGGGACCCCTCTGGTGCTCTGGGTGCCAGCAGCACCAACTCCCATTGCCCACCAAGAGGTCCTAACCTGGTGCTGCCTAGGTTTCTCCAGAACCCAATGCCTTGGCTTCTTTCCTTGCTTTACCTCTTTGCTCCTCAGCTGCCCCTATTTCAACATAATTCACCAGTTCTAAAATTAGTGAGTAACAAATACCAGCAGTCAGGAGCAAAAGGTGGAGCAGCAGTGGGGGAATGAGGTAGAGCAAAGGGAACGTGCATCCACACCGGGCACCCTCTGCCATCCCCCCAGGTCACCAGCACAGGACTCCTGCTAACTCAAGTGACAAGGCGCTGCTGAGAGCCTCCGTGCACATGTCAGGCCAGCATTTACACCAGTGAAAGGTGAGTGTCATTGTCTGCTCTGAAATCAGCAGAATTTAAATCCTATTAAATCAATTTATTAGTGGTTAATTTGCATGAAATTAAATTCGGCCCCTATTCAAGGAGGCATCACTCCTTTAAATCATCGGCACTGAGCATTTTATATAAGCCTAATTAAAAAGTCTGCTGGAGCACTGCCCGGTTATTCCCCTTTCAATGCTCAACTCACGCTTGCCAAGTTACAGCCCTACTGCCCCAGGAGACACTTTGTCCCACTGGACCACACTCTCTCCCACTTGCCTGCTGGGTGGAAGACCTGAAAAAGACACTTTGCACCCCAAAAGATCACCGCTTTCTTATGCAGATGCCTGCGTGTGGTTGGTCACCCAACGGTGGTGAAGGCTGTTGGGACAAAAGAGGGGATGAACATCAGCAGCACATCCCCTAAGGGAGCACTCACCTCTTTAATCCGCTGCAGAAGTGGAAGCAGCCAGTCCTTATTCACCTCACAGTGACTGTCTAGGAAGGTCAGGACTCCTGCTTGTGCCACATCTGCCCCTTGGATTCGGGACCGGATCAGACCTGCTCCGGGAAACACCCCATCAGCTGCCACCCAGGTGTCTCGGTAATATCCCCCTGCAGCTTTTCAGGGGCTCCTTGCACACCCCATGGGCTTTGACTGACCTAAATCCCATTCAGATAAAACATGGTTCAGGTTCATCACCTCCTTCCCAGCACTGCAAGCCATGCCAACTGTTTTCCAAGGTCACCAAAGCATACAAATGGCTCTACCTAGATTAATGATTTATGGCACCTCTGACAACCCTTAATTTGTGTGGTTATTTCCTCTGTTACCTTCTGGGGCAAAAACAGGACTCAAAATGCTTACTTTGCAGGTAATACATCAAACACAGATGCAACATGTTAGATGCTAGCAGCATTCACAATGCCCCCAGAAGACAGAAGGGAACCTAAACACGTTTCACCTGCCCACCACCACATATGCCTGCATGGGGTGAAGCTAGTTCCCCAGTAAGACCATGGCTTCCAGTGCCCCCAGTCCCCAAATGGAATCCCAACAGCTCTTAGCAGAGAGTTGAGGTTGGAAGCATTTGGGGCCAGAGTTACACCTTTCTTGGCCTGCCAGCTTGGGAACTGCTGACCTGCAGCTCAACAGGAACATATTTTCTACCAAGCAAAGGCGGTCGGGTCTCCAGGTGCTAAGAGCCTGCTTGGCTCATCAGGGCCCTGGAGGTAAATGTAGGGTTCTTAGAAGCTGGGGAAGGACTGCTACAGGAGTTGGAGAGAGAAAAATGAACAAAGACTGAGGTCATAGGAAATTGATTATTGTCCCATGGACTTCAGCAAGATCACTGCTCCTAAAGATGTTCTGTGGGAAACCATCGATTTATACAAGAGTCAACTGGCTTTCCATCACTCCGGCCTGCATCCAATTCTCAAGTGAACTGCAATGTAAGGAGGCAGTCCACTGGACACACAGGAGGATACACAGGATGCTCAAGGGAAGAAGAATGAAGAAGAAACAGAGGTAATGCAAGATAGCAGCAAATACAAAGAGATATAAGGGTGGCAAGGAGCACGCCATGCAGAAGGAGAGCCATCATACAGAAGGAGGTCACTGACTTTCATATCAAAATTTCCTAAAATGCTGTCTCCCCAGCCCAACACACGCCCTGATGCATGACTTTGTTTTTCAGTATGGGAAAACTTTTTCTGGTTTTGTTTGCCTAATACTGCAAAGCAGGACTTGAAAATACCCATTCAGACTATAGGGCTGAATGGGAAAATGTCTTAAAAGTTTGCAAGCAGTAGCCCAAAAGGGTGTGTGTGTATATATATATATATATATATATATATATATATATATATATATATATATATATATATAAAGCCCATCTTAGTCTTTAAAATATAATTAATTGCATTAAAAAAAAATCTGAGTAGCAGCAAGAGCAATTCTCATTTCTTTCATTAGAGCAAACATATTTAAAAAGAAAACCTAAGGCTTTGTTTTGCCCATTCTAATTTTACGGCTTATAAACTACAGCTGAGCTGCCTTGGCTGTATTAATAGACCCAACTTTTGGGGGGAGAGAGGGTAGAATCCATTTAAGTTCCCAGCCCTCTATCACGTCCCCCTTTATCTGTACTTTACCAGTGCTTTATTTATCGGTGCACTCCACCCACAGGAACCACTGGCCCCCTCCCTGCCACCCACTCCATCACTCTCACACCTCCCAAAATCTGTGTTCCCCACCACCCATATGGGCCCAGGGCACCTGGCTCTTACCTTCACGCTGTCTGTTCCGCAGGCATTTCACCTTGGGCAGCTTTGCCAACAAGCGGCAGTCGTCAGCTTTGGAAGCACAGAGGAAATCCATGTCACCTGGCAGCACTCAGGCAGACACAGAAATAGTCCAGGGAAAAATTTGCAGTGGGGAGGAGACCCTGCTGTGGGGTGACCAGTTAGGTGGTGCACGGTGGTCTTAGCCCTCAGCTTATCAGGACAGACAGAGCAGCAGTTATCACAAAAGTGGTGTAAACCCAGGGCATTTACACCAGGGATAGTTGAATTGCACTATAAAGTCAGTGCTGAAGAGTTCTGTTCTTTTGCACATTAATGCAAATGACAATTTGGGGTAACTGCAGAGCATCATAAGCCTGTGGTGGGGCAGGAGGCTCCTGAGGTGAGCTGCATCAACGCTCCCAGCCTGACTTTCCCTCAGCAAGCAGGAGGAGGACAGAGCACAAGCTGAGCTGGATTCATTGGTGCTGGATGCATTGGCAAGTACATCCAACACAGCCCCTTTTCCTCCATATGCCTATCCTGCCACCTCTGCAGCCTTAAGCGCATGCTCCTCTGCCCCGATCCCCCCTTTCAGTCCCTGCCTGCACATGCTCCTCTGAACATATTCATCCTGGTTCAGCAATCTTTGCTTATAGACATACAATCATTCAGTATTTCCCCACAACTTATATGTGGAGCTGAGGTTATCTGTGTGCACCAGAGGAGTAAAGGTGGCAGAAGTTTGCTACATATACATGATGGAAAGTTGCTGGGAATAGCAGGAACCTGTGAGCTTGTGCCATCTGTGTGCAGAACAACTGCATCCCACTGAATAAAAGGTCAAAAAGTTGGGCTCGATGATCCTTGTGGGTCCCCTCCAACTCAGGATACTCTAAGGGGCTGACAGATGTGAGAAGAGACACCACTGGGACTGAGATAAAAGCACCAATTGCTTGGAGTGCGTTGCAGGGAAAAGCTGACCATATGTTTACACCATATTATGCAAATGTATGTATTTTATGTAAATGTATGCAGAATATATTCCAGGAGGCTCAGACTATCAGAAGAAAAAAGAAGGGGCCAGATGTAAGACAGCTGAGAACTGCTGATTTTGAGCAGCCAAGAGTTCCCAGACTTGCCTCGCCTGGCCTCCAGTGCACTGGAGTGGCTCTGAAGCTCACTGCAATCACTGCAACTCCCTTTCCTGGTTTTGGTGATTCCCAATGCAGGCAGCAATGCCAGAGAGACATGCTGTGAAATCTGTCCCTAACATCCTCCAAGGCGGTGCCTATTTACAATATCCAAGAGCAAGGTGTATATATACTTTTTTCCTTAAAAAAAAAAAAAAAATCTGGCTTGTTTTTCACATTTCCTAGTAAATATCTACATTTTGCAGCTCCTTGAAACGTGAGTGTCATGGACCACTCAGTCTAGGTGTAGTTTTTTATTCTTTTTATGCCTAAGACAATTTTTGAGCACTTACTCTCTGCACCCGTGTCTTCTACTAGCTCATTGTGCCAGGTAAGATCTTTAGCTGGGGACAACCAGGGACATTCCCTGAGAGCCCTCAGGGCTTCAGCTATGGACTTCTGCTGAAGATTGGACCTATTGATTTCACTTGAGTCATCCTATCAACCAGGAGAAAGTGGCAGGAGAATGTGGGCTGTGTCACATACAGTGCTGTAGATGATGCATTTCAGAAATTGGCAACTGATGCAGGAATTCCTATTCCACTCCTGTTTACATTTGTGGAAACCAATGAGTGCTTCTGGTTAACACAGAAAGGATCACTTACGATCATCACTGAAGTCATCCACCAGTATGATTTCATGGACGAGGTGCACTGGGGTGCGGTTCAGCACACTAAAGAACAAAGAGAAAATCTGTGACAGTGCTTGACCAACTCAACAACCCAGCAAACAGGGTTAGAAAAGCCTGCGAACCAATCGCTGCAAAAGCACAACCAGACTTGTATTTCCACGAGAGAAGACCAAGAAACCAGTCCCCCCACCCCATATCCAGCAGTGGCCAGGTATCAGCTCTCTGCAGCCTGACCCAAGAGCTGAGCACCTGATATTCTCGGGAAAGAGGCGAGATTCACCCTTACCACGTTTGTGAGCAAAAGCAGAGCAGCCCATAAAGCCTGGAGGAAGAGGCTTCAGCAATCTGTACGGTGCACAAAGTTTCCTTTCCATCACCCTTCCACCTCTCCTGGGGCTAATGACATGGTGTCCGCTGCCAGCGGGGCCAACACAGAGAAAATTACTCAGCTAAAACCCATCATTACAAAGCTCACAGCTGTGGCAGGACGACTGTTTTTATCAGTGAGCTGATTGTGCTTCCAGGGCTGCAGAGAGGATAAGAGCAGGTTGTAGCCTGCCTATTTGATAAAATAAAGAGGCTGGATGACGTGGTCCACAGCTCCCCCCAGGGGTACAGCCACCGGGAAATGTGGCTGAAAGCTACAGTCTCCTCTTAACTACAACACCAATGTGGTCCTCTGTATTATTGAAGCAGCTGGACCTGTTCTTTCCCTCTTTCACACAGCACAGAGGTCAGCAGAACCACATGTAGATATGGATAATCCTGCCCCACCAGAGGGTCAAGGCTGACTTCTTGAAGCAGAACCCTCAGGGCTTGGCTCAGCTGTCCTGGTGCTGTCCCCTCCCAGCTTCTCATGCACCCCCAGCCTCCTCACTGGCAGGGCATTGTGAGAAGCTGATAAGTCCTTGGCTTAGCTCAGCAAGAACTAAAACATCAGTGAGTTACCAACATTATTTTTCTCCTAAATCCAAAACACAGCACCATATCAGCCACTATCAAGAAAATTAACCCTATCTCAGATGAAACCAAGATGATATCCACCTCCTATTCCAACACATTTTCATCATGCTCTGTCGTAACAGTCCTTCAGGGCAGGAGAGATAGTGTGTGGTATTGGATTGTTGCATGCTGAAGCCAGCTCTGGTTTCGTCACTGCTTTATTTGTCCAGTCCTATCACTGCTGCATTTTGCTTGGTTTCATAAAGTTTCCTTCTTCATTAGTTTGGATGACTTTTACTGTAAGACCACTGATATAGCAGTGATGGCATACAGCACTGTATAGGTATACCGATACAGGAATTGCCACCATAAAATTCAGTTCACGGGCTATTCTCACCCCAAATCAAATCCCCTTGAGATACACATCAGATTTCCCCATCCTTCTAAATTACCCATCAAGTGCATCCAGGTCCTTGACAGCAGATTTTAGGAGGAAATTATTCCCTCAAAGGGTGATGATGAACTGGAAAGGTTGCCCAGACAGGTTGTAGATGCCCCATCCCTGGAGTTGTTCAAGGCCAGGTTGGACGAGGCCCTGGGCAGCCTGCTCTAGTGGAAGGTGTCCCTGCCCATGGCAGAGGGGTTGGAACTGAATCTTCAAGATCCCTTCCAACCTAAGCCATTCTGTGATTCTATGACCCCTAAAATGCAGAAAATGTTTTCAGCATGTTTACAGCATTTCTGACACTCTCTGACAGAAGGTCAGCATTTTTCAGTCATCACCTGGAATACTAGTTGCATTGCAGAAGTGACTTGTGGGCATTGATCCTCAGGAACCCATTAATTCTCTCCATTGCAACGTACTGAGATTTGTTAGGGGAAAAATTAGGAGTGCAAAGAAGCAAGAGCACAAAGGGGAGAGAGCTCAAGAGAGTGTGAAGGGGGAGGTTAAGAAAGAAAAAAGGAGAGGGGGACAGAAAGAGAGAGAAGGAGAGAAAGAGAGAGATGAATCCTTTGGGAGTATAATAGAGGATTGCAGGGGCCAAGGGTCCCAATTATCAGGATCAGAATGAGAGCAAGAATTAAAAATGCTCACCAAAATCAACTGCTTCAACAACCCAGAATGCCTAATTATGTAGAAAGTGAGACATCACACCAAGAATAATCATAATGAGCTTTGATTACACTGTGGCTTTTGCATTTCATTCGTTCAAATACCCACCGTGCTTTTTGAAATTCAAGAGTTCTCTTACGTTAACATCAAAAGGTAAAAGTGCTTATGGGGCTGTATACTTAGTAACCATGAGAGATGATTAGCAAAATAAAAAAGTCCAAGGCTTAAGCAAAAAAAAAAAAAAAAAAAAAAAAAAGTCAGCCCAAAGTGCTAATTATAGAGTTTCTGAGCAACACCTGGCTTGTTTTTGCTCCTTTAATCAGACTCGTTTCAGCTATGACACAGGCCCTACACAATGCCAACATGTTGCCAGGAGGTGCGTGGCTTTGTTATCTCCTTGTCTCAGGAGGGCCAGGATAGAGGCAAGGCGGCTGCACGTGGATAAGGAGCAAGGTGCTGGTGGCGCAGGACATCATTCCTTTTTCTTTCAAGTGCTGGGAAAATGAGAGGTGTGGTATTCTACCTGCTAATTAAGGATCCGAATATTTGATGCAGTGCTCACAGTCCTCGCATAAGGACTTTTGCCAAAGTATGTGCACTGGTTTACCAGTATAAGGGAAATAATTAAGCCTCCCTATTCCTGCTCTGTGGCCTCCAGTTGCAAATCGGAGCAATAAATAGATGAAGAAATAGATTTGCTCAGCAGAGGAAATGGGACTGTAACCTGTGGAGGGGTGCCACCACATTTCTCGGCAATGTTTGCAGCTGATGGGGTTCAGTTCTTCCACTGCCACTCAGTGGGAGGTCAGTGTGCTGGAGGCTCAGCATTTCCCTCAGAGGGGAACAACAGGACTGTGGAAAGGTACAAGGGGGAAAGAGAGAGAAGGAGAAAAAGAAATTTCATTCAATATTCCACATAGCCCGCTACTTTTTCTCAGTAGTTTGAATGACACACACTACTCATCAACAAAATGCTGCAAGTGTTTGCAGTGTGACTGGTGTGAGGGTTGCCTCAGAGGCCACATACCATTGTCCCTGCCTCATGGGGCAGAGCACTCGCACGCTTACCAAGAGCCAAGGACAACTGCAGAGCCTGCAGCTCCATCCGAGCACATGGTGAGCTTTCAGGCTCTCAAGCCTGGAACAGCAACATCCCTCCTGCTCGGTTTCTCTTTACACATGGTCCTGTGAGAAGTGCTCCCTTAGCAGGACTGGTGCCCCGTCTCCCTTTGGTTTAGACAAGCCCAGCAATCTCCCTTTGCACCATTTCTTGCTCCTGCAACTGAGGTTAATAGACAGTATTCATTCTGCAGCAAGGTTGGAAAATGTAACTTGCTGAGGAAATCAGATTTGTAACCCAAAAAACTTCTACTGGCCACAGACAAACCACCTCTCTGTTTCTCAGCCCATCCACCTCCTACCCGGGTTATACTACGAATGCACCACGCTCTGCCCATGGAGACGTACTGATGAGACAGGGGTAGGTGAGGGCCTCTTTAATTGCTGCTGTGCTCAGAGTGTTTTGAGATACTTGGTCACAAGCTGCTCCAAAAGGCACAAAATAGCGTCAGGAGGACACTGTTTTTACTGGCCAATGGACAATGATCCGTGTTATTACAGCCACCGTGGGATGGAGTTATCTGGAAGACCTCATTAAACGAAGCATTTGCTTCTGGCAGATCAGTCAGAAGGCACAGCAACTTAAAGCACAGAGGCTGAAGA
The DNA here is from genome assembly GCF_964035555.1 of Netta rufina. Classification (NCBI taxonomy): domain Eukaryota; kingdom Metazoa; phylum Chordata; class Aves; order Anseriformes; family Anatidae; genus Netta; species Netta rufina. Next base: position 19,123,116 of record NC_140125.1, read on the forward strand.
GGCGGATTAACTCCAGGCTGGGTTCAAACACAGACAGGGAGATGGCACTGCAAGTACAACCATGGCCAGAGAGGAGCAGAGCAGGAGCCACATCACCAGCAAGACTTGCCACCAAAGGCTGATGGCCCTAGGGTTGGTGGGGTCAAAGCAGACCTCTGAGTGCTGCAACCAGGAGGAAAACATCAAACCCTGCTCCTGGGAGATCCCATCCAAACCATGGGGACCAGAAGAAGTAGGATCATATCCTAGAGGCTGGATCAGGGGAGTGTAGGATGGCAGCCATGGGAGAGGCAGGGGGATCCAGGAATAAGGTCTAACATCTTCCATGTGGCAGCATCACTCCTGACCATATCTGTCAGAACAGTCAGGTGCCAAGATATAGGGAGAGACATGACTAAAGTCTGTCTGTGCTTCACACATTATAAATGCTCTAGAGGACTGTTCTTAGCTTTGCCTCACCACCCTTGTTACAGTGATTTTTGGAAGATGACAACCCCATGCAGGGCACCATAAAGGTAAAAGAGAAGGTCCAGTGTGAAGGAGCTGGTACACAGCACAAAGTGTCAGTGTTATTCCCACCCAAAATCCGCATACCCTAGGACAGAGAAAGCAGTGATAGATAATTAAGCGTGAAGTGAATGAGATGGGATTGGGCAGGGAACCATAAAGCAAAGCAGGAATTCAATTTCAGGACTGTCTAACTCGCTTGTGGCACTGGGTGTGCTCACCTGAGGAAGGATGCTGTTTCTAGAGGAGCATTGATTGAGGATGTGATGGCAAACAGGGCACAGCTGAAGCCTCCCCCTTGCCAGCAACCCAGTCTGACCAGTGCAGATGATGGCAGGGGCTCCCTGGGAATGTCATTGTTTAACTGACAACTGTCCTGCAGGCTGGACTGCTTTTGTGTTGCACCCAGCTAACTTTCCTCCCCAAGGGCAAACAAGAGCTGCCCCTGGGCATCTATGGAAGCTTGGATTCTATGGCCTGACTTGCTGCTAGCAAAGCCCTCACTACATGTGCACGAAACACACCTGCAAAACATTTATTACTGGCAGACAGCAGAGCACACATCAGCTTTCAATACAGGAAGCCAGCAGCCAAGACCTGGAGACAGGTCTCAAACAGGTCTCTTTGAAACCTCCCAAAGGTATGGTAAACTTCATTAAATCTTCCCACAAGAGAACTCTCATCAAAGCATACAGCAGGATTAAATGCTGATTTTAAAAATGTGTGGTGAAAGTGAAGTCTTTATTCTATCCACTACAGCAAAACCAGAAAAGAACACACTGACAAATGAAAGAATGGCCACATGCCCAAAGCACTCCAAAGCCAGAAGAGCAAAGAAACTATCACTGAAAATCTCATCTGCATGCGCTCCATTACGGCTTCTCAATTAGCAAGCCTTTCCGGCATTTGATATGTCACTGGAGAAGCTCAAGCAGCAATACCAGAGCAGACATCTGCAAAATGACAGACCTCTCTAGACACTGGGGACAACACAGAGCTGAGCACTGGGACTCGGCTGAATTTAAAAGCTGTTACCCCAGGCTGTGTGTAATCTCTTGCCTTTACCCCAAGAGTGCCCACTGCTAGACCCTGCAAGGAGAACACAGCTACTTGCTTCCTGAGCATCTCACCGTAAAACCTGCTTCTCAGAGACCAGATTGCACTCTAATTTCTCCTGGTAATTGTTTCAGATCATAGCTGGTTGGTCCAGTCACTTTACTGCAGTGAGTGCAAACACGTTCTGCCTTTATTCACAAAAACCTCAAGTCTGCTCACCCTTTCTAAAAGCATTTACCAATATGCTCCAACAGACAGGGAGCTCTCACCTCCGAATGGTCCTCAGCAGGGTAGACCTGGCCTCATTGTGGAAAGTGATGATGATGCTGGTTGGCGGCAGATCCTGATGATAGCGCAGAGTCAAACACCTGGGGAGAGAAAGAGGAGAAGGGCATTCAGGTGCTGAAATTCAAGGTGGGAGCAGAGGTTAACACAAGCATTAACACAAGCCATTAATACCATTTAAAAAATAATAATTCTGCATCTGCATGAATCTCTTTGAAGGAGTCCAGACTTGCGTAAAGCAAGTCACTGAGGTTTAAAGCAGAAAAAAAAGTCATTATTAGGAAGGAATGAGAAAGGAGCCACTCAGCTTGCAACCCTTCTCTAACCATTGCTTCCCATCTGACATGCTCTTGGGGGGCCATCAGGCTCCAACACTCACAGGCAGTGGGAACACATCCTTTGTGCAAAAGATGAGGCCTTCTTGCAGAAGATCAGCTGCAACCAGACCCTATCTCAGTGGTTTCGTGAGCTTCACAGGGACTGGTGTTGTATCAAAAGTATTGGGTTATCATGATAAGTTTTTGTTCTCAAATTGAACCAGACATTTTGTAGATACGCACTCCATCAGGACAGAAATAAATGCTCATAATAGTTTATTGTCATATTTGATTTATGCCAAGTACAGAATTGTGAAACTACAAACAGCACAGAGATAACAACTTAGAAAAAAAAAAAAAAAACAACAGAGATCTCCAAAATCTTTTCTTTTTTCTTTCCTGAATGCAAGTTTGCAGCTTTAATTTTCAGCATTCCTAGACACACATGCAGACTGGTCCAAGAGCTGTCAAAACTTGACAACTGAAGCTTTCCAACCTGGAGGTTTTGGCTTGTCTTCCTAGGTCACTGTCAGCCTTAAGATGACGTACCACTGGCAGGAGTGTGCCCCACACCCAGCCAAATTAGGTCTCCATCACTGCAGTTGTGCTTGTTCAACAGGTTATATAATTCCAAAAATAATAATAAAAAAGACATCTTTGGTGAGACAAAATATCTGCAAGCTCACCCTAAATCAGCTGTTGTCAGTAGCACACTTCAGCTGAATTTTGCCAACCCAACCTCATGAGACCCAAACTGCTGCCACCACACGCAGCGTGTGGCTTGCTGCACACAGGCTCAACTCTCCCGTGCTTTGCAGAGCTGCGGTGACAAGACTAGGACAATTGCTCTCCCCGCACTACTTGTAGGCAATTATCTGCCAGCTGTTCCAGGCTGGGTTTTTCCACCCACTTCCAACACAGCACTGGGTGGTGGGAGTCTGTGTAGCTAGTAACAGAAGGTATTTCAGGGAAAGAATGAAGGAAGGTGGAAAATACTAAGTCATTGATATGTTACTATGAGAGTTAAGAAGCTAATAATGCCACGGTGTATGCATGATGTATCAGCCACCCGGGGGAGTGCTGCAGATATTGCATGCAATGAAGGCTCCTTGTAGGTGACAATAACTTGTCTTTAAAACTCCAGATTTGTACACATTACATTATCCTAATTAGACAACATGCGTGCAGGCAACACTGAAACTTGCTATACAAACCCATCCAAAGCTCTACAACCCACTCCTAACTTCTGTTTAATAAGGCTTGTAACTTCCCAACGACGGGATGGATGGCTGAGCTGCCACTACTGAGTGCAGTAGTGCAGCAAGCGCTGCTACTTGGACCCAACTAAACCCCCATCAACACCTAGACTTGGTATTTCCTCCAGTTGGCCCCCTTCCCCCCCACCCACAATTTAACAGAAGCTACACTTCCTGGCTCCTGAGAAGGCAAATTTCAGTTTAAGTTGTTGACTTCGAGTGGTTTTTGGCTCTCGCTTAGGTAATAAAAACCACAGCTTGGAAAAGCATTAAATCCAGCATGTCCAGAATTATTTTGTGTGACAATTACATCTGGGGTAATTTCAATTTAATACCTCACTGCAAGTGAAAATTGCAGTATGCACCCCTAAAATTGCTGTAATAATGAAGATAAACCTGCTACGAGCTGCCTGTGCCACCTCAGGCTGTCACTAGATAAATGTTTTGTGCTGCTTATGGTATTTCATAGGTCACCCAATTGCCAACAATAACCAAAAAAAAAAAAAAAAGCAGAACACCCACAACATTTTCAGGAAACCAATGAAAGAAAGCTTGAAGGATATATTTTTTTCAGGTTGTTTCTAAAAATACACAGAAAAATAAAATATATATTATTAGCACCGGCTCAGAGCAGCTGGCACCCATGAGGCTGGGGGCTGAAGGCTCCCACTCCAACCACCCCAGCGACAGCACCCAGCTGGAGAGACAGTCAGTATTTCCTCCTAAAAGCCAAGAAGTCAAGCTTTCACTTAATGGTAAGTTTCACTTTTCTGTTTGAAGGTTATTTCCCATTCAAATTTCCCATTCAAATTCCCAATCTTTGGCAGTGCTAGAGCTGAGGGCTCCTCAGCACGTCACAGACATTCAAAGACCCCATTTTGAAGATATTTTTCTTATGTTGTTTTAATCCTTGTGCTCCTGGTCAGAGACCATGCTGTTATGCCCCCATCTGAAATGGGATGTGTTCACACCACTGCTGAAGGACAAACCTACAAGCACTTTAGGTTCCAGGTGACTTTCCTGGACACTGGTCACCTCTCCAAGCTTGCCATGCCACCTGAGAGACGATGTGTGCAAGAGTCACAGCAGCGCAACACCCATGAGCTGAGCAGTACGGACTCAGACGCTGTGCCAGGAGCAGAGAAGAAATTGGTGGAAAAAAGGTAAACACATACAAGTTCCTTTTAGGTCACAGAAAAAGTAAACTAAATTAATTACACAGATCTCAAAGCAACCTCAAGGGAGAGTTAATATTAACATCAAAGTTCCCAACTTGTATCCGCACGGGAAAAAGAGGGCTTGGCAGCCTGGTGCATGCCTCCAGAAGGGTTCAGGCAGTCAAAAGGGTTCTGCCTGCATGACCAGCACTCAGACTGCCACCAGGGCAGGCACTGCCCATGGGAACTGGAGTCAAATCAATGGCAGGTTGACCCATAAGGAGATTTTTCTCCATAGCTTCTGGATATTCAAACACTGCTATATTTAGGTGGTGCACAATTAGTATTTCCTCTCATTTGCTGCCTCTCTTCCCTTTCCTTTTTTTCCTTCCCTTTCTCTCCTTTCTCTCTTTTTCCTGCAAGATAGGTAACTAAAAAAAAAATAATCATCAAAAAGCTAAATTTGAAGAAAGGGGGAAAGGCAAGAAGGAAAAAAAAAGTAGCTTTCTGTGCACATGATGTACTGCTTGCCTGTGAAACGCCAGACTGACAAGACGATGCATTTATAATATATAAGAAATTACCTGGATTTTTGTATTTGGGGAAAAAGGGAGGGGAAAAAAGCTACTTAGCAACTACTGCAATGGAAGGAGAGAATAGCATGGCTGCATTTGAAACCAAGTTAAACCAGAAAACCAGACCATAGGTCTTGATTTTCAAAGCAGCTCATGAATAATTCAGACTTGTAGGGCCCTCCACAATGATTTCAGGTCTGTCTTGGTTCTTGACTCCCTCCTGCCTGTCGTGGTTTAACCTGGCAGGCAGCTAAACCCCACATAGCCCTTCGTGCACTCCCCCTCCCAGTGCTGTGGAATGGGGGAGAATATCAAAAAAAGGAAAGAAAAATACACACACACACAAAAAAAAAAAAAAAAAAAAAAAAAACAGTAACAACAAAAAGAGTAAACAAAGCAAGTGTTGCACAACACAATTATTGCTCTCCACCTGCTGACAGATGGCCAGCCACTCTCCAAGCAATGGCACACTTTCCCCTCCCAGCCAACACCCCCCAGTTGTATTGTTCAGCATGACACCATAAGGGGTGGAATATCCCTTTGGCCAGTTTGGATCAGCTGTCCTGCTCCTGTCCCCTCCCAGCTTCTTGGACACCCCCAGCCTCCTCACTGGCAAGGCAGCATGAGAAGCTGAAAAGTCCTTGATTTAGCATAAGCACTGCTCAGCAACAGCTAAAATATAGCTGTGTTATCAACATTATTCTCATCCTAAATCCAAAACAGGGCACTATATCAACTAGGAAAAAAATTAATTCTATACCAGCCGAAACTAGGATACCACCCTTCCTTTCTCAGAATTGAGACAAAAAGAAAAAAGGAACTAATATATGTGAAAAAATAAAACCAGAAGAAATAAATAAATAAATAAATAAATAAATAAACCAAACTTCATTTTCAGTAGAATCTTAAACAGTGACCAAATTTCTGATGTCAGTCTACTGGGACATCAAAGGATTTCACCTGTTGAAAACAAAAGCAAGATCTGTTACCTTGCACCTTCCTGGAAAGACAGCAATCTTTTTTCTAAATTTTCTAAATTTACTAAAGAACTTTACAAGCCAGGATAACCTCAAGTTACATTTAAGACTATCTTCATTGATGTAAAGATTCCTTAGGGAGAACACTTTCCAACCACAGCTTCCTGGCACCACATAGCAAACCAAACCAGAAAAGGTCTCCATTCTCAACACACCTCCTTAGTCAGATCTGGAGAAGTCCAAACCCACCTCAATGCTGTGATAGCTCAGAAACACTTCAGTGTGCAGGTTTCTGCAGAGCTTCCTGTGATGGGGTGACTGGCTGGTTAGATGAGGGGCAAGCAGTGGATGTTGTCTGCCTTGACTTCAGCAAGGCTTTTGACACCATCTCCCATAACATCCTCACAGGCAAGCTCAGGGAGCATGGCCTAGATGAGTGGGCAGTGAGGTGCATTGAGAACTGGCTGGGTGGCAGAGCTCAGAAATTTGCACTTAGTGGTGCAGTCTAGTTGGAGGCCTGCAGCTAGCGGTGTCCCCCTGGGGTCAGTACTGAGTCCAGTCTCATTCAATTTAGTCATCAGTGACCTGGACGATGGAGCAGAGTGCACCCTCAGCAAGTTTGCTGCGAACACAAGGCTGGGAGCAGTGGCTGATACCCCAGCAGGCTGTGCCCTCCTCTCTACTCAGCTCTGGAGAGGCCACACCTGGAGTATTGTGTCCGGTTCTGGGCTCTCCAGTACAAGAGGGACATGGGGCTACTGGAACAAGTCCAGAGGAGGGCTACGAAGATGATTTTGGGACTGAAGCACCTGTCATATGAGGACAGACTGAGAATATGGGGCCTGTTTAGCCTGGAAAAGAGAAGACTGAGGGGAGACCTCATCAATGTGTACAAATATCTGAGGGGAGGGTGTCAAGAGGATGGAGCTGGTCTCTTTTCAGTTGTGCCCAGTGACAGGACGGGAGGCAAGGGGCACAAACTGAAGCACAGGAGGTTCCAGCTCAATATGAGTGGGCACTTCCATGCTGTGAAGGTGACAGAGCACTGGCACAGGTTGCCCAGAGAGGCTGTGGAGTCTCCTTCTCTGGAGATATCCAAGACCCACCGGGATATCATCCTGCACAATGTGCTCTGGGTGATCCTGCTCGGCAGACAGGTTGGACTGTGTGACCTTCAGAAGTCCCTACCAACCTCAGCTGTTCCGTGGTTCTGTAAATTACTTACAGGAAGTTATCAAAGTAATCAATGGCACATAATAGCTGTAAGACAACCAGTCAATACTTTTTGGTGGCCAAAGGCCAAAGGATGCTCTAGCAGAGAGTGATCAATGGCACCTGAGAGCACCAAAGCACTTGGTGATGAAGCAATACTGATCTTCTGAAATCACAAGTGAGCCCTGGTGTGGTTTACAGCCTGCTTTCTCTCCCCTTTAAGAATATATGATGATCCTCTCTGTGCATCACAAGGAAGAAGGTACCTGGAGGTCAAAGAGGAGACTGGGCACCTCCACAGATGGTTAGCCATCAGCACACCTGGGACACCTTGAGAAAATGTGGGTGTTTTGAAACCCATCAGCTGGGACTCACCAGAGGCCACCATTGCTCCCCATGAACTGAGAGAACCACCTCCCCCACTACCTCCTGCCCTAAAAAAGCCCCCAATCCTCCCCTTCTCTGGCGCAGCAGCCACTCCAGCTGTGCGATGCTTTCCTGCCAAAGGCTCCTACAGATGCCGATGATCTCACAGCAGCGCTTCTGCTCCACTACGTCATTTGTTCCCTAGAAGTTCAGCACATACTTTGATATTTGAAATCATTTTTAAATACAGTCTGTCATTTTTAGATGACTAAGGGTGTCAAAAAAACATTCAAGATCTAAATGAAAGCTTTTCCTTTGCAGGATGAGAAAAACTGATCACTTAGGCCTTATACTTTCCTGTATTTTTACTTGTAGATTCACTAAGAGCTTTGCTTTTGGTTTATCCTGGAATTGCTAACTCCTGTTTTTATTTTTTATTAAAGAAAAAAAGAACCAAAATATGGTTATTCAATCAACCCTGCCAAGCTCTGTCCATCAGTATAGTCCCCAAATTCAGCCCCCACCACTTTGGCACTGCCAACACAGGTGTGACCCAGGCAAGGTGAGCTGAACGATTCCACCAGCCCCCATGCTGCCTCCCTGTCAAGTCTCAGCATCTTGAACAAAAAGCAGCAGCACCTGTGCCCAGATGCTGCTCACCTTGAAATGCAGAAATTCAGGGCACGGTGACTGGCAGGTCACGGTCTTTTATTAAATCCTCAGCTGTCTTCATCTTCCTGCCACCCACCTTCCTCCTCGCATCATGACCCACAAAGATCACTGCACTGCAGGCAGATTCCTGGGGATGAACTTTTATCTCTGGGTTAACATGTCACAGAAGTGGAGCTAATTAACTGGGCTCTGTTGGTGAAAAAGGTTAATATTTTCTCATATCTCATGCTTGGAGAAATAATTAGCCTTGGCACTCCTGGCTCTTCTGTTTCCTGAGAGCCAAAGTGAAAGAGAAGAGGCTGAAGAGACACGTGGCACTGGTGGATAGATGGCCACCACTCCAAATTTGGGCTGACAACACTTCTAAACAGCAATTGCTTTTTAATGATAACTTGCAGCAGAACATTAATAGGGGGAAAACTCTGCTTGCACTGCAGTCCTCATCAGGGGCTCATCACTGCACAACATCCAATATCTCCCCACAAGACTGCTAACAACTGAGTTGGGATGCAGACTTTTTTTTTTTTTTTACCCCTTTCTTGCGTAAATGAAAGAACAGGAAAAAGACAAGGCAAGGATTATTTTAGATCAAAATAGAACTGCTCTGTGCATGCATTTTTCTTGGCAAAGTGCAACAGTGGTGGGGGAGGGTGCAGAACTTCCAAAGTGAAATCAAAGCTGTCTCATGGAGAAATAAAATCAAAATAACTTGGGGGAAGAAAATCTGTCATTTGGGGAAGGGACAGCAGCTGTTTTCACCTTTTTTTAATCAGCAATTTTCGTCAAGCGAAGTATTACTTCAAATAAATTAAAGTGCCCTCCTGGACTCTTCTCAGGAATATCTGCCTGTCCCACGCAGATATTCTCCCTACCCAGTGAAACACTGCAGGGCTGGTGCAAGGGACAACCTGGATGAACATAAGGTGCAGGAGGTAAGAAACCTCCTGCCATACCCCTGGTGTTTGCTGCATCAGTTCAGAATCACCCCTCTGCCAGGATTCAGGCTCTGTGAGCTGAGGGTCTGCAGGACACCGAGGTTTGATGGGCTCTGCTGAGCCCCCATGACCTGAAGACACCTTTTAGCCAAGAACAGAGCTCAAGAGGGCTTTCTCCTTGCTGCACAGACAGGTGCCATAACTCACTCTCACAGCACAGTTCTTTCCTGCACTTTCAGATATAACTAGCTTTCCTTCCAGAAAAAAAAAAAAAAAAGAAAAAAAAGAGTAACATCCACTGAACTGACATCCTCATGCATTCAAAATCTTTACCTATATATTTCCATGAGATCCTCATACAACCTAGCTCACTCCTGAACTCCTTCCCACCCTCATCCTTTTCACTCATGAAAAGAAAACAAGGGGGAAGGATAGGACTGCAAATACACAATGGCAGAATAAGCATCACCATTTGCCATTTCCCCATGACATCTGTGATCAATTCACAAATAGCCCTGCTCCCGAACAAACACACCAGCTTCTAATGCCCCTGTACCAGCATCTCCTCCCAGTACCATTTCCACTTAAAGCCCCTCAGCCTGCCTCTCTCTGGGCAACCTCTCAAGACATAAAAACGTGGCAGCTCACAGCAGCTGAGATCCTGGAAGAAACCCCATCCCATGAAGGAAAGAACAGAGTCTTTGGGACAAGACGACATTGGGATGATGGTCTGGCCAGCAGCATTGACCAGGAACAATTCTCACCCTAGATTCAGACAGCTATCTCAGAGGAATTGCAACTTCTCAGTGTTCAAGCTTGCTATCTCACATTTTATATAGTCCATTCTCATAGCATATTCTCCTCCATCACTAAATGAAAAACAAAACAAAACAAAACAAAACAAAACAAAGTCTTCAAAAGAAGATAATGAGTAGAAAAAGATGCTTGAAAAGGATCATGGAATTCATGGAGTTCTGTCCCCTGAAGCCACCAGCCCATCTCAGAAACCATCAAGTCTAGCTGGCCTGCTCCTCCACCTCCACAGGCCACCAGACAAAAAGACACAGGGCAGGAAACATCACGGATGCTGTCACATGCTGGGGAGGCCACAGCCATTCCCAGGATGGGGGCTTGGACACACCAATTGTTGGCCAGGACTGTGTGTTTCCAGCCCAACTTACAGCCCGTGGGTCCCCAAAGAGACTTGCCACTTCACCAACTTCTTACCAAGCCTCCACATCTGGACTAGACAGCAGCAAAAGCTAGGTCTTTAAACTCCAGGTATTTCAAAGCATGTTAGTCAAGGCTTGATGCTGAGTAATTTTGCCATACCAAAGCATTTTCAAGAAGCCTGGGAGCTCAAGAGCAAGTTTTGATCTCTTTGACACCAGTGTGAAAGAGGATAATCTCGCCGTGATGCCAGTGAGGCTCACCTAGATAACAACTGTCTCAAAGGCATTTAAGCCCTGGATGTCATTCAGGGATGCTGCTCACAAACTACTTCCCCTTTGTAGAGCACCTCCAGGCCAACTCCAGCAGAAACAGGAGAATCTGAAATTTAGCTCTTTGCAGTGCTAGAATGATCCAATGAATCTTTTCCCTCCTCTTTCAGGCAGCATCAACAGTGGATACAGGGAAATTTTGTCTCTGAGACAAAAGCTCTGGGTCCACTTACGATCATAGGTTAGTCAGGTTTGTCCAAAAGGCTCACAAAAGCCAGTGTTGGTCCGGGAGCAATGGGGAGCAAACTGGCCATCACAGCTGTGCCAGAACAGCTGTCCAGCAGGAACTAGAGATATAAAATAAGTAGTGTGCTGTGTCTGGAGCACACAGTGCACACCCATGCTCAAACTGCCTCACCTTTAAACATGTGGACAGATGGGATCTTCTCAGTTTGCACCCTCTAAATTTACCTTTCGGCTCCACCTTTCAGTCAATTCAAAAGCCTCAGCTCTCTAGTAATGTACAGGTCCCATCTTCAAGTGACAGCAGGTATAAACTCTATCAGAAAACTGTAGGCAGTAGGTTTTAAGATGAGGAGCTCAATACTGGGTCTTTTAGTAGCAACGAACAATTTATCCCAGCTAGCGAAGCTGACTGTCTTTGTAATCAGACTATAGCCAAGGTCTGAATTCCCAGAAGTACTTTAAAACAGGATAGCTATGATTAGAAGAGATAATAATGACAGTTCCCTAAAAAGAAAAATAAATCCTGGCATCCCATGATGATCCCATCTTACTTAAGATGCTACAGCTGATTATCAAATGGTTTATCAGTGCTTGGTGACAGCCTATGGGGAGCCCAAATCTGTCTCTCTTAATGACTTTCAGCTGCTTGGGCCATAACAGCCAGCTGATCGATGGCAGAAACAAAACCTTGGCCACTTTGGGCTCCTCCAGTTTAAGCTTGAAACACATGCCAGTTCCTTATACAAAGACTCATCGCTCCACATCACCTGGCAAAAGCACAGCTTCACTGAGCAGTGTCAACCAGCAATGGGACCAGGCTTCTTGCAAACCAGCTCTTGCCTTTCATCACAGCTCCATTTGATGAATTTTTCTCACGCTTTTATCCCTGGAGATCTCAGCCTAAGGAGGTGATGGAAAAATACACTGTCAAGCACTAACCTCTTGGGGTCTGGTGTCCAGAAGAAAAGTAATCACAGCATCCTAATGGAGATGCTTTCAGCCCAAATGTATTTTCTGCTATTCATTTGTGTAACTGCTCACCTGCAATGTCCCGTTGTGCTCTTGCCTGTAGTTAGGAATAAGAAGGAAATCAAGACCAAAGGCAAAGCAACCTCAGGTCTAATCTTGCCCAGCTAATTCAGCCTCAGCATATCTGCTGGCAAGCCATCCAGCAACAGGCCTCACACATACAGTGTCTCATCCTAACATGATAAATCTTATTTCTTAATGAAATCACAAGTGTCCTGGCTTTAGACGCTCTCTGCCCGCTGTGGCAGTCAAGCTGAGGGAACATCACAGGTATCACCTGGCCACATCCCTCCCTGAAGTCTCAACAAGCAGAGCCCCCAGCCCTGGGTGCTCTCCCACCTGAGGGGTGCCCTCCAACTGGCAACGCATGGGAGAGGAAACAAGGGGAAGGTCCTACAGCGTGTTGTTGCCAGCAACGGGAATAGGAGAGACTGCAAGGGAAGAGATTTTTAGAAGGGGGCACAAGTTCATGTGATCGAGTTTATGCCTGCCAGAATGCTCTCGGTGTCAGCAGATGATGCAACACCTGATTTTCAAACCTGTCAGTTCCTCTGCCAGGAACTGCAGAACTGTTCCTCTGCAACTTGGCTTCAGCAACTGCTTTTCTCTCTCAGAAATGCACATACGCAGACAAATGCAGCCTCCAGTAGCTGTAAAAGTCAAGCCCAACTGGGAAGCTACAGCCTCTCGTAACACAGTTGGGACTCAGGGAGGGAGGTGCAAAAATTCGGAGGATTATCGTCTAATGTCAGGATTTGACAGGGCTCCATCCCTGAGCACCATGCTCTGCCAGCTCTTGAGACAGCACTATAAAACTTGTATCAGAACCGTGGAGGAAAAAGCAAGGTGAACAGAGAAAATCAGGCAGTAGGGGATGCCTGAGGCTGGCTGACATCATTTACGCACTAAAAGGAGGGGAAGTGCAGACAGGTCAGCAGGAACAATGCTCTGACCATAAAACGCAGCCCCCAGAAGCCACAGTGTTTCCTCAGCTGAAATCACCCACAAACTGAGTGCAAGTCAGGGGCAGGCAAGAGCTGCTATGTTTTCTTCAGCTCCAATTCCCTTGAGCACTGACTCCTCTCTGTCTGAAATCATTCCACTGGCTACAATTTGAAAACAAAATAAATCCAGCAAACATTGCTATGCAACTGGCTGCCGGTACCACACCCCACCCCACGGTGGGGTTTGCCTTCTCCGTGACCTTCTGGCAAAGAGCTTGCTGCTCAGACTTGGCAAGGTTTTGTACATTCAGCTCTTGTTGGCAATTCTTAATGTTTGGCTGGATTGGCAAATTAAAATCAAAACTCAAGGAAATCTTCTGCAACCATCCTGGTGCAACACCACACAGGGAAGCTAGAGGAGCATCGCTTCCATGTCCTGGACACGAGGACTGTGAAGTGTCAGTACTCCTCGAGTACCTGCACTATGAACAAAGATTTTTTTCCATGTGGGACTCCTCAGACCCTGTGCCTTCCTCTCCCCTCTGTCCAGCATGACAGGTCCCTTCCTCCCTCCCCCATTCCTCTCCCAGCCTCTCCAGCACCACCTTTCCCAAGCATCCAGCAGCCCCCTTTGCACGATGGCTGCTCCGCTGCTTGGCTAACAGCGCATCATCTTCAGCATTGTTCAGACGTATTCAGTATATCAGAATCCAATTAGTGGGTTAAGGAAATTGGAAGCAAATGCTATTAGCACCAGCCCCTCCTACATGCTATGCCCTTGCTTCATCCTTAATGAGAACTTTTCTTTTTGCTTGCCCGGGAACAAGGTGGCAGTCACAGCAGTGGGGGTGCAGCGAAGTGGCAGCTGAGCCCCCCTTCTCGTTTAGTAGGGCAGATGGTTAATAGCCCCAGCATTAATTCTCTCCAGGAATAGTACGCTCACGCTCTGATCAGCTCCAACAGGCATCCATAAGGGCTGTCAGCCCCACTCTGGAGAAAGGAGCATCTGGTCCTTGCCATGAAAAGGGGCTAGAAAAATTAATTATACAACAGCAACAACAAAAAGAGCACCACTGATTGCTACAGGGCTGAAGAGCTGGCGTTGTTTCAGCATTTCAGCCCAAGTGCTGCATTGGATCTGGAACAATGCAAATTCAGAGTCCGGTCACATTCCTGGTGCTGGCTCTCTGAGACACACTGCCCAGGCAGCAAGGTCCTGAGGCTGAGACACACGGCTCCTCAGGAGGGTTTGCACAGGCTATATAATGTCCCCAGAGGACAAGGAGGAAAACTGTGCAACCAAATCTTGCTGCAGTTCTCCCAGTATCCATCCTTTTGGGTCCTTTTTGAGTGCCAAAGCATATTTTTGATCCTGATGGTGCTAGAGCTGCTAAAAGAAGTAACCTAGCAAGTTCTTTTCTTCCTCTCCAATTCACTCTGCAGTAGTCCCTTATGCCTCTCATAGATTCCTCTCTCTTCAACTGGTCAGCACCTATTTTGCTGTTTTATCCCCTTGCACCATTTCAGTGCCTCCTTCACAGTAGAAGAATTCCCAGCACCAGTGAAGACTGTGTCCATCATGATGATGACGCCCATTACCGCTGCTACACATCACACAAACCTATTTCTGCTTTTCTGGAAGAAAAAAAAAAGTAATTTTTGAATAACAGAGGATTCTGTTATTCAGAGGAAAAGTAATTTTTTTTTCTCTCCCTATGATCCTAGAATAATTCCTTTATACAGGAAGTAATGATTTTAACGTATAAGTTCAGGACCACCACACTTGACAATAAGTTAACTAAAGTGAAAGATTTGATCCCCAAAATACAAGCAGAATGAAAGCCAAGTACAACCTGGGCATGGCCAAATAGCCTAGTTTTCCCACTCCAGCATCCCCAAACCAGGGAAGAGGTATAGCACTATCCACCCACATATTGAAGTTTCTTGAGGAAGATGAGGAAAATAAAGATTGAATGATACTGCCTCACCTGATTTCTCCGTGAATCCTCTGTTATTCAATATTTCTCTTAAAGCTCCTGCTTCTACCTGATGCACACAAATTTAAAAAAAAAAAAAAAAAAAAAAAGCAACTACAAAAAAATCATTTTGCCTTCATTTAAAAATCATGACTTGCAGTGTAACCAGCAAGAATTTGCCTTGAATTTGCACAGTCGCTGGTGAGCTGAACCCAAGCATGACACTACCAATCTGAAACTGAAAGCAAGTGTGTTCCTTCACCTTGCCATGGCCCTGACCAGTGCTCCTGCTATAACCCCTCCCCAGAACAGTGGTCCCCCCAAAACGCCCGGCCAGCTGCTGTCCCCAGGAAGGGAGGGCAGAACCTGTGGTGGCGGGTGTCACGGATGGCACGGTCACTGGGCATCCTCTCGCTCTCCCGCTGGTTAAAGGCATGGAGCCGGTACGGGTCCTCGCCGCCCTTCCATTTCCGAGCGCTCAGGTATCTCCGCTCTTCAAACTGATCCCACAGGTCGTCCCAGTCCGCCTCTGAGCCCTGTGCGCACAAAGTCAGCCCCATTAGAGACAGGAAGGAGCAGGGGGCACCGCCTGGCCCCTTGGCATCACCCAGCCCCGCTCAAGAAGTTGGGCAGCCCCGCTTTGGAAGAAGATGCTAACAAGGAGCCTAATGAGGTCTTGTCTTTTTCCCTCCCCCCCCTTACAGCCTCGAAGCAGCGTTTTAAAGAGAATCTGGTCATTTGAGTTCAAAATTAATTCCAAACCAAACTCCCATCTCTGGGGGATCCTACTATCAAGCAGCACGGTCTCAGGAAATACAGAAAAATAGAAGGACCTTGCCATGCAGCCCCCTCTCAGGGTGCCAAGCACGAGGGATGGAGCTGCCCTCCATCACAGCTCACCCGCTCCAGCAGCTATCAGGGGCTGAGCACCCCTCAGTATCACGCAGCTGGTGAGCGCAACGCAGAGCTAATGAGATCACATCATCACAGCAGCACAGGCTCTTTGATCCCAACGCGTAACATGGCAAAATTCAAACATTTACAGATGTCTCAGCCCCTAAGGAATTTGTGGCCTTATCCAATAATTGATCTTTTCTTTTTTCTTTCTTTCTTTTTTTTTTTTCAGTTAACACCATCTCAAAGATGATTTTGCCAGCTAATAGCACAAAATGAAGCTTTTGAAACAGGTGATTTTTATCCTGTAATTGATTTTACTTGCATCTGACAGCATGCTCGCTGTGTTAATAGGATGGGGAGGAAGGAGCATCCATCAGCCTCCACTGCAGGACCAAGCTCAGGATCTCCAGGAGCATGGAGTACCCAACAGCACCCTGCTTCACAGGGACACTGTCTCCAAAAAGCTGACAGCCAGGGCTGCAAGGGTTTCCAGGTACAGCGTTGTTTTTCTCCTACTGCATTACCCAGCAGCTTTATCAGGAGTTATTCCAGAATTTACCCCAGTGCAAGGAAGACACCAAGAAACCCTTGAACCACCAGTTGGACAGGGAGAAAACTATCAAAGACTTGAAGAGAGTTATTAAAATAATTGGGTCACCGCAGTCCAGCAGGTTTACAAGCAAAGGAACGCACGGAACTTGTCTGCAGACTTTCAGGAGGACTGATGGAGACTGGGTGATAAATATTATTTATGTTCTTTCTAAGGCATCCTGCAAAACATGACTTGCTGCCACAGTAAAAGATAAGCAAAGAGTAAGCCTATTGCATTTCAGGACCACCAAAGCCCTCAGGGTTATAAAGATGATGATAAAGATGATGACCCCCAGGGAAGGGGAAATGGCTCTGTTAAAACAACTGCCACAGAGTTTCAGCCCCTAAATGTTAACACTGGGAAGAAAACCAGAAGTTGTTTTTTGGATGGTTGGTTTTTAAATCAAACTTGATACGAGAAGTGGAATTAAAAGTGGTCACGTAGCACTTGAGGCTGTTGGAGATATATACTTCTATATAGATAGCCCACCTTCTCAGCCAGAAAATACCCACGTGCACCATGACCAAAATCGAGGCAGCATCCTTTGTAGTGGAGGACCCACAGGCAGAAGACTCACCTGGTCCTCAGCACCCACTCAGGGAGGGGGAAAGCAAGTTGAAATGGAAGGAGAAAATCCCTTCACCCAGCCAGGGGTAGCACATCACTTCTGGGTTGCTGGATGAGGTCTTCATTGTAATATTTCTGCCATGGATTATCATCTCTTCCTCACAGCAGAGTCCTATCCTGGGAGTTATTTAAATGATGTGCAAAAATCTAGATTTAATTTATTATGATCAAACTCACTTTAGAAGCCCAATTACCTTGCACTAGAGAAGGATCGAGTCAATACTCCACTTGCCTTTCTGTCTTCCACATGGCTCCTCTCCCTGAGCTTCATATTCATTTTCTCTCGTGTACTGGTAATAAATTTTCATTTTTTTTCCTTCAAATTAGGTAATTTCTCTTTCAGCACTGCAGTTTAATAGCTAGTATTAATTATAGGAAACACAGTCAAAGCTTAAAGAGTTTGAGACTGAACGAGTCCACGGGAAATAGTGGAAAAAGATATCAAAGCCAAACAGGTAGCTTGGGACACAAGTGCTGAGCAGCTCACCCTCTCCTCTGTGCCGCATTTTGCAATGCCTCTGCCAAAAACCCTGCCTTTTGCATTTTCTTACCCATTGCAGAGATCTCCTACTGCATCCCACCACGTGGCAGGGATGCTCCCCACGGAAAGCGCAGCTTGGAGAGAGCCCCCTCCTTTCCCAGCCTGTTGAAAACACCCCAAAACCAAGTAACAGCTCAAAAAGCAACCCCAGAGCGAGGTATTCACTGCAACACTACAGCAAAGACCGAAAGGCGATGCAAAGGCCTGCTTCCTCTTCTGCTACTTAAATCACAGCTCAGAAACAAACAAAGAAAACAAAAAAAGAGGGGAAAAAATCAGGGAGTGTTGCTGTGGGGGGATAGCAGGTCATTAATGGGAAGGAATAAAATTTTCCGGCAACTGTTAGCGCCTTGTTTATGTGGATTTCCGTGAATACGACATATTAATGGCATAATGATTGTGTGATTACAGGACAGCAGGGATTACTCGAGCGGGAAGGAAGAATGAGCATCCCTGCTGCAGGCCTATTGCTTCCCCCAGGGAAGCTCTGCCCTCAGACACGGGCTGCAGGTTTCCATGGGCTGGCCACCGCCAGCCCACCTCAGGTAATGGGTGGCAGGAGCTAAAAGTGGTTCCTGATTCACTCACAGACAATGCATCAGCCTAGCAAAAGCTCCAGGAAACAAGAAAAAATTCACATCTATTTGGCACAAATGGCCTCTAGGGACCCCGATGTCCTGAGGCACGTCACTGCTGGCCACAGCAATCGAGCTGTTTGCGTGCTGTGGCTCAGGGACACCAGGGGCGGAGGGTAATCCTTCAGCAGGAACTGCAACCAAGCATTACACAAATGAGATTTAAACACTGTGCCAAAGTGCCAGGCCCCTGTGAGCAGGAGGCTGTTACAGAGCTGTTACCATCCGAGGCACTAATGCTGTCTGACAGAATTATAATGATTCCCACAGAAGAGGGCTCAGCCCTCCTCGTACCCCGGTGCCAGAGCAGGCAGTAAGAGGAGCAATGGTCCCAGTGGGGGAAAGCAGCATGTCACACTGCCCCAGCCTCCTCCCCATCTCCCCAGGCAGCCACTGGGACTTGCTCAAACACAAGTTTGACCTCTGTGTAAGCACTGCCCAGATGGAAATGTCCCCATGCAGGCTCTGGAGCTGGATCTCCAAGGGTTTGCCTGAATGCCCCGTGCTCAGCTGGACTTAGCACAGAGTGCTGGCCGGATCTACAGCACAACGAGCCGACCCTGAGCTGAGGCAGCTGGGACGCTCTCTTCACAGAGCAGCAGCCCGACAGCTCCCCTGTCACCTTGCCCACTGCATCCCCCGCTACACAGGAGGCAGGGAGCAAAGCAGGCTCACAGATGGGATCTTGTACTCACTCGGCCTCTGCCAAAACCACACTAGCAGCTCACCTCTTTTGCCAACCTACAGCAACCTGCAGCAGAGCTGCCAGAACAGTGCTGTCAGCCCCCTGCCCGAGGGCCCTAGACCCCAGGGTCCACCCCACTGACCTCTAGGAACAAGGCTCAGCTGCAGACTCCCTGGGATTCCCACTCCGAAAGCTGCTCTTCATCCAGCACCTCCCCAAATCAGACACGCACGTGCAGCTACACAGGAGCGCCTTGCTGGACAAATTAGCTTACAGGACAGCCTGACACACGAAGACAAACCCTGGGTAATTAAAAAGAAAAGGAAGCCGATTATACGCTCCTGGAGAATATCGCTGCCTGCTTCTGTTTTATTTATATATTATGCTGTATAATGAGCTGAATATTTAGGAGGTCAGCACAAACCAAGCTGCTGACAAGAGAAGAGAATACCCAGCTCCGTCTGCGCCAGGAGGCACGCAGGAGGATGGAAAGGATTTTCCATCATCTCTCCCCGCTTGCAGTTCCCCCAGGACCCCGCGGGGTTGCTCAGCTCTATTGCCAACTCTAAACTACTTGTGCTTGGGCAGAGGTTTTCTCAAAAAGCCTTTCCCTGAGTCTGATGTCTGCCTCCCCACTTCAACCCATCCCTATCCCGGTGGGGTTTGTACTTTACAAGCCTCTATGGCTGGTGCTGCTCCCGTCACCAAGCTAAAATTGTATTTTTCTTAAATTTTAATAACACCCAAATCCCCCAGAACAGCACACTTCTGAGCTCTGCCACAATCCACCTGGAAAGGATGAGCTAGGTCAGTAGTTTTCACCCCCAGCCTGCTGGCAAGAGTGAACCCTCACTAATGGGTTTGCAAGCAGTAATTAGGAGAAATGAGTTTGGGACAGGTCTTCCCTCAGCTGAGAGAAGAGAGAAATTGCTGTGGGATGCTGGGGGAGCAGCGCTGCTGTTGGGAGGGGATGTTTGCACCCTGCCTGTTAAATCACCTGCAGCACTGGTCTGGCTCTCACCCCTCTCTCTGCCACGGTGTCAGGGATGCTGTGCCGAGGACTCATTGCCATCGCGTTGCAAAGAGCTGCAGCTCAGTGTCTCTGTTTCAGTGTCTCTGCCCTGTTCTGCCATGGTGGGGGCTGCTGAAACACCCCACAGTGCCCCTGCATCATCAGCTGTGGCCAGCTGCTGAGGACATCTGCAGCTCTCACCCAAGAAACTTCTCATCCCGAACAAGTATGGTTTCAGCAAAGAAATCTGTCCTTGGCCTGAGGAGCATAGTGTGGGGGGCAGCAGGCAGGCTAGCCCTACAGTGATCCTCCAAAGGTAGGCAGCGATTAGACAGTGCATTAATTGGGAAAGAAAGAACGGTGGCACCCATTTCCCCTGCGCCAGCCAGGTTTGGCCCAGACTTCATCAGGAGTCAAAGGCATTTGGGAACAGCACAGACCCACGAGCAGTAAATAGAGTGGTGAAAGGAAGCTACTGCAGCGAGACAGCATTTATTTTTTCTTGTGAGCCTTTTCAGGACATATGGGAGCTGCTTCCCAGCCATGAAGGTCACAGCAGCTTTCCCATGCTTCAGCAAGAATGGCAGCTGATTCAGTATTTAGGAGCCCGTGGCTGCACTCAGTCTCCAGCTGAGCTTTGCTCTTCCTTCTGCGTAAAAGCCAAAGGTTGGAGTGGGGAGAGGGAGGGTAAAGCAGAAAGCAGCCCTTGTCCTGCTCTGAAAAGAGCCCTCTCGAGAGGGAACAGAGGGAAGAGATCTTGCTGATGGCGCACGCAGCATCCCTGACCTGCTGTGGCCTTCTCACAGCAGCAAAGGCAGTGGTAATTTTTTCTGTGGGGACCTTCACACAGCTTTAGAAACTAATGCCATTATCTTTCCCCTTCCAAACCGTGCAGCAAAGAGGGGCAATTTGTGGCAGCTGCATGGAAAACATGATGGCCGGAGAAAGGAAAATGCCTCTGAGGGAGGGAAAGCTCAGTCTGCTTTACCTGGTTTTATTCTAGCAGGGCGAAGAAAGAAAGAAGAGATAAGAAAATAAATACTCAAGCAAAACAAAAGAATCATGAATACACAGGACACTTACATGCATTGCTCTAGTTGTTCTCAGGAAGGCAGAGACCCCCATCCCCATCAGTGGTTTGGAGGAGCAGAGCTTCACCAGGTGGGCGCTGAGGCACAGCCAGCACCAAGGAGCTACTGCTCAGCAAGAAATGCTGTCAGTCAAAGCTCCCCAGTCAGTCAAAGCTCTCCCAGTCCCCAAAGCTGCACCTTATTTCCAGCTCTGGACGAGGCTCAGGTTATTCCCAGCCATGACCCATTTTCCCCGTCCCTATCAGTAGCTCCCAAGGCTGCTGCTTGGTGCAAGACTCCCCACAGAGCATCACCCACGCCGAGCAGCTCCCAGCCTCTCTACCCTTCCCACCTCTCACTCTCTGCCAAGTGGGAAGAGCAGAAGGAAAACATTTATTGGAACTAACCCAAATTTGGGGTTGAGCCATCTCCTTACCTTACAAACAGTTTTATACAAAGGAAGGTGTTTCTGTCACCCACACTGAGTCCTCAATTTGCGGGCGGAGGCAGGTGAAACTCAGGTCACTGCCACCTTGAAGCAGGACACACGTGCCACCACCAGCAGCCCATCCTCCCTGAACCGTCTTCGAGGAAGAATTAGATATAAAACACCCGTGACAGCAAGAGCTGATCTAAGCCTTTGATTCCTGGGTACACGCTGCCAGAGTTTGCGAGATCCTGGGGATGGCAGCAACGTGAGTGACAGCAGCAGAGATACAGCGGCATAATTTAGAGTGTGCGTCAAGCCAGCCTGCTTGCATCTCAGCTCAGTAATAGGGGAAAAAATACCCTGACTAGTGTGGAATGCATTAGAGCAAGGTATCATGAGAAAATAAGCAGGTCTGGCTATAAGGGACTGCTGAGGGACTGCTGAGAGGGCTGAAACTGCATGGGACCAAGGACCCTGAGCACACCGTCTCTGCACAGCAGGGAGAACCTGGGGGCTGGCAGCAAGGGTCTAAGCTTGTACTGAGGTCTGAGCAACGTTTTACCTCAAAACCAGATTTGCTTCAAAGTGCAGCTTCAGGCCAGCCAGATCTATCTGCCAAAAATCGCATCTGACATAGAGAGGTTTCTGGGGGAAGAAAGGTAGAAGCCTGTCAAGCCCTGCTTTGTGACACACACAAGCCATCTTATATAGAACGGGGCACAGAGGGGAGAAAAAAAAAAAAAAAAAAGAAAAAAAAGAAAGAAAAGCAATAAAAGGTTAAATAACCTGAGAGCAAGACATTTCATGAAAAAATATATGAAGCATTTTGCCAATCCCAAGCCTCCTTCCACTCTCACCCTGCAAGTCCAAGCCAGGCCTTCAGCACCCTAAAAACATCCCCCAGCCTCTCCTGAGGAGCACTCCCAGTGCCTCCTCGCAAACACAGCTCCTGCTGAGGGAGTCACAGGGATGCCGAGGGGCCACGCTGAGCCCAGGAGTGGCAGGGGATGGCCTGAAGAGGCTTGGCCACCTTACAGACTCCCCTACAACTGGGAGATCATCCCTGCAAGAGGGAGGAGACAGTGCTGGGAAAATCACAGTCCTTCACCCAGTCCCTGGCACAAACATTAGCCCCCAAGCATCTTGTCCTCCTGCAGCTCCTCTCAGACACCTGCCTGGGAAGACAAGGCCATCCAGCCCCCAAGCACAGGGACATCTCTTCGGTTTGGAGGATGACCGTGGCACCACCGAGGACGTATCGCTGGAACTCCTGCACCTAGGAGGACTCTGGTGCAAAACACGTTGCTGTGTCACAGCCCAGAGACGTGGCATCAGCTTTTCCTTCCCCTTTCCCCATGCACATTATTGGCAACATCTGAGTGTGAGCAATACTTCTGCACATATCTAGAAGCACAAAAAGAGAAAACACTCAAAATAACAACAATAATTATAAAAAAAATAACTGTTGAGTCACATGGTGAAGCAAACTCAAAACACTTCACAAAAGCACAGGGATCTGGAGAGAAACCAGCAAACGGGCACTGAGCTTTGTTGCTGTTATTGAAAAAATACCCTGAGTTTGGCCTGGATTCTCTCTCACACAGGCACATTTCTCTGCATCAAGGAAAGCAGGATTTTTGCAATTATTCATTGTGAAAACGTAGCCTGGAAATCTCGATGGGCATCTACTGCTTGGGCACATGCAAGGACCTTGGGCTGACGCAGGACAAAGTCTCCATCCTCACCAGGGCTGCCTGGGCTCGAGGCGAGGCCATCATCTTGAGCACAGCCCTGGGAAGGGCAGCACCTGATCTGGCATGGTGAGAGGCTGCGCAGATGGCTGTGGGATTTGCAGCATATTTTCCTGCCCACAGACGTCTGGGGATACGCACCAGAAATAGCTGGCTGCACAAGCCAAGACTTTTCCTCCTACGGAGGGAAAGTTTTAATCCAGAACTGCCAGGTACAGCTGAACACATGTGAACGCATCCATCTTTTTGCAGTGGAAGGAACAACATCTCAACAGAGATGAAAACTGCCACGGTGCCTTGTGCTAGCTTGGCTGGGAGCTGGCGAACAGCTGTATTGCAGAGACATCCTTCTGGTCTGCCAACAACCTTCACGTCTGCTTTAAAACAACGGCAATAATGCTCCCTTCGAGTCACGCCGGATTAATCCGTGCAGAACCCTCACAGGTCCAGCAATGAGAGAGATAAGCAAGTGATGCATGTGATCATCTCTCATCTTCTGCCCAGCACCATCAATGCAGATGGGAGCCACAGTTCCCCAGCACAGGATGGGACGGGACGGGACGGGACGGGGCTCCACCACACGCGGGGCTCTGCTGCCAGCACCAAGTTAACACCACCGGCTCCTCATTGCCAGGGACACAGGTGGTGATGGCGAACACAGGGAATTAAATTCTCCGTGCTTTGATATCATGTTCTGAAAAGCTGGCTCTCTCAGAAGCAGCAGTGAAAGCCCAAGCTACATCAGAGGTGAGCAACCACTTCAGCAGTGCCAGGAGAAGCCTGAAGAAGGCACTAACAACGTCTCTGAAGAGCTCTGCAAGGCTCTTTTAAAAGCGTTCCCTCTGCCAGCGCAAATAAATATCTGAGCAAAAAATACTACAGAAAAAGTCTGTTGACTCATGAAGAGCGAATGTGTTAAATTTAGAAAATAAAGCAATCAAAGGGTGAAAGAAAAGGGATTTTAGCCCTGCTTTGAGCACAGTTCTTGCTGCAGCCTTCCACGGGAGCCACCAAGCTGCTTTAACCCCCCCAAGCAGGGGAAGCTGATGGCAAAGCAACCTTTTGCCTTGCTCCCTGGCCATGCCTCCCCCAGAGAGGAGCAGGGCTGAGACAGGGAGCATACCACCCATACCACCATGAGCTGAGCAGAGCTTTGAGCCTTTATACCTGTCCTAATCATTTAATGAAGGACTGATGGGAGAAAAAAGAGAGGGGAACAATTGTCCCATGCACAGCCTGACTTCTTTCTGTGTATGCAGCTTGCTAGCCTGGCAAACTGTTTGTGATACCCCATAAATTGCCCTGAATGTTTGCTGTGGTTTTTTGTTTGGACTACTCCCTTATCTCTCCCTGAAATGCAGCTTTTTGTTTTTATTTATTTTTTACGATAATTTACAATTACACAGGAATGAGGTGGGGAGGACTGATGCTGACATCCTGAGCATCTCCAGCATAAAGCACGTCGCAGCCTCAGTCAGGGCACACCTTTGCAGGAGAGGAGAAATCCCTCCTCCAGATATACTTAATGACCTCGTACAGGCTGACATTTAGCCTGTGGGTGTCACGGCCATGGCGTTACTGCCACGAGCCAAGCCCTGCCATTGAAACCTGCATTCACCCACCCCAGGCACAGCTCAGGGCTCGCTGCCAGCTCCCAGGCTCCTCCAGCCTCCTAAATCACACACGGCAGAAAGGGTAAGCTCTAAGCATCTGCAGCACTTTGGAGAAATCAGAGCTTATCTGGCTAACAGAGGCTTTTAGTGGTCCCCAGGCAGAGCAGGCAAGCAGCTAATGACAGTCTAATGAGCTGGGGAAAAAGAGCTGCTCTTTTGTCCAACAGGAAGGAGCCTTGTAGCTGTTAGCTGGGCTCAGCTCACATTTTCAGCTGAAGCTTCAATGGGAAAAGCCAGGTTTATTCCAAGACCATTCTCTTCTTCATCTGTTACAGGCTATGCTTTCCTTGAAACACTTGTTTTTCCCCAGGGGAAATGAAATACATACATATGCATATAAAAACACAGATGGATTAAAAGATTATTAAAAAAAAAAAAAAAAAAGATGGGAATTTCTAGCAGCATGGCAACAAGTCTGCTGTGTTTAGCATCCTTTCAGAGTACAACCACCTTAAGATTTTCCACTGTGGGGAATTCCTGATGGGGAAAAGCATGTTTCCAAAGATTGCAAGCTTTAATATTATTTGGCCTATTCTAACAAATCTGGTAAAACACCATGGATTTGCTTTTTCCAAGCAGAGACAAACAGGTCCACTGATAAAGCCCCCAGAAGCACAGGGATGCCCCTCTACTCCCCAAGGTATGTTGGCTGCTGCAGGCGCCCCATAAAGCATTCCCTCACCTCCCAGGGTAGCTGTGTTCATCCTCAAACACTAAATTTGCACACATACTGGCCCTTAGAAAGCCTAGCATTACCAGAAACCTTAAACTGTGCTTTTTCTTGCCTTGCTTCAGTAAGTATAGCTTTGGTTTGTTTTTAACCGCAAAGTCCTTGCATTCTGCAATAACAAATGTAACAACATCATGTTGCAGGGGTAGGAATTGAAAACTAAAACTGCCTGTCAATGAAAATCAAGGCAGGTTCACTGCCAAAATGGAGTGAAACACAAAAGAAAGCTTAAACAGGGAGCAGAAAAAAATGGAAGTTGCATTGGCAGTTTACTTCCATTCCTAATAACCTGGGAGAGAGCAGTGAAGACACTGTAGGTGAACTACCTGCTGCTCACTGAAATGGGGCTGTTGATGAAACCACCTGGCTGTCAGCTGCTGGCAATCCACACAAAGGTAAAGTTAAAGGGCCACTGCACCCCGTCACCGAAGGAGCTGAAGTCAGGCTGGGGACAGGCTTGGAGCAGCCCTGTGGGTGGGAGGAGATGCACTGTTCTCCACCACGTCAGGATGGATAGGGGAAAATATCCAGAAACTGCCTGCATCAAGGGGAGAAGTATCTGGGTGCCCAACTTTGAGGTTCCCCCCTCTTCCCCAGGCAGTGGCATTGCCCCCAAGAATCATTTTCCATAAAGCTGACAATTATCCAGAACATAAATTGGGATAGAGAGGAAAAATGGACACCCAAGCCCTTTGTCCACCTGCAGCGATCTGTCCTGTCCCTGGCACCTGGAGGTCTCCAGGCAGGTTGAGCTCTGCTGCAGCAAGAACAGCTCCTGAGCGCTCTCGGTGGTGACAGACCCCAGGGCACCCAGCAGGAGCTCACAGGCACTCGCTGGGGTGTTTTGGCTGGAGGCCAGATTCATGGGACAGAATTTCATCCTACTCTTTTTCACATCCTCCTTCAGCTTCAGGTGCTTTTCTTCATCCCTCCTCCCCCCTTGTCTCGCGAAACAAGACTGCGCTGCCACGGGCACAGCTCCCAGTGACACCGCTGCTCCTCCGCACCCGGCCTCAGCCAGCAAACCCTCCAGGCAGCCCACGGAGCAGACGTCTGGCTTGGTACCAGCACCAGTTGCTTCAGAAGACACCCACCGTGCTGCTTAGCTGCACGTAGCTTCCTTACAAGTCAGGATTTTCCCCAACTTTTGCTGTCGAGAGACCTTTTCGAGTCACAGGACGTTTTCTGCCACCTGTTGTCCTCCTCTTCTGAAAACTGAGGTTCAGAGCAGCCATGCCAACGTCAAATCCTTTTACTGGCAGCAGCTGAGTACCGAATGCCACAGACACCTGGCAGCAGCAAGTCCCAGCAATGAAATCCCACTCTGAACCCACCTCCTTCCCTCAAGGTAACTCTCCATCACCCACCTGACCTGCTGTCAACATCGGACCTACGCCGGTTCAGATGCCCAAAGCTCAGCAGCACACCCAAGGTGGAGACACGTTCATGAGTCAAGCAACAGCCTTACAGCTTTCCCAGTACTGCAAACTCTTTGCTTTCTCCTCTGACTCCTGCTTTCTTTTTCCTGTCAAGAATGACAGTTCTACGATGATTTTAGCTCAATTTACATGATTTGGCTAAGATTTATCAAAAATTTAGCCAAGCAGCTGATTTTACAAAGCACCCCCTACTAATTCTTCCCGGGCCTCCAAGTCTCTCTCTATAAAAAGAGCATCACCGCTGCCACTTCGTCTCCAGACAACAGAGGCTTAAAGCACTGCCACCCAACATCTACACAGCAGCCCGGGGGAGCTGCCAGGCTCTGCTTGGCTCCAGACAGACAACTGTTCACCAGCAAAGATGCCACCAGCTCAGCTCCAGTAGATGCAATCCAGGCTTGACCCCAAGCACCAAAAGAGTCATATACAGCTCCCTTTTTTCACCTTTGCTCTCTCTGACACATCCTCAGAGCCCCTCCAAGCCTCCCTGCCACCTGTAGAGATCAGGAGCTGCTGCACAGAAGCGGCACACTTGAAAGTTGGTTACTCTGACCCCTGCTTTCCTTTGCAGCAAACATGCTTTTAAGTGGTTCACAAGGAGCTCATTTCCCATCTCGTTTCATGCTCTGAACCCTTCCCCTGCATATTTTGTTTGCTAAAAGATATCCAGAAAAGAAAAAAAAAAAAAAAAAAAAAAAAAAAGGAGATGGACAAACGGGAGAGATTTAATGCTGCCTTTGAACCTCCTGGCTGGAGGGACTTTGGCAATTTGGCCGTCGGTGTAACGCTACTGCCAACAGCAGCAGGCAACAGAGCCTGCAGGAGCAAAGGGTCTCTATATAAATATTAAGGGCACTCAACAGCCTCTGTAGCTGTGGTTCTGATGCAAGAGCACAGTCAGGTAGCACGACTAAGGCCACCAGGTGATAAAGCCTCATATGGCTCCTTACAGCAGCATTCAAATGGACTTGGGGTCCTGTAACACCAAGGAAACATTAAGGCCTTCAACAAATTCATTTCTGCATCACTGTACCTATGTGTAACACACAGAAAATGAACCTGGGGTGGATTTCTGAGCAACATATGAACCCAATTGCTCCTCAGAAATAGATAGCATGTTCTTCAGGTCAAGTGTTAGCCTGTTCTCACAGGAACAAGACCCCTAACTAACTTCTTTCAAGCTTTTATTTTCTCGGTAGATGAATATCATTCTAAAAAGCTTCCCACAGTTGGAAAGTACAGCCTACAGCCCTGAAACAGTTTCTGGAAATTGGGGGGAAAAAAAAAAGTGGGAGTTACTCTGCTTTACATTTCTGATACAGCAAAGGCTGCCAGTTCCTCCAAGACAGGAAAAAGATCCTGAGACCTAATCCTGCATTCAGGAAGACAGATGCTGGCTTGCCCAAGGCACTAAACTGCTGCTAGTACCAGGAGATCTGGGTGCTTGCTTATACCAAAAGTCACGGTTCCCAGTTCACGTTTACATAGTGCTTCGGTCAGGTTTCTCTGCTCCAGGTAACCAAGCACACTGCATGCACACCGAGCTGGTCAGCAGGTGTACAAAGCCAAGGAAGGAGTAAGTTGTTTTGCTCCTGTTAGGAAATCCTGGTCACCTCCTCATCAAAATATCCTTCCTTCTCCTAGGCCTGGGGCAGGGACCACACACCAGACAGGTGGGCTTGGATGTCTTACTTTTGCTCCAGGAACATCACCAAGCTTGGCAACTCAAGGAGCCTTTGGTAAAGCTGATTCACACAAAATCACAACACTTCCTACAAACAAAACAGAGAGGTCTCAGCAGATTTCAGGCTGGCTGTAGGCTTGATCTTCCCAAAGTTTTTGGTGTTGACCAAACACCACACACAGCACCTCTGCAAAGGAGATGCATGCCCTTGAAGCTCACAAAGCTCTCAGCTGCCAGAGCACTGAGCACGACAAGAAGTCTGCATGGAAGTGAGTATGTTGTGCCCCAGTAATGGGACCTAGGGTCAGCAGGGTGAGGTAAGGAATAACATGAAAATAGTTGCTTCAAAACCGAGGAGGGGTCACCCAGCGTGCTGCAGGGATGTTCAGGGACATGATGGAGGATTCACGTGGTGATAGAGCAGTGTCACGCAGTCAGTGTCCTGCACGATAGGTCGGTGCTCCACAAAGAACCTCGAGCTGCTGGGAGGAGTGTGCTGCGTGGAGCCTACACGCCAGGCGTGCTTTGGACCTGAATGCTACCCAGATAGTCATCTGTTCCAACTGGCAGCGCAGGACCAGATGGCTGGTTAATGCGTTCAAGTCTCTCTCCATCCAAATGACACTGTATTATTGCTCCAGAAAAACGTGGCGGGCATTGCAAACGCAATGGCTCCTCCCCAATCCTTTCTCATCCAGCTCTGCTCCCACCACCATGCAGGTGAGTACAAAAGCAAAACCCATCTTCATTTTATCCATAGGAGAAACCGAGCCATGTTGTCTCATATTTCATAGACTCCAAAAGCATGCAGCAGCTTTCATCCCAAAGCACCCCAAATCAACCCACTGGATAGGGCTGATTGTCCTAAAATGCTTAAAAAAAAAAAAAAAAACAATCAAAAGAACCCACCAGCCACAAAAACCCAATGCTTTAATAAAAAGAAGAACTGGCATGAGCCACGAGCCTGCTTCCACCTGTAACTCCAGTATTTTGTCCCTCCAACATACCCACAATTAACTAAAAGTAAAATGCAGAGAAGAAAAGATCCATACAATCTGAGGATCCATACATCCTCAGCACAAGGGGGCTGCGGTCAGTGCCTGCACTGCTGAGTGTTTCTACTTGCCTCGTATTTGCAAGCCATGCACTGATGTGTTATGAGGTGTGTTTGTAATTGTCTGACGATGGCAGCGGTCCTTGAGGAGGAAATGGCGTGTGTCTAAATGCAGACAAAGCTATTCAGACAGCCAGGACAAAGCAGCCTTATTTTCCTTGATTGGGTCAAATTACATCCTTTGGACATATTCCTTCAGTGGCTTCAAAAAAAAAAATCTGCCTCTATTTCCTTGGCTTTGCGAACAATATTTAGAGAATAAAAGGTGGTTTATTTCAGAGCCCATTTGTTTGGCAGTGCCTGAGCCCCCTCTCTCCTCCTATCCCTTTCAGATCAGGTTTATTGTTGGCATGGAGAAGAGAGAAAAACTAAACCCTCCGTCGCACTTGATATTGGGGGAGGAGGAGGAATACAAGTCAATCTTTCCCTTGTCTGTTAGCCTGATCAGAAAATGAACCTGCGTTTCTTCTGAATCGTCTCCTGGCACTACATTTCCTGCTCTTGCTGCTGTACTTCCCGAGATGAGATGCAATCATTAGCTCATTTGCTGCCCCAAATAATATCATACAGCTGGAGCCTGAGCCGCTTTGCAGGAAGTCCTGGAGTGCCTCAGGCACAGCACTGCCAGCTGGTCGAGGGCAGGGACTGTCCCGCTGTGCTGCTGTGGCCTCACCTCAGGCACTGGGTGCAGGTTGGGGCACCACAATATAAGGATATGAACTACTAGAGAGTGTCCAGAGGTGGGCTACAAAAATGGTGACAGGTCTAGAGGGGAAGACACTAGAGGAGCAGCTGAATCACTTGGTTTGTTCAGCTTAGAGAAGAGGAGACTGAGGGGAGACCTCATCACGATCTAAAGCTTTCTCACATAGAGAAGCAGAGGGGGACATGCTGATGTCTTCTCTCTGGTGACCAGGGATAGGGCCTGAGGCAGTGACATGAAGCTGAGTTGGGCTGGATATTGGGAAGAGGTTCTTCACAAGAGGGTAGTCGGGCACTTGGAACAGGCTCCCCAGGGAAGTGAGAGACCCAGGGGTTGGATTCAATGACCCTCGTGGTTGCCTCCAACTGAGGATATTCTGTGATTAGGAATATGACTTATTCTTTGACTCTATGACTAATTTCTGTCTGCACCCCACAGGGCATCAGCCCTCTGCCCTAGCACCAAGCCCACTCTCTCCATAAGAAGTAAGGTTTAATTAAGGCTTATAAGGAGC
The DNA here is from genome assembly GCF_964035555.1 of Netta rufina. NCBI lineage: Eukaryota > Metazoa > Chordata > Aves > Anseriformes > Anatidae > Netta > Netta rufina. The sequence goes on from NC_140125.1 coordinate 19,154,165, forward strand.
TTTGCAATAGCAGGATGAAAGACAAACTGTTAATACTACTCTCCCAGCGGAGCAGCAAGTAGGGGGATAAACCTACCTCTCCAGCTATCCCCAGCTGTGGAAGAGGTTTTCCAAGCATCACCTGGGAAAGACCTGATGCATCTCAACTGCATGGCTCGTACGGGAACGCGTAGTGGGAGGGAAGCAGTGATGATTAAGAGAAGTGGAGGATGGGGCCTCAGGTTTCTTCCTTGGCTCGCTTTTCCTACAAAACCAACTCCTGCTGAGAGACTGGAAACAAGGAGGGGAAGGAGGGTGAGAAATCAATGTAATTGCAACTGTGCTGTGTTGCTGGCAAAAGCTGAGCACTTCACTGTGAGAGAAATAGGAGAAAATGGCTTTTTCATTGCACAAGAAAGGGGACTGGGAGCAAAGCCCCCTGATTCATTAGGTCCTCACCCCTTTCCTTCTATAAACAGGAGGAAGCCAGCAAGAAACCAACAGCCATTACCAGAGCTGCTGCAATTAACAGTCAGTCCAACGCACCCTTTGTTGTTAGGCTACACATGATTACCACTTCACACCAATGTCTTTCTTAAAGAGCTCTGACTTTTGCTTTCTCCACAGACACATCTCTGTAACTGGTTTTACTGCACCAAATGCTGCGCCGCCCTCGTGGAAGGGAATTGGTTATAATGGTGTTTCGCACAGATGCAGTAGGTTGCTTTTGCATTTCTATGGTTTCTCTGGAACTTCTTTTCCACTGGTGAATATGAGCTCATACATCAAAGATGGGAGCTCGTACACAGACATGTGGAAGCACCACTCTGGTCCCATGGGTTGTGTTTGCTGCCAGCTCCCAGATCATCCATGGAGCTCATCTGCGTAGTTAGACATATGCCTACAGGGAAGGCTGGGGTGTTTTAAAAAAGGAACTAAAATGGCAAAAAAAAAAAAAAAAAAAAAAAAGAGAGGAGCCCAGTCCCTCCCGAGCTGACCACTCCAACATTACAGGCACACCAAGCCAAGTGCCAGCTTCCCTTGACAAGTGGTCCCATGAATTTTGCCATGTGAGGGGTGACTCCAGGCTGTGGGCTGGCTGTATATTTTAGAGGTTGTCCTCCAAGAGGACGAGCACGGGAATCGAAAGAACACTCAACACTGTCAGCACCTTCTACAAGTCATTGCAATTCCCACTGCCTGCCCTCTCTCTGAGCAGGCATTGTCCCCTTGCTTACACACTGCACAACAGTGTGCACATCTCCAAATCCCAGAAAAACCACTCAGCTCAAAAGCCATACTCAGGTATCTGAGGATTTGTCAGGACAGTAATGCTACTCTCATGTGGGCTTGTAAGACTGTGCTGTTTGTAACTCGGGTTCTCCCAGTGCTGTCCTTGCTCACGCTCCTCCTGTTGTAGGCCTACAAAAGTAGCTGAACAGACCATCCCTGATGCAGTCTGCCCTGGACTTTACGCCTAACTACTGAGATTCAGGAGGAAAAGCAAACCTCTAGAACCATGATATTCCCCCCAGACTCAGTATTGCTATCTATAACCCTGGCACCTGGCATGCCCAGCTCCCCTCACCTGCGGGAAGGCACAGATCACACCACAGACCTGGCACCAAGAGACAGCTGGGAAGAGCAGGATAAGGAAACCCTGCCAAAACAGTCCCTGGGCCCTGGCTACATTCAAGTAAGTCAGGAGAATGCTGTCTTATAATGGAAAGGAGTGAGCTGGAGAGAACTGCCTGGTTCAAAGACTGGTATGTAAAAGACCTGGTTAGAAGGCTCGTATGGACCTTTTATTCTGTTAAGCCCATCCCTAAGTGTCCCCAAGGTCTTGGTGACCTCTGCTCAGGGCCTTCAGAGAGCACCAGAAGCATTTTTCACACTAACTGTCTTTCCAGAGCAGGATAAAAAGTATTTCTTGTCTTTTGATTCTCAACAGCTTTTACCAACATGACTCATGTTTGTTGACATTTAGCTACCATCATCCTTGCACGCTTCTCCATCCTTCCCTCTGATTTTTTTTTTTTTTTTTTTGAAGCACAAAGCCAGGACAGGTGCATGGATGGATATCCCACCGATCACCACCTCACACAGCCAACAGGTCTTATTCAAGCATCACCCATCCATGACTATACCTGCTTTGCTATCCATCCCCTAGGGAGGCAAGGGAGGCCCTCAGGGCCGCATCCCACACCTGCTGTAGGGCCGAGCATGCTGCCTTTCCACACAGACTGACCTCCGTGCCCCGTCCCTGCCCCTGTCCCTGCTTCCAGCCCTCCTGGTCAGTGGTTATGGGGGGCTGTAGGTGGCTCCCTGCCGTTTTGAATTGGCCACGCAGTCAGACAGCTCCACCCAGCTCCCTCGGCGAATTGAAAAATTAACAGGGTTTTCATCACCAGTGAAAAAATTCAAAAGGCTTTTCATTTACTGCCCATTGTTTCACAGATCTCTTGGAGCGTGCTGATGCCCAGGCAGTAAATGAATTAATTGAACGAGCTGTACAGCCCCATCTGCTCGCCATTTGTTCGTGGCTGGTTTATTCACCAAGGTGGCCAGGCTGTGCCAGGCCAGCTTTGACAGGACTTCTCACCTCACGTGGGCTCTACAAGGACACGCTCATTTGCGGAAAGAGGAGGATGAGGAAACCCGTTTCCCAAGCCCAGTAGAAGAAAAGCAATCATCTGTCTGTGCCACAGTCCTGCCTCACACCTCCAGCCCGACCCACAGAGAGGGGATGGACGTGTTTGGTGTTTTAATGTTTTATATTTCCACATCTATTGCTAAAAATAGAGACAGGACACTGAAAATAGATTCTGCCCTGTGCATCTCCTGCACTGTTTGTACATCAACACCTCAGGCATCCTGGAAAGTCTGTGTTTGCTCCTAGACATTTCAAGGCGGGCTTTCACCTGCAGAGTACAGCACAAGTTTCCTCTTCTCCCCCATCCTGGACCTACCCAAGCCCTGAGCACAGAGCCTCTCTGTTCTATCTTCTTGTTCATGACAGACTTTGCACTTCAATCCTTTAATTGTTAAGATCTGAATTTTTGCTAGAAACAGTTATTTTAATCTGTTAAGTGGCTCTGCTGTTATAAAACTTACAGAGATTTAAGATCTGGAGGCTGCCAGCTGAGCTCCAGGTGCTGATTTTTTCCTCAATGATGATAATGCAGAAGGAAATGCAGGCTGCTACGAGGCATGCAAGTGCAAAGCTGGCAAGCGTCCCTTTGCACTGAGGCCCAATCCCACAAGGTGCTGAGCTTCCCTGAGCATTTAGAGCAAGCAGTAAGGATGCAGCACCCCCACCCCACTGGTCTGTGTGAGCAAATGGCTGTGTAGTGCTTAGGTTAAACCACAACAGTCTTTTTGGCACCCAACCTGGAGTTTCTTCAGCACGTGTCACCTCCTCCTCTGGTGATATTCCAAGATCTTCCTTGAAGGGATACCTTTGCTTTATGCCTGCCAGGAGTCACCTCTGGAGGATGAAGACCTGTGCCCCTTTTCCAACTGCTTTGTCAATGCATCCTTCCCTAGCGGGGGATCCCGGCTGTTTGGCTTCCCTGGCCTCTAATTCCATGCCCTCTAATTCCAAGCCACCGATGCCATTGTTCCAGCATCAGAGCAGCCAGGTGACAATGTGCTCATCTGGGAGATGGCCAAAATCTTTCTGCATATCTTGTAGCTCACCCTGGGATAGGGATCAGGTGGTTATTGATGCTTTTATGGTATCTTCTTCATCCTCCTGTGCAGGCCTTTGAATTATTTTTGTTTTATGGCAAAACCAACTTTCAGAAGTACTTGGACTATTTTCTCCCCTTTCTCAAAAACTACTTCTGCGGCGTTACCCCACATGAAGACATCACCAAATGCCCAGTACTAATCATATCCTGGGAGCCATCCCACCGCTGCATTTGAACACCATCAGGAAGGAGTTGTTGCACTGCAAACACTGGTGCAAGTCAAGTGCATCTTGTTAGGTCATTTGTTTAATGAAAGAAACTTCTCCATAGCGTTTCTCCAACAATCCAGCCCAAAAAGGACCCACTTCAGCTGTCAGCTGTGCTTCAGCTGTCAGATGGAGCAAGCAAGCCAGCACTCTCAGGAGAACGGAAAAGGGAAAAAAAAATCCCAAATCCAACCATAAATGCATCTTCCAACCCCTTCTGCACTCAATGCTGGTCCAAAGCCCTGGAGCTGAGATCCTTTGGAGCCCCTCACTGTGGCAGGGCTCTGCTAATGTAGCCAGCTCTCTCCCCATGTCAGCTGGGCACAGATTCAGCACAAAGAGGAGATGAGGTGACCAAGGCGTTGTCACCTGCACTCTCCAGCTCTCCATCAGCATCACACAAGGCTGTGCAGCTCCAACCTTACAAAGGCACCGGCAGTAGGTGAAATATCACCTCTCCATGAAAATCACTCCTCACCTATCAGTTTGGGAAATTTCTTACAATTAATCCCATGTGTCAGTTCCTCTCATTATTTCTCAAAGCAATTAAGTTATTAATTTCTATGCGTACCCCCACCCCCTTCCAAACCAAAGCAGAGCAACAGGCCAGGGAGCAAAGGCTCCCTGAGCAGGAGGCAGGGGAGGGAGCTGGCAGTACTTCGGGCCAGGCATTTCTGCAAGCTGTACATTCCCACAGCACTCTGCCCGCCTGTAGGGTACTCTCAGGCAGCCTGATTTTGCAAGTGGGCTGAGCCACTCCAATCCCCTGGAGTCAATGAGAGCCATGAGGACACAAAAGACCAATTAACTTCTCCAAGTCCCATGTACCCAGCCAGAAAACCACCGGGGCAGGGAGACATGCTGGAACTAATGCCTGCGAAGGATTTGGAAACCCTACACTGAAAGTGACTGCGCAGGAATTACCGCTGAGTCTCAGCTAATCAGCAAAGCTGAGTGCTCTGCATTGATCACCCAGCGGATGCATGCCGTGTCCTGCTGGCTGCCCCAGCCAGTAACCAGGTACTCCACCACCATTCCTCACCCCACTGAATTTATTTGGCTTCAGAAAAGGCAAGAGGAGACTTTGCTTATTGCACAAATAGAGTTTGACCTGCCCTTCGGGGAAGAAAATGGAAGAAAAAAAGACGGCAACAATACCCACACAAACAGCAGTACAAGATGACAAATTTGTCCTGTGTACAGCTTCTCTTCAACAAGTTTCGTGGTCCTAAATGGAGTGCATTATTTTCTTCCACACCGTCTGCCCCACATGGGGTTGCTGCACCCCACAGGCTGCAAAGCCAGCCCCAGCACATCACACTGCTGGGCAGGACTCAGAAATCGTGGTAAAAGGCTGCACGGTGAGCGGCAGACTAGAAACACAGGGAGGAAAGGATGAGCAGTGAAGGCGCTGATGGAGCTTGTGGCAGCCACGAGCAGAGCAGGCACCTCGAGGCACTACCAGCTGGAGCCTAACTACGAGGGAACCAAAGGTTAATCCATGCAAGGCATGATACACGGCGTGCAAATGAGCACAGAAATAGAGCTGTACTGAGAGAGGAGAATGCTGCCAGGAAAGTTGATGTGGATTTGCTCCGTTTCTCAGCTGTAACCACGTCACAAAGTTTGCAGTGTTGTAGCAACCTACCACCTCCACTGCTGGCTCTAGGAAGCTGGGAGGACCTCTGTAATTGCTCGTGCCTTCGTTAGTGGCAGCCAGTCCCATCAACCAGGGAACGGGATGCACACTGCCAGGCCCATCTCTGGCTACAGCATCCCTGGTTTTAGCGCTAGCATCAGCTCAGAGGGGTTAACTGAAGCAGCATGACAACCAGCACATAATTCACACTACTCAAAAACGGTTCCCAAAGCCAAAAATGTAATGCATTAAAAAAAACGAATCTGTACTCTGTGAATCTCAAGGGGATGCCACTGTTTTGATGGAAAATTCAAAGGAAGTGAAGGAAAGGCAATTTTAGCAGTCAGATTGCTGGAGTTATGGCAACTTGGCAGCTGCAGCTTCAAAACTTGGGGCCTGATCCTGTGAGATGGGAGAAGTTTGCTTTGCCTGCTGTGGGAGCCCAGGCAGGCCCCGAACAGCGTCAGGGAGCTGGAGGTCGGGTGTGGGGGGCAGGAAATGGGACCAGGGCCTGCTACAGGGAGCAGGTCCCAAGAAGCTGCAAAATGAAGCAGCTGGTGCTGAGCAAGAAGTAAGCTTCATGCAAAGAACACAGCAGCTGCCTGCAAGCATGGGAGGTTTTATTTTTCAAAACCTTAAGAGCACAGTTCTGACAGAAGGCCATTTACACAAAAGCATAGTTACCGTTACAAGAGCACTCTCTAGTTTTTTGTTTGTTTGTTTGTTTTTGTTTGTTTGTTTGTTTGTTTTACAGTGACCTCCGCTAGGACAGAAGTTTCCAAAAGCCTGAAGAACCCATTCAATCATTTTCATTTAATAAATAAATAAAAGAAAAAACAACTGCTCCACATGAAGAAAAAAAAAAAGTAAGCTTTAAGAGTTCAGATTTTTTCTTTTTTCCCCCAATAAGGTTGTTAATTTAGTTTCAGAGGTGACATACATGTGAGAATCTGTGAAGACCTGGCCAGCATGCATGGCTGCTGCAAGCCATAGGACAGTACTGAGGTTGATGCTACTGGTGCAAAGCTAAGCTGAGGGGCTCTGCTACAATAACTATTAATTTCAGCAGGCCTCGGATTAGGTAACCAGACGTAACCCGATTTGTTTGTTCACTATTTACAGCAGTAACACTAAAACCAGGATCGTACTCTGCACACTCTCAGAAGTTGACCCTCTGCCTAGCTCAGGCCACTTGCACCACTACCGAAGAAACACCCTGCGACCTTGTACGAGCACAGGCTGCGTGCAACTCTCCTGCTTTGCACATCGTTCAGGCAGGGAATCTCCTGCTTTTTCCTCCTCGTGTCAGCTCAGATGCTTTTTGCCTTTCTCCCGTGCTGTCACCGCGCTGCACTCCGAGCTCACAACACACCACGGAGCCGTGCAACTGCACACACAACCTCCTGCCACCCAGATGGAGCTGGAGAGGCTCCTACCTGCACCCTGCCTCCCAGCGGGGCACAAAACCCAGGCCGAGAGCCCGGGGACACGGCGGAGATGCCGGCCGAGGCTCAGCCCAGGCACCCCCCGAAGGCTCCCGGACGGTTTCCCTGGGGCTCGCCCCAGAGCTCAGCGCAGGGGCTCTCTTCTCGCCTTGGAGGGGCTGGGAAATGCCCAAATCGCGACAAGTCTTCGTGCCCTGTCCCAGCAGCAAAGCTGGGCTGGGGGCTGAGCCCTGGGCACCGGGGGGCAGCGGGGGGGGGAGGGGGGGGGGGGCACGAACTGCTCCGCGGGGAGAAAAACCCCACACGCACCTCGCCATCGCCACCTGCCAGCACGGAGCCGGTGCCAAACTTTCGGGGGAGCCTGGCAGCGGGGGTGTCCCGCAAATGTCCGGCAACTTCTTTCCCCGGGCAGCGGGGACGCCTCCGACCCCCAGCGGCAGCCCCAGCACCATGGGGGCTGCCTGCCCCGTCCCCTAACCCCGTCCCACTCCCCCCCTTACCTCCGCCGTGCGCCCCTCGGGTCCCGCCGCCGCCGCCGGCTTCCTCCTGGCCCCGAAGAAGAGGAGGAGGAGGGCGGCGATCCACAGCACCCCCAGCACGGCCAGCGTCAGCCGGCGGGGCGGCCGCCTCATAGCGGGGAGAGGGGGAGGCTGAAAAAGTCCAGAAGGGGGAGAAAAAGGCGAGGGAGGTGAGGGACGAGGGGAGGCGGGGTGCCGCCGCCTGCCTCCGAGCCAGCGGAGCGAGCCCCGCTCCCTGCACGCACTGCAGGGGAGGGACCGGCAGGGGAGGGGCGGCAGCGCCGTGGGGAGTGAGGCAGGAGCCCAGGGAAGGGGCTCCCCTCCCACAGCCCGGCCCCCTCCAGGCACCCCGAGCCGTGCCAGCCCGGCCATCGCCCCCTCCAAGCGCCGGGGGGCAGCCGGAGACACCTGCCGGGCCCGGCCAGAGGGGAGGTGAAATGGGATCGGTGCGTTTGGAAGGGAAGATGAGAGGCTGGGGAGCTGGCCAGAGCACTTCGAAAATAAAATCCTAACCAGGGATGCGCAGCGGAGCGGCTCTTGGCGTGCCAGCCGCAGCTCGGTGCCCTGAGCCCCTCCGGCCACGGTGCTGAGCGCTCACCCCTGTCCCAGGGGATGCTCCTCGCTGGCTCTGCACGCAGCCTGGTACAGCTCCTTGCTGCTCTACACCCTGCCTGTCCGTGCAGGGCAGCCCGAAACGGGGTACACAGGCATTGCCAAGAGAAATAAAATCCTACAGGACACCAGAAAAGAGTTGCCTTGCCCAGCTGTCCCCCCTCACCCACCTGACGTGCAGCTCTTGCATTCAGCTGGCAAGCACTGCAGCATCTGTGCTTCCCCATGCAGAAGATGTCAGAGAATAAATCAAGTATCGGAGCAGATATGAGTCATTTGTGTTCGTATGAAAACTACAGAACAAGCCCCATAAAACCAGGAACCCGTGCATAAAGTAACATATGGAATGAATCAAAGATAAGATGTCAAATGCTGGGAAGTCCAATGCACGTGTTGTAAGCAATCTCTCCTATACATTTCCCACCCACTGCTCGCAGTCTTGTTATTTCCTGCAGTTGTTTTGTGTCACTTGCTAATTTATCACTTGTGATCCTCACCCTCTGTCCTCCTCTGATTAATTTCTAGGGCTCACTAAGTCCTTTTCCCCTAACGTAATCCATGCCTCTCAGGCCCAATTTTCACAGATACATGCTCAGATAAAGATTTCATTAGCATCCACAAATGAGGAATTTCACTTTGTTTTCAGGCCACCTGACTCTGAAGATTCTCTACCAGAATGATGAAATCCAGGCCCAGCAGGCAGGCTCGGGTCTCCCTATTTTCTTCCCCAAACCATTGCTTTGTACCTTGTACTGAGGGACCGCTCACCTATGCCACATACCTACAGACCACCTGAGAAGCTTCCAGCAGCTGAGGTGCATCAGTGGTAGATTTTCACCTGGTTTATGTTCTTGTTATCTTGCACGTACCCCAACTCTTAGACATGGACCCTCCGCCACCTCTCACATACCTCCCTCTGATCCCTTTGGCACAGGAATCACTTTCAAGCCCCAAATATGCTCTTTCCCCAAGTAGAAAATAGCCAGCAGTGCTTTCCTGTCCCAGACAAAGTTACCTGGGCTGCCATATATAATGCAGCATTCCCCCTGGCATTTCTACAGAGGGTGCTGGTCCCTACCAGACCTTGCTGCTCCATGCTAGGAAGTAGAAAAGATTTTCCAGATAAAGGCGCCTAGCTGTTATCATTTAGAGGTGGATTTAAAAACCCCATCTTTTTTGTAATTCAGATTTTCATTAGTAATATATTATAAAATATAACGGGAAATACAGAAAATATCAAGGAAATACACTACAAATTAGATTGCAGGAAAGATAGTAAATAGGCTGACCTGACAGAACTACGATCAGATAATGCTCTTATTACCTTGAGAAACAACTCCCTCTGCTGAGGGAAAGCTTTACTGGCAGGGCTCAGCGTGGTGATGAATAACCTAGCAGAGATAATGGGCAAAGGCCTCATCCTTCCCTGCTGTCACCACCGTTATGCCAGCAAGGAGCATCTGTCACCGTGCCATAGTGACAATATACAAATCCTTGCCTGACAGAGCTGCTTCGTGCAGATGTCCTGCAGGGAGACGGAGATCTGAGGAGCTCGGCTTCTAGGAAAGTATATTCCCACTGACTGCTGAAGGTACGGTGTGCACGGGTATGCTGGGACAGAAAATGCATTGAGCAGGCAATAGCAACGGCTACTTAAACAAGAATAAGGCAAGAGTACAAATCTTCAGGTTAGGTGTTAAAGTCAGACTTCCAGAGACTCATATGCAAATCTTACTACGATTCAGTAAAAAACATGGCAAGAAAAATATGTTCTGTTTTATTACCGATAGCTGTATCTTCCCTATTTTTTCCTAATTTTTCATCTGCCAATCTCAGCAACTTCACAAGTGAGATTAATACCATACTACCTATCTCCAGGAGAGCAGCAGCAGAGACAGAAAGAAATAGTCTAGGAAATGGGAGTTTAGCATGGGCAACCACAAATGTATAGAACTGCAGAGCACATAGCACCATACGTTTGTATAGAACCAGTGTCTGTATAGAACTCACCACTGTTTATGGCAGCAGAGCTTCTTCATGACGAGGTGCTGCTTGTGGCAGCAGTTATGACAGAAGGAATTTCTTTGTTGTTGTTGTTTTTAATCTTTATTTTTTTAAAAAAAACAAAAGGCTGTGCCTTTAAAGGTGTCACTGTGGCAATACACGGCTGCACAGGGAAATGGATTTCATTCAGTGGCCAACAGTACAATTATGGTCCCTGATCCCTGCTCCAGGCTTGGAAAAAGAAGCAAATCCAGAGATTTGTTTTCACTCCCCTGGAAATTCCCCCTGGAAGGGTGTGTTCTATGCTTCCTGAATTTAACCACAGCGAGGACAGGGCTAGGAGAAGTGTGAGCACATCAGGCTGCTCTAAAACAGAGGTTCTGGCAAGTGCTGAGTGTCTCACAAGAAGCCCATCTCTCCGTTGTCCCCCAGCATCCAAGGTGCCAGGGACTAGCAGGGGCTGCAGGGGGAGCAAACCAACACGTGGCTGTGGCCCTGGCACCACCTTGATGGCCCCGGCCTGCTCCCAGGGGATGCTTCAGAAACCGTTCGACAGCGCTGCCTGCCTAGGTGCCGAGTTGTACTTTGAATGCATCTTCTCCTCTTGGGCAGTGATATCACTTCTGCACATCCTTGCCCACAGTTACAATCCAAAAAGAGAAGTGGAGGAATTCGTTGGCACCACTGGAATTGTAAGCAGACCTTTTTCAGTAACTGTAAAGTTGTGGGGTTTTTTAATTAAGCCATAAGCGTTTTTCTCTAGCAAACTTTCCACAATGGCATCTCCAGTTAATTAAAGGTTTAAACTGTCAGAACAGAGTATGCATAAAAAAGAGAGGTGTTACTTTAATAGCATTTGTTAATTAAAGCTCTGGTCAGTTGCAGGAACAAAAGCTGTTCTGCAAATAGATGGGAACCAGAACACCTCCAGATCTTCATCTGCAGCTCCCACCTTCAAGCTAGCTTGTGTGACACCGATGGAGGAAACGCTGGGATGAATGCAAAGACATCACCATCAGGAGGCTGGAGGACCCCACCTTCCACAAGAAGTTCTCAATTACTACAAGATATTTTGCTTCTTTAGCAGCTGTAATCAAGCAGCCACTATTTGCACTAAGTTTAGTTCACATTCTCCCCAGGCTTTGTCTCCACTTGCTGGAGCACTGGTTTTCTGGCTTAGCTGCAGCCGTTTCACTCACTCCCAGCACTCCCAGGGGCTGGATGGTGCCAGTAGAGGAGGTGTGGGAAGAAGGGCCAGAGCAGGGGGAGATTTGAAGCGAGACACGTTGGCTTCAGCATGTGGCTGGGGGGACGTGCTGAGAAGCACAAGACCAGATGTGGTAGCTCTTCTGCTGTGGTAGATGGTTTATGGACCAAGGTGCAGAAAGAAAGAGAAAGTGGGGGAGAACAGCAAGGGCAAATGGGTGAGGGCAATCACTGTGCAAACACAGTACAGGATAGATGAATATTTACCAGCAGTGTCTGAGCCTGCAGGGTCCTTGGCACCCTGCAGTCCTCATGGCAGCTGCACCCATGCTCCCAGGGGACCCCGATACCACAGCAGCAAAGTGGGAAGGCAGTGGGGCACCAGGAGGCAGCACTGCTCAGCTGGTTCCCAGGAAAACAAGCTCCAGGAGATGGTGCTCCTGCGTGCATATGGATACATCCTCCATCTCTAACAGAAAGCAAAGAACCCTTGCCAGCATTCAGAGCAAATCCTCTTGTTATTCTCAATACATTGAATCAGTCATTTTATCCAGCTGCAGGACTGTGTCCCTTAGACACATTCGAGAACATAATTGCAGTTTGGACAGGTGACATTCACAACAGAACAAGTCAATTGATCAGTGAAAAAACAGTCAAAGCTTTGTCCTTAAATCAACTTTAATTCCTCTTTCCACTTGTGTGCAGGTGTTAAGCACATTTCAGAGCCAAATCTCAACTTCTGTGATATGTAAGCATGGCCTGATGCCAACCAGGATTTAGGCATCGATTAACACAGCTGGCAGTATGCAATACTGCCTCAAACTTCTTGTGAGAAGGAGCATTTTCACAGCTGGATGTCAAGTTTTACCCTCCTCTTCCTCCTAGAGTTATTTTCATAGAAAATTGCCTGACTATTCAGCCCTCCCTTCTTCCAACAGATCTTAAAACCAAAAGGGATGAGCTACACACCATCTAACTTCTTAAGATTTCATCCACAATGTTTAGGTGACGTGTCTCGAAATAGACATTTCTTCCTTACACAAGCAAATGCTGTAAGTATAAAAACAGTGAATGATACTTGATCAGGCCATCTCCTGTTCTCAAAGCGAAAGATCCAATGTGCTAACAACTAACCCCTTATCTCCTTGAAAAATAGTTAAAAGCCAGCAGTAACTCTTTGCAGAAAGCAGACATAACCTGAAAGTCCATTTTTCTAGAGCTCACGAACTTCCCCCAGTCCAGGTGATGGCTAATTTTCCTTTGGGAGCCTGGTCTTGCCTGCCATTAAAGTACCTTTATAGAAATTCAGGCTTTTAATTTTTATTTCATATCCATGTAAACCTTAGCAGATCCATTGTGTTCTACAGGAAAACACACACACTGCTACAAATCCTGTCTACCTACAGGGGAACAATATTCTATGCTGAACATGCTCAGGTGCACTAACATCTTGTTTCCCTTCACCATATCATCGTTGCTGGTTAGAAGACAAAGCAGTGGTTTGGTTTTCCCACCAGTAGGACAAAACATCAAGGCTGCTGTTCAGAAAACAAACATTTAATTGGACACATGATTTATCCTTTCCTACATAACGACTCATCATTAACATATTCAAACCTGTTAGAATTTGTTAGCCCCAGAGGCTCTTGTTGGATCAGAGCAATCAATAGATGCAAACAGAGCAGGTAAAGAATCGATCTGGATGCTAAGAAGTTGAAATATTTTCCACTGGGAGCCATAACAACTCCTACCAAAAAGGCATTTCAACAGATGGTGCTATGACCAAGGGAAAGTCTAGGTAGCAGCAAGGCAGGTGAGGCACACCAAATAAGAAATACATTTTGATTTAACTGCACAGAGCAGAGCTTCCTCGGGACAACAAGACATGCTCCGAATAGTGTATGCTGTCCCATGCAGGAGGGTTATTTCACAGGGAAGTCTGTGTATGCCAGAAAATTGGAGGAAACGGTTCCAAAAGTTCAGGCTCTGATCTCTTTGCAGTAATGAGCACACAAGAAGATGATGCATATGCATGTGAACCTAATTAAGAGCGGTAAAGCCTGGAAGATTGTCAAATTTCTCGGCAATTACCAACTTAAACACACACAAAAATTAGGATGGCCTTATAAACAAAGGGAAGTTACTGTGCAAAGTGCCTTGCCTCATTATGGTTAGCTGAAGCTAGAGCAGCAGGCTAGCTAGCGGGGAGGGAGGGATGGAGGGAGCGGGGCGGCGGGGTGGTAGCTGCCTTCCATTAGCAGCAGGTGGTCTCCCTGGGATGGAGGCAGGATGCTGACATCCTTCTGCTCTTGCTGAGGCATCTCAAATGCTCCCAAAATGCTTTATCAGAACAGAAATAGAAAGAGGAGGGCTCACGTGACTGACAGCTTGGGCTCCTCCGTTGCTTTTTGGGCCTTTCTAATGAAGAGCATTCATGGACAGAGAGCTACCCTGCAAAAATATATTCACTAAATAAATGTGGTAATTATACTGTATATTATTCACAGTAGAAACAGCAGTAGGGAAGTGATTTGCATAAGAAATGTGGATTATTCATGTAAATGAGTGTGTTATTTGCTTGTAGAAGAGATCAAGTCTTGCCTAAAGATGTAAAACTCAGCTGCAAGTAAAAACTAACATTTAGCCAGTGTCTCGTGCCCACTGTCCTCAGCCTGCCTTATCAAATCAAACTCTGCAGGTCTAGCTCTATTTTTCTCATCACTTCATTTCGTTAGAGCTCATGAGCTCCCTTCAGTCCAAGCAATGGTTAATTTTCTTTTGGGAGCCTGGTTTTGACTGCCATTAAAATATCTTCGTAGAAACTCAGGCTTTTAATCTTTGTTTCAGCAAACAGATGCCAGTGGCAGGAGAACTGGGAGCACAGAGCCTTTTGTTTTTATCCTCCACGTGCTGGGTGCGATGAGAGGCTCAGGTCCCAGTCTGGATCTGTCCTTGCAGCCTGGACACAGCCAGGAGGGGTAATTGTAACCCAGAACAAGCTAGCAGAGCCTGGCCGACCCCTGAGCTAGGGGAGGCACTGTATGTCCACCTCCTCCCCTCCATGCCACACCACAGCACACTAACTGGAGTTAACAGAAATTCTTTGGTGGTTCTCCAAATTCACTGCTACCATTTTACATAATTTAATGAGTAGTATTAAAAAATGGCATCCCTGTACAGCCTTTCCACTGATTTTCTCCTGCATATTTTTTTTTTTTTTAATTTATTTCCAGGTACTCTGCACTATTTAAAAAAAAAAAAAAAAAAAGAGAGAGAGAGAGAGAGAGAAGAGAGAGATCAGAGTTCCTTCTGCTGCTCTCAGCAACTTGTTCTTGCAGCACAGGAATTATTTGGTTACTTCAGCCCCTAAATTCTTTATGTGCCTAGTTATATGTTAGTTTTGTATAGTGTCATCTTCTTTTTGCATTTGATACAATTAAAGTTCTGCAAAATTCAGCAGTTTAAAAACTGTTGAAAACTTGTGCACATTTGAAAACACTGATCTAGACACTGGAGGCTGTGAAGTGCCCACGCCTTGCTTCCACACCCTGCCCTGCAAAATCAAGAAGAGCAGCCTGAAGTAAAAATTGAGTTGTCAGCAACATTCATCTCAGATGTTCAAAAATCTTCAATCCTTCAGGTCAAACTGCTTTTGAGATGCTCAGGGCTATTTCTGTGGTCTGAATTTGTCCACGGAGGCTGGGAGTCATGGTGTTCCACGGTCCCCAAGGATGAGCATCAACAGGCTAATATTCTGATAGCGTCACCAAAAGGCAGGTAGTGCAAGGTAGACGCTTTATGTCTAGTTGTGGCATATTTATGAGAAAGAAATGCTGCTTTCAGCTGAGGAAAACCAGCTACTTTAAAGCACCTATAGCTTTCATTTCATCCCACTTAATAAGCATCAGCTGCAGCCGTCATTCTCATAGCTGCATCTGCAGGAGCACAAGGATCTCCAAAGCTCTCTCTGCAGGGTGCTCAGCTATTCACCCTTACCTCAACATGAGACACATGTATAACTTGTTAGAAACAAGTCAGAAAAAAATGGGTCCTTTTCTAATATGGCTCTTCATACCAATCCACATGCTGGGTCTTTTGAATCTGAAAATGTAAATCCTACATTTTTGTAAGGTTTGCTGTAACTATTCCATCAAAATGGATTTGGGGAGAAAAGGGATTTTTTAATTGCATGCTTTTTTAACTGATCATTTTTTAAATGATGAGAATAATAATTGTGAGATTACAGTAGCAAATTTTAATTGAAAAACTGATTTCCTTCAAAAGCAGTAGCAAAGTCTATTTCTGTTGTCTCATAAAGGAGACAAAAATTTGTACAAAAAACAACCTCATCTTCAACCTGACCCTTACTATGAATTTGAGCTCCAAGGACGAAGTTGACCGTCCAGTTACAATGTTGTTAGTGATAAATGGGACACGTAATTCAACAAAGAATCGTTTTCTATGACTTTTCACTGCATTTTCAACAACAACAACAACAAAAGTAGGAGATTAAGTTCAGGCAAAGGGCACTTTTTCTGCTTCATATCTGCAGCCACCAAAATGACAAGTGGCTGCTTTGCAACCAGTATTGGTCTCTGGCACTGCCAGGCTAAGTAGCATTAGTCAGGATTTTGCAGTTTTCATGCCTTTATCTGTGGAGCATCAGCTTCCTACCTTAGATAATTGATCTGAGCAAAACAAAGGTCTGCCTGGACTGGAGAGGAGAGCAATGGAGACATTTGTTTCCCCAGAACAGGTAGTGTAACAAATCAGTCCTGACTGTACTGATAAATTGAACTTCAAGCTCGGTGCTACTGCTTTTCAGGCCTAATCCTGTGTAAGACACAGCAGGAAGGAAAGGCAAAGGTAACCGTTAGCATTTCTTTCTCTAAGAGGAAAAAATATATTTTTTTTCCCCTTTCTCAGTGCAATATTTCAACTTTTTTTTTTTTTTTTTTTTTTTTTGAGGAAGATGGCAGGAGGAGGGGAGAAGGGAATGTGAGGGTATGCATACACAGATGGCAAGATAACAGAACTGCCCAGTGATCACTGGCTCCTTGCAAGCCTCGGACTTTGGGACAGGATCATAACTCAAGCTCCTGGATGCTAGCAAGGAAGAAGCATTGTTTATCAGAAAAATCTGGCTCACAACAGTACATGAATTACAGAGCAGTAGCACTCTAGTACACACGGCAGAGAGGAGCTCATTGTCCAGGTTCAAGGCTGGGCTCCAGGAGACAGAGGTTCTGATCAGGTCTTGACTGCAGAGCCCCATGCTAAACTCATGCCTATCACCCTTTCCAGGCACTGAAGAAGTATTTTCTAAGTAGATGTGCCTAAGTAGATTTGGCCTAAGAAGAAGATTTTTGCCTAAGAAGAAGTATTTTCTAAGTAGATCTGGACAGAAATCCTGAAAATGCAGAGCACGTGCAGTGAGGCTGACCAGTACCTCCTCTACCCCAGCTGCATACTTAATGTGTGCAATATCCATACCCAGAAAACCTCCAGCATATGCAGTAGTGTGTCCTGCTCTAGCTGATTAATTTGTTTGCCAGGAGTTCCTTTCAATTTCATGTCAGTATTGCTGTCGCAGTATACTTCATCATCCAGCTCCTCTTCACATGCCAACCATTATTTGCCATTCCTGTTATTTGCATCTGTCTTTTCAAAAAAAAAAAAAATATATATATATATAAAATAAGACAGGCCTCTATTAGCAATACCCTGCCCAAGTCACAGCCTCACTTTTCTTTCATTCTTTCATTTCTTTCATGTTAAATGAATAGCACCCACTGCAAAGCTCAGCATCTCTATAAATGCTGTGGTTACAAACAAATGCATCCTTCAGCAGCCTTTTAAACCATTTTTCCTACAATGCACATTGTAAATGAAGAGTAATTTATCTTCAGAATTGCCCAGAAAATGTTATTCTGTTAGCAACATAAAAGCCTCACAGTGTCTGAGTAGGTGCCATGCCAAAAACATTTTGTTGTGAGCCAGATAATTCAGTTTGAATTGTACACAGTTTGGTATAATCATTCCAGTAAAGCATTCTTTACAATTCTGTAACAGCAAGTCACATGGCTCTATAAAGTTTATTGCTGCAAATGTTTAGTGATTCATGGCATGGCATGAATTCTGCTTCTTTCCTGGATCAAGTAATCAATAGCAAAATAATCTCCTTGCAATTGCATTCCTCTGCATTAAATAGGTATGAAGTAAGTAAGCACAAAATGTGATATAAAAAACAGCGTGTACAGAATTAAAATGAATGGCTATTTGAAGCTGGGTGTCCTGAAACCCCATTTTGTACATGGGCTGAGGACATTTAAACTATGTCCTGCATACTCTCGGCCTTAAATAATTCTTGCAGAGCTGATAACACACATTGTGTAACGAATACAGTTGGGACTAAGAGATTTTCACCCCATCACATCCAGCAGAGTCCTGCTGCGAACTCTGTACTTCCACAGACACTCCTAGCCACCCAGGGGCATCCCCACTGGCACCAAGGACCATCTTCAAAGCACACAGAAAGAGCAAGATCTATGTTCCCTCAGACAACCTTTTGGTTCTTCTAGCGCTGCTCCTACACATATTAAATCAGTGTTTACAACATCACCCACTGAGTTGAGTGCAAGTTAAATCAGGCTTAGTTAGTTTGCTCCACTGTGTTCAGCTGCAAATCACAAAAGGGAGCAGAGACCTGACAACTGGGAAAGGGCACATGCTTTGTGATGAGAGCTGCTAAAATAGCCTCTCCAGGAGTCTGGCAGGATGGTAGCACTGCGACACATCTGCTCAAGGGCCTTGGATGTCCCTGCTCCCTCTATCATGTCCTGCCTCACAGTCTGAACCCTAGGGCTCCAGTGACACCACAGTGGGCCACTTAATAATTGATAGCTCTATCATCTGTTATAAACAACAACAAATACGGTTACCTAGCTATCCAGTTCTAACCATTTTCTCATAAAACCTGTGAAAATAATACTGTTAGGAACAGGCTATTCAGGGGAATAAAGAGCACACCGCTGTTTATATTGTTTAATGTCTCCCGATAGGGAATACATACACTGTTGCGTTTCTCTCTAAATATTCTTGTGCAGCTTCAGTGCAGTAGTAAGCATGTACCTGAGTCCTTCTCATCCCTGAATCTCACGCACTCTCTAAAACTGTATTTATGAGATTAAGCACTTAGATTCTCTAACGCTACAGCCTACATGTGCCTGCATCACTTAAAATCTCTGTCCCCCTCTCTCCTTTATGAAAAGAACTAATATCTAAATGTCCTACAAGTCTATTTGCCAGACTGCTCCCGTGTCATGCTACAGAGAACATCTATTTCTTGCCAGTCTCCAGTGACTTAAAGACTATATGGGATTACTTCTCACTATATTGTTCTTTTCAATCTGCAGAGCCAGCCCACTGCTTCTCTGAAACAGATCTGCAAGCATCACAGGCTCCATCCCAGCAAAGAGCTGGAGGCCTAGTCCACAAATTAAGTTCACTTCAGTAGGGCTATGCCGACTTATAAAAGCCAAAGAGATGGTTTGAATGCTCATAAATGACTCTCCCAAGTTATGGCTTGGTAAGAACATTCATTCAGATAGTTCCCACAAGCACACACACTCCTGTCCTTCACCCATGGGCCTAGCAGCTACAGAACTGGGGTTTCTTTTATTAGGAGACAAGGCACTCCGGGCAGTGATAGTTTTTTAGTATCTGTTGATGGACCTGCTTTCCACCAGAGTGCTAATGCCTTTTGAGCCCGCTGATACCGCCACATCCACAGTGTCCTGTGGCAGTAAGCTCCAGGCATTCATTGCTTCTCCTGTATAGAAGTTTGTCTGCCCCAGTGTTAACATATTCCCAAGCTTTGTGGCCAAACCTGCTGCATGGAATCAGTGCTGTACATGATGCCCAACCTCCCATGGCCGTTCTCTGTTCTCTGTGATTCTACATCCAAACATCCCTTGCACATCCACATACTTTTACTTTCACATTGCTGCATCATAGCTCTGGAGCAATTTCGCCTGGTGGCTCTTGCACACATTTACCTGTTCAAAATGCTTTGTTAAGAAATCCTCCCATATCTCATCTTCGCACCTATCAACAACTGCCTTTAGGGTTTTAAATAAATACAAAAATAAAATGAAAAATAAAAATAAGGAAGAAAAATGTGGCCATCCAAGATACAGTTATTGAAGACATTTTTCCAGAGCTACATTCTCCACTTTCTGCATAAGCAGCCCCTCTGCCACTGCCAGCAGGGTCCCCTGGCAAAACTATGGTACATTTAAAGGCATTGTGCTTTCCCAGTCTCAAAAACAAGCATGCTGCAAGAATCACTTGTGTGGGCCTAGCTCAACACTTCCCAAAAGTGTAAGGCCAAAAGCGGTGCTTTAGCCAGTAGCATCCCGAGCTAGGAAATGCCCCCAGCCAGCCTCTCCACGAGGCAGCGTGCTGCAGAGTCCTCATGCTATCCCACTGAACCATGATGACCAGATCGCCCCACCATGCCAAACAATCAGGTGCTGACAGAGGAGCAGCAGCAGCATCTCACCTAATAACATGCCTCCTGGAGAAGACCTGCAGGATGAATTCAGATTCCTGCTGAGACTCCAAAGTGGATCGAATAGACACCGTGCTCCAGGTGGAAGTCATGGGTCACTTCCCATTCATCGAGACTTGGTGCTTGTTCACAAGGTGATGCCAAGTGAAAAACGCTGGGGACAGCTTTCTATTGACTTCCTGGTGCTGTTAAGAAGAAATGTGTTCTGCAATAGCTGAACAAACGAACAAAAGGCACACCTTTGGCTCACCTGCAGCTAAGAGCTTATTTTGTTTACAAATTTATCATTAGTCTTCTCTTGTTCCCTGTGTATGGGTTAACTGACTTCAGATCCCACCTACCCTGCTTCCAGAAGGGCTGAGTCTCTGTGGTTCCCAGTCACTTCACTTAAAGGTAAATCCTCAGGTATCTTCAGCACTTCCAAGGAGTAAATTTTAACAGAAAAGCTATTGCCCCAAAGAAGCTCAGTATTGCCAAGTGATCCAAGGACACGTGCAGACCATTTCATGCCAGTCACTGCCCTATTTTTGCAAGCAACACAGCTCCTGCGATGAAAGGAGCTAGTCAAAGTACTTCAGCTGCTTACTTCTGATGTTCATGTGCAGGTTCAAGCAGGAAGAGCATGTTCTCTTGTCCATTTTGTGTTAAGGGGTATGATGTGCTACTAATTGAGTCAAGAGAGAAGGGTCACCCCCAAGGCACCCAGAAGAGCCCAAAGCACCCCTCACCATTGCAGAATCCCAGACTTCCTCCTGCTGTGCACCCTTTAACCCATCTCCCACTCTTCAGGGAATACATCCACTCTTCCCCATTTCCCTGGCTCATCAGGTCTGCAGTTAATTTACGGATCGTGAGGTCTACAAAATGCATCTTAAAATTTCACAGAGACATCTTGGGGAAAGAGCGCCAAGAGACATCTTGTCAGCAGTTTAGTTTAGTCCATATGGCTTACAAAAAGAAAAGGAAAGAGATCAGAGAACTTCAGAGCTGACTCATTCTGTGTTACACATGGCAATCCTCAAATTTTATTATGTAGTAAAGAAGCAAGTGTCTGCTCTAACAGCAGCATCTATCAGTAGCAAAAGCACAACTAAAGCTTCAGAAAAGGACAGCAGCACTGAGATTAAAATATTACCATCCACGGCATCGCAGTGAAACAACACGGGTGACAACATTGCCACCTCGTGGCACAAGCTTTGGAGAAACGGCAAGAAAAAGCAAAGCAGGCAAGAACTTCACAGTTACCTTAAAAATAAGACAAAAGCTCTTGAAAGTTGTCCATGCCCCCAGAAGCCCTGGGAGATCTGGTAGTGCCTTGCTTCTCCCTCACTCCTGCCATTTTAGAGCAATGCATCTCTGCCACATCAGCACAGCCCCTCGCATCATCAAGCAGAGAAGGAGAGCAAGCAAGCAACGAAGGGCTGCTCTAAAGCAGGTCACATCTTACCTCGAACTAGCTGGCACAGGCTGAAATCAAAGTGCTGTTTGTAAAAGCTAAGGGCAAAACCAAGGGGTGACTAAACCCACGTGGCTTCAGACTCATGACTGAGGACATAGCCTTCCCCTATAAAAGGATGACAAATCCCTGTCTCCATGTATCTCCACGTTTATCCCTCACTGAGCACAGGCCCACTATGCCTTCAGCCATGGCAGACTCTCCAGAAGCATACTGGGTCCCATGAGATATAGCTAAACAGCTCTGGTTTTCTCCAGCAGAAACCAGAAACGCTCCCCTTCCATCAGCCAGTTCCTCCATGTGCACACACAGCATACAAGTAGTTAAAATATGAAAATCTAGATCTGTTCTGCTGGTCATCTTTCTGTCAAAGGAAGCATAATAGGAAAAGTGTTTGGCATAATGAAGGAAGGGGTAGGACAGCAGAAGAGGCAGCTGGGAGTCATTTAAAAGGCAGGCCTACATTACCTTGTTCATTATGCTATACAACAGGAACAGCTGGTGTGCTGTCATCATGGGACTGACACCCAGAGAAGTTACTGCTCCGCAGACAAGGTGAAAGTCAGTAATATTCTCACACCTCCCTGTGCTCATCCTTCTCCTCCCTACCCCTGAGCCTCCTGCACAAATGAAGAGAAGCTGGGACAGAAGGAACATGCTCTGTTTCCAAGAGGAACAGGGCAGGTCTAGAGTTGACCATGGACTGGAATACAAACCACTGTCTTTCATGGGTCCTGTCAAAAAAATCCACGCAGATGCAAATATACAGCCCATTTGTCTCAACTTATTTCCCCTGATGTCGTACCCCAAGCTGCCAGGATGGAGGACTCCTTCACAGTCACCTCGCTCTAACACTTTGCAGCATGTGGAGAACTTTGCCTGGCCCCTCCTGTGACAAAGGGCCCTGAAACGTGCTGTTTAAAGCCTCCTGGCATCCAGATTGCAGCAACACAGTCAGCATCTGAAGTTCACACTGTGTTTCCTCTGGTATTGAAAGCACTGAAAAGCAGAACCAAACCAGTTGAAGCTGCATGTGTGAAGTGAGCCCCTCTACACAAGCACTCACTGCTGGAGAAATACAAACCTATTGAGTCATTGCTTTGAAACCAGAGGGTCTGTGCAATTTATCTTTATGTTCCTCTTCACACTAATTCGATCCTGAAGATGGCAGCATCTTTCCCCCAAGAAACTTTCCCTCCCGCTTGGCATCAAGCCTTCAATTTTTTAAACCCACCTGTCACTCCAGTCCCCTTTCCATTCAATTCTCTCCCACAGATCTCACAGTCTCACCACGTTTTTTGGTCCATATTGACTTGTCACCTGCAGAACACAGTAACACTGTGCTCACCGAGGTCTCAGCAGTTCTCATCTGGTTTATATCACTGCACTGTGCCAGGCAGCAACACAGATTTTGTTTGTTCTCACAAATGCTAGCAAGGATGATATTAAAAGCTATGAACATGCAACTCTGAATGCAGGCACACAGAGATCAAGATAATTTATCTTACCTCACTGGAAGTGAAACCTGAGGCCTCACAGATTCCTAATTTGGGTGCTTGGCTGTAAATTCCTCCTCCTTTCCAACATCTGTTCGTTTTGTGCTTACATGGAAGCAGAGCTGTGCCACCGTGAAAGCGAAGCAGAGTGCAGTGGGAAAGCACACGGGGTGACCACACAGACTAGTGCCTCCTGAACTGGGACACTACAGTGGGAAAAGAGGAAGCCAGGCTGACTAGGAATTAGGTTGGCAGCATGCAGCTGAATGGCTGACTGCACAGCAGCTCCACCAGCTGAGCTGACCCCCTGACTCCTGCCTATTCCTTCACCCCATCAGAGGAGCTAGTTGGACTGACAGACATCGCTAACAAAGTCTGTAACTAAAGCACTTCTGCTGTGCTTGGGAAGCTCTTTGGGATTTATTACCGTACTGTTCTATCCCATTACAAAGATATCTTTAGGGCGTTCCTCATAACACTTCTACAGATCAGTGGGGTCCATCTCCGCACAGGAGTACTGTTTGATTCCCTTACTCTAGCCACTTATATTTCCTTCTGCAATTTGTCATGTTTTGGCCTTTGTATTCAATTAACTTTTCCACGCTATTGGCCCTCCTCTGACTTCAGAGGAAGGCTTTTTTACCCTGAGCAGGTTTCACCCCATCCTCCTAGCATACCAAAAGGCATACCTGTCCACCCTTAACAGCTAAGACACACTTGTCGGTGATACTCTCAGCAGAGCTCTGTGAATAATTCCCACTCTTAGAGTTATCCTGATCTTGTCAAGGTCACAGTACTCAACCAGATGCACTTGAAAGGGAGTCTTTACAAAGCACAAAGCCTTTTTTAGCCTTAGACTAAGAGAAAGATATCGGGGGAAGAGATACCACAGCTGCCCTGATTAAGGGCTTAACCTACTGTTGCAAAAAATAAATAAATAAATAAATAAATAAATTGTTGACACGCAAACAAGCTTTGACCCAGGATGTTAGTGCTACTCTTGCCTTTCTAATACCAGTTACTGTGTTAGCATAGTCAGCAACAAGCCCATTTTTCAAGGCCTTTGTTGCCTGTATACAAGCAAGAGAACCAGCAGGAAAATAAACCTTTTTTTCTATCTCTACTCACACAGCAGACTCACATCAGTCTCAGAAACATGCATCTGTGTAAGCAGTGACCCTCAAAGCAAATGTAGAATGGTTTGAATGGCAAAAGCAAAACAAAACAAACATCTGAGCTCTTAACAGACACATTTTTCCTAACAGCCATAGTTTGCAGCATGTTTGGAATTGGGAGTATGATTGCAAGGGTCCTTTCATAAACTGTGGATCTTTGTCTTTTTCACTTCTAAAAAGTCTAGGTTAGATTATGATTTAGGGCTTCCCAATAGCTGAAGTATTAGTATAAGGCTTGGGAGCAAAGATTTGAATTTATGTTCTGAACCACACCCCTCTCTGGTCTTGGCTATAAGCTTATTCCACGAGTCTGTGTCTCAGTCCACCACCTGTACAATCAGAAAATTTATTTAATAAAAGTGGGAAAATGATAGGTCCTATTTAATAGAGACTCTTCAATAGATAAACCAGTTCTTAAACACAATGGAGCTGAGGGCAGCAGGGAACCAATCCACATTCAATCTTTAACCTTGAGAATGTGATTTCTTCGGGAAGCCACATGTGGCAACTTTGATACTTTATAGTAGTAATACTGACTAGCCAAGCAGAGGCAAACATATCTGGAAAGGCTTTTAGCTGTGAAACCATTTGATGTCACACTAAGTCTTACCCCTAAACACATCTGGCAGCCCATGAGAGATCTGCTGTAGATTGCACTTCTCAGGGTATCCCTCAGATCAGGAGGAGCTACTGCAAGCTTGATCCTTCGATTAACACCACCTGTGAAATCCACAAAGGTGTCTGAAATTTGCCCAATCTGCAGATCTTCATAGGAGCCATAGAGTCTAGACAAAAAATATATCAATGTATTCTTAGGCTTATAGTCAGAAGATAGGTTCTTTAATAACTCCACCTTGCCAAATGTTGCCTGAGGATTTCACCATACCTTGAAAGCTCAGTCTCCAAAGTGATTTTCTTCACTGTTGCAGAGGAAATTTCTCTTTTTGTTTTAATGCTACCAAGTGAAAATAACTGAAGTTTCTCTCCTTCTGTACAATCTTTCTCTCAACATTAACTAGGACTTTTCCCTGCTCTGCTAATTTTACCATGTTTAGATTATTTTAGCCTATGACTAACAAATTCCATCAGTTATGACTTGTTGCCTTATTCTTAGTCCCAATAAACCACTCTAAACAAAACAACCCAAAGAGAGAAGGCAGTATTTTCAGCATATTGTGTGAATGGTTGAATGCTTTAACAAGTTAAAGGTTTTGTAAGACCCCAGAGTAGGTACCTCTACCAAGACCAAAGCTGAATTTGTCTACACATCCCCAAAATGAAACTCCTTGCTCTGAGGACAATCCCCCAGGATATATTTGCTTTCATTTATATCCTAAACCTTAGGATTTAAACTCAAGGGCCTGAATTAGCAACAGTTACTGCAGTGTGAGCTTCGACTGTTTAAAAATAGAAAGATGAGAACCATTTGCAACGCTCCAAATGTGGCAAGGCCTAGAAGATGCTTTTATAAACAAAAACGCATAGCCACAAAACAATGTGATTCAGACAGACCATTTGCATGACTTGGAACGAATCACTTAGCATTTACCTTCTCCAAAAGGGTTCCCCAAAACACATTCTTATAGACTGAAAAAAAAATAAAACTAGCTTCCTCACCCCATTCACTGGCAGGTGATCATCAACCACCTCAACCCATTCACGATGTGACAGAACTGTCGGGGGAAAGGAACAAGATCATGTTTCCCTTACGAGGAACATCCCTTTGAAGCAATGGGAAAGGAAGAGTTGCTTAGCAGTGGGCCCAGGATGAGCTGTCTTGGGAGAGGGCTGCATTAGATCAGTGGGAGGTACTGACACCCACAGATCCAACTCATCAGCCTCACCCAGATGGAGGAGAGAATGAAGCGTGTGTCAGGTGTAAAAGAATATTAAATAGAGAAATTAGGCAAAGCAGGGCTTTTGGGGAAGGAGTTCCCATTTGCAGACTGCAAGAGCTGAGCAAGACTGTAAATTTGGGAAAATGTGTTCAAGCCCCATTGACTTCTGCCAGCACATAAGACTTTTGTCTGGATTAAAATATGGATAGGGCCTAGCTGGAGAGAAGGGCCAAACTAAGGCGTATGCTCAGACTGGTTCAGAGTGATGACCCTTCAGGTCAGGATATTCCCTAGCCACTTGCTAAGTTGCCAAAGGAAACCTTGTGGAAATTATCTAAAGCTGTGAAACAAAGCATGACAGAGGATTTCTGAAGACCTCCTGAATCCTCAGGAAGCAAATGTACCTGGAAGTGGAAAACACCAACATGTTTCCTCTCAAAATGCTGGTTTTGTGGCACTATTGCAGCCCTAATGGAATGTCAGGGCTTCCAGGGCCACCAAGCACCAGCAGTTCTCCGTGCCAAGACAAATGGAAACGTGGCTGGCAGAAAAACAAGACCTGCCAGCTAAATTCAGAGCACCATGAAGATACCAGAAGTGCTATTGTGCTGATGTCTTTAAAATTATAATGAACCATGAATATAAAATGCGACAATCCAGATATGTGCTTTATTTAACCAAACCATGATTGTTCTATAATTCTTCTCTCATCATCTTTTCATTTGGATACTATTTGTTTAAATAACAAATTTAACAAGAACAACTTGTCAGTGGAAACATTGTTTTTTACTGGAATTACACATTTTTTATGTTGTCTATAAAATTACACTATTAAAAAAAAACTTTCCCTTTTTCCTTTGAAAGCATTCACTTTTTCAGATGAGAAAAATAATTTCCAACGGATCTTCCAGGCAAAGCTGCACTTTGTATTCAAGGGCTTAAAGTAAAATTAAAACTTAATAAGAACCAATTTGGTCCTGCCCTACCTGTTTTGGAGATGCCAGTATGTTCTTCTACCTCAGGTAACATGGTATAAAAATGTTTTTTTCCAACTGTAAAGCTGAGAAGAGAATGCACTTCCACTAAGTCTCAGGTGTGAAGATTGCAAGACTCCGATTTTCCTGCCTCTGTGTAGTCTCCATTCAGTTGTCAAGCAGCAACATTATAGACCAAGTGTACGTGGCCACTCTTCATTGAGGCAGTAGCAGACAGAAAAGCAACAGAAAAGAGTGTTGGTTTCAGATGGTGGAGACACCTCTCAAACCTCCAATCCAACCTAGAAGCTTGTCAATATTTTTACTGAGCCTGTCCCATCTTAACAATTGCTTCATCCACACCACACAAAGTAAAGCAATAAGGGTGTGTGTATCTTCTATTCTATGCCAGGATTTATACATGTACAGTCAATATTCCACCCAAAATGTTATATTGTATAAAAAATCTTACATATGTAGACAAAGGAGTTTCCTTGCCCATCAATCCTTGGCAGAAATCCAGTTGCTTTCTTTTTGCATCCTAAAATACTGGTGTTCTGTGCAAAGCCTGGGAAGCACATGACCAAAAAAAAAAAAGAGAGAAAAACAAGTCACTAATATCTCTTTGAGCTTGAAGTAAATCTTTGTCTGCAGAGCTGCAATCTCATGAGATGAGAGATGCAGTAAATTTCGAGTCTGGAATGTAAAAAAAAAAAAAAAAAAAAAAAAAAAAAAAAGTAAATGATGCAAACACTCCTTCTGCGGCCTGGGCACACATTTGTGTTTGGTCTACACTGAGTTTGGTCTCAGATAAACCAGTGGAGCTCAGACACATCAGTGTGATTGTCCATGAGTATCTAAGAAGACAACCCTTCAGCGCTGCCAGCCCAGCCCCTCCATTATTGTTGACAAGTTTCAGTCAAAGAGGCTTCAAGGGCAGACTGTAACTGTTAAACTTTCTGCTAACCTGGCTAATATCTCCCTAATTTGAACGATCATCAAGCGACAGATTAACTGATATGTGCTGAAGAAGTTTCTATTGCCCTGACAAGCGTGTCTCTTGACCAACCGTTCAGGCAGAAATTATGCTATTATTCTTCTCCCCTCACAGATGCCTCTTGGATCAAATCAACAACCTAAGCATCAAACTTTCATTTCACTCTTGTGAGACACAAATTGCTCAGGCTAATTTTCTCACTGTTGGCTTCCCCTTCAGGCGGTAGCAGAGAAATGGCAACCCCTCAAAAGGCCTTGACAGTAATTAGACACCAGCTCCTATCCTTGGTGAATTTGGGTGCTCTTTTTGCAGGCCATCAGTCACAGATCCAGCAAGCTACAAGCCTGCAGGCCAAACAGCATGATCTCAACGTTTTCTTCTGCAGCAAAGGGACTGAAGGATGCGCAGCATCCGTCCTCAGAGAGTCTTTGCTGGGCTAAGTTTGGCATCAGAGCAAAAGGCAGCCTTCCTACAGCAGTTTTAGAGCAGCAGAACAGTGGGCTGAAAGAAAGAGGAGGTTTCAAGCCCATTCCAATATACCTGGCATGGAGGGACACAATGACAGACCTGAAGGCCTTTGCAGAGGCCAGGACTTGTGTTGACCTTCCCTTCCAAACACACTATGCTGTCTGAGCTCTCTCAGCCTCAGAGACCGGCATATCTCAGCTCAGGCACCTGAGGATGGCATTCGTGCTCTGCCAGCAAGATCCTGACTTTAAACCATCTGCGAGACACAATTCTGTCTGAAACCCTGAGAACCAGGGCTGCTATTTCCAAGCCCTCCTGCTTATTTTGTAAATGTGCTTCTACCTTCCTATTGATTTTCGTGAGTTTATGAGAAATTTGTCCCTAAGAAACTAGATAAATCTGACAGAATCTGCTAACTAGAAAATGACTTAGCTGGGAGATGCTATCTGCTATTGCCAGCAGTATTTCCTTACAGACACAGGAATGTAAAGAGTATGTGGGCCTGAAACTCTCAAATGACTGCATACATTGCTTTCAGGATGATTGGGTTATCAGTTTTGCTCATCAGCTCAGTAAGAACAGTATCACCATTCCTACTAACAGGCTAGAGCTAACAGACCTTATCTAACCATGCTAGAAGCCTGTCCTGGCTAGCAAGACTTGCTATCCATTTGTTATGGGAACCTGCTCAGAGCTTGGTACCAAGTGTCTGTTGTGACATCCAGTTCAACAGTGTGATAGCAGGAAAGGCCTTAGAAAAACAGGCACAAGATGAATATAGATGCTCCAGAACTGAAAACAACTCGCTGAAGGTCAGTTTTTAGTCACAGCAGAAGCTCAACCTTGGGGGCTGGGAAAACACTCCACAAGTCCGAGAAAGATTAGACTAAACAGTTAAGTAAGAAAAAAGAACAGACCAGCAAGGGGATAAGGCACCTGCCGCTGCCTGTGAAAGTAACAGCTTCCAGCATCACAACAGTAAGTGGGCAATGGGACAGGGGCCGAAGGTTAAGAACTGTCTAGAAACTCAGAAATTTTCTAAAATATCAAAATCGTGAATTCTGGGAGAGGAATTATCACCATGAGAACAGTCACCACAGAATCACCACCAGATCATCAGAACTGCTGGCATGCCGCTTGTTCCAGGGACACGAGCACCCCCACTCCCTTCACCTGCTCCCCCTGCCTGCTCCAACAATTACTGGATCTAAGCTGAATGAAGTTGGTTCTATTTCTTGACAATAAATGCTTCAAACATAGTTATAAACCTGTATGTACTCCAACTTCCAAACTTACAGCTGCTACTGTAAGTGTCATCTCTGACAGCATTAAGGCCTGCCTAAATTAAAGTCTAAAAGTAAGTTCACTCAATGCTAACACTACTCACTGGCTATCATTTGATCACCCACTTACATGAGACCTCTGAAAATCATTTACGTGTAGCCTCTTTCACTGTAAATTTCTGCAGTTTCTTCCACAGTGTTCCTGTTCTAATAGAGCTGGTGTGAGCAGGGAAATTCTCATCTGTGAGCAGGGGCTTATTCTTCAAGCACATCTCCAGCAAGGCCTGGTAGTTCTGCTGGGCAGATGGGTTGTGCTTTTGAAACGAGCACAGGTGACTTTATTTATTATTTATTTTATTTTATTTTATTTTATTTTATTTTATTTTATTTTATTTTATTTTATTTTATTTTATTTTATTTTATTTATTTTTTTATTATTTTATTTTATTTTTTTTCAGGGAAGGCAGCAAAGGCATGGCACTATCTGCAGAGGGTATCTGGCAGGGATAAATTCTTCCTTTGAGGAGATTTCCCTTGAGGAGTCTTGCCCTGCTCAGTCCTGCTGGAAACTCCTTGTTTTTTAGGATGAGGTGTGTCTTTTCCGTAAGAGTTCCTGATCATGAAGTGTAAAAAGTAAATTGTGGATTTAAAATTTTTCTCTTTAGTCAGAAGAGGCGGATGGCGCCTACAGGAGAAGTGGGGCTCTATTTAATTGTAACCTAGCACCGATCTCTGTGTGTTCAAGGCTTTACATTCCAGTGTAGAAAGTATTCTTAGTGAGAAACCCAGCAGTGAGAAATCCAACAAACACAGATTATGTTGTCCTCCCACAGAGAGCACTCATTTGTTATAAAACCACTCTACCAGTGATCCACAAGGCTTGATTCTCAAGGGCAAACAAAAGAAAAGTCTTCAAAATATAACCCTGGAAACAAAAATTTTATTTTCTGTTGTACATTAGAAATTTAAAAGCTAAAGGATTTAAGTGCCTAACACCGTGTACACTTTTTCTCCAGATGAAAAGTGTTGTCTCTCCCTCCAAACCTTGCCTTTTTTTATAGCCATTGACCTTCAGAGCTACAACAACATGAACAGTGGACAGATAGATATAGTTAATACAAAAATGAGAGGGGAAAAAAAAGGCCTGGAGACTGACAGCACTTCATAAAGACAGACAGTAAAAGCACGTGTTTATGAAGAAATCCTCATTTTGCTGCTCCCCAGGAAAAGAACCAGTGGGCAATCGACATATTTTGAGCTATACTGAAGAGCAAATACTTGAGATCTGACTTTTTTTGCATGTGCAGGACATCCACAACGCCTGATAAAATCGTTGTAACCCTTTTACCAGTTCATACCTCAGTCTGGTATTTGTAAAACAGTTAAACCTTACAAATAAGCTTTGAAACCAAGAGATAGTATGAAAAAATTATGCCTTCAAAAATGGAGGTTTAAATTACCTGAACATGTAGCCTTATTTCTAAGAAACTGAGCCAGAAGTTCTGGCTGTGTGTGTGTGAGTCAGTGATGCAGTTACTTTATATGTTTTGAACCCACACACACACATCTTATTTTTAAGTTTCTGCTTGTTGCCTAGCCTCCGTCCTGTGTACAAGCAGGACCCAGACACAGCAGTATATGAAGAAATATACCTGGAAATCACGTTTACTCCACTCAGCAATGTTACTGAACTAGACTGTCAGCAATATATATAAACACGGTTTCCCACCATGTCCTCTGACATGGGTGGAGCAGAGTGTGTACATGTCTCTTCCAGACATTTCATAATTTCTAAGGGAAAGCAGCCAAGCATAACAGACAAAGGTTACAAGCTTTAGATGGAAGCTGTGAACTGGTGGGCTGGATGGATTTGATCCTCTATTCTTTGCACATTACCCTACTTAGTATGTT
Organism: Netta rufina; assembly: GCF_964035555.1. NCBI lineage: Eukaryota > Metazoa > Chordata > Aves > Anseriformes > Anatidae > Netta > Netta rufina. Next base: position 19,185,696 of record NC_140125.1, read on the forward strand.
TGCCATCTAATGTAACTCCGTCCAATAAATCACTATCCTATGATCTCCCCTGATCTTGCTCATCATCTTAGGTACCATGAACTGGCTGGTTCCTCAGTCTTAAAATAAGAATCTGAAGAATTCATGGGAAATTCTTCACTTTCGGTAAAAGTACTGAACCATCAAGGAATTCTCTGACAGGCACTTACTCCCTCTGTGAGAGGATTTATCTCAGACAACATTGGTGCAGGCTGCATTTGACAGCTCAGCCCAGCTCCTCTGATTTAACAAGGCAATCTGCATCTGGGCTGAGGAGCTGTTCCTGATTGTGTGGAATAAAACAAATGTTTGCGTGCAAAATAGTAAATTTTAAGGTAAGCAGACGGAACAATGGAGTGCCACCTTTTACAGCCATTCTCACTATACAGCAGAACATGAACTGCAGAAATTACCACTGGTTGGTCAAATGAAAATGTGACTGCATTAGGCTTTGTTAATCTTTGTTAGTCTCTTAACACACATTATGAAAAGTGCACTTGCAGGTACAACCTAAAGTCTTTGCTTAAATATGGTGGCGTATTTCAGAAATAAAAGCTCACATTTCTCTCACATTCCCTGCATTCGGGAAGGGTACCAAGGTGGTCTGGGGAAATTTGCCATCAAAGGCTTCCTGGCCTGACCTATTGTCAGCTCTGAGAATATCACAAGAAAGCACTGAAGAGCAATGGCTTCTAGCAGCAGTGTACAGCTGTATATGGAGCCTCAGAACAGCCTCTGAGGAGCAAAGTTCCTTAAATGGCATAACTATCTAGAAGATGAAAGCAACTTTTTCTTACAAAACAAGGATTTTTTGCCAAACAATTTCTACAGGGTCTTTCTCAGGAATTTTCATTAGAAATAACTCATCAAATTCTTAAAGCCAAAATCTCAGTCTATTTATATTTTAAAAAAATAATAAAGTAATGAGGGAAATGAATCTTAAAGACGTTTTAAAATATTAATTCTGATTTCAGACTAGCTTTAGGCATTGGCAGTGAAGCAGAAGAGCCTGACCTTCAGAAGATACAGTCAACTTGCTATTTTCTTCCAGAAAAAGAAAACAGTCAAGCTGCATGGAAGAGCTATCTGTGCAAATGCATCCCATCACAAAATTGTGAAAATATATCTTCAATCAGATGCATAAATAAGGACCCCAAAAGCACACATAAATCCTGTCATTCCTAGGAGGGTCCCTAGCTGCCAAGAAAGGAGAAACACGTTCAGTGAAAACTATTTTATTACCCTTTCTTTGTTCTCTTCTCATTCAACAGTAAGGCCAAGTACCTGTTTGCAGGCACAAGGGACCATGTGTACCTTAGAGTTCCCCTGTGAAAATCAGCCACTTTTAATGCAAAGCTGCATCTCATCTCCTGCAAGAGCTGAATTCCTCCCAGCCTGTGCTGGACACAAATGGCTGGGAAAGGGCAGGGACCCCTGACATGGTGGAACCTCTTCCAGAACTGCCTCTTGCCACATTTCTTGGACTCGATGGAGAAACTCAAGTGAAAAGCTGCCTGGAGATATTTCAGGAAACATTCCTAACTTGCAATGCTTTATCCCAGAGGACCAGCTGTAGCTAAGAAAGCAGGGCAGTGTGGCATTACAGATGGGCAGTCCTGGGGACAAGCCCAGCCACAGGCAAGTACTGCCCCATTTGTTCTTCAGCTCCCCTGTCACCCTAATTTCCGAAGGAATAAAAGAACATGGATAGTGACTACTTTGTCTGTCTCACCTAAATAAATAGCAAGTTATCCCAGGTACAGACTGCCTCTGCGTCAGGGGAGGTTTAGGTTGGATATTAGGAAGAACTTCTTTACGGAAAGGGTTTTGAGGCATTGGAACGGGCTGCCCAGAGAAGTGGTTCAGTCTCCATCGCTGGAGGTCTTTAAAAGACATTTAGATGTAGAGCTGAGTGATACGGTTTAGTGGAGGACTGGTTAGTGTTAGGTCAGAGGTTGGACTCGGTGATCTTGGAGGTCTCTTCCAACCTAGATGATTCTGTGATTCAAGACCGTCCCTATCAACCTGCATTGGCTATCAGAGGGCAGCCACCCTGCTGGACACGAGCTCTGCCAGGTGCAGCTCAGCTAACAGTGACTGAACACAACGTGCTGATGGGCAGCCTGAGCAAGTGCCATGCTTCAGGACCAAGCCACGCACTGAGGGAGCTGCTGTGGGCGGCAGGGGCACATTTTGGTTCAGAAGCAGCGGCTCCCCCGTCACGTTTGCCCACGCGGGCGTTTAGCTTCTAGCCGAGGGAGACGAGGGCTAAAATGGCGGGCGGGCAGCAGCACCCTGCTGCACGGGGGGGGGGGGAGGGCGCCACCAGGGGGCGCTGCGCCCGGCGGGGCTCTCCCACCCCTTAGCGCCTCAACATGGCGCCGCCCAGCGCGGCTTCACCCGCTGGGGGAGCACGGGCGGCGCTTTGCCAGGAGTGGCCGACTTCCGGCGCCGGCCCATTTCCTGGCGGGCGCCCCCCTTAACCGCCGCCCGCCGCGCGCCGCTCCCCTCACAGGGCGCCGTCCCCGCGGCATGCCCGCGCCGGCAGCCGTTGGCGCAGGGCTGAAGCGGCGCCCAACGGCGGCCCCGCCGAGCCGTTAACCGCCGCTAACGGCCGCTTGGAGCCTTGCTGAGGGAGCTATGCGAGGGTAACGCCTGCCCGCAGCCCGTTCGCACCGCCCCCTGCCCTGCGCTGCCCGGCCCCGGCCCCGGCCCCGGCTGTCGCTGCGGAGCTGGCTTCGGGCGGCCCCAAGATGTTCAGCTGGCTGGGCACCGACGACCGGCGCAGGAAGGACCCCGAGGTGTTCCAGACGGTGAGCGAGGGGCTGAAGAAGCTCTACAAGACCAAGCTGCTGCCCCTGGAGGAGCACTACAAGTTCCACGAGTTCCACTCGCCCGCCCTGGAGGATGCCGACTTCGACAACAAGCCCATGGTGCTGCTGGTGGGGCAGTACTCCACGGGGAAGACCACCTTCATCAGGTAACGTGTGGATAGTTTGGGGTCTGAAGGCTGCCCTACAGGAGCCTCCGCGGCTCTGCTTCGTGAGGACGGGGTGGGTGAGGCACCTGGTGAAACGTCAGGGTGGCAAGAAGTAGCCTAGGGCAGGGCATTGCTGTGGGGAAATGAGTCACTTCAGGCCCTCTTCATCATTCAGAGTGTGAAGCTGTGGAAAGCCCCAAAGAGGGGAACCCCTGTGATTGCTCAGGTCAAGGTATCCCCCTGTGGACCTTTTTTTTTCTAACTTCCTTGCTGCCCAAGCACTGTGGCAACCACCTAGGAAAACTTGAAGTGTCTTCTTGGGTTTGTACTGGCCTGCGTCTCTCCTTTCTTTCTCTTTCTGTACTGTGCCCAGAGGCAGCACGGGGATCCTAGCCTGAGAAACACGTGTGCTCGGGCATGTGCCTGTGGAGGAAAGACCTGTGTCCTGATGTGCTGTGATAGTGGGAGCAGCAAGTTCGCTCTGAATTGCCAGCAGCAGATCTGATACAAAGCTGTAAAAGGGTTAAACTTTTCCAGCTGGACTTTGTTACTGGGATCTCTGTTCAGACAGTTCTAGCTCAGCTTGCAGCAGCCTTTCTCTGGGGATCATAGCTGAAGCTGTGCTGTCTGCATTTCCTACGTGATTCATGGGCTTAGCGTTAAATTCCAGCGTAACTCTGGTGTGGCTGTGTTGAAATCTCCGGAATTACCCCAGTGTAAATCTGGACGGAGGCCACAAGCAGCCAGTCCCATTGTTCTGCCGGCACTTCTCGCTGAAGGAAGGAGCTCTAGAGAGAAGTGAATCAAATTGACAGTGCCCCTCCAGAAGTGACCTTGAGAAACGGCAGGGTGTTTTTGTGTAATATTCCTGTTACTTATTGCACCACTCAGGACCAAGAAAAGCATGCATTTCTGCTATGTTGTCAGACACGCAGATGACAAATGAAATTTAGCAATGACAAGGCCTTTCTCGTGTTAGCAGCTCAGGTATATGATGAAGGAATGTGAATGACCCTCAGAAGCATTTGACATGTGGTTGGAAAGGGAGTTGCTCTTCTGAAAATGAAAAAAATGTCTTGTATAGCATAGCTGTCTGGTTCCACCCTAAATCTTTGTTCTGTGACTTGATACCAAACCCATTTGAAAGGCTCTTTCTGCCTTTCCAGTTAATGATGTTCCTGAGCAGAGATTTCCCTGAATGTGAGGAGGCTGCTGCATATCCATTCCTGAGCTTGCTGGCTGTGTAACTAGAGCATCCTTCCAAATCCTTGTCTGGATTGCCAGCATCAGCTTTTCCCTGCAGTCTCACCTGCATGCTGTTGTTAGCAGTCTCCCTGCCTTTGCCCCCTTCTGTTCATTTCTCTGTAAGCCTGGGCTCGTTTTGAAGCTTTCTTCAGAAGTCTGGCTGCTTAAACCATGTTCCAGGCAAAAGGAGAAGCTAAGCCCTCACTTCTGTGGGAAGGCAGAAAGCCCTCAGCTCTCTGCTCAGCAAGCTGTTGGGAACCTTCCTTCAGCCAGCCTCTGCCCTCGTCTCCCAGCCCTTCTGTGCACAGATAGGGATGCGTTTACTCAGGGATTACAGTCAAGAAGAAGTGACCAGGAGCTGGTGCTCTGCAGAAGTGCAAAATGGCCATGAGCAAGCCATTTGCAGGAAGGTGGAGGCTCTTTCTATTTAAAATTGTGCTTAAGAAGGTGAAAGTTGAGCTGTTGAAGAACCCGTGGGCCTCTGACAGCAGGAGGAGTGTGAGGGCCCACCACTCCAGCCTGTTCCCAGCCAAACAAAGGCAGGAGGTGCCAGAAAGCTGTGCTGCTTGTGATAGGCTTCCAGCATGAGCCTGCAGGTGCTGGTCATTAGGCAGCTGGGATAAACAGCAGATTAGCATCCAGAGTTACCATGGGATGGTGAGTAGGAGTTAAAGACTAGGAGCAGGGAGGAGGAGGTAAAAGGGGAAACAGCCAGTATGGCTTGGTACCAGGGTGAAACATGAAATGATCTCTCAGCATCTCTTCCATAAAATGTTGTCCAGATGAGAGGCGTTTAACATCTTTCCCTATGTGTCCCTTCCTTTCTTGCATCCTGTGCATACTGCAGTGCAACTTACAGGTTTTGATTAGTGCTGCTAAACACTTGTGAAGTGAACTCAATCTCAATTTGCACCTGAATCCCAGGGCACCATTTTAAAACAAAAACATTGCTTTGTTCACCTATCCTAGACATGGGTTTGTTTCATTCCTTTGTTCCTGTGGAGTCTGAGGCAAAGCAGGGAAGAAACACAAGCTTCTGAGGCAATAAATAGCCAGAACCTCTCTGGAGAAAGCACCTAGGTGCAGTTTCTGGTGGTGAGGCTGCCCTCCTGTCAGGAGGAAGTGGCAGAAGCAAAGCAGTCAAGGGCACTGAGAAACATTCCTGGAGGCTGAGGGGGTGGAGGGAGGTGAGCTGCGTGGGTCAGAGGCAGCGAAGTGAGACCAGCACACGGGCTAAACAATGCTGTGCTCTCTCCTTGTAGAGACCTGGGGAGCTGAGCCTTGTTTTGCTGTGTGAGAGATGCAGCGTGAGTGACACTGACAGTTCTCCACTCCTGCGTACTGCAATATCCCCTTTCCTTGCTCCCGTTTCTGTCAGCATCCTTTTAGCCAAGTCCTTTCTGCAGGGCTGGGCTCTGGAAGGTCTGGGTGTTGGGAGCGGGGCCACACCTCTGCCTGGGAACATCTCGCATCTAACTTCCTTGGGACAGCAGGATGCCACTGAAGCCTGCATCTAATGTTTCTGCTCTTAAGCTTTCCTGTAAGAGGATGGGAATGCAGGACAGAACATTACTCCCCTAATTCACTTAGATTCTGTGATCTTCTCTAAAAATAATCCTGGCTTCTGTCCAGCCGTCCTGTTAATAAAATAAACAAGCCAGCCCGAGCTCTACTGACTGTCAGCGTGGTTTGCTGTTGCAGTGTAGCCACTCCTTTCCCGTACAGCTAATGGCTTACATGTCCTGGCCTCTCTGGCCTGCTTGTCACCGTGTGCACTGGGCAGCTCTGTCACCTCCCTGCATGGCCCTGAACCTTTCATCTTGGCCTCCACCGGGCAGCTCTTGCCACTTCCTCCCCCTCTCCCCTTCTTCCCTTTCCTCATCCTCTCCGGCATGCATCACCTCTGCTGCCACAGCATCCTGCAGGGCTCCTCCGTGACTCATCACTAGCAAATGGCTCCCTCCCCCACATCCTGTGAGGCATTCCTGCCTGGAGAGCCCGACTGCTCTACATTACTCCAAACCTGGTGGGAAGGATGCCCCATGCCGGGTCAGCCCTTGTGCAGCTTCTCCGCCCTTCCCCCTTGACCTTCTCAGCAGGATCGGGGACAGCAATGAGAGGGGGGCAAGCAGAGCAATGCTCTTAATCAGATACAGGCTCCAGATGCTTCTCCAAAAAGCAGATAGGCTGTAAATAAATGCTTGCCTCCTGCCTGGTGCTTTCCACAACCTTCCTAACCTGGTCAGAGGTTGCTCCCCAGATCTCTGATGGCGTACCCAGCGCAGAGTGAAGCACGCTGCTCTGCTTGGGGAAACTGCTCTGGAGCTGCTGCTTGTTCTCACTTGGTGTCTCCCACAGTCATTGTTTGCTGTCCTCTCCCAGGAACCCCACAAATGGAACAATCACGTGTTCTTCAGCTCTTCTGTTAGCAGAGGCAGCCTCTGTCACTGCCTAGCAGCAGCTTGCCTCCCCCTCCCCAGACAAGTGTCAATAATTCCCTTGTGTTTGACTGCTGTACAATGAGGCTGAGTGCCGCAGACGCCCTCCTGCACAATGTACCCAAACCCCCAGAGAAGCTTGACTTCAAACAGAGGCTGTGATACCAGACAGTGCCAATCTTTATCTCTGATTTCATGTTGCTTGCTGCACATTTAGCCAATTAACATTTTCTCATAGTTTGAGATGTTTGCTGAGATTTGTTTTGTTGTGTACAAGAAATAAATGCTTTGAAACATGAGCTCAGTGGAGCTGTGATAAAATTCTTTCAGTCAGCCTGGCTGGATAAGGAGTGTTATATACGGCACTTTTGCTTGGGTTTTCTCAGAAGCCTTGTCTGTAAGTGACAAACAAAAACCCCAGGCTTTTTTTTTTTTTCCCTGTTGCTCAAAAGCTGTGTCATTGCACGTGCATCTCAAACCCCTATAAAATAAGTGGGTTACTGTCTCAGCAAGGCTGAGACCTGTCACATGGAGTAAGGTGTTTTTCAAATGCACCTTATTTGTTGCACTTGATGGTTGTTATTACTACCTGCTTCTTTTATTTCTAATACTTGCAAGGAGAGAACTCAAAAGATTCATTGTTATAGGTAAGGTGAATGCTCACCTGTATATCACTCTTAAGATTAGACCAAAAGCAAAGTACAAAGCCAGAGCAGAGGTCCTGTAGTCCCTCACGTAGGAACTTTGGTTCACTCACCTGAGTCTTATCAGTGCTGACTGTTGCATATGCTGATCTCAGTTGTCAAGAATCACCACTCCTTCCCTTCCTCTCCTTTTTCCCCTCCCCCAGAACCGCTTTTAACATCACTTTCAGTTTTGTGTTTACCTTTCTGGCTCATCATAAAAATGAGGTTAAAGTAACAGAAGAGGAAGAGGCTAACAGAGAGAAGAGGCTATCTGATGTCAACAAGCAACACTAACTCTTACAGCCTGGTAGTCACACATTCCTCAGGTAACAATCCAGAGCTTGTCAGCAGGCCAGGTGATCCAACACCATCCCAGGGCTGGTCTTATCACTAAAGACTGCAGAAAAAAGGCATTCAGCAACTCTGCCTTCTCTATCCTGTATCACCAGCACGCCTGCCCCATCCAGCAGCAGGCTGTACATTTTCTCCAGACTTCCTTTTTCTGTATAGCAAACCTGTAGCTGTGCTACAGGAGTGTGCAGGAAGGAGTGGAGACTTCAACAGCCAAGTAGAGGAGAAGCTGGCCTTTGAGTGACTGATTTGGACTGGGGGCTAAGCACATCAGTTGGATGAGTTTTCTGCTGAAATGAGCAGCAGTGAAGTAATATCGGCACCAAAGGCCAGTAAGGTTTCAGGATTAACTCTCTGATAGCAGTGAACTGCTGTTTTTACCTCACTAAGCTAAGTTTGTTCTAAATGTCTTGAAGATTAAACTACACAAAACGATTAAACATGATGAGAATCCCTTGTCAGCAGCTGTAATCTTCTCATAAGTTTTAATCCTCCTGAAATGTAAAAGCTTTAAAAGTGGAGATTCCAAGTAGAAAAACTACTGTGACACCTATCAAAAAAATCAGTGACAGTGCTAAAAATATTCTTGAAAGGATCTATACTCTTTAGCTACGTAATCTCACTGGGATCTTCAGGACAACTCAATTAGGACTTAGGCAGATCTCGTGTCATGCTCACACCTTGTTTTTTTTTCACCTACAGGTACCTGCTGGAGCAGGATTTCCCAGGAATGAGGATTGGACCAGAGCCTACAACTGACTCCTTTATAGCGGTTATGCAAGGAGATGTGGAAGGAATTGTTCCTGGAAATGCACTGGTGGTGGATCCCAAAAAACCATTCAGGAAACTCAATGCCTTTGGCAATGCCTTTTTGAACAGGTCAGTAATCAAAAACTTGCTCTGGAGTATATAGCTAAAACTTAACGAGCAGCATAGCTAGCAATTTAAACAGGTAAGGCATTACACTCTTCTTCTGCCTCTTCTTTTTCCCCATCCACGTGGCAATTACAAAGCCATCCCAGTCCTACCAGGCATGCATCAGTCACTCACTGAAGGGCAGATTAATAAAGTCAGGTGGGTCAAAACTTCATTTTAGTTGAACAAACAAAACAAAAATGAAGCCCAGCCTGTCACGTTCATGCTGTAGGAGTCTAGAGGTAAATACTCTCCATTACATTTCACTGTCCCTTGTTCTTACATTCCTAGCTGCTTCTGTTCTGCAGTCAGTTCAGTTCTTCGAAGCTAAAGAGTCCAACCAGACCCAGCCAGTGAAGTCGGTAGAGTGGAACTGGTACAACACGCACATTTTTGCTTTCTTGCATTTCTTTCATAATTACTTGAATGTCTCTGCATTCTGAGGCCATATACATGTAACCTACATATATTTTGGTAACAGCTCTGAAGGTGCTTCTTTCCTACAGGAAACTGTCCAGGGGCTTTGACCAGTAGCTCCACAACATCAGGAATCTAACCTTTCCCTTCCCTAGACCTCGCCCAACCATCCAATTTTGGATCTAGGCCTTGCAGGAAGCCAGCAGCACACACCCATGTCCTAGGGGAGCACAGCCTGTGCTACAGCAGGGAAATGGGAACAAACTGACACCTGTCACTGGCGCCTTCCCTGCTAGCACAGGGTGGGAGACATGGCCAACTGTTCAGCCAAATGACCAAGAAAGCTGGGCTTGGACTCCTTTTCTGACTTCCAGGCTTTGGGAGTGTCTGTCCAGAGAGTGCCTCGTCCCCTACCAACTCTAACCACAGGAATGCCAGCGTAGGCTGCAGAGAGGCAGGCAAGGGCATGGGCCTGCAGAGAGACCTGGGGAGAAGCTTGATGAGAGAAGAGGGACCTAGCTGGAGTTACTGCCATGCAGAGAGCCTCACTGCCCATAGAAGCAATATCTGATCACAACACAGGCTCAAATACTACAACATGGTCCTTCACTAGACAGATTTTCAGCAGTTTTCAACATCTTGCAAGGCCTGGAACGCGTGTACCTGGCCGACAGTTCACTGCAGAAGAGAAGCAACCTCAGGAGTGATGAGGTCAGGCATGGAGTGTAAAAAGCAAGCACACCTGGACTGCTGGACACATCCTGAATGCAGTTTGCTCCTAATACAACAAGGGATCTCTGGTGTTGCTATGCATCTGTTAGCCTAGTTCACTGCATCATGCTGTGCTATCGCTCTCTCCTCCTGCTCCTCCTTTTCCACGTGAGGACGGCAGGGCAGAGGGGCGCAGCAGGGATTCAGCAGCAGCTGAAGTGCAGTCCTGCTAGCAGTGCGGAGAGTAGCCATGACAGCTAATTAACCCCTTTTCTGCAGATAGAAAAAGAATGGTGTAATGATTTCTGTGCAGAGATGGGGCTGACAAGCTGTCTTGAGATGAAAAGAGACAGCTCTGCAGTACCATGCTCTGACCCTGTTTCCTTTCCCCCCTCTTCTTGCCCCAGGTGCTTCCTAGGCATTAAGAGAAGGGCTTGTTCTCCTCACTCCAGCTGTGCTGGCAGTATCCCAGCTTTGGAGGGGTCCCATCAGAGAAAATCAGGGATACCAGCCATTGCTTTGGTATCATGTTGGCTTGGTTGATGGTTGCAAAATTATTCCCAACCCTCGTTGTCTGTCTTAGGGAGCTAAGGTAGAGTTGTTTCTGCTTTTTTGTTGTCAGCAACAGGAGACGACATGGATAACAATTCCTCCTCACCCCCATACTCTGCCTGTAGGGGTAATGAAAGGCCAGTTTGACACCGCACGCATCCCTTAGTGCGGTCCAGGACAGAATTGGGTCATGCTCCCTGAGGTACCTGCAGTTCTGTGGGGACAGTTGGAAGACAGCATCCTTAAGAACATTGCCAACAGAGCCAGAATGCACTTCTTAAGCTAGCTTCTGACCTTCTATCTGCAATTTCCTGTGGAGAACTTTCCCTAGAGAAACCTATGGAAGATCCCCTTGCCTGTGACCTCTGGAGCCTTTGTTCTCTGCTAAGGCTGGCACCTATCAGGAGAACTAAGCCAGCCCCCTTTTCTACACAAGGTGCAAAGATGCTCCCTGTTGCCACCTGTCAAGCTGTGGATGGTGGAAAGAGGCTGAAATATTTGCACTGAAATACCTGATAGTGTAGGAATGAAGGCACTTCTCTGACCCACAAGGATTCATTCTTGTCAAAATGATCTTAGAGTCCTACAAGTGGAAAAAATTGGGGTGAGGTTGTGGAGGAGTTCACTGCTGCAGGGATTTCATCAAAAACCAGCAGAGGCTCTGGCTGCCTTGACTCATCTAGTGGCCATTATGTCAACTCCAGTCCTTCTGTGGTTCTGCTTCCTCCCACAGCACCATTTTTTATGCCTCAGTGTTACACCAGCCTATTAATATACATACATACATAGACACACGTATATTTATAGCTGCTCGGAATGCTGCCACAAAAAGGCTGTCCACAAAATGCAACCAGGAGCCATGCGAGCAGATATGTTTTTGCTGTTAGCAATGACTGAAAGAGATGAGCTGCAGCCCTCTAAGAATAAGCACAAAGTGCTCTTCTCAGCTAGGGATTTGTGTAGGCATAAGATGGTGAACAGCTAGGTGAAGAGGAATTGCACAGAAATGGAGCTGTGGAGGGGAGACGAGTGAGTGAATTACAAACCTAGTGTGAGTCAACAGTGTCATACTTCTGAGAGAGAAGTAAATACCTTCCTGAGACATACAAACAGAAATGTCTTATGTAAGAGAGAAGGAGCAATTCATCCAATCTGGTCGCTACTGGCCAGGCCACAGCTGGAATACCACATCGTGCCAGAAGATGTATGTGGAACAACTTAAGAAGAATCTGAAGGAAAGCTGCAAAGGCCTTCTGTGACTTGGAAAATGAACTAGAAGGGCAGCTACAGGGAACTGAAAGAGATGGAAAAGAGTCTGCTTTTCTTTAGAGGAAAGGCTGAGGGGAGATGCAATAACAATAGGTATATGTTTTGCTGCAAGAGGGGAAAAATAAACCTTGTCTACTGTGTTTGAGACTAAAATGCATTGCAGCAGGGGAGATTTAGATTAGATATTAAGAAAAAGATTTTGCTGTAAGGATAATTAAGAATTGGAGTAGAGTCCCAGCAAAGGTTGTTGAATCTGCATCATGGGTTTGACAAACACTTCAGACAAACATCTGATTGACCCTGCTTTGAAGCAGGAAGACAGACTAAGGTTCTTGAGATCTCATGTTGCTCAGACTTCAGGGCTTCCGTGGTGCAAGAATAGCACACGTTCTAAGACCAGATTTAAAAGTAGATTAAAAAAACCTACAACTTTGATTTATTTAAATGAGTTATTTCAATTCATTTGAGTTCACGTCCCTGCAGCAGAATGAAGAAAATGAAATACCACTTCTTGCTAAAATACGAATAGAAAAAAAACAAATACGGATTTCTGAATTGTTTTTCTCACAATTTTGGGGACATAGAAAAAATGACTCACGTCATAGGTCATGACAGAGACTCATGTTCCAGAGAAGCCAAAATAATCAGAGAAAGTGCTCAGTTCTGGCAGCTCTTTCATTTATTTAAATCAAGACTAATTCTAACTGAAGACTTGCGAGATCAGAGCTTGAATTGTCCCATGTTGCCTGTAATGTTCAATGGAACATCACGAGTACTTTTTTTGGTTTTATTTTAAACCTTACTGTTTTTGCACAGGTTTGTATGTGCCCAGCTACCTAACCCTGTGTTAGAGAGCATCAGTGTCATTGATACACCGGGAATCCTTTCTGGAGAAAAGCAGAGAATTAGCAGAGGTAAGTCCCAAGTTCAGTTCTTTTCCAAATCACGGTAGTTAAAATTGAATGGACTATGTGGGTTTCCTCTGAAGCTGTACAAATTCTAGACAGAAACAACAGTCAGGGCCTCTCAGAGAGATGCCATGACTACTGATGTTCCTTCGAACTTAATTTGCTATCTGCCACAGAGAATTTAAATGCTATCAGGTAAGGTTGCTGACAGTGTCAGCAATACTTATATCTCTTTGGTATTCCCTAGTAGAACAGATTTCCATCAGAAAGTGTCAAATAATACCTGTCCACTTTGCAGAAGCAATTGCTTTCAGCGACCTATTGATGAGCCCTAGGCAAGGCTTGCATGGCAATCAACCTGATTTCTTTCCAATCGGCCTCACAGGTTTCTTACAGTGCCCACGCTTCCTGAATGTAGTGCTGGACTGGATAAGGGCTAAGCTGGCACTCGCATTCCTTGTTGCAGTTGCAAATCTGGAAACAGTGGGGATACTGAATGGTATTCATATACTAATAATGATGAAGCCTCTAAATGGCTCAGGGTGACCCTCTGAAGTGGGCAACATCTCCATACTTTGAACCTCCTGTTTGCAGTCATTTCCTTACTCTGTAGGATGATGGTGGCATAGCTCACATTTCTCACAGGTTCCTGAGATAAACCTGATAACTGTACAGCATTTTAGTGGAAGGAAGCCGAAAGTAGTGAAAACATGATGACGACACACACGTTTGAGTTTGAGGAGATCAGTCCTCACTCACACTGCCTATTAGCAATGCACAATTAAGTTTCAGCAGCACAGGCACTACTCAAAAGTACTGAAGCCTTTCCCGTATCTCAGTGTTCTGTCCCAGAAGATTTCTGTTGATTCAGTTTTATAACTCACTTGTGCATTGAAATTGCTCTTGGAAACTTCCTTTTCTCTTCCATCAAGGAACTACCTTGTACAGAGCCAGCCCTTGTTCATTTTACTGGGATCTTCCACCGTAGGGAGCTCAACTAAAGAAGCATCAATAAAGCTATAAAAGATAGTTAGAGTTAGTTAAGACTCACATTAAGCTTTTCCAACGTGGGTCTTAGCACTGCTAGGAGATCATGAATTCCTTCCAGACAGTCAGAAGGTAGCAAGATGCGCACACCTTCATCAGAGCTGTGTAAGCATTCTTCCCTTCAACAGAAAATGTTTCAGAGCAGAGATAAACAAAGTTTATATGGTATAAACATTTTTCAGTCAAAAAAAAAAGCTACAGAAAGTGCACAGTTCTCTCTGGAACTATTAATGTGATGAAAACTCGCTTAGGAAAAAACACTTGTTCATTTTATTAAAAAAAAAAACAAAAAAAAAAAACTGCTGCCTTGGTGTCCCATTCCTGTGGCTACACCAGTAAATACCAGCAGTGCCAGAACACAGCTGGTACGCAGTTGTGTGCTGTTAGGAAAGTTACAGGTGGTGCACTTTGACCCAGGGCAACAAACACCTCCCTGAGCATCTGGGAGCAGCCCAAAGTACAGGTTAGGTGGGATCTCACTGCACCCTCACACATAGCCAGGACAGCCCGAAGCTGGTTCCGTGGGCCACATCGGGTGGCTTTCCAATAGCTAGAGGACAAGCTCCTCATCCGGTTTAGATCAACATAATGTTGTTGAAGCTGGAAGAGCTCCACTGATTTCTGTCTGCAGGGGATCCAGCCCAGGGAGAAGAAAGTCAGAAGAGGGCTGAGGTGCTTAAATTTAGGAAGGGCTGTTGCCAGGGATTAGCTTAAGCTTTTCTCAAGGAAGCCAGTGTTTGAAAGGGAGTGCTCGCCTTCTGCCTGTCATGGCAGAGAAACAGAAAGTGGTGAGGCTGGTGCGTTTGCCATTAGGCTTGCAAGCCAGCTGCCCTGATCAGCAGATTGGTTTCGGAGGCAGACAGAGCAATAACGCATTTTCTAGACAGAAAACAAGACGGTGCCAAAAACTGCTGATGAAACAAAATGCTTCTGCCCTTCTCTACCTTCCAGCCTGCTCAGATTTCATTTGGGAATGTCGCAAAACCTGGGAGAGATTTCCCAAGAGACCTCCCAGTTCCTTAACTGTTGGGAGGAGGGTAGCTCTGCTCCCCCCATTATTTGCCAGTAGGATGTATGTTTTAAGACCCTCAGATCAGAGTGCCAGTGAGAATCAGGGAAGGGAAGGGGTAGCAAAGCAGCTTTCTGTCATAAATTTGAGAGGGAAAGTACAAATACAGAAGATATGGCAGGCATTCCTGCCCTGCCCATCCCATGTGAACCAGCAGCATGTCTAAAAATAGGAAATTCCTCTCGATGGGAACGTCAGAAGTCTGTCTCTTTTCCTATTAAGAACATTAATTAATCTATACAGTGCCAGCTTAGCAATCCATCAGGGCTCATCATGTGCCCTGTTGCGTCCATGCTTCAGGGACCAGGAGCAAGGAAACTGTCTTTCCAGGAATGACTCAGAGGCCAAGACCAGGTTCTGAAGCTCCTCGTCAGTTTGGACTACGCTGACTTAACTTCACTGCCTGTTTGCTGTAGTAAAAATTACCGTGACAGATAAATGCAGTGCCTTCCCCAGTGGGCAGGCAGCACTGAGCGCCAGTGTTGGAGCTAGCAGCAGGCAGCTTCGTCCAGCCAGCTGCTGGGCTTTGCAAACGGATGGCAAACTTTTCTCCAAGGAAAGCCACGTAAGGCAGAAGCAGAACTCTGCCCTGGCTCTCTTCCAGGACAGCACTACGTGATCATATGTGCCATCTTCCCCACACGGAGCAGCCCGTGTTGTTTCCTGCGAGCAGACTTGCAGGTCTGGGCCTGTCAAGCAGTGAAGGGGGATGCAAGCTGTCATCTGAAATCCACATCTCCAGCACATGCAATGAGATCACCAGCATCGACGCAGCTTTTGCTGCACTCAGATTCTGGTAAAAAGGTGTAGCCAAGGAGCTGCCTGCACTGCTCCTGTGACTTGTACTATCCTTTGTGAGAGGCACCCATGGTACCGTGGGTACAGTAGCTAGATCCTAGGATACACAGATTTACATTTACAAGCCTGGTGAGAAGTATTCCCAGGATGTCATGGCTCAAAGCATCCTCCCCATCACTGCTTCTGTACTCACCTTGCCTAGAGAGCAACCATTTCTCCTCTAGTCTTTATCACGTACTTCGTTCACATACAGAATGTCATCAGATTGCCCTGTCCCTCACTCCAGGTCCCTTTTTGGTTGTTTGTTTCATTTATTGTCTGCAGCAGAGCATAAGGCAACAGCAAGCTGTGGAGATTCTCATAGGAGAGAGAGTTGTAGGTACCAAAGCAACAGAGCCTGGGTTACTTGGACGATTTTGGTAACAGCACAGATTCTATCCGTTTGCAAAGCACTGTTCAGGTGTCACATGATGAGCCCTCACCATCCTGCTGGGATGGAAGATGAGAAAGGGAGGAACGGTACTGAAATAAGTGAGGACAAAGGGGAGGACCTCAGGTCATTCAGTACAGCAGAGCCAAGACAGGAGCTAGGACTTACTCATAATTCATCATCTCGTGCAGTTTGCTGTGCTAACTGAGCCACCTGGTAACAGCAGCTCAGGCACTTCAGTAGCAGTGCATCCCTGGGCAAGGAGCTTCACAAACTCTGCTAACCATCAGTCCTGACCTACACATGGCCTGAGCTAAGCAGGTCCAAGTCCGCCAAGTTAAACAATGCCGTTGCCAAATAGTATTTGATCCCTGTTTGAGGGTCATACTTCCTGAATACATGCTGAACACTTCATCTTCACCCGCTGTTTGTCACCTCCTCCCTTTCCTGCGTTATTAGCAGTGAGCACAAGGTCACAGTCAAGCGATGAGGACTGTCAGTGGCATTCCCCAGCAGCTTTCTTTCATAGAATCAAGGAATGATTTGGGTTGGAAGGGACCTTAAAAATCATCTAACTCCAATCCCCCTGCCATGGACAGGGAAACCTACTACTAGACCAGGTTGGTCAGAGCCCCATCCAGCCTGGCCTTGAGCACTTCCAGGGATCCAAGCCATCCACAGTTTCTCTGGGCAACCCGTTCCAGAACCTCACCACCCTTACATTAAAGAACTTCTTCCTAATGTCTAATCTGAAATCTACCCTTTTTTAGTTTAACGCCATTCCCCTTTGTCTTATCACTAGGACCCGCTGACAAATATTCCCTTTTTAGTTATTGAAAAGTTCCTGGTCTCCCTGGAGCTTTTTCTTCTCCAGGCTGAACAATCCCAACTCCTTCAGGCTGTCTTCACTGGAGAGGTGCTCCAGTCCCTTGATCATCTTTCTGGCCCTCTTCTTGATTTGTTCTAATACTTCAATGTCTTTCTTGTGCTGGGGGCCCCAGAGCTAAATGCAGTACTCCAGGCTGGGTGTTATGAGGGCAGAGCAGAGGGGGAGAATCACCTCCCTCAACCTGCTGGCCACTCCTTTTTGATGCAGCCCAGGATATGGTTGGTTTTGTGGGCTGCAAGCGCACATTGCTGGCTCACGTTGAGCTTCTCATCCACCAACACCCTCAAGTCTTTCTCATTAGGGCATGTTTTTTCCAGCCTATTCCAGCCTTTTTCTAGCCCTCCACCCAGTTCCATCTGCTGACTGTGATGCAGCCCAGGCTTCCCATAGCCAAGGGAAAACATACTAGCCTCGTTCTCCCTCTTGGGAAGGAAGAATTCCCAATTACCAGTAGCTTCACTCTGGGATATTCAGTTACCAGCCGGACAGTGAAAGGAAAAATGTAAACGAATAACAAACAGTCTTGGGCAATCGCAGAGCTCTCAGACTGTGTTTTGAACAGCCATAGTTGGAAGAGAAAGCAAGCACCAAGAGAATTGATGTTATCATAGAATGATGTTCTCCCACTTCATTAAACGTTTAGGGTCCGATAGACCCATAGAACCTCCAAGTTGGAAGGGACCCACAAGGATCATCAAGTCTGACTCCTGGGTACCCAAAGGACCACAAAAAAAAAAATCAGATCATGTGTGTGAGAGCGTTGTCCAAATGCTTCTTGAACTCTGTCAGGCTTGGTGCCGTAACCACTTCCCTGGGGAGCCTGTCCCAATGCCTGCCCACCCTCTTGGTTAAGAACCTTTTCCTGATACACAGCCTGAACTTCCCCTGTTGTGGCTTCATGCCATTCCCTCGGTCCTGTTGCTGGTCATCAGGGAGCAGAGCTCAGCACCTGCCCCTCCACTCCCCCCGTGAGGAAGCTGTAGACCACCATGAGGCCTCCCCTCAGTCTCCTTTCCTCCAGGCTGAACGATCCAAGTGACTTCAGCCAATCCTCACGTGTCTTGCTCTCTAGACCCTTCACTATATTTGTAGCCCTCCTTTGGACGCTCTCCAACAGTTTTATATCTTTCTTATCCTGTGGTGCCCAGAACTGCACACAGTACTTGAGGTGAGGCCGCATCAGCACAGAGCAGAGTGGGACAATCCCATCCCTCTACTGACAGCAGTGCCGTGCTTGATGCACCCCAGGGTACAGCTGGCCATCCTGGCTGCCAGGGCACACTGCTGGCTCGTGTTCAGCTTGCTGCTGACCAAAACCTCCAGATCCTTTTCTGTGGGGCTGCTCTCCAGCATCACATCCCCCAGTCTGTACGTATAACCAGGGTTGCCCCTTCCCAGGTGCAGAATCCAGCACTTGCTCTTCATAAATTTCATATTGTTGGTGATTGCCCAGCTCAGCTCTCTTAATTTGTCCAGATCTCTCTGCAAGGCCTCCCCACCCTTGACAGTCAGTAACTCCACCCAGTTTGGTATCCACAAACTTGCTCAAAAAACTCTCAAGTCCTTCATCCAAATCGGTTATGAAAACACTGAAGAGGGCTGGTCCTGAAATGGAGCCCTGGGGAGCCCCACTAGTGACAAGTCACCAGCCTGATGTAACCCCATTTACAAGAACCCTCTGGGTCCGACCCGTCAGCCAACTGTTCACCCATCTTATTATGCTTTTATCTAATTATAGTCTGGTCATTTTGTCCAGAAGGATACTGTGAGAGACAGTATCAAATGCTTCACTGAAATCCAGTAAGATCACATCAACTGGCTTTGGTCAATCAGCTGGGTAGAAGGAAATTAAGTTTGTTAGATAAGACCTTAGAGTTTTGTCACGTGTTCTGGGAACAGCATGATATACCCTGAAAGCATCTAAAAAGGAGGCATTTCAAGCATTTGCTATAACAGTCCCTTGTGATTATTTGTGTTTCACTCCACCCAGGAGGGTGAAAGTGCAGTGTGATCAGTTGTGGCCTCGCAGTCCACTTCCATGACTACAGCACAGCAGCCACGCTGCCAACTTCCCAGACTTTAGCATAGTCTCACACACACGCTGTCCCACTGAAAGGCAGTCACATAGTTGTACAGTGACATAGCTCTGGGCTTCCTGTAAAGACAAAAATGTAAGGAAAACCTGCATGCATCTGTCCCTTTTTATTTGTAGAAATATCTGAAGCCACGAGCATGACTAACTCATCTAACCTGAAAGCAGGATGCAAACAAAAACTCAAGACTATATATATGTGTTTTTTTTTGAGGAGACCGAGTTCATTTTGTCTGAGGGAGATGTAGAGAGAGAGGAGCTGTCCTCATGATTTAGGGTGGAAATACTGCTTTGTTTTGCATTTCCAGAACTGGAAGAAAAAAATAATGCAAAAGAAATGAGATTAAGTATTTAGTCGTGCAAATAGAAAGGTCTATGTTATTTATTTATTGTTTCTTTTAACTCCTGTTAATATCTGGCAAGTCCTCTTTTTTTATTTTTAAACCAACAAAGTTTGATTTTTTTAGAACTGTTGAATTTGTACATTTTATTGTCTGTCCCTTGTGCACTCCAGACATTCCCTAAGGATCTCCTTTATTAAGGAAGGAGGGTCATGCCCATCAGTATCTCAGTTTGCATCATTTCTGCACATCACGTACTCTTGCAGTGTCCTGAGAACTCACTTTGTGTTTGGACACAGACAGAATTCCATGAGGTTTTTCATTATAGTCTGTGCATCAGCACTGCTCTGGGAAATTGGTATCTCTGGAAAACCTAGCCTGGATTCAGATACCTCCTGAGGTGTCAAAATCTGGCTGTGGGCTGTTTTGAGGATTGGCCTAGATGCCATGAGATGCTCAGTCCATCTGTCACAAATTGTGTTCCTGCTCTGGCAGGGGGATTGGACTAGATGATCTCTCAGGGTCCCTTCCAATCCCTAACATTCCGTGAAATAACGAAGATACAAACGAGTAACGGATAAAGGGGAAGAGTTCTGTTGTGTGTACATAGAAGCTTACAGTTGTAAGAAGTCTTGGCTCTGGACAATGTTTTCATCAGTTTTAGTCCACCTGAATTGAACTTGTCTAGTGAGATAGATTTCACGTAGCTTGCACTGACATAAAGCAGGAGCCTCGTCAGTCTCCTCGTCTCTTCTCAACCTTGAAACCATTGCTCTAAACAATATGAAAGCCAAAGTCCCTGGTATGCCACTCCACTTATTAATGTAAATGTTAGCATTAGAAATTTGACACCAGCCCACATTTCCTAGCTGAGAACATTATGCAGATTTGCTGTGGAGAGCTGAGTCCCTTTACTTTTGCTTTGGAAACCTTTAAGCCTCCGAAATGGATGTAATATTTCCACTAATTCTTGGTACTGAGGGAGAGGACGTGCAGAGCCCTGACAGGAGGATGCAGCTCCTATTGCTGTGAGTCACCAGCTCTAGGACAGATGATTTCTTCAGGTATAGGCAAAGGCAGAATTAATCAGCAAGCTCTAGAAACCTTCTCTAGAAATTATGACATATCGCTCATAGAAGTATTCTCATCCTGTGGAATTTCTACTTCCCAACACACCCACAGACACGCGTTACATAAATCTCTTTATATCCCGTTGGAAGGCAGCCACTCCCAGAAAGGAAGCAGCTTTTTCACAAAGATGCTTTAGGATGAGCTGCAGTGAGATAAATGCAACATTCATCCCTCGCTTTTCATCGTCCTTTCTAATCCATTCCTTGCTGGTTTCACCAGCTCCTCACCTTGACAGAAACCAAATCCCTGTTCTCTACTCTCCCCTGCTTCGGTTTCTGTCACCCACACCTGTACCATCCCTCCCTGAGCCTCACAACAGCCACCCCTGCCTTGCTTCCCACTCACTTTGTGTGTCCTACTCACTTTGTATAGCCCTTCCTCCTCCTTTCCTCCCTTTATTTCCTCCACCTGACCATCACATTGTCTTGAGGGCTGTGATCTAGTGGGCTTTCAGTCTCTGGAACACCCCAGATTTAGGTGGATAGTACCAAGGGAGCTCCCAGGGACTAAACTCACCAGGAATGAGGTAAGTTGCTAAAAGCAGTGGCACAGTTTAAAAAAGCAGCTTTGTGTTTTTCAGCATTTCTTCATCTTACTTTCCTCCTTCCATCCCACTTGACCTCCACCACAGGGTCTGTGCCCATCGTTCCACGAGACAGGCAATTCAGTGGTGTGCTTACCATCAGCCAAAAGCAATGCTGAGCTACTACATGAGCACTCATTGCTGGTTTAAATGGCTTTAAAATGTTACAGGCAGGCAGGTTTGATGCTGGGTCTGGTATCATTTGTCTGCACAGAGTCAACGTAAAGACTGTGTCATTCTTTGTCTGACTTGACAGAAAAGTAATTGCATAATCCTGCCGTATCTTAGTTAAATACTTGCTGCCAGGTATTCCAGCAGTGCACAGACAAGTATTCATAAAGCCACAGTCTGCCTTGCAGCGTCTAGGTGTCAGGGTGTCTGCAAGAAAATCGCTTCCTCTACAGGATGAATCTACTGGCAGTCATCTGACTTGTCAGCTTTGTGTTAAATCTGTTGAGTCCTTCTCATGCTGCCAAAATGAAATCTACCCCCGTGAAAGAATATCTGATGGAAGGAAATGGTACGCTCATCTTGCCCATTTCTTCTAGCACTGCATAGATGGGATTCATTTTCTGTTCATGTCCTTATGTGTTCTTCCTTCACAGCCTTCTCTGGAGGTTGTGAAACAATCCACATCAGCGATATTAAGGCACGTTTAAATAGGTCTGGTTTTCAACAGCAGAAGTGTAACCACAAACAACCAGGAATTACTGAAGAGAAAATTTTCCCCTTCACATTTTGTGTGAACATCCCTGTAATAATTCTTCTGCATTTATGCAACTTTGGCAAGCAGTTGGCTTCCCAAATGCCATTTAACTTCACAATAAACTGCTGTGGTATGTGGATAGCTTCGCCCATCAGTGACACACTGCCAAATCTGGCTGCCTTTGTGAGAGGCCTTAGCAACGCTCTACAACACCGAGATAGGGCACAAAAAAACATAACGCATCCGCAGAGTTATTAACTCAACTTTGCGAATCAAGAGGGACACTCCGGGCAGAAAACTCCTAATTTGACGGTAGGTCAAGACGAGTTCTTGGTTTAACCTCACACTGAAATAAACTGCCAGAAGAATGTAGAGTCAGGTCCTATGAATCTGCAACATAAAAATTGGACAAAATAATATGAAGTGAGGCTATAATGCTTAAATTTAGTTACAGGATGAGCCTTGTATTTTCAGGTGTTCCAGCTCTGGTTTCAGCCAGGCAAAACATCCTGAGTTCTCCATGCTATAGAAGAGTCCTCTGAACTAAACATTAAAATATTAGTTTAACTTTACTTTTAAATATCTTCACTAAAAGCTTGCTTCCCCTTAGAGTTTTATACCCAGTCTCCCTGCTATCCAAATGCTTCTCTGCTCCAAATCTGTTCTTTTATATGCTAAAAGCAAAACAAGAAAGTCAGCCCTACAAATTTCCCATGTGGGAATTCCCTAGGCAGCTGTCTGTGTGGGAAAATACCATCACAGAGCTCTGAGAGTTGACTCCAAGTAGATGGTTGTAAACACAGGTCCGTCCCGCCTGCCCTTCCCTCTTGTCAGACTACATGTAAGTAGAGTTGCACACAGAAGTTTCTTGCTTAGCACCAAGAGGAAAGGCCTCACACATTCCCATAAGTGCCAAAAGTGGGACACATGCAAGGAGTGTCTGGGGATTAGGTTTCTTTCCCAGCACAGGATGTAAGCCAGCCCATGCTGTTGTGACTGCTCTGAAACATCAATATTTGCTACTTCTTAGGGCTTTGTTCTGTTGTAATAGAGATGTGCAGGACAGCTGTCAGTAGATTATCTCTAAACACACGGAGAAGCTGGGAAAGAAAGGTGCTCTGCCTATCCATCTAGACATTTGATGAAGTCTACAAGGACATTCTAGACTCATTGTATGTTACTGTAGCAGCTAGGAACATACAAAGATCCCAGCAGATAATAATTTCCTTTTCCTCTTGGGTAGAGCAACGTTTTTGTCTGTGGATAGGAAATAGAGACTCAGAGAGCGGATGCCTGAAGTGCTGCTGCAGATCTTGGCTTGACACATCTTAATGTCAGCAGATCACTGGAGCTAAGCACCTAAAGATCCTTTTAGACAAATCCTGAGAACCAGGCAGATCAATGGGCAGACCTCAGCTAATACCAAAACTACAATGCCACTTCTTTTTCTTCCCTCTTTTCAGAGGGCTCCCTACCTTTACTGAATCACTGAAAGCTGTGCTGAGAGTCAGGTGCAGACACCTTCCCCACCTCATCCCAGCCCCTGCTAAACACCCTGAAGAGCAGCAGTTGTTACTCTTGGTGGAGGGAAGCCATCCATGTTGACCTGAGACAGGACATCACTGTAACATCACTAGGTGCCCAAGAGAGTATGACTCAGTTTCTCCTTTGATCTTCCAAGGAGAGGCTAGGAGAAGCAGTCATGGTGCAATTCAAACACATGCCAGCTTGACAAAAAGCATCCCAGTCAAGGAGACTTCATCAGATTAAATGCACCAACTTCTCTGAACAAAGTCACACTAATTGTTTCTGTGGTGAAAGAGCAAGCTGGATGGCTGCATATGCAGAATAAGCTATCCTGCCACTGATTTCCAGCACAGCCCAAGCCAAACTGACCATTAGGTATAGATGTGCATCCAACATTTAGCAAAGTTAGTGTTTTTTTCCCCCCGTTGCAAATCCATTGATCTCCTCAGAGGGAGAACTTAGAGCCTGAACCAAGTCCAAGTGAGATACGGTGTTGGTATTGATGCTGTTCTGCTGCCAACATGGCCTAGTGCAATTTAGAAAAGAAATAAGTATAGCTTTAAAACAGCTATGCAGTTAGACCCACGGAGATGAGCTCCTTACAGGCAAAATATCTAAGGTTAAAAGACTGCTGACATCTGAAAGCAAGCAGAACCACCTTTATTTCAACTATAAAGTCTGATTCATGAGAACGTGTGAGATCAGACACATGGACTGGACAGGATGTAAAAACATAATTTATTGAGTGTTGAGTAGGTCTCCCATAAAGGTAACATTAGCTGAATTATCTGAAGCTCTCAGCATCAAGTGTGAGGTGAGTGAAGAGCTGGGGACCAGTATCACTTGTGGCTGCTGGAAAAGACACCACTGCATGGTAATGGAGTGACAGGCCAGGGGCTTCCTGCTCTCTGATTTCTGTGGATCCCATGGAAGAAAGCAGGGCAAGCTGTTTAAATTCCAGAGCACATTTGTCTTCTTTCACCCCTTTGTTTGTTTGTTATGAGCAAACTATGACCGAGATAAAACACAGCCCAGTAATAGTACCTAGCACGTAAAGAAGTTCTTAGTAGCAAACAGCTAACATGAATTTATGTATCTGAAGAGAAAGGTTCACATGGGCTTTGCTCCTGACTTCAGAGCCAGGGTTTCACCCTGATTTGCTTAAAGTCACAAGATGGAAAAGGCAAAAATCAGGATCAGAGCTCTGCAGTCCTCCCTTCCATAGCCCTCACCTAAAGAGCGGGATGCATCACTTGTGCTTTAGGAAAGATGAGAGGGTAAAGGGAGAAAAACAGGGAGGGGGAAGGCAGTGAATTAATTCTTACACATTAATTCATGAAAGCTAAGAAGAAAAAAGTATGTTCAAGGATTTGAATGCAAATAGCACGTGATCTGTCCTGATGATTCCTGCCCACCAGGAAAAAAGCTGTGTTGCAAAGCAGAACCAGTACAGGTGTTTTAATGAGGACAGCACTCTGGCAACACAGATAACCCCAAGCCTTGCACAGCACAGGAGAGCCTTATGGAGCAGAGAGGGAGCACCTATCTCGTGATGAGGCTTTAAAAAAGATGAAGAAATGCCACAGAGCTAGGAAAAAAGGGTTATTTTGTTGCTGTCATTTTTAAAACATACACACATTATTTATCATGCCTTTATCCTTAGTTCTGAAGTAATGAAATTTGAAACTAGTGTGTTTAGTTGGAGTCCACCTCTGCTGTTCATGGCAATGCTGCCTAAGTAGCAAGTACTTAGCAAAGCAAACAATTCATTTTGCTTCGTGCACATGCAGCAGATGTGAGAGGATGATTACTCAGCTATGGCAGGTGATTTGCATCCTGGGCTTTGAATTGCATGGGACAGTCTCACACAACTAGACTAGACCTGAGCGTTATTAAGCAGTAGAGATACAAATCTCAAACCAGTCTGGGTGCAAATACTAATTATCTAGCTTTCTGCTGCATTTGTAGGCTTTGCTGATGGCCAGTAATTCAGAAATGAGACGTCCCTGTCTTGTTATGTGCAAGACTTCTGCAGTAGCTGTTTGAACATAGGCAAACTGCTAAGATGTACGTTTGAACGAAGCATTTGTAGCATGAGTTCAGGACTTCCTGGGTGATCTCTTAATCTGGAGAAGATGAGAACCATCCTTAAATGTGCAAGTCTTAGATGTTTCATAATGAAGAGCACTTCCCTCTCTACCCTCTTTGTGGCAAAGAATCAGGTTTCTTGTTCACTTTATCAAGCTACTTGAGCTGCCGGGGGAAAGCTTTCTCTTTGCGAGCTTACCCTCAGACTGCATGATGCAGGTATGACCACCAGCCTTCTCTACACCTGTGCATGTGTCTTTCTGCTCTTCCTCCACCCCTTGTAGGTTACGACTTTGCTGCTGTCCTGGAGTGGTTTGCAGAGCGGGTCGACCGCATCATTCTTCTTTTTGATGCGCACAAGCTGGACATCTCAGATGAATTCTCTGAGGTCATCAAGGCCCTGAAGAACCACGAGGACAAGATGAGAGTTGTTCTCAACAAAGCTGACCAAATAGAGACCCAGCAGTTGATGAGGGTGTACGGAGCCCTTATGTGGTCCCTGGGAAAGATTGTCAACACTCCTGAGGTCATCAGGGTCTACATTGGCTCCTTCTGGTCCCACCCGTTGCTCATCCCTGACAACCGAAAGCTGTTTGAAGCAGAGGAGCAGGACCTGTTCAGGGATATCCAGAGCCTTCCCCGCAACGCAGCCCTAAGGAAGCTGAACGACCTCATCAAGCGGGCACGGCTGGCCAAGGTGGGTACTGGCACGGGAGAGCCCGGACACTCAGTTTGGGCCATCCGCAGTATACAGGGTATGGGAAAGTGGTTTTGGCTGATATAACTTGCATAGCTGGTGGATCCTACTTCTCCTCTTCCCCTTCTTATTTCACTCAGAGGCCTAGTGTGTTTGTCCTATGCACTTCAAGGAAGATTGTACCTCCTTTGCTTGGTGCAGCAGTCACAACAGGCCTGAGTGAAGAGTTGCTCACAGATCAAAGAAGGTAGCACTTGAGGGGATGCAGAAAGCAGCTGCACTGTGCTAGCAACTTCAGAATTAAAACCAATTCCATGTGTCAGAATCACACACCAAGGGAAGTAAGAGTCTGGAGGTCTTTTGCTTTAAAGAGAGAAACCTAGATGGATGCAGAGAGTGACAAGAATGGCAGATAAGCCTGCCATGAACATGAAATATACACACACACACACACACACACAGGTATATATCAAGTGCACTGCCAGAAATTGCATTTCTGATTATTTAGAATGAGCTGAGTTAAGCTCTCCATAGCACTGGGAACAGACCCCTAATAACTGAGAGCCTGAAAGATGCCCAAAAGCTTTCTATGAAAGAGAAAAAGCTTCCCCCACCCCTGCATCCACAAAATAAAGATGTGTCACAATATTGCATACAAAATTCATTGCCATCAGTCACTTCTGCTGGGGATACTGGAATAGATTCTGTCTTCCAGAATCACCAGTGCTAACAGGAAGTATAATATAAACTGATTCTTATGAAAATGGTTGTTCTGGCTCTGTACAGTCCTCATACAGAGTACCAGAGTACTCAATAGCATAGTGTTTTGTAAGTCAAAGGCTCATTCCCACATTAAACAAAATCTGGAGTTCTAGAGTCTGTATGTTTGGACACAGCTGAGCAGCACTTAGCACTAGAGTGATAATCAGCAGATAGAGGTGAGCTGAGGAGCTAAGCTTGCTCCTCGGGATGGGACAAGATGAGTTGACTCCTACACACAGGTACTGTCTGTTGGGAAGACGTGATGTGTTCTTTAGCACTTGTCTTTTTCATTCCATATCATGTAATGCCCTTCAGGTCCATGCCTACATCATCAGCTCTCTAAAGAAGGAAATGCCCTCCGTGTTTGGGAAAGACAATAAAAAGAAAGAGCTTGTTAACAACTTGGGAGATATTTATGCCCGCATTGAACGGGAGCATCAGATCTCACCAGGAGACTTCCCTAACCTGAGAAAGATGCAGGTAAGTGGTGGCGTCTTGTCCAGAGCACAAACATATAAGGAAAGAATAACTGCAGGGAATATGACAGAAGCCACAGTACAGACCTTTATTATCATTGCCTGTGCAAAAGGCCTGTTGTAATCTTGGGGTGAGCCTTGAACTGTGTGCAGGCCATGTTTAGGCACACATGTAAACATTTTTTTTGCACATAGAGCTCATGCGAAACTACAGCTGCCTTCATTTCTCAAGTCTTTGCCTAAACAGCACTTGACAACAAATGATTTCCTCTTTTTCTTTAAGTCCAGGCTTCATTTTCAGATTTTCTAGACCTAAGGATACTGCTAACCTATATTAAATAAAAAAATACATTTTCCAGAAGCCTATATACATGCATCCCCTCAGGAGCTGTATCTTTTTGTCCTCTACTTCACTCTGTTTCTAGAAAGACTTGGGGATGAAGGAAGCAGTGAAAACTTAAAGCTCCCTATCTATTTTAGGCAGAGAATCAGTTTTTCTGAGCTGCAAAGCTGAGGCCTGATTCAGTGTTCATACAAGTCAAAGACTTCAGAGGACCTTGGATCAGGGCCTTATATTGTATACTCGAACAATGCTGGGCAAGGCTACATTGCTCTGTGGCTTCAGTCCAAGCAGAAACCTCGTTGCAGTTACTAGCTGTTGAAGTCGTTATAAGCTCCTATGGAAATACAGCAGTTGCTCATCTTTCTTAATAAAAATGTATTTCACCTAAGTTCTTTGGAATGAGATCTGCAGAGTGTATCCAACAGAAAATCCCATTCACTGCTTGTTAAAATGTGTTTAAATATTTAAAAAATAATTACACCACTCCATAAGGAGTGAATAGACTGGATTTAATCGGTAGGGTGAAGGATAAAGTTGTAGGTTGTTTTACAGCTCTTAAAAGAGAATTTTTTGCAGTCCCTGCTCAAACCACTTTTGCTTAGCTGTGAAAAACCACAAAAAATGAGTTATTCTGTGAAGTTCTACTGTCTTTATGGCATCTGAAAGATGTACTGCATGATAGCAAGGGATTTAACTGTAAAACAGTCTATTGCCAAAGTGGCACTTCTTTACCAGAGCGCAGAGCACCAGTTAGAAGGTGCAGCAAGAGCTGCACAGCCAGCTTGCTTTGAACAATTTGGTCCTCACGAACACTCATACATGGCCTAGAAAGGAAGTCTTACTCGCATATGGCCATCATCCAGGTCTTGGAGTAAATCGGAGTAAATCACTTCCCTTCTCTGTGCCATGCCAGCCCCACTTTGTGAGCAGGGAAGATTGTTCTCTGCAGGACTTAAAGAGTATGTGAGAGCACGGCCAGCCAGGGAAACCCTATTGCATGCTGAGGAACAGGGCTGTCAGAGGAGAGTGCTGTGCTCCCCACTCCTCCTCTGCAGTGGGTTTTTTGAGCCAAACAGAGCCCACGCTGTGCTGTTACCGCCCTGTGCACAACCGTGTCACTCACCTCTTGCTCCCATCCCACTTCAAGGATCAGTTGCAGGCCCAAGACTTCAGCAAGTTCCAGCCTCTGAAGAGCAAGCTGCTGGAGACCGTGGAAGACATGCTGGCCAACGACATCGCGCAGCTCATGGTGCTCGTACGCCAGGAGGAGTCCCAGCGACCCACCCAGATGGTGAAGGGAGGAGCCTTCGAGGGCACGCTGCATGGCCCCTTCGGCCATGGCTACGGCGAAGGCGCTGGCGAAGGGATCGATGATGCTGAGTGGGTGGTGGCCAGGGACAAGCCCATGTATGATGAGATCTTCTATACGCTCTCACCCGTTGATGGCAAAATAACTGGTGCCAATGCAAAGAAGGAGATGGTAAGGTCTAAGCTGCCCAACACAGTGCTGGGAAAGATCTGGAAACTGGCTGACATTGACAAAGATGGCATGCTGGATGATGAGGAGTTTGCCTTGGCAAATCATCTCATTAAAGTCAAGTTGGAGGGTCATGAGCTGCCAAACGAGCTACCTTCCCATCTCCTCCCTCCATCCAAAAGGAAAATAACAGAATGAAAGCAGGGTTGCAAGGGAGAGGGAAAGGGAGGGGAGAAAGATCTAGAAAAACATGTTTACTTAAATTATACCTTTAGATGTGAGGTCACCTTTCAATTTATACTTATTCTGCTGTATGAAGAAAAAACTAAAGCAGAACAAAAAAAGTCCAATCGTTCTTCATGATGATATGCAATTCACTCTTCCAGTGTAATGTCCCTGCTTTCTAATGTGTAGTCTGTAAACATGAAGGTGAAGAAAGGACACTGAGACTAGGATAACCTGGTAAGCAGGACAGAAAGAAAACCTCAAGTGGGCTGCATCTTTTGAGAGTGGAATTGGCACTAATAGAAATCTGCTAACCACCAGTGTCACTCCTGAGCTTTGACTGCACATTGTGCTGTTTATTGGTCTTGCAAACCTAATGAGACAGATCCTTGATAGCAAAGAAGAAACCACAAAAAGGTCTCCAAGCTGTTGGCCAGACTAAGGAGTACCTCCTAATTAATAAGAAATTCCAAATTTCGAATCCCTGGGTTAAGAATTTTAGGAATCCAGTTCACTGTCAGATACAAGTTCTACAAGCATTTCCCTGTCCTTAAAAAAAATAAAGCAATCTGAAATGGCTCTCAATTGGACATCTTGAGTTCTTCGTTATTTACTGTGGGACAGGCACTAGGAATTCCCGAGCACCTGCACCTCTCATCCATTCCCTGGTGGTGATTTATTGTCA
Source organism: Netta rufina (assembly GCF_964035555.1). Taxonomy (NCBI): domain Eukaryota; kingdom Metazoa; phylum Chordata; class Aves; order Anseriformes; family Anatidae; genus Netta; species Netta rufina. The sequence continues at coordinate 19,215,552 of NC_140125.1, forward strand.
AAGTATAGCCGAGAGAACAACCACCCTGAGTGAAACAGAAGGAGAATATACTAGAGTCAGGCATCAGGTGGGCTGGAAGGGGAGAAACCCAGGACTCTACCCCCTGGCTCACTGATTGTTTCACAAGTGGATAGTGTTTTCTCCTTCAAAAGCCTTTGGACAAGGGTGGTGTTCATCATTCCTGTGAAGTGATGGTTACTCATTGTGTGCAGTGAAAGCTACTGGGTCCCATTCCTACTGTAAAGACGAGAACACAGAACACAGCACTGTCGGGTAGATGGTTCATCGTGAGAGCAGACAACACAGTGGGCAGAGCATGCTTTGCTACCTGTGCCCCCACAAATTTAACCTAGACATCAACAGCCTTCATCTACCTTCCTCCTCACCACACAGTAACACTTCATCCCTTTCAGAACCTCTACCCTGAGCCAAGAGACCTTCCCTGTCTCTTGAATGCTCTATAAAATTTCTCTTTTCAAGACCCCATTTTGGCAGAAATACCTAGATTTCCTACTTTGTTTCACACACCCCTGCACGGACACTTCTGTTTTTTGTTGCTTTAAAGCAGCATATTGTTCCAATTCCTGTTGTCACTTTATATAAGCTGAGCTCCTACTGTGATGAAAAAAACAATACAAGTATAACTTATTTTATATCTGTGTTCATATTATATAGAGAAATATATTGTGTATGTAGGATGTGCTTACTGCATTACATTTATCACTTGTCTTAAAAATTAATACATTAACCGTTTTTGTACCCTGATCCTAAAACATTATTAAAAAGAAAGGCCAGATCTGTCTATTTCTTTACAGAACAAAATTAAATACAGCTGAAAAGACAAAATTGATTTCTGCGTGCAACAAAGTGAGTTTAGCAGATTCCCAAACGTGTGTACAGATTTGCCCTGCTGGCCTGGTGTGCAGTGCTGAACAGTTGGCTAGCATCTGCAGACATCTCCTTTTCTGGCAGTCTGCTCACAAGCGTGGGTTGTACTTGCTGTAGCTGGTCGAACTGTACCCAAGGTTCACCTTGTTCAACAGAAGTGGAGAGGTAACATCTAAACAAGTACCTCGGTAGGAAAAGGAATGTACTGAGTTTCCTCCTGCCAGTCGCAGATGAAAATACTACAGATTCATCAAGATCTAGAATGAACACCTCCCCCCCAAAAAAAAAAAAAGTTTGGTCTTAAATCTTGCTAGTTTTAATTTTACTTCTGTCTTCATCACTCTTTCTTTACATATGGTGGTCATTATTCCCAGAAAAGGACAGGGAGATGCACTGGGTGAGTGAGAGCAGTTGGAATAGTCCTGGGAAAGCACTTGGAAAAAGAGGGTGTGAGCAGAGTTTCCATTCAGCATTTGTACAGGATGAGAGGGAGGAAATCGTAGGGTGGAGAGCACAAGGCAACAAACAAAGGTTTAGAGAGAAATCAGCAGACTGTCTTCTCAATCCAGTTTGCCCCAGTTTAAGCACTGTGTGCACATCAGCAAACGCTGGAACTCCGACAGCTCAGGTCAAGTGCACGAAGTGAGACCGCAGCACTGCGCAGGGGGGTTTCCTCCAGCACGTGTTCAAAACCCACTTAGCACTGTCAGAGTGGAACTTCCCTGGTCATCTCAGAGGACAAAACCAGAAGCATTTCAGTGACAGTTACTCAATATGACTGCTTAGTGGGTCAGCAGCAACACATGAGATCTCAAAGCAGAGGGAGCAGGACAGCAACTGGAGATGCTGTTTCCAGAGGTGCCATTTACATACAGTCCGCCATACTCAGACAAGTTCATACAGAAGATTTCAATCCTATTAAGTGCTTTAGGAAGTAAAAGGTAACTCAAGAATCATGAGATTCTCTATACAAAAAATAATAATAATAAAAAAATAGGAGCCTATAGTACGCCCATTAATAGGTGCACATTTTTCTGTGCCCATCTCCACAGCCAGCAGCTGCAGCCGCCATCACTCCCCACCCCCTTTCTCGTACTTGGAGTTGTGACTATTAGGGTAACCTCGCACTGCTCACCACACACGTGGGAAAGATGATGACTTCCTAAGCACACCAGGACTCCGGGCTGTTCGTGCAGCCTTGTGCGGGGTTCTTGCCAGGTCACAGAACCACGCTCTCGAAAGTGTTTGCGTGTGCCCAGCGGTGCTTCCTTTTTCTAGGTGCATTTCTCAGCCACTGAACGAGGTTTCCCCAGGAAGTTGTACAGAGGAACCTGTGGGTTTGCTTACGGCTGTGGGTAGGGGGTTGTAGCACGTGAACACACCGGGATCACTCTGATCCTCTCATACCCCCCTCCGCCCGTCCTCAGGCAGAACTTTCACAAGGTCAGAAAAAAACCATTCTTCCAGTCGGAAGCAGAGCTGCTCTTCCCTCTTTCTGTTCCTTTCTGGGAACGATTTAGAGAAAAAAATCTGAACACGCATGCTCTATGGACTTCATTAAAATGAAGATCTCCACTGTGGACAGACAGTTTGGCTGAACAGCACTACGCAACCATATATATGAGGGGAAGGGCAGTAATTACACTACATTCACTGAATAAAGCCTCAGGAGGGGTGTAGTCTAACAAGAACCATTACCTCTGTGAGCTGGAACTTGGCCAGCACGCTGGCGTTCAGAGGGATTTGCAATCAAACATAAAAGGTCAGAATCAGTTTTTCCATCATCTTAAGTTCTGAGGTAAACTTTCGTACAACAATGAAATTCAGATTTAAATCTGGAAACTGTTCTTTAACTTGCTCTCACTGCTCCCTGATGTTTTGTCCATATGATAACAGCCTCTGGCTGGGGAACACAGAGTTACAGATGATTTGGTCTTACGTAGATTGACATCGTTCCAACAACGCCCAGGGGGAACTGGGGAAAAACTTCTCCAAAACTCATCTAAGAGCACCTCATTGATAACTTTCTCCTCTGCTATTATTTCAGTGTTTCTCTTACTATAGGGACAGCTGTAGGAGGAGGGTTTAGGTGACTCCATCTTCACACAGATCAAGGGACACAATTAACTATTTAACCTCTTCTTAGGCTTTTAAGACCTCACATCCTTCAGAGCTTGAGAGGTGTGTGCTTGGAGACACTTGTGGAGAACTGCGCTGAGGAGAGGATCAGCTCGATAACAACATCCACGTTACTATTGTGGATTTTTCACAGCGCAGCATCTTTTTTCTCTTTCCTCCATTGCACTCAGAGACCTTTCTGGTTTTGTTCTCCTTACACGGGCTGAGAACAAGGCTCGGTTTAGAAACTTGACCTACTAATGAGTTCAAAGCTAGCGCAGGCAAGTCAATCACTGGGTAGCTTCCCAAATCCCTCAGGCAGCGCAGACAAAGTATCAAAGCCACTATTTAAGGTGGGATGAACGTAATTTGAAACAATTCATCTCTGCCCATGTGGAAGAAAGCCCCAGCAGGCATGGCTCGCATTCAGCACGGCACACCCATTCCACTGCTCCCTGCGCTGCTCAGGAGCACAAACACTGTAAGCATTGAGAGAGTTTTAAATGGAACAAGCAGCCGATTGCATCAGGTAAATAAGCACCAGCATTCACATCCAACTATCTTTAAAGTTCCCCTGGATTTTTTTTTTTGCTAAATGGGAAGAGGAGGGTGATGGCCATCGTGCCTTCCAAGAAACCACGGTTCAAATTATACCGTAAAAATGGCTGCGTCCTTCCCAGGGACCAAACACTGCTGTACACGAGGACCTATTTTTTTTTCCCCTGGTTCCCACATGCCTCAGCCGAGGCCTGTGGCAGGGGGCACGTGCCTTTAAGCGTCCAGGACCACAGTCCTTGGGCCTCTGACAATCTCAATAACCAAAGCAGGCCTGCAGCTGTCTGTGCAACCCTGCGACATTCGTGGTGCCTCTCTCTGAAAACACCTCGCAGGAACAGCGGCTGCTGAGGCAGTGAGGCCTGCCTTCAGGCCCTGCTGGTTCCATCGCCCCAGCCCTTCAGCTCCAGCACTTTCTCAGTCCTACGAGTCCCGTGTCTGTGAGGGAGGACGCTCGGGAGGATGCTCATTCAGGCCTCAGACAGCACAGAGCAGAGCGCAGCCCCCCCGCAGCCTATGGATTGGCAAAGCCAAGGCTTTTCCCTCCCCCTTCATCATTTACACACCTCGCTCCAAGCACCGTATCATCGCAGTCTTGGCAGCGCTTCCCTGCCCCGGGTCAGAATTTGAAAGCTCCTGGGAGAACCTGAGAGGAGCCGTTCCAGGCTTTGTTTGTGGTTGCTCGTAGCAATTCCTCTTCGCAGGCCGCTCTGCCCTCCTCCTCCCGCAAGGGAAGCGGGGAAGTACAGCCTCCTATCCACCCTGTGCTGGGGGAAAAAAACAACAGCGAGACCCTCCGAGACAGGCAGAATTGATGGAGCATTGTCCTCTTGGCCCTCAGAGAAAGCCAGCCCCTGGCAGGACCCCAAAAACAACACAGCAGGAGCTGTTCCTAACCCCAGCCTTTGGGAACCGCCGCCAAAGGCACGAGGGGAGCTGCAGCAACCTGGAGGTGGGATGAGGTGGTAGGAGGAAAGAAAGATGCTGGAAGTCAGCCAGGGTGCAGTGTGTGAGCAGGCTGCTGGAAGCAGAGCTCCCTGAAGGCTGCTCGTGCTTCCAGGAGGGGTTGGTGTAACGCAGGAGGCACGGGCATCTCCTCCACGGGAGGGAGAAACAAGCCACGCGGAGCAGGAGATCGTAAACTGCGAACGTGACAAACGGGGACACGTCGTCCTTTCTGGCAAACTCCACCCCAGCCCTGTTCGGGATAATCTAAGGCAACAAATATTTCCAGCAGTCCCCTTCGGAGAGCCTGCCTCGCTAATTTCACAGCGAGGGGCAGACCCCACGGCCTCTCACCGCTTCCTTCCAGGAGGGCTGCTGGGGACAGGAGCCGAGGCGATGCTCCCCACACACCTCTCAGGCCCCACACACCACTGGCCACGGCCCAGGGTGTGCAGGCAGCCCCGCTCCCATCCCCAGGTCGCCGGCGCCTCGCTGCAGGCAGGTAGCAGAGCCCTGGTTTGGCTGCCGGGGCCAGGGCAGCACGGGGCACACGGGGGAGGTTTCTTCAGGTGCTTTGCTAGAGATCAGCGCACACACAGAGGGAATAATGGGTTCACACACGAGTGCAGCTGTTACACCCTGCCTCGTGTCAGTGCTCCAGCTAGGCCTGACCAGAGGCTCGAACAGGGAATCACCCCATTTTCCAGCAGCACTGACCGCTGGTATCCTCACCTCCTTACGCAGAGCTCTGGTTTTACGGCTACCGTTTTAAAGCGAGAGGAATAAAATCGATATTTGTATTTAAAGATATTTTTCAGAAGGGGATTTGAAGAAGCCCGTAAGCATATCTGTATTCCCAAGCGTGTCACCACTGCCTGCAATGAGACTGAGGCAGCCCTGCTGCTGAAATGCCCACAGCAGCGCTCACTTCCCTGGCCTGCTGCAGGGAGGGCAGGCAGTGACTGGGGCGAGGAGATTCAGATTCCATCTGAAATCATTTTCTTCCACCCCACTTTTATTTTATTTTTTAATCAAGAGATGCTGCAGAGGAACATGGTTTTAAATTAAGCACTCTTTGGACATTACCAAGCCCTCTGTCAGAGAGGGGCACACCAGAAGCAGGGGATGAGAGCAGCAGCCGAGCCCCTCCGACAGGTTGTAAGAGCTGGGTGGCTTCACACACCGAGACACGCACACACTGGGGATAAAAGCACACGGCGTTTTATAGGGTAACGATTCAGAAATCACACAGCATCCCGAATCCCTTGGTTACTGCTGCTGACTGACCGCGTCACCGAAGATTAGGCTTTATTTTTATTTTTATTATTTTTAAGACATCGGTTTGTTGTTTCCTGATCTGAACAGGGAACAAAAACAGGATCATAACTTACAACAGAATACAATGAAATTCTTATCGTTGTAAAAATATGTAGGGAGATAATCCAAATCCTGTCCCATGGTATTTCCCCTCAGCCCTCTTCTCCTACAGCCACCCTCCGCAGCTTTAGGGCCTCTTCCCTGCTTTGCATGGAAGATTTGACACCCATCTGAAAACAATAAATTATTTTGCAAACAAGCGATGAAGGCAGCAATGCCTGCCCAGTAACACTTCCACAAAGCAGCAGGCCTTCCTGGCAGGCTGATAAGAGCTTCCTGGTTTGTTTCAGGATGGCAGGAGCTTTTTCTGTTCTGTTGGTTTTTAATAAAAACCAACTCTCTCAACCTTCTGGTAAAAGGAAGGGCAAGCAGATAGAGTTTACTTGGCCTCCCCCGAACATGCTGTGTTGCATAATGGCTGAACACGAAGCAGAAACCAACTCCAAAAGCAAAAATCAAAACCCAAGCACATCCACTTGGGAAGCAGGTGAGATGCACGGCTCACGTCCACCGCTGCTTAGGGGTGACTGGGTGACTTCTGCACACACCGCCAGTCCTTCCCTGACCCCTCTCCTCTCCCGTGCTGTATTTTTACACAAGTCCCACACCAGGTCTGTGCCTAACAGGCTGCATCACAGACAGGAACATTGCTGTCGGACCCTTCCTCCTAAATGCTGGCCTGCCTGAGGGACTTCTGCTGGAGAACTCAGCCCAAAGGTTTTATCAGAGAAGGGACCTTGAAGGTCATCCAGCTCCGACATGCTCACAAGCACCTCTGGATAAATGTTCTCACAAATATCTCTTCTTCAAAGAAAAGAAAAAAATCATTATATGCATTTTATTCAACATTAAGCACTGATGAGTGGTACCTCCCCCTACAATTAGCAGATTCACGCATTAGGTTTTAACACTTAATCCCCTGAAGTCACCTCTCGTTAAAATAATCAACTTGCAATTCAGTCCACTCCAGAAAGGGAAGTAAAAGTGCCTTTTTTCAAAATGCTGTTTTTCATCCAGCCCATAACTTGTCGCTCAGAAAAGCGGAGGCAGAAACCAGCCACACGCACAACCAGCAAATTCTCTAGAGCCAGGAGCAGCCCGCACAGCCGTGAAACTGATTTCAAGCAGGCAAAACATCCAAGAAACGTTTTGCAAATCAAAAATTTTAAACGCACAAACAAGCTAATTTTGAAGTGTGAAAACTGAAATAGATTACACCCCCCTGGAGGAACAGCAGCCTTCTGATCAGGGCTTTTTTTTTTTTAAGAGACACTGTTTTGCATCGCTTCTTCACATCAAGTTTCCCCACCCCATCTTACAGCAAGGAACCGAAGCGAGTACTCACAGAGCGCTTGCACAGTGCAGCACGGATCTCACACCTGCATTTCTCGTGCTTTCAGACAATCACTTTCACCTGTGTGCGAACCACACAGTTATTCACACATGGGTTTGCCCAGCACAGTTTAATTTCTTGCCCACAGAGGCTAGCAAAGGCAGCAGTAGCTCTTGCTGTATACCTGCTTCAGTGTGAAGAAAATGATGGTGAAGAAAATGATGTTGTGGCATTAAAATTCAAAAAGTGGTACTAAAAAGGCCAAGGAAGTGGAAAGGCAGCCACACCACCTGCTAGTGATAAAGGGCTAACTTCTAGAAACAGCACGGCAAGCACCACAACCAACAAACCGAGCAGCCCACTCCAGCCTGGGACTGTGAAGTACTTCCAAAAAAACCAGCACCAAACACTTTCTCCTCTTCCTCCTCATTCCTCCCCCCAGTTAACCATCTTACCTTAGCACTCATAACTCCACACAACCCGGCTCTCCACAGAGGGAAGGAAAAAAAAAAATGCACCCTCTTCCCTTTCCAAACCTTCCTGTGATTGTGCTAAGTAGGGGCAGAGCAGCACAGGTGAAACAGTTCTGTTCCCAAACTCTCGCTCACCTGGCAAGCCAGGCCTCTGTCTGGTGGCCATTTGGCTACCTCAGGCTGCCCTGAGCTGCTTTGTTAGTTCTGGGCTTCCCTGCCTTGAAGGAGGCTGTGAGCCAAAGGCTCAGAGCAAAGCTTTGCTGCAGGAGAGCACTTCTGGGTCCTCACGCTCAGACCAGCTTTGGCTTTTTCCCCTCTCTGAAGGAAGAAATCGGAGCTGGTGTTGTGCAGGGGCACTGCGTGGCCAGAGCTGGCTGGTGGCACCGGGGGAGCACAGGAGCTGCTGCTGGGCTTCCAGACACCCAGGCTGCCCGTGCTATCCTAGCCAAACACCTCCTGCATCCCTCTCTCTGACATTTGGTGACTCCTTGCTTTTTGGGGCTGTGTCAGCGTAACCTGCTGTGCTCCAAGCCCCAAAACGCACACGCTCCTGGCTGGGCGCTGATGAAGCAAGCAGGGGATATCAGCGAGAACCCTTTTCTGCTGTTTAGGGCCCCCAGCAGGGTCACAGCGTCTCTCACAGAAACTCCGGTAGCGTGAAAAGCCCCCAGCTGAGCTCAGAAACCTGCCTGCTTCCCATTTACATCTGCAAGGGGCTTTCCCAGGCAGGCGGCAGATGACCCACGTGCATAAACCGCACACGGATAAAAAAAACATCGGCGTGATCAGCGAGGAGATGCCACCCCGTGCAGGGTGACTTCGCTGGGTATGGTCTAATTGTTTTTTGCAAGCCGAGCAAAAAGGCCTTCGGGACACGGTGCAGCTCTGCAGAGCCAGGGCAGGGAAGCCTGGAAGGAGCTGGCTGCTCCCCAGCAGAATGAGCAAGGTGCCACCAGCAGAGATTCAGGGTGCTTTAATTAATGCACGCTCATAAAGCTGCTCAGCTGTGCTAACTGCAGCAGGGCAAAGCCCACCACGCGCAGCCAGCGCCAGCAGCCTCCTTTTGGCATGCATCGCTGCCTTCCCCACACGGAGAGCAGCAGGGGAGAGGAGAATATAAAGGTTTAATTTTAGCCCGCCAGTCCTGTGCAGATCTTCCCTTTTTATTTTTAATCTGAACTCCCGTGTAAAAATAGAATTTCCTGCCCTCCGATAAGGGATTCCTGTTTTTCTGTGGGGCCATCTCCCTGGAAAGCTGCTGCCCGTAGGATTATTGATGGGCTCTTCAAAGTGCAGCAGCAGAAAGGATAAGGACGAGCAGCGGTCGGTACTGACACTGCTTCTGCTTTGCCTTAGGGGAAAAAATAATAAAGCAGATGTGACCCCCCCCCCCAGATAAACAACAACCAAATTTAGCATTTCCAGAACTGTTTCAGAAAATCTGTTTTGTCCGAATATTTTTAGAAGTGGCGTTAAGCTTTGCATCCTTCTCAGGTAGGTGTTTGCAAAAGAAAACAAGGAATTTCTCGGGCTTGGAGTTGCGTCCTGCCCTTTGAGCTGGCTCACTAAGGAGGAGATAAATGAGAGTGCTGGAGAAGTCATCCCTCCCAGCCCCCACACTCCTGTATGCTGCTGCCACCACAGCCCCACAGATGCATTCCTGGCCCCTGCTCCCCACGTTTTTGCCTCCCTTTTTTTGCCTGCAGCTCACTTTGGGGGCAGGAGGAGCCACTCCAGGGCGCTGCAGAAGCAGAGGACAGGGCGTGCAGCCCAAAACAGCCCCCACCTGATGGTGAGCATCAGTGCTTGGCTGAGCATGGGCCCTCCTCCTGTGCATGCTTCGGGGCTTCTGCCCGAGGAGGTGCAGTGAATAAAGCCTGCTGCAGGGCGGATCCCCTTCTGGGGCTTTGGGAAGCACTCTGGAAAAAAAATAAGAATAAAAAATAAAAGCCCTGCAGTGCGCAGGGAACTTCGGCTTGGCACAACAGCAGGCACTGAGCTTTCCTGCAGCACAGTAAAATGGGACCATCGTGGGTTTTGCTCTCCCACACACTGACAACACGTGCTATGTAGGGAGGACACGTCTGCCCACTCCCCACACCCTACTGCCACTGTTTCCATCAGACACACAAAGCTTTTGGTTCGCTCAATTCCCAGCAAGCCTTTCCTAATGGCACATAAAGATTTTGACAGTTTTCCCTGAGAAGTGTTCAACTTTTTATTTTTTTTTCTCCTTTAAAAAATCAATCCTGTTTCTCTCATGTGAAATCAACCACCTCAGAAAAAGCTTGGCCCCTCAGAGGATGGGGAAGTGTCCTGTAACCGTGGGAAGTCTCACGCTGATGGAAACCAGTCCCTGCTCTGCAAAATGGTGAAACGGAGACTTTCGGGTCTGCCCCAGAATGCTGATGTATCAAAGAGCTGCGATTGCATTGCTTTTATGAATCAGATGAAAATCAAAACGGAAGGTTTGTCACAGCTGCTTCTCTCTCGTGGCAGTGCCCACAGCCGGCGGTGCCTGCACAGTGCTCACCTTACCCAAGGCAGAGCTGAGCTGCTGGGACCCAACTCTTCCCTTCAGAGCAGGAGTATTTTGGGGTGCAGCCAGCACTGGCAGCTTTCATGGGGCACCCACATCGCTCTGCACAAAGGGGCTGCCCCGGAGGGAAAACAGGAGTGGGGATGTACTGCAGCAATCAGCCTGTGGGGCCAAACTATCCTGTGGGCAGGTTTTCAGAGGCATTGCAGTGCTCCAGTTAAACCTGAAGGTCCAGGGCTGGGGCAGCACTCCCGAATCAGTCCCAGCAGTGAGAGGAGCTCATACTGCCCAGCTGCTAAAAATCCTGTTTTGGCACTGAGGCTCCACTACCACCTCCCGTTCCCTCCTGGCTTGCCCACCCTTAACAGAAAGAAGCGACGTGTGCCGTTCCTCCAGGGGCCAGTTTGTGTGGGGCAGAGCCCAACACCACGGCTCCACCACCAGGCCTCTCCAGAGCCTTCGTCGTCTTTGCTCCCAGTGGCAAAGCCGGCTGCAAGGCTTTAGGTAAGAGCAATGGTCAATGGGAAATGAAGAAGCAGAATTAGAAGAAGCAGAAGAAGAAGAGGAAGAGGAAGAAGAAGAAGAATTAGAAGCTTTTCCTTGCCTCATAACCAATCCCTTGTTAAGCAAAAAGCTCTGCAATTACTCTATGAGCAATAAAAAAAAAAAAAAAACAAACAAACAAAAAAACAGTGAGGTTGTTTTTATAACTTCCCTGCTTGTACCTAGCAACACAGGGCTGCTCCCACAAAGACATCTGAAGTATGCGCTTGGTCTCCAGGAGTGTGGCAGCACACAGGGGAGGGTGTATCCAGAGATCTCATCCCACTGCACAGACGGGAGGGGGCTCCACCCCACAGACCTGGCCCTGGACGGGTGGGTGTCCCCGCACAGGGCCTCTGTGTTTGAGGCACCCTCCTGCATCCGGGGCACCAATTTCTTGTCCCCGTGCCTCGCTTCAGTCAGGTCTGTTTGTCCCACGCTGCCTTGCCCCCAGAGCAGCAGATGTGTCACTTTCCTTTCACAGGACACTGCACAGCCTTATCTAAATATAAACGACCTGGGAATATTTGGTGGGTTATTGTCTGGGAAAAAAAAAAATAAACCAAACAGATCTTAAACCTGTTTTCCCCTGCCACTTCTGGTAAATTGACACAGTTGGGACCAGACTCTCCCAAGTTCCTAGAAATGTTACCCACCCATAAGCAATAACATCCCGCAATGCCAGGTGTGGAGATAGCCCGAGCCTGCCTCTCCCTAAAAATCACCCCAACAGCAGAGATCTCTGAGTATTGGAGAAGATGCTGAACGAGCAACCAAGAAAACTCAGCAAGCAACCCAGCATTATTCCCGTGGGAAAGGCCAGGAGCAATAATGGGCAGACATCTCAAGGCTAAGATGACACCGATTCCCCAGGGTTTGCTGCAGCCCCCTGCCCCTGCACCAGTTTTGGGAGGTTCAAACACCCCTCATGTGTTTCAGCCTCAGCCTCCTGGCTCCCCACATAAATCCTGGTGTCCATTAGGATGAGTCCAGAGCAGTCACAGACAGCTGAACCCAATATTTGGGCTAAGGTCAGTGTCAGGGCAACAGGAGCTGCCCAAGTGTTGAATGGGGAGCAGCTGTAACCCCAGCTGTGAGTCCCAAAAAAGGGAAAGGACTTCTGACACGAGGAGAGAGATGCCAGGCTGACAGCAATGCCCAGCCGAGGGTCCCACCCTCAGCAACATGATATTAAGGAACACAACAGACAGGGTGACAGTTGTTTCATAAATAAACGAGAAAGAAATTGTGAGGGAAAATCCAGGATTTTCCAGCCCCTCACAATTTCTGTGACCCCAGTCCCATCTCAGTCCCCTCCCTACTACGGTGTGGTGCTTGTGTGGCCGCAGACAATGACCAGTTTAACAGCTGATGTAGTAATTAAGCCAAGCTTCTTAACTGAACGTCACTAACCATGTGAACCCTCAGTAAATTACAATACTTCACGGCACCTTGGACAATTCTCAGGTAGTAGCTTTAGAAAGAAGGCACTCGGTGCTGGCAGCTAGCTGTGTGGCCTGCATGGCAGCTGCAAAGCACCGTGGATGTTTATGACTCCTTTTTTTTTTTTAAAAAAAAAAAAGAAGAAAAAAAAAACAAATATAATCTAAAATGTACATTTCCCCCAATGACTCTGCTCCAGAGAGTATTAAAAGCAGTACCTTGACTCAGTCTGTCACATAAACATCCTGCTGCCCCGGCGCAGCCAGATACTGTCTTCCTCCCAGGATGAGAAGCTGAATAATGTGACAATCACAGCTCCTGCCCACAGGAAAACAGGAAGCGCTGGAGTCCTACAACCCCTCTGAACATTGTCCTACCTGCTCCACTCCTTGGACGCGATGTGAACTTTTTCCTTTCCTTCCCTTCCCTTTCTGATCCAGCACTGACCAGTCCCAGGATGCTGCTGCTGCATAGGATGGTGGCTGTCTCCTGCTTGCATTACCTGCCCAAACCCAGTGTGCTGCTTCCAACCCAACCCTCCACCTCCCTAACCCACCACCAACCAACCTAGCACTGCTGTCTCAGTAGCAGCACTGGCTGCGAGTGCTGAAAAAGATGGATGTGGGCCTGAGGCACTGGGAAGATCCGCTCACCCCACAACTGTCTGCTCTAGGAGCAGGGCAGCTCGTTCCTCCCCTGGCTGCTCCCAAATTTCTGCAGTGACTGGTCCAGCTTGGATGTCCTCTGTAAGTTTCCAAACGGTAGCCTTCCAAACAAAAAAAAAAAAACAAAAACAGGAGAAAAGAAAGCTTCCTATTTTGCTTTTCCTTTGCTTCCAATGTAAAAATATCTCTCGCTGAATTAGGCGGTGTTTACCCTCACTTAAAAAAGAACACTTTCCCACAAGCAGGCAGCAGGATCTGCCTTCCTCTGCTCACACACGTGCACCACAGAGGCTGGCACATGGAGGAACAATGGAGGTGGATCGGCACAGTGCTTTGGTCAGGTCATGGTCACGCAAAACAATGCGCTGCAAAATTTTGAAGTGTAGGAGGAATGTGAGAACGCTCAAAACAAGAATGCTTATTGACATAGAAGAGTATCTCCAAAGCATTTGCATCCTATGAGACAAAAAAAACAAAAAAAAAAAAAAAAAACAAAACAAAAAAAAAAAAAAAAAAAAAAAAAAAAAAAACAGGCCCAAGGCAACCCAGCTTGAGCCATCAGTGGGGCTAAATCTGCTAAATCTGGACATAATTAAGTGATCCTTTTACTGGTTTAAAGAATCAGGGAATAACTTTTTATCAAATTCATGGCAGTAAGTGTTTTCCTAAATAAGGACTTAGAGCTGAAACTTCATATAAATTCCTTAATTCCTTTGTACAGCTGTGTTAAATAGTGAGATGCAAGTGCATTTTCCTGTCTGGCTCAAACTCTAGCCTAAAAACGGTGCTACCCCCCTACAAGATGGAGCAGGACGCCTTTCAGACTGCAATCTGTTGGCCATTTCTAAGAGGCCCATAGTAGAAGAGTGAGGAAAGCCTAGCAAGCCTACAGGTAACGCTTGAAAGCTTCAGTGTGGGGAGATGGGGGGACCAGGGAGCTGGAGGGGGCCAGGGCTGAGTAAACCAGTCCATCTGCTGCCTGAAAAATGCCTGCTCCCTCCAGTCCCTGACAATACAGGGCAAAGCCTACCTGTATGCTGCAAATGTTGTTGGTCTGAGATTGGGTGTATTCAAGGTGACCTTGGGATAGCTTCAGTCACTGCTGCATTCTTCTCCTGCATTCCCACTGCCCCTTCTTCCTAATTTTGAAAAGAGCTTATCTCCCTGTGTGGAAGCATCCCTGAATCAGTGAAAAATACTTAACTTCCCAAGGACCCACAAGAAACTATCAAACTAGGGATCCCCCCCAAGGCTGTCAAATGCCCACACCAGGCAGATGAGCCAGACACGTGCTACTACCAAAAGTATATAGCGAGGGAGGCATTCAGCTCTGCCTTCACGTGAGCAGTGGTTTCTTTACTCACTATGGTTTCTTCACACTAGCAGTAAGAAGATAAAAAGTAAGGAGCAAAGCAAAGCTGAAATTTGACAAAATAAAAGCAACTGCCATTGATTCCTTTTATGTGCTTTTACCTATTTGTTGTTGTTGTTCTCTGGCCTTTGTTTGCTTTTTATTTGATTTTTTTCCTTTAGAAAAAACAAACAAACAAACAAACAAACAAACAAACTTCATATGCCAAATTGATGCAAGAAGCTAATGTCATTTGGGTTCCTAAATCAACCCTACCTGTGGAGAATAATTCCTTTGCTTGGCATATTTTAATATCTGATGTTAAACAATTAACAGATCTGAAGGCCGTTGCTTGCAGGGAGTTGTGCATTTGTATGTACAAACCAATTTGCCACTGCTTGGTCTCGAAATATTTCTGGCTGTGTTTCCCCCTTGCAAGTTCACCTCAGCTGAGCTGAGCGGCAGCTGAGGAGTTCACACCAGAAGCACTGCCTTAGCAGAGACCTGCAGCACCTGCAGTCAGGATCTGTGTTTGAACACCACAACCGGGGAAAGCAGGGTCTGGGCATCCGTCAGCTCTAGCAGTCTAGAGAGCTCAGTGACACAAAAAACACTTCTTTATAACCCCATGAAATGGGAATAAGTGGAGAAGAGCCTGCCCTATGCTGGGCTGCTGGCTTGGGGCAGTGCTCCACTACAGGTTTCCCTCACCATGTTCAGTGTTCTCCGGGTGACCTGGCCGCCAAGGCTAATATTTATTTCACTTTGATGCCGGACACCTTCCTTCACATGCAGCACCTCAGGAAAGCACCTCAGTGAGCGCTTTCTGCAGTGAGTCAAGCAAAGCTGCCGTGCCTCCAACAGGTGGAAGGCGCAAGCCCTCCTACTCTCAGGGGTGAGGGATGGCAGCAGCTTCTGGAGGAGAAATAAAATGGGAAGCTCCCGGTAGCTCAGAGTGAAGAATTTCTTCCTCAGCCGAGGCGCTGAGCTCCGGGACCGAGCCGCCCTGACGGGGCCGTCAGTCATGGCGCCGGGCCCGGCCCGTCCCTCTGCTGGGAGTAGGGCACCACGAAGCGGCTGCGCAGGGAAGCAAAAATCGCCTCAGCACGCCGCACCTGCCGGGCTGAGACTGAAACACCGACGGAGGGGCCATGACAACCCCCCTTGGAGATGGCAACCGCAAAATTGTAGACCAGCAAAGCACTTGTTTAAGAACCAGTTCCACAAAAAAAATAAAACAAGGAGCTGCCATTTTAAAGGCACTCACTGAGGTGACCAACTCCGGGGCAGACACGTTCTGCAGCGTAGGGGAGGATCATGGTGTGCAGAGGGTTTCCTGCATCCAGGCCGCTCAGGGTAGCTGACCAGGACCTGGCAGCCCTGGTGAAGGTAGCTGACGAGGCTTGGTAGAGCCAGAAGCAGCCCCAGCAGGTTATTCACATGGGGCATAGCCGCCATCTTACAGTCACTGGCTGAGCCCATTGGCAGTGGGGCTGATGCATTCAGTGGAAGCACCCCCACACCTCCAGTTGTTCAAAGGCACCCCCTAGGGTACACGAGTGAGGAGGGCAGTGAACTGAGCAGGCAAATAGGGCATGGTGTAGCTGTTAGTGCTGGCAGGGTGAGCAGGAAGGGTGCTGAAGTGTGGCCAGGTTGTCCCAGGAGTGACGGTGACCACCCGGCAAGAAGGCTCAAAGGCTTCAGCACCCACCAGAGCTGACGTAGCCTACCAGAGGTTCAGGGGGAACTTGCTGCCACCCGGGTGTCAGGCTGCTGGGTGTGCCCTACCCTTATGCCAGTACCATAATGACAGCAGAGAGCACAGCTGTGGGAGGTGGGAAGCCTACTGACTCGCACCTTTCCCTTAGGAGGAAAAGGATTTTTGTCCATGAGTTAGCAGGGCTGATTGTCAGGGCTTTAAACTAGATTTCCAGGGGGAAAGGGACAAAACCAGGCCCACCAGTGATAAGTTATGGAACTGCACACCAATTTTGGAGGAACTGCATGGTGGGGAGGCCCATCTACTCTACAAACGTAGGTGAGATGACACAGGGTGGCAGACCCTACTGGGGAACCACTGGTGATGTTCCCAACCCTTTCGTGCTCTGGGAAGTCCAGGCCTCGCCTGTCATTTGCTCATAACTGTTCTGTGTGGACTGTTTCCTATTTTATGACCCCACATCTCCAGCATGTCCAGACTTAAAAGATCACCGGGAATGTAACATGATGCTTGCTCCACTAACAAGTTTTGAGTGACAACAGGTTCCCCTTTACAAGGCTGTTTTAAATGGGCCAAGCTTAGTTTTTGCCAGCACTCACTAGCTGCACTTTAAGAACACAGCCATCTAGACCAGGTACCTGTCACATCATGCAGACAGCCTGTGGTGCAGGCAGGCTCTCCACTGCCTATGTTGTGCAGTGCCTGCCACCTTTTCAAAAGCTGATGGGCCCGGCAGAGGTGGCCAGAAGCATCAGGATGCATCACTATCCTCCTGTAAAAACGGGACTTGGCTACTGTAAGATTTTCCTGGTGGAGAAGCACCATGGACCCTACTTTCTTTTGGACTTGACTGCCAGCATGGCCCAGAGAGAGGCAGTCCAGCAGCGTACTGCCTGGCAACCTGGAGCAACACCCTCACCATCTGTCAGCCATGGAGCTGACCTGCCTTGCAGCCTCTGAGAAGGGTCCATCCTTGTTAAAAACAAAGGATGATCTGAAGTTGTCCTGTTTTCAAATTGTGACGGACTTTTACTGTAGCATACTGATTTCCAGGATATTTTTTAGTTTTGTTTTGTAATGTTGTGACATTCACAGAAAATTCCACGCACATTCATGTGACAGAGATACCAATTTGACTATGTTCATTGAAGAATGATAGCGAAAGCTGCCAATTATAATTGAGCTTAAACAATTACT
This sequence comes from Netta rufina, assembly GCF_964035555.1. NCBI lineage: Eukaryota > Metazoa > Chordata > Aves > Anseriformes > Anatidae > Netta > Netta rufina. The sequence goes on from NC_140125.1 coordinate 19,232,699, forward strand.
GAAGATCAGCTTTCATCTCTCTTAGTGGGATGTGCAATTAATGTTATTTAAGACATCAGATCAGATGACCTCCTTTAGCTCTCCCACAAACTATCAAGCTACTGCAATGATTACTTAAATGTTGTTATTGCACATTACAATTTACAGTCTAACAAGATGGTTCATCTCCCAAGGATACAGTTCTAGAAGGAGAGAAGCAGGGCAGATTTCCAATTATACATAACATTAGCCATGCATCCGTACTATTTTTCACCGAAAAGTACTAGGAAAGAAATATTTTATCTTTAGAAGTAGATTTCCCATCAGCAACTGCAAGCTGAAATCCTATGCAGAGAGATGTGCATCAAGAAATCTGACAGAGCATCTATCAGAGGACAATAATGTGCACTAAAAATAGTAGAGTTGTTCTCAGTTTAGTAGCACAGACCACATTTTAAGTTGGACTATTCTTTGTCAGTATTATCTCTTCCTTGCAGCCCTACACAAAGGGATCCAGTCCTTCCCTGGGGTTATCTGACACTTGGAAAAGCAATGTATGAAATGTTAAGACACTCAGAAAAATTAAATGAAAATCTCAGCTTCATATTCTTCAGGGTCCTCAGTGCTCACATAGCCCACCCAGGTGTTACATTGATCTCTGTAAATTCCCACTGGTTTCCAACCTTACCCTCAAAACCAGTTTCTGTAGATTATTTTGTAACCTTGATTTTATACCACTCCCCAACACTGGTGTCTGATACCATCTCCTTTCAATTCCAGTGTCTTCAAAAAGGAAGACGTTTCTTCCTCCTGACAGCCAGTGGCTGTGGAAGGGTAAAATAAGTGGGCCCTAAGCTCAGGTGGGCCTGAGAGCAAAGACTGGTACCTGAAACTGTGGATCACAGATATTGCAGCAGAACTGGCTCCACAGGCTAAGGCCTGCACTGAACTAGCTTGCTTTGACCACTGCATAAATATATAACTTGGCAAATATACATCAGATTAATGCATGAAATGAGCAAGAAAAGTGAAACTACATAAATCCTTAAAGAATTTCAGCTGACTAGGCAGTCAGCGTGGCTATGTGAGATACCACAAACCCGTTCTGAAATCATGAAAAAGGTGCTGCCAGAACCACAGCAGATAAACAGCACATTCATCCTGCTGGGTGACATCCCATCACAGGGGATGTGCTCCCTGTCAGCGACTCTTTGTGAACACTTAAATGATGCTGGAAGCTCACCGGTGTCACACTCTTTGCCTCTAACTCGCCATGTTCTGCATTAACACGTTTTACAGTCCCTTTTTGTTTCTTTTTGGCCTGGGTAGAACGAGCGCATCCAACAATCTCGTGAGGTGGAACAATGCAGAGAGTGCTGATGCCTATCTACCTCACAGACTTGGTATTTTGCATCCCTTCCTGGACAAAAACAATGAATACACAAACTCCAATAGCTAGCTGTTCTGGCACACAAGTGATTACTTTTTTTTTTTTTTAATTTTCTAAGATTTTTTGCCTTTTTTTTTTTTTAATCATATTGCCAGCTTTCAGAATAAAACAAGAATGTGTTCTCACCCACTACCTGATCAGTAGAGAAACACCCATAATCTATTTTAATTAATAAAACAATTAGATACCAAGTTCAGCAGGCACAAAATACTTCCTGTAACTTGGAATATAAAAATGCTCTTTTTCCAGACGGTAGAACTATATGTAATTCTCAGCTTGAAATATTATACATACTTCCAAACTGTATGCCCTGGAGTGCTTCAAAAAATATTTCAAACTCTGTATACATTGTTAAGTCCTAAGATGGCAGCCAATATTAAGCAGAATGTATGTAAGCAAAATTTCCTTTAAGACAATGAAGTTATATCCTATTGCCTCATATTTTTGTTGTCCCTAGGAGTGCTAGAATAAAAAAAAAAAAAAAAAAAGACATTTTCATAGAGTTGTGGGCCAGAGAAATAGAAAAAGTTTGCATGTGATGAGCAGTTGCAGTACATGGCTGGCATCATCTAGAGAAAACGTGATGCCACCGTGGTACTGACAGTAACAAAACCTGTGAAGAGGGATGCCCAGACTTCAATCCAACATTAAAAACACATTGAACTCAAAAGACAAGAGGTCATCACATCATTAGCACATTTTTTGGACAAGCAATCCATGTAGCAATACACCCAATTCCAGTACATTCAGCAAAACTAAGAGTTTTCTTGAAAAGGCAGCAAGACCATAGCATGAAAGCAAGGAATTTATTCCTAGAGGACACACAGAGCCAACTAATCCCACAGCTTTGTCCATTCTTATCCTGTTCCCTCACCCAGGGTGATATAAATTGCCTTGGGAACAACGATCAGTAACTTCTTGTTACTCCAAGGTCCTTCCTCTGCTATTTAAAAAGATGAGGGAAAGATGAAGAGGAAAAAGGCTGAACATGTGAATGAATCAACATCTTGCTGGAAGTCTTGGTATCTCTCATTTTTGTCTTCAACTGGAGAAGATAAGGCAGCACATGAACTAAAAAATCATTACAGATCTGCTGTAGACAAAGCAATCCTCATATAACAGGATAAATCGGCTATCAGTCACATTTCAGGGTTGCCCTCTGAACGATGGCCGCTACATATGTAAGACCTTCTCCACAGTTAGCTAATGTCAAAATTCCTCATCTTCCTCTGATATATAGCTAGCTGTGTGTGCTGAGGCAACACGATAGGGTCCAGCCCTCAGTGCCCCTAATGCCTTTCCCCATGTCCGCAAGAGGACTGTTTTTTTGGGGGTTTGATGCATTTAAGTCCTTCCTGGCATTACAGCAGAAGGTGTATTCTTTTCCCCACAGTAAAAAAAAGAAAAAAAAAAAATCACAGCTATAATCTGGCAGCAATCCTCTCTCCTAGAGGAACCAATGATTGAACAATTAAACGTGAAAGCTCTATGAATCAAAATAGAGGAGCCACATGAGCACCGATTCTTTTTTTCTCATTATAGTCCTACTGGGTTTACAGTGGAGGGACCACAGGGCAGTTTCACGAGGAGAGTTTGCTCCTCAAACTCTCCATTTACACACGCACAGACCATGGCTTAAAGGTCCCTGGCTCAGCAGAAGGACACTGTAAAGAGAAGAAAAAAAAATACAGTAAGCAACAGCAACAACAAATGAAGGTTCTGATCTAGTTCAGTGTGCCCCACCATGCTTCCTCTGGGGTAAGTGCCTCTGTACCACTGAGATCTGAGCTCAGATATTGGTCTTTCAAAACACAGAGATGTCTGTCTCGTGGCACTTCTGCTAAAGGCTGTTCCTGGCTCTAGCTGGAGGCCTCGTTCTCACAGTTATTTCTGAGTCCTCCTACTCAGACAGCGATGTAGGTGTTTGGTGAGGAGAACCAAGGTATCCAGGCTTTGCTGTTAACAACAGCAGGGTTCAAGCTGACAAAAGCCTGGTGGATGCCCATGTGAACAGACAGTGAAGTTTTTGGAGTCACAAAGGAATCAGAAGGACTTTGTGCAGGACATAATCCTATGCAGCCCTGTCACAGCACTATGACAGAGAATAAACCCATGAGGAGATGGTGACAGTGTTAAATCCTGCATTCCTTCGGGTGAAGCCCACACCCTCTAAGGAGACTCCCAAGGTCATAACATCCAGCAGAAGTGAGCATTTCCAGTAACACTTCTTTGCTCTCCCTATTGGAGGGAGGCCAATAAATCAGGCAGTAGACCTGCTGTGTGCGTTAACAGTTGTGATCCCCTAAAAGATGAGGGTCAGGAGCATCAGGACAGGTCAGTACTTTCTATAGACTGCACTTAAGAGGATGAACCACAATTTCAGAAATATTATGTGACAGCCCTTCCTGCAATGGCAGCCCAAATGGTGCTGGTCAGTGGATTTGTCTTTCATTTGGTGGCATGTTAAGTGAAGGATAATACTCATGAAATAAAAACCAGATGCTTAAGTAGGGCCATAGCTCCCCCACACTGCCCTAATCCCAGACCTGAGCCACAGTGACTAGCACACACAGAACAAGCTGGTCAGGGAGCAGACTATGAAACCAGAAGCTTTTACCATTTTCGTGAAGATGTCCACACAAGCATTGCGGATCCTCTCTGGGGTGGCAGGGCTGTCCAGCCGGAATGGTTCAGTCAGGCCGGACTCCTTCCTTGCTGAGTAGATGGCATCTTTAATGGCATAAAACACTGAGGCAGACAGGAACAGAGGCGGCTCTCCCACAGCCTAGACAGAACACAAGCAAGATTGAGGCTGCAGCCCCAAACAGTCCTGATTCTAGAGAGACTAATGGGGCTAACTGAAAGATGAGCAGGCCCTAGACACAAGATCTTGGTACATCAGACCTGGGGAAATGGTACTACTGGAAATGTCGTTCACAGTGGTGGTTCTGCTGCCAGGGAAAGGTAATCAGGGCTTTGGGAGATGACAGCAAGGGTGCTGGCATGCAGGGGAAGGCTTGCAGCCTCTGTTAGAGGAGAGCTTCTAGCACAGCAAAGTTGCTTCAGTTCTTTCTACTGGCCAATCAAGGATGCAATGTGCAGACTACTTCTGGTCCTCTGTACAATAAACAGCAGTGTACATGTTTCTGGTAAGGAATAGAAAAGCATCCTGACCCAAGAGTAAAGCCAGCATAACAAAATCAACTATTCTGACACATGCATCATTATTTTACCACACATTTACACAAGTCTAGAGCAGTAAGAGGCCTGCAAGATCTTGCAAGCATACCTTGGATGAATAAACTGCTTTGCTGTTTGGACAGTCACGGAGGAGCGACACATAGAATTCTGTTGGGATGTCTCCAAACGCAGGGATTTTGTACGCTCCAGGCCCTCGTGTGTACAAGTTCCCTTCTGGGGAATAGCGTAACTCCTCCATGGTGAAAAGCCCAAGTCCTTGGACAAACGCTCCTTCTATCTACAAAAACATCCAAACAAGGTTACACTCTTTTTTCATTGTTGTTGTTGAACAAGCAGTGACAATTTCAGCCAGAGTTTCCAACCCTCCATTCCTAGCTAAATACCTATTTTTTGTCTCTAAACCCTTGTCCCTTCTGCTGAGTGGTTTGGCACCTTTATGCAACTTCTGTGTTCCCAATATAGATATGACTGCATCTTCCTGGCAGATGAAGCAATCTGTCTATACAGCAAGCACATATACTGTAAATGCAGGACAGGATATTTTTGATGAAACAAGGGGAAAAAAATCAATACCAAAATATCGATTCCTTCACAGGCAGATAAGCACCGAATGAATTGTACTTGCTGATAATTCAAAGAAGATCAAAAGGACTGAAGTAAACTTATCTGAAAACAAACTATTTTATGTTTGCTATTTTAGTATGAATGCTTTCCTGGGTACTGCATATTCTCTGGTTACCAGTATAGACCCATGCAATAACACTCCTATATCCATTCAACTCTTAAAGGCTTCTTTGCATAACTTTTCTACTCTAAATTTTAGGAGAAAAAGAAGAAAAAAAAAAAAAAAAAGAAGGAATGCAGCTATGAGAGGAGGATGTGCCCAAACAGCCCTATATGTGGAAGCTCTGTTCTCTGCGTCCACTGAGAGATCTGACAAACAGACTACTCTAAAGATTCAGCACAAACATTCCTTAACCCAGCTCCATGTGCTCGCAATCTTGCAGCCATACAACTTTTGTCCCCAAGGTTCTCTGCAGTGATACATGGAAGGACACAGGAAACCGCCATCTCTTTGACAGGTTCCACATAGCCCATATCTTTATTCCCAGCCCCAATCTAATATGCTGAGAAGACAGAAAAGCCCCATTTCCCCTTGGCCACTTCCAAAAAAAAAAAAAAAGTCTCTTTCGGAAAACATGCTGCTCTCAATGCACCTTGAGTTCTGGAAATAACTCCTGCAGCAGCATCACTGAGTTGCACTGTACTGACACCTAGAGTTAGCAAGGCAGCATTGCCTGCGTAAACAGGTGCAAATGTCTAGATAGACCTCTCGGTTTATCAGACAACCTTGTTTTTATTACCTTTACTTGCTGGGTAGTTTCATTGTGATTATTACTGTACAAAATACAAAAGTACATTTGTACCTGCCTGAAAATTTGTAAGCTAAGTAATTCGTCCAACTTCTTATTGAGATCCCTGCACAGCACTAGCTGGAGAACAGAAACAACTGCCCCAACTCTTTATTCACAAAAGAACTTTCACTTAATTAAATGGGAATTGACATTGACAAATCGGAGTATAGAAACAGGGTGTGGGATTTATCCTAGACATGCCACATAGCAGAAGATGGCCCTAGGACGAGGTTATTCCATTGTATTAATATTCTCTGGATTCATTTCTTAGGTGAGGTATACATTGAAAAGCATTGGTGTAGTGGTAAGTGGTGAATACGCTGTAGTCCCTATATCCAATCCTACTACTAATAAAAAGGTATTTCCCTACAAAATTATGTGCCTATTGCATAGTTAACTGTGGGTCAAACTTTCATAACCATCGTAAAATGCATCTCTGGATATCCAGTTTAAGTTTAAAACATTCTGTTTGCAAATGTACAAGCTGGAGTGGGATAATGCTTCATCTAGAAAAGCCTGAGGGTAATGCGATCACTTTAACACAGTGAAATTAGTGACACTCTTTCACTTACCTGTCCTATATCTATGGCTGGGTTGAGACTGGTGCCAACATCCATGACAATGTCTGTGCGAACGTTCTAAAAGACAGAAATAAAGAATAAATCAGCACAGACATTGAAACTGGCACACCGTGGTTTTATACGAGGAGGCGTAATACATCCACCAGTATCCATACTTGGCCATTGTTCAACAATCTATGTCAAGCTCAATTCTTCATACTATCTTTTGAAGGGAGTTCATCTCTAAAGTAAAACCAAGGAATTCACTGCAGTTTTCCCTAAAGATCCATCAGACCAATCTGCATTAATTAAAACTGCCAGTGTCAGTGCTCTGTACCTAAGCATAGCCAATTAGGCCAAATGCTAATGAATCGTCTTCTCTCCCTCTCTCTCCCACCCAACCCCCTCTTCTCGTGAGTACTCCCTCCCTCTTTCACCCTCCTGTCTTTCACCCTTAAAAGATCCCAGTGTTAGTTTTAATGATTAACTCAATTCTCTTACGTTGCTGTTCCTTTGTGCTAACACAGCGCTGATATCTCTTACATAAGCAAATCCAATAACTTTTGCAATCATTCATTAAGCCTCCTAGTATCCCTGCAGATCAGACAATTCTCAATTTATTATACTTTATGGACTGTTGCACTGTGGACCACAGGAGTTAAGAAATCCAGTGAAGGTCACGCTGGACCAATGACTGAGCTAGGAACAGGCTGACACCCACTATTTGTTCTAATTCCCTCTGAACGTTTCTTATATGTAAACAAAAAAAGGCTATTTCACTGATGATCCCCTCACCTTGTGGTCACCTGTCAGGCAATCTATCTCAACCTCAGAGCAAGCAACACCATAACTGAAGTAGCAGAATGGCTTCCCTTCATTCTTCTCAAAATCGTAGCCAAGGTCAGGAATTCTTGACACAAAAGAAAAACAAAAGCACATTTCATTCCACAAATTAAAATCTTTATTCACTCGTGTTTTACCTCCTCCATCAAACCCATGCAGAAGTGAAAAGCATAAACAACTATAAATAGAAATCTCCTAAAGCTGCCCTGTATTTGCAAACCTTATTGAAACTATTTTAGCTATTTTCCAACGAATCTCAGATCTTAGGGTGAGTATTATGGACTCATTGCCATAAATCCAGTAGCAAATCCTTTGCTTTTTGAATGCAGTTGAACATTTCTTGGAGGTCATTTGCAATGATTCTAGGCAGCAAAGGGCATACAGCCCTGGGTTAGAACGGTGGCAGGGGGATTAGGGCTGTAAATCCTCCCAGAATCTCCCTGGATGCAACTAAGAACTGTGTCTCTGTAGTGTGAATATTCACTCACCTATAAAACCCCGTGGCTGACAGGCTAACACAGTCCTGATAGGCGGTTTTAATCTGCCAAAGAGAATAAGAAATTGAAAACAATAATAGTCCAACTAGTGCCTGGAAAAACAGCTACCCCAAATACATCATTCCCAAATACACTTCAAGGAGAGCACGAACAGAAGGTGTCCAATGACAGACAGCTGTGACACTACGCAGCACCAACACTGCCAAGGGAAACATCATCTTGCTTCCCCAGATAGCCTCGTCAGCAGCTACCAAGGTATAGCAGCAGAGGTGTAAGACTTATTTATTTGTCTCTCAGCAACAGATTAGTCTTTGAAGCTCAGAGACAAAGGTTAAACACTATCAGTCTCCTTGACTTCACCGAGGCCAGGAGAAATCCTGTCCTGACATCCAAATCACAAAATCGAAGCTCCTCCTTTGAAGAGGAGCTTCTATTGAAATAAAATCTTTAAAGCTTGCTATTGAAAATAGTTTTAGAGTGTTACAGCACACCAATCTCTTGTTATTGAGGTTATAGAGTTATTCAGGTTATAAGTTATTTATAGGTTTTATAGGTATATTTTATAGGTTATTTATAATTATCTAAATCACAGCCAAGAAGCACTACAGGAGGTGGCTGGTAACTCAAAGTCATCTTTGTCACAGAATCCCATCATTACAAATTAGGTTTCTTCCTGTCAGGGACTGGAGCCTGACTACATAGATATATGTAACCACTCAAAACTTATTTGATAAAGTTTGTCATAGGCAGGCCCCAGGATCTGGGGAAATCTCCGTATTAAAGTCACAGGTGATGTTGTGGGAATGAACCCTTGCCAGCTTTAATTACTTCCCTTGCCAGGTTTCTGCTTTGCTGTTCTTCCTCAAATCTTTTCTAGTGGGATGCAGACCTGGAGGATAACTTGTATACAGGGTTTGTCAGTGCAAACAACCTGTGACAATGCCCACCTGTCCCATGACATATACAGACAGCTTACCCAGTCTTCCCAGGATCCTTTGGGATTAGACTGTTTGATTGGATCAAGTCGTTTTAAGATGGTCTGACATGCATTCTAAAAACAAATAACGAAAAGCAGTATTAGAAGATTTGAAAAGTCAGCCTATAGTATTAAGAGTGTAATACCAGTCTCAAAGAACCTTCTGTTTAAATCAATATTGCCTCCAGGACTTTGGCATATCATAAAACGGATCAAAGTTCACTAACAGAAGGCTTGCTGCGTAGGAGAAATGTTGACTGAATAGGATTTTAAAACAGATCGTCTCTGCTGATAGCAGAGGAGAATCCCAAATACAGCACAGAACTTGCTGGACCATGACGCATAACATCACAAGTCCATTTGTTTGTGCAGCAACTTTACCTGCGCCAAGTCATAGTGGGACACATTGCCATATGCAGCAAGATGATGCAATAACACTGAAAAAATATTCTTGCCAAAATTCAGCTTATTGAATCAAGCTGTGCAGAGCCCAATCTACTGAATCAAGCCACGAGTATTTAATTTAATTTAATTTTTTTACTTTTGAGATTATCTATCCTCTTTTCTTCAAACAAGAGACTGACCAAGACTAAATTCCTCTTTTCAATGGAAGTGTCACACACCCTGCAAACAGATGCACTGGTAGCTCCACACCATGTCAGGGACAATCATAACCATGCCATTGCCACAGAAGGCTATTTGCTCCAAGTGTTTAACACTTAGAGGTATTTGGTTCTGGAGCACAGCCCACAAACAAGCTGCAAGTAGTATCTGTAGCGTAATACATTGTTATAGATAAGGTCTCATTAATTACTAAGAAGCTAGCCATTTAAACAGATGCTTTGTTCTGTTTTTGAGTAATCACAGAAACAGTACTTTATGACTACAAAAAGTCTGAAAGAGAGAGTTAAATAAAAATAGGAAAAAATTATGGTCATTCATTATCTAACACCCCCAAGTAGTTAGAGCAGTAATTAGGAGGTATCCTTTGCCTGCAAGTCCCTTTTGAATGTTATATTTTCCTTAAGCTATAGATAAATATGTATCAACTTTTCATCTTCTGGAGTCCCAGCTCATGACCCAACTGTTTAAATAACTTGGTTTCAGTACATGGACAGCCATTCCGTTGATGTCTGCGCTGACAGATGCAGCTGTTGGGGAGGTATTTGGGACAGTATTTGTGCTGGTCTCACTGATGTAAATTTTGGAGGTGGGGATTCCCAGTGACCTGCTAGCAACCTGCAGAACAAAGGAAAACAATTGGTAAGTGGCTTTTAGGAGGGCATGATCATTCACTGCCTACACTGCTAGGGTCCACATTGCAGCCTTCACCCTCTTCCAGTACTAAATCTCATCTTTCTTGGGGTATCAGTTGACCCGGTGCTTGAGAGCTAGCCAGAAAATTAAGTTTGCCCTTCACAGACACTGTCCAAGTAGATACATATACACTTTTGCCAATCCATAAGCTGTATTATCTACAATAAGAAGAGCTAAAATTATGAGGATTCTAGTTCTCCTGCTCAGCTGTAATAATACTCTGGAAACCTAGCACTGCTGCTGAAGGAATTAGTCATGATTTATTACCCTACACATGCCTACAAAAGAGGTGTCAGGATGTCTGAGGCAATGCTATAAAATGAGTATAATTTAGCTGAAAATATTTCTCATGCGGTTAAGTCCAAATTCATTATTACCTGGATCATTTTGGTGTGAAGTCCTTGACCCATCTCAGTCCCACCATGTGTAACTAACACAGAGCCATCTGTATATACATGGACCAGAGCTCCAGCCTATAAAAGGGAATATCATTCCAAGTTTATTCCAAGTGTCATCATAAATGAAGTAGTGAAGTGCTTGGCAGAGTCCAGTTAAAAACTACAGAGAGAATGAATTTGGAACTAGACCAGCGTTGTTCTTTCGAGTAACTAAAGCCACTAGTTTACACCTGGGGTGAATTTGGTTTAGTGTCACCAGCTCAACAGAAATTCCAGTGACATGGCAAACCTCAGTCAGTATTTTCACCTGAGAAAACAGGTGAAGTAACCCAAACCTCTCCTGTAAAACAGAGATGCACTGTGCACTTGAATTTGCCAACACCACTGACAGTCCATCAAATCAGGTTAAACATATGAATGACAGTGACCATATTTCAATGTCACAGTATTTCCACCACTGAGGAAGAGAGAACAGGAAGGGAAATTAATACAGTAACAACATAGCTGCATCGTGGTGTTTTTTTTGGACTGTATAAATTGTAACTGTTGTGTTGCTCGTTTTGGTTCAAAAATTTTGTGCTTTTTCTTAACTAATTTAACCACTTCTCTGAAAAGCTCTGGTTAAGTACAAAGGGAGTGGTGTCTGGGAAAGACATCATAAATCTATCTCCTCTACTTGAAAAGATGAATGACACTTACGGACCTGGTTCAGAAATGGGATAGTGAAGCTGATGCCAAATTTGGTAGGAATAATGCACATTCCTCTTTTCTTCCAGCGGTTCTGCCTGCAAGGAAAGAATATTTTTTGTATAGTCATGAAGCTTTCATTTAAATTTGGTGCTGTATCACTCTGACAGATTGGGTATCAAAGCAGAATTTAAATACATGAATGTAACACAGTCGGAGTTAATCAGTAATTTTTAAGAGAGAATGGCTTTGTTTATGGGTACAGGAAGAAATCTGAATTGAAGATGGCCTCCTAGGCATTAGAGAAGCACTTGTATTGACTATTAGCTACCTAGTTATAAATACAAGCCAATTAAGAAAGACAGTCATATGAAAAGACAAACAAAGCCTAGATTCTACAGACATCTCTCCTCTGCTACATTTCCCTTACAAAACCATGTCATGTTAGGCCTCATCTAAGCCACCACACCACTGATAAAGGTTTTTTCACACAATGGGCCTGTAGGAATTTCAAAAAGAGGAATTTTTAGAAGTCAGTCTGCAAATACATGGACTAACTTCACATCGCTCAAGTTGCTAAGAGAATACCAGAAGTTAGAAGGCAACAGGTACACCCAGTAACACCACAGCTGCAGAACACTTACTTGTTGAATTCTTCAATAAGTTTCTTCCTGGCATGAAAGCTAGAGCTTGATAAACACTCATCCCAGCATCTCCGTAGAGTAAATCCCTCCAGCTTTTGGTTAAAATGAGTGAGGTCTCCTTCGTTATAAAGATTGAGCTTCCGTACCTTCCCAAAGAAAAAGACACGTAAAGGATGTGCCAAGTTTAATGTTTCAAACTAGGTCCTTTTAATGGATGTCATCAAAAGAACATTGGTTCCTAGTTTTTCCTCCTCTGCTCACTCTACAGAGCAGTAGAATTAACAGACACAAATCTGTTTACAGGAAAATGGAACATAAGACATTAAGGCTGGGAACTTTCAAGAGAAAGTGTTAGCATATTGTTAATAAGATTAAGGTGCTTAGTACCTTTAGGGTTTTTCTGAATACCTACTGTTAAAACAGGTATTACACAATTGAGGCTACTTAGGGAATATAAGGAAGCAGAAGATGCTAGAAGGAAGAACCAAGCTATAATGTGACTATCAAAGAGAAAACCTGAGATTCTGCTAAGGACTCAGCAGAAAATGAAGCAAAAAATTCTTATGCTTCATAATTTTCTGTGGTTTTATCCAGTTCTCAGAGCTTGTTCAAAGGCAGCACTGCCCTGAAACGTGTCAGGGGATCTGTACCTCCTCAGGTGGTAGGCCACACTTCTGAGCAATATCACTCATCCAGCACTCAGCAATCATCATTCCTTGGGGGCCTCCAAAGCCACGGAAAGCTGTGTTGGAAGACAAGTTGGTCTTGCAGACAGTGCCCATGCTGCTAACATTGGGGATGTTGTAGGAGTTATCCAGATGAAACAGGGCTCTATCCATAACCTGGTGAAGAGAAGGGACGGGGATATATACATTTTACATGAATTACATGTCAGACTTTTGATCACCTGCCAAAGACAGCCTGGAAAGGTGCAAAGCAATACAAGAATCATTTTCTCTTGCATCCCACAGGTCTGCAGTTAACATGAATGAGCACTGAGGTGCAGCCAGTACTCCTTCCTGTTTGTATTGGAGTGTCAAGCAGTATCCTCATTCTCCTGACAGAAGGGAAGATAAGCACACTTCTCTCTTAACATTTAGGGTCCTGGAACAGATTGAGCTTCAACGTTATTTGTTGGCCTTGGGCTCTTGCTGGGACAAACTGTTACTAAATGCCATTACCCGCCTGGAAGTTCAAGAACCTTCTTTTAAATATACAGAGTAATTTGTTCCTGGAAAAGACGTATTGCTGATGTCACGTGACTCAGCAGCTGGGCTACGGGAGTAGTAAGGGCAAATAAATATTTTCAATAACTACATCTAACCCACAAGATTTCAGATCTTTGTCCACTAATTGTCCAAACTGAGAAAGGGCCAGATCTTCTTTCTGGCTTTTGTTCCCAGCAGCAGGGAGGAGATTATGCACATCTCAAATCTATTTCAACTTGGAGCACTTCCCAGTTTCCTAATTCAAACAGTCAGACAACGCATGTCTATGTACTCCCAGCCACGCCCACAGTTTATGCAAAGACAAATGCCTGACATTCCTCTCTGTACAGCACCAAGCATATTGCTAGTGTCAAACGTGACTCTAGTACTTGCAGTCCTCTCTCGCTGAAATGGATTCATTTTTGCAGAAAATTTTCAAAGACTCAGCAGACTGGGGAAGGAGAACTAAAGTGAGCATGATTGACACTAGGCTAATGGATTGGACACACGCAACAGAAAAATAAAATTTTCTACTGAACAGTGCAAAAATTCTTGAAAACGAACTCTGAAATCAGGCCCAACCTTGTCCTTATTGCTTCTGAACTCCAATGCTGAGCTTCTGTTAGCTTTGTTCACTCCTTAACAAACTTGTTGATTTAGGCAGCCTGCCCTGATCAGGCTATTGACTTTGGCATTTCTTACTCCAATAAACTAGCTTTCCCCAAAGCTGGGGGAGTATTAGCCATCTTGTATTGTGCAGTAAGTTTTCCATCACAGTCTTCTGTAAGGCAAAGCAAACCCCCTTGACCCTTTTGCCCTATCCAAGTTACTATGGCATCAATAAAAACTGTGTGGCACGTGTCAAGACAAGTAGGTTGGCTCAGACAGAATTTGTAGAAGCTACAACACTCATCAGAATCTGCTTACAATCATGTCAGCATGGAGGATGTGTAAGCATTGCTGTAGGTAAGTTCTCTTAAATCGGAGAAAAAGGTTACGCAGGGAAACGTGTCTTCTACATAGTTAACTATCAGAAAACTTCTTGTACTTACACCATAAGAGAGGTCTGCAGAGTTGCCCCCGTTGCTGTAGTATGACACCTCCAGACTCTTCACTTTCCCGTTTTTCATGAAACCAACCTGTCAAGAGAATATTGTCAGTAACGTCTTCTCTATAGAATGCGGTTTTGTACTTCCTTCCAAAAACTGAATGGACCTTATGCAGACAAAAAAGTAATTACTGAGGAAGCTTCCCAGTAAAGAGTGTTTGTATGCATCTTAGTCTTGCTCCAGAAAACTCTTCTGAAAATAAAGGCGAATTGTCACAGCCACACATTAACACACAATAACCTTAACAGATCTTTTGCCTTGAAAAATAAAAGCACTTGGACTGAAGAAGGAATGGAAGGAGAAAGTTAAGACAATTAGGAGTACAATACTGTAAACCAATTGGGAGCCATCTAAGATCAATGTGATTGTCCGCAAGGGGAAGATTCTTTGCTGGAAGAAGAGGTCACACAGAGGTCATGAGAGGGGAACCATCCAAACCAAAAGTACTGCTACAGGAAGCAGAATTTTTCAGGAAGCAAAAGGACTTTAACAGAAAGAATGCCGTGACTGGGCTGACAGATCCATTTGCTGCAGGGGACATCAGCAGTGAAACAATCGGAGCAGTAAGTTTATTGCTATATCTTACTGCTCTCTGATGTTTCAAATGACACCAAGAAGATATGCATTCATTTCATGTGTATGCATACCTTGTATCTTCCGAGGAAGGGATGCCTCCCACCACTTATAAGCATGTCCTCATCTCGATCCAGCATGCATCTTACTGGGCGTCCAGTTCTGTTAAAGGATACATTTATCAGGCAAACCCTGAATTGCAGGGTACAGTTCCTACGGAGACATACTCAAATCTTTTCAGAGTCTTTTCAGGGTGGCAATGGCTATCTGCATTAGGGATAAATTGCCTAGATTGTGTCTCTTGCTGTGTGTACGCATAAAAAGTACATATATATATGTAACACAAGAACAGAAAAGTCCCCCCCCCTTTCCTGTTAAAAGCTGACATTCTTGAATAAGCTTAGTCCTTTTGAACAGGTTCGTTTTCTTCCAGCTCAGAGACCATTATACGCCTCCTTTAGGAAATCTCGGGTTTGCTACAAGCTATACAGTAAAAAGCCATGAAGAGTCTGCTCCAGTGCAGATTGTGCTCCAAAAAGAGGTAGCCTAGACCAGGTGAAGTGAAAGGAAAAAGTCCTATTCCCCACATAGAAACTTACTTGAAGGCTGCCACAGACACTGCAGTTGTCAAAATGGTATTTCTAGTCTCTTTTCCTCCAAATCCTCCTCCCATTCTTTTCACTCGAACCACAATCCTATTTGATGGGACTCCCAGTGCACTAGCAACAAACTCCTGAAGAAAAACAGGACAGCAGAGCATGTATGGAACTGTCCTGGTGTTAAGAACCAGACACAAACACGTTGCCTTTTGCAGCCATTGTAATAGTGGAAATACTCTGTTACTGCTCCAGGTCCTATCAGTCCTGCAATTAACTTAGTTGCAATTGGAACCCATAAGCCCATCATTTCATCTCTGAGGTGGGATAGCATATAGTCCTTCAGTAAACAGCACAAGATTTAGAAAGACTTGCAGCAGATGAGGTTACCAAGATACGGGTCTCATTTAGCACTACATTTAACATCTGTACCACTCTGTCCATCCTCCTCACTAAGTTAGGGGGCTTTTGGATAGTCTTGGTGAGTCAGTCTGTAAACAGGACAAAGACACCCCATAGTGCCTGTAGCCTATCCCACAAAATGGCAGAGTTGGTCTGTATTGGCAGTGTTTGCACCCCCTCCCTTTCTGACACGTCATCCAACAACCAGGCTTCACCATCAAGGGTTAAGCATGTAATCCCTGGGAAGAGAGAGGTGCTGCCAAGAGAAATCTCTTACCTGGAAGTGGATTCAGGACACCAATACGACGGATGTGGACTTTGATCCTACACCCACCTCTAAGCCTAAGTGCCCCCACACACACAAACAAGGCAAGCTAGGACTAACTGCAAAGCAACTGTTTATCTACTCTAACACTGAGACTCAAAAGTGTTTTGGGTATCAGGTCAATGAGGTAGTACCTGTGTCTTCATTAAGTTTTGGGTTGACACGAAGAGTTCCATCTCACCACCTTCTCCCTTTGGCACAGCCACAGTACAGTGTGTTTCCAGGTAGAAGTGCTCCTGTCCACCAAGGTACATCTCTCCTAGAAAATGGAAAGAAATGCCCCATAGGTAAGGTGCCTCTGGTGTTGTAAGAAGTTGCCCACCACTTGTTGTAAGCAAAACACTGCTCTTTTGATGTTTTAAACAAGAATCCTTCATGCTGCCCAGCACTGGATATCTTTAGGTCTAAAACTGGCACTTCCAGTTTCATCTCAAAAAAAAAAAAAAAAAAAAAAAGCAACAACCACTTTCTAGAAATCTTCAGTCTGAAGCACTTGTGGCTGGCATTTCAAAAATAAGCCTGCACCCCACACCATTGACCTAGCATCCTTTAAAATTTAGAGTTCAGTGCATTTCAGACTGCCTTGATAACACCACTGACATAAAGGATAAAAATAAATCAAGCATAGACTAGCTGAGCAGATCAAATGCGGGATTACAGACTTTAAAATAGGGGAACAAAAACAGAAACCCCAAATGCCTTAAGATGATCTAACTCATGATCAGTTCTCTGCTGCTGCACATGACTCTTTACCAGGACATCTTATCTGGCATTGCTGATGGTGCAATTTTAAGTCATGCTACATATTGTTACATCTCAGAATCAACCTTTTCTCTCAGTTATAGCCCTGACCTATTCAGCTGCCACAAAAAATAATTTTCAGAGCAGTTCTCAAGATGCTGTTCCTCTCCTGTTCAACTTAGTGACAACAAAATAGCTGCCTTCTTTAGGCACCTCAGTGAGAAATGCACACTTGTGTGAGACTATGCTTACTCTGGGATGTAGACTCTGGTACGTAGAAGGGTTTTTCCCTTTTTTGCTCAAAGGGGTAGGCCTGGCATTTACACAGCATTGTGGGTTTTTTTTAATAACCTCATATTCTAGCTCAGAACAATTTCTGCCTTGCCTGGCCCAATGATTACATTTTATATAATATAGCACTCCTTAAGGAACAGTAAACAAGAGTTTATGACACCCTTGAAATGCCAGGGCCAATGGCTGACTGCAGAGAAAAGTCTCAGCAATGCACAGCAAAATGCAAGCAAGCAACAGAACTAGAAAGGTGTCTTTCAGTTAAACAGCTCTTTCCTTCTCCCATGAGGAGGTAAGGGTGGCAATACTTTTCTGTTTTCTTTAGGAATAACCTCTTCATACCACGCCTCATCTGTGTGCCTTACTTAACTTTGTTTTCAGATCTGGAAGAGGGATGTAACACCCTCTTTTTTTTTTTTTTTTTTTTTTTTTTTTTTTTTATAAATACATAGTTTCCAGAAGGTCTGATGTATGTGACTCTTCCTTACGGAAGCTGCTGATCAGTGCTATATACCAAGCAAGTTACCCTTTGTTTCTCATGGGCACACAACATGGATCTGACAGAGTATTCTAGTTCACATCTCTGGCACTATTTCCTCCTAACCCTTACAGGGTTAAACAGTTGTTGAGAATTGCTATGTTTATCCATGCTTCTGTAACCTCCCCAGCAGACTCCAGATGCAAGAGACAAGAGCATACGAAAAAACAGGCCAACAAACAACATTCAAAAAGTGTTATAAGGAGTTCCCATGTTCTTCATGATACCTACAGCCACCAAAGTTGGTGAATCAGGTTTTCAGAAGCATGCATGTCCTGTTTTAATAAGACACAGTTATATATCAGGACTAAGGAAACTGATAGTCTCCAAGATTCAGACTAGACTATGATTGGACAGGGCAAAGCTTCTACATGATACATTTCAGGAAAAAGAATCACATTGTAGAATAACTGCTCAAGAAAAATGTGTCCTTACATTAGAAGACGGTGTTTACAGGGGCATAGCTGAAAGCATCCAAGTCCTTTTGAAACTGAAATTAAATTTTTCATGAGCTATTTGTATGTAAACAGTTAGTTGAAATTTAATGTGAAATTCAGCCCAGCAAGCCTTACTTGAGTGAGCTTGGTATCATATGCATAGAAACGGGGCTGACAGCTTCACTTCTTTTGTCACAGACTATCCTATTGTAAAAGTATTAACACTTATTCTCACCTTCCAAAATGTGATCAGATTCTTCAAACCCTTTCTTCACATCTCCCTTAATAATCTTCTTTATAGACTTAAAAAAGGATTGGTTCTCAATAGCTTCCTAGGAAACAATGACACAATGACATTTTTGTGGAAGCACACTGAAAGCAAAGCTTCTTTTGACTGGAGTAGAAATATTTAAGATAAAAAGCACAAGTTTAAGACAGTAACTATGGCAACAGGCAAATGACTTCACTTAGTAATTTTTTTTTTTTGGCATAACAGCAGTTTCACAATAATCCACAATAAACTATTGGATAATCTTAGATTGTTTCTTCTGATCCATTTTACCTTATGGATCCAGAGCATAGCCACCAGAGCTATGACTTGCAACTTGTGTTAACTACAGTTCATGGTCTGAAGAGGAGGGAAGAGAGAAAGAAAAGGAAGAGGAGGAAACTAAATCTCCCAAATGGAGTGAGAAGTTCTGCACAAATAGTTCACTTTTGAGCCAAATCACAAGCTTCCTTATAGAAATTCTGTAAATGCATTTTGCTTTTGCCAAACAGAAACTTTCCATAATTAAAACAGAACAAAACAGCGATCAAAGAACAACAAAAATCAACACATTTTTAGCTCTAGTCTCATCTTCCCAGGTTGAATAAGCAGATAGAAGCCTCAGAATAGGAAAAGTTCTCGCACAATGTTTGTAAATCTTGTCATGTAAACAAATCAAAGCTTCTGCTCATAGATGACAGCACTGCTGTCTGTACGAGACAAGGCACGGACTCTTTGTACTTGCATGCATGCAACGCACGTTACAAACTACATGGTATGAAATATTGACCTGTATAAAAACTGATTAGAATTCCACGGTTCTAATTTCTCTCTGGTTTCATACTTTTTCTTTCTTCCCAATTTCTGCATGTGAATCCTGTATTAGATATTACCACTTGCTTTCACTCTCACAAAGAAACTTTGTCAACAAATAATATGCTTTAAAAAAAAAAAAAAGGCACAAAATAATTACAAATTGTTGACATGCATTTCTTCAGCTTTGAGAGGACCAACTTAAGGATCCACACAGCCAGTAGAAATATTCACAACAGAGGTAACTCCTCAAACTTAATTCCATCAGCTTTAGAAACTTTACAAACGGTCTGCACAAATCTCCAAGAAACAGTGCTGTGGCTGAGCTAGAGGGGACTTCTTTGCACTCTCTTATTGAGTGTTGTAAATGAGAAAAGAATGAATAAATACCAATGAAGCCAGCAAGGTTATACCAGACAATATTGAAAGCAAGCACCTGTGGATAAAAACGTAACTGGCACTAACCTTGTTAATTTAAACAAATTTGTGAAGGGTGCAATGTATCTCCCAGAGTTTATTTGTTTTAGCATTAAGTAATAGAGAGCCAATATACTCCTAATCAGTACCATATCAAAGGTGTGCCCTCTTTAAATATACAAATTATTCCTTCTATCCATATCCTGCTGCACCTGCATCATGAAGACTAACACAACATGCGGCTAAATAATTATCTGGGAAAAGAGAAGTTAATTAGATATCAGAGGGCTCTGAGGTAACTGCAGAAGCAGATATGAGCCATCTTACCTGAATTGTGACAATAGGTTTGAGCTCTTCATACTTAATCTTCACAGCTTTAGCTGCTCTTCTGGAATGTTCTTGTGTGTCTGCAAGAACTGCACCGATGATATGACCAACACAAGTGACCTGCAAGCCAGATTTAGACCCACCATCATTTACTGTGTATATGTACAGTAGCTGAACAACTCATAATAATTCTCTTGCAATCATCCTTTTCTGCAACTTTTTCTCTGTTTGATTGGACCAGTCTATGTAAAATGAACTCTGAATGGAGCAAGGAATAGTACAATTTTATCTGAGTAGCCAGACTGGAGTTTTTTGGTGTCTCTGAGGAGCATGTTTGTCTTCAATGTGTAAGAGATGTCTGCACAGAATACAGACATAATTATTCATAACTGGTCAAGGTAAACTCTGATCACAAATAACTTTGGAAAGTAACTGAACGAGTGTAAGCCTGCACAGCAGTCTGCAGCTTAGAGGAGAATAATACAGCTAGAGAAGAGGGGAATGAGGCAAGCCTTACTGAATTTGGCACCAAGATTTCTATTGACTCCAGTGCAGTCAGAATTTGTCTCTGTACACAGCAGAGGACTTCACTGGACCATATACAAAGTCTTATCTCCTGGACAGCGTAAGTGAAAACAGTTATTTTTTAACCACATACCACATCCTCAGCAAAGACAGTCTCATCATTAGCGATGCCTGTGATGTTACTGCCAGGAACATCTTTAGCGGAGACAAAACACACAAACCCAGGAACGCTCTGGGCTTCAGACGCATCTATAGAACTAAAGGAAGAAAGCAGGAGAGACAGTTATTCTTCCTCATTTTTCTTTCTGTAAGTGCATATGAGATACCAATAAATCTTCAGGCTTGACTCCATAAAGTCTGACTATGCAAAAGAGAAGTTTGCCATATCAATATAATGTAAGACCAAGGCAGAAAGGCAACTACAATCATTTGGGAACTATATTATAACCTGAATCTTGACTGTCAGGCTGATCACCAACCTGCTGCTTTGGACTATACTGCAAAATACCTTTTCCCCGAGACATACCTGAATTTAATCCAATTGTCACGTATACTAAAAATCTCTTGACACCCTTTACCAAAGAGAAATTCGTGTTAGTGATGGTATGTCTCCACTGCCATCTTAGCTAATATGATTTCATGAAGGCAAGATTCCTCCTTGTATATTGATAAACCTAAGATTTGACTGCAGATTTATCTATGGTTTGTTCACCTCTGCAGAAAAATGTGGCTGTGAGTCTGGGAGAAGTTGAGTATTAATCACAATGAAGCTGCAGGGTATTTAAAAGGGTGCAAGAGCAATGAAGCTCTGAGAGAAAAAAAACAAACAACTTAATGTAAGGTTTCTTTAGGTAATCAGGAAGAGGTATCTAATGAAAATGTTTGTCTGCTATAATCATGTAAAGATTTAGAAGTGACAAGCAAGATGGGAAAAAAAAGTGCATTATATTTTTATATGGAGCTCTTCATAATTACAATACAAACAACTTTCCAAATTTATGCAATATTGTGAACATTGGCTATGCAATTGGCTGGCTTTACAAGGGATCTGTTGCAGAAAGAGCTGTGGCTTCGTGTCTGCTGAATGATTTACTGTCTTCTGTTAAATTGCTGCAATTTTTTCCAGCATGCTTGGATTTAACTGAAATTCTGATACAAACTATGCCTGAAAGTAGTTGTTTATGTACCCCAGTGTTCTACAAACTTATTTAAAAAAAAAAAAAAAAGACATTAAATGTGCGGATGAACTCCCTCACATGGACAGACAACAGGAGCTGAAGAAAATGGTGTTTTTCTTTGGAAAATTCACTTTTGTGCACTTTTGCAGCAACGTCTCAGAAAGAATCCCCTGATCCATTTCCTTCATAATATAGAGGCAGATAATTTATAACTTACATTTGGTAGTCAAAACCTGACTCATTTGAAGTGAAGTTTTCAAAGTCAATATTTTAGCCAACGTAATCATAGGCTGAGATACTTCTGTCACCTGATGAAATATACTGCCACTTCCTCTACAGAATGACACTGACTTAGCTTGAAACGTGAATGTGCAATGCAGGTGCAAGAGAATGCGCATAGCAACCTCTAGAAAATAATTCACATTGTGGTCATAGGTATAGATGTGATGCTTTCTCTGTTGCCCCACCCGCACTGGTAATAGTAACAGTGCTTATATGTTTGTGGCACTCATCAATGCCAAAATTGCAACACCTAAGATTTAACCACGATGACAGAATAATTTTTTCATAATCTGGGAGTCAACTACTACACCTGTGCATAAATGACCACTGTATGCTGCCTGTCCTGTGTTAGACCACTGTGGGAAACCTCTGGGCAGGAAGCCTAAGCAGGCAGGAAGTATTGCTTAGGGAACGAATGACACAACGCAAGGCTATTGAGGCTCTCATGAGGCAACACACTGCAGAGTGTACCACATCAAAGCAGGTGGGAGCCTGAAGAACCACCACAGTGCACGCGCAATTAGGGATTGCGTGGGGGTAAGTCAGTACTGCAGTGTAACAGCATTAAAATGTATACAAGAACGTAGAAGACTTTACCTGCCAAGATAGAATTTTAGAGGTTGTTAGTCACCTTAGTTATAAATTCTCCATCAGTCATTCTCTCTATGGACGAGATGTTTTTAGACATCTAAACTTCCAAATGTTGACCTATCCACCTTGTTACAGCCAAGCATAAATAGCTCTCTATCTAACAACTGGATCTCTCTCACACAGCACGGTTTTGCAGAGGGCTTGAGCACGGCCATGGCAAGCAAGCACTGTGCAAGGCAAAACGCAGAAGACAGTACGCAGATCGGACTAGACACTACCAGGACTGCTGTGGCAGAACTGCACATTTCAAGCTAAACTTTTAGACGCATAGAAAAGGTGCATGCTCTGGTGAGGGATTAAAACATCTCCTAAGACAATGTGGTGCTCTCCCACCCATCTCTTTTTTAATTTTGTGTTTGAGTATAAGAAAGTGATAGGACATGTAAGAAGGCTGCCTAGGGCCAAGACCTTTGTGCTCCAACAAAGCTCTGAGTTTGTTGTTAATCCCCACTAATACAGACTTGCAAGGCAGCTGTAACATACACACCTCACCTCCATGTAACAATGTGCAATGAACTGGAGGTCTCGCTAACGCAAGAACCTTTCCCTTGTCCACAACTCCACAGGTCAATATTTTCTAACCCAGCAGGCACTAGACGCATGCAACATCTGAAACTCAGGAGCAACACTTACATGATTTTAGCGTGGGCTTTGGTGCTAGTCACCAGCGTTAGGTACAGCTCATTCTCATAGTGAGGGATATCATCGCAGTACACAGCCTCTCCACACGCTTGTTTGTCTGCTGCGACGTGCATCAAAGGCCGGCCCACCATATCCTCAGCTGCCTGCCCCTTTGGCACTTCCTGAAGTAAAACACATCACTGATTACTGCTGCTCATAGTGCAGGGGACAGAAGCATTGATGGGAGAACAACAGGCAAGGTGAGACATCCTTGTGAGATGTATAAGGGAACAGGCACTCAGTCCTCTGGGAAAGGAAGATAAATGAGATGGACTGGCTACACATACTGGGCTGCAGAGAATGAAGTGAAAGGGACACAGTTCTTTGAAATTGCTAGGGAGGACAAAGCTTTGATATGGCAGCTCATAAAAAAAACATTCAAGTTCTGCAGCTAGCTTCTAATCCCAAAGCTAAAGAGAACAGGTCATTAGCACAGAAATAAGGAAGGAGATGCGTATCCCAAATCTGAAGCCTGAGAGATGCAAAGAGACTAACTGTGGAAAGCAGGAGGGCAGATTCAGTTTGTGTATCGAGCTGGTTGCAGGAGGAAAAGGCTACCTACAGCAAATTTTATGAAGATATACAAGTCAGGAGCAGTCGTGGACAGTGACAGGAAAGAACATTTTATCCTAAAGCAATGAAGGGACTGAGACCCAAATACAAGCCTCAGGAATGGCATTATGTAAGTTCATGTATTGTTTATACTCAGAGAGACAACAAGATAGCAATCGTTTGAGCTAAAGAAAAGGTCATGCAGGTACTGCTACTTACTTGGAAGAGCTGGGCATTTGCAATGGGATCTTTGTGAAACAGCTCTGTAGCACTGAGGTAGTTTGGGGGGACAGGCTCACACAGATTGTTCTGCCAAAAATATTAAAGACAATTATCTTTCCTGCCAGTCCCTTTCTCACGTTCCCCAGTAATCCAGGATATTCTCTTTCCCTTAGTAAGACACAGAAGCCCCTCCTAGATGGTGGCCCACAAAGGAGAATAAGGTTGTTGGTACGAAGTGGCAGAAGCCCACACCAACCATACAGCAGAACCCAAAGCTCAACCTGCAGAGAAAATAATCCATCTCTTACCAGGTGAAAAGCAGGTAGTGTTCAGGCTCTGTGCAAACAATAGTCATAGACCTACTAGAGCTTTTACAGCACCCTCAAGGAGAACTCCAGGAATCCTCCTGTGAGCCCACAGATCAGCATCTTCCTACAGCAAGGTGAAGATGCCAAGGGGAAGCAAGTAGGAAGACACACTAGTCTCTGCCACACAGGGAAATCAGCAGAGTAGCTTTGGCAGCTATTGCATCATGCAGTTTGTTATCGGAAAAAAAAAAAAATCCTTTCATGGCCACTTTCTGCTCTGAGTCTTCCTGAATGTGAACTCTCCCTATGCTTTCCCCACAAAGACTGCACATGCAGCTCGTCCTACCCCAGCAACACTCACAGGGCCATTGTGGTGCTTGCTCAGTTTCAGAAGGACAGTCAGGTAGAATTTGAAGAAGAAACTGAGTGTGAGCGTGCGTCGGAAGTCCACCATCCCACCAGGTGCAGAGGGTGACAGGTCCATCTCACCTGCCAGCAAGCGGCAGGCATCCTGCAGCAGCTTCTCATTCCAGTCTCTGCAAGAGAACACAGGTGACACAGCCTCTTCTCAGGCCTATTAACAGGGCAGATTAACTCTTCTGACACGGCTGCCCCACAATCTATCTTGTGATGCCTACCTGCTCTACCTCTGTTTATAGGGTACACGTCAGCTTTGCTCTCATCTTGGACTAGCATACATTTCTAACAATACGACAAAGCTATTAAAGGTGCAGATTTCTCAGTTCATTTCAAAAAAAAAAAATCAGTTCCTTAGGCCATATCCACATCTACCATCTGCACACTTCATTAGGTAAGTGCATTTAGCAAGAGAATCTCTGTGAATAAGAGACCAATATGGATCTTTGAGGGTAAAGGGTATGGATAGAAGAAAGGTATCACACAAAACAGACTGCTACAGAAGTGCACCTACAATTCTTCCCCTTTCTCATTCTGGGTACTGTAAGAGAGAATGATTCAGGGTATTTTAACTGTTCCTGTAAAAATCAGCACTGTTCCACTAGCCAGCCTTCCTACTGCAGAAAAATTCCTACCTGCCAATGAGCTCTTTGCAAGTTTTTAGTGCCAGGACTGTTGTAGGAGCCATTCCTCCATAGCTTAGTTTAACGTCCTCCACTCGGCTAGTGCCAGCTTGGAACAGGACTCTCATCCCACAGGTCACAATGGCAATGTCATCCTCTCGACGGTAAGCCTGCTTGAAAGCTGAGAAGTATTCACCCTAGGAGACAAAAATATATTTCTTTACTCCCCATCTTGGCATGGTTTGGAGTACAGATATAGACAAGCTTTTAGCTTATCCCTATGTGGATGAGCTATTCCAGGGAACTGTATCAGGTAGATTCACCTTGCAGTGCCAAGCAGGGGATGTGTTTTAAGGCACTGTTGTACATTTTAGAATCATATAGGTTGGAAAAGACCTTCAAGATCGAGTCCAAATTTAATATGATTCAAAAATTAAGTCTAATGTATTAGACCAGTGATTATTACCCAAGATAGGACTGTTCAGAAAAATGGGTTTTGACAGAGATCTGCAGACTTTTTTCCATGCTATGAGGAGACAAACAAAGACAGATTTTTAGTACCTATACAAGCTTATTATTCCTCAGCAACTGTTCCTGTCTTCAAAGCTGCTAAGCCTCATCAGTAAAACTCAGATCCCTAAACCCCTTCTCTTCTTGCTCTTTCAGAAGTCTTCAAACTCTATAGGAACTGAAATCAATAATCACAAATCGTTCACAGTTCCAGAATGTACCTTACTTATTATCAGTCTGTTACTAAAAATACAACTCTCAATAACTATTCTGAATCCTCTGCTGGTCTCCACAGAGAGAGAAAATTCTTCTAAATGCACCAGCAAATACAACTCACAAAACTCAGCAGCTCTCCTATCAAAAGTGGCAGTAAACATGAGATTAACACTCCACCAGCTTACACCAATCTGGAGTCATAGTAAAGTCAATTTTTCCCCTTGCCTGTGCTGCAGACTATCACAAAATTCCTGTTCAGGCATCCTGCAGACTAGGAGAGAAATCAGATCTGATGTCTTGGCATGGCCATTGTGGACAGTTTGCTGCCAAGTTCTTTCCTGAATAGCTTAGCCAAGTGACTCTGCAGAGCAGAGTGGTCTGTTCCATTAATTAACTCTCATCTGAAGTAGATAACACTTCTCTCATTACTGTAAAGAAGAATTCCTCTATCATTGGCAATGAGAACAGCTTCACAAGAGGGAAGTTTTGTGCACTGAGATTCGTTACTGAAAATATAACTAGTCTGTATATAATTCCTTAAATTCAACTAATGAGCGAACAGCCAGAAGATAATAGCAGAATAACATCAATAACATCCTCTCAATGAGGACATTCTGCCACTACGTTTGTTAAAGTAATTAGTTTTCAAAGAGGAGAAAATGCAGCGTGTTCTTACTGCACACCTCAGCTTTTGCAACATGAGGGCAAAATTTGCCTCCATGCCTCATAAGATACCTTAGTTTTCTTGGTAAAGAGTCCTGTGGGAGAAAAGGCACTCACTACTCCTCCTCACTAGGAGGTTATGTAGCCATCATATCAGCTGCCCATGTCTGCCCCATTTCTTGCTAAAACAACAGAGTATGTCCCTTCTAAATGTTCACCGTGAAAGCTTCTGGTATTAGCTATCTCAAAGGAAAGACAAGTGACTCAGATTCTTGATGCCTCCAAATGAATCCCTGCCTGGCCAAGAGGCAACACCAGGTAGGAGCATATTAAGAAATGCTCAGGCTCTGAAAGACTCACGGGCAATACTCATAATTGCAAAAACATTTCCATGTGAATTTTTTTCAATCCAGCACCACAGAACAGAGGTCAATAATGGATGAAGGTTGGAAGATACTAAATTACAGAATGAAGTAAACTACACGACCTCTTTCTGTCTGCAGGGGAGCAAGAATGTGATACTATGAACCTGATGGCAATACTGAGTAAACAATAGGTTAAATTTAAGACTTCTTTTAAAGAGAGACATGCAGTCACTGTGTTAATGCTGCTTTTGTTTGAAAACTGCTCAAGTGTGTTCATGACACAAAATACTATTACTGTAAAAGTTACATAACAGTGAAAAACGTGCTAGAGAAATATGCATGCAAGGTAAAGGATATAAAAAATGATAGTCACTAAGTGAATAACAATGCAAATCATGTCTAACATTTGTGAACCTTACCTGGAACACAGGCAATGCTTTAGCAGCCCAGAAGAGAAAAAAAGAATGTTAAAAACATCCCTGTTCTAGGAATGCCTTGTTATATACTAAAAGATAAGCAGTTTTCTGGCACCTGTTTATACTTTAACTCACTGAGCTGTTTCCTTTTCCAAATGCTGTTCTCATTCAGTTGCAATCTTGTAAGTACTCAACAATCTTTCTTCTCTGAAGATCTTAAATATCTGACAGACAGACTAGCAGGAGAAAAATGTGTAGCCTCTTCTTCTTTAACAGTCTCACTATGATAAAGCTTACCATAAACTCAGTTACTCTACAGTAACACTAAATATTGTTATCTGCTAAATTGGTTTGGTCTAATTCTTCATGTTTTTTGGCCAGTCTTACACCTTGCGTGACATCACATCAGTGCAAGAAGTAACATCAGTTTCAAACAAACAAACCAAAAAATCATCTCTAGCTATGTGCTGACACATCAGTTGTGAGAAAATCGCGGTTCCAGAACACTGTCTGCCACATGTCAACAACTTCAGACATCCCTTGAAGAACTTCAGTCTCCCTAGTTTCATGCTTGATGAGCACGATCAGCCAGGAAGTAGAGAGTTCAAAAGTTGTTCTAGTTTTTCACATGAATGAGCTGCATATAACCTACAGATCATGCCACTGCTCTGCTGGCAAACATTTATTGTTTTTTGTGAAACTGCCATATGACTGTTATATAAATGGAAGGACGTGGTGTTTTACACTGACTCGTTCAAATGTGGTTCTCATTTTGGAAAAAAAAGAGATGCTTGCAGTTACCACAAGATCAAAGAAGAATCACTCAGAAATAGATGTAAAAACACCATCAAGAAAATACCTTTGTTCTCTTAATGCTTAGATACCAAATATAGAGGATAGACAAAGGATTTATTAGTTCTATCCCATAACAGGATAGCATTTCAGGTACATGGATTTTTCCATTTATAAAGGAAATGTGTTACTATGTTGTGAATCCTTGCATCTTATAAATTGTAGTCACAAGCTCTAATAAGGTAAATACCTTCACAGGCATCAAACTAAAGTCTGATGTTATTTGCCTTAAAGACTGAATTAGTTATGGTTCATACTGCTAAAAAAGAGGAATGTTCATTGTTCTACTTGACGGAAGTTTTGCAGGCTCATTTGAAGCTGCAAGTCTCCACTGGCAAAATGCCATAATAATCAGTCCTAGTGCTTTCAGGCTTGCAAGACAAGGATGCAGAAGAGAAGTTGTCTTTTATCCCCACACTTTTCTCTCTTTCCTTCCCCCCCCCCCCCCTCCAATTTCATTTCACAGAAATGAAACAGGAACCTCAGGAACCTTAAAGCTATTTTACTTCACAAACTGCTAGCATCTTTGCTGTACTATTTTGTAAACAGAACTTAGACTTCTGAGAACATCACATTGGCATCTTTAGTCACTACTGAATGTGCTCAAAAAGCCATAGACAATAAAGTGAAGTTTATATTTCTTGCACGAAAAAAGTTGGGCTTACTGTATTTACCAGAGAGCCCAGTTCCCGTTGCTTGCTTTTCACCAGAGAGTTTATTTGCTTGCTCATCCACTTGGGTCTACATTGGCATTTCATGATCGGTGTTCAAGGAAAAGTGCCTAACACTGAAACTAACATTCAGGTAATGACATTTTAATTCCATGGACAATGAAATCTTCTCCTACAAGCTTACCTCCCTGCTGTAGGGTATTTCAACAGAGAGAAGTATTTCCTTGGGCTTCACTACTGTCTTTCTGTATCCAGTGAAAAAATTCTCATCCATCGTGATAGTCCTTTTGCCTTCTGCAGAGCAAGAAGAGATCAATGGCAGATGAATAACTAACTTGGATGAAGAATGACAACAGTACACATGAAAGAGCCTTCGGCCTACACAAATGATTCTTCATATATCCATATATCTTTTTTTTTTTTCTCTCCACACAATTACACCAAATTAGGAAGGATTTTCTCAGCTTTACTTTGGTCCTGATGTAATTTATGACAGTTTTGGTGCACATATGAAGTTTTATCTGCACAGGAACTGATGAAAAGAGATCTCTCAAAGTTCTCCCTCCATTATCTAATGAAAGCTGAGTCTCCAAGAGAATCAGTTTCCAACATTTCAATGAAAGTCCCTCTTTCTTTAGCCTGCATACAAGTGCATCACAGGAGACTGTCACTGAGCAGTCAGTCTACTCCTCAAATGGATCCTTTATGAAAAAAAATTCTTCCTAAGAGCAACTACAAATTGAGACATTTGGTTTTCTTCAAAGAAAAACAAACAAAAAACAATACAGGTTTTAACCTTTATCTCAAAAATTCACAAGTATCAAAGTATGACAGTGACAGAAACAATTATATGCCTTTTTTTCATGAATAGACACCTTCAACCAGCTCTTCATAAGGATGCTTCTGTAAGTGCATGCACAGTACTAGAGATTCATTCTAGTTCAAAATTCTCTGGGAAACCAGCCTTAAGTATATAGACTTGAATGTAAAAAGGGCAAAACCCTATAAAGTCAAACAGAATATTTTATGTATTAGTAACATGCATTTTAAAGTTCTGACCTGACCTAATGCATAGGAAAGGACAGTTGACTATTTCATCTACCTCAGCATCATAAAGAAATCTAAGTTACCATTTGATACCAGGGTCAGTTTGCTTCCACTTGCCATTAACACAGGATTTAAGTCAGAGATTGGGCTTGCTGTCATTATGTTCCCTCCAAGAGCCTAGAGTGACCAAAAATGCATTAAATAAATATTAAAAGAAACTCGAGATACAACAATAACTTCTTGTAATCCTACATTACTTCATACACTTCATACATACACTTCAGGCACTAGTGGTTAGCTAGGCTTGAGTTTGCCTTTATATTCTTTTTGCTCACTCAACAATTTTAGGCCTTTAATGAAGTAAGAAAGTAGAAAACCCCTGAAACCAGTTGCTGTCCCATCAAAACTAACATTTCTCTGAAACAATTTTAGGAACAGTCTTTGGGTAATGCATTGGAGTTACTTTATGCTCAAACCACATATGCTCAAAAATGTCAATTTTTTTTTTTTTTTCCAGCTCTGTAAATATATTTTTGGTTAAGTCACAGCCAAACCTCTCTACAGTTTCCCCCACTTATCCCATTAACAGTAATGGAAGACCTGCACATCCACCATGTTGCCGTTGCTTGCTGAATCTGTGATATCACTGCAGCACAGACACCATCTCAGACCCCATGTTGCTGTCAATTCCTGGGGTTGTTTTATGTGTAATCTTTTTTTTTTTTTTTTTGCCAGTGTTCTTATATGGGGAGCACCAGGCACAGCAATGCTGGATGAGGGAGGCCAGCTCCTCAGACCGAGCTTTCACTTTCAGTCCTTGATACTCCTACATCACTTACTGCAACATTCCTGATCTGTGGCCCTGCAAACCACCGTAGCTGTTCAAGGGCAGCCTTGAAGACCTCTGTTTTGTAAGAAGGAAGCTCTGCGACTGCTTTTCTCAGCACCTCTTCTACTGAGCTTAGAGTACAGGCAGCGCCAAAGGTGACCCCTGTAAACACACAAATGAAAAGTGTTGTTTTTCTTCTCCCAAAAGTCTAGATATGGGAGGACAGTTATAATTGAGTCTACAAAGCTTAGATGCCACTAATTTAATTAGGCAGTACGGGTTTGGAGAAGACACTCTAAGTACTTTTTATGCACTGCATGTAAACATCACATCCTCAGAAGAAATTCGCTTTTAAATTACAGCTCGTGTTGGTATTGCCTCTCATATGACAGTCACCCACCACCCTTTTGCCTCACTGCAGGATGGCCCCATGCACTACAGCAGCTCAATTACTTCTATTTCTAAGTTTGACCTGCTTCCACCACAAATATAAATACAACACATAACTTAGTCACACAGACTGCGAAATCCAGTTTATTTTCCCCAGGTACTAATTTTAAAATATTTCTAAATAAGAAGATTGCTCATTGAAACCCAATACTAACCCAAGCAATACAAATAAAACACCATACAAATGGAGATAAAAATGTTTAAAATACCTTCCATTGAAAATTCTATTTGATTCACAAATTATTTATACATAGGACTCACTTGACTCACTTGCAGAGGCGTGGGAGAAATATTAATGGAGATAGAAAGTAGTCTTTAATCTGGGGGTTTTCCTTCATACCCTCTTTATTATTCTGTTGGAATCCCCACCCATTTAACAGGCATTCTGCCTCTTTTTTGCTCACCTGTTTCAGTATGTTGAACAGCGTTCATTTCAGCGATCCATGTTGGTGCTATTATCACCGGATACAACATGTTCTTTAACCTTATCTCAACACCTTAATGAAAAGTAAGACTCCTTCAGTTACATATTGGTGACACAGAGCCTAAATTGTTTCCCAGTGAAATGGCAGCAGGCCTATAAATGAGTCGATTCACTGACCATCTAACACATTGATCATGTACGGTCTTAGAGAAACTAAAAGTTGTTTCCTATCAATATCAGGAAGTTCTAGAGAAGTTTTTCTTGGCTCTCAATAACCTTAAATACACTATTTAGCACTTGTGTTATCTGCCTATTGTTGTACATAATCCTTCAGGAAAGAAGAATGTATGAAATGAAGCAGAAAACTATGGGAGACTGTCTTTGGATTAATTGTTCAGAATAACAGAATTACTCAGTATGTCTTAACTCTCTCACCCCTCATGTTTGCAGAAGTATATGTTATGGGAGAAAATATTCAAGATTTCAAGTCTAAGAGTTTATTCCTCGAACATCTTGCAAAACACAGGTTTCACAGCCAAGTTCTTTTGAATACAAGGAAATTTTATACTGTGCCACCCCCCCCTTCTCAGAAGTCCACAGAACTAGTACAAAGGCTCAGAGGTCGAGGTAAACTTTTTAAAGTTTTCCAACTGCTGATAAAGAGCATTAGCTCTTCCTCTTACCCACTTCTGTGTTTCCTACAACAAGCTTGGCATTGGGGTATTGGGATTTGAGGGCCACCAGTTCCTGGAGAGTCGTAGGCTGGATCCACATTACACGTTCACCTTTGAAACACAGCTGCTTCTGCTGTTTGTTTTTCTGACTCTGCAAAAATGAGTTCAGATGGTATTCAAACCCTACATCAAGCCAAGAATCTCTCATGTGCTGCCCATGCCTATACCAGGCCAGGCTCCCTCTCAGTCAAGTTACTGACAGGCACCTGTGATATCCACACTGTTGATCAGTTAGCCATTCTCCATTCTTCCACTATCACTGACAAGAGTCTCTGTCATGCTGACAAAAGTTTTTCCTTCCTGATTCTGCCAGGTGCATCCTGCTGCCACTTCTCCCTACCAACCTCTCTGCCAGCACGCTCCATCATCCCCGAGTTGTGGCAGATACTGGTAGCTTCACCCATCTCAGAAGTAATAAGGCCAGATTCTGGTTCCCTTTTTCATTCCTTCATTTTGTGACCAAAGAAAACAGACTAACATAGCTGTCTCTCAACAACAACTCTTAGACAGGGGAACTTTTTAGGGAAGAAACAGTAGGGAGCCTACTTCAGGCTAAATATATATTGGGCTACAGTGTCATGAGAGCTTGCTAGTGCTGTAGCTCAGGACCCATTTGGCTGGATTGAGTTGGGTGCAACAGCAGAATTAATAACTGAGATTTCACTTCTTAAATATGAAGGAAGCTGTAAACAAACCATGCACTGGAAATGATTGTTGGTTGGAACAATTCTGTCGTTACATAACAGTTTCTTTGGGGAATACTACCCTAAAAAGAACAGAAATTAAACATGGAAAGAAGCTGTTTTTTACCTAACTTTTGATGTAAGCCACTCAGCTTTTCCTCTTGCTATACTTAGTGGAGGGAAGTTGGGGCTTTCAAGAAGTTACCTTGTTCAAATATATTCAGTTATATCCCATAGCTCCTACTTCTCTCCCTACACTGAAAGTGGATTACCGGGTCATTAGCTCAGATGTGATTGTATTCACTATAAAGGTTTACAGATGACCTAGTAAACTGAAATCCAGATGTCAGCAACAGTTCCATCCCCAGATAGGCAGTGACTGGAAAGGAAGGCAACCCAAGAGCACTCAAGGGCAGCCAAACAGCTGGGGAAGACATTTAAGACTCAGGATCTTTTAAGCCATTCTGGCTGACAAGGTCTTTTTATAAAGAGGGAAGTGTTTATGCCCATGCTGCTTCTTTTATTGGCAGCCATTTTTTGCACTACTGTTTCCTCAGGACAGAGACCCTGGGGACATTCAAACTCCGCATGGAAAAATGATGCCAGTGAACAACATACTTGGTCTTTTGGAATTAACTTACCATTAACTCTGGTGGGAAGATTGGTTCCTGTGTAGGATCCAATGGCTGGAACTCAGAAGAATTGAACAGGCTGGAAGACATCATTGTCTATGAAAGAGAAAATTCAAACTAATAGTAGGTAGAGGAGAAATCTATCTACATGTAACACTAACTCACTCCTTTTTCCAATCAAACACCTCTTAATATTTCATGCAGCAAATAATGGCAAACAGTGACAAGATGCGACCTGGACCAGCATTCTAAGTTCTCCCTGTTGTATTTTTCTGCTAAGAATATGTGTGATCAGAAACCTGAACACACTCAGTTTTTTTCTAATCAAGTGTCATCACTTCCACATTGGCATGTTAGATGACAAAGGAACTTTTTCTGAGTTAATACCAGCATAAAAGCTAAATAAGTCAAATTACAACCAGTAGACTTTGACACAGAGCAAAGCAGAGTTAGGTTCCAAAACATGAGAAAGAGGCAAAAAGTACTTTAAGGAACACCTTACCACATTGTCCTCTTTTTCATTCATGCAGCAGCCTGGACCATTGGCTTTTCCTCCACAACAACTCCCATTCTGAAGAAGAAACAAGTATACCTCAGCTATTCTGCACAAAGTCAGAAAATTCCAGCTTTTACAGTTACATTCCTTCCTTTTATCAATCCCTGGGTAACAGAAATTTTCAGTAATATTTTTTCATTAATAAACCTTTTTGATGCAAGAACTCAAAGTAATCTTAATTGCTAAAGTATTCCACACAACCATAATCCATAAGAATTCCTTGGAGTTTTCCAATAAATAATTTCTTTATATTCTCTCCTTCCTAAAAATTCATTTTACATTCCTACTACCTTATGTCAGGATTCCTTCTTTTGATCCCTTCAACATTTGTACCTCAACTAGTACATAAAATTAGCCCTTTTACTCCAGATATGCTAAGAAGATCCAATGGAACAATTTATTGGAATGGTCATTAAATCATTCATCATTAGACTATGAAGTTTGGGAAAGATCATACCAGAGAGTTAACTGTTTTTTTGGAAGTGTTTTCTTACACATTTCTTACAGTTGTCACCATGGTGTTTCACCTCACAGATCCAGAACATGGCTCACTCTTTTAAAAGCTATGTCATGATGGCCAGTCATGCCACTCAGGAGTACAGCAGTATTTTTCCAAGACAGACATGCAAAATAGTTCAGACATCTCTGAATACCTGTACTACAGCAGGGCTAGAAGAATGGCTATTACATAAAAAGTCTACTAATATTAAAAATTGAGTTTATGGCTTCTTTAATTCAGCTTACCATGCTGTTTTCCGTCTTACTACGACAGCATCCTGTGCCATGGGTTGCTCTGCCACAGCAACTCGAGTTCTGTGGGGACAAAAGCAGTTCTGAGAAAAATGCACAGATTCTAAGGAAATTAAGCAGATTTTATTCCCTTCTGAGATAAATTAATCTCATATTTTCTACTTCCAAACCAGAAATGGGAGATGGGATGTCCCAAGCAAGTAGTTGTTTCCCCTTGCTTGTGGAAGGCAGTGTGATGGCAAGGGCATTTCTAGTGTACTGACCTCTTGTTCTTGCAGATAGACCCTAACAATTGAGTCAGCAACTCTGGTCCAGCTGCAGCTGTGAAGGCATGTGCAGAGAGCAGAGTAAAAGGGGTGAGTATATACAACACCCAATACTCTGCTCTCTTCAAGCCTGGAGTCCCAGTCTACTCAGTGTTAGTATGGAAGCCAGGTTACTGTAGCTGTGATCCTCATTCCACTTCTCTGAATCTTTTCCATTGCTGCTATACCTTGTTAGAGATGAGAGGATCAGAACTGCACAGAGCACTCTAGTGTAGGAGAGCTATGATGCAGTGGTGTAACAGTGTTTTCTCTTTTGTTTGCTGTATATAATTATTTATTTATTTATTTTGGACTGCCAGTGAGTACTCGTGCTTCCACGGAATAATCTACTACACCTCCAAGATCATCTTTCTGCATGGTAACAGTCTGCTGCTCACAGCCTACCATTTTATACATGAAATGAGCCCTACATTTTCCTCTGTGGATCACTTTGCCCTGAATTTTGTATCCCATTCTCTTCACCACTCTAGGTTCATAAAGTCTTGCTGAAATTCCTCAACATCCCTTCCTGTCTTCTCTATCCAAACCCACTTGATATCATCAGTGAACTTGTTTCCTTACACCACTGCACTTTTTTTCCCAGCACATTCAGAAATATCTCAAACAGCTTTGCTTACGCAACAGGCTGGGATTTTACAACAGCCAAACTCCATCAGTGACCTTCCGCCATTCAAAAACACACCACTTTCCCCTACCTGCCATTTCCTGCCTTTTTTTTCATGGATACAGAGATCTTGCCTCTTACCCCATGGCTGCTTATGCTCTTTAAAAGGCTTTGATAAGACACTGTTAAAAGACTTTTGGGAATCCAAGTAGACTATATCAACTGGGTTTATCAACCATTTGTAACGTATGTCACTCCTGCTTGTATTCTCTTATGTTGAGCTTAATTCTGGATAATGAGCTGAAATTAATGGGCAGTACTCTAATTTCTGTTTTACTTTTGATATATAATACCCATGTAGCCCCATGAGTAACTAGTGATCACAGAAGTACCTAGTGAATAATTTTCTTCACAGCCTCCAGAAGTCTTTTAGGAACAAAGGGACTAGAGAAAACTTTTGGCAAAGCTTCACTTGTCACCTATACAGTAGAATAATTTAGGGCAAGAGCTATATAGTTGTGACTTCAACTTCTTTCCAGAGTTACTTCACCTCTGCTGGTGATCTTTCAAGAAAGCAACTGTCTGATCAAATTTCCCCTCAGTCTGTTCCTATTCATGCACCACCCTTTTATACCTTCTCCACATCCGGGATCACCAGCAACTATTCAGCAATTATGAGGTTTTCAGACTTACAGAAAAGAATTACAGCATCTGATTACTTGCGATCCAAAAAGGGACCATCAGGTGGATCTTACTAAAGCACTGAACTTTGAGAAACTGTAGTGAGTGAATCATTCCTACTTTTTCAATGTACAAACCACATAGTGTGTCCAAAGTTGGAGCTGGGGTACAGCACGTATATTTTCCTCCCCTTTTCAGGTCATGCTGTATTTTACTAACAAAGAGAAAGACAGCCAAAATTCCAGAATATTTTGAACGCTATCTGAAGCCACTTACTTTAGCAAATGTCCTGTATCCCTCCAGAATGGGTCTGTATCCTGTACACCGACACAAGTTTCCTGCATAGCCAGAGCAAAAGGAAAAGTCCTTAGTGTTATTAAGCTGAATGTTTATCCTCTTGTAGAACGTTCTGTTGTTTCTCACCATAGCTTCTCAAATATAGATAAAGCTAATGAAAAAGCCAGGAGGAGGAATATTTCATAAATAATTTTTGCAGCAATCTTACCACCCATTGTCACTGAAATTTTAAATTGAAATTAATTTAATGAAAAAACATTCTGCCCTATTCAGTATTCATTTACCTCAATTGTGCAAGTCTAATCAGCATACCAACCACCCAGTCTCCTGAACTGCAAACAGATTGATTCTTTTGCATCTGATTTCCTTTTAGGCTACTGTCAGAAACCTGGTAATAGCTCTCTAATTTCAGTATTAACAGGATCCTCTGAGGTAATTTTGACAGTCAGATTCTGCCCTACTCCATCATGTATATTGCTGTCACGGTCCTTTTTCTGAGGCTGGCTGGCCCAAATGCTCTCTGTCACTTTGCAAGCTCTTGTCCTAGTGATGAATTTACCTCCACAAGATGTGGAGGGCTCTTATAAACCTCTAAGGCACTGATCACATACTTGTTGCACTAAGCTCAGTGAAGTCCTGAGACCACTTGCCACTGCTTAAGGACACAAAATGAGCTTCTGTGGGACTTTCCATAGGACATTTTTGTTTACTTCATAGCACCTGATCGGTCTTCTAGGGGAATATGAGGTTATTCCTTAACCTCATAACAATTGTCTATCTTTCATGAAATACATTAAATGAAGGTGCACCTCCAACCCGTTTGGTGAAACAGCTGTTATAAAAGCAGTACTGGTTGCACCTCTGCATGACCATGGGCTTTTACCTTGGAAAGCATCTTCTATGTCTTCCATGTTGGGTTCAGGTTTGTTCCGAAGCAATGTGTACATGGACATGACAATGCCTGGAGTGCAAAAGCCACACTGGGACCCATGACTTTTTGCTATTCTCTCCTGGGAAAAGTAACAGCAGCTATCAGCTTGTAATATCAAAATGAGTTCATAGTTGTACTTCTTTTTTTTTTTTTTTTTTTTTTTTTTTTTTTTTTTTTTTTAATTAAACAGAGAT
The DNA here is from genome assembly GCF_964035555.1 of Netta rufina. Lineage (NCBI taxonomy): Eukaryota > Metazoa > Chordata > Aves > Anseriformes > Anatidae > Netta > Netta rufina. Next base: position 19,270,981 of record NC_140125.1, read on the forward strand.
GTTGCAGAAATCTTACAGGAAGAGCTAAGGTGTTCTTCAACTAGATGTTCATTTAGTCTGTGAAGCAGACTTCAAAGAGGAGAGCACACTGAAAAGCTTGCATCTAGGCTTCAAATTCCCAGAGTAATTGAAAATAACTGTAAGCCTCCAACGAGACTGGGAGTTTTTCAGCTTTGCCATGATAGAAAACTAACTCTATTTCAAAGCTCAGTTGTTAAGAGCCTTCAGGGGAGGTATGAAAACGGAAGGTTTTGACTCTCTCTCATTCGTTTATGCATGTCTGACATTTTCTCTTTGTTGTTTGCTTTCTCAGACAGTACTGGTACAAGTCCTACCCACTGTACAAACTGAGGTGAATCATAGTTTCCCTTAAAGGAGCAATATCTCTGTTAATGCTGAAGTGTGCTTCCGTAAGAAGTGCATTAGAACACCTTGCTGGAAGAGCAAGACTTCATGTTCCTTTCATTCCTTCTTACGACTGCAGGTTCCTAACTGTGCAGGAGGAGAAACCAAGGTCATTCATGGAAAACTGCAGCAGGGCCAAAACCTAATGCAGATTTCCTGGCTCACAGTCATTACATAGGCTTTCAGCACAACATCAGTTGTCCCAGTTTCTGATAAAAGATGTGAACTAAGTAAGGCCCCAGAACAAAAGCATTAGCAATTTGGCCAGGATAGCAACAGTTAACTTGCTAGGGCGTAACAGCTCTAGAACTGACAAGGGAGTTTGATTCCGTCCCTTAGCTGTTCCTGCAAGTAAAGACTAATCATGAGGACAGTCTCTTTGCTTTAACATTATGATAAAGGTCCCAATACACTGCAACATGACTGAGTAGAATAAAAAGAAAGTGAGTATACAGGGTTCTAAGGTTAACAATTAAAATCAACATTAATAGCTTACCTGGACTGGATGCAATCTGGATTTTGTGTTTCCTATGCCTTCAACAGTAGTTACAGCTACATGATGCAGGGCACAGATGGGGAAGAGGCAAGCATTGGCAGTATGGTGGCTAAAATGATAAATTAAGGTCATTTTCATTCAACGGTGCTGCTCAGCAAAGGAAAAGGGCAACCAGGAGGGCTGAAGAGTAATCAGAAACTGTGGCACTAGACTGGAGAACTTAAATAGATGTACTGAATGTATTAGAAGCAAAATCCTACGGTACCTACTCGACCAAAGTTCTTATCAACTTCATCTAAAATTTAAACTGAGTATGTACCACAGGATTTGACCTAGAAATTTAAACATCATCATCTCATGTTAAGCTACAGAACTAATGTAAGTAATTTATGAGGACAGACTACAAATACCAAGATGTTATACACCTGGCATACACTCACTTGCACAAAAACATACATAAAGCACAGATCACTTAATCTTTTACATAAAAATAATAATTTAAAAAAAAAAAAAACATTTCTAGATGACACATTAGGAAAAACTCCAGTCTACCAGCAAAATTCTTACAGGAGCTAGCTGCTGTATTTCTTTTCTGTCAAGACAGAAATAATGACCCTAAAGATCAAAGCTCCTATCAAAGGTCATATTACTTGTATCCATTAAGTTAGATAATCCCAAGTTAAAGTATCTCCAAGCAGCATTATTACAAGTATATCCAACATTTCAGGGCCTTCTATTCCCCGCAGGAAAAATAAACTAAGTAAACTAAATAAACTAAAACAAACCCGTACCTCTGCTCCATCCTGTCTACATTCTCTTTTTGGTTTGATTTCACTGCTTCACTCTTACATGATTTAAACAGAGGAGAAAATTTATTTCTCAGGAAATAGACATTCTGAAGGCTGCCACACAATAATGAATACATAGAGAAAACAGATTATTGTAGTAATACAGTCACAGTAAAGATTTTGTCATTATTTGGGTCAGCATAGCAAAAAAGCTATACTGCATTGCAAGAACGGAACATAAACATTTTCTGAGTTGGGAAAAGGCAGATAGACTGCACTGGAGTAAGTTTAGATAATTCAGGGCAAGAAGAAATGCTCTTCATCAGCACTGTACAATGCTGTTGGAAAAAAATACCTTCTGGTCTCAGCCTTCTGAGTCTATATTCTGAAAATGAAAAATGATGTTTTGGCAGAAGCATACATTACATAACACCTTTTAAAACAGTGATATGTCAAGAGCCTGGAACTATCCCCATTTCATTTCACACTCTGTCGGAGTCCAGATTGCAAAGGATACATGATTTTCTTCTGAAACGGATCATACTTGGATATCATAACAGTGCAAGCACCACATCCGCCTTCTCCACAGCCTAGTTTGGTTCCACATAGGCCCACTGAGAATACAGGAATCAAGGAAAACAAGAAGAGTGTTGGCAGAAGCCTGCTCACACAGTTGTCAATCAAGTCTCAGCAACAATTTCTTGCTGGAAACAAAGCACTCATATTTTTCCTGCTTAATAAGTTAACTTGACATAAGAAGACTCAAAATGCTGGCAACACGAGCTTTGAGATCAACATTGTAAAGCCCTGATAAGGAAGCAGCCCGTGATCAAATAAACTCAGAATAAACAATGATTTCTGAACTTTAACACCTCTCACTTTCCATTTGACTCAGAAAAGGCAATGACATGGGAGACAAAGCCCTTAGCTGAGCAGGAGTTGCTCGGGCACGTAGCCACATTCCTGAGACACACGGTGACATCTTCAGCACCCCTTACCAGTGGGGGCTGACTTCTTCCTATACCTGGTGATTCCTGCCACATGGAAGGAACCCAAGCAGGGCAATCACACAGTGCTGTAGGCCAGAGTTTACAACTGACAAGGGCACTACTCCTGAACTGCTCTCAAACTACCTGCATCTCAAGAGTCATGGCCTGGCCACTGCAGCATGTCTCTTGGTCCCATTTACAGTGGCTTCTCAAGCAATGGCCTCTAAGAACACAAGCAGCAGCCCGGTTTCCATAAGACTGCAGGAGAGAGAAACTGGGAGCCAGAGCTATTATGTTCATGAATCTACATGCCTACTTCAGCAGAAATATAGTTTTCTTGTGCGACCCAAAGTTTTGTGGTAATAGTGCTTATCTGCCTCAATAAAACATGTTTTTCAAAGTACTTCTCTGTCACTAGCAAGACATCTACAAAATAAGTTCATCAGAATGCTCATGCACAAGATCAGAACATTTAAACAGAGTCCTGATTATTTCCTTTGAAGCTATTTACATCCAATATTAACAAGCTTAGGCACAAAAGGTCTAGCAGTGAAAAAGACACACAGGTACAGGAGACAGGTGGCTTGTTTTTCCCTATTTATCTATCCAAGAAACAGATAAAACAGGGCTGCTGATAGTTCTGCTGGAAACTACAGAGCATGAGTTATATCCTAGAAAACTAGAGCATAGCAGCAAAGCTGGAGTAAGAATGCATGCTTCTTTTTAAAGAATACACCAACACAGACATGAGCAGTCTAGAGCACGTCCACTCCCAGTTGGGCAAACAAAAACTCAGAAAATATGGAATGACTCTACCGACAGAACTAGATCTAGTGTAGCCAGCCTCGTCATCGTAGTAATAGCTACCCAGCTCCTGAAGCAAATCTGAGTCATGTGTGAGCAGCATCTCAGAGGAGTGAAACATGATTGATTGCATCTCTTCACGTAAACATGCCTGTAGCATGTGGTTGAAACTTTTAACTCCAAGTGCAGACCTCTGGATCACCTCAGCCTTCCCTACGATACACATTCCATGGGATAATCAAATTATTGGATATAATAGATCCAGCAATATCCAAATTACTGGATGATGCTGCAACCAACTCACGTGGCTGTAATGTTTTGGCCAGAAAATTCTTTACAGTTTTTGTGAAACACAGAAAAATTTCCTCCAATGTTGTAGTCATTTCTATCTTCCAATTGCTAGCAATTCTGAGAGATTGCCCTTTAAAGTATTAACAAATTATTTAAGGTTTATTTAAAGTATTATATAAAGTATTTTTCTGTTCTTCGATCTTGGAATACCTTCTACAATCTTTTCTAGAATGAAATAGTACCAGGCTATGCAGAACACTCCCTCCTACGGTCTGTGCACAGTTAAACAACAAACAGTTATGAAATGTTATAGGCTTTCAACGCCTTCTGCAGTTTCTTCTGACATTGGATACATTTTCTTCTTAGATAGGTTAGCAGAGTTGTTTCTGGGTTCACATCTTTTTCCACCACCTGCAAGAAGGGAAAGAGACTTTTTACACAGGGAAGACTTTACAACACAGCTGGATACATTACTTGCAAGGAGAAAGCTTAGTGTTTCTTCAACTTCTTTTCCAAAGCAGGGAGTAGAATCACAGATAAACTCCCCTTTCTTTGGTTCAGCAATGTTGGTTACATGTGTCCAGACACAATGATGCCTCGAATTTATTGAGACAGGGGAAAAAAGTAAACATATCATGTAGGTCTGAGTGTTTCAGCCATGGCCCACTAAGGCAACCCCTAATAAACCCTTCACCAAAAATAGCAAGCAGAATTATTTGTGATCAGAGAAAGAAAGAGCAGTGTTTTGGACCTGAGTTTTGAATTCTTGGTATCTCCACAAACTGCATATCAGCCTTATTGATCAGGCTTAGCTGACCTCTGATCCTTCCACTTATTACTATTAGAAGAGATGGAGAAAATGAGAATATATGCAGAAAACAGACAGAAGCACAACTGGTAACAGACTGTACGGGAAAAGAAAGTAAAAAGCAGAGTAGAAACCCTATTATAGGTACCAAAGGTCAGACAGCAAGTATCAAATGCCTTTAGTTTCTTTTTCATCCCTGACAGTGTTAAATGTACTCGTGTTACATTAGTTGACATCCAAAAGGAAGTAATATGAAATCCTAACCAAGAACAAATCTCCTTTGCAGGTTTTGAGTCGGCTTCATCCATTCGTGAACAGCACTACCAGCAGTTAACTATCAGATATAAAATGAGATTTTACTTTGACCTTTGCTCCATGGCCAGAAACCGAAGGTCTGCTCTTGCCCACGAGTTGCAGAGCCTGGCTTCCTGCGCCACTGTTATTAACAGAAGGTAAGAATCATTTCCAAATTCACCGAGTGCCAGAACAGGAGCACGTGTTCTCAGCTCTCACACACTGCAAGTCCTCTTACTGCTTTTAACCCAAATCCCACCCTGGCACATGTTGTTTCTATAAATTAATTGCTCCCAGTTTCGAATGGCAAAACGAAAGAGAAGGCATTTGTGTAAGCCTTTTTTCTTGCTTCAAGCCCTCTGCACTTCTTCATTTTTTGTCCCTGACACGTGACAGGACTAGTCCCAAGAGACAAGGTTCATATTTTCTACTTGAGTCTGCATTTTTATAGCCATCTAATACAGTTGCTGCTACAAGGCACAATACGGGGGGGCTGTTTTGTTTCTGTACATTTAATTTCTGCACTGGGGATAATCCACAAGGAAACAATTCTTCCTTCTGTCTCGGGGATGCCTTCCAGTAAATCATGCAGCACTTGTGTTGCTGCTAGTCAAAGCAGTATGGTCTCATACCTTTGCCTCCTGTATACATACCAGCTAGTAAGAGCATGTATTGGTCTTCTCATGACCATTCAGTTTGGAGCAAGCACATAAATCCCCCTGCTGCTGTTCAGTAAATAGACAGACACGAGCAGGTAATTCCAACAGAAATACCTGTGACTGACTCCTAGGCTCCCATGAACTGCTGGCCTTTCACAGACATTTCCCATGCTAAAAGCCTTCCCCAAAAATCTGTACCCTCACTGTGAGTTGAGTTCCTTCCCGAGGTCTGCAGCAATGGCCATTGCAAACCCTTTCAAACCAGTTCCCAAGATAGCCAGGCATAGAGAAAAACCTTCAGAACAGTTTTCCAGATGAATATTTAAAGAATATTCACGTCAATGCTATCCTTAGATCAAAGAAACCCTCTCAAGAATTCTTCTTGAAAGTTTTCAAAGAACATTCCACTACGTACTCCAACTGAGCAACTGAAGTTTTGGCAAATTGTTCCTTTTACAGAGTTTTTTTTTGTTTTAACACACAGTAAAACACAAGCCTAAGTCTTTGTTCAGCAAAGCATGCAGCCACTCAGCTCCATGGGCTTTTAGTGAAGTACTCAAGCATGCGCTGAGTCCCATCATAGCCAAACCTTGGATCAACCTTATCAGCAAGTGGCTCCTACTGTGCAGGACAACGTCATGAACACCCCACACTCATAGCTCACACTCACAGCCTAGTTTCCTACTGCACTAACTTCAGACAACTCCACTGTAGCTGTGTATCCACAATGCTGACAGAGACCTGGGGTCAGAGGTAAGGGTTATGAGCTTGGAGGACATTCATTCGACACACAGGAGGGAAGGGATGCCATCCAGAGGGACCTTGACGGACTGGAGAGGTGGGCCTGTGCAAACCTCATGAGGTTCAACGAGGCCAGCTGCAAGGTGCTGCATCTGGGCTGGGGCAATCCCAAGCACAAATACAGGCTGGGCAGAGAATGGATTGAGAGAAATACCTGTATTTTGTACACTTCCATCTGAAATCAAAATTCCACAGGCTTTGGAAGACATTTAATGTGGTTTCCAACACAGACATTCCCCCCACCCCCCTTAATATTCAGGATAGAAATACAAATATTGAGCATGTTTGAACTAAAATTACATGCTACATGTGTGACACACCTTCCAGTTGATGAAACCAGAATTGCCATTATTTCCTGTAAACTGTATGTGCTGTTTTCCATCATATTGCAGACAGGCAATATAACCAAGATAACTTTGTGATAGTTGTGTGTCAACTTTCACTCCCAGCGAAGAGGTGCTTAAAATAAACAACCCAGACTATGAGGTATTCAGCTCTTCTGAGACTTTTTCCTGACAACATGACAGACCGGGATAATGCAGAAGAGTAGTATTGGCTACCAGGAAAGTCCCTGTCTTATCAACCTCCTCTTACTGTGCAGTTTTGTACTATGGCAAATAGTATAAATGCATACGAATATCAGCAACCCATTAGCAATGCAGAGCTGCCACGAATACACGTAGCAGTAACCTTTCCTGGTCATGCTTTCACAGTCTCTCCAGCAAATTGACTGGAATACTTGGTCAGGACTCCAGACAGGTGGATCCATACCCTGATTTGCTACCTGGTGTTTCAACAGCATTGCCTAGGAGCTCCTGATCACCTCCTTTCATCACAATCTCTCACAGGCAGAACTGTGCCAGCAAACTCCATGTTTGTTGCCACAGACTGGATTGCCAAATGAGTCCAATCATCTGTTATCTCTCTTGGACGTTCATCTGCTGGGGGCATAGCTCAAATGATTTTGGCAGCACAACCAAAAAAGGAACCAAAAAATAAAGTCACTGGAGGCTCTGGGCCTCCTCCTCCTCTCTGATCAGGTGGAACTGCGGTCCCATGAGCAAGCAGGGAATGATGCTGAGAGAGTCTCGACATGTGGAACGAGCTGGTACTGCCGGTAGTATTAATGGCTTATGGTTTCCTGCCTTTTTTTTTTAATCTTTTTTTTTTTTTTTTTTTTCCAACCAAGGACTGCCAAGGTAACGTGATAAAACCTTTTCACTCTTCACAAGGCCAGCTCCAACGCGGTTTTGTAAACAGGGACCTGTGGTTCCATGAAAACTGCTACAAAGCACCAAGGAAGACGACATTCACAACATGTTCTTTAACTTCAGGACATAGCCAGAGCAGATAGAAAGGAAAGGTTTGTTTTCAGCTGTCAGCCTTCAGGACCCACACCTGCTCTTTCTCCCCTTCTCTGCCTCACCCCACATCTGTAAGCGTTCCACAAAACCAGCTTGGTGCAGCTACGTCTCTCTTCTGCTTTACTGATTGCAACACATTTTCCAGGAGTTAGCCAAGAGTCTTTTCCAGGAAGACAGACTTTTCTACTGATAGACACAGAGCAATGCTCCTGTAATACTTAAGCAATCACTGATGCTGAAGCACCAGCTATCTCTGGATATGAAGAGTTAGCAAACATTCCCATAGCTGCCATGAGCAGCGTATTGGTTATGAACTAAAGCTCATCTAGCACCAGAAGAACAGTTCTCTTCCATCTGAGTATACTTAAAATACAAAAACCACCACCAAACATGACAGTATAGCCTTTGATAGGGCCTGGATTGCCATAGATGATTGTGGCAATCCCCTGTTGTAAGACTGAAAAAAGCTCTTAATTCACTCTGAAAATTTGGGCTCACAGGGAGGGATCTGAAGTGACTAAAACCTTCACGGAAAGAGAAGGAGACAAATTAATGGTAAATCTATCACCTGTCATAGCAGAAAATTCATACATCACCCTATGCAACTGTTTCATGATCTCATTTACAAGACACAATTAGCTGGTCATAATTAAAACAAAGCTTCAACTTTTTAACATCCTTTTGGCAACAATTAGCAGCTGAAGAGTCAGTTAACACTGACATGAACCATTACTGAAATGTGCAACCAAAGCTTCAGGAGTTGTCTTTTTCTTTATAAAAGCTCAGAACCAGGGCTGACTTCTACATCAGTATTACATTAAAGAGACCTTGGATTAATTTTTAATCTATACTATGCAAACTTCATTATTCAGCTAGCAATTGATAATTAGACAAAACAAGGCTTTGACATCAAATGTCCCAGGTTTTTTCCAGTGCTTCCAAGTTGTGTTTTGTTTTGTTTTTTTAACAAAACCTTGGAAAGTTCAAATTCCAGTCTAGCTTGGGATCCAAATTCAGAACTAAAACACCCTGATCGTAGCAACAATCTAATCCACATTTACACATGATTAAATTAGAAGGCAAGATCAACAAAAGCAAAATTGATTGGAATCCTGTCCCAGTCTTCAGGGCAGCGCACAGAGCTTTTTAACTAAATAAAAATAGCGTGTGATCCCTCAAGGGATTAAAAAGGCTAATTCTCTAGCCCAAAATTAGTTCTGCATCTTATTTACCCCTGAAGAAGGCACAAGGAACGTCCACGAACTTGGCCTCAAACTATACTGCAGATATGCAACCTTCTCCCCTCCCCAGGTTTCTCTGCTACCAGCTGCTCTGCGTGTTTCTCCACCCAGGTATAAGGAAAGAGGCAGGGCAAGATTAACACTGGGCTAAACTCAGAACTTGTATTCATACTTCAAAAGAGGTAGTCTTGACTTGTTACAAGTTGCAGAGAAATGAGATTTGGAGAGAAAAAGCTGAAAGGTGTGCAGTGTGTGCAGGCACCACCTCCCACCCTCCTGTCAGGCACGACGACTCCTGGGGGAATTGTCTGCAGCTGACCTGGGTGATACTTGAGTTTTCGATATATGCAAAACAGGATCAGGTAATGGGTTTTAGAGTGTAAAGATTTCTAGCTTCTAAAATGGAAATGGGATAAATATTTTCCTAAGGTCACTTCTTAAAGGCAAATGCCAACTTACTTACTGAACATATGAATTATAGAGATGCTTATATGTGAGTTGCATTTTCCAGATCTATTGTAATTACTGAAAATATTTCTAGTAAAAGTAGTTGCCCCAGAACTGCAGCAAATTATTGCCAACAAATCTCAACTGTAAAAGGAACATTATATTGCTCTCTGAATAATTTAAAAACTAAAGATAAGGAAGGGAAAAAGCCAATAAGCAAAGCAGTAAGTGTAAGTAGCCTTGACAGTTTAATATTCAGAAGTGATCATAGCAATTTTGCTGGTATTAGAGAACTTCAGAGGAAGAAAAGAAGACTAGAAAAATAAGTAATCAGCAAGCCATCAAGGAGCAAGCTAAGAATGCTGGAATCTTCCTTACCTTTTTACCATTCACAAAGAAAACAAGTTCATCCCCTGTCTCGTCTGGCGCCATCCTGCACACCTTCCAAAATTGACTCAAATAGGGCCACGGACACCACAAACCCCTCTCCCCCCTAAGAGCAACCCTACACCTAACAGGGAAGTGAGCACCAGCGACACGACAAGTAATATGAGTCTGTCTGAAGACCGTCTGACTTTACTTCTCCGTAAGTAACCTGTGAAGCCCCACGTTATATAAGGGCCAACAAAGAGGCGTGCCAGCTGCTTTTGGTTGGTGCTTCTGCAGCAGCAATAACAGAAAAGGAATTGGAACAAGCAAAGTGACCCGCCCCCTTTTATATAGCAACAGATCAACTTGACTCACGATCCAGCTGCATTCCCTTTGGGCTATGCTGCCAAGCTTGGGATACTCAGGGTGCCACCGCAGCAGCTGCCAGGAAGTCCCAGCATTTTGCAACGCAAAGTCTGGGTGGGGGGCATTGTCCGGAGAGAATGGTTGCAGAGGTGGAGGAGAAGGGTGTCCCAACTCTCCGCTGAGTATTGACGACAAAAACCCTCTCTTTCCTTCTCTCCGTGCATAGCCATCCACCTGGCATTCAGTACGGTGAGGTCTTCCTCATAAGAGCACTTCCTTATCAACTTAGTAGAGTGCCTGAAAGGCTCTTTGACCATTTTACCTTAGACTTTTAAAGCTACAGTGCTACCCACCTTCAAGGATGTAATTCACACAGGTATGTACTTGTTCAGATTAAAAACAATTCTAGAGAGCTGAACCTCTGGTTCAGCACGTTAAAAGGAAGCACTGAGCTGAAATCATAATATTTTCACTGGGCTCTAAAGGCCTTTGTGCTTACCTTTTGTGGTTTAATCATCACATCCTGGATTCAGGTGCATGTCCCCAGTGAGACAGAAAAGCCAATGAAGAATTTGTGTCCTCCCTTTTCCTTTTTTTATGGTTTCTTCTGGCTTCATATGGGTTATACAACCACATTTTTTTCCTTGCTTAAATCTTCCTGATTTTTCTCCCCCAAAACTGTTGCAGAATCGTCCACAGACCCGTAGACAGGACATACATCATTTTCATGAATAAGATTTCTAATTACTTAGTTCCAGTTTAAAACCACACCACAAAATTGCACAATTCCAAAATGCAACAGAAGTTTCCCAGCACAGTAGTTAATCCTATCTGCTGCAGTCTGAGTTCTGGGTCTTTGTTTTCCTTCTTCAGCATACTAGGTCTCATTAGTTGTTATTGATTTTCTACTTTTCTTAATATTCCTTGGAAATTAAGTCTCCCTCTGAGAAACCTCTCTAGTCAATTCACTAGATAACAAAACCTAATTCAATTACAATTTTCAGAAAGTCTTTCCTTCAGTATATTGGAAATATGTCAGAGTGAGAACAGATTATTTATACCAGCTTTTATCTTCCAACTCATGTGGTCTACTGTCCAGCTCTTCCTCCAGAAAGCTCGTTTATAACGAGTGTCAGGCACTGTCTCAGCACTTCTCACAGTTACTCATTTTGCTGAAAGTCTAGCACACAGCAAACTTGTGCTTAACTCTGGTTGCCTTACTCTACATTTGCAGGGAGCTTGTGCCTAACTGAAGCAGTGCTGACACCTACTGTTTGGCATCTCCCACTCCGGAGTAGTGTTAGATAAATAACACTTCTCTTCAAGAAATCTTCAATTCTTCTGCTTTCTATCTGTATGCAGATTTACAAGAACAACCCTCACATAACAAGCGCCCATCTCAAAATTAGTCTACACAGCCTTAATACTTTTAAATAGTTTTGTAATATTTTAAATATCAATTATTACTCATAACCACAGGTACCACGTTACAGCAATCCTGGAGCAACTAGACATTACAGCATTAACATCAAAATCAAATGGAAGTGGTTTCGTAATCTGTATCTTCCATAATGCAAGATGTTGTTCGTAGACTTAGAAACACTTGTAATCATACGCCATCACTTGTTTAAGGAATCCCACACCTGGCCATGGTGAGAGCCTAATAGAGCTAAACTATCCCATGCTGCTTAAACCACTAACAGAATCTCTGGATTTACCATTGTCAGGTTTTATTTTTGACCCCATCAACCAACTATACAGGTAATACAAAGCGAAATGTAAACACAAACACGTGTGACAGTGACATCTACATGCAGAGAATATAAAGCTTCAGACCTCATCTCTGAGGTCTGATCACAGAAAACCAAATCAATTCATTCTCTCTAGCTAATGCTATACTCCTTTTAGAGGAATTTTCCAGGTTCTCTAAATAACTCTAGAATGTATAGGCATCTCCTATTGAAGTCTCTTAGCCCATTTGGAGAATTCTGCTCTAAGCAACAGAGGATTACCAGAAATTAAAAAAAAAAAAAAAAATCACACCTCAGCAAACTTCTGTGTCATAAGAAAATTTCCATTAGCATGGATATCCCTTAAGTTAGATAAAAATAAAAACTTTTGTCAAAAACAAAGACTGCTTACAAGACAAAGTATTCTGACCTGGCAGCCAGTGAAAGCGTAGCAGGTTTCCCATTTTAGAAATCACCCCTTTGCCCATTCATACCTGAGAGCTTCTTATGTTGCAGAGGTTCAGAATTCCCCACGCTCTCATTAACTCAGTAAAAAGTTCAGAGAGTAGCTGATATATTATTACATCATCAAGAAAAAAAGCAGCTAGCTTTTCTCATTCTGACTCATTCTGCAATCCTGCAGATCTGGCTGTTGCAATCCTAATGATAATCTCTTCTGCAGATGATCGTATGCATAGCTCAATAAAGACACTGAAATTTATAGAAACACCATTACTACCTAAGGAGTTCACCACCAGAATTAAGTAAACACATAAAAGCACAATGACAAACAGATGTCATGGTAATGAGGAAGAGGATTACCCAGAAGTGATGAGGTTTATTATTTTGTTCACACATTACTCTTTTGGGAAACGGGATGGAAGACAGGCTCAGCTCTGAAGAAGATGCAACAAGAATCAAGATGATTTTGTGGAGGCCTTTATGAGGAACAGTTTGGAAAAGTAGATAGTAAAGAAAAGAAGAAATTCCCAGGTCTATAATGCAATGCCCAATGTATCGAAAGCTGGAAAGCTTTAGATCTGGAAATCTCTCTTCAGCTGGTACAGATATCCCTCATGGCAGCGTGCACTGGTATCTTGTTCTCAGGGATCTCAGGACCTCTGCAGTCTAACCACCTGCTGAAATCTAGCGTCAGCTGTAAGATTACTTAGGGGCTTTACATACCATATATTCTACTTGATGAAGATTAATTTTGTTGCTTTGTCATGAGTATTCTCTGTATAATTAAAAAAAATAAAAAAACAAAAAACAAAAAATGATGTATTAATTACAGACTGTGAATGTTAAGGTAGAGAATGCTGTCCAAGGAAGTCTCTTCTTCTCTTATGAGATCTGTTGGCCCCTGTTAGAGACAGGCTCTTAAAAGAAATGGACTTTTGATCTGACTCTATAGAGACATTTGCACTTCATTAGCCAAGTCTCCCAAAGGATCTCAAAGAACTGCAATCTTCCCAGGATCTTCATACAGGCAGTAGACTTTAAAAAAAAAAAAAAAAATCCATAAAATTACCATACAAGTATGAAAGTAGTGTATTGGTTACTCTTTCAAGAGGACTTCTAGAGGTTAAAAAAAATGGCAATGTTGATGTGTTTTGAAGTGACATTTTAAAATTCCTTTCTGGTTACAGATACAGGTCTGAAAAAAAAGATCATAGTCACAAATCAAACTAGAGAACTTCACCGATGTTTCTGAGAGGATACTAGCTCATTACTCGTGAATCACTAATTGTCCTGTGTTCAGGTTGTAATTGTATGGATACTTTATAATAGCATGTATGCATTTCATGAACTACGACCTCTTCACCTGCATTTGATGATGGGTGGAGTTTAATTATAGTTATTTTCCTAGTCTGACTTCCTCTGACAGCACTAAGAGGAGAACAAACTTAGCTAATTCTGCCTCCTGTGGAAATGTACCGGTTGTCACCAGTCTTCAGAACAATTAGCAAAGCAAGCTCTTTTGTTTCAATCCATTTGCAGTTTTTCTTTCATAACCCAGGTCTAATGTGTCGGTCAAAAGATGTTTCAGATGGGTAACCTGAGAAGCAACTCCTCAGGCAGGTTTTTGTAATCCTGATTCCTTGCCTTCATCAACATCGTCTTCATCAGTAGTTCACACAATACCGATCAGTTTTCTTGCTTCCAGGGTACAATGAGATAAATTTCAGATACCTGTTCTGAAAACCTAAGCAAATATACTAATATACTATAAAACTATTTGCTATCTCTACAAGTCTTCTGGCTGGCACGTGTATATTGCTGCTAATTACCTTCTCATTTGAGAATGCACCATTTTGATGGACAGTTTGTTCAAAAGACAAGAAACCTTTCACAGCTTTTGCTAACAAAAAAAAAGGCTGCCTGGATCAACCTGACATTTGACTGTCCTGTCTAGGAAGGATTTGTATGCCAAAAGTTTACAAGCAGTCTCCAACTGCACAAGTCGGTGTGTGCCTCTTCAAAGACCCTGGCTAAACAGAGACACAGACTCCGTGTAGTGCCCTACGCTCTGACTGCTTTCTAGCTCCCAAATGCTTTCTACCCTTAAGATGACTGACAGTTTTCAACACTAGACCTGTCTAGACCGGACAAGTCTAGATGACTTGCTGTCAGTCAAATATGAGAAGACAGTTGCCAAGAAAATTTCAGAAGGGCTTTGTTATCAGTATAATACAAGATGACAGACACAGGTATATTGCAAAATAGATGATTACTGAAATAGGCTAGTTGTCTGAAACTAGCCACTGTGGCCAGCTTTTACCTCCCAGGCTGTGTTGACTCCTCTTAAATCATGAATGATTTGAAATGAAAATTTCCAAGGCCCTAAAATCAGCACTAAGATTGAAGAATTACCTTCCAAAAGAAATCGTCCATGAAAGAAATATTAACTGCTTTCAAAATGAAACTTGAACAGTCTACAAACTGGATAATATGATGTTATGCATATAATTGCAAGAGCTGAAAGTTGTTGCTTCAAGTCCAAGAACATCAACTACCTCCAATTTTCATTAATTCGTTTAGAAGCCAGTTAAAAAAAAAAGATTAATTATTCCCTTTATTACAGTTCGTCCTCTTTTTTTCATGCTGAAATAGCATGCAAATATTATAAAGCGATCAAATATTCCTGATCACTTACCGTGACTACCATTTTACCTTCTAATGACAAATCCGAACCAATTTTCTTTTGGTTTGGAGTGGTTTTCCTTTTTAAAATTAATATTGTTTCCATCTTTTTATTCTTTTTTTTTTTTTTTTTGGGTATTCTCCATTATCTTATGTCCAAAAACAAAAGATGAAGATCTAACAGTTTTTATGGCAGAAGGCTATTTCACAAAGTTCAAGCAGGGAAAATAAGGTTATGAGTGATTTGCCAATAACAAATGCATCTTCAGAGCTGTTGCAATAAAACATCCAGCATGACTAAAGCAGACACCTATCGCTAGTGTAGATTTCTTCTTTCAGCAGAACACTGCTGAAGTATTTTGGATGCAAACACGATTAACAGCCTTGCTAACTTAGACGTTAAGATGGTTTCTAACCAAACACAGCTCAGAAAATACTTGAGGAAATGACAACAAAACTAAGATAAACTATAAAGAGATATGTAAGAGACTTCTCAAAGCGACTTTCCCCAGTACAAGGGAAAGGTGTTCTAATGGTTACTGAGGTTGGGATTATCCACCCTGATAATGGACTGCTAGGTGTTTGCTGCTAGTTGTGTTACTAACAACGTAGGAAAGTTCAATCACAAATCTGTCTGGTTTCTGCTGAGTAAACCTGAGGCCTTTGTGCAGTCATTTCTCAAAGATCCTACAGATCTGGCCAAAGCATCTAAAGTTTAAGTGGTCAGACAGCCAATATTACTCACTTTGATTTAATAGATACAAAAGGCTTTTATTCCCCATGGGAAACAAAGTTGTGTTTCTGCAATCGGTGTTTTTGCAGTGGAGAATTCCCCTAACCTTGCATATTCATAAGTGATGGTGCGGCACAGCAGTGGGGAGTAGGTCCCACTGTCCCAAAATAAGGAGGATAGCTAAGAAAAGCAGGATGAGCAGTACGTCAAAGCAGGCTCTGCTCCACCACTTCCACCCTGTGGAAGACAAAGCAGCTACAAAGATGGAGAGAAGAACCCCCGTCCAGTAGAACACCCGTAAGATCAAGGAATGGAAACCAGTCTCATACACGATGACGATGATTTCACAAACAGCAGAAATTGATGGCAGACAGGCTTTCACTGGACTCCCTTCGGAAGCTACATTTTATCCTTTAAAGGCAGGATTCATTTACCCTATTTGTCTCTTCCTATGAGATGCAGCCCTAAACAAACTGACCTTCAAAGCACCATTTTGATCTATGGAGTGGAGTCATGTATTGAGTAATCTCCATTTTTCCACGAATACATCCATTATTTGGTATAAAAGGACATTTCCAGTTTTGTTAATTGTTTATATAGTCTATACCTAGCTTTTAGAATATTTTAAGTGTATAAAAGTATCATTTTCAAAGGCAGATTCGTAGAAAACCCGTCTTTTTACACACTCCACTTTCATGTGGGTAACAAAGGGCTAGATTTAGACTTTTCTCTCATCTTCTGGAGGAAATTGTTGTGATACAGAAAAGTTAAATGACCTGGCCAAACAGCTGGACAAACAGTGATGACACCAAGGGTGAAATTTTCAAATGCTTTCTCACCGGACTCAGTGGGAGAGAAGTTAAATAAACACTGAATGATATCTGAAAAATTCCACTTAGTGGGAAACCACCCCTGGTTTCACTGAGATCAGAATCTGAATGCAAATTGTCTGCAATGTTGACTGAAATTTAACATGTATATAGCTTGTTTACACTTATTGGTGTTGATGTCCCAGCAAAAAGGATGCAATATAAGAGCAATAAAAAGTGAGTAAATAAAAAGTAAGTAAAGTAAATAAAATAAATGTTTGAATGTTTTCCCACACTGATCTGGAAGGCATGAAAATTACATAAATATGAAAAGACAATGTAATAGTAATAATTTTCCTGGAAATGTTTTGTTTTCTTGACTAAGAAACAGCTATAGAGTAGTTTATTCCACAGTACATAATCTGGTGAGTAGGCAGAGTTTACCAAGAGCAGAATGTTCAAAGACTATTCTGTTGTAACAATTCAGTGATGTGTTAATGAATTACTGAATGACTAGTGCTGAATAGCTGTATTCACTAATACAGATAATGTTGCAATCTGCTAAGACAAACTGAGTTGTTTAATTTATATTTACATATCTTACCAGTATTTCATGGTGATGCTATTATGCTAAAACAACTAAAAAATATATTACATATAAAATTGATTCCTTTCCAGTTTGGAGGCATGGAGTGTACCATTATTAATGCTGCCTTTGAATTTATAAGACCTGTTCCTAAATTTCAACATGCGGCATAAACAACGTTTGTGTCAGCATTGCCTGTGAGAAAAAACATTATTGCCCTTGATCTCTTAACCGCACTGATGTCAGAAGACGTTTCGATGCAGGAAGATGGCATGCTGCTCAGGATAAACTAACGGGGGAAAAAAGATTCCATGTTCAGGGTCTGCTAATCAGTGAACGCCTGACGCAGCAGCAACTTCACAGAAAACACGTCCCTATTGGGTGAGGAAAGGGAGCGGGTCCTGAACTCAGTTTGCTGGGGAGATCAGCAGCAGTACTGGTAGGGTCAAGGGCCCAGCAGTCAGTGCCTGGGCCCCGTGCCCAGTGAGGGGCAGGCAGGGATGGTCAGCGAGGCACCCAGTAGGGCTGTCTCCTCACCTGCCCTGCTCTGTCCAGCCTACAACCAAGAGAGAGACTGCCAGCCATGAGATATCATTGACTGCCCGCTGATGGCAGCTCTACCACCTAAAGCCTTGGTTGAGACAAGGTGAAATGCAGCAAATCCTCTTGTAAGCATAAATTATTAAAGATGAAGGAAATGGAAAAAAAACACATTCCACTGTTCATGTAAATAGTAATGTAAAGCGAGTATATACACTATATTGAGCATAATGTGATCTCACCCTCATTTCAGCCCAAGGCACTCAATCTAGTGACTAAGCATTAAAATTGTTGAGATGGTCTCTTCACTCTGTTAGTGCTTGCTATTTCAAGACAGCCCACAACAGGCTTGTGGACAGTGCTAGGCATCTAAAGCTAGGGAAAAGAAAGAGCTTGACAAGGGCAACACAAACATTTAAACAATGAAAAATTCATGATCATGAGAAAAATTATTTCAGGGGACAAATGGGAAGGTGATTTTGTTCCTTTAGGAAAAAAAAAAAAACTCTCTAAATAATTCCACCTCTATCACTTAAACTCTTCTAGCCCCTACCCTGACTGACCAGTCGGGGCAGGATGGCTTCCTGTCGTACTCAACTTCTGCGTTACACAGGACTCTTAAACTGCTGCCCTGACAAGCTATAAATAATTAACTTAATCCACACTGTGCAAGGAACAGGGCAACAGATTACAAAATCCATTTATGCAATTGACAAGTGTTACATTGGGACATTCAGAACATACCTCAGCTGCCTTTGTCCTTTCTGTTTCCAGTTCCTAAACTGATGATGGAAAGAACTGAGAAAAATAAATGTCATAAGCAAGATTTCATTTAAATATGGACAGCCTAGAGAGGACTAATAGAAAAAATATAGAAGTCACTTATTGACAGTCTTTCATTATAGACTTACTAATGCTTAACTAAAAAAAAAACAGTTCTTTGCTCTATTTATTCCACTGAGAAAAGCGAAAGCAATCTGAAACATGGTAACAGAGGTAAACAGGGTAAATAATCCACATAACTTGTTTTCTCTTTTGTCCTTTCAATTTGTGATCTGAGAAGTAGCAGTTACATTGTATGCTTTTTATTTTAAAGTCTTCAGAAATCTTTGCAGCACTTCATATATTCACTTGATATATTGATATGTAAAATCTCAGCAAACATTTACCACAATGCAAAAAGCTTCCATGCTTACTGTAACTGACTAATCACAATTTTGAGTACTACTAAATCATTTAAACATCATTATCCAAATGACAATATTAATTTCCTCGACTGCAGAAGAACCTCTTGTCAGATTGTTTGGTGAGACCTTGTAAACCTCCTCACTTGCTCCAAGTTGAAAAATCCAACCAAATTTTTGTTGTTCCCTTTCCATATACAGGATGTATCAAAATCGTTAAACATTAAAGACCATTAAACTGCTGATCAGTTTAATATTGCATCTCACACGTTATTTTAAATAACCATCTTTGATTGTGAAGATCATCTGAATGAAGAGCTGACAATTGGTTAGTAGTTACAGCAGGACAGCGAAACACTCTTTCCTCAAGTGAAAGAAGAAATTATTCCAGATGACATCATGGGTAAATAGGGTAAAAATCACACTTCAAAAAAGCCAGGCAGGCAACACTTATCACAGATGGTCTCTGAGAAGGTGCAACAAATGATTTACACCGTAAACAGGTCTAGAGCTTTCTTCTACTAAGTCAGAAGACAATTATTTAATGACCTATTTTGTATTTCAAGAGTTCTGCAGCCAGCCACACAGCCCAGCATTCAGCCTGGGCTGAACAATGCCCCAGGAGGGAATGTGACCTTACAGGGCTTTCTGTCTGGCAGCCTTGCACTCAGATGTGTTGATATACCCGATCTGCAAAACATATATCCGCAGTAAGTTCAGCAGAGGTCAGTGTTTGCACAGTCAGACATCTCACCTATGGTTATGGTTAGTCACCTGGAGATTTCTATCTGGCTCCATAGCTTCTTTTACGAGAAAGGAAAGGCTGGAGCAGATGGCTCCTAAGGCTTCCTTTGTGTATCTCCATTTCCTTCAGTTTTACGTTTTACACTGCTACCTATCTTAAGAGTGTAAGTCTTACTCCTCTCAGCAATCTTCTGGTTTCTCTCTCCTTGAGTAATCTAGGTCTTTCAAAGAACCACTCATTTTCCAGAGAAGCAATAAAAATATATGGAGAGTGCTTGCCTCAAAGACATTTCTTGAATAGATCCCATTGCTGTTTCATAAGAACCATGCTAAAAGAACAGAATGTATTCTATTTGGATTTCTCTTATCTAGCACTCATTCAGGCATCTTTTGCTGCTGCAAAAATTAGTGTTCACACTAAATCAAAAGAAGTTTCACTTTCTGTTTAAGGCAAGTTAACAGACCCCAACACCTGTCCAGCTAGGCTTAAAAGCACATTGTGAGGAGGCATTCAGGTCTGTTGTGCATAGAAAAATCATAAATAGTATACTTAAAAAAAAAATGAAAATAAAATAAACAGTACTGGCTTCTGAAGAAGCTCATTTAAAGTACTTAGAAATGAGAGAGCTTTATGTGATTTATGGGATATATACATTTAATATCTTACCTAGACTTCTGATTCTGCTTTTTTCCCCTCCCTCCTGTTTATAGGACAGTGAGTTTTCATCATGGAATGGCTCATAACTATATTCACTAAATATAACTTCTTTTATTGTCAGCTTCTCAAACAAAGTGCTCCTAATACATCCAGTACTTTGAAAGGCTCTGTGGTGTTTTCCCCTCCCAAGCAATTACAGACAGTCCCAGTAAATTATGAGAAATATCTCAATGATTTTCTTGACAGTGTCTTCTGCGAAGCTAATTTATTCACAACTGCAATGGCAGATGTCCTGTGAAGAGAAGCACACAGTAAATCATAATCTCATATTCCCTATTACCCAATGCTTAATTCCTCCTGTTTCCTCACTGGTGAGTACTACAGATTCACAAACTACTCGACTCTCTTCTATACCATGTATGTACAATTTAATTTGACCAAACTTTAATTTCTCCTCTTCCCCTTATTTTTTTTCCCTTCTTCTCTCATGATATCTGTCCTGATAATAAAAAGATCATCCACATATTTGTAACAGTAAAAGCCCTTCCAGAGGTCAGAATTGCTCTAAAATGTGCTCTAAAACTTGCCCAAATAAATTTGGTGATTCTGGGAACCCCTGAGGTAAAACTGTCCATCTATATTGTTGTTCCTATCCTATTTCAGGGTCTTAACTCTCAAAGGCAAATATGCTTCTGCTCACAGGGTCCACTGGACAGGCCCAAAAGGCATCTTTTCCATCTGTCACAGTGAACCACTTATGCTCATGTGGGATCTTGCTCATCATGGATTTGGATCCACAGGGTGGCGCTTCCACACTACCCCATTAATTTTTCATAGATCCTGTACCAGTTGGCAAGAACCAGCAGCCTTCCTTACACCAGAAGGGCAGGAGTGTTAAAGGGAGACTTGCATGGCTCCAATAATTTATCTTAAATCAGAGATAAAAGGACTGATTAAAGACTAATTTGTCCCTCAGTTAAGACAGGGTATTGCTTCAGCTTTATTGCCTCATGTCCCTCCTGCAAATCTATCCTCAGGGGAGCAATATTCCTCCTCTATAATTCCTCCTCTATAATTCCTCCTCTATTTCCTTCCTTGACCCACACTATGGGGTCTATTTCTTTTTCGTCATCTTCTGTCAATAACTTCATTGAAACTGTAATTCCAGTCTGACAATTTATTATTTGAATACCCAATTTCAGCATCAAATCCCTTCCCAACAAATTAGTCCCTGCCTCGAGTGCGTACAAGAATTGCCCAGTGATTGTTTTATCCTCTAGTCTCAGTTTAGAGTCTCCAAAAAGGTGGCAGTGTTATTCCAGTCCCTTCTATCCCCGTTACCTTTAGGGTTTCGTTAGTTAATTTAAGCCCTGATACTTTATGGGCCACCGATGATCTAGTTGCCCATTAACTTCTTCACCACTTTCTCAATTTCCCATCCTCTGGCAAAGTTACTGGTCTCCTTCTATAGTTTTTTTAGTACACTACTTATTTCCATAATACAACCTAGATGTCCCAGAAAGCGTTTCTGGCACAGCTAAGCTTCCCCACGTAGACCTTTATGCTTAGGTTAGATTTACCTTATCACTTCTATTCTCAATTTCTTAGCCCTGTAGCATTTCCTAAGAAGACTAGGTACACAGTAAGGAGGCTGAGATCACAACTGTAAGGATAAAGAACCCACAGTAAATCCTTCTGGTGGGACAACCAGACCCAGTCAGAAAATTTCTTGAATCATTTACCACCACTGACTTCCCTGAGGCTGAGGTCAGTAAACCTCCATAGAGTGGGAATATATGATAAATAATTATCCCATAGATGGGGAATCCCCATCCTCAGAGATAAGTATTCCCATTTTTACAGCATCTGGGCTAGGGGACTTTCTTGGTTTACTTTTTTTTTCTTAATTGACAAAACCATCCACTATTTCTACTACTTTAAAATACATCTTCCAATTAATTTTTTGAAATTTGTATTACAGCTTTTCAGCCAAAACTGGTATCTTGGAATTTCATTTATTCCAGTGTCATAAGAAAAATAAAGAGTTCTCCATTGTTTACCAGAAAACAGACTCTGAGCTTTGCAATGTTGCAGAGCTAAATTAAGCAAATTCCCATGACTTTATCTCCAACTCTCAGACTCCCATCTGTGGTGGAACACAGCTGAAAGACACCTTTTCTTATGTTCACGGCTTTCCATACACAGAAATTCCACCAGTCAACTAGCTGATCTAGCAACAGGCAGAAGGAAAGAGCCCTGAGAGCAGCGAGAGCTCATCATTCCACTGTCCTGCAAACTTTTCAGTTGACTGTATTTTCCAGACATTACCCACAATCATCTAGCACTTCTGTTGCAGTCCTATATTCCCATTTATCAGTAAATCATTTGGTCCAGTGTTGTTATTGCAGAATATCATCTGCCAGCTTCGGAGTGCTCCTTATAGTTACAGCTGACATACATAAATTCAGGGAAAAGGGAGTCAGCCCCCAGCCCTGTCGTCTCATAATTCTTCCTAGACAGTGAGAACTACATTGAAATAAGCAGGGCAGTCCAGCAGGAATTGTCCTGCAAAGAAATTCTACTCCAGAGCTTAACATTTGGAACACTCCCATCATGAAGAGTGTTACTTCCATAAATGTTCCCATCTCCTTTGAAGGTTTGACTTTGGACCTTATTAAAAGACCACTCGTAGGAATTGCAAAACCTTGGTAGCCTTCACAAAAGGCTGTGGAACTGGGCAGTTACACACAGTACTCCAGGCATTAGCAATTGTGCAACCTTTGTAAACCCTTGTTTGTAATTTTAACCTCCAAATTTGTTTGCCTAATAGTTGGAAAGTGATGCTGATGAAATATCTCTTTGCAGCATGATAAGCCATAGTTAAATTGCTGCTGGTTCAAAGCCAAATTAGAGGAAAAAAAAAAAAGTAAAGGAAAGCCCTTTCAGAAACAGTATCTTGTGGTTAAGCTGCATTGATTCGAATACAGGTACATATTTCCTAGTTGGTATTTTGCATATTCCTATAAGGTAGCTGGAGCTCTTCCTAACTGCTACATTGGCTCTTCTGTAGCTAAATCTTACCTTTTTTTCTCCAGTCTTCAGAAATTCTGCCTCAAGGTCTGTTCCTTTTATAACATTCACAACCTAACAGTCATCGGTATGGACTTCACAGGTCTGGTTAACATCAATGATTTATTTCAGTTTAGGCTCCAGAAATATGTGCTGCTACCTGAAAGATGCATACTGGTTCTTCCTTGTCATACTAGATTAAAACCTTTGGTTAACAATGATGGGCTTTTCATGTATATTTACTTTAGAGCCAACTATGGCATGATCAAGATGAGACCTGAATGTTAAAGTTTAAGATTAAAAGTTGATCTCAAACATTTTATATAAAATTTTAAGCCATTGAATTGCACTAACAAAATCTTTGGTCATAGACATCAGGCTCAAAATATAAGGCTTTTCCTTATAGTTGTAACAACTTACACACCCTGAAGGACCCTAATCCTGTTCAAGGTATAATAAATAAAGCCCTACTGACTTTAACACTGAGATTGTGTGCCTGCAAGTGCAGTTTACGCATACTTGATTCCCTGGTTTATTTAATATAAACAACTACAGTCAGAACTATTTTACAGGTAACAGTGCTGTGTTGAAATAACAGACCCGGGACTACCCTACAAATCTATGTTTACACACAGGTGCAGAGTCAACTGTAATCTGAAACAATTTAAGACAGTTTTGAGTTTATTTCCTTCCTCCATTAATGAAGTGTTATGACAACGTCAACAAATCACATCCATGGAAAACTTTTGTTACAATAACTGTTGTGGACAGGTAACAGAATTGCTGCAGCAGGTGAATCAAAGGAGAAGAGCGAGTGTGCCATACTGACCAGTTACTCTCTCTCAGCATCTTGTCGTGGCTCATCTATGAACGTCTCCACCACTGCTCTCCCAAACTGTTCAGCAGCCCAGCGTCAAAGCCAGTTAACAGAAGGACCTCTCAGCCTAGCTTAGCTTGCACTTGGATTGAAAGAAATATTTCTACTGAGATTTTTATACAGATTCAGCTGCTAGTCATAGAGCATGCTCTCTAAAATATTACTTTTAACGTTTGTTTTTTTTTGTTTGTTTGTTTTGGTTTTTTTGGGGGGTTACTTTTATTAGAGGAAATTTAGAGGAGCATTTTCTACAAATAAAGTCAAAGTTTGCCTTGGACCCGGATTTGCTTAGGAAAATCTTCCATCTTCCACAACTATAAATCACTTCCTAAAAAACAGCTTGCAAACAAACCTGATTTTGCCAGTAAGGCAACATGTATAGCAGAGCTGGTTTAAATCACTTACCCCTGGGCAAACTGATGTTGCAGAGGACAGCGTACAGCTAGACTCAGTGTTTCCTTTGCTCAGCAGTTAGTGGGACCACAAAAAAAACCCACTATCTTAGACATCAATAAGCACAGTGAATGTTCTCCGAAATCCCACAAGATGGCAGGAGAGGCAAAGAAATTTAGTGTTGGAAAAGCTTCCAGTCTTTCATAGTTCTCCTCTGTGAAACTATTTGTACCTGAAGAATTAAATAGAAGATTATTTTAAAATAAGATGAGAGCAACTTTGAAAGGTGTATCAGGAAGTCCTCATGGATCTCCTCGAAACAGTGGTATGGTAATTTGGTGACAAGGCAGCACTAAGAGATTTAAGTAGGTAATGATTCATCTGGGGACAATCTCCAGAATTCGTTTCTGGTAGAAAAAAAAAAAAAAAAGACAAACAAGAAGTGGACCGAGGAAACTTTAACAATTGATTACAAACAGTGTTTAATTTTAAATATCACAGCACGCAGGAATTTTGTCTGCAGCATTCTTTTCTCAAGTTAGATAAAACATGAAGAGATTAAAAGCATGGAAAAATACAGTTTCCGAAGAAAGGTAAATTTTTAGTCCCTTCAATTTACCAGGTGAATTCTCTCCCTGATAAGCAGCTTATAACTAAAAATCACTGCCCAGACCTCATGCACGACTTCCTGATTACTAGTAATAAGTCTTCATTCATTCCAAAGACTGACCACTTGAGAATTTGACTAGTAAATTAACCAAAACCATCTCTCTGTACAAACAGAAAACCATATTTCTCTACGCAAAAATTTCAGTCATCCCAGTGAAACTTTCCTATTACCCTACTGCAAAAGGGACGGTTAGAATCTATGACGCTGTGTTCACAAAGTGCAGAACTACAAATTTAAGAAAGAAAGAAACAAACAAACAAACACCTTACCAGCAAGTTTAACAGCAACCCACCTATGTTGCAAGAAATATTTTTGCTATTCCTACATACTTTGTGAAGACATTGCAAAATATAAACATAATGTTGGGAAACAACATAAAGTTATATTATTTTCCTGAAATAAAAAGTATATTCAGCCAACTAGTTGTTCACTAGAACAAAAATCTTAACTAGACACAGACACAATAAAAGAAAACAGAATTCCCATTGCAAAAAATGAGCCCTCTCTGACAAGCAGCGTGAGCTCTTGAACAGGTTATGTAAATGACAAGATTTCTTCTTGAAATCCTCTGATACAGCTGCCAGCATAACCATTGAGTTTCTTGAATGAGACAAGAACGTTCCTCTCTATTTTGGAAAACTGAAGAGTTAAAAACACCACAGAAACAAGGCGGCTGTTATTTCAGCAATAACATTAGGTGACTGTTATCGACACGATTGGCCTGATTTCCACACAGAGCAAATAAGAAAGCCATCTAAAAGGATAGAAAAACCTGAATCTACATTTCTTTCTTCTTCTCTTCCAGTGAGTGACTTCTGCTATTCTTTCAAAGTCACCCTTTTTAATTTAAAAGCAAAAAAAGTACCTACTTGCTAATATAACTACGTCAGACTGCAAGCAGGGTGGCAAAACTACTGCACTGTTCTTTCACAGCACTGCCTTTAGGAACCTTTTTGCCCAAACCAGCCTCAATGACAGAGAGATCATCCTTAAGAGAACACTACAGAAAAAGTAAACTGGTTTTTCCCAGTCCTGCTTATAAGCAAAACTGTGGAGTGCCCTGAGACTAGAAAAAACCCTCCAAGAAGGAGTTCACTGTTACGGTATGAGAGTGGGAGGCACTGGGGAAGAAGGGCTTTATCTTGTCTATTTACATTCTGCTACTCCATCCTAGAGATAAGTTTTAGTAATACAAATAAAACATTTTCCTTGATCTGGAGGCAGCAGAAAGACAAAAGAGTTCTCTGCCCACTGTCATTCTTAACTAGAGATGGCAGAATTTCCACACGGCTTCAAAAGAGCTGCACGTCTGAGTTAATTTTTCAAGACATTTTATCCATTTCATCCACAATTCAATATTGATGAAGCTCATACTAATTGTTTGTGGTTTTTTTCTCCTGTTTATATATGAATGAGTCATCATCAAATAGAAGGTTATTTGCAAGAACAGCCCCAAACAGCACAATTCTCTGGAAAAATCTTTTGGGCCCCAAAAGAAAGCGAGGAGATACAAACAACAAACCAACACTTTATAGAGGTGCAACACTCATGCCAAGTAACCACTTGTGAACACAGTAGGTAGTACGAGAGAAAAATTATAGAACACCCCTTAGCCAAGAAGCTCTTAGCAGTCTGATCTAGCTAACAACTCAGGCCTGCAGGAAAGCAACTACTTCACGGAGAGCATCTATCAGCATGCTACACATCCAGGCATCAAATGATCGTCTGATCACCGATAGACCTGGAAAGACTGTTAGCTTGGAGACATGAACAAAGTTGCTAACTATTTCAAAGAGTCAGCAGATCTTAATGCTTTTTATTAGACTGAGTTACACAGATCAAACAGAACAGATGCATACACATACTTCTGCCTCATGCAAAATGAGAGGACACCTGCCACAGGAGTCACCAGCAGGGGAAAACCAAGACACCCTTGTAGCTGGGTTTACTCCCTACCACTGCAATACTGCATCAGACAAACCCCAGCCAGGGAGGTTATGCCATCATGCAAAAACAACCAGGGGTGACGAGGAATTCATCCGGATGGTCTGCACTCAGCTCTCAGCATGTCCCAGCCATTCCCAAGTACACAGATAAATAAGGGAGGATTCAGATTTCCTTGCTGATGGGTCTAAATTGTGAGTTTGTCTACACTGCTGGCAATGATGTGGGAAAACACTGCTAGGAGTGCTCAAGCCACGAGGACACAGAGCTGTCCTCCTCTAACTCTAGCAAGGATGGAGGGCTAGGATGAAGCTGGGAGCACAGGATCCCATCGTTCATACTGGAACACAGAGAGGCTATTTCTCCTTGTACGATCACCTCTGCCTTTGGAGATTTTCTCCCGACTTTTAAATCCAGGCATCCCTTCCACCATCCTTGTTTACTTCTCACTCAGTTGATCACTGTGCAAACACAGTTTCACTTTGCTTCACTCCTACCCTGATACTATTTGCAGTTGGCTGTCATAGTAGGTGACTTGGAACAAGAGAATACACACACATTTGTTAAAATAGCCTGATTCAGTTAGTAAAAAGAGCTATTTACTCATGTAAAGGACAGACTGACCTGAGGCAAACACAAAGTTGAACCAAACAGTTATTTACATTTGTGTTAACCTGCAAAAATGCAGCAAAGGGCACACTTGTGAAAGCAGCAATTTCTCCATTGATGTTAAGGGCACGTTCAAAACTGAGCATCACTTTAAAGAACCAAAGGAAAGGTCCTGTTATGCATCATGACCAGATTAAAATACAGATACATCAAGGATTTAAACTACTAAAACTTTACTCAGGTTTCTAGTCATAATGCTTTCAACTGATTGTGTTTTCTTCCAGTTTTCGTTTTTAACTGTAATGTGACTGACCCCATGAAGGAACTCTTCCAGCAGCACGTTATTCCTTGGGCACCGTAAGGACCTCTCGTCTTCCTTCCTGCCCTCGACAAGATCTCACAACTTAAGTTGGGTGGCTGACCTGGGAAAATTCTGCCTCACACAGTAACACATGAAATTTCAAAAAAGACACAAGAGCTAAGCACACCAGCCTTCTTTAAAAACAAAACCAACCAACAAAACCCACAAGAACACAGAACTCTTGGAATAGGTTTTGTTGTTCTATGGAGAATTAGGATTCACAGCAGTTGTGGGAGCAAAGCTTTTTCCTGATTTGAACTCACCCAGCTGGCACAGGATCCCTTTCCCTTTCTCCCAGTACCTTGGGTCCATACAAACCCAGACCAAAACAGGACCCACCTGTCTTGGGCTCGTTGGTGAAGCCCAGTCAATTACAGCTGCAAGGCAGAACATTTCCTGGCAAAACTTGCCTCTGGGAAACTTCCTCACAGGGACAAAACGTACAGACCGACGGGGTACATTCACCCACAGCACAGCTGTGGTACGCTTATTAAACACATCAGTATATTTAGGCTGCGTGGTACCTACATAAGAAAGTGCTCCATAGTTACAACTTTAATTAAGCACCAGAAATTAACTAAGAGAGGAAACATTAACAGCAAAGAAATCGCGAAGATGGAGCTGTCCTGGCCACCAAAGAGCAGGAGAAGATCCTTCTGCTACTCAAAGGCCTGAATGCCAGATTCTGTAATCCAGATATTGATTAGAGATACCTGCATATCCCACTTGGCCATGCTGAGCTTGTGACTGCAAGTACAAGGCAAGCAGCTACCACTGGGCATAAACACATAAAACAGTTGGGTTAAGTTGGGGGATCTCACTGGGGAATATTTCTTTGAACTTCAATAACGTTGCCTATTTCATCTTTGCTGGACTTCTTTTTTTTCCACTGGATAAAGGAATATCCACAATGGTCCAGAGCTCCAGAGTAAAACTCTCAGAACGTATCTGTTTGTCTGGGACCATACAAGAGAACACTGTCCAAAATCCAAGCAACAGCAATACGTGACAAAGCGTTTCCAACTACAGAGTATCTCCAGTTATTTGAGTCAAAACAAAGAGAAAAAAAACTTCAGCCCTTTACTACTGCACTCCTGTCTGCAGACCGCTTCGAGCACTGTCAGAGTTGGATACCGTTCCTACAAACCTTCTTTAGTTTAGCTCCATAATACCCACGAACAAAACACGAACCGACAAGATGCGCCACCTCTCTTTCCCCCCTTCCTTCCACCAGCAGGTCAGATGAGTCTGCCAGCTCACCAGTCTTTAACCTCTGGCTTGGGAGCTCTCTGGAGCCTCCAAGAGGTCACGAGTAACTAGAAAAAAACGTCTGTATTTCTAACTTCAATGTTCTGCACAGAAGTCCCTAATTTCCATGGAATACATTGTGAGTCAAGAAGGCAGAAAGCTGTTACTGAGGCACTCGAATGCTGCTTGTATGACCACGATAACTGGAACTTGTTCAAGACCTGTAATCAGACAGATCTGATTTACTGTCCTTCATACCTATGTAATTAAAGCCCCTGGTAAAAGACTGGCTTTGTAAAATATTACATGTTTCCACCATGCTCATTCAATACGTTAACCTCCTAAGAGTTTGTTAACACAATTTCAATGGCCAGAAGAGATGTGGTTCAGACGAATGACAGAAGTGTAAGAGCAATGCCAGCAGTCCAGACTGGGACCGTACCAGCAGTACCACCAAAAAATTTCAGTTCTGATAGAGATGAAACAAGAGAAGTGAAATTCACAAACCAGAGGAGGAGAAAACGCAAAGAAATAAACGTGCTAAAGGACTGCTGACATTTTACCTACAAGAAAACAGACACAACCAAGTCACTGATCTCCCACTACTCACAGTGGCCTCCACCTTCCCTACTCCATCTCTTCACATATGGTGAAGAGTTCTCTCAACTTCTCCATTGATGGAAAACTGAGCAATATTGTTCTTGATTCTTTTTAAAATCTTTTCAAATCAGTGCCATTGTAAAGGGAGTTTGGGAGTTTTCTTAGATCAAAAATATTTCTGCAGCTCCTTTCCATCACGATGTTCTTCTTCCAGGCTGAGTTCAGCAGCCTGCATTTACCCCCTCACACAGCTGAGTAACAGGGGCAAATCCCACACATAGGAAAGGAAAAGCAAAACACCTGGAACACAGAATAGCTTCTCGCAGTAAGCTCCAGTCACTAAAATTAGCCAGTCCCATTTCCAAATCACAAATGCAACTGTCAATAGAGATAAAAATGAGAACTACCATCAAACATGTACAAGCCAGGTCTAGGGGTTGGGTTCCTTTCACAACGTCTCAAGACACAGTCTCCCTGACTAACTCTCAGAGCTCAAACACATGGGCAATCTTTGCAGGCATCTTCACATCTAACATGCATAGAACCACAGAACAGCACTGGGAGGAACCTTAAAGGTCAGCTAATTCCAACCCCCTGTCATGAGCAGGGACTCCGAAAGAAAATCCTACACATGATAAACAATATCAAATCAGCAGTATGTCAGAGAACAAATCAGGAATAAAGACAGCTAAAGTAAATATGACTTTACATCAAAAAAGGATTTCTAAAATCAATGCGGACTATAACCCACAAAGCAATCAACCTGATAATTCAAAGTCATTTCAAGCATTTCAAGAAGACTGAAAACCTCCAAAAAGTCAAGCGCAGTCACGTGGCAGAAACTTCACTTTCGCCACTTGCTGAGTTTAGCTTGCAACAGCAACCCAAAACAAAATACCTAAAACCAGTGCAGATGCCCACCTGTTTTACCCTGCTTATTCTTTTTAATACGTTATAGGACTACTTCTAGAACTAGTCATAAAACAGTCTTAAAAAGATGCAAGGCCTACAGCACAAAACATCTTCATTCCCCTCAATCCAGCAGCAGTCAGGTGGCTATTGCACTAAGACCACATCAGCTTTTCCGTGCTAGGGGAGCTCCTAATCCCCTGCACCCAAAAATTCACCTTGTGCTATGAACATCCAGTCTCACAAGAAATGAGGCATGTAATATCTAAGACCCAGAAGAGCTGAAACAAAAACATACATCCACTAACAAAAAAAAAGAAATCGAAAAGCTCTGCAAAACCAAAACAGCCCTACCTCTACACTGCACCAGTGACAAGTACCAATACACCGTTTGTCACTGCATTCAACACTGTATGGTCGCCAAAGAGCTACGTATTACACATTTAAAAAAAAAAAAAAAAAGAATAAAATCACTCTTTTAAAAAAGCAGTTTAAGCTTAAGAAGATTAACAGTTCTCAGGGGTAAATTTCTATTCTGTCATCTATAAAACCACAAACATCCAAGTTCCTATCATTTCAAGATCAATTCCAATACACTCAAAGACAACTCCTCATAGCAGTAACACAGATGTGTGTTTGGTGGAGTCACCATCCCTGGAAGTCTTCAAAAGACGTTTAGATGTAGAGCTTAGGGATATGGTTTAGTGGGGACTGTTAGCGTTAGGTTGGAGGTTGGACTCGATGACCTTGAGGTCTCTTCCAACCTAGAAAATTCTGTGAAAAAAAGAGACGCGTGGTGAGGTTACGGTTACACCAGGGAACAGGCTAGTCAGATGGCCAACTCCTCTACTGACTACACTCTCACATTCAAATAATCCTGTGAGCCAACATATTTTCCAAGCCTTTCATACCTTCTGGATAACACAACAGTTTGTGTATGGAGATTCTGCAGAAGTACCTTTATTACTACTTCTTCCTTAGCTAGAATGTATTAATTACAGACCATTCCCCTGAATGAGAAGAAAACAAAAAGCAATGCACTACAAACAGTGTAAGAAACGTAATTACAGAGTCAGATGTCCTTTAGATGTCACTGTGACTCCATTAAGGAGCAGGCACACAACACACACACGCCTCGTGTTGTCAGATCAGTTATCAAAACAACGACTTTCCTCGGTGACTTCATTACACACGACTCAAACAGCTCATTCATCAAATGCCTGCTATGGTGGGAAAATGGGCTTTTTAAGAAAATGTCGCCTTCCAGATGCATTTATTACAAACCACACATGAGAAATACTTCTGAAAGGAAACACAGAAGTACAGCAAGACTTGAAGTTTGAAGGTCACATACAGTAAGGGTTAGCATCAAGGCTCTTATGGCAGACTGCTACTTCTCTTTCCATCTATACGTAGAAGGAGGAGAAGAATCAGAACAAAAAAATAAAGCCAGCCAGGTCTGTGACAACTTCAGAAGAACTGGACTGCCGTCATTCAACCATTCTTCTTTAGAACTTGTAAATACCATGATGTTGCACTAAAACTAAGGAAGAGAATGCAATGGAGGATGGAGAGGACACCATTTCATTCTGATTTTCAATTTCACCTCCTTAAGTCAGCAATGCTACTATGTTAAAGACAAGAACACATTTTTCCCCATTTTCACTCCAGACAACAGACCGAGGATTGCCTACTGAGCTGTTGGTCTCCAAATATCACACAATCGGTCCCTCATCCTTCTCTATTCCCGCTACCTTCAGGACACAAACCTCAACACCTGGGTATATACACTTCACGTACCAGAATCTGAGCCATGCCAAAAACATAAAGTCCATTTGACACACACACCTCAAAAACAAATAACCAATAGGGACCTCTTGTCAGGACCACCAGCACCATGTTCAAGTGCAGTTCAGCTGACAACATTTCACAGGAACACACCGTTAGACTCAATCCCCTCTCACCCATCAATGCCAAACACAAAGCAGACACCCACACGGGCACACGCACCCAAACCAAACGCACCTATTCCAACTTACCCCATTCCAGATACTCGAGGATGTTCTTCTCTCTTCTCAGCGGGGAGTTATTGCACTCATCGTACAGGCAGATGAGGATATCCAGCAAGGTCTCCACGCTGAAGCACTGCCCGTTGCTTTGGGTCGGCCCATCCAGAATGAACTGCTCCAGCTGCTTCAGGCGCACTTCTCCAGACATGGCTGTTTCGCTTTGCATTGGGGGGGGGGGGGTCTTAAAATTTTAAGTATTACTTCTCCCCTAAAATAACAGTGCAGCCGCGTGCCGTCGCGGGGAGCTTTGCCTTTCCTCCTCCTGCTCCTGATGCTTACTGGGTCTCCTCCCGAGGCTTGTCAGCGCAAAGGTTTAATCGCCAAGCGGTCCTGCGATGCTGCGCCAAGGGGCGGCGGGCTCCCTCCCTCCCTCCCTCCCTCATCGCCGTCCCCCTCAGCCCGGCGCTCTGCGGCCCGGCCCGGCCTCGCTCAGACGCGGGAGCCGCCGCCGAGCTCGCGGCAGCCCAACATGGCGGCGCGGCTGGGGAGGGGGGAGCCGCCGCCGAGCGCCGCCGCAGCGCGGGGAGCCGAGCCCGGGAGCCGCCGCTACTGCTGGGATTGAGGGGAGGAGGCTGCCGGGGGCGGGGGGGCTGCAGCAGGGAATGCAGGGAGACGGGCGGGACCGGCCCCGGGACCGGCCCCGGGGAGGGGAGGCTGAGGGCAGCGCGGCCCCGCCTCGGCCCCGGCTCCGGCTCCGGCTCCGGCTCCACACGGGGCTCGCCCCTCGCCTCGGGACGGCGGGGCGCGGGCAGGCGCTGAGGCGTTGAGGCGTGTGCCCTCAGCTCGGTAACCGGCACAAGACTCTCAGCGTTTGGTGTTTTTTGTTTGTTTTCGCTATAACAAGCACCCTTATATATATTTTTCACTTTTCTTCACTGAGGTATATAATAGGCAAGCACTCTGAAGTACCCATCTAGATGAAGATGAAACGCGGCATCAGGAGTAAACACAAGTCCCACGCAGTTTGCTTAGATTTATAGAAAAGTGATGTTCAGGATCTCTGAACTGCGTGTAAACTCACTGGGGTGAAGTTAGGCACAGGGCAGCGATTCTCGTCTTGTGCTGTTGAGAAGGAAAAATGGATGGAGTGTTCTTCAGGGAGGAGGAGCGCACCGACTGTTTGATAAGCACAGGAATGACATCCAAGGGCTTGGACAACGTCTTCTGGAAGGAAGAAACTCTCCTACCAACTCATGATGGGTGAAAAAATGTGCGGAAAATTTGACTCCCAAAACTTTCTACACAGAAACCCTCCACGAAATGTCTTTGGAACTGCTGAAAATATAGGTGAGCTTGTCAGAGGTAGGAGAATTGACATTAAGCTATGACGTTGGGGACAAGGCAAGGGTTTCCCTCCTATTCTGAGGTACACTGTCAGTATGACAGTGGAGCTGTCACTGCAGCTTCTGTACTGGCACCCACGCAGATCCAGACACGCAGTTAGTGTTTCTTTTCCTCTCCAACAATTCCCAGCTGCTGCATTTATGCTCTTTCCTATAGAGCTTTTCTCATCCCCTGGAAAGTGCCGCCAATTTGTGTCCAGAGATAAGGAGAGGATAAGGATAAAACTCTGGGGCTAGGAGCACCGTGTATGATGCTTGGGAAGAGGCAATTGAGCATGCTGAATGCAGCAGGAGTGTGGAGCATCCTCCCTGCTCTGCCATCTGCAACACCTGAAGCAGGTCCACCAAGTCCAACTCCACTCGTAGAGTGCAGGAGGAAACTTTGCTCTGTGCTGTGGTGACAAGACCCAAGATGTGCAGTGGGAGAGGGCTGATCATTCCCTGCTCTCTCCCTGAAAGGGCTGTGCTGAAACTTTAAAATAGGTTTGAATTAAGACTTTTCCTAATTACGACAATATGAGTATTGTCATTGTCTTCAATGCGGCTGCCAATAGGAAGGAAACCCTTGCCTTGTCCCCAACATCATAGCTTAATGTCAATTCTCCTACCTCTGACAACCTCACCTATATTTTCAGCAGTTCCAAAGACATTTCGTGGAGAGTTTCTGTGTAGAAAGTTTTGGGAGTCAAATTCTCCGCACATTTTGTCACTCATCATGAGTTGGTAGGAGAGTTTCTTCCTTCCAGAAGACGTTGTCCAAACCCTCGGCTGTCATTCCCGTGCTTACCAAACAGGCAGCGCGCTGCTCCTCCCCGAAGCACAGCCCATCCATTTTCCTTCTCCACAGCACACGAGGCGGGCGAGGGAGCCCCGCCTCAGCGCCTCAGCGCCTGCCCGCGCCCCGCCGTCCCGAGGCGAGGGGCGAGCCCCGTGTGGAGCCGGAGCCGGAGCCGGAGCCGGGGCCGAGGCGGGGCCGCGCTGCCCTCAGCCTCCCCTCCCCGGGGCCGGTCCCGGGGCCGGTCCCGCCCGTCTCCCTGCATTCCCTGCTGCAGCCCCCCCGCCCCCGGCAGCCTCCTCCCCTCAATCCCAGCAGTAGCGGCGGCTCCCGGGCTCGGCTCCCCGCGCTGCGGCGGCGCTCGGCGGCGGCTCCCCCCTCCCCAGCCGCGCCGCCATGTTGGGCTGCCGCGAGCTCGGCGGCGGCTCCCGCGTCTGAGCGAGGCCGGGCCGGGCCGCAGGGCGCCGGGCTGAGGGGGGGGACGCCCGCCCCGGGGAGCGATGCCCTTGGCCTGGGGGAGCGAGGCCGGGGCAGCGCCGCCCCGCCGGGAGTGAAGCCGCTGCCGGGACCTCGCGGGACGCGCAGCAGCAGCAGCAGCAGCCGCGGAGAGCAGGGAGAGGGAGGGAGGAGGGTGGCGGCGGCGCCGCGGCCATGGGGAGGCTCTGACAGGGCGCCCAGCGCTCCCCTGCGCCGTGCCGGGGCCGCCCCTTGGCGCTGCATCGGAGGAGCGGGGGGCGATGAAGCCGTCGGCTGCCCTGGAGCGCTGAGAGGCCTCGGGAGGACAGCCGGTAAGCAGCGGGGGCAGGCGGAGGAAGGGCGAGGCTCCGCGGGACGGGGCTGCGCCTTCAGCAGGCCTGGTGAGGGCTGCACGGGGACCCGAGGCCGTAGGGATGCGGTGGGACCCTGCTCGGGCTCGTCCTGCGTGACCCGAATGGTGGATGGAGGGGGAGAGCCGCCTCAGTGTGCAAACGGCTCAGTCTGAGGTGGCCGGGGTGGTGAGATCGGCTCTACGCAGCCGTGGTTGAATTTCAGGGTAGCTGTTACCATTGACGTGTCAGAAACAGGCAGATATTTTTCATCACTGACCACACGTTAAGTGGTTTTTCTCGTCTTAAAAACGATGCACGCAGACACGCGCTCTATGCATCCATGTCTGAAACTTCCTGGGCTTCACTTTCAAGCTGGGAGTGCTGAAGGCACTTAAAAATGAAGCACAACCACAATTTTATTAAAAATCCGGTTGACATTTCCTTTTTTTTTTCTTTTTTTTGGATGTAGTATACTTAAAACAGACCCCCCAATGCAAAGCGAAACAGCCATGTCTGGAGAAGTGCGCCTGAAGCAGCTGGAGCAGTTCATTCTGGATGGGCCGACCCAAAGCAACGGGCAGTGCTTCAGCGTGGAGACCTTGCTGGATATCCTCATCTGCCTGTACGATGAGTGCAATAACTCCCCGCTGAGAAGAGAGAAGAACATCCTCGAGTATCTGGAATGGGGTAAGTTGGAATAGGTGCGTTTGGTTTGGGTGCGTGTGCCCGTGTGGGTGTCTGCTTTGTGTTTGGCATTGATGGGTGAGAGGGGATTGAGTCTAACGGTGTGTTCCTGTGAAATGTTGTCAGCTGAACTGCACTTGAACATGGTGCTGGTGGTCCTGACAAGAGGTCCCTATTGGTTATTTGTTTTTGAGGTGTGTGTGTCAAATGGACTTTATGTTTTTGGCATGGCTCAGATTCTGGTACGTGAAGTGTATATACCCAGGTGTTGAGGTTTGTGTCCTGAAGGTAGCGGGAATAGAGAAGGATGAGGGACCGATTGTGTGATATTTGGAGACCAACAGCTCAGTAGGCAATCCTCGGTCTGTTGTCTGGAGTGAAAATGGGGATAAATGTGTTCTTGTCTTTAACATAGTAGCATTGCTGACTTAAGGAGGTGAAGTTGAAAATCAGAATGAAATGGTGTCCTCTCCATCCTCCATTGCATTTTCTTCCTTAGTTTTAGTGCAACATCACGGTATTTACAAGTTCTAAAGACGAATGGTTGAATGACGGCAGTCCAGTTCTTCTGAAGTTGTCACAGACCTGGCTGGCTTTATTTTTTCCTTCTGATTCTTCTCCTCCTTCTACGTATAGATGGAAAGAGAAGTAGCAGTCTGCCATAAGAGCCTTGATGCTAACCCTTACTGTATGTGACCTTCAAACTTCAAGTCTTGCTGTACTTCTGCGTTTCCTTTCAGAAGTATTTCTCACGTCTGGTTTGTAATAAATGCATCTGGAAGGCGACATTTTCTTAAAAAGCCCATTTTCCCACCATAGCAGGCATTTGATGAATGAGCTGTTTGAGTCGTGTGTAATGAAGTCACCGAGGAAAGTCGTTGTTTTGATAACTGATCTGACAACACGAGGCGTGTGTGTGTTGTGTGCCTGCTCCTTAATGGGGTCACAGTGACATCTAAAGGACATCTGACTCTGTAATTACGTTTCTTACACTGTTTGTAGTGCATTGCTTTTTGTTTTCTTCCTATTTAAGGGAATGGTCTGTAATTAATACATTCTAGCTAAGGAAGAAATAGTAATTAAAGGTAATTCTGAAGGATCTTCACCCTAAAACTGTTGTGTTATACGGAAGGTATGAAAGGCTTGGGAAATACGTTGGCTCACAGGATTATTTGAATGTGAGAGTGTAGTCAGTAGAGGAGTTAGCCATCTGATACCCTGATAATAATTATTAAAAAAAAAATCAAGTAAAATCATACTGTTAGAATACATGTGTTTGGAGCACATCGTGTTGAGTGCTGGTAAATTCTAACGTCTGATGGAAAGAATGGATCCTTCCAAGGTTCTGCCAGTGCCTGAAGCTGTCTGTAACAAGTCTTACAGAGCACTAATGGAAATAATACCTTATTTTGGCCTTTCCAAAATAGTGTTTCTTGCTGGCCTCTTTCTGTAACTTTTTGCTCTCCCGCTTGCAGCTGTTCCTTAGCAGGACTCCAGCTTCAAGTCAGAGCAGTACCTCCTGCTTTCACGGAAGCACTGTCAGAGCCCTCTGTCTGTTGCCAGTTTTACTCTTCAGATTTTTAACTTGAGATGTTGGAGAGGGGTTGTGAGGTGAAATGTAGGAGCAACGGTTTCTAGTGGCTGCTTTTGGAAGTGTCACATGAACGGTGTTGTTATCTTGCAAATGCTCCTGAGCTGTCTCTGCTGCCTGCCAGCGCTCCTGGTGAAACCAGCACCCTTGGCGTTCCTGTTGAGATGCGGGTCTTGGCAAAGCGAGGTTCCTACAGGAGTTGTTATGCTTCAGCTCGTGGGTGCAGTGAACCTACGAAGGGCATCCTGTTCCCTGGTGTAACCGTAACCTCACCACGCGTCTCTTTTCCCCAGAGGGGAACTGGTGGAAGTGGCTGATGACAAAGAGGTGAGATGTGGTTTTCAAGTCAGAATCACACCGAGCAGCGGTGGAAGCGGGAGGCAGGCAGCCAGAAGTTGTAGTTTCTGTCCTCACCTCCATCAGTCTCAGTGCTTTCAGCTTGTATTTGTTTTTTTTTTTCCAACTTCCCTACTTGAGCAGTAGGGAAAATAATGCCAGTTTTACCCCAGGGAGTTCTGAAACCTCTTAAGTTTTGAATGTGCTGTATTAGTTTATTTCTCTTATCAGTGAACTAAAACTTGGAATATTCTGGTGGGTGTCACTCGCCGTTCTGGACCGATACGAGTTTATGCCAAACACACATCTGTGTTACTGCTATGAGGAGTTGTCTTTGAGTGTATTGGAATTGATCTTGAAATGATAGGAACTTGGATGTTTGTGGATTTACAGGTGACAGAATAGAAATTTACCCCTAAGAACTGTTAATCTTCTTGAGCTTAAACTGCTTTTTTAAAAGAGTGATTTTATTCTTTTTTTTTTTTTTTCATGTCTAATACGTAGCTCTTTGGCGACCATACAGTGTTGAATGCAGTGACAAACGGTGTATTGGTACTTGTCACTGGTGCAGTGTAGAGGTAGGGCTGTTTTGGTGTTGTGGAGCTTTTGGATTTTTTTTGTTAGTGGATGTATATTTTTGTTCTAGTGGCTGTATGTTTTTTATCTGTTCTAGGCCTTAGATGTTCCATGTGTTGTTTCTTGTGAGACTGGATGTTCATAGCACAAGGTGAATTTTTGGGTGCAGGGGATTAGGAGCTCCCCTAGCACGGAAGAGCTGATGTGGTGTTAGTGCAGTAGCCACCTGACTGCTGCTGGATTGAGGGGAACCAAGACACTTTGTGTTGTAGGCTTTGCATCTTTTTAAGACTGTTTGATGACTAGACCTATAACGTATTAAAAAGAATAAGCAGGGTAAAACAGGTGGGCATCTGCACTGGTTTTAGGTATTTTGTTTTGGGTTGCTGTTGCAAGCCAAACTCAGCAAGTGGCGAAAGTGAAGTTTCTGCCACGTGACTGCGCTTGACTTTTTGGAGGTTTTCAGTCTTCTTGAAATGCTTGAAATGAGTGTGGAGTATCAGCTTGATTCCTTTGTGGTTTATAATCTGCATTGATTTTAGACATCCTTTTTTTCACGTGAAGTCAGTATGTTTTTAGTTTAACTGTTTTTATACCTGACTTGTTCTCTGACATGCTAATGATTTGATGTTGTTTATCGTGTGTAGGATGTTCTTCTGGTGTGCGTGCCCATGGCAGGGGGCTGGGATTGGAGGATCTTTAAGGTTCCTCCCAGTGCTGTTCTCTGATTCTGTGAGTTCTAGGTGGAGAGATGCCTGCAGAGACAGACGGTGTATTTGAGCTCTGAGTGTTAGTCAGGGCATGTCTTGAGATGATGGGAAAGATACCAAACAGCTGGACTAGGTGTGTTGTATGTATTTGATGGTAGTTTTAATTTTTATCTCTATTGACAGTTGCATTTGTGATTTGGAAATGGGACCAGCTAATTTTAGCGACTGGAGCTTAGCACAAGGAATCTGTGCTGTATTCCAGGCATTTTGCTTTTCCTTTCCTATGTGTGTGGGATTTGCCCCTGTTACTCAGGTGTGTGAGGGGATAAATGCATGGTGCTGAACTCAGCCTGGAAGAAGAACATAGTGATGGAAAGAAGCTTCAGAAAAAAATTGATATATGAAAACTCCCTTTACAATGGCACCAATTTGAAATGACTTTGAGAGGAAACTGGAACAATATTACTTTAGTTCTCCATTAATGGAGAAGTAGAGAGAACTCTTCACCATATGCAAAGAGACGGAGGAGGGAACTGTGAGTAGCAGGAGGTCAGTGACCCAATCGTGTCTGTTCTCTTGCAGGTAAAATGTCAGCAGTCCTTTAGCATGTTTATTTCTTGGTGTCTTCTCTTCCTCTGTTATATGAATTTCTCTGTTTTCGTTTCATCTCTAGCAGAACTGAAGTGTTGTGATGTGTAGGCACTGCTGGTACGGTCCCAGACTGGACTGCTGGCATCGCTCTTATACTTGTCATTTGTCCGTACCACATCTCTTCTGGTCACTGATAATGGCTCTATCACCATAAACTATTTTTTCAAGAAGGAGGTGTAGAGAGTTTGCTTGTGTTTTCTTTGGGGAGCTCTCTCCCTCCTTCTTTCCCTCCCACTGACTTAAAAATGGTGCGTCCATTTTCTGGTTAGGTTTGTTTTTAAATATTATTAACAAAAGAAAATAAGTTCTTGCCTGTGGACTTCTGCATCTCTTCTGTGTTATTCACCTGTTTGTAAATCATGAAAGAAATCACAGGTGTTTTCAGATACAATTTGTTTCCATGTTGTTTTTAGAACAGGCTGGTTAGAAAAATCCTTCATCTAGATCCTGTTCTTCACAGAGACAGCAGCATAAGACATAAGCTTCAACTTCTTTACTTTTTTACCTGTTCCTTTTTTTTTTTTTTTTTTTTTTTTTTTTTTAAAGTAGTGCTTAGTACTGTCTTACCAATTTAAAAGATATTTTGCCAGGAAATTGCATTTTAGGAATTGACATTGTTGCTTTCTTATTATATTCATAAAACTAGGAATGTCTCTTGCTCTCAGTGATGTAAGTTATTAAATTCTATTCATGAAAGAACGAGCATCTTCCTTGTCAAGGCCACTTAATGTGCATACGTACATCCCTACCCTTAAAAGTGAGTCATTCCATTGCTTATGATCAAGGTATATGGACGTATGGGGTCTTCAGTGCTGTCAAATAGAAATGACCTTCAAATCTGTGTTTCAGAACATTGTCTGAGCAGCATGTATGGGGATGCAGTTTTATACCAAATTACTTTATAGAAAAAGACATTAGAGGACAGTAAGTAGAACAGTTCTCCGTGCACGCCTCACTGTTAGGTATGTTAGGTAGCTCTGTGTTTACCCTTTGGACCTTTATAATTGTGACCACATGCACATCTCAGTTCTGATTTTTGTTTTGTACAGGGGAAACTAATTACTATAAGTCAGTCAACAGTTGTGATGTGATCAAATGGTCCGTGAGAGCATCCAGTTAATTCTGCTTGTTTTACACTACGGTCAAAGCCAGTTTCCAGAGAAGTAAGCCATTAACCCATTGTGACAAATTTGTTTTCTAAACTTGTTTACAGTACACTGAATGATTTTACACCTCTTTCTACTTAAAAATAAGTTTTTGACAGTTGTTCTTTTTGGCGGGTTTTGTTCATTTGGAATGAAGAAGTTTGGATGTATTCAGAGGCTGCCTCATGGCTTTTGGGATTGATGTCCTTAGGTTGACTGAATTCTGTCAGTGACGTTCTTTTTATTGCAGAGGAGTGCCGCTTGCTGAGGTAGAAAGCCATCTAATGCTACATTTTCAGGAATTTTAGGAATGCCTTTATTCTGTACAGAAATTCCTAGCATGCTTTGGTCTAACATAGACAAACGGAGAAATACAATAATTTGAGCTGGTCTGCTCAGTGCGCATTATAAACCTTACAACAAACCATAAACTAGCTGTTACTAAGCTATTTTATCTTAGTGTTAATCCAATGGCTTATTTGTGGGATGATCATAATTGTAAAATGTACTGCTGGAATAGACTGAAGATGTGTTTGGATTCGTAACCTTTGTGCGGCGTGGGACGCTGTGCTTGTACGTGTTTGAAGTCCTTCCTCATCTCGCCTTTCTCTTGAATTTTACTGACATACTCTTTTTATAACCTCTAGCATATTACTGGTTCACGGTTGACTGAAAGAAGGATATTGTGCTGTAAGAACAGTGAGCCTATTTTTTTCGATACAGTTTCATACTTCAGGATATATACATGCAAATATATATATATATATAAATATATACAAAGACGGAGAGAAAATGCCTTCATTTCTGCAACTTTATTTTATGTCCATAGATTAGTGCTTGAATTCTGAATTGCAGCATTAAATAGCAGAATTTTTTACTTGATTCATACCTGCAGCTGAATAGTCAAGTGCTGGTTTCTTGATATTCTGTTGCAATTAAATTGCAAATACAAAATTTCCAGCAACAAAGTGGATGCAGGTACCTACCCCAGCAGTTTTTTCCCATGTTGTTTTCTGAAGATGGACAGTGCAAGTTACACTAGATGTATCTTTGCAATATATTCATCCATTCATAGCAACCCTTTACTTTTCCTATCTCTATTGCCCATTGGCACAGTAAACTTCTAAACCAATTAGCTACTATCGCCAAGCTGTAAAGCCTGACTAAAAAAGGTACAAAGAATGGTTGGGACAGAATTAAAAAAATTGACCAGCTAGACTCTTATCTTTTGGGAAATCAGTGATATCTTCCATGAGTGTTTGTACTTGTTTAATTTGATTTTCTCTTTTTCTGGCTGAACAACTCTGGTCTAACTCACCTCCACGTACTATTTTTCTGAAATCCTCGTTAAGCTTAGGAATGCTGCTAATGTGGGTGAAAATCTTTTAAAAACAGTGAGTGAATTAGGTCAATCGTGTGCAAACTTCTTCTGTTAAGCACAAGGTTTGACATAAACTTAATAATAACAGATAATTTATTTTGCTCAGAAATGTAGTAGAAATAGATGGTGATTATTTTACTGGAAAGACATTGGCGAGTTTTTAGTGGCCTTCTGAATGGAAGGGAAAAAGTATGTCAGGTGCTAATGACTATATACTCTCATTTTGTTCAAACTTTGTTGGCTACACCTTCAATGCTTTATTGCTGTTTTGGTAGCTTTCTCTCTGGTCTCAGCAGTCCTGTTTTGACTTAGCTTGGGAGCTTGGAAGCTCTTAATTGTCAGGGTGGAGGAAACGTGAGCATTTTTTCTGTATGAAGTGAGATTTTAAAAAAAGTATTTCCTCTCACTGTTGTCGTTGCGATCATCCTTTTAATCTTAAAATCCTTCTTTATTTGGGGATTTTGTGATAGTTCTCTTTGTTGTCCTCTTATCCCTCTGACTGTTGCTGTGGATCGTAATTCTGTTCCACATGTGGTGCAGGACCCTTGGGGTATCCATTTTTGAGTTCTTCCTTCTTTCCTTTCTATGCATTTTTAATGGGTAATGTTATTCCAAAACAGAGCTCTAGGTTGTCCTCGCTAAGCTGAGGCTGCCATCTCTTCTTCCCGGCGTCTATTCTGTTGCGTTTTATCTGAGCAAAATGTCAGTTTGTCTTTCCAATGTGATGCAGATACCCATGTCTCTGTCTGAAACGTCCTTGGCCAGAATCACAGGTTCTGGATTTTCTTTTTCTTTTTCCTTTCCTTTCTTTCATCTCTGAACTTGCTCTATTGTGTTGGTCAGGCTCATAACACAGAGATTGTGTGTAGAGAACTGTTGCAAAAAAATGTTCCTATTTCTTATGTAATTCTTTGTTATAGGTGAACCCACAAAGCATTTTCAGTGAACACGCTGTGTATTTTCCATTTGATCTGGTACTTGTCAATTAATTTACAAACATGAGTGATCTGCAGTATTAAACTCTTGTAGAGCAGGGGACTTGGGCTGTTTGTTCTGGTGGTTATTAAGAAGCTGTTTTTTTTTTTTTTTTACTTCTGTGGTCTAAATGCTAAGAGACTTAAGTGAGAGAGTGTATCATTTTAATACCCTAAACAAATATGAAGAAATAATATGAAGGGTAGGAAAGTTGAGGAGATTATACCAGTGTTTGTACCAAAGAGGTGGACAGGACTGTGACAGCCCAGCCTCCCAGTGGCTTTACGTACTGTGGTTTCTGCAGTCCACGTTCTGAGGCTGCTCCTAAGATTCCCAGGAGCATGCAAGGAGCCTACAATTTGGACCTGAATATTGATGTTACCATCTGACAGGTGTTTGATATAGAAGTTCTGTGAGCTTTTCTGTTTCCAATAACAGTTTCCAAGACTCCTCTCGCAATGCATGAATTCCCAGTTGTGTAGAGGAGTCGTTAAAATGGTTCTCTGATTTTGACGAGGGCAACTCCTTGGGTGAAAAAAATTAATTTCCTCTGTGTTCTTTGGTATTTGGCACAGTATTGCTGTTCAGTGTGTTTTCCTTCTGTATTTTGTATC
Organism: Netta rufina; assembly: GCF_964035555.1. Classification (NCBI taxonomy): domain Eukaryota; kingdom Metazoa; phylum Chordata; class Aves; order Anseriformes; family Anatidae; genus Netta; species Netta rufina. The sequence continues at coordinate 19,315,570 of NC_140125.1, forward strand.
TGAAAGACCAAGAGTTTTGTTTTAACAACTGTGGAATAGTTGTGTTCTGTTTCCCCTAACTTTTAGAGAACACTTGTTGAGCACAGTGCTGTGCTGTTTTGTGATAATGTAAAAGGGTACTTTTATAATTTTCGTAAGGACTGACAATAAAGACTTGGTTTTGATTTGATAAGACAGAAGGAAATTACAGAAGCAGCTTACTACACCAACAGAAATTTGCTGAGAAAGTTCATATCATTTAGCTGTAGCTTGTGTCGTGGGACACTATTTTGATGCCTGTGCCCCCCTCACTCAGCATATTGACTATTTTTACCTTCATAGCTAGGAATCACCTTTGGCTAACAAAAAAAAATACATTTCTAAACTTCTGTATCTTTGCAAAAGTCATTAACAGGAACAGATTGAGGCAAATATTATCTTCTGGATGTAAATATTTGCAAGGTTATCTTTTTTGTTTTCTCAATGCTTATCTTCTCTGAAATGTTATCTTCTCTGAAAACGAGGAATGACCACTCTACTGATGGTAACACAGACTCTCAAAAAACAAAGTCTGAATCGAGTTACAGTTACTAAGAGAAAACTGTTATGATGTATATTACCCTGGTTGGTGTCTGTTAGTTCATTAATCTGGTAATTCTTGGTTAACTTGTTCCGCTAGTAATCCTTTGTTTTAAGAGATGATGATCTAGGAGCTAGTGGCTTGCTTCTAGTGCCATTGTTTCTTAGCTCCTTGAGTGAGTACTTGTACAGGTATGTGACTGTATATATGCTGCTTGAACTCATGTTTCAGCTGTTAACATGAAAAGTCTCTACTTTGTCAGAGCTGTCATCTGATCTTATCGGTAGTAGCCTCGTGCGTTACTGTTGGGCAGTGGAAAGAAAGGGAGCAGAGGGGCAAGAAGTTGCTGATGTGCTGGGTAGCTGCACTCTTCTCGCACTTGTACGTGGCTTTTGTAGATTACTTTTTATCCACAACTGAGATTATTTAATGGAATTACTCTGTGTTTACTGATGGTAATACATTTTCCTTGTAATGCGTGGCACTGCCAGAAGAATGGGGTCTCATCTAAAAATTCTCCATGTAATCAGTAGTTAACGTAATGGCAAAATTAAAGCACATTGTTTTCTTCGTAATAGAGCAGTTTGGTCTAGAGGTGTTTTGCTTTCTCTTGGTTGTGTAGGTTACGCTGTCAGTAAATATATTCAGCCATGTATGTGATAACAGTAAGCATCTGCAAGCCAAATTCTCCTCATTTAATGGATGGAAATGTGAAGTTAATTCCCATACAGTGTTAAAGCAGTTCCCGTTTGTTGCCGAGCTTTTAAAGAAAGTTAAGTCACTTACTTGAGAGGGTTAACTGGTTAATTATGTATGAGCTCTAGTTTTCGAGCTCAAATACCGTAGCTTTTTCTAGATACCCAGAGAGAGAACATTTATTTCGGTGTAGTTCTTACATGTTTTGCAAGTATGCTTTTATTTTTTTCCAAGCTGGGAGGGTTGTAAATGTTCTTTTTCCTTTCAGTAGTATGATTCCTGGAGAGAAAGTCACTCACAGTGATACTGGGCACTAGTGTAGATTGTAAAAGTCTGTTTGAGAAAGGGGAGGGGAAGGGACAGTTATTAGCATCTTAAACATCTCTGCAAAGAAATAGAGGCATGGCTGTGATCCATTGAAGGCCGTTTAAAAACTTACCGGAAAAGTAGTTTCTAGTAGGTTGATAAGTAAGTTCCTTCCAAAATTTTGTCCAAAGTTTTTGTAACATTTACTGTGGAAATTCCTGGAAGTGTGGGTGGTTTGTAACTTCTGTGTGTTTAAGTGCTTTATTCATTTTATTTATTTATTTATTTATTTTAAGTTTTCAGTGTACTGTTTGGATGCTGTTGTTGTAGGTGTAGTTTCTTCAGAAAGCGTGGAATTTTCTTCTTGTGATCCTGTTTCTGTCATCTCTGCTTTTCTTTCTCCCCTGTGACTTTAGCGTGGTGCGCCTGAGAACAGTGGCAATTGGTTTATTTCTCATAAGGGAAGTGCTCAGGTGAATGTGTGCCAGAAATTGTGTTCTGAAGGACTGTTCATGTAGTACGAATTCAGGGCTCTGTAAAAAGCTAGGTTTCTTTTAACTAGTAGAGCAGTTTGTACCTTGCTTTTTCAGAATCCCTTCTGCAGCCCCACAAAATGTGTGCATGCCTCTGGTATTTCAGTCAACTTTTTCCAAAGCGTCTGAGTATCTCATATGGAATGCAAGTGTACATTGAAATCTAGCATCATACTTATTAAATATTTATTACATTATTAATTTAATATTTATTAAATAGCCCCGTGCTAATCCCTCCTCTGCATAAGCGTTGCTTAGCCTGAGGGGACTTTGGAGAAAACTATTGGTGGTGTAGGAGCAAGTAACTGTTAGACTTAATTAAGCTCAAAGAGGAGAAAATGAACATTGGTATACTAGAAGCTTTTCCCTTAAAACTTGATGTGCTGTCAGGAGGTCAAGTTGCATGGCATGAGTGATAAGCAGAAACTCTTATAATCATATTATAATGCAGCTAACGCTCAGGTGGAGGTACCACCTGAAAAGCATTATGTGCACGGGTATTTCTCAAAAAAGTTGTAGCTGAAGGATGAAACAAGTCTTCTAATGACCTTGTCGGGTAGTTGTCAGTTCAAGTGAAAAAGCATCGGTAGGTAATTTCGCTGTACTGTTACTTCAGTGGATCAGGAAATCACTCCCTAGTCATTACTTCATTCTGGACCTCCTTGCAAGGAGTTGATCTTTAAAGCAACTGTGCAAAATGACTCCGTTTCTTGGCTCTAGAGGACTTTCCACTAAGAATGGATGGTCTACGTTTTTTGTTAATTTTGTTCTGGTGCTTAAGGACTGCTGGACATGTTCTGTATGGTTCCCAGAGGCTGGTTGGTCTGTTTTTTTACAGCGTCGGAGTCATAACATGCCAGAACATAAATGCTGAAATTTTCTCATCTTAAACAGTACTGTAAAAGAACAATCGAAGAGCTGTTGTTGAGCTATTACTTCACATTCAGAAGCTACCTTCCAGGCACAATGTAATTTCTGTAATATGTAATGCTTTACGTAGTGACTAAGCACGTTTTATATATGGGGAAACTTTGATCAATAAGGGTATTCTTGAGTGATTTTACTGTTTCATTACTAGCTGTTTGTTTCTGGCACAAACAAAACACGAAGTAAACTAAATAATACAAATCGCTATCATTTATCTTTTTGCTCTGCCAGTTTCAAATGACAAAAGTTCTCAAACTGTTCCAACATAGTTACTTATGTACCTAGACTAGAAGAATCAAGGAGCAGACGTTCAAATCCTTTGAGTTCTTTGTAAGCATGGTAAGGGTTGGATTTGCATGGCCTATAGCAGCCCTTGCAAACACTTTCTGAATATGAAGAAGGAATAGCTTTTTCTCTACTTTCCTGTTGCATATGTAATATTTATAAAAGGACTGTGACTGAGGGTTCTTACTCGTGATTTCGTATACCAGGACTTGAAAAATGTTCCTCCTATTCCTTCTTCTGCAGTCAGATGTGGAAGGTCATGAATGCAAGTGTAATCTGAAGTCACAGGCAGTACTGAACTGAATTTTCATGTTGGTCTGTTAAAAGTAGGATTTGGGATTTTAGTCCAGTCTTGGCTTTGTTAGCAGATGGACAGAAAAGAGTAACTTCTAATAACTTTGGTTTTAAGTGATCTTTCTTGGAAGAAGTGTTAATTCAATATTAGACTTCATCGTAGCCACCTGACATCTGAAATGCTGGATTGTCCTGCACACCTGTGTAAAATCAAAGGCAGTCAGAAAAGTAGGGAGGGCTTGCTTATTTCTTGGTACGGAACAATAACATCTGCATCAAGTGCAAACTAGTGAAAAACCAGAGCCTCCATCACTATTTGTTTTGGAGAGCTTCAGTAGTTCATTTGTGGTTTTGCCGCTTGTAAATAACGCAGCTATCCCGTCTTCCCAGCTTCTGCTGAAGGATTTCATTCTCTGTCTTTGCTGCTGCTGAGTCTCGCCGTCTCTCTGAACTGGTGAGGAAGGGTGCGGGGACAGTTGCTCGTGGATTGCTTGAGCTAAGTCTCAACTTGCACGGGGGAATCTTTCCTTCTCCTGAAGGCTCTTGGTTTCTTCCGGCTTCTCTTTGCCATCCCATGTAACACAGGCAGCCTTCTTTTATCTACTCGTATAACATTCTTCTGCTCCCTTCCGTTTTGTGGGGTCGGTACCGGAGTAGGTGAGCTGTGGATTAAATGGAGAGTATTTCCTTCACTTATCCCTTTGGATGCCTTTTCCTTTTGCTTTCTGTGCTTTAACTTGTAGCTAAGACTCTGAATTATGTGTTCAAGAAAATTCTAGGCTTTATTATCACAGCCAAGATAAGCTCTATTCTAAAGTACTGCTCGGCTACAAGAACGATAATACTTTTACTGTGGGTTGATTTAATTCCTCAAAAACACTACTGCAGGCGGTTGCATTGGAAAACAAGAGGAGTGTTTGTCCCCTGTGACTTCATTAACTGTATACTGTGCATCATTTGGGGGATTATTAACTGAGAAGAGTAGTTAGGATTGAAAACTTAAGTACTTGAAGTAATCCACTAATAGTTTTCCTCTTTGATGTTGCTAAGAGAAAGAAAAATACAAGAGAAGTTAACATGCTATTTTTCCTTTCTTTTGCTTTCAAGGCTGATAGTTCAGGAAGGAAACCTTACAATAAGAGAATTTCATCTGTACCATTTCAGTGGTATGGGAGAGCACCGGCATTCTGCTTGCTTTCAGGGCACTGCCCTCTACTTAGCTTCTACAGAACAAATAGATCGCATTTCAGACCTGTTCCATGGTGGCTAAGATTTATGACTCCTTCCAAAACCTTAGCAGGTTGGTGTGAGCTACATGTGAAGCCCAAAGTGCCTCTTCCCCCAATGCCTGCACCTTGACTTTGGACGGTTTCAGATCAATGATCGGGTGGGTATGTGGGACCAAGTCTTGCTTACCTAATTCTCAGAATTATCCCAAGGGTAGGAGTAAAATGTCTTTTGCATGGAGTATGACTAGAAAGTTATGCAAGGATTGTCTTTAGGATTTGTCTTGAGATGCCGTTTCTCCTGTATTTAGGACGTTTGTATTATATGTGGAAGAGCTTGCCCTCTGCCTGGCAAATCTCTCAATGTGAAGCAGTCTCCAGTAAGAGCAAGCAGCAGTTCTACCTGTCATTTGGAAATGCAGAGCCCGTTTCATGAATGTTTCTGCCTTTTTCGTTTATATCAGCTGATATTTTAAAGGCATTTTTAGAAGTAGGTTCTCCTCACACTTACTGAATGTCAAGCATTTTTCACCTATGTTACTGGTTACAGTTTCAATGATAGAGATTTACAGCTCAGCTTCACAGTCTGACATCTTCATACCTCAGGGCAAGGAACTTATTGAAGGGTAAAATCTGTCAATGATTGCAGCAAAACTAGCTTAAGAAGTTGAAGAAGATATATTCTGTGGCTGCCCTGAGTGCTCAGTAAGACACATTTTGATTTCTCTCTCCCAGAAATATGGCACTGAACCCTAAGGGATCCTAAGAAGGGAGTAAGGCATGAGAGTGTTGGTGCTACAAAGAAATGTACGTGTTCTCTGTGCATCTGTGAAGTATTTGGCTGCATAAAGGCTTGAGCTAATCCTGGCTCTGCTAATTCCTGGATTTGAGCTAATCCTGGTTAGGGAATTCCTCCTTCTAGTCTGAAGGAAAGGAAGTGTGAGTACTATTTATAGGTTTAGCCAAAATAGCTCAGGTTGTACTTTACTCTCAAATGGGAAAGTAAGATATGTTCCTCACTGCAATGGGAGTCTTTCTGGGATGTGCTTCTCACGTTAATGGTGTTCATTTCTATATTTTTCTCTACTTGTGGGCACTTGAGTGTAGAATTTGAAGCATCAGGAAGAAGGAGCTGTAGGCAGGCAGTCTCTCCGGAGGCTCTGTCATGGGGTAAGTTGAAAACCTGCTGCAGAGCAGAGAGGAATAAGGATGCTCACCACACCTTCCAGGGTTTCTGCCTGGTGCTAGGCTTGGGAGTTCAGAGGGCTGGTAGGAATTGGGTTTAGGAGCAACTTGAAGGCCGCTTTCATGTAAACCTATTGAGAATGTTAGGGATTTGGGGTGAAAGTTTGAAGTTTAAGTGATTATTAACTGATTCAGGAATACAGTAAACATTTCTGAGAATTTTTTTTTTCTTTAGTGTTTGGAATATTCTCCTAGTACACATTTACGGTGGAAATAAGAAGTCATTCAAACATAAATGTAAACTGACAGAACTAACAATGCGACTGTGTCCGTGCGTCTTAGTCTGTGGTGTTTTCCCTGCCTGCCTCCTTCCCCCCACCCTGCCTCACACCTTTCTTCCCTACTGCATGGGACAATGGGGACGTGGAAATTCATTATGAGTATGTTGTAAACTATGGAAGTCAGCATTTAAGTAGTGAATGAAGCTGTGGTTTCCGAAAAAGGAAAATGTGCTTTTTTTTTCCCTTTTTTTTTTTTTTTTTGTGGGAATTTGAATGGTATGGTGGAGAATATGATTATTCTCTTGCTGACAGCTACAGAGTTTATGTGATGCTGGCTAGGTTACTTACCCAGATACTTTGTATGCATCCACTCCTTGCACATGCATCACCATCTGGCTGAGTTAGTTGGCTTCCTGTGGTTTGATGTACGGAGATGCGGAGAACTCTCAGCTGTCACGAAATCAGTTGGAGCTCAGCTTTCAGCTCTAAAGCACCCTAAAGTGCTGCGTACTCTAAAAAGTTTGTATGGGGAATTGTAAAATTACCGATTAATATTGGACGACCACTTTCCCCCTTCATTTATTATGTCTCAATCTTCTTTGTCTTCATGATTAAGGATACTGCCATAAAGAGGACGTTTAACAAATTTTGTGAGAAATCAGAAATCTCACAGCAAAATACGCTGAACCATCCACGAACCACCTGAATATTTCTTATCAGAGTACTGAGAAGGTCATACACAGGCTGTCATCATTCTTATGCCGATGCCCTCTGATTTGTCACCTCTAAACTTTTATCTTCTTCAGCACTGACTTCTCAGCCAAGTCCTATTTTGTTTCTTTGACTCATCTTTGTCCAGACATCATCACATTGCAATGAGTAGTCCTCTTGCTTTTTTTTTTAACTAACTGTTTAGTTTATAAACGTTACGTTACAAGGCATGTATGGAAATCATGTATTTACTCTACCTCCTTTATTGTTGCAGCTGCTGTTGATCAGAACAGGCAGTTTCTCTGGACATAGCTTATACCATTTTTGGAAACTTCTGTTTTGGAAGAGATTGATAGAATTTTTCTGAATTAAAATGAAGTGTGCTGGAGCTACTGGTAGATGAGGAAAGGGAAAAATCTATTTTAAAAAGTGGTAAAAAGTTTAGTTTGGCTTAGTCTCACTGTCACTGTTTTTCAGATAGTTCAGGGAGGAGGCGTACTGTGTAACAGCAGAAAGTGCATTTCAGAGCACATGTTTAAAATTCCTGAAGATTCAGTGAGGGTACATAAATGTATTTAAAGGCTTCCAGAGAGGGATCCTGGCTGCCTAAATTAGAGGCTTCCCTTTCGGTGTTTAGGAGAATGCAGTTCAACTTTTACATATTGCATCTCCCTGTTTTCTTGATGTATGCTTTGGTGGTGGTGCTGTATCTTTGAACGACCAAAGGTAACTCTGTAGTCATAGTCCAAAATATTTTTTTCTTACTCGTTCGAGGGAGGGAGGGGTGATCCTCGAGAAGCTACAGCTGCAAGATGCTTTATTGTTTAAAGCAAAATACCTCAGTCGGTAGGGAAGGAAGCCAGTATTTCACTTCCAGCTCTAGTCACTTGTAGCTAGATGATAGTATCCAGGTCCAAAGAGAAAGGACATCCTGCATCTCTTCTGCTTAACCATTTTTGGGAAGAGAGCACTGTGTTTTCTTTCTCAAGTGGTAGATTTAATAGTGGAAACATACTTTTACAAGTCTTAAATTAAGAAGAGGTATAACACTGATTGTGTTTCCAAAATCCAAAGTATTGCTTTTAGTACAGAACAGAAATAAAAAAATGAAAATAAAAAACACAAAACCAACAACAAACAAAGAAGGCTGCTTCTTAGTTAATGACAAAAATGTATAAAGCTGTGCTGCTGCCCTTGTGCTGCCTATCTGGTTTAGGAAAAAACTTTGTATGGACAGGGATGTGGGCATTGAGTCCCTCTTCTCTCTCTGTGTCACTACTGCTTCATCAGTCTCTCTTACTTTAAGTTTTCCTTGCCTAAACTTGGGAACTTACCCACCACACACTGCATACTGTATTTGAGGTCTCTTTGCATAAAATTTGTCTTTTCAGCATACTTGAAGTTAATGAATGCAAGTGTTGGATACTCAGTCCGTAGAATTCCTGGCAGCCTGCCTGTGCTCAGTGCAGAGGTACTGCTGTACCTGGAATTGTGATGGGAACGGTGCGGTTACAGAGGAGGCAAAATGGTTGCTGAACCTTGCTAATTTGTGCAGAATGATGTAAATCACTAGGTAAAAAAGACGTTTTATTGGTGAACAAGTATGATTTTTCTGATGGAGCCATAGAAGTAGTCTGAAATGTGCAAAAGTGATACTTCTCTGCAGCCTCACAGAAGATTTGCAGAGTATGGAGGAATTATGTCCAGGACCCCTTATCATGGTGTCTTGGGAAGAGTGAATTTTCATGGCATAAGCATATCAATTTACCAGAAGGAGAAAAGAAGTGGCACAGGTTTGTATTTGATTTTCTGCAGTGCTCTGTAACAGAACCAGTCCTCATGTTTGATTCTAATCACATTCCTGGTATTACTTTCTCTGTTCCTTTATTGCAAAACGTAGGCAACAGTGGACATGTGCCTCTCAGCAGTCCCGAGACTTTCTGAAGCGTAGTATGTGGTGGGCTGTGGAGAAGTTACATGGCAATATAATGTTTGGTATCGAAGGCAATAAACTAATAATGTAATTGGAATCTTTGTTGTACCTTTCTCCATCGCCAGTCTCAGGGGAACAAAGCGTCCTTAGAACTAACAAAGCTGTGAGTTTGCCCGTATACTGTGTGTTTGTGGGGAACTAAACTGTGTGCATATGGAAGAGCTAATCCATTTAGAGCTGTCCAGACCCATTTCACCTATTTTTACTTATGCACTACTCATCTTTTACCCAGAAGTTTATATTGTTTATATTATTGTGCAGTGTTGCTGCCAGCTTAGTTCTGTGAGAAGGATCTAACATAAAAATGCACCCATGCTGACCAGCTCCAGAGAAGGAAGGTGCCTGTCAGAGATCGAGAGACATTTGGATAATGTCCTCAGTCGTGTGGTTTAACTTTTTGGTTATCCCTGAAGAGGTCAGGTGGTTGGACTGGATGATCTTTGAAGGCTCCTTCCAACTGAACTATTCTATTCTAAAAAAAATATTATCTAATTAATTCAAACAAATGAAAGATGTGTTTCTGATTTTCATTTTTATGACATTTTCCAATTATAGTTGAAAATTTTATTTATCTTTTACTTCAAACCAACAGGTTTTCAGTAATTATCGATAAAGGTTAAAGTTTGTCAGGATTGCTTTCAACTTGTCAAGTTTTGTAGGAGTTGCAAACTAAGTTTTAGGGTCATAGTGGCTTCAACAGCCCACACTGGGCTGAAATTGGCATGGTACAAATAATTTTTGTGTTGTATCCAGGCCATTGTGTAATTCTGTCGGTTCTGCCATTGTCTCGTTAGAAGATAAAAACAACAGTTCTTTGGGTGCAAATTAACCAGCAGTGGTCATCACCAACCATTGCCTGCAGAGCACTATCCTGCTCATAACCAGCAACAGCTCATAAAATGTTAAGTAACAATATTAATGATAAGAACATTTCCATGTTTGTCAGCCTTTTTCTCTAACTCTGTTACTGATAAGAGACTACTCAGGATATTATGTGAGAATATTAATAGTCCGTAAGTAATCTGTTGGATTTAGAACAGTGTGTGGATTTCTCACTGGCTTTTCTATTTTTCAGATCCGTAAGGGAGCTTTTAATTTGATCATTTGAGACCAGGGAATATTTCTGATAGGAAGTGGTCTACTAGTTACACAACACTTGGTTTTGTTCTGTGAAGTGCATGCTGCATTAAAATCCCTTTAGGGACAGTGCTGGCGTGTAAACTCTGTTCCTGACTTGCCCACAAATTGAGCAAAATTAGCTTGTAGTGGCCATGGTCTTTTTTGACTGTAAGCAATGTACAAAAAAACCAAACCCTCTTTCTCCTCAATAATTGTATTTTCATTTTTTTTCTAGTTTAAATAAGGAAATACAGAATATACTCAAGAAATGCTCGTAGTCTTATACATTATTCTATTCTGGTTAATGATCAGTCTTCAGTTTACCACAGGCTTGAAATTTATGTGCTCAGAAAACTGGAATTACCTTTCCAACATGGGAGATAGTAGATAAATGCAGTACTCTGAAATCGCAGATGTTAGAAGTTTGCTGTAGTTACTGGACTCACTGTTTTGAAATACAAATTAGCACTTGCTCTGACAACTGCTGTATTCCTGAAAACGCTGCTGAGGAGTAGCCTGCGGAACGATTTCTTCTGGTGTGGTTGTTTCTAAGTAAACCCTGTCAACACGAGGCATTGAAGATGTGCTAGCTATTCCGTGCTCTGAAACAGCTGTCAAGGGTAGTTTCTTGCACAGCACCATCTTTAGGTACTGTTGCAATGTGTTAATGTAGAAAAGGAAGAAATCAGTTTCATCTGGATTGGTTAGATTGCGGTCAGCAAGAAGAGGAAGAAAATGTCCCAAGTTACAAGTTAAAAATACTTGTTCTTTTCAAGAAAGGCAAAAATGAGGCGTAATCAGGGGATGCTGTTATGCACATCATGAAGTGCTTTCCTGAGTATAAGGATGTACTTACCACATGCTTTCCTGAGCCTGGTTCAAAGCTCATACTGCTCTTTGACTTGGGACTGAGATAAGGAGATAAGCTGTGCACTTGTAATTATAATTACATTTTTAGATACTAGAAAGTATATTAAAAAATAAGTAGTTTCCAGATGCTTATTCCTGTTGATCAACCAAAAAGACAATGCAAACAACAACAAATCTGAAGCTTGAGATAAATAAGAAAACAACTCTAGCAGAGAATTCAGCGGGAGGAAATTTTGGAGGGGACAGAAAGGGGAGTCACTGCAAGGCACTTGTGTGTCTTTATCTACGTACAGCTTTCCCTGTGGATAGGACCATACATACTCCAGTAGACAGAATTAAATTTACAAAACTGATTTTTTCTGGTAATTAAATGATACTTCACGGAGTCCTGAGCTGATCAAAGAACTGGACAGTTTGGCGAGTTCTTCTCGGAGCACTTCAGTCTGGCAGGGTAGTTATAATACATTCCAGTAGAGGATGTGACATCTTACACGTGTTCTTTCCTTAAGTTATGTAAAAGAACCTATACCAGTAGATAATTTATATTTAATTTTTTCTTCCTTCTTGGTCACTATGATGATTTTGTTCATCTCTGACAAAACGTTTTCATTTACCTTGGATTGTAGGAATCAGAAGTGGGGAAAAAAACCTGTTAGGATTAAACTGTCCAGTAGATGTGCTTGACACTCAGGGATTTTCACCAGTTTCTTTCTACCTTTTGCTTCTTTCTTCTGAAGTTCCTTGTGGGTACCCACCAACATTTTGCAGAGAAGAACTGGATAGAAACTTCTTTTGGGGCCTGTTAATGAAATTTAGTGGATCAAAGCACTATAACATGGTATCAACACTGTTTTGTGTTGTTTTAGACAAAATATCTTGCTTTAGAAGTTTCATGTCCCTTCAAAAGAATGGATGGTAAGGATAATGCTACAGGCTATGTTTAAATATTGTTAATATATAGCTAATGTAATGTAAATGATTTGCTGTCCAGAAATCAGGATTACATGATTTTGAAATACAGTTTGGTGAAGCATTGTTTGTAGAAAATCTGGCTGGTGCTAGTTTTAATCATCTATTTCAGGTAATGAGTTGTGGAATTGAATGGAACTTTATGGCTGATGATACTTCGTGGTTTGCAGATCTGTAACTCTTCATTTATTGTAACCAAAACAGTTTGAAATGTGTATGGTAATAAACAGCTTGTTTGCTGTTTATTTTAAGGTGCTTTTTTTTGAAAGACAAGAAGTGCCATGTGTCTAGTATTAATAATCATTTTTTAAATAACAGGCTAACGTTTCTTTGGGTGAGTAACAGTAGGTGTTTCATAGAGAATGTTTACTGACACTCCTACTAGATGCTTGTATATTGACTGATTTTTGTTAAAATCATATTCAAGTAATACAGCAATTGTATTGCAGTGCCTGAAGGCCACTCTTTTACACCTTGCTTAAGATACTTGTAGCTATTTACACTGTCTTTAACTTCTGTTTTTTCCAAATACCTATTTGCATCTAAATGCAGGTTATATACTAATATCTTGTGACATGCTTATTGGAAAACATTTCCATAGCCTTTGCTTTCTCCTCTTCTCCTTCGTACCTCGTGTATTTGCATTGTACCTTATACAGCAACCAAGAACAAGTTAAAACTACCTGTAAGGTATCTGTGTTGATTTTTCTTTAGGTTGAAATCTTGGCTTTCATGATTACTTGGTGAACCTACAAAGCATGTAACTTTATGCATGCTGCCAACTTGGTGCTTACTAGGGTCATTTTTCTATTTGTTGAGATCATATCAGAGCTTCAAGTTCAAAGTATACAGATTATGCAACTTCAGTTTATTTTATGTGTTTGATATTAAATCATCTAAATGGAAAGAAGCCTCGTGTTAGACCTTATCTCTCACAATATAGTAGGAACAAATCACATCTGCTTTATTACTGCATAGACGTTCATCAGTAATTAATCTTCTAATCTCTAATTTTCTACTTGCACTAGCTCTAAGCATTCTTTTTGGAAATATGTGGGTTATTTATGATCTCTGACAGCACTGCGACTTAGTGTACTTTCTTCGCATAATACCGTTTGACAAATGGGTAAGTTGCTTGTGGTTTCCTCCTGTGTTGTCGTAGGAAGCCGCAGTTAATTGATTGTGTGAGTGAAGAACAATGATACAACCACAGGAAGCCCTGTGGCTGAAACCAGTTTAGTTCTCTACTTACTTTTGATAATAACTTTCTATTTACAAGATGCTGTGTTTCAGTTAGGACAACATTGTATTTTGACTTCTAAAAGGTGGTGCTTATTGCAACATACAAACAGAATGTGGCACACTTCTTGAGATGGCAGGTATTTTACCAAGTATCTAAAAGAAATAGAAATACTGCTGATGAGAATTTGTGGGTGGAAATTTGTCAACGGTGGGAAGTTACCATTCAAACTTAACTTTGAAACCTCCAAGCTTACCTTTCAAACCACCTAAAGTTGGAGGTTTGAGAGGTAAGAGGTGCATGGAGGTATGGAGGACCTCCTGCTTGTTGTTTCTAGATCTGGAGCAGGCAGATGGTTCGGCTGTATAAGCCCTAACGCTTGTAGAAAAGAAAGGCTATGCCAGGAGAGCAATGCCATCTTTTCGGGGAACACCACACACCTACACTGCTTTAAATTGGTGATAAAACTGCATCCTCTTCTTAAGCAAGGATAGTTCATGCCTTGTCTTGAGGCCCATGCTTTCAGGATATAACAATGTGCAAAATTCTAATTATTTCAAATTTTGGTTACAACCAGCCTTTCTGTGACTTTGAGACACGCTAATAGCATTGTCGGAAATCAGGGCTTTTATGTATATAAATTTTCTGAAGAAACAGGAAGATGAACTTTTCAATACAACTGCGTGTTTTTTTCTTCCATCTTCAGGTATTTTAAAAGAATTTGTTGTCATGCTAAGTAAAACTACTGAAAGATACAAAATTTGTCATATATCTGCTTTCTTCCCTGCATGTGCTGTTAGCGTTACAACTTTTTATTTATAAATTGAGGAAATAAATGTATCCTTCCCTTGCCTTTTTATCTTAGGGATAAAACGTTTCCAGAATAAAAGCAAATGGCTTGCAAACCAAGTGGATTTTGAAAGAAGGGTCAGGAAATGCTGAGATGTAGAGCCCCAAGTTCTTGGCGTCTTTGAAATGTGTAGTCCTTAGCTCCTAGACTGGGCAACAACCACCTGATATTGCTTCTGGCTGTTTACTTACTGGATGTTTACAGCCTTGGGGCTATGTGATGCCAGTGTTGCTGAACCTGGGCAGGAAACCACACTTTTCTGTTGCTGTCCTGTGTCATGAAGTAGTGCAGCAGTGGGTATTGATCCCTGGCAGCTGGGTGAGATGTGGATAACTGTGGCACTATTGATCTGCTTGGCTGCTTAGCATGTACCTCTGAAGCCTCCTGAGGACAGTGCTTTCTCTGGGAAGCAGGAGTGAAGACTGGAGGAGGCAGTAACAGCAGAGATAAATTGGGATAGCAATACTAAGCACAGTAGTTTGGGAAATGCTGATATAATCTAAATTTCATTTTTTTCCCTTTAAATTCTGTTCCAGTCACTCTGTTATATTCTCTTAGAGACCGGTACGTAGAGTTTTCAATAGATCCAACAGAAATATTACAGATGGAGCTCAGAAACATGTGTACATATATATATATATGTATATATATATATATATATGTATGTATGTATGTATGTCTTGAATTCACTGCTTTTCAGATCTTAAATTAAATTTAAAGGCCATAAATCATGGAAATGACAGAGGTTGATAATATCTAAAAAAACTATCTGGAATAACTTGTGGAAAGTGGTGTTTTGGAAGCAGTAGCAGTAACATTTAAAAATTAGTAGTCAGAAGACGATTGACTGCAGAATCTGGGCTCAGTTCACTTAATTTCATTCACTGCTTGAAGCATCAAGGACACTCGGTAACATAACAGTAATTTGTTGTCATCATTAACAAATATGGGGAAGAAGCTTGCTGTCTGCTAGCAGATCTAGTGCGACTGATTGTCTAATTCAGAAGTCAGTGCTGAGGGGTGGGGTTAGTCTGCCAGACTGCTTGGGTCAGTGGAATGCACCTGTGAAATTTACCTAGAGAAGTAGTCTAGAAAGTTTTTTTGTTGTTGTTGTTTGTTTGTTTTCTTTCTTTGAACTTGCTTAACAACTTGTTTACAGAAACAATGTTTCTGTAAAATCTCAATTGAGCCATGTTTTCATGTTGCGTTGTGCCCAAGATCTGAAGATTGGGGAGGGAGAAAATGCAAGAAATGGCATTTGATTACATGCAGTTCAAAGTGACAGAAAAGCTAAAGGAATTCTGGCATCCAGTGTAGTTTAAAGCTTTGAAGAGCTAGCCCTCTGCTGTATTTGTCTCTCATATGTATATCTTCTGAGAAATGTTAAGGCTTTCGTAATTTAATCACAGTATATACTCTGTGGTCATATGAAGACATCACCCAACAGCAGCAATAACAAATAAACAAAATCAAATAATAATAATAATAAAACAACAACAACAAAAAAACAGTTCGACCACAGTGACCTTTAATGAAGATTGCCAAGTTTGAGATGTGTGAGAGTTGAAAACTGATGAAACTTGGTTTATGTCAGCTGGAGATCTGGCTCAGTATTTAACTAGAAACGATTTGCTGGTTGTGTTTTTATTTCATTCCCTAAGGAGATACTAATGCAGCACACGTAGAAGCAATATTACCGCACAAATACTAGCATGAAACAAAGACCCAAACCCCCAAACACTATTCCCATCTCTTTCAAGGTTATATAGGTAGCTAGGGAGGAATAAGTTATGTAAGAGCACATTCTTCCAATGCATACTTTCATCTTGAGTTGGCTTTTTGGACAGTTTGATTTTTTCTTCTGGTGGAGGAGGGAGAAATCATTCCTTGGAAAGATAAAGTTCCTATTTGCAGCAACGTTGCAGAAGATGTTCATGAACGATAGATGAGGGAGCGGAGACCAGGCAGAGCAAAGAGTGAGGAGTTCTTGACTATACGTGAGATGAGACTTGTGCTGAATTCCTAGAACATTTGTTGGTCTCTTCCAATGTACTAAATTGGAGTGATCATATCCAAACAGTCTGAAAATAAACATTCATACTTGTCTATACTCAAAATAGCTGAGTTGACAGAGAAAAAAAAACAAAAACAAAACCCAACACGTATGCATGAGATACCTAAAATCAAGATAAATTTATACAGCTCTTCCTAAAATAAAGTGTTTTGTGAGTATTTAGTGCAGCAAAATGTTTCTGATCAATGAACTGAAAGCGTATTGACTTGGTATGTTAATAAAGCTGTTAGCGTGCACCTCTTCATATATTAAGTTGATTGTGTGATCTTTATACTACTTCAAATGGGCTGAAGATCCATAATCCCTCTGTAGCTTTAAAGCAAGCATTACTCTTTCTTACTGAGCTAAATGTTACCCTAAATGTGAATGCATTGAGTATTTCATTTGTGCAGCAGTGAAGGATGAGAGAATTATTATTATTATTTTTTCCCAAACAAGATTTGAGAAATTGCCTTTGGCTTTGGTTATTCATGCATGCGTTATAGAACCTTAACTCTCCTGATCAAATTAAAGTAGTCCAAATCTCAGCATGAAAATAATGCTAGTTTAAAAATACTTCTGTGTGGTGCATGCCCATGGAAAATGTGGAACTATACCAGTGTGAGCACTTCTCACAACGTTGGCACAATCGCAGTTTACAAAATTGTGAGGTTTTCAGTAAAAGTGAATTCCAGACAGCTATGAATCTTAGGTGTAGCCTAACATTCCGTTCAAAGAAGCTTATTTTACTATATAATAATTTGGAGGTGGCATTGTTTTTCTGTTATGCTACATCTTTGTCAACATGCGTTAGAAAACTGTTGGGAGGTTAAAGTATTGAATGAGCATGGTGGAAACATGTAATATTTTACAAAGCCAGTCTTTTACCAGGGGCTTTAATTACATAGGTATGAAGGACAGTAAATCAAATCTGTCTGATTACAGGTTTTGAACAAGTTCCAGTTATCGCGGTCATACAAGCAGCATTCGAGTGCCTCAGTAACAGCTTTCTGCCTTCTTGACTCGAAATGTATTCCAAGGAAATTAGGGACTTCTGTGCAGAACATTGAAGTTAAAAATACGTACTTTTTTTTCTAGTTACTCACAAAGTCTTGCAGGCTCCAGAGAGCTCCCAAGCCAGAGGTTAAAGACTGGTGAGCTGGCAGACTCATCTGACCTGCTGGTGGAAGGAAGGGGGGAAAGAGAGGTGGCGCATCTTGTCGGTTCGTGTTTTGTTCGTGGCTATTATGGAGCTAAACTAAAGAAGGTTTGTAGGAACAGTCTCCAACTCTGACAGTGCTCGAAGCGGTCTGCAGGCAGGAGTGCAGTAGTAAAGGGCTGAAGTTTTTTTTCTCTTTGTTTTGACTCAAATAACTGGAGATATTCTGTAGTTGGAAACATTTTATCACGTATTGCTGTTGCTTGGATTTTGGACAGTGTTCTCTTGTATGGTCCCAGACAAACAGATACGTTCTGAGAGTTTTACTCTGGAGCTCTGGACCATTGTGGATATTCCTTTATCCAGTGGAAAAAAAAACTGCTACAAAGACGAAATAGGCAACATTTTTGAAATTCAAAGAAATATTCCCCAGTGAGATCCCCCAACTTAACCCAACTGTTTTGTGTTTATGCCCAGCGGTAGCTGCTTGCCTTGTACTTGCAATCACAAGCTCAGCATGGCCAAGTGGGATCTGTAGGTATCTCTAATCAATATCTGGATTACAGAATCTGGCATTCAGGCCTTTGAGTAGCAGAAGGATCTTCTCCTGCTCTTTGGTGGCCAGGACAGCTCCATCTTCGCGATTTCTTTGCTGTTAATGTTTCCTCTCTTAGTTCATTTCTGGTGCTTAATTAAAGTTGTAACTATGGAGCACTTTCTTATGTAGGTACCACGCAGCTTAAATATACTGATGTGTTTAATAAGCGTACCACAGCTGTGCTGTGGGTGAATGTACCCCATCGGTCTGTACGTTTTGTCCCTGTGAGGAAGTATCCCAGAGGCAAGTTTTGCCAGGAAATATTCTGCCTTGCAGCTGTAATTGACTGGGCTTCACCAAAGAGCCCGAGACAGGTGGGTTGTCTTTTGGTTTGGAGTTGTATGGACCCAAGGTACTGGGAGAGAGGGAAAGGGATCCTGTGC
This sequence comes from Netta rufina, assembly GCF_964035555.1. Classification (NCBI taxonomy): domain Eukaryota; kingdom Metazoa; phylum Chordata; class Aves; order Anseriformes; family Anatidae; genus Netta; species Netta rufina. The sequence goes on from NC_140125.1 coordinate 19,333,807, forward strand.
CAGCTGAGTGAGTTGAGATGAGGAAAAAGGCTTGCTCCCACAACTCTGTGCATTTTAACTCCTGTTAGAACAACAAAACCTATTCCAAGAGTTCTGTGTTCTTGTGGGTTTTGTTGGTTGTCTTTGTTTTTAAAGAAGGCTGGTGTGCTTAGCTCTTGTGTCTTTTTTTGAAATTTCATGTGTTACCGTGTGAGGCAGAATTTTCCCAGGTCAGCCACCCAACTTAAGTTGTGAGATCTTGTAGAAGGCAGGAAGGAAGACGAGAGGTCCTTCCAGTGCCCAAGGAATAACGTGCTGCTGGAAGAGTTCCTTCATGGGGTCAGTCACATTACAGTTAAAAAACACAAAACCGAGAAAAATAAACAAAACACAAGTAGTCGAAAGCATTAGAACGATAGAATATCCCGAGTTGGAAGGGACCCATAAGGATCATCACGGCCAACTCCTAGGCATTAAGCCTATAATCTTGAGGAAACTTTGAGTAGTTTAAATCCTTGATGTATCCGTATTTTTATCTGGTCTTGATGCATAACAGGACCTTTCCTTCAGTTCTTTCAAGTGATGCTCAGTTCTGAACATGCACTGAAGATCACTGGAGGAGTTGCTGCTTTCACAAGTGTGCCCTGTGTCCCATTTGCGCAGGTTACTGCAAACATAAATGATTTGGTTCAACTTTGTGTTTGCCTCAGGCCAGTCTGCCTTTACAGAAGTAAATAGCTATTTTTACTAACCGAATCAGGCTACTTTAACAAATGTGTGTGTTCTCTTGTTCCAAGTCACCTACTATGACAGCCAACTGCAAATAGTATCAGGGTAGGAGTGAAGCAAAGTGAAACTGTGTTTGCACAGTGATCAACTGAGTGAGAAGTAAACAAGGATGGTGGAAGGGATGCCTGGATTTAAAAGTCAGGAGAAAATCTCCAAAGGCAGAGGTGATCGTACAAGGAGAAATAGCCTCTCTGTGCTCCAGTATGAACGATGGGATCCTGTGCTCCCAGCTTCATCCTAGCCCTCCATGCTTGCTGGAGTTAGAGGGGGACAGGTCTGTGTCCTCGTGGCTCGAGCACTCCTAGTAGTGTTTTCCCACATCATTGCCAGCAGTGCAGACAAACTCACGATTTAGACCCATCAGCAAGGAAAGCTGAATCCTCTCTTATTTATCTGCGTATTTGGGAATGGCTGGGACATGCTGAGAGCTGAGTGCAGACCATCTGGATGAATTCCTCGTCACCCCTGGTTGTTTTTTTCTTGCACAATGGCATAACCTCCCTGGCTGGGGTTTGTCTGATGCAGTATTGCAGTGGTAGGGAGTAAACCCAGCTATAAGGGCGTCTTGGTTTTCCCCTGCTGGTGATTCCTGTGGCAGGTGTCCTCTCATTTTGCATGAGGCAGAAGTATGTGTATGCATTTGTTCTGTTTGATCCCTGTAACTCGGTGTAAGGGTCAGCAGATCTTAATGCTTTTTATTACAAATAGTTAGCAACTTTGTTCATGTCTCCAAGCTAACAGTCTTTCCAGGTCTATCGGTGGTCTGAAGCTCATTTGATGCCTGGATGTGTAGCATGCTGATAGCTACTCTCCCTAAGGTCGTAGCATTCCTGCAGGCCTGAGTTGTTAGCTAGATCAGACTGCTAAAGACTTCTTGGCTAAGGGGTATTTTTAAATTTTTCTCTCTTACTACTTTCCATGTTCACAAGTGGTTACTTGGCATGAGTGTTGCACGTCTATAAAGTGTTGGTTTGTTGTTTGTATCTCCTTGCTTTCTCTGGGGGCCCAAAAGATTATTCCAGAGAATTGTGCTGTATGGCACTGTGGACTTGAAAAACTAACTGGGACGTGCAGCTCTTTTGAAGCTGTGTGCAAGTTCTGCCGCCTTTAGTTAAGAATGACAGTGGGCAGAGAAGTCTTTTGTCTTTCTGCTGCCTCCAGAGCAAGGAAAATGTTTTATTTGTATTACTAAAACTTATCTCTAGGATGGAGTAGCAGAATGTAAATGGACAAGATAAAGCCCTTCTTCCCCAGTGCCTCCCACTCTCATACTGTAACAGTGAACTCCTTGTTGGAGGGTTTTTTCTAGTCTCAGGGCACTCCACAGTTTTGCTCATAAGCAGGACTGGGAAAAACCAGTTTACTTTTTCTGTAGTGTTCTCTTAAGGATGATCTCTCTGTCGTTGAGGCTGGTTTGGGCAAAAAGGTTCCTAAAGGCAGTGCTGTGAAAGAATAGTGCAGTAGTTTTGCCACCCTGCTTGCAGTCTGACGTAGTTATATTAGCAAGTAGGTACTTTTTTTGCTTTTAAATTAAAAAGGGTGACTTTGAAAGAATAGCAGAAGTCACTCACTGGAAGAGAAGAGGAAAGAAATGTAGATTCAGGTTCTTCTATCCTTTTAGATGGCTTTCTTATTTGCTTTGTGTGGAAATCAGGCCAATCGTGTCGATAACAGTCACCTAATGTTATTGCTGAAATAACAGCCGCCTTGTTTCTGTGGTGTTTTTAACTCTTTGGTTTTCCAAAATAGAGAGGAACGTTCTTGTCTCATACAAGGGACTCAATGGTTATGCTGGCAGCTGTATCAGAAGATTTCAAGAAGAAATCTTGTCATTTACATAACCTGTTCAAGAGCTCACGCTGCTTGTCAGAGAGGGCTCATATTCTGCAATGGGAATTTTTTTTTATTGTGTCTGTGTCTACTTATCTTCTGATTTTTGTTCTAGTGAACAATTTAGTTGGCTGAATATACTTTTTTATTTCAGGAAACTAATATAACTTTATGTTGTTTCCCAACATTATGTTTATATTTTGCAATGTCTTCACAAAGTATGTAGGAATAGCAAAAATATTTCTTGCAACATAGGAGGGGTGCTGTTAAACTTGCTGGTAAGGTGTTTCTTTCTTTCTTTCTTTCTTAAATATGTAGTTCTGCACTTTGTGAACACAGCGTGATAGATTCTAACCGTCCCTTTTGCAGTAGGTTAATAGGAAAGTTTCACTGGGATGACTGAAATTTTTGCGTAGAGAAATATGGTTTTCTGTTTGTACAGAGAGATGGTTTTGGTTAATTTACTAGTCAAATTCTCAAGTGGTCAATCTTTGGAATGAATGAAGACTTATTACTAGTAATCAGGAAGTCGTGCATGAGGTCTGGGCAGTGATAATTTACTTAAAAAAAAAAATCACTTGGTGCTCTCTGATATTTCAGTGGATTGTATTTTCAAGGATGGTTGTGAAGCTTTCAGGAAAAAAAACTGACTTACGGACTTTTCTTTAAATCTAGAAAAAGTGGTAAGAGTATGTAGCAGAAGTCTTTCTTTCAGATGTAGCAAGATAGTCTTAGGAAAGTCTGTCTGTTGTTCTGCTGCAGCAAGAAGATGGAGCCCAACTGAATTAATATTTTCCTTGTAGTTGTATATTTTTTCCAGAACTTAGATGTAGCACAGTGGCCTAGACTGTTCTTTTTTTTTTCATTGGGCCTTATTACATTCATTATTACCCAAGGCCCATATTCATTGGGCCTTATTACACCTCTAATACATGTCAGAGTTTTGTTTTTCCTTTTTAAGCATAATGGCATTATAGTACTCTTTTGTTTCTAATTGCACAGTCTTCTAAGGTCCTGTACTGATGCTGTATTTTCTGAAAGCTGCGTGTCTCTTTGTTTATACGTATATTTTTTCTTTCCTACTACAAGATGTGGCAGAATTTCAAGTGGTAGTTCCTCTGATAACAGATGTAAGTCATGAGTGTTGACACTGAAATGTATTTATGGTGTGTGTCCAGAAAAAAAAAAAAAAAGTTGCATATTTAAGTAGAAGAAAAATGCTTTGGTGAACCTCCAGTTCCTGCTTTCTTCAGGATTAAGAAGCAAATTCAGGTGCTCAGTTGTAAGCTTGTTGTTTTGGTTGAGTATCTCGTCAACTTTTTGCTCACTATTCCAAACTTATCTACAGAAACAGATGCATACAAGAATCTCAGATCATAATTTCAGTTCATCTTTTCCCGTAGTTGTGCAGCAGAGGAGACCTGATTCCCATCTTGTATGGAGGTACAGTGACATCGTCTGCCAAACAGGGCATGCAGTTTTAACACTGTGCACAAAAGGATTTTTTTTCTTGTTTTACCAATACCTCAGGACTGTCCCTGTCTGCCAAGTTTGGGGCCAGAAGGTGTTCAACCATGTTTATTTGGTGTTGGCTTCGTTTGATTTGGTCTGATGGTGCTGCCCGATCTCCACATGGGGCCTGGGCCACGAGACTTGGCATGGGTCCGAGATAAATGTTATACCTCCTGTGCTTCCCACTCTGAGTTAGGAAGCCTGAAAGGGAGATGGCTCCTTCTGAGGCTCCTTCTGAGTGCTTCAAAATCAACTGATTCTGGTACTCGGTTTCAGAAAATCTGCCAGGGCCTTAAAAAGTCATGAGCTCTATGTACAGAGCAGAGCACTTCCTTGGAAGTTGCCCTCACCCTTAGGTCTGCTCAGACATCTATTTTCTCTCTTTTTTTTTTTTTTTTTTGGTTTTTGTTTTTGTTTTGTTTTGTTTGCATGTTTGTTTTCAGCCTCCAGAGAGGATTCTGTAACTCGTGTCCAAGTATCTCCACCTGGTTGTGTGCTTGTACTAAGATGTGTAGGAATTTTCTTCTGTGTCAGATAAGAACCTTTTACAAGAAGTTCAAATTTGTTTTGTGGAGCAGTTCAGAAGTTGAAAGCTGTATGTGCACCCTTGCCAAAGACAGCAAGCATACATGCAGAGTAGTGAAGATGATGAGCTTTTTTCATGTTCATAGTGATGGTGTTACCATTTCTTAAAAGCCTTAAGAGATCTGAATCGTACAGCTTACTGTGTGTATCTTGTTCCACTATTCAGTTGTCCATAAAGCTAGATTTCCTCCCCCCCACCCTCCATCCGCCAATATTTTTGTGAATATTCCTGGCTTTAATTTCACCTATTGAATTTATAGTTCAATATAGAGGCTGACCTCCTTTCAGGCAGTTGCAGAGAGCAATGAGGTCTCCCCTGAGCCTCCTCTTCTCCAGACCAAACAATCCCAGTGCCTTCAGCCACTCCTCACAGGCCTTGTGCTCCAGGCCCTTCCCCAGCTTCGTAGCCCTTCTCTGGACACGTTCCAGGGCCTCGATGTTCTTGTAGTGAGGGGCCCAAACAGTGTGCATGGTGTGGTCTCACCACTGCCCAGTACAGAGGACAGTCACTTCCCTACTCCTGACGAGCACACTGCTGCTGGTACAGGTCAGGATGCCATTGACCTTCTTGGCCACCTGGGCCCGCTGCCAGCTCATATTCACCTGTCTCTAGACCAGCCCTCTCAGGTCCTTCTCCATGTGACAGCTGTCAGGCACTCATCATCAAACACATACCACTGCATGGGGTTATTATAACTCAAGTGCAGCACCTGGCATTTAGCCTTGCTGGATGTCATGCAGTGTGACCTGGCCCATCAATCCAGCCTATCCAGATCCCCCTGCAAAGCCTTTCTACCCTCAAGCAGGTCAATGTTCCCACCCAACTTCCATTTGCTCTTTTTTAATGAATCCTTGTGTATGCAAACAAATACATGTATTACTACGCTGTAGTTTTGTCTTCTCTGAAGCTGTCAGTTTACATCAGGTTTGGCAGAGTTGAGTTGTCACACACATGTCCTGTTGGTATCAGTGGAAGTTAAATGTCTGCATTCCTCTCATGATCTGGGCTCAAGACATCATTGCAGTAGACAACAGACCTCCAAAGGTAATTTCATGAGCAGAAATGACTTTAAAAAAAACAAACAACACCTTGAGTTCCTGTTAGTTGTGCCTTGTGGCTGATTTGGAGTCCCCAATTAAAGGTTTAGTTGTACTTATAACACCTGTACAGGAGGGCGTTTACTCCCATGCCTCTGTCTGGATCCAGAGAGTCTTTCCTCCATCTAAGAAGCAAAAGGGAGGAGTTGGAGGCTGCGTGGGCTTAGTCTCTTCTGCCAGCAATCTGATTTTGTAGAGCATGCAACAAAGAAATTGCTTTTGAAACATCTGCATAGAGTCATGCTCGGTTCAGGTCAGGTGATAGGTTGGAGGTATGAGGAGACACGGATTAAGGCATGCCATGGAAATGTGGCGGCTCCACTTCTGTCACTTGCTTGTGTCACTCTCCTGACAGTGATTTACGTGTTCTTATGTGTAAAGATAAGATTTTTATCTTTTGTGTGTAAACAAAAAGATTCTTCTGACTAAGCATAATCACCAACAAAATTATTAATTTAAAAACAAATCTAGTCTGAGAGCAATTATAAATCTAGGGGATGAAAACAAGTATTTCTGAATACTACCTCATGTCTGAAGATCTGAGTTCTGTCCTGGTCTCTTTCTTATGGACTAGCTGTAAAAAACAAATAAATGTCCGTGATGGCTATTGCAAATACCACCCATCCTTTTTTTTGCTTCTGTATGATTTTTTTTTTTTTTTATGTGCTATCATTACTTGAAAAAATAACAAAAAAGTAATCCCAAAATACTTAATTGTACTGAAGAGTCCTTTCCACTTAAGCAGTTAGATAAGCAGCCCATTTCCTCAGAATGAATATTGCTGAAGTTGTTTACAGCAAGTAGTACTTCTGGACTGAATTCTGACTCTCCAGAAATGGAAAAGTATTTAAATATGTTTAGTTTATCTCAAAGAAATTAAAAAAAAAAAAAAAAATCATCTATAAATAAGGAACACAGTCAGTTGAATACTACCTTTTTATGGGAAGTACAGAAAGTTTAGGTGGAAAGGAGTTTCTGTATTGTAGAGTAGAGGAAAGTTGGCAAGGCATGGATAAGTATGAGCTGTTGAATAGATTTGTTTTCTGAATAGATAATGGAAAAATACATTTTGAATTTTCATGTATGTGTCATGTCTGCATGTTGCATTTTTTTTCTCCTTATGTTTGTAGTCCTCAGAATATTGCGCTTAGTTTCAGTAATCAGTTTTATTTCCTAGGTGATAACTAGGGAATCTGAGAAAGAGGAACAAATTGTGTTTTTGTGGTGGTGGTTTGTTTTTTTCTGTGAAGCCAAGCTAAAACTAATGGTGTTTTTTCTTTTTTTTTCCCATTCCTTCTGTAGGTTCTCAGTAAATGCATACTAACAACCTCTAACAATCTTAAAACTCCTGGCCATTATTAATAGGTATTGCTATTTTTTTCTAAGGATTTGAGATCAGAAAAAAAGTCGTGTTTGGAGGGTAGAATAAAAATGATGAAGTTGTAAAGTTTTCCTTAATTGTTAGGGACTGCAGTGCGTTGTTATGGAAGTAATCTGTGTTTGACCCTAGGACTTGACTGTTTGTCAAGAATGGTTTAAAAATAACAAACTGTGTTTGAGAATTATGTGGAAGGGTACTCTTTCTTCAGATATAACTAATTCCAAATATACGTTTGATCCTTCTTTTTTAATAATCATTTTTACTAATAACATAGTTGTACTGCTTTCCTATGCATTCCTATATTTCTTATTTTCACAGAAAGAAAAGCCCATAGGACAGTGTAAAACTAATGCAGGCAGTGTTCAAAACTCAGTATCTCTAATGACAACAAGCGGTAAATTCTGAAGAAATAATAAAAACCTAGCTGTAATGTGTGTATTATTTTAATCTTGGCAAAATTCCTTCTCATGATATTAAGTTCCTATTGCGTGCACTCTGTAATATTTCCATTTCACATGAGATACATCAGAGGAATTCTTGCGTTTATATGTTTTAAACTTTTAATGTCTGAACTTCCATTTGTTGTGAGGTGCAGATCAGAAAGGTTGTCCATGAAGGCAGAATTAGGATTGTAGCTGTGTGCATTTGTATGGTATTCACCTCCAGGAGTTTCCCAGTTGTGAGTGGGACTTTCAAGAACAATGCGTATTCAATGCAAATATGAATAAGAGTATCAGTGAAATACCCTGTATAGGATTGAGGAGGAAGCAAGGTATTTTGTTAGGTGATCTATCAGTTCAGATGGTTGGTGCTTGCCTGTGACCTCCTGGAGAAGAGTTTGCCTGCTGCCCCAGCTGTTCTGAGGCTCTCACAGTTTGCTAGGAAAAGTCGGCGATAACATGCAGTGAGTGCTTTGGGGTAACAGCACCACGAGGGAGGAGTGAGAGACAGGATTCAAGTGATTCATGGCAAAAGACACACCTGCCAAATCGCACACACTGAGCACACGTTGGAAGTGGGAAGTACACGCTAAAAATATGTAGCTACACAACTTGAGTCATTTTAGAGGAGGAGGGTTTGTGGAGGATCTGCTTGACCCTACTCCTCACAAGCTTTAGAGCGTAACCTATAGAAGAGATTAAAATGGTTTGCATTTTGAGTTTTTACAGCTTTTTTGCTTTGTATAGATAACTGCAAAAACAGTCTTTTAATTAAAGTTGTAAAGTAAAAGGAAGGCAGATTGTTGTGTAGCTCAAGTACCTGATGTCAGTCACCTGCAATTTAATGAAAGATAAGTTGGAGCAAAGCCTCAAGACTACTTGTGGTGGTAAAAGGAGAAAGGAAATAGCTCAGGGAATTCGTGAAAGGGCGCTGGCAAGTGTTCATTGCCAAAACTAAATGGGACTTTGGTGACAGAGGGACTTCAGATAGACACACCAGAGTTTGGAAGGAAAAGCAGGAGACAGAATTAGCAGTAAGGGATGGTTAGAGAAAGAATTAGGTTCAGATGGAGGCTTCTGTGGCTGGCAGGACAAGGCTATAAGGATGTGGTCGTAAACAGAGACAGCCATGAGCAGATGGATTTAGGAAGCGGGTGAGGTACAGATGTGGACAAAGCTGTGAGGTGGCTGTGGGAGAAACCATCAGGTGATGTGGCAAAAGAACATGGGGACAAAACCGGACGATGGTTTTTGTGGTAGAAGCTAGAACTGAACAGCTGGGAAGGAAAGCACTGGGATGAAGAGTCACAGGAGGGAAGAGCTGGAGCTGGATCACCTACTTGTGAGAGGCAAGAGAAGGTAGTCCAACCAAAGTTTCAATATTAGATCTGTTTGAGTAAAATCCTTCAAATTTTTAATTTTCTAGCTTCAGACATGGAACAGGAGACTCCTAAAGTGCTGTGAAATACCTTGGCCACTGAGCAGGGGGCTTCTTCAGTGCTGATCCATGGTGTGAATGGTAGCTGGCAGCACCGGTCCTTTACTTGGTGAGGAGTAAGTGTTAGATGCCTGCGTTTGGAGGAGCGAAGTCACTGGCTTTATTGTGGTGAAACACTCATCTTCTTATGGTATGCAGCAGAACTTCTAGAGGTCATTATTATTTTCAGATGAGGAGAATATTTAAATCATGTATTAAGGATGAAAAACCATGCATACAGAGCAAAGGAAATAGCAGAATTAACGATGCCTCCACAGCTCCCCTGAGAGGATGTCTTACAGTCTGCGGTTACCAAATATGTGTTCTGCAGAAGGGAGAGCTGTTACTTGACAGGTGGTCATTCTTTCCTTTGTTTTTTCCCCCTTCTAAAAATTTGCTCTGTGGTTGCATGCTTTGTTTCTTGCATAATATCCACATTTGTCTCTGGTAGTCATCAGCCCATAATCTTTCACAAACAGTAAGATAGTTGTTGTTTTTTTTGTGTTTTTTTTTAAGAGTGCAATCAGATCAAATGGCAACATCTTAATTTTACGTGATAAAATTAAGGCCCTGAGAGACTGAGTTTTACTTAAACAGGAATCAAAAAAGAATATATTTTGATTCTTCAGAACATTTAGTAATTCTAAACACAGGCCTGATAAATTTTAGTTAATTCTAAACATAGTGCAAGCATCCAATGTTTTTTGGCAGTCAAATAACAGCATTTTGAGTTGTATGTGAAATACTAAGGAATGCAAAGTTTGATCTTGTCTGTCAGAAATGTGATTTCTGTTGTCTTGGTTCCAGCTCTGTGACAGCATGAAGGATGGACTCTAAGCAGTATTCAGCTTTATAAGCATATGACCACCTTTTTTCTCCTTTGTTAGCCTTTCAGGTTTTCTAAATACCTGATTTTTTTTTTTTTTTTTTTTTTTTTGTCTACTCTTGTTTTGCTCCTAGAGCATTTCCACCCCCTTTACTAGGTGAAGCAGGAGTCCTATGGTAAAGATTTTACTGCCAGTGCTACAAGAATTGCATCAGAATTACATAGCAGGATGAAGTGAAGTTCAACATTACATTTTTTCTGATAGTATTAAAACATGGGGTGGTTCACTGAAACTCTTGTGATGAGAAAGAATGGTGACATGAAAAATCATAGCTGGATTTTGATGTAGTGTGGAAGCGTTGCCCAGATCTGCAGTGAGGGTTTAACGAATGCAGGTATTACTTTTCATCTGAGTCTTGGGGGAGGAACAGAACTGTCGTGTATGTTTGGGAAGGATATTTTATTTCTCTCTCTGATTTTACAATTCCTGTTGAATCTTCTGCGGTAGCTATAGCCAAAAATGGCTGGATGGTCTCCAGTTGACCTAGAAGAGAACTGATTATTATTATTGTTGTTATTATTATTATTATTATTATTATTATTATTATTATTATTATTATTATTATTATTATTATTATTATTATTTATTAATAAGGATGAATAGGATTCAAAATATTGTGTCTGCATGTACAACTGTAAGGGAATTTGTGGACGTACTTCTGATTTTTGGAAAACAACAGATTCTTAAACTGTACAGACAGATGTTGGCAATTAATTGTTCATCAGGAAAACATGTTAAAAATGTTCTGAATGAAAACTGAATCTTAACTGCTAAAACTGAAAAGGGTATTTGTGGCTTAAATTTTTTACTTTGCCTTAAATAACGTTCAGCTGTTATCGCTGTCAACTATTGTGTGTTGTCCCTGGTTTCCTCTAAAGAGACAAGAAACTTCAAGGAAGCCTTCTTGTGCTGTTTTGCCAATCTTAGGTGGGTAGAGATAAAAGGAGACTTTTGTCTCCTTTCAATTAAATAAGTCTTTAAACAGCTCTGTCTTGATGACTGCCAATTATTTCTCCTTTCTTTTCAGTAGTAACGTTTATTTTGGGAGGAACTTTCTCTCACACCTCCTTTCTGGAGATTTTTGAAACATCCACTTGTGGTCTGTCTTAACTCAGAAATGCTATGTACACATTTCATAATCACAGTGGATAAAAGCCAATTGAAAATAGTTTGGATTTGGACTGAACCTGTAAAATAAAAACACTTGTTCAATTACTTTCAGGAATTCAGCAGAAATTTCAAAACTGCGGAATGCCTTTAAAAACATGTCCATCAGTGCACTGTATTTTGCTTTCTTCTTTTTTGTTTTGTTTTTGTGTTTGTGAGGACGGTGTTAGTAGGAATTGCAGAAACTTTCGGTAGTGTGAGTGACAGTTTCTTAGGTCAAGTGTTTTTCCTCCTTTGCAAGGGAAAGCTCTGTGTGTATTTTTATATTATTTTTTTCAAGTGGGCCCACGTGAACCTAATGAGGTTCTGCAAAGCCAAGTGCAAGGTGATGCACCTCTCCTGTGAAGGAAGGCTGATAGAGAAGAAAAGGCTCTGGGGAGACCCCATTGCAGCCTTTCAATACTGAAGAGGGGGCTTATAAAAAAGATGGAGAGTGGCATTTTTTCAGGCAGATAACGACAGGACAAGGGGAATGGTTTTAAACTAGAAGACGGGAGATTTAGATTAGAGGTTAGGAGGAAATTCTTCACTCAGATGGTGGTGAGGCCCTGGCACAGGCTGCCCAGAGAAGCTGTGGATGCCCCATCTCTGGAGGTGTTGAAGGCCAGGCTGGATGGGGCTTTGGGCAACCTGGTCCGGTGGGAGCTGTCAGAGATGTTGGAACTAGGTGATCTTTAAAGTCCCTTCCAACCCAAGCCATTCTATGAATCTTTCATATGATTTATAATTAACTGATGAAGGAAAGGGGTTTTCTCTTGAGATAGAAAACTAGCAGATGGACATAGGCTGTTTTCCTTTTCGATTCCCTGTTTCTGTTACAATGAACTTTCACCATTGGTTTTAACAATTGTGGTGGATTCAGCTTTTAGTTTCTAAATCTTTTTTAAAATTTTAGAATTTTAGAATTCCTTAATATTGTCCTGTTCTGTTTTGTTTTATTTTTAAATCAACTGTGAGTGCACATTTTAAATTGCTGCTCCAAGCCTGCAAATGCCTTCTCTAAGCAGTTTGTGATCCTCAACTCACCTTGATTGAATTTAACCCCGTGCATACAGCAGCTCTGGTTCTCTGCAGTGAGGAAGGGAGAAGGAGAGATGGACTTTTATCCTCATGAGTTTAAAAATTAAATCCCTTGGTATTAAATATACTGTAAGTAATGCTAATATGTGTCCTCAAAGTGCTGCAGACAGGCGCTATCACCAGTCATGGAAACTGCAGCTCTTTTGGAAAAAGAGCATTATTTTCTAACTGTACCTTATGAATCTGTTAACAGAAAGGGGGAGTTACCTGGGGTTGGGGTGTTGTGTACCCGTATAATTTAATAGAGCGGTGTTGCAGGGGCCCCTTTGAGCATATTGCATTTGGAAAACCCTTCTCTGACCAGGAGGTTTGCTGTCTTCGTGTGGCGTTGCCAAATCAGTTGCCTGTGAACCTCATAGTCTGGAAAGCCTGGCGTATGAAATTGCTGTCTGAAGAGCTGCCTTCCAAGACCCTTGCCTAGGCCAAACTTTCCGTGCGAGAGATGGCTGTTGCCACAAGAACAGCAGATGTTTGTACAGCAGACAAACAACATAGATGATAAAGCAAATTGACCTTTCTTTTTTGTTTTGGAACGAGCTATTTAGAGTACATTCCCAGAGCAGATCTTTTTTTCCTCTTTCTTTTCTTTTCTTGGACTATGTCTTCCATCATAGAACTGCTTGACTATACATCAACATTTCTAATGCTACAGATGATTAAAATATATATATATGCTAGGGTTTACTAACATTTCCACTAACACCGATGCTACAAATCATTAAACTGTACCCAAACGTATTCTTGCCTGTTGTATTTTACTGAAGTAGTTTTAATGATGTTTATTTTTCCAGTGTCCCTATGGGAACCCTGGAAGAATCCAAAATGTAATAATTAAAGAATGACAGGCCTTTCCTTACAATATAAAGTAAGGAAGAGTTTTGTGGTTTAAATAGCTATGCTGTTGCTTGTTAACAAGATATTTTGCCTTGTATGCTATCCAGGCCTACAATGGTCCAAAAAACAAGTCGAAGTCAAGAACTACACGTTTGTTTTCAATCAGTTGTTTTTCAAGTTAAAAGACTTGAATAGGATGTTCTAATTTGTTCAGTTATATACATCAGTAGTGTTAATATTTGTATTAAATTACTTGGAACGGCACAGCTCTTCCTGTCCCAGTAAGGCAGTACATTTTGCTGTCACTTATCTGTCACTTATTTTGCTTATTGCAAGACTTTTTTTTTTTTTTTTTTTAAATAAAAAAAAAGTCCTGCTTTTTTTTTTTTAAGTTTTAAAAAATTGGTTGAAAGTTTGGGATCTCAGTGAGTTTGAGAAAAATACTTTAGTTGAATGACATTTAAAAAGAATACCCTGCACTTTAATTGTACCATTAAATACATGGAATAAAACAACTATAAATTGAAGGTAAAAATATCACTAAAATAAGTGCAAATCTCAGTGTCTTATGGCTACATCATTACTACATGTATTTGGACCTAAAACCTACTTGTCTGTTCATTTATTTAGGCAAAAACTGATGTTCCTAGAGTTATAACAAATGTAACTCATGTTAGATTCCTTGCATCTGAAGAATCTTAGAAAAATTGAACGCGTTAAGGCTGATAAGAAAAATAAAAATTAAAAATAAATGTTACTTCTTCAGGGCAAAAATATCAATTGTTGTTATCAGTGGCTTGTACGGTCAAATCATATGATAATCAAGAAAAAACTTGTTTCCAAATTCATTAGCTGCCTATGGAGAGGGTTTATCTGAAAATAGTTCAGCCTGCCATTTCTCCTTGTCAAGTCATTTCAAACCTACAATGACAAACTGGGTGCTTGGTCTTTCAGTTCATGGACTCTGGCAAGGTAGTGCATTTTTTGAGTTAAATTTTGTTTTCAACTTGTATTTGGATACAAACAGTGCTAAATGTATATATATACATATATATATATACACACACACACACATACTGTCTTTCTTTTGCTTTATTTTAAATTAGTCTAAATCTCTCAATTTAAGAATATAAATTCAGTAAGTCAACCTCATAAAGTTGTGTATTTACTGTAGTGGAATTGTTTGCAAGAGTAAGAGGGAAGTACTGAACCCTTTGTGCTTCAGAGAAACAAAGCGTAGGGGAAAAGAATGCTATTATTTATAGGCACAATAACTGTAAAGAACTTCTTTTGTCTGAAACATAGTAAGTATTAAATCTTTGACTTGACAATGTATCATTCCATTTGGATGAGAACATCCAACCTGGTGTTAAGTAATTCCTGTATCATCTCTTAACATGAGAATTAAGTTGAATGTTGTGTGTTTAATTCTCTTCCCACCCAAACCTTGGAAATGTGAACTTGAAATGTGGTGGTTTGAATTTCTTAATTTTTTTAATGCTGTTCTTGTAATGGAGCATAAAAAAAAGTAAAGTCTGGTTGTTGTTGTTCCCCTCTCACCCTCTGTGTTTTTTGTTTGTTTGTTTTGTTTTGTTTTTTCTTTTTATGGGGGGTGGGAGTTTGGATTTAGGAAGGGGATGTAGGGGGGACAGGTTCTTCTTTTTTATTTTGGGTTCTTTTATTCTTTTGATGAACCCACTTTATACATGTAGGGTATTTTCCATTGAATGTGTTAATAATGTCCTCTGAGTACAACTGTTCTTGCTTCCAGTAGCAAAGAATTAACTCATAAGTGTCCTCTCTCTTGAAGAAGTGGTCTATAAAAAATAGTGCATGATTCATAAATGAGGCCAGTATTATCCTTCTGGTCATCTTGCATCAGCATTTTGATTTTATATCAAATACAATACTGTTTTGCTGTTTGTCAGAGAAAATCATATTGTCCAAAGTGAACTTCTCATTATATTATCCTTTCCTTTTGTGATCACAGATCACATAAAACACAAATGGCAGTGGATGTCTATGATCTCAAAAGACTGCATCATTGGACTTTTTCTTTTTCCTTTTCTTTAAAGGCAAAATCCATTTTTTTTCTCACAGCAGTTTCATCTTAGTTCTACTGCCTGTTATTCCCAGCTTTAAACTTTGTTACATTACATTAGAGAATATAGGTATATAAGCAAAATGGTCTGTTGTTTTCAGGACTCTGATTACATCTATTTTATGTTTCATTGTGGTTTTTTGTTTGTTTGTTTCTTAATGGTTGATATTTTCCTTGTTTCAGCAAAACCGTTTACATCTAAAGTGAAACAGATGCGACTACATAAAGAAGACTTTGAGATCCTGAAGGTGATTGGGCGAGGAGCCTTTGGTGAGGTATGTGTGTGAAAAATGAAGGATTTGAATATACTTGCTGATCTGCCTCACTGAGAGACAGTTCATAGCTACATACCAGTGTGCAAGTTTTACATTATTCAGGCATAAGAGATATTTTAGGCCAACCTAATGCTTGATGCAAGTTTATTTTGTTTTACACCTTCTCCGGCAGCCCTTTACAGCTCTTTTTAATCTCTTAACTTTTGAGAGAAGGCAAGTTCACATGGGCTAAAAGACTGTATTTCAGCCATCTGATAAGTCATTTACTTGACTATAGTTCTTTGAGTCAGCAGATAGAGACCACTGAGTTACTGATGGTGTGAAGATCTAGTCTTTTCCAATCATCCTAATAACCGAATTGCCTGAAAGTAGTTTTCAAGAACTTGAATTGCCAGATACTGATACTGACATACTAGGAACACAGAAAAATATCTCTATTCTTGTTGCTTTGTTTCCTAAAATTAATGTTTGATTTTTTTCCTATATTTCTTGTAAGGATCTTACCAAATGTTAGGTTCTGTTTTAGTTGTCACCTACTACTGTCAAACTATAAAATAAAAAAAAAGTAGCTGCTTCTGATTAAACCGTCTTTTATTTCAAGTTTCAAGCAAGGCTGTTCACCACTAAGTTTTATGGCCACTAGGGATGTCAGAATATACAGGCTGAGGAAACTGGAATGAATAAACCCTAGCTTTCTGCCCCCCTTCTTAAGTTATATTAAGAATGTGCTTTGTTCTTCACTTAAGTCACTGTTTATACAGAAGGAGCAAGAAAACGTGTAACAATGCCTAGAATTTTTTGATGGCCCAATGTGCTACAAATGAGAATAATATGCAAAGCTTCTGCAGAAGTTATTCCTTATTGCCTCAAAAATAAAAAATAAAAAATAATCTGAGCGCTGAAATCCAAAGTACAAGGAAAAGATTCTGAGCAATGTCTTAATTTCTTCTGGAACGGGAAATGTTTTTCAGACTTATGTTTTCATTGATATAAAAGCATCTCTGGGGGCTTTGATGGCAGATGAGGACAAGTTTTCAGGTTTGCATATATATTTGCTTAATGTGAAAAATTAGGCTTTACTAGACTTATTATGGAAGAACAAAATTCTGTAGGTAGTACTTAAGGAACAGGAATTTTTACTGTAATGTAGTATCCACTCGTGGATAATCCATCTTCAGTCTTGACCTTTGCCACAAAGGAAATGCTGCATTCACTGTCTTGATGCAAATATTTCTGCATAAATCAGTGACTTTCTCAGTGTTGCCATAGTAGTTGCAGCTCAGTTCATGCACAAATCATACAGGATGTAAGAAAAATCACTGTGTGAGTACTTTCTTGTCAGAAGAATCATGCATGAAACCTGCCTTATATTACACTTTCAAAAAGAGGTCCTTTTAGTCTGCTGAATCAGCATCAAACTCCAGAGCAGCTAATTCCCACACCCACCCACCCCTGCAGTACTTTCGAAGGAAGCTTCTTTGCGATGAATCATACCATCGATAGTGAGAGCGTAACTTGCCCCATCCTCTTCTGGGGACAGTCCACACAACGTGGTAGTTGGCTTTTAGGAACAGTGTTTCTTTGTAATGCCCTACCTGAGAAAGACAGCATGACCACTTAATCATCAAAATCTTCAGTAAGGGGAAAACTGAAATTCTTTCAATGAAAATATTTGACTTTATACATTCTTAAAGTGGGATTTCTAAAATATTTGCAAGCATATATGTTAAGTCTACTGACTAGTTTAAATACAAGTTTAAAGTCCTACTTAGACATTTGTCTAGGAAAATAAATTCTGTATGAAATTAAGAGTTTTCTTTCCAAATAACTAGTAAGTATATAAGCAAGGTTAAAAAAAGGACTGCCAAATGTTGCTGCTACTTTAGCCACCAAGCACCATAATGATATTAAGCTGCAAAATATTTGTTATTATTCGGTAGATAATAGTTTGCAGAGACAGATTAAGCAGAAGATGGTTTCTTTCCAACAAACTGTAAATGAGACCAAAGTTTATCTAGGTTTTTGGGAAGATTAATTTTCATCTCCTGAAGCAGCATAATTCTGAAATTCCATAACTATGAAGTTTTAGTGCAAGCTTTCATTGGCATAGTCTCAGACTTGTTTTGATTTTGATTTTATACTCCTCAGTATTTTTTAATTTGCATAGTTAATAAATATTTCCCTTTTTGTTTATGAAAGTCTGATGTAGACAAAAAAAACAGTTCAAGTATTGCTTATAACTGTAAGAGGTTCTTGGTTTTCCTTTTCCCTTGAAGTCCTTACCCTGCTTGCTGTCACTCTGAAAATGCTTCCTTTTCCCTTCCCTCTCCACGCATACACGTACCTATTTAAAATGTAGAGTAAAAGAGTGCTGCCTTTACATAACACAAATGTTTTCCTTGGGAGGAGGATTATTCCAGTGAAATTCATGATGTGAACATCAAGGGTTTTCATTTTGCTGGCTTCAGGCACATGGTTGGAAAAACTTTAACAGACAACCCTAAACAAGAAGACTTTAAACTTGGAAGTTGAAGGAGGCTGCTAGGAAAAATGAGGGACCACTGTTGATTCCAGTAGGCAACAGTTCTCATTGGTACGTTACTGCAGGATAAAAATGTGGCTGATTTAAGACTCTAAATAATATTGAATTTTTCAGTTCCTTCTATTTCTGCTTTAAAAAAAATGTTCACTGCGTGGTTGTGCAAGCAAATATGAGTGTTTATGTTATTGATATTTTGAAGATGATGTTTGTAGCTTTGAGAACTAAGCATTCCTGAATTTTGGCATCTAGGTATGAACAGTAACACCTCCCCACCCCTTTCAATCCAGAGATTGGTCATAAGAGCTAAGACTTTATAAGAAAAACCAAAGGAGTGTTGTGCTCAGATTGCGTTAGTTATTCAACAGATAAGAGGCTGTTAGTTCACTGTATGTTACTTTGAAACTCGGAGCTTGTTTCTGGTGGGCTGGCTACTTTTGAAAAAGCAGTATTGCCCTTTTCCCCCCCACCCCTTTTCTTAACTGTCTTTCCCATCTTTTTCATCTTTCCCCCTGTGAGAAACACAGAGAACTGTTGGAAGAATGAGGAAAAAGCATCTGACTCAACCAAAATGTTTACATCAACACATACCAGTAATTTTTGTTGAGCTGCTCACAGGAAAATGTAATTAAAAAAAGCAACAAACAAACAAAAAACACCACAACAAAGAAAAAACTAAGTCCAATTTTAATAAAATCCAGTAGCAAGGCACTTCAGGATAACTACATAGGAACGATCATCCTTTCTTCTGTCTTGACAACTTCACTGGGGAAGGGAAAACAGCACTCGGTGTACTTGAGCATTCATACTCATAGCATAGAGACGTGTGTGTGTGCATGCATATGTAAACACTGCCTGGCTCTGTCATCATGTTTCAGAATTTTTTGCTGCAATTAGAAACCGCCTCAGATCGTTCACTGCTGAAGTGTCAGGTTTTTGTTTCACAGTCAAATCCTGAAATAATGACTGTAAAATTTACTTCCACAAAGCCCTGAGACATGCAAAAAGATGCTGTGATTGCAGGAAAATGATGCTGTTTTCATTGTGGTCTTGTGTGTGTGGGGTGGGGTAGGGGTGATGTGGGCTAGGGATGGATATGGAATAACACGAATGCCTCTGACAGACTAAAAGGCTGTTCCTGATTGTAAATGCAGCTGGTAAACACGAGTCTATTTTTGTCCTTTAGTCACTCTTCAGTTCTGGTAGACATTCACAGAAAGCACCAAGCCCTCAATTATTACAAAGCCTACTCTCCAGCTGTTAAGCAAAGGCAGTGCTGTGTCTCTTTCAGCTGTGTCCAATAAATGCTGTATAGGAGACTGCAAAATTAGGCAGCTGTGCAATTAGCGCATGTCATTAAGAAATCTGGGTGGGGGTCCAAAAAAAACACACCCCAACAACAACCAAAGAAACCGAGACCAAACAAAAGCGAAATGGCCTTTTACTGAGCATGTGAAGAGCAACAAATGAAGCCCTGAAGTTGGAGTAGAAATATTGTGTTCTGCTCACACGTCTGGCTGCCGGTCCTACAGTGGTAATGGTGGGGTTGTGGGGTTGGTAAAACTACACTCAGCAACAGCAATCTAGTCAACTCTATGTCCAGCTTTTTTATTTATGTCCACAACAATGGCAAAATCCTTACAAGTGTTGAAGGCAGAATTACCCAGTAGCTTCATGTCCCAGACTGCATTATGCAGAAGCTGTCCCTGTCATCCAAGCGATGATACAATTCGAGTGCTGACTAGGTTCAATGGTAAGGTTTTCTCTTCCCGCTGTTTCTCATTTAAAAACACCAATACAGATACAGCTTGATAGAGTTTTAGCTAGAAGAATAAAAGGAAACTCAAGTTTCAGATGGGCATTGTGGGTTATGTATTACCACGGAGGATTTCCTTCTATGGAAAATTGTGTTGCTTGGTCTTGGGATACCACGCGCAGAATAGTGGATGTTATTTATGAAAGAAAATGGCAGTCTAAGCAATCTCTTTTTGTGTTTCAAATTTTAAAGTACCTTCAAGGTCTGGACTTTAGCTTCAGTTTTTATGCATGAAGCAATCTCTAAAAATTTGGGTTCATAAACGGGGTTAAACACGTAGATCTCCTACCTTTCTGTCTTCTTCCCTTTTTTTATTCCTCCCCCTCACCCCACAGGCAGCAGTATCACCAGCAGGGCCGGTAATGTATTGCTGCACAAATGAGAAGCGACAGCTGCTTTGTCTGGGAATCTGTAGCTAAGTAAGAGCTACGCTTTTAGATACGCTGAAGTTTAGACATCTCAGTATTGCAATCCTTCAACGTGTACTTTTGCCATATGTGTGAAGCTGCTGCAGCTGATGACACATTTGAAGATGGTTGAAAGATGTTTGCATTACGCGTTCTTCAAACTGTCTGATCTTGTATTTTCTCTTGTAGTTGTCTTCACACATGGCTAGTTTACTGATTGTGAAAGAGGCAGAAGGAACGTAGGAACCAACCTTAGTATTTTTTTTTTTTTGTCACTGGCCTGCAGGATGAAGATGGTGATAATCTGGGTGACAGCATGCTGGTTTGTAACCGAGTGCACACAGAAATAAATGCATCTCCTTAAGCCTTAGGGACTATTTGAAAGGGAGGAGGCAGAATGGGTTAGTTGGTGAATGGTCATTAAAATGAAGTGTTTGGATAGTTGAACTTTTCCATCACTGGTATGGTAATACAATGGTCTGGTCTCATTTTGATCTGAGTGTGTGTCAGATTGATGGCCAATTTGTTTAAGACACTTAGCGTTCTGTACCCAGGGAATCCTGAACTGTGAAAACACATTTATGTAAAATTCTTCCCTTCCCCTTTTGTAAAAATATTCCATTTTAGCTTTTAAAATAAATTCACAAAACTATAATATTCTCAGAAAAAGACTATATCAGTTCGCTTTGCTAATGCATTATTAGATGGGCCTACGGTATCTCATGTTTAACAAACAGTGAAGGGGAGTAAAGCTTGTGTTTCCTTACGTTTACTTTTCTAGAAATTGTGAATTTCAGCATTTCCCTGCCCCTGACAAGAGGCATGGTAAAAGGGTTCATTGCACTTCAAGTGGAAAAATATGAAGTAATACTTTACCATATATTTTAGTGCATTTTTTTTGAAAGAGTAGAAATTACCTCTAAGCAAATCTACAGTAATAATTTGTGTCTAGAACCTAGAATAAATTGTTTCTGGGTTTTAGAAACTGACTACTAAGTTGTTGTCTTTTCTTGGTGGGTCTGTAAATTAAATTACTGTGTAATACTGGAAGGATGAGTCCAAGAATATCAAGTATACAGCCAGTGACAGCTTCATACAGATGATAGAGCAAGAAATGTGATAGTAAGAAAATACCATTCATCTAGTCACCTAGAAAAATGATGCGTAGTGAAAGTGTGATACATAATGAAAGCTTAAAATAGACTTGGTGCTTTTGCAGAATAAATATCTCGTACTGTTGTGATGTTACTCTGTCTGGATAGTGATGGTATGGTCACATGCATGGATAGTAAAGTTGTTTCCAAAACACTGAAGAAAAAAATAATTGCAAGGCTTCATTAAAAGAAAACAAAATGTCTTTTAATGTTTAGGCTTACCTTTTGTTCATCTTTTCCAGGTTGCAGTAGTAAAACTGAAAAATGCAGATAAGGTTTTTGCCATGAAGATACTTAATAAGTGGGAGATGCTGAAGAGAGCTGAAGTAAGATAACATTTTTTTCTATAATCACATCCCCTCTTACTCTAAGGAATTGTTACTTCTTTTTCCATGAGAAGACTCTGGGTATATTTGAATTGAGGAGATGCTTCAGTACTTATTGGCAATATGAAGATTAATGTCAAAATAAGTTTAAAGCAGTTCATGGGAAGGGTTAAGTGGCATGGTGACTCGATTTAGGTGGGGCTGAATGTTTTATACAGTACACCGTTGCTGTAATTGGCCAAGAATTATGCACTATACAAGCAACCTTATAGTGTATTTATTTCAGTAGTCTTTAGCAAGTATATTTTCTGTGGTATAAGGAAATTACTGAGCTTTAACTCACCATGTGTGTTAGTTTGTCAGTATTTAGAATTTAGTTAAGGTCCAATTTTCTTATTGAAAAATTAGAGAGATAAAAGTTGCAAATTTGAGAGCATGTTTCATAAAAATGTCCCATTTGCAAAAATCAGTGACAGAAAGTTCATTGCTAAAGCACAAATCCATTTTGTGTTCTGAAAAAACTCTTTTGCTGGTGCTGCTTTACTTTGGGTTCCTACTTGTATTGTATCATTTCACCTTTCATTGAATCCACAGTACCTTTCCATGGATTCCTGTGGAAAGAAAAAAAAATGCAGTCTCGCATGAGGATTGGTATATTTGTTTTAAATGGAACATGTATCTAACTCTTTAATTTATTTGAACTTCTTAATCTTTGCATGCTAAAAACAAACGACCTAAAGTAGACTCCTAAAACTAAAACTCAGTAAAATCAACAAAGTTGTTTGACCATGGTCTCTTCTTTAGTTTGGACAGTGCAAGCAGTATGTTGGCTGCCTCAGGGCTGCCTTCAATCCATTCTCTGCACAGCTTGTATTTGTGTTGGGGATTGCTCTGACCCAGGTGCAGGACCTCACACTTGGTCTTGTTGAACTTCACGAGGTTTGCGTGGGCCCACCTCTCAAGCCTGTGAAGGTCTGTCTGGATGGCATCCTTTCCTTCCAGTGTGTGGACTGCACCACGCATCTTGGAGTTGTAAGCAAACTTGCTGAAGCTGCACTTGATCCCACTGTCCATGTCACCAACAAAGATGGTAAATAGTGCCAGTCCTAATTACAGACTCCTGAGGAGCTCCACTTGGACACTGAGCCGTTGACCCACAACTCTTAGAAGTGACCATCTAGCCTTACCCACTGAGTGGTCCATCCATTAAATCCATATTTCTCCAATTTAGAGAAAAGGGTATAATGTGGGTCAGTGTCAAGTGCTTTGCACAAGTCCAGGTAGATGATGTCTGTTGTCCTTCCTCTATAGTTCCCCTAGAACTCTTCTGATACCTAATTTTTCATAGATTTTGGCATGTTTGGAGATTGTAGGAAATGACTTCTTAACTGAGATTTGAATTTGTTTTCCAAATGTGATGTTAAAAATTAAATAGCCAGATTGCAAAACGTTTGCTTTTGTTTATTTTATTTAAAGCCTATAATAATTATTTTTCTCCCCTTCAGACAGCATGTTTTCGAGAAGAGAGAGATGTATTAGTGAATGGAGATAACCAGTGGATCACAACGTTACATTATGCATTCCAGGATGAAAACTATTTAGTGAGTGTTGCTCTTAAGTATATATGAATAGAAATTCAGATTCTTAGTTGTGGTATGAGAGACAAACATAGCTCATTAATTGTGTATTCTGAACCTTGTGAGCGCCTATAAGTTTGTGCATAAGATAATGAAGGATGGAGGGTGGTCACACACTTAAACTTTAGCAATTACTATCTCAGGAATGCAATTTTGTTTTCTAAACTGTTTTGCATTTATTGATAAGTTTCTGAATTTATTGATAAACTTGGATCTATCTGCACTTCCTTTTATAATTTGCACCTCTAGCTTAATTGGATTAATAAAAGCATGTTTACTGACATAAGCTTTCTATTTATGTGATTAACATTGCTGATTGGAGCTTTACAGTTAAAATATGGAATTGTCTGATTTTTGAAATAACAATTCATTTTGATTGGTCTTTGCTTTTTTGAAGATTTAAAACCACTAAGATGTAATAAAACAAATGTTCTTCCAACAAGGAAGAATGCCACTAAGTCTTAATAAGTAAGATTGGAAGCTGTAGCTGTAGATGAAAGTATCTCTTTAATATTCGATGTTGCTTATTTTTCAAGTATTTTGACAGACTTGCGAAAAGAAGATAATAAGAGAAAACATGTTTTTCTGTGAAATCTTTCTCAACCAAAATATTTTCACTGTGTTATTAAAGTTCTGGTAATACTTATGCCCCTAAAGGTAAACAACTATACATTGATAGATTTTGTTTATTTGGTTTTTATTGCTTTGTGCTTTTGAATCTGTACTGTTAGTAAGTTCTAATGTTTTCTTAAAAATCTAACGTGTAGTCATATTTTTTTTATTTATTACAATAAAAACGTGCTATCAGAATCACGGAGAATTGTAAATTTTTTTGGCCACTATATTGCTTTCTGTTCTGTCAGTTCCCATGCTTTTGGAGATCCATGGATTTTGCTGGAGTTCATGTAGAAACAGGGCTCTGCATTTATGAGCCTAGCTGTTGTCCTAAAAACCTCCCAACCTGTTTCATTCTTCATTAATTTGAACAGTAAATAAGATCTCATGTTTTACGTAATTTTGGTCTTAACTATCAATAGTATTACAAAGAAAATATGATATATTCAGCAGCAGCCTGCTAGAATTTGTTGTAATCTTGCAGGTTTTCCTATTTTTGCTGAGCACTGAGCGGCTTCTGTTCTTTATCTTCTAATGAATCTCCTGTCTGCTAATAGGACATAGTCTTGCAACTTCTCTATATGCTTGCAACTTCTATATATGCTTTTTACTAAAAGAAAATTAAAATAAAATTAAAAAAAATAGTCTTACAAGTCCACACTTGTGGCCCTGGTCCCTGGCACTTCCCAGGGATAGGTTATATGCGGCTTCCTGCCATTTTATACCATCAGTTGTCTTTGCCCGGCTATCGCTGGCCCCTCTGGTGAGACTGTTTGCCTGCTGGCCAGCACCTACACAAATACAACACATGAGGCATAGCCTGAGAGTGTTGGGGCTCAGAAATCCCCTCAGACTCTTCCTGGGACCTCACAAGCCTCGTGCTCTTCTCAGCACAGGAGCTGACTGCCGCTCGCGCTGCCATCACGCAGTTATTAGTGATGGCTTCCTGTGGCTGGCTGCCGTTCTGAACTGGCTGTGCAGTCAGCTCACTCCACTCGACTCTCACCAGGCCCTCTTGAGAGAACGATCTTATTTTAGTTTATTTTTTTTTTTCTCATTTACTTTTCCAGCTGCTGTTCCACAATTAAAATAAAAAAGATACTCATTGTGAGCTCCTACTTTTCTTTCCAGTCATTTTGACCATGTCTGTAAAGGACGTGGGGGTTCATTCTGTCATAATACAGTAAAACGGAGCAGGATTGTGAGCTCTTTTAAGTCTTTGCATCTGATCCAATGGCAGACATGCTTCATTATATGCTTCATTAATAAAGCAGAAATCAAAAGTGTTTACTTCCATGATATCAGTTAGAGAAGGTGACGTCTTCCATCATATGTTGGCAGGTCCTGTATTGTGTGCAGTGCCGATAGTATCTGAATTATGCTATAAGCCACTGGAATTCTCTCCCTTTTTGCTTTAATCTATGAGTAGTCTAAAAAAAATTTTACTTTCCAAAATCATTTATATAATAGGAAAAGAAGATGGTAAGTAGAAGGGAAGGGGAAACCTGGAATATTGTATTTCCTAAATGAGATCCCTAATTAACAGAGGTTATCATAGGTGTGTGCTTTAATCCTTTATGCCTTTTGCATTTAGTTGAAGGATACTGTTTTTAAAAGGGCATTTTGAGTATCTAAATATAACTGTTTGATGATGGGACAGTGAATGAAGCTGATAATGTTTTGTCATGAGGCTGACTGTTTGGATACGTATAAATAAGAAAAAATACTCAAGTAGGTTAAATATTTAAATGAGGTTAAAACCGCTACTCTTCTTGGAACATCTGAGCATCTCAGCATTTGTAATGCCCATGATAATTTTTGCAATAAGTTATCTTTCATGTTTCAATTAGTTTTTAAGTCCTAAAATCACTCAATATGTTTTTCTTCCCATTTGTTTTCTCATCATTTCCACTCCGTAGTACCTGGTTATGGATTACTATGTTGGAGGAGACCTGCTTACATTGCTCAGCAAGTTTGAAGACAGACTACCTGAAGATATGGCTCGTTTCTATTTGGCTGAAATGGTGATAGCTATTGATTCTGTTCATCAGCTGCATTATGTCCACAGGTAAGCAATTTGAGCTCCAGATTCCTGTTGGAATTAGGGAGAGTTACTTGGAATGGTAATTCCTATTAAAAAGTTAATGCTAGTAACAAGTATTTGCCATGATAGTAAGCATGGTGGAACATACCTGCCTCCATCTTGTGGTTGTTGAGTATTGTTGATAACCTTGTACCATCTGATCAAAGACATGAATGAGGACATTTATGAATATCCAAATGTGTTTGCTAAATCTTATGCATTGGCACGTGTTAGAGTAAATGATCCATCATTTATAACAGCAAGACTAGAAACCTCTTCCTGAAACGTGACCATTTTTGAACAGGTTTATTTAAGGGTCAGGTTCTATTTCTTAGTTAAATTGGTTCAATCTATAAAAAAGTTGAAAACACACCAACACACCATTGTGTGTTCTGCAGTGGATTCTCCCCTCTCTTCTCCCCCCTCCCTCCCCCCACCATTTTCTTTTGGACTTGATCAAATTATCTTTAAAACAAAGTGATAACATTTTTCTAAATAGGTACTTAAATTGTGGTACTTTATATTTACATTGGTATATCAGAAAATAATATATTTTGTTCAAAGGAAAATGTTATGTTATTCGTGTCTAGCATATTTGGAGGCCATAATTGCTTTTTCCATAAGGCTCGCATCATCTTTTCTTTAGTGCGTCATCTCTGCAGAATTCTGTGGTGATTCTTGTGTGCAGAGCAAAGATTACCTTATAAGAGGCTAAAATTTTAAATATACTCTGAATAAATTTATTTTGTTCTGGCAGAAACCAGGAGAATAACTCACAATTGTTTAAGCTGGTTCATTAACCAGGCAGAATGAACTCTTCTGATATGTCCATTTATTCTCCTTAATCAGAGTCTGTACTGGCCATTCCTTCTTTTCCTGTTCTCATTTGTCTGATTGGTGTTACTTTGTGTTTTTTTTTTTTTTGGTGTGTGTGTTTTGTTAGTTTGTTTTTGTCCAAAAGATGTATTGTAGTTGACTTTGGTTTGTTACTGAGTTGTGTTTTCTCTCCTTTGAGATTGTGGCTTTTCACGAAAGAGCTATAATTAGAATGCTTTAATATGGGATGGTGCTAAACTGCAAATTGCTCTGCTGGAATATTTTGAAGTCTGCTAGTTCTGTTGAAGAACTGGTGACCTGATAAAGAGTTCTTTGTGATAATGCCTTGTGGAAAAGCCTAAGCAGAATATTTTCCCTCGAGTTTTTCTTGAATCTTGAACATTTCAAATGTATATTTCTGATAAACCGTTTCTTCAGTTAGAACCTAATGTGAAAGGCTTTTGTATTCAATTTTATTTCGCATCTAGCTTTTAAAATGTGTCTGTGGGTGAACTGTTGAGATACTGTCTCTTCTGTTACCAGGTGAAGTGTACCCCGTGTACTACATACATAGACTGCTATATTTTGTACCTGTGGTAGATATGATACTTCCATCCTCAAATAGTTAATGTCCTCAAGGTGAAATAGGTGTTGGTGTAAAGTTCTGATAGAGTGTTAAGAAGCATTGTGGTTCAAAACAACATACTATTATGCCTGCATATTTATTATTATTGAATGTTTCACAAAAAAAAAAGTCCCTATGAATTCTCAGTCCTTTGTTGCTTCATTTGCAGCTTTGCCAGTGAGGTTCCCATATTTATAAACCAAAAAAATGCCCCTTCAGCACTTGGCACAGGCAGTTGGCATGTTTCATCACTAATACCGTTGTAACACAATGCCTGTTTAAAAGGGAATGTTTTGCAAAAATAAAAAATGTAAAGGGGATTTGAGTATATGTTAGATGATCAGCCTTTGAAATGTGACACATTGCGCTATTAGTAGGATGTTTGCAACTGTTAAAGCAAATGAAAAGAAAAGAAAAGAAAAAAGAAAAGAAAAGAAAACATCTAAATTTCACAAATGCTATTGTAGTGAAAGTTTAGGTGTGGTGGCCACAGCCTTCTTGGGAGCCTGTTGCACACAGAGAAGGACATAGGAGAAGTAGAAGGAAAACACTTAAAAACAAGGGATAATGGTAGTAGTGGTAATTGTAATGAGTAGTCAATATACATCAGGATTTGAGCTGAATTGGAGGTAATGAACTTTTCTTTCAAGTGATTTTTTTTTCCTTTCATACAGTGAGAGAGGCTGTTTTGTTTTCTGTAGTGTTCCAGTTCTTTCAGGATAGATTTTTCACGTTAGCCATACGCTGTTGTACTTCGATGATAGTTTTCCTTTACTCTGAATACTTTAATAGCTTTAAAAAATGTATTTCTGCTCATGCAGTGTGCAACCTTTTGCTCTTTTCAGTTGTTAAACGCTTCTTTGTTTCAGGTTGTTTTGTCAGGGAGCAGTACTGAATGCAGTGGTAGTTGGTGTGCAGACTGCTCTGATGTCACATGCTGCAAGATACTTTTCTTTCCTAAAACACGCTGACCAAACCTCAAATGCAAGCAACCTCAGCATTATGAAACAAAATTGCTTCAATTGTGTTTCAGGTTTTGGAGTTGTAAATTTGAATGCCATTTCTGCACTAGCTCTGTGGGATTATGCGATGAATTGACAATGGAAAGGAGATGAAAATCTACGTATTAGTGGAATTGCACAGAAAAATTGCTTTTGAAGCTGTCTCCTGATACCTAATGAACCAAGGGGAAAAGTAGCTAGCTGAAAATAACATCAGCACTGGGATATTCTTTTTTTTTTTTTTTTTTTTTTACTCTGGTTTTTAAATAAATAGTTTAAATAAATCATAATGTTTTTGAGATAAAGTCAATCGTAACATGAAACATTGATAATTATTAATTTCTGATCAATTAATTTCTGCGAACAGATCATGTAGTAATTTACTTGATAGTTAAACGATGGCTTAGGATGTTAAAACAGCGTTTTCTTTAATGTATTTCTTAGCTTTTCCTGTTGTGATAAATTCACCAGTATTGACATTGCCATAGGACATTGACAGCTCCAAGACTAGTTGTAGAAAGTAACCACATCCAAGTATATGTGCAGGTGTTCACAACAAGATTGAAAGAACTTCAGTGTAGCTCTCACAAGTACAGGACTTCCTTGGGAGTTTCTTTGATAGGTTTCTAACTATCCCTGATACCTTAAATAACTAAGCTGAAATAATGAAATCATGCCTGCTTGTAGGCCAAGGTTAAATATTATCTTGTGCTAGTTTTCTGCAAATTGTAGTGTTGTACAAGGTAATAAGTTACTTTTATTTGGAATCAACATCAATTTGTCTTTTATTTTTACAGATTTGTAGCACCATATTTTGATTTTCATCTGGAAAAAAAAAAAACAAAAACAAACACACCTCAAACTCTACATGCATTAACACTAATTTCAGCTTCAAGGTTTTGTTGTTACTAGGAATGCTTAATTCCTTATGGTATATGTTAAAAGTTTTTATATTTGCATGCACTATCAAATATCCAGATGAATGTTGAAGTAAAACTCTCTCAGCTAGGTAGTTACTCTTACTTTAGGTATATTGACTTACTTCAAATGGAATATTTTTTTCCTACAATGGAGATTTTTTTTTAAACTCAATTCTTATTTGAATGGCAAGGCAGGCTTTCTCTCTGTTTATTTAAAAGTGGAAATCAAGATGGTAAATGCTTATTCTTTCCTAAATCTTTTTAAGTATAAAAGACTTTAGAAGGCTTGGCTGCTACTGGAAGTAATTTTCTAGTTTTCTAGTTGTTACTGTCTTTTAGTGGGAAGTATTTTAGCATCCTAAGTCACCAGAAATTTATTTTTCTTTTCTTTCCATTTTTTTTTGTATCAATATCTGAAATATGTCAGGCTTCACTGGAACATTTGAGCTCTTAAAATGTAGAGCAACTGAATTCTCCGTGGAAGTGACATCCTTTCTGGAAAACACTGAACATAAGGGGATAAATGCACTAGAGGGGTAAAAGTACTGTCTATTCCCTATCAAGCCAGCCTTTGTTTTACTTCTAACAAGTTACTGTGTGTCGTCGCTAAAATTCATCTTAGGGACATTCTTGAAATATTTACTATAGTTAGCTGAAATCCAGGATTTTGGGGGGGATGCATTTCACATTCAACTATAAGTTTCGGTGCCAGCATATCCATTTTTGAGCTGCTGAATGAGTGGTTTTCTGTGTTTTGGGTGTATCCCATCTTTCCCGATCAGTCATTTGCTGAAGTGGAAAATGTGGAGATGGAAAGCACGTCTATGGAGTTAGCTGCATTGCGCATTTGGTCGGAGTTGAGTTGGCACAGCGATGTGCCAAGCGTTCTGGCCTTGGTAAAGTGAGCACTAATTGTGGGTTTGAAAGAGAGCACCAACGTATTTTAAGTGTTTACCAAACTTTGCAGCAGACATAATGTCAAACACACCCATGAAGATGTCCTTACAAAGTGCTGAGAAAGCTAGGAAAATAAGGAAAAGCTAGAAAAATAAGGAAAAAATAACATCAGAGTATTTTGATAGTCTACTTAGAATGCATTGCTTTGAATTTTTGCAGTTCAGTTTTGGATGGAAAACTGCAGGACAGAAAGTTATTTTAGTAAGTATTTGGTAAGCTCATGCTCCTTTGTAAGGTATTTGCTTACAGAGGTAGGAGAGCTCCACGAGTCTGGGCTGTTTCCTCTCCATTTCTTCACCAAGGAGGGGCTGGAAACAAAGGCCATCTCCACAGACTATTGGGCTTTCATTTTGTACCATGACACCCCAAAAATCCCGTAGTACCCCTTCAGGGTAGCACCCAGTCTGTGGTGAGGACTGTGAGGCTAATGTTATTTGACTGGAATGTGTTGATAGGACTTCCTGAGGAGACTGTGATGAACGAGAAGTATTTGAAGTAAAAGACCTGTGTATGTGCAAAGGGCTAGTGGGTCAGGCTGCATGTGCTATCACGTAGAAGTTAAACAGTTTCTTAGTTTTGTGTCTAATGGGATTAATTGAAGTGAAATCTGTGTAATGGATCCATGTGCTAGTATAGGCCCGCATTCTGTGTTACTCGAGTGGAAGGAATTTAGAAACCAGGCCTTAAGTGGTAGTAGTCCTGAGTGGTCCTTTCAGCAGAGGCACTTCTACAAACCTTCAGCTTTTTTTCTCCTGTTGTTCCATTCTCCCCAAGCCCCAAGCTCCTGCTCTGCTGAAACAAAGGGCTGTGGGGCTGTGCAGCGTGCTGAATGAGGACATCAGTCCAAGCTGTAAGTAACATTGCATTGTAATCTGGGTCAATCCTCCGCTCTCTCTGATAGAGAAAGAGAATAGGAGGGAATCATTTTAAGCTGGACTTGCCAGTAAAATCTGTGATAACGCTACAACTCTTTTCTGTACAACCAAAGAGTGCTACTCAAGATACCTGAAGATTTGTTGAATTTTAAGATTTAAAAAAAAAAAAAAAAAAGGACACATAAAGATCCTGGAGCTAGAGTATCTTAAAGGTAGTTATTTGAAATGTACATAGCTGCAGAACCCCCAGAAATAAACCTTTCCCCTTCCATGTGTGATATTTACCTGCTAAGGAAGGACATTTGTGGTTATTACCAGTTGAGGAAGGCCAGTAATGCAAGGAGCTTATCTCTCTGTTGTTGTTGGTTTTTATTTCTGTTTTGTTTTGTTTTTCTGATGAGCGCCCATAGGTCTTTTAGCTTGACAATTATGCCTTTATTAGAGGAAAAGACTCATACAAAAATCAGAAATGTTTAGATGAAGATTTTTTCTTTTTTTAATGTAGATTAGTATATCTTCTGGTTGCAGTTGCTTCAAAGTCAAAGTGTATAAAACCCTGATAAAAGTGAAAATGAGAGAGATGGACAGAAAATAAAGTTGGATTGAAAATGGTCCTTTTTAACTTTGTGTCTTAATGGTAAAATTCTTAAAGCCAAATTTCTTCCACTGAATTACTCCATATTAAAAAGCAAACAAACAAAACCTGAAAACCTTGCCTTCCAAGTAGTAATGTTTATAGCAAGGCTCAGTGATTACCAAGTGGTGGAACTTCCCAAGAGATACTGCTTACTACCTTTAGCATAAAAATTTATTTGACCTTTGTGGTATTTGCAGAAGAAAACTGTCTGCGATAGAATTAACGTAGCTCTAATTTGAGGTCTGTTTCAGTGTCTTACAAAGATGGAGGTGTTTTCAGAATTTGATAAACTTCTTTTGAAGGCAAAGATTTCTGTTGGTAAGCTGTACATGTAGAGAGAGAGAAAAAAGCTGTAATTTTACACTCATTCTTTTCTGAGTATTTCTGACCTAGAAATATTTTCTACACCTACATGCTGTGATATCCAGAATCAACAGCAGGAAAGTAGGACAAAAACATTTTTCTTGATTCTGAATTTTTAGTCCTGGTGACTGTGTTTTGGAGGGTGTAATTAATTCATTGCTTGGTGACTTAGGATATAGATTTAGTGACTAATGTTGTCAGTTATTTTGTCCTTGGTTAGAAAGCTAAGAATGATGCAGGCAGAAATGAGGATGGCAGTTGTGTGATGGAGGGAGTCTTCCTTATTCTCAAGTCTTTTGTTTTATTAGAAGTAGACTAACTGCCTCATCTTTTGTATTCTACAAACTTTCTATTTTGTTTTTGTCTCTTTTTGTGAGCACGGTATTTATTTCATACTATCTCCTTTCACAGTGTCTTGAATTTTCATTTACTAATACTCTATGCGGTATCCTTCTTTACCTTCTCTTCTAAGTAAATGAAAATATCCTTGCATGAAGTCTGATTCTTGAAATGGCATTTAAGGAAGAATTGGTCCAAATAACCTTATGTACATTGATGCTGTTCTACAGTAAGCGTTTCCCTGATGGTACATTTTCAGAAGAGCTGTTCTTTTGTTAGAAGATTCTACCCCAAGCTCCTTTGCAATAATGACAAACTGTTACTAGCTTTTAACTTCTTACTTGAGGAAAAAATAGGTCACTTAAGATCCTGCAAATTAGAACACTGTTTACAAAGCAAATGCTTGAGTGTGGTCATGCTTCGTTCAGTTGTGGACGGCTTCATGGCTGGGGTTAGGGAAGCAGGAACGTGTGGAGTTTTATCTGAAAAGTTGTATAAAAACCTTTATTGATTCAGGTGCTGTGATGTTCACGCTGTTCAGGATTTCTTTATTAGCTCTTGGGGGATATCCTTAACATTTCCACATGCAGTAGGAAATAGTGGTATTACTGCCATTGTAACTCACTGATTTTCAATAAATTCAATTCAATTTCAGTAGATCAGCATGACCTGCTGAGTTCCAGCACTAAACCGTCTCCCTTAGTGCCATGTCCACACCTCTCTTCAATACCTCCAGGGGTGGGGAGTCCTTCGCTTCCTTGGGCAGCCCATTCCAATACCTGGCTACCCTCTCTGTGAAGAAATTCTTCCTAATGTGCGATCTAACCCTCCCTGCCACAATTTGAGACCGTTTCCCTGTGTTTCCATTCAAATATCAATGTGTTTGTTTGTTGTTGTTTGTTTTTTTTTTTATATATTATTATATAGAAGAAATTAAATGCCAGGCATTTACTACTACACTATAGCAGGACAGAACTACTACATGTCCTAGTACTATGTAGGCTGTATACTCTTCAGCTCCAGACACATGAGAAGAAAGAAGATAATTTAGGTAGACATTTTAGGCAGCTTTTTCATATATTGAAGGAATCAAATATCCAGTTGTTTATATTTTTTGTAACAGATCATCTGAAGTTGAGTACTAAAATTTCAATATTTAAACAGCGTCCTTTGCTTTCCAATATTTTTCGTTAAATCAGTGAAAACAACAACAAAAAAATAGCATTAGGCATGTATGTAACTCTGCGAACTTTTGCAGGAAGTATTGTTTTCTCAGAATGTTTTGGTAATGATGTTGATAATGTTGAGAACTGTGGAAAAACTTTTCTGTTGTTAAAATAGACACCCTGCTGGAAGCTGTGTGGCTGGTGACACGAGAAAACCCCTTTCTGCTTAGAGCTGAGGCACAGGCACCAATTATGAATGATCTTTGACTCCATGCTTTTGAAAGTAAGAAAAGTCTTCCAGGATGTTTAGTTTGTAATTATTAAGATGTGTTGTTTTATACTCAGACTTGTACCTGAAGCAGTTCAGATACATCACATATGTCCGAGGAAGGCTTTTGATTAGCTCTGCTTACGTGCAGTTTTAATAAGTTTAAGTCCTGAACTGCTGTTCCCTGTTCTAAAGAATTTGTGCTTCAATTTATTTTCCAGAGAGAGGAAAGCAGTGCCTGAGTCTCAGCCAGAGAAGAATGATTAATACAGACATTAATCAAGTCCCATAAGTTAAAATATCAATCCACTCTATAAAAAACAAATGTCAAAACTAGCTAAACCTACTTGTGTATTTCAGAACTGGCATGAACTTTCTGTAACGTTACATATAAACAAGGACTTACTGCCATTCTCCTTTGTAGCCCATAGGTGCACAGTAGACATCTAACTCCACTTAAAAGACAAGCAACAGTGAGATTAACTGCAGGTTAAGTGTCTGAAAATAGCACCTTTGATCCTCAAGTGACTAGCTATTTAAGTGGAGGAGGATATGAGAAGGTAAACAAGCAT
Source organism: Netta rufina (assembly GCF_964035555.1). Taxonomy (NCBI): domain Eukaryota; kingdom Metazoa; phylum Chordata; class Aves; order Anseriformes; family Anatidae; genus Netta; species Netta rufina. The sequence goes on from NC_140125.1 coordinate 19,368,358, forward strand.
TAGAGTGAGGGAAGCAAAAAGGGGTTGAAAATACAAGTGACTTCTGAGAGTTGTGGTGGTGTGGTTTTTTTCTTTTTAGTACTTTTGAGTATTCCTGAATAGCTGTCAGTTTGAAGTCGATATTCTCTGACTTCCTTTTAAAAATATGAATTCAACCACGGCTTTCATTTAGTAGCAGCAGTTATTTATTTGAATATCTTTAATACGACACGCGTAATTTAGGTGTATCAAATCAATAATGTTTTAATCTAATAATGAAAAGAAAATCATAGCTGTGCTATGAAGTGTATTGTTTCCTACTATATTTTCTCACTGTAACTTCTGAATACACATTCTGTTGATCTACAGATGACGGACCATGTATCAGTTTCCATAGTTATCACTGAGCTGCAGGCTTCTGATTTTCCTTTGTGCTCCAGCAAATTTGGTTCAATCTTTTATCACTTCACCATTCAGCTGGCTGCACAGGATGCTTCTTTTCAGCATTTTAAAGGCTTCAAAATTCTTCTGTCAAACTTCTTACTTAGGCAGTTAGTGGCTTTTATGGCACTGAATATGAAAAAACATGGTAGAAAAAATATTAATCAAATTGTTATTAAAATAATTTTGTCAACAGTCTTGGTAGGAATTTAAAACACATCTCTCCAGTGGGTCACAGCCTCTCATTTACTGTTTTATGCCCTCTATTCATTCTGCTTCCATATGTGTTTGTTCTGTAGAGCAAAGAAAAATTAGGGAATTGGTCTTTCTAAGGGAAAAAATAAACACAACAATTTATTTAGTCGTGAAACTTGGGGTGCAGGTGCATTATGCCACTACCACTCAGTGCAAGGAACATTCTGAAGGGAAAACAACTGACCCAGCATGGGAGTTGCTTGAGATAAGAGAAAGGCAATCCCATTTTGCTTGATCTACCCTAGTCAGATGAATCTTTGCCTCAGTCTCATACAAAAGAGATTGAGAAGAAGTGTGAGAAGCAGACAGGGTGGAACAGACCATGAGTGTGAGGAGATAAAGTGAAATCTAAATCATAAAGGTCTGTTACTTTGAATGCAGTTTTATTGTCAAAATGAAAGCACCCACACTGTCTCAAATTAGCAAAATAAGAGAAAAAAAATCAAGAAGTGGTAAAATTGTTTTTCAGACTGGCACAGGAGACTTCTAGGGAGTGAGTCTTCTGTTCCTACTTCAGGATCCCCCTGGGAAAAAAATAAAACTGCACACTTTTCTCATTTAATTAGCTCTGCAGAGCTGGAAGACTCGTGTCAAATAATGTAAAAAATACTCTGTATCACCTGTCAGGGTAGGACTTTTGAGTGAGAAGATTCCTTACCAGTCTCTCTTTTCTTCTTTCCACACACAACGTTTAAGATTGCATTCACATGTGCTCTTCACTCTCTTTATCTGTACTTAAAAACAAGTCACTTCACATTTCTTGTATTTAACTGCAGCATGTTTTGTTGTTTTTAACAACTTGTAAGTAGAATTCCTCAAACAGTTTATTTTTTACAGATAACTAGAAGGTAATAAATATAGTGCCATGCTTGCAATACAGTAAAGAACATAAGGAAGTTGTGGGGGAGCAATAGGAATTATTATTTCAGCAGTAGTAGCTTCGTTGCTCCACACTGTTCTACTTTTTACTTGCTCACTCAGAAGGAATCTTCTTTCCTGTTAGCACTTAACCGTGCCCTAAATTAACAGTATATAGGTTAAGTAGAAGACGTGTTTGGAAAAGCCATGGTTTGTCTTTTATTTTTTTGTGGCTTTTCCTCTCACCCCCCTTTTTTTCTAGGTAGCTATTTTGAACACCACTGGCTTGTGTTGAGAAAGAGGAATCGTGGGTATGTCTTTAACTACTGAGCAAATCCTTATTGGATGAAGAAAGAGGAAAACAAAAGGTCTGTGCAGCACATTCAAATAGTTGCATAGTGGTGGTGTTTTCTGAAACATCCTTCTTTCTGCTAGGCAGTCCTTCAAAAATTTGTGAAATATGTGAAATCTAAAGCCATAGTGGCCTGGGGTAAGAGCAGTAAAATGTATAGCATATAACTGCTTCTTCACATACTTCTAACAGCAATGGCAAATGTGTGATTTATATATGTATTCTTTCAGGATGGAATTGGTTTTCTTCTCATTGTAAAACAAAGTGTTTTTTTTAGCATCCAGGGTTTACTTTGCATAATTCAAGGCTAAGAAACAGTTACTCCCCTTTAATATGTTTTTATAGCTTCGTTGCAATTTTTATTGCTGATCAAGTAAATGGAGAGGAGAGGGATCAGATCAACCTTATATTAAGGCTGTATATTCTTCCTTTGGGAAAATGAAAGGCATTCGGTGATCTCAAAACTCATTTCTGTACAGACCTCCCTTTACCCCATTTTCCATAATTCTTGATGTATTTATACCTGTGTGTTTATTCCTGGAGGAAGATAGAAAAACTTTTGGTTTGCTGTGGGATGCAGTATGGACCCAGCAGGTATTTTGTTTCTTATCAGTTCCAGAAATTTTCTAGTGATTTGCAGCTAGCAGCTTGCTTCAGCTCCGGGTACTTACAGGTATCTGTGATAATTAAAAATAAAAACAAAGCCACCACATATTTCTCGATACAGATACATATTTATAAAGATCTATATTAAAAATTGTTATATTGTCCTAACAGCTTTCGAGTGAGATTTCTTCAGTTAATTACTTTCTTGGTATCATCAGTGCATTTTTAAAAATACATGAAAAATGTTTTTGGAGTGTCATTGTGAAAAACAATAACGTCCTGAGTTTCGGTTGTCTGGTTTATTCTTAGAATTATTTAATATGATCAGATGATTCAGAGATGATGTGTGCTTGTACTGAAATGCAGAGAGCAGAGATCATGAATCCAAAATGAGCATCAAAAGGAAAGAAAGCATTTATCTGCCTAGAAATATGTATCAACATATTCTAGCATAGGTAGTAATTTGCAGTATAACAGCTGGGGATATTCTGGATTCCTCTGCAGCCTCCCCTTTCAGGATGTCTTTGACAGATGGCACTCACAGATGGACATAACATTCTTAAGGAGCTTACTTCTTCTACTCCTTTACCCTCCAGTAACTCATGATACTATTAGAAATCTAAAAGCTTTGACATGAATTAGCCTTACTTAGCAGACTTTAATTTTTTAATCTTCAGAATATGCTGCTTGGCTGTGGTTGCGGAGTTCTTAATCTGTTTACTTACGTTCTTAGGAGCCAAAATGGAATTCAATAAAATGGAGATGGCAAAATGTGGAAAAAATACAGTCTTTTCCAGATATTTTTAAATTGTAGTTTTATTTTTATTCCTACATTTTGGAAGAAAAGTGTAGAATGATACAAAAGGATATGGTTCAGCAACTCAGAAATAGCTCTGTCAACTGAAGCTCACAGAATCCAAGCAAGCTGCTTAGTATTCCATTGCAATTACATTGAAATCTTAAGGGAATAAACCTTAATATTTTAAGTTTGGTGGTCAATGAAAATTCTTTCTATCCATTCATGCAAAGCAGCTTGTATTTACTAAGTATGTTTAAGTATCCACCTAATAGACTGTCACCAAAAGAGCAAGCTGTGTTAAATATTATTGAATATGCTTGGTGTGATAGTTATTTCTCTATTAAATGACCAGTGTTACACCTCCATATCCATGCAGCTTTGGATTCAAAGGTGAAGGGCATCATTCTCTCAAGTGTTGACTCAAATGGTCCTCCTCTCTGATGAATGTCACTGGTGTGCAGTTTCTGTTGAGGAATGTGAAACTATTAGCAGAATGACTAGATCCAAAAAAAGCATTGTGACAGCTGGGCAGATTAGAGATGCAAAAATCCTGAGTGCCCTCAGCTAGGTACTCCACTGCGTGTAGTAGTAGTTTATTAGAAAACTGGAAGAACGACAGTTAGAGATGGAGAAATCAAACCTTCGTTTGTTTGGTTTTCTAAATGCTGTGTAAATTCAAGGTTTCCAGCTTCTCCTTCGCAATTAGTATGTAGCCCACTGTGGCAAAACTTGTGGTTCACAGCCCATTTTAAACAGCTTTTTTCTTCAGGGCCCCACACCTGTAGGCAGCATGCTAGATGCCAGTCTGCTCCCTCCCATCACTTTTTTTTCCCAGAGGTTCCTCGATTTCAAGTTGTTGTTGCATTTTCAGCATAGGCGAAGTTGTTTAGTTACACCAAGGTATGATTTAAACACCCACTTTGCAACCTCCTGCTGGGAAGTGGGTTCTGCAAAACCATCAATAAGCGAACAAACCTGACTTAAATCCTTTTCTTACTGGATGTACTCGGTTTTGTTGCCTGTCTATTCCTAAGCTTGTTTATAATAATAATAAATAGGACACATATAGTTAGAGAAAAAAAATATAGGCAGTTTAACTAAGGAGTGTGTTATTTTGGGTGAGAAATGTAGGCCATGCGCTTGAATACAAGGTTCAAATAAGTAGTCCAGGCCAGAATAGTGCCTAGTTTGCATTTTCAACAAACTCCACCTATTTTATTACCTCACTCTAAGTTTTACATTGCTACTGTTTTTTGTTTGTTTGTTTGTTTGTTTGAAATAAACAAAAACCAAAGAGCTTTTCTTGTTTTCCTTTGCTCATTAAGTTGACTCAGTGAGTCTCAATAGGACTAACTGTTTAGCCAGGTTAAGGACAGAGTCCTCCATTAAGAAAAATAAGAGATATCGGGGGAGGCTGTGGCTGTAGCTGATGCCAGAGACTAACCATATGATGATGCTGTGTTTCAACAGAGTAAAGCAGCTAGCTGATCCCTTAATGTGGTCTGGTACCAAGTGTCGAGTCTTCCTGAAATGCCTGTGTTAAATAAAGACCCTTGTTTTGGGGTAACAGAGCAATAGTGCTGAGATGCAAAGAGGAGACCTGGGAGCTCTGCCCTGCTGCAGCTGCAGACTCCTGAGCTGAAGTATGAGGAGATGAGTCCCCTGTGGTACAATTCTTCCGCAGAGAAAGTATGTGCAAAAGAGCAGTGGTATGGAAGGCAACTACTTTGGTATTATCTAATGCCTTGAGGCCAGTCTTGCCAGCATTTATCTTCACAGTGTCATCAGTGTCAAAGACTGACCTTGGTTGCTGAGCGTTCTGTGATAAGAAGGGGCGGTGTGTTTGTTAGGCTTTGGAGCAGCAAAAGGAAGTTTTTCATTTGAACTACTTCTATAAGCTTGTCTACTATTAAATGTTAAGACATGATCAAAACAATTTTGTCTTTTTACCTGTCATATCCTTGCAGAATTTAGAGAGAGAGAAATGCTTTGCCAATATTTGTTTTATGAATTGGAATTTCCAGTGCAAAAATGCTCAAGTTACTAAAACTGAGGCTAAAGATGCTAAAACTGAGGATAAAGTATCTTGAGCCACTAGAACTGGGAAGTACGTGTCTTGCTATGGTTGAATATTTAGCATCTCGGTGATTTAAAAAAAATGAAAGTCTTGTTTTTTCTTCCATGTTTTGTTTGCACATCTTTCAGAACTCCTGTGCTTGTGCCTGGAATTTTCTGCATCCTGAAAGATCCTCAGAAAAAGCTATTTTAAACTATTACAATTCCCTGAAAATTACAGTGCAAAGCTCTCGTGTTTTTATGCATGAGTTACTACTTAACAACACTATTATTTACAAGATCAATGAATTAAACATTAAATTCTATATGTGTTTTAACCCCAACAAGTTTTTTGATCAACCACACAACTTTTAGGAAGTTTCTTGGCTTCTGTGTTCTTTTGTATGAAGTTTGGTCGGTTTCAGGATGCATTGGATATCAGTTCCTGTTGGGCCCTTGCTTGTCTGCCATAAGGAATTGGCATTCTGCTAATGCCTATGGCTCTTACAGTTTTGTTTCATAGATGTTTAAAACAACATGTGTAAATCAGCATTGTAAGGTACTAAATTGAAAATGTTTCTAAAATGACCTACCATCTTTCTTGCTTTAGTTTATAAAGCTGACAAGAAATAGAAATAATAGACATACAGGTGACTTTACCCTGACACCTCTTCAAAATACTTGACTAGGGTGCCTAACTGGATGTGAGTTTTCTCCCTGGGTATCTGGTTCCGATAGCTGCTTAGCATTTTGGATGATAGTACTACGGGAAGTATGTAGCTGCCAAGTACTAATCAAAAAGAATATTTCAAATGACTTTTTCTTTCTGAGAAGAAGAAAAACAGTTTGATAGAGGCAGCTTTTCAAAACAATTATCTATATTTTAGAGCTGTTATCATTTTTGAGATATGCATTATTTTAAAGCAAATGCATATATATAAAGGTCACAGGGAGATATTTTTTTCTAGGTTAAAAATGTTAGGACATTGTAATGCTATGTGGTGCAGCATATATTTATATGCCAGTAACTCCACTCAGTTCAAGCATTTAGGAATGAGTATCAGTGCCTGAACAAACTCAAGATCTATATTTGTTGGCTGATGTACTCATTCCCTGTTGTTTGTTATTATTTCCTTTATTAGGATTTGAAATTCATAAAGGGTAATGGATACAATGAGGTATATACTGAATAAACACAGTAAAGTAAATACTGCATCCAGAAGACTTGTCAGAGTGGCAGAACTTGGAGCAATGTAGATCTGTAGAGAAAAGGCCTGGGAGGTTACTTTGAGAGGTCTGTCTGATACTTTTCCTCTGCTGCAAGGCAAGATCAAGCTATAGCAAAACCACTCTTGGTAGATATTTGTCTAACCAGTTCTTAAAAAAATACTGTGATGGATATGGTGAAATTTCCCTAATCAATTTGTTACAGTGTGGTATTGTCATTATTATGAAAGTGTTTCCTAATGTCTAATCTAAGGATCTTTCATTGAAATACTGCTTGTGCTGCCCACGCTCAGTGTGGATAGCAATCTGCCTTCTTTTTGTTTGTTATACTTCAAGTCTGGGGTGCAAATTCTTTGCAGTAAAAGAGGAAAGCAGCAACCTCTGTGCTCACCAAAAGTAAGGTAATTTCTCTCAAGGTGGTTTAAAGATTTGAAAAATATTCTTTGTCACAAAACATACTCTGAAACTAAGTAAGTTTGGGTTCAGTACCTGATTCTGTCTGTGATGGTTGATGAAACCATGAGTTGCTGAAGTAGGCATGCTTGTACAATTTCTTCACATGTGTTGTCAATTAAGTTTTTTTGCTAGTGAACGTTCTGCATCTAGTACATGTAACTTTAATTTCTACATTGTCTATCATTTAGTTTTGTAATATTACTAAGAATAAATGTTGGTTAGGGTGTGCAGCAGTATAAATGTAAAACTGCACACACTGATCGGTAAGTATGGCTGTATGTCAGATCTAAACTTCTATCATATCGGTTTAGTTCAGCTGTCCTAGTAATTGATGGGAGTCTGTCCACTGACTTTAATGAGATTGGGCTGAATCATCTCCCGCAGAGAGTAGTGAGATTTCTTTAGCAGAGGTAAATTACTGGATGTTCCTGGAACAACACATACATAATTACTTATTATCAAAACTTAATGAGAAAATAAAGACATTTTACAGTATTAAGACACTGCTTAAGAAAAAAAAAAACAAACCCTGAACCACATCATTGCAAGTTCAAAATAAGATTGTTTATAGCATTTCTTCTTATTATTTTTTCATGTACTTTCTTTGCTTATTAAGACTTGAATCTTAAAGCGTTTAATCTGACTATTCCTATAGTTTTCAAGGCGATGTGCATGGCTACTACATCTTTTTAAATTCCCAGGTTTAGTTTGTCAGCTTTACAGGAAGCAGGTTTAGTTTACTATAAAAAACATGATACAGCTGTTTGAGTGCTATGTAAACAATAAGGTTGTGATCAAAATTACTTACATTATTTTGAATTCAATAGAAATAATAACATTCAGGATTCCACCCAAAGCTGGAGGGGTATCTGTTTAGGAGAAGGCACACAGCGGAGTCTTGATAAGAGGAATGGTTAATGAGGTACAACATATTCCAGTTTTCTTAGGCTGTTCTCTTGTGCAATCTTACTGAGATTACTAAAGAATAACTGCCAGCAGTTCAATCTAATTTGTCTCAGTTCACATTGCCAGGTGGAACATATTTCTAGTTTTGCTCACTAGAATTTGGATAAAATTTTGTTGGTAGAATATGGCAACTTTGATATAATCTGGCAGAGAGTAATAGATGAAAGAAATAAGCTCCTGGACATTACTGCCTGTAGATTTGACTGAAAAAAAAATAAATAAAAATGAAGCAATTAATTGACTAGGGTTCTTGATGGCAGGTCACCAGCTGTTTCACTCTGCATATCTAAAGCAGGCTGTCAGTATGGCATTGCTGAATACCTTCACAAAAACTTTACAGACGCCAAATTTTCTCATTTCATTGGGATGCTGCCAAAACCAAATGTTTTCCTTTTTTGTTATCGTGGTTGCAGTATTTCTGTGTGAGAAGAGGAGGTGTGTGGAAGAAAAATCTTCCTGAAACTACAGAAGGGAGTGAAATAAACTGCGGAACTTATGTTCTGACTAGGGGTAGCCCTGTGTTTTCAAGGAGTTTTGGATAAAAAGTCCAGGCATTCTGACAAGATCTTGGTTATATTTCTTTTTTTTTTTTTGAGGAGGTAACTTGGCAAACAATGATGTTTCTATTTGTAAGAGTGGATAATTATAACCATTGATGTCTGCTTTTAACTTTTTTTGCTTATGCCTTTGGGGAATCCTCTTGTACGTTTAATGAGTAAATAATATACTGTGATATCCTCAATTAGTATTAAGTTGTCTGCATCAGTCTTTCTCTGCCAGCAGTTAGTCCAGGAACTAATTTATTTTTTTCATCTGATGGTATTTTAATTGGCACTGGTGATAGCATTAACAAAATGCTGTTCATATGAAAAATAATTTAATATAACTTATTCACTTCGTTTCTCAAGGTCAGCATGTCTTGGGGTGTGTGACCTGTCTGAAAGAGTGATGTTCTACAAATTATCACTTTCTTATCCATGGGACTAAAACAAACTGGTAGCTCTGCTATTAAATTGCTCCTTTGATTTCAGACAGGTGCATTTCTTTCTTCAGGCTCAGCTGACATTGCAGTTGTTGAATCTAGAACCCTATGAACCTCTACTGTCGTTTCAGTTCTGCCGCTTTTTGAAAATCTCAGCTGTGTTTGTGAGGACAGTCTATTAATACCTGAAACGTGTAGTCCAATGGTGACATATCACAGAGCCACAGGTTGGCAGGGACCTCTGAAGATCACCCAGTCCAACCCCCCTGCCAAGGAGGGTCACCTGCAGGACATCGCACAGGATGGCATCCAGGCAGGTTTGGAATATCTCCAGAGAAGGAGACTCCACAGCCTCTCTGGGAAACCTGTCCCAGTGCTCTGTCACCCTCACAGGGAAGAAAGAAGTGTCTTCCTTTCTATTTATCTCTTCCTCTGCCTCCATGAGATTGCCCAAGAGAAAAATATCAGAGTAGAATAGTCCAGTTGGAAGGGACATTCAAAGATCATCTAAGACAACTGCCTGACCTCTTCAGGGCTAACTGAGAGCTAAAGCATCTTACTGAGGTCATTATCCACTTTGCTAGGATGCCTGTTTCAGTGTTGACCACCTTCATGGTAAAGAAATTTTTCCTGGTGTCTAGTTTGAATTAAGTCACGATTCTTCTGGAATCACTGCTTCCTGTGCTGTAGACCTGCAGAACTGCTTGTTGTCTTGCAAATAACTGAATAACATCGATTCAGTGATGCAAAGAATGATGTAGATGAACCTCAGGAGCAGGTACACTTTGAAATCATAAAATCATCAGATAGTTCATGTTTCGTAATTCAAGGAACTACAGGAGATCAGCTAGCCCAAATTTCTATATGCAAGACCTCACAATTTGTAAAGTTTCATTCAGTATCAGAAATTAATCCATGAAAAAAAAATGATTCACAAGTATTTGTTTTGCAACTGGAATGTGCTATGCATGGGTTTAGGATGTCTCAGAGGGAATACTTTTTCTCGAGTCTTACCGAACAAATGAAATTTTACTCTGGCTCATTAACAGAGAAATCAAAATATATGGCAATAATCCAAATGTCTGCTGTAGTCTCTTTTCAGAATTTTGTTTATATTAACACAGTTTGTATGTAAAATGTTTGGGTTTTAACTATGGCTTAAGAAGGTAAACTTATTTTAAAGAGAGTTGAGTGAAGTGATCTGGATAAACAAGCCAATCTGAAGCATGAACAGCTCCCCACATTAAACTAAGAAGTATTCTGAATTTTGAAAAATGATTCTTTAAATATTTTTTCAGTTTTTGTTAGAAGCCTTCACACTTCTGTTTTCTGCACAAGTGAAGTTGCCAGCGTCGCACAAACTGGTTGTTCTTGTGGCATTCCTCAGCTGAACAGGAGCAAATAATAAAGTCTGCAAAATACAAATACAAATTGCATCACTTTGTCCAAGCTGCTGTTGAGTACTGATTTTCCCCTATAATCAAGGCTAAAGCAACTGAAAGAAATAGAAGTCACTCCCATGGCTGTCTTCTGTCATGGTTTAAATGGCCAAATGTGTGTTTTAAGAAGTTTCTTTGCTTGAGACTTCTGGGTCCTATGAGGCTGGTATGTCACTCATACAAACAAACAAAAAAACAGAAGAGCAGTCTGTGCTTAGATCACCACCTCTGGTGACAGTACTGAGTAGAAGTCAATGTAAGGAAGGTTTGTACTTCTTTGGGTATGGTGGGTACCCATGCCCCGTTAATACACTGTGGTGTACTTTGCAAAGAACTTGTTCAGTTCAAAACAGATTTGCTTTGTGCTGGGTCTGTCTCTAACAGCCTGTACCCATTGCCTCCTATGTTCCTTGCAGTTTTCTTCTGCAGGTTTGCTCTGTTTCAGAGCTCTGAGAACGAAGGGGCTTTCACTGCAGTTTCAGGAGATGATGGTAAATAGTACTCTAGAGACAGCGTGGATACTCTGTTAATAGTGCTCTACCTTGCAGTACCAAAGAATATTTCTGTGTAGCTGAACAAAAGGTTAATGAAGCAAGAGGACAGAGGAAGTATGGACTGGAGGAATAAGAAACCAGTGGGAGTGGGAGTGGAATCTGGGAAGTGACCACAGGGAAATACTGGCTGCTGAGAACTTAGGAGAAAAAGGTTTACATATGTACAGGCAGGGAAACTAGGATTAAAGAGAAGAAGCTGATAGTGAAAGAATGAAATCAGAATGGAGGTGATACAGGTTTGATGGGCTGTGGAAGATTGGACATCTCAATTTCTGAGGTGAGCTTTGGAGGTGATAGGAATAGAATTACAGCTGAGATGGAAGCAGGGGTCCAGTGCATACACCAAGGGAACTGGGATGAGCCAAGGAATATGGGGAAGACCATGCTGTGTTTAGAAGAGAAGAAAAATCAGTTCTGATCACCAAAGGAGTAAACTTCTTCAAAACATCTTCAAAACAAAAACCTGGAGTAAAGCTCTTAATTTTAATGGAATCTAAAAAGTGCTCAGCGGAGATGCGAGGTTTATGACATTATTTTTCCCCATAACATACATGAAGTTGGCTTCTTTTTCCTTAACTGTAAAAATTCCTCATGTAAAGTTATTTCTGAGCCTCACAAGCTTCACTGTGCAAGAAGTACTTGTTCCTCTGAGTGCTTTCAAGGTTTGCAGGTCTGTTTTAGCATAGTGCAGAAAACAGAGTGAGCTTTTTCATGTTTTCCGCTATTTTGTGAGACGGGGTGGAGGAGGTCAGTTTGGTTTTATTATACTAATTATTCTTATTATTTCTCTTAGGAACATACTGAAAGATAAAACATGGAAAAATGGAGTCTCGAGGTGACTCATGTTTTTGTTTAGTTTGAACTAGGTCCAGCTTCTAAGAGGAACTTGCATGCTTTTACAAAGTGTTTTATACTGAAGTTACATTTCCAGAGGCCTCCATAGCATGTGTTTGTTTTCAGTTAGGAACATGGTTTTGGTGGGTCACTGTAAAATAAATACAACTATTTCTGCAGTCTGCAGGTTGCAATTCTTTGGCGTATTCCGAGTCAGCAAAATTCAAGAGGGAGAATGTTATTCAGAGAATGGGATTGGTAAATTTTTATGATTTGCTTTGTAATGAAATGTCTTCATTATGCCATGTCACGTGATGCAAAAAGTTTAATTTCACATAGAGTTTCGTTGTTATTTTATAAACATTTCTACATTTTTGTAAGGCAGCTAAAATTTATTTTCAACGTGGGCCACTTTGAGTTTTGAAATTGAGCTTTTACCTTGTGTTTTTATGCTGTAAGGCCTTCTAAGGTTTGTGTGCCAATCTGTTTGGTTCCCAAGATACAGTAGAACAGAAACTGATTTCTGAGTGTCATTCAAGTTAATGGTGTGGCTTTGCTTGCATGAGAGTCAGGCTGGTTACATGGGGAATCTGAGATACCAGCAATATTATCTATACTTAAAATGAAGAGATTGAGTGCCCTGGAGGCAATACCAGCACTGCTCTTCTTGCTCTGTAATATCTGTTGTTCAAGTCACAAGATACAAGCTGTTAGGCATTAAATCAGGAGCCGTGCTGTCACTGCTGTGACCCCAGGGACCCCGGAGAGCTGCAGAATTGCACATCGGTTGGTACCTGGGATCTGCTGGCAGGTTCTAGCTCTGCTTCTCACTTCTCTTTGGCTTTTGCTGCTGTCACTTCTGGTGACTGGGTCAGCAGCAGGCCTGAAGAATGAGAGGATCGCAGCTTCGGGAGTAAACAGGGTTTTGTGGTAAGCCAGCTGCATTTAAACCATGGGTGGTCAGGTGCCTGTGCCAATTTTAGTTAAAATACAAATACTGCTTTGAAAAGACCTGGAAAAAAAAAAAAAAAAGTAAATTGTAATAATGTTTCTGCTTTTGTGAATTAATTTTTTAAAGTTGTGAGTGAATCAGGATTGAAGTTAGTTGCAGTAAATGGATGTTTATAAAAGGTAGTTTATAAAGCCAGATGCAACACGTGAATTATTGCATATATATATCCATGTGAAAATATTTATTGGAGTAAAAGCCTGATACAAAACCGATGGCTTTACTGATACATGATAACCCTAATTCACAAAATACTCTTGTGTCAAAACGACGTGATGGTACTCTATTAATTATCAGTGACTGCATATAACAGTGTATAACTGGGTGTAACAGGGTGAGAGCTTTGCACAGTTGCTTCCGTAATGCCACTCAAGGTGGCTTTCTAATTTTGCCATTATAAATTCACAATAAGCAATGTTTAGAACAACAACGTGAGCTGGCAGGGTGCACTTGCAGCCCAGAAAGCCAATTGTATCCTGTGTGGCATCAAAAGAAGCTTGGCCAGCAGGTCAAGGGAGGTGATTCTCCCCCTCTACTCTGCTATACTTTATCTATATTTCAGTATACTTGGGTATCTGTAAAACAGGAGACAAAAAAAAACCACAACAAACACAACATCAATTTTGCAAAATAAGGAGTGTTTGTTATGATGCCTGTTTAGAAGGCATTTTTCCATTTGTATCATGACCTGAGTGGGACAGATGCAGATTTTGGCCAAGCAGAGCTGCAGCAGTTTGTACAATGGCTTTGTTGGTCTATTTCAGCAGCATGACAGACGTACATAGTGGGCTGAGATTTGAGAGAAAAATGCTGACGAAAGACATTAATTTTAATAATCTGTTAGTTATTTTAGTGTTTCATTAACACTCTAGTAAAACTTAGATATCATTTTATGTCTTCAGTGTTTGTGTTCATCTTTCACTTCAGAGCACTTCGCTAAAATTCTTCAGATGATTTAAAGTTTTGTATGCTTGTAGTTCAGAGCTAATAAAGTTGCCTTTCCTACCTACCTGTGAGAAGAGTTTGACTGCACAATTCTTACTAAAATCAATATGCATTGTATGATTTGATGTACAGCCCCTGTCATGAAATGTCCCTTGGTATACATTTTGTTATGTGATTTGTGATAGCGTCCCATCTACTGATCTTTAATGTTTTCCAATGATAAAGAGTGTTGCAGAGTTAATGATTGGACTATGTGTTATGCAATACATTTGGGGACTAATTCTGAAATGTTTTTTTTTCATTTGCAGGGATATTAAACCAGACAACATTTTGATGGATATGAATGGACATATTAGATTAGCAGATTTTGGTTCTTGTCTGAAACTGATGGAAGATGGAACGGTAAATTAGAAAGAATGATATATTCATAAACACGTTTTCCTTGCTAGCCACTAAAATATATGTTAATAAAGAGAAAAGGTGCCTTATGTCAAATGAAATGGAATTGCAATGGTATTGGTATGTAACTAGCCTGAGTTCAAAATACTACTGCATGCTGTCTGGACTTACTGTTCATAAAATGCTTTGGTTAATATATGTAATCATATATCTTATCTCAAATATAACACTCCAGGGTGTGATATGTGCCCTAAAACTTAATTAATCAATAACAACTCTAGACTAACCTTTGGCAGTTTCTCTTTCTCTTTTATTAAATATTCGTAAGAGTTTATCAAAAAATGTCATTATCAAATAAATAAAAATAAAAATAAAAAATATCAAAAAATGCCTATTAACGAAGTAACTTGGATGCTTAAGTGTTCTTTTATAAATTTAGAAGCTTTTTTTTTGTTTAGGTTAAACTAGGCTAAGTTTATATACATGCACAGTGCCACAAGCTGCAGTGTCTGTAATGATGGAAGTTGATTTTAGTCCTGCAAATGTAACTTCTACAGGTCCAATCTTCAGTGGCCGTTGGAACGCCAGACTACATCTCTCCAGAAATCTTACAGGCCATGGAAGATGGAAAAGGGAAGTATGGGCCTGAGTGTGACTGGTGGTCCCTGGGCGTTTGCATGTATGAAATGCTTTATGGAGAAACACCCTTTTATGCTGAGTCCTTGGTGGAGACCTATGGGAAAATAATGAACCACAAAGTTAGTGCATTTTCTCTTTCTGTCTCTCTCTCAGCTAATTTTAATAAGCAATGGAGTAACTTGGAGGTGTATTTAAAACTGAGGTTTTATGTAATGATTATGTCAATGTTTATAAATGTAGAACATAAAGTATGTTTCCGTATAGAGTTTATGGTTATGGATTGCAGATGGCTTTGCTTTGGAATAAAGCAGTTCAAAGCTAAAATGTGGATTTGGAAACATAGCTGCTAGTTCGCTCTGTGGAACAAGTCTTGGATACGTTGTATTGCTCCTTTTGTGTTACTTTCTTCTGTTGGTTCTACTGGTTGGCCTGTACAGCAGATTCTTAAGTGTTCTTCCACTTGTGCAGAATCCAACAGTTTAAGAGAAATTCAAATAAGAAAATCTAGGAGATACATTTTTAATAGGTTCTATCTTTTGTCAGAAGTCTTTTTCCTAGAAGCCTTACTATGTAAATTTAAGAACATGCGTATTTCCACATTGTTTTTTCTACATAATAGTTTTCACTCAGAAGAGTGATTTCTCCAACTTTCTGGTGGTAACAAACTGTTTGCTCTTATCTTAATTTTTAAGGAGAGGTTTCAGTTTCCTGCTCAAGTGACAGATGTCTCTGAAAGTGCAAAGGACCTCATCCGAAGGCTCATTTGTAGCAGAGAACATCGACTTGGGCAAAATGGGATAGAAGACTTTAAGAACCATCCATTTTTTGCTGGAATTGATTGGGATAACATTAAAAACTGTGACGCACCTTACATCCCAGAAGTCAGCAGCCCCACTGATACCTCAAACTTTGATGTGGATGATGATTGCTTAAAAAATTCTGTAAGTATATAATTAACATTTTGACAAATCTGTTTTTGTTTTATACTTTACAACAAGACAAAATGGCAGTTCATTTCTGTGTGTTCATGATGTTCTGCACAAATAATAAATAAATGAAGCTTTGAAGAACCTGCAGGGGGGTATAAATTCGTAGCTTGTAGTCTGATCTTCCAAGTATATATCTGTAGGGATAATTTCTGTTAAATATTGTACAGTCATTGTAACTTCACATGCTTTACTCACACTATGACTTATTTGTAGTGACAACTTCTTAATGTCCAGGTTTTATAAATAATAATATATTGATATGTAGATAGTCTGCAAGCCACGATTTCTAATAGAACATTGTTGGTTTTTCTATTAAGTTTACATAATGCATTTAGTTGTAGTGCTGTATTAGTAATTGCTTGTATCTCTGCCAAATCTCAGTTCATTCTGACTAAAATTTTTCAAGCTTCTTTTCTGACTTAAGTTGAGCTTTAGAAAATTTAGGAAAAATGTTACAGCTGTTTTTTTCAGGAGCAATCTTAGTGAGAAATAAATAATTTTGCCTTTGCTAAAAAGCTTGCAGCTGATGATTTTTAACAATCTTAGTGTTTCTATGCTTTTAAAGAGGACCTTTGACAGATGATAGGGATCCTAGCATCAGAGAAATGCCTTGTGTCATCTCTTTGGAAATGCATTTTTATTTATTGAAAGGTGCAGAAATCTTTTGTTTGCATGTGAGGTGAAGCATTTGCACTGCTTTTGCTTTTGTTTTCTGAACTGCTTATGCTTCTCAGTTCCATTGAGCTTCCTGGACCCACAAATAAGCTTTACTCAACATGACTTGATATAGGCAGGATGTGACTGTTGTTTGCATTCCCCTTCCTCCAACAGCACAGTAAAACCAGATGAAATCCAGTGGTAGAGGTATGTGGTATGGAACACCTTTCAAGCAGACAGATCAGGCAAATCAGTCTAGCTACATAAGAACAACATGCATTTTTTACATTTTTTTCGTTAGTTCTTATACTGAATGTCAAAATGTCTGGAAGAGGTGGAAAAACTCTCAACTTGAACTATATGAAAAGTAATAAATTCTGTGGCTACAGTGTGTAAAGCAGTCCTAATTCTCAGTTGTTTTCCACTTGAATCTGGTATTGCCCATTTCCCTTCACAACTATTTTTATCTTACAACTTTTTTATACCAGCTTCCAATACATTTGCATATTATTTTGTCCAGGGACAACTGTCAGGATTGGGTGGTAAAAATGGATTCTGTCTGTAGCAGGTGTTTGTAAAACTTGATTACTTTTTGTACCTTATTCACACTGTCTAAGCTTCTCCTGTCTAGGGGCCTTTTTTGATATGAAGATCATTTTTCTGCTAGGTTTTAAGGTCAAATTTGTGAAGTAATATAGTTGGTGTCACCACCAAAGAAGTAATTTTGGATTTCTTCTTCTTTTTCTGTTTGATTTCAGGGGAAAAAAAAAAAAAAAAAAAAAAAAAGCATTAAATTTTCTTTTATTTGAAATGCTTTATCACTTTCAGGGTCACAAGCTTCTTCACAGGGGGTTGCCTTTGATGACCATTATGTAAGCAGGCATTATGCAAGACAGACTGGGCGGCAACCTGTAGTGTAACAACATAAACCTTGCATCTTGGGATTAAACAGGAAACTTTTAACAATATACTTAAGAATATTAGAACTCATAAGAGCTCCAGAAATGTAGCAACAGGGTTGTTTTAGCCTGAAGAGAGACTCAAAGATTTGTCTTGATTTGTAGTTGTCTGTAGTTTGTTGATTTGTCTGGCAGAGAAAAGGAACAACGATGATAAAAATGTTCAAAATACTAATGAGGTTAGAAAACCCTCTTATAATACTTTTTTCTAGAAAATGTCTAACTATTGTTCCCTCAAAATAGAGAGAGCCTACTCAGAAAAGGGGTAAATCTGTGGGCAAAAGCGCTGCTGACTGAAGAGCAGAGAGGAGTAAAAGAGGGAATGGAAAATACTGTGTGTGCTAACAGCTTCTTGAAAAATGGAAGGAATCAATTGTCTTTTAATCTTTATTATATTCCACTTTCCTCCAATGATAGCCTGTTTAATCAGAAAAACATTTTTATGCCAGCATGTTATATTTTTATATATTGCCAGCTATTATAGGTAGATTTAGGTGATGCCATTTCATATTTGAGCAGTATGTAAGGATGACTGAGAATCTAGTTAATATGATATTGTCACTAACATTTCACACATGATTAAACTCTTTTTTTTATTATTTTTCTAATCCGGTGGGATATTACTTGCTCAACTGTCGTGTTATTTTTCTAGGAGACAATGCCTCCACCATCACACACTGCATTTTCTGGCCATCATTTACCATTTGTGGGTTTCACATATACGAGTAGCTGGTAAGTAAGATTTCTGAAATTGTCAGTGGGATAGTTCCATAATATCCTGTTTCTCTCTGAAACCCACAGTAGACAGATTAGAAAGGAATGTGGTATACTGAGGAGATTACCAGGGAATAAGCTAAAATGCTGTATGTCCAAAACAGTGAACCTTCTGCAGGTAAAATTTACATCAATCTAAAGGTCACCAACTGTGTTCAGGGGTGTTATGTTGAAAATGGTGTTTTTCAGACAGTGTAAGAAGTTGACCACTTATGGCAAAGATAAGATCAGATATGTGGACCCAGAGAGAACTTGGCCTATAAGTCTTTAAAAACTGTTTTATTTCTAGTCCTTTGAAACTCTTGTAAGTTTGAATGGAAACAACAAAAAAATACTCTTAATTGATATTTTGTATTAACATGGTATTTGTCATGGTCATCTCTACTGCTAAGTAAAACAGTAACAACAAAATCTACGTACTCTTCCTTAATCATTATTTACTTATTTTTATAAATGATTACAACTATTGAAAAGCCAGGCATGTTTCTGCAAATGTGCTTAGTACTGGTTATGTGAGATGACCTGTAGACTTCAAAAGGATTATTTGCATAAGTAGCAGTATGTGTAAATGAGTATACACAAAACCAAGGCCTCACAGTATTTCTGATATATAGATGCTCTGATTTTCATGTGATAATTTCACACAATTTGTTGTAGTTGTTATAAGTAAAGTATTTGGCAAACTTGATGAATAATTTTAAAATAAACTGTTACTCTAATCTTACTCTTTAGAAAATCACTTTTTGCTATCTGGAAGCTAACTTGAACTGTCTGTAATGGTCATTTTTAATCAGGAGTTTATTCACTTTTATATTATTAAAAATGCATTGGGGATATCAGTCATGCTAGGTAGAAATGAATTCAAGTTTTATTAAGCACATATTGACAAAGTATTATTTTATTGTGTAATGATTTATGTAGTTATTCTCAATTTAAACAACTTTACTGTTTGTTTTTTAAATTTTAAACACATCCTGTTGTAAAATCAAATACTGTTTTATTTTCTTTCCCAGTGTGCTTTCAGACCGCAGCTGTCTCAGACTGACAGCTGGACCACCCTCCATGGATCTTGATGCAAGTATCCAAAGAACTTTGGAGGACAGTTTAGCAACAGAAGCTTATGAGAGGAGAATAAGACGTCTAGAACAGGAAAAGCTTGAACTTAGTAGAAAACTGCAAGGTAGAAAAATCTTTCTGTCATGATTTTGACTTAATTAGCTTTCTGTTATGTGAAGCACAGTTTATTCAGTGGAGAAAAAAAATATAACTTATGGAATGCTTTCTAGAAGAAAAAAAAAATCTCTTATTTCTGTTGACATATTAAACTTCTAATTGTCTTTATGCTTGAAATATTCTATGTATGCAACTTCTTAAAACATGCTAACACTGCTTGCACTATGTCTTATATAACCATTCTGGTGTAAAGATTTAATTGTAAAAATCTCTAAGAACTTAATTTGTCCAGTTGACAGTTGCCAAAAGTAATCGGTCCCTACTCATCACAAATTATATATCATAGCATCCTGAAAATAATTGGCATTATAGCATCCTGAAAAAATTGACCATTAGCCATTAGAAATTATAAATCATAGCATCCTAATCTGTAGACATGTGTAGTTTTTTATAGGAGTAAGACTTGGTCTTGCTGGAGACTGGAAAAAATTTTTGACACATAAATGACTGTGTAACCTAATGCAGTGCTTGAATTCTCAATGGTGTATGTTGCTTTCTATTGTTCTGGGGGAAAAGAGAAACATGTTTTTTCATTAGATCTGTAGAGGCATTTAATAATAATTACAACTGTAGTTTTCTGAAATATTCATCATAATTTAAATTTCTACCTCAGTGCTGTTTTGGCTTTAAGGTTTTGAGTCTGCGTGTTAGGTGTTAATGTCTGGGATATGGCCTTAAGTGCATACATGTAAAATGCCTCAATAGAGGGCCTTTTTGGCATGTCTTAATTAACCAGTAATATCCTTCTGACCACCTAAATGTCAGGCATTGTGATTGGTTCTTCTCTCTTACATCTGTTTTTAGAGTCCACCCAGACAGTCCAGGCTCTGCAGTATTCAACAGTGGATGGCCCAATTACAGCAAGCAAAGATTTAGAAATTAAAAGCTTAAAAGAAGAAATTGAAAAGTTGAAGAAACAGGTAACAGGTAAGTCATAAATATTAATGTGACAACTGTAACAGTAAAGAATAATTTGACAAGATCTTTTTCCCCCAGTGCTTTCCTTTTAAAGAATTTTCTAATCTATTTTTACTTCTCATTTTATTGTTTGCTTCTCAGTTGTGGTGCAACGTTTTTTTCAAATGCAGCTTAGTACTTAATACTTGAGTAATTCCAGTTGCAAGGGAAAGGAAATTTCAGTGACTTCTGCTATTACCATTAGTGGTGAATTTCCACTGTTTTTAAATTGTGGTATTGCTAATTTACATGGATGCGAATCAGGCTCTGCCTAAGAATCTGAAACCATGACAAATTTCCTCTGTGCTTCCTTGTGTTTTTTTTATTTTGTTTTTTTCCTTCCAAGAATGTAGTGCAGGTGTAGATAGAGCAATTGCTTGGTTATTTTTTGCTCTATCAAAACTCACGGCTGTCATTTTACAAGTCAAAGTCATTTTGCTGTCGTTTACAAGCCACTGTAGCATACCTTAGTATTTCTCATTTCATGTGCAGTTAGATGGTAAAGTGGAAAGAAGGAAGGTATTGATTCTTGCTTACATGGCTAAACAAACTTGAGGGATGAAGACTTCAGTCTAGCAGTTTTAACAGTCTGAAAAATATTTAGTTTGTGGTTTAACCCAGTAGACAGCTAAATGCCACGCATCTGTTTACTTACTCCTCCTGCCCACACTCTCAAATTGGTTAAAAGCAAAGATCTACGTAGTGCAGTATCCTGTGTTTTGGAAGAGGCTACTGGAAACATTTATGGAGAGTCAAGGAAATTGAATATATCCAAATTCATCTTTGCTATCCTTACTCTCCCAGATTCACCATATTTTAAGAATTTCTAGAGTAAGGATGAATTTTATTTAGGAAAATTAACAAGATTGATGGAGATTGTTACGTATTGAGACTAGGAATGTAGAAAGAAGGAGGACAAATCCTATTTTTCTTGTCAACCCAAACAGGAGAAAGGGTGCATTTTATGAGAGAAAGATCAGATACGGTAGATTGAAATCTACTTGTATAACTGTAGGTTACCTGTGGCGAGGGAAAATGCAGTGAGAAAAGGGTCAAAGAAACTAAAAAAAAAAAAGTTGTTCTGGTTTGTATTTGTGAAAAAGCGTCATTCACTTCCTTCAGGAATGCCAGCAGGGGTACCCATAGAAAGAATAACTGGAAATTAACTTCCAGACATTTTAGTTGCTGTGTTTAGACTCTGCTGCTATGTTACAGGGCAGAAGCACACTATATATGAATTGCAGATTGTAGCACATAGATTATATTATGCTAAAATTGTGTGGTCTGAAAAAGTCTGTGTTACGGATGTACAGTTGGATAGCTTCTCTGGCATGATGTAGCAGTTTTGCATTGTATCATAAGCATTATTTTTTGGATGTGAATGTGGCTTAAGTAGCTCAGGGAGGATCTCACTAGTCTGAGTAATGTCCTGTTGGTGCTGTGTCAGAACAAAGGTTTTTGTGAAGCTGTTCTCCAGCCAGATGTCCTTCCAGTTGTTGCTGTAATGAGGAAAGGCAAGACATGATCAGAAATCTCTGTTCTGCAACAACACTCAGCTCCGGTTTTGGTTCCTTGGGACCAGTGAAAAGCAACATTCATTAGAACAGTTTTTTCATAAGAACATGCATATATAGAAAAGCAACAAAGTCAGTTTTAACTCATATTTTCCTCTTGACTTACTGAGCTGCAGCTCAGATTTTAGTGCATTCTTGCAGGTATTACTCTTTCTTTGGTATTGAAAAAAAAAAAAAAAAAAAAAAACAAAACAAAAAAAAAACCAGTGTGGAACATTCTCCAACACAACTGATATCCATTTCTATTTATAAAAGAATTCAGTGTCTGGTAAAGGCAGCTAATATTGAGGATATTAATTAATATTATTTTCCCGTAAGTACCATTAAGAATTTTCTGTTTCGTGCCACATACATATTTATATATTTATTCCTACAAACATGCACTTCTGGTTTTTGGGTTGGAAGTGAAAAATGTGATCAAATAAGGAAGACGTACAGTCATCTAATTCATGCCTAGTCACCACATAACTTTCCCAGTATATATTTGAACGCCTTGCCAGGTCCAGACATTACAGTCACTAAATAGAAGGCACTCATATGTGCCTTGAGTTGTAGCTAATCCAAGTTAATTTCATAAAATTGGGAAGAGAGAATGTTGTATTTTACTTGATCTTATGATTGATGTGTGTGGGTTTTTTTGTTTGTTTGTTTTTTTTTTTTTTTTTTTTTTTTTTTTTTTTTTTTAAGAAATAGATTTTAAAACTAAGTTATTGACATAAGACAGGCACAAACCAGATGATGGTCATGTCTGAGTGCACGCAGATTTAGGGGAACTAGTTTCCAGCTTACTGGATGACCTTTAAAATATCTATATTTCCAAGTCTAGAACTGATGAACTTTTAAGAAGGTTCAGTTCAGGTGCAGAGCTGAACGTTATGCTTTTGGCTTATCTCTTGGGCAATTAAATGTAATGCAGTAACTTCCTACGGTGAGTGTTTGCATATATTAGCTAAAATGTGAGCAACAGCTAGAGTGCTTAGAAGGAAAATTACCATTTACTACTCACATGTTACAACCAGCTTTTATATTCTTTAACCTGTTTTGCTGCCTCTTCTGGAACTCTAAGTGTAAACACACATTTAAAAAGGTAATAAAAATGAATGTCAAATTGTGTCAAATTAAAGAGTGTAACCAGGGGAACCTTAGAAAAATATGATTATTTTTTTTGTCTGCCTATTTTTTCGGGTAATGACAAGCTAGCATATGCTTTCACTAGTTGAGGTCAAAGTTGTAATTTTTGTTCTGTAAGTTACATAGGAGAAATCTTTGAGGAATCTTTAACGTTGCCAAATATGTAAAAGGCAGGAACAGAAGAAAAAAACAGAGCTATGGAACAAAGTAGTTCATGCACAGAGGAAAGATTTATCTTGGATCAGCAGAGCCATATATAAACTTTTTGCTGGTGACTTCAGAGTAGCCTATGTAAGGCAGCCAGTTAATAATTTATGTCTTTGAGCTACATCTCTTATTTAAATGCATTCCTTTAAATTTTTAAACAAGAGTTAATGAATTAAAATGGTACTGAATATTTGTATGAGTACAAGGTAATGGTATTCTTTTACTTATAAAATTCTTGTGTTTCAGAAATTACAGTTCCTCGAAATGTATTTTTTTATTTGATTTCCCTAAGAGTCAGTCTCTTAGGGTTGCATTTATGAAAAGGCTGTAAACGGCTCTATCAAGAGTATGGATGGGTCCTTGTTCTGTGGATAAATACATACAATCCGAAGTCCTGCCACAACTATGAAATATCAAGGCATTTTGCCTTTGGTTTTAGAAATCAGAATTAACCCACCTTCACATATATCTTGCTTTAAATATGTGTTTTTAAGTGACAAGCTAGAAAGAAAACACTATCCAGAAATTTTCAGTTTTCTGTTATATTTTATGGTTGCCAGCTTTTTATATTAAAGCATTTGAGAGTATTAATATGACATTATTTAGCTGTGTCATAGAAATGTACTTTCATTGTATAAATGACAGTAAGAAAATGGTGTAGTAGTTTTTCTGTACTTAGAGTAGTAAAGTAGGTCACATAAACACAAATGGTTTTTATACTAGAAGTAAGTAAAATCTTCTGGAGTTAATTTTAAGTGTATGAACAGAGAATGTTTACCAGCTCTCTCTTGCATTGGTTACTTTTGCTGATTCTTTCTGGGGGAGTTCATGGGGAGAAGGAAACTCTTTATAGTTATGATACACTGTAAGGAAAGATATATTAGGTATCATGATATCATTAAGTATCATTGGCCCAGCCAGCACGGGTTCATGAAAGGCAGGTCGTGCTTGTCCAACCCCGTCTCCTTTTATGACTGTGTGACCAGACTAGGTGAGGGAAGGGCTGTTGATGTAGTCTACTTAGACTTCAGCAAAGCCTTTGACACGGTCTCCCACAGTATTTTCCTGGGGAAACTGGCTGCCCGTGGCCTGGACAGGTACGCTCTTCTCTGGGCAAATAACTGGCTGGAGGGCCGTGCCCAGCGGGTTGTGGTTAATGGAGCTAAGTCCAGCTGACATCCCGTTACAAGTGGTGTCCCCCAGGGGTCGGTACTGGGGTCTATCTTCTTCAATATCTTTATTGATGACCTGGATGAGGGGATTGAGTGCACCCGCAGTAAGTTTGAAGATGACACCAAACTGGGAGGTAGAGTCGGTCTGCCTGAGGGCAGGGTGGCCGTTCAGAGGGATCTGGATAGGCTGGACTGCTGGGCTGAGGCGAATGGGATGAGGTTTAACAAGGCCAAGCACCTGGTCCTGCACTTTGGTCACAACAACCTCATGCAGTGCTATAGGCTTGGGGCAGAGTGGTTAGAAGACTGTGAAGAGGACAGGGACCAGGGAGTGTTGATCAGTGCTCAGCTGCACATGAGCCGGCAGTGTGCCCAGGTGGTCAAGAAGGCCAAGGACATCCTGGCCTGTATTAGAAATAGCGTAGCCAGCAGGAGCAGGGAGGTGATCGTCCCATTGTATTCTGCTCTGGTGAGGCCGCACCTCTAGTACTGTGCTCAGCTTTGGGCCCCTCACCACAAGAAGGACATCGAAGCCCTGGAGGGGCAATGAAGCTGGTGAAGGGCCTGGAGCACAAGTCCTGTGAGGAGCGGCTGAGGGAGCTGGGAAGTGCCTGAAAGGAGACTGTGATGAGGAAGAGGTTGGCCTCTGCTCTCAGATAACTAATGATAGGACTCAAGGAAATGGCCACAAGTTGCACCTGGGGAGATTTAGATTAGATAGCAGGAAAAACTTTTTCTCTCAAAGAGTGGTCAGGCGCTGGAGCGGCCTGCCCAGGGAGCTGGTGGAGTCACCATTCCTCACGGTATTCAAGAAGCGCCTGGAAAAGGTGCTACGAGATAAGATTTAGTAGCTTAGTGGGTAGTATTGGTGATAGGAGGATGGTTGGACTAGATGATCTTGTAGGTCCTTTCCAGCCTTGTGTTTCTATGATTCTATGGTGTGCACAAGTCAAATGTATAGGTCATGTTACAGCATGCAGAACAGAATTATGTGTAGGGTGTGATTATTACAATCTGAAAAGGCAAGCTGTCATTTTCTACGTTGTGTTGCATCAAGCTGTGACCTATTCTATTCTGTTAAGAGCAGATATGGCAGTTGAAACCACCTAATTCCTGTTATAAAGCCAGGTAAGAACTGCATTGGTTTGTGTTAATTTGAAACCAAAATACTGAAGAGGCTACTGAACAGCTAGAGTATGTTATTCTAGAATAACTTTTTCCTTTATATATTTAGAAATATGCTGCTTTTTCTAGATTCTGATCAACTAGAACAGCAACTTGAAGAAGCCAGCACTGCAAGGCGGGAGTTGGATGATGCTTCCAGACAAATAAAGGCTTTTGAGAAACAAGTCAGAACACTGAAGCAAGAGAGGGAAGATCTTAATAAGGTAAAAGTGTTTTGTCAATGACTATTCTAAATCCTAAAGACTATTTTTACTTTTTAATTTTGCTTAAAATAACTTTTTAGTGTAAAATTAATGAGTAGGTAACAAATGTTTAATGTGACCTACTTTGCTTTCTGACTTTTTTTTTTAAGACAAGGACAGTATTTAAAGCATTATATGTAGGATTGCTGGGTGGTCCTAAGTGACTAATTCCAGATAATAAACTGCCCTATGATCCAAATTGCAGAATGGTTGCAAAGAAAGTTTTGTAATCTCAGATTAAGATGATAATTAGAGTGATTAGAAGATGGAGAAGAGAAGAACTATTTCAGACAACTATATTAATCTGAAATAAGGGTGAGACTGTAAAGGGAAAAAATGTTCAGAATTTACTATTAGGAGTGTGGCATGGAAATGTCCCAAGAAGGGAGATGTGAAAAGTAGAAAAATACCCCAAATATGAAGACTGAAAAATTATTTTTCTGATTTTAGTTTTCTCTATCTCCCTAATTCCTCATTTTCTTATTTAATAAAATACTGATTTCTGTGGCTACTTTGCCTTCATGATTAAATGAATTTGAAAATACAGTTTTGTGCAAAATACGTTAGTTTGCTTCTCATCATTATTTGTATTAGCACAGTATTGTAGAGTCCACGTTCAATGTTTATCTGCCGTCTGTATTTAACACTTTTTCTTTTGACTCATAAAGTTTTAAAAACCTTGAGAACTGCCAGTTTGTCTAAGAAGGACTATCTGTACTCTGAAACAACCTGTAGTGATTTGGACATCTTTTTTTTTTTTTTTTTTTAAATCAGAAAATGCTTTTAAATTTGTATAATGTCAACAGTGCTAAATACTAATTCTTCCAGCCACTTTTCATCTTTAGACTTACTTTTCTTTGCTTCTTTGTTCTTCTCCAATTTGGCTGAACATCATTAAACCATACTAACTATTGTGATCCTTCATTCATAGTGTAATAAAACAGATCTAAGACAACAGCAAGCTTTGTGAAGGTTTTTCACTCTAGGGGTATCACAGCACTGGCTGTGTTTTTCATGTGGGTTCTTGTAAAAGAATGATTATCGTATATTATTGTTAAACACAGTGTTTTGTTGCCTGAAACATTCTGTAAAATTTATATTGTGGTGTAGTGTATGGAAATGATTGCCAATGTGTAGGTCAGTTTTTAAAAGCTTTTAAAGTAGAAATTTTCATAGACCAGAGTTCTCCATTCACTTCATGCAGAAGCCTTTTTTAAAAAGTGGGATGAATGCTATTATTTTTATTAATTTACATAGATCATGAAAAACTATGTCAATGATATTTTTTTAAGATAGCAAGGTATTTTTATGTTTTAATGTGAGTGCTTGAAAGCCTTTGTATTGAAGAGCAAATTCACACTTTAAGTTTGTGCAGTTTAACTGACTTCAGTAGTAAAACCTGGCCTCTTACCTTACTTATAGAAGCATACAATCTGTATTGTAGATGCATTTATCAAAAGAAATGAGTATGTAGTTTCTGTTCTCTCTGGAGGTTTTAGATGCACATCCAGAGAATTGGCCTTGCAGCTTTCTAGGTTTATTACTTAATTCTTTTTTTAAACTGTAGGAACTGGCAGAGTCTAGTGACAGATTAAAATCCCAAGCCAAAGAGTTGAAAGATGCACACAGCCAGCGGAAATTGGCAATGCAGGAGTTCTCAGAGATGAACGAGCGGCTGACAGACTTGCACTCTCAAAAACAAAAACTTGCCCGCCAGCTCCGAGATAAGGAGGAAGAAATGGAAGTGGTGATGCAAAAAGTAGAAAGTTTAAGGCAAGAGTTACGCAGAACAGAGAGACTTAAAAAAGAAGTAAGTAGTGAGAAGACTGTTTAGAATCTATGAAATTGTAGTTTTATGTAAGGTTTTCCAAAAAATGTATTTTTTGAATGTTATCTGTGAATCTTTATGTCTTTGTTATTTCAAACAGTACCAATTTTTATTTTCTAAAAATTTGAAGTGTCCAGGTTAGTGCTGAAGATTTGTCTTTCTTATTGAAAATCATCAATAGATTTTGATAAAATATAAGAATTCTGCCTATTAAAAATTGTGTATTTTTGTAGCTGGAAGTCCAAGCTGAAGCTGCAGCTGCTGAAGCATCCAAAGACAGGAAATTGCGAGAGAAGAGCGAGCAGTACTCTAAAGAGTTGGAAAGTGAAGTAGAAGGGCTAAAGGTTAGTGTGTTCAGATATTGGCACCTGCAGACTTGCTAGTCAACTAGGACTGGATCTGATTGAATTGCTTTCAGATGTAAGACAAAAGGATATTGTTAGTTTGACACTCCAGTTGATGCTGAATATTAATGCAAGCATGAATCGCATCATTGTCCAGAAAAGTGAATATTTGCCTGTTGCAGCTTTCAGACCTGTGTGTTACAGCCAACTGAAATATTTCTCAATACTCGATTTTTTGAAACAAATTGCTTCCATTATTACTTTGTTTACCTGGTAAAAGCATTTTTAATGGAGGGTAGCTGACTATTTAAGATGCACTTGCAGCCTGCGTGGGTTTCTGTATAGGTTTTTTATGTATTGTATTGTAAGTGAAGAAACCCATCTTTCTTTTCAAAGTAGGAGTCAACTGATGTAGCCATGAAGGAAAAGTTTTAGTGTATTTAGTGTTGAATTAATTTTGATTAGATTGGTCACACGTGCCTGTGTTTTCAGAAACAGAAATTTAAGTAAGTCAAGAATATTAACTGTTATTTTATTCTATGCCTTAGCATTGTATATGGTGCTCTGAAGAACACAGACTTTCTCAAAAACTGGATGAGTTTTTTTGGTTTCTCCTTACGGACTTTTTTTCATTTACAGCAAAATGCTGTTCCCAGTGTTTTGTCCAGTAGGATAAGTCTAAACATTTTGTGCAAAATGTCAGGTTAGGTCTATTCTGGTCTTAATTCACATGAACAACAGTTTTGTCGTTTTTCCCAATTTTCTGGGACGTTTGTCAACATTAAGTCACTAACAGAAGGGTTTTTTTTTGTTTTGGTTTGTTTTTTCTTTAACATGCATTCTTTTATTTTGCCTTCCTTCCTTAAATGAAAATAAAGAAATTCATTCCTCATGAAATTTGGATTTATAAAGCTTCCGATGCTCTGAATTCAGATTCTTATCTGAAAATTAAGGCGATTGTTCTGCTTTCATGAATCTTCACCATCAACAAAGAGTTTGTATAACAGTTTAGGAGGCGTGAGGAATGTATTGGAGATTTACTGAGATTAAATGGTAAGCTGATTAGTAACAACAAGGTAGCATTATCAGAATAGGCAAGTGGAATTGTAGCTTTCTTACCAACATTTCACAATACAGTGTGTATGCTTTGGGTCATGGAAAGTTGTGATGTTATGTACAAGGGTGTCAGAGGAGCTTCATTGTAGCTAAAACGTATGGTTATTAGTGGAAGAATAATCTAACCTCGTGCTACGTACTACCGATTTGGGACTGACAAATACAACTCAAGAAAGAGCTCTTGGAAACATTCCTGGTGGCTGAGGGAGCTAGGATTGTTCAGCCTGGAGAAAAGGAGGCTCAGGGGCGACCTTATTGCTCTCTACAGGTACCTTAAAGGAGGCTGTAGCAAGGTGGGGGTTGGTCTGTTCTCCCACGTGCCTGGTGACAGGACAAGGGGGAATGGGCTAAAGTTGCGCCAGGGATATTTTAGGTCGGATATTAGGAAGAACTTCTTTACCGAGAGAATTGTTAGGCATTGGAATGGGCTGCCCAGGGAAGTGGTGGAGTCACCATCCCTGGAGGTCTTTAAAAGACGTTTAGATGTAGAGCTTAGGGATATGGTTTAGTGGAGGACTGTTAGTGTTAGGTCAGAGGTTGGACTCGGTGATCTTGAGGTCTCTTCCAGCCTAGATGGTTCTGTGATTCTCTGTGATTCTGCAATTTTTAGTTATGAAACAAAATATGAAAAAAAACCAACACATTAAAATCATGGCGTTGCAAAGAAGCTTTTCACATGCTCCACTGCAGTGTATGTGTAGGCAATTCATCATGTTGGGCAGTAATGAACAAGTTAAGTAATTAACTACCTGTGCACAAAGGGAAATTCTTACTTTCCCCCTTCCCTCCCAAACCAATCTCTACGTAGTATGGTGCTTTTTTCCCTCTGATCTACAATTCTGCATCCTAACAGCAGGATTTTATTCCTTTTTTTTTTTTTTTTTTTTTTTTTGGTGTGTGTGAGATGGAGTTACAGAAAACGATGAGATAGCAGCATGTATCTGGCTTTTACATTTAGGGGTTTTACACTGTAATGCTGACATGAACAGCAAGGCTCGTTTTTCTTGCAGAATACATCGTGGTAGTAACTCAAATCATCAGAATGTTCTACAATGACATTTAGCTCTTAAAGCCTGTTCATACATAAGCAAAAGAAACTATGCAAGGCCTTGGTTATCTATGGTAAAAATAGAAGTATTAACGAAATATCTTAGATCTGTGAGATCCTCCTAAAGGTGCATTGCCCTAAGGAAGTAGGTTTTTCAGTTATCTGTACTTCTTGAAGCACAGTCTTTTTATTAAGGTATTTTATTTACTTATTTAGACTACATTTAATTCCATATTAAAAATAGGAAGAAAAATCTAACCAGGTTATTCATGTATTTACATTAAAATGTATTTCCATACTTGGCTTTTGGCAGGACATGGTCTTTAGTGAGTGCAGCATTTGATGCAGCTATGCAGCTGTAGCTGTGAAAAGTAAAGTAATTAAATTACTCTTACTGTTTAAAGCTTGTTTTCCTGTTAATCCAGTATGATGATGTAAGTGGTCAGTTTAAGTAAAATAGGTCAGTTTTTCCTCACTGATGGTATCCATATAATCTTTGTAACTAGAATTTAGCCTTAAATTTAGCTTCTGCTTGCCTTTATATAGTTTTTCCACAAATTATTTGGGCTTTGAAGTATATTGACTATATATCATAGTCCAAAGTCAAGCTGTCAACTGTATGAGTGGGAGCATGAAAGTCTTTTAATTCTCTGGTCATTTTCTGACTGCATGTAAGGGGAGTCAGAATGCAGCATGAGGTGTTTAAAATTAAGATCAATTTTTCAATATTGTGAAAACTATTACTGCATTTAAATCACAAAATGATAAAAGAGTACAATTCAGATTTGTGGTTAACACATTTTCAGAAAAAATTAGATTTATGTTTTTACCTGAAGTCTGTAATATGATGTTTTCTAAACATAGACTTAAGAATATTGAGTTGCTGCTGACCATTGCTTTCAGCATTCTTGAATGCTAACTTGGAGCTGTTTGTTTTAGCAAAAACAGGTTGGTCGCTCACCTGCTGTAAGCTATATAGAATACCAGCAAGAGATCACTAAATTAAAGGCAGACCTGGAAAAGAAAAGTGTTTTCTATGAAGAAGAACTATCTAAACGTGAAATAATGCATGCTAATGAGATAAAAAGTCTGAAGAAAGAACTACGGGATGCAGAGAGCCAGCAGCTGGCCCTCAAGAAGGAGATCATGATTTTGAAAGACAAGTTAGAGAAAACCAGAAGAGAAAGGTGAGTATTTTATGGAATTTACCTTTAAGCTGAATATGTATTTTTAAGACTCACGGTATGTTTCCAGACCCACTGTGAATTCCTTAATTGTAGTGCAGACAGGTGGATTTTGGCTGAGCAAATGCCATGGTTGAAAGTAAAGTCACCTTTGCAAACAAAAATAATAATGAAAAAAAAAATCCACAACCCTGTATTGAAACAGTTATTTTTGCACCAGAATTCTGGCACTGTTTGATGGTTCCAAGGTCTGTAGCTGCAGAATAGCAGCGCAGTGTAAATTGACCTCTGATATTTATGTTGCAATTTAAAATATTTTCTTGATGTTTTTTTTCTGTTTCCTCTTTTCATCCTTTGATGCAAAGCGAATGTGTTAGAAATCAACTATTGCTTACATTTCTGCCAGCACAGGAACAGTCAGTTACTGTGGACTGTGGCTAATCCACGCTGGGTTCTATCCAGTGTTAACATCAGTCATCAGACTCCTGTAGGCATAAGTTGCTTCATCTCTTTTGACACAGTAATTTTGTCAGTGAATTGCTTTTTCGTCTCCCGTGTGGTGAAACTTAAAACTGGCCTTGACAATGTTTCTTGAGGCATTCATCAATAAAAATGAGTTTTTCCATTGGATAGTGTAGTATTGAAGATAGTAATAGTCATAGCTTGAATGTGTTCATCAATTTCATTCATAACAATTGAGAGTGCTTTATAGATTTAAAAAAAAAAAAAAAAAAAAAAAAGGATGCTTCTTTTTCCTGCTGCAGTAAGATGGGATATTAGAAAAATCACGAAGGAGAGGTTCCTACCGGAAGCTTAGCCAATATATATTGCCATATATACATATAAATGTAACTATATATATATATATATATATAGCCAAGCCTTGGATGTAAGTACTAAATAGAAGAGGTTTTCAAAAAAGCTTATGCAAATAGAGTTGGAAAACACTGTTTTTCTGGTAAACTGTTACCATTGGAAAGTAGATCATATATCCTAGAATGCAGTGCATGGACTGTTTCTTCATGGAGTATAGCTGTTACTTGTAGACTGGAGATATTAATACAGCAGTTTCCTGCTTTGTTTTAGATTGAGATGTAAAACTTGCATCAGCAGCATGTTTTCTTTTTATCACAACTTAACCGTTTTGCTGATCTATGAGTTATAAATAGACGAAAGGCTACGCTGTCTTATAATAAATAAAGGTGATAGGATGATACTCTTTAATGATATGTCAGTTCATTAGTGTCTCAAAAGGAGGAATAATCAAGAAAGAATCGTTAGTACTTCTTTCTTCAGGCTAAACTGTTCTTAAAGATCAAGCTTCCAAACTCCAACTGGTTCAAAAACTTGTTTCATCAGAACCATTCTTACGTACAGCTGCAGAGGTTAGAACTAGATGTCCATCTAGTGAAATGACAGATGGCCTAACAATGCCAATCTGCTTCATACTAGCTATTCATAAACCTTCTTTCATCTAGCTTCTCTTTGTAAATAAAAAATGGGACTGAATCAAAATCTGAAATGAATGCTGATGTAACCATGTATTTCAGATGTTGGTATAAGGAAAAACTGTAAAACATGAGCAGAGCACATAACCAGAATCTGACATTTGACCCTCAGTGGGAAGGGCTTAAGCATCATACCAACTTGGTTGTCTAAGTATATGACGAGTGATTAATGAAGGCTTGAAGAATTTGTCTTTGAAGTTGAAGAACTGTGTTTTGTGACACAGATAGGCAGAATCTCATTGCAAATATTAGGACTCCGGAAATGTAGAAGTTCTCTGTTCAAGGTATGCTACAGATTGACATCTGTAGTAGTTCTGGAATTTAGAAGGGAAGCTTGAACATTGAATGGAAGAATTGCTACTTGATTCATGTTTGGATTTTTTTTCTAAGAGAACACTGATGTTTTTTGTTTCCCCATGCACGTATTGCTTTTAGCTCTTCTAAGCAGAAAAACAAAGCTTTTTGTGAGTTTACCAATACAGAGGTGTTCAGTGGAAGTGTTGAAAAGGAAGCACCTGGAGTCTTTATGGTGAAATAAGTAGAATTATTTAAACCATAAGCTTGGAGTGGCCATGGGGTTGAAGTGTATTTAGTAGTCTAAAAATAACCTTTAGTGCATATTAAAAGGATACGGTTGTATTGCTTTACAAGGGATATAGCATAGAGTAAATTACGTATGTTATTCTAAGCAAGGGTCAATAAGGGCTTGGTCAAAATCAATTCTCTATATGAACCTTTTTTAACTTCCATGCTGGTGGTTTCTTTTTATTTAAAAAATTGATTTTTTGTTTGTTTCCTTCAAATTTAAGCTTCCTTATTTGTTATTGCAACAACACGAGTGTTCAAGTGAGAGTAACTACCCCTTCGTATCCTTTGCTAAAATTCCAATAAACTGCATGCTACTAAAATTGGAGATGTAGGGACAGAACATGAGGCCAGTGATCTGTTGTACAACATTTATTTATTTTTTTTAGAATTGCCATTATGAAATATTTCGGAAGAAGTTGCAGGAAACCTAAAGTGAAAAATAAATCACATTTGCAGAATTTCTTTTTAGCCTGTCAATTAATGATACATTTCTAAAGAAGCGAGTTTTATAAAACAATCTTTTCTTTTAAAAATCTGTTATATGAAGAAGCCTGAGGGCTGCTGTTTGTTTCAAGTCTGGTTTACTTGGTTTCAAAGCAGTAAGGTAAAATATTTCTCCACTTTGT
This sequence comes from Netta rufina, assembly GCF_964035555.1. Taxonomy (NCBI): domain Eukaryota; kingdom Metazoa; phylum Chordata; class Aves; order Anseriformes; family Anatidae; genus Netta; species Netta rufina. The sequence goes on from NC_140125.1 coordinate 19,402,475, forward strand.
ACAACTTGTTCTCCTGTAAAGAGCTGGAGTGACAAAGTGATACCATAATACAGCTGTATTTCACATTGCTTGCATGTGGTTTGTGATTATATTTTTTTAACCAATAAAAAGAAATCTGGATCACGTATGATTTCTTAAACTTCAGGAGTGGATACATAGCTAAATTTTAGATGAGAGAAAAAGCTTGATGGGAGAGGAGGATGCCCAGCTTCAAAGCAAATGTGTTTTTTTGATGTTCTTGGCTGTTCAAGGTATGCATATGTAGTCTGACATAGTTCAGTGGTTTGCTTAGTTGGTATTTTGGTATGAAAGATTATATCCACATTCTCATCTGTTTAAAATTTGTCATCTCTGTGTATTATACTGGAGCAATCTGACTTCCTGGATTAGTGACAATCAGCTGAATTAAGAATTCAAAATGCAGAAAGTTCCAAATACGTTGGGCTCCTTTCTGTAATCCACCATCATTTTTGACTGCTTTGAGCCTTAGAGCCTTAAAAGAACAAGTTTTATACAAATACAGAAGAAAAAATGCTGAACAAAAACATAAATATAAAAAAGCTAAATAAAAGAACTAAAATTAATTAAAAATTAGTTTGATCTGCTGTCTGAGAAATTAGTTTTGAATCTCTGCCTTGCAAAAAGAAGCAAGACTTGTTAATTCCCCTGACAGCCAATGCTTTAATCTTTTCCTGCCTTTTTCCTAGACTGCTCATCATATGCAGGGAATCTACTGATATAGAAAAGAAGTGGTGGTGAATTTCAAACTTAGTGTTTAAACAGTAATGATAGTATTTTACTTTGCTAGGATGTGGTTATGTTTCAAAGGATGCCTAGCAACGTAGGATTTCACCATGAGTCTAACATGTTGTACTGGATTTCAAAGAGTGGTTGAGGCACTAAATGAATTTCAAATTAGAAATAGGAAATTCAAACCAGCATTTCTCTTAACTGGGTTCACTGTAACCACTGATGCCTCTCTGCTTTTAAGGGTGTTCTTGCAATTTGCCAGACTTGTACTAGTTCTACATCTCAGGAAAATTGGTGAGGTTGTAATTTTTTTATTCCACAGCATAAAATTCTGATTGCTATCAAGAAAAGCAATTGCAATATTCAAGGCACAGTTTCCACTGTGTTTTACAGTGTTAACCTTTTTCTACTGAGCACTTTTTCAAACCTTTTAATGTTGGACAGAGATGTTTATTGAATGGATATTTTCTCTACCCGTGGCATTTATAGTACAGTTCCATTAACCTACTGATGAACTTTGTACTCATTATCGGTCACAGTGATTACGAGATGCTACAACATCATCTTCCTGAAGCCTCACAAATGTAGCAAGTCTCAAAAGCGTAGATTTGAGATGGGACTTACATGTCTACAATGTTGCAGTACACCTCTTTAAGGAAACTACAGTGTTGTTTTGCCAAGCAGTTTTACTTAATTGTAGGTTCTCATGTTCGTTGTGCAAAATCGAAGTTGAAAAAATTCAATCAGGGGTTCTTCTGTACTGAGTGACACCACAAGAGAAAGGAAGGGCTGGGGGCAACAGCTATTTGAAAATGTTTTTCCAAAAGAATGGTCCTAATCTAGACGAGAATCTTGTTATATTAGGAATGTAAAAGTTATCTGTTCACTTCTTGTTGGTAGTAAATACATAATACCTGAATTAACTCTTCATATGTGACATCAGGCTGATTCAAACATTGTTTGAAGTTTACTGCCCATGTAAGTTTTCCTCATCGGTGACTCAGCCCCAACTCCCCTAATTTAAGTTCTGTATATTCTGTTTTCATACGCAGTTGTTTTTGCATGTCGTTGTGTGAAACCTGGAACTGTGGAGATCTGTAAATTAAAATAACATTTCTGTGAGCTTTCAGAGAATTTACCCTGAATGTCTCAGAATATTGACACAGACTTCAATCTGCTGAATTACAGCTGCTCAGTGTTTGAGAGATTCATTAAATATTAAAATATGTGCAAGAGGATTGATAAATGATAGCTCAGTGGAGCTCTGTTAATACTGTACTGAAGGAAAGATAACTCTGATGATAAAATCAAAGACTGTCTTATAGTCCTAAAATGGTAGTGTAACACGTTGTGGTCTTAGTTTTAATAGGATCAGGTATTATCATTGTAATATTCTACTTTCAGCTACTGTGTGTTGATCTGCGTGTATGTTTGTAAGTAGAGTATGGTGAATTTAAGAAAGGAAACTTTCTAATTCTACTTCGTTTTACTTCTTAGCCAAAGTGAAAGAGAAGAATTTGAAACAGAGTTCAAACAGAAGTATGAAAGAGAAAAGATTCTTCTAACAGAGGAAAACAAAAAACTTTCAAATGAACTTGATAAAGTAAGTGCGGATTAGTTGTGTCCTGAGTTTACAACTCATGTATGCTGTGTACAAATCTGTCAATGTAAAACTGTATTGATTATTAGTATCTCGTAGCAGAAATTAATATTACACCAAAAGTTGTGATTAACGCTTGATTTGAATAGAGAGTATCTACATGCATCTGAATTTCAGAATGTGTGGATAGATATTTTTATATATGTGGATATATATTTGTATATATATTATATATGGATATATCGGTGTATTTGGGTACGAATTTAGTTACATGGTTTTACAGTTAGCTAAGATTTAATATTAAACAATATCTTAATCCCCCCCCCAAACAAAGTTATTACTTGCTTGTGTAACCCAAATATAAAAATATATAGTTAATGATGTGATTACATAGAGTATATTTGCATGTCAATTAGTGTGAAATAACAGGGCCCCTCCTGCTTGCTGAGATTGTTACTCTGAGATATTTTAAAAAAAATATAAAGGATAAGACAATTTAATTGAAGACTATTGAGCAAGGAATATTTATGTTTCATATATAAATATTTATGTTTCATACATTTTGGTTACCTCTTGTTCATTTTGAGAGGTTTTTCAAGTTCATTTTGGATGAGTCAAGTCTTGCTAAACTTGCCTGTTCTTTCTTTAATGCAAAAAAAAATCTAAAAATATGATGAAAGTACAGTGTTCTTCAAAGCAAGGATGTTTGCATGTCAGTGTTCAAATTAAAGTGTATTTTAATACCAGTGTGAGCAGTGTAACACATATGCCTATATGTAGGTCTAGTCGAAGAACAGCAAGAGACTAGTCATTTTGATAGTCTTTTTGCATGTTCTTTTTTTCTTTAAATTTGGTTAGCTTTGTATTTGTCTTGTAAAGTGACATTTAAACAACTGGCATATTTAAATCATAAGTCCACTGAATGGTAAATATGCAGCAGAGTAATATTAGGAGCATAAAAGAGCAGCATAGATTAAAAAATGTTATTTTTTCATGATTTTTGTTAATGTATTTCAATGCTAAAAGAAACCTTTTATGTGAGATTCATTCTCCTCAGCAGGCCTTTCTATAAAGTCAATCTGATGTCTGGTTCCAGTTTGATTTTGTGAATAATTATTTAGCATAATGAAGGTTTAGTTCCCCATACCCAATCAGATTAGCTGTGGCTTTTGTCTTGCAGAAGGTGCATGTATGAGTGACAGCTGTGTAAATGTGAGTAAGGTTAATAGCTAGGTATTCCATTTTGTACGTAGAGATTTGCATTTCATTTCAATTTCCATGTCTACATGTGAGTGAAATGAAAAATAAAGGAATGTAAAATACCTCGAGAACCTCAGGACTGACTTGTGGTTGTATCTGTTAAGCCTCTCATTCTCCATGGTTACTAAACAAGAGAGAGAGCAGCTTTATCTCAGCTGTAACTATTTTTGTGCCCTTGTTTGGCTTTTTCATATAGAGAGTATTCCCAATCTATATGGTGCAAAACAGAAACTGTCTAAGAGTTGTATGGGTTTTTGGAGAGTAATTCTCTAGAAACTAATGTGTTTGTTAGAGCAAAAATGAAGTTTCAGTTCTTAAACAGACCTTTCAGTACAGTTGAGGTCATACCAGAGAAACGATTCTGGCTTTTATTGTTGTATGGTGTTCATTATAATGGGCATTAAATATTTTTAAAGCAGATGTATGAAATGGGAGAGGGAACGCATGGCTCTGAGTTCATAATGTGATGGAGTCACAGTAGCTTATACATTTAACAAGTTCCTAAATTTCTCATTCAGCTCACCACCATGTTTGAGAGGCTGAGTATGAATAACCGGCAGCTGGAAGAAGAGATGAGAGACCTAGCTGATAAAAAGGAGTCTGTGGCCCACTGGGAGGCCCAAATCACTGAGATCATCCAGTGGTGAGTACTCAGTATGTGGTAGGGCTATTGCTGAGTTTTTGGATTTGCAAGTGCTTAAGTGAAATTTGCACACCATCCAGGCAGGATTCTGCTGTATTTTTGCATGAGATTTTAATAATATCCATATCTGGAAAATTGGTTCCTCCTTAAGAGCGAAAGTGTCTCTGCAAACACAACTATTTAAGTGCAAAAGAATCATAGCCATTGGGTGTGGCTTGTGGCTTTGGAAGAATGCTGAAATGAATCATGTGCTGCTGAGCTCACGCCTCCAAGGAGGAACAAGCCTGGGAAAAGCAGTGACTTGAGAGTATTTGTGTCTCGGCATTAATTTCCTTCATCTGCTTGGCATGTGGCAGAGTGAAACAAATATAGTACTTTTATGTGATTTTTTATAAGGCAGCAAGGCAGAAGGTTTGAGACTATCCCAATGCCAGTCAAGTGGTGGGTTTTTTAATATTTCTGTTAAATAATGATTTTATGTTTATAAAGTCTTCTGTCTTCAGTTCTAATAAATGAAGGGAAAAAGAACAAGTTGAAACTATCAAAAGGATAAGATTGCTTTTTATAGACGGCTTTCATTTTTCCCCTCCATTCATGTTTTCCTTCCCCCTCCTTTTTATGGCTCCGTCTAGTGTTTAGCACCTACGAGAACAGTTTGTATCCAGATATTTTTTGTAAAGATCAGTCTCCTCTCTGAAGACTTCATCACCATATAATCATCTTTTTTTTGATTTACTAATGTTCTTTCTCGTTTTATCTGTCTCAACTAAATAACTAACTTGACATGTCAAAGCAAAAATGGGAAATACTTGTTTTAATGAAAACTAGATTGTTAGTTGTTATATGGTCAATATAATTTTGTTGTCTAAATAGAAAGTTTGGTTTCTGAATACAACCGTGTGATACATAACCAGAAAGAAGGCTGTTCTCTGGGTTTCTGGAAGTGTGTAAAACTTCCTGTTGCATAAAATTATGTACCTCCAATCTGTGTCATGAAGTTAATAACATCTCAAGACAGTGAATTCATTGCAGAGGTTAAAAAAAAAAAATTAAGGGTCCAATTGTGCATATTCCTTTTAAACCACATCTCATACAACTCTTAGTAGACTGCCTGCATCAGAGAAGTAAAAATACATATATTTACTAAAGCTGTTTTTAATGGGTGGTGTATTTGTAGCTGATCAGAAATATTTTCTTTAGAAAAAAATCAAGGTTAGAAGAGACATAAGTTTGTTATATTGCATTGCATATTGCTTTTAAAAAAATGCTTGTCTGTAAATCTTGTTTCAGATTTACATGTGAAAGCATTCATAAAAATTTAGAGTTGTGGAAGAAGACAAGCCAGCATTAAATGTGGATTATTTTACTTGACATGATATAAAAATGTACCAACTGCCTACTCAGAAAGTCCCTTCTCCAATTTATGAGAGAGTTTAATATTTGAAGATGTACTGCTGAATTGGTTTAGATAAATGATAAGGCATCTTGCATGTATCAGACATCATTTGGGGGGAGGGGAAAGAGGTTTAAAAAGGAAAAAAAGAAATACTACGGGCAAACATTAAGGAGATTAAAAGTTCTGATTTGGTTTCAGTTTTTAATTACTGTACATATCTCAATTTTCCCTTCATATTTCTCTCTGCATATATTATTTTTTTTCAGCATTGTGAGGCCATATAGTTGCTCACATTTCTTTCTGTGTTTAGATCTCCCATGCGTTACCCAGATAATCTGTTAATGTCCATCTGCTAGCCTTAGAATTCACCACTGTGTACCAAAATGGGTCCTTATCTGGGGATTTTGTGCTGTGGAACTTGGGGTGCTATGTGAATAATTTTAAACACCCATTATAATTGGAAACATTTTAAAAGAAAGAAGTCTAAAAAAAAAAAAAAAGATCATATTTAATCAGCCACAGGTCTGTTTTCCTTGGAAGAACATGCAATTTAAATCCATACCTGTCTGCATCTTTGGTATGAAAACAGAATGTTTTCACTGAACCACAGAATGGTTGAGGTTGGACGGGACCTCTGGAGCTCATCTGGGGGACCCAGGCAGGGTCACCTACACCATGTTGCACGGGATGGCATCCAGGCGGGTTTGGATTATCTCCAGAGCAGGAGACAACCTCTCTGGGCAGCTTGTGCCAGAGCTCTGTCACCCTCCCAGTAAAGAAGTGCCCTCTCATATTCAGCCTGAACTTCCTGTGCTTTGGTTTGTGCCCGGTGCCTCTTGACCCAGCAACAAGCTGGGTCCCACTGATGATCCTGGCCCCATTGTCTTGACACCATCCCTGCAGATATTTAGCCATGTCGATAAGGTCCCCTCTGTCTTCTCTTCCCCCAGCTAAACAGGCCTAGTTCTCGCAGCCTCTCCGTGTATGACCTGTTCCAGTCCCCTGGCTGTGCTGCCATCTCAGTAGCCCTCCTCTCGCCTCACTCCAGTAGCCCCATGTCCCTCTTGTACTGGGGAGCCCAGAACTGGACACAGTACTCCAGGAGTGACCTCACCAGCGCTGAGTAGAGAGGGAGGATCCCGCTCTTTCCCTCATCTCCCTTAAGTTTTCCCGCTGCTTTCCAGTTAGCTTTGGACATAACAAAGCACGGTAGAACTTCCAGGCTCCATCTCCAAAACTAGCAGGTTTTCATTTAGGATTAAATTAAAATATGTGTTTTGGGTGCATACTTTCCACCTCTCAAAATATTTTTTGCCTACTGTTCTGGTAAAAAGTTTGCTCATCTCCCAGTGATAATTCAAAGGATTTGTTCTAGCCCTGTTTTAAGTAACACAAGCCCTAGGAGTTATTCACTTCCGTTGAGTGCCTTGCCATCTAATAAATCCCTCAGGAAATGTGCCACACTTTTGAGTCCACATTTTTTGTGGTTAGGATTGTTGCTGTCTTCATAACTTCTTTGGCCTTTCTAATTTTTTTTTCTTTAGATTTTATAGCATGCAAGTAACTTCAATGGCCTGTAATGTTCCCCTTAGCCTTTCCATGCATTCTTACTGTCCTCTTTTGCATCTTCGTAATGGCAAATGTACAAACCCCTTTTTGTGTTTGCTGTTATCCCAAGACACCATAAATACAGCCAATTTCTTAACAGAAAAGCTTTAGTTTTGCTTGCATTTCAAATTTGAATGTGGTAGCAATAAGACTCACACAGATCATTCAGCCTTAAGGGGAGGTGTCGTATCGGCATACTTACATTACCCAAATCATTCATCATTCTTTGACAAGAATAAGAAATATTGAAGATTTTTTAGTCAGCTCTATATTTTCCTATGGGAGTTGGGAAAGAAATTCATTGCATCTGAGATTAACACAGTCACTTTAAAAAGGAATCTTTTAAATAGCCATGGCACTGTATTTCTGATCTGTTACCAAAAGGAGGTCGACAGAAATCTTGCTCTTGATTCCCAGAGTTCTTGGCAAGAATCTTAACTTACTACCCTCTCTGGGAGGGATTTATGTAACCTAGTTTTAGAAGTCATAAGGTAGGTAATCCCATGACTAGTGCTATAGAAGGTAATTTTTCTCTCCACCAATTGAAAAGGAATCTTAGATGGCTAGCTCAAATTAATAATTCTATATATTGAGCGTGTACGTGAGAATTTGCAAAATCATAGCTGGATTACCCAATCATTAGAGTGGTCATTATTATTATAATGAACATTAGTAGACATTAGAATCAGCTTAGTGCAGAAACTGTGATTAATGTTACCCAGAATATTCAGTTAATGAATAAAATAATGAATGAAAACCCTTGTTGACTAGGTCTCATTCCACCAAATGCAGTGTGGTTGACTTTATCTGAATTACTGATTTCATTTAAAAAATAAAAAGGTAAGAATAAATAAATGCATAAAATCAAACATTAAAAAGCCCCAAAGTAGTTATTTGGCTTTTGAAACCTGCTTGCTTTCAGAAGAAAGCATATACAAATTGTGAAAGTGATCTGGAGTATGATGATACATTGAACAACTAGCAGAAATTCTCAGGAAGTTCAACTGAAGGAAACCTGAATATTTGTTACACGCATTGTGTTTGAAGTAGGAATAATCAGAGGTTAATTAGCTATTAAACAGAAATTCAGAAGGGCAGGGGGAAACTTAAGGGTTTGAGAGCAGAGTGAAGTGTTGAGAATGTTTGGGGAAGCAGGGGGTTCTTTGGTTTGTTTGTTTTAATTGATTGTGGGGGTGGAAATTAAGTTGGAATCTTTAAGCATAGTGTTATGATGGCAGATATTTAAAAGCTTTGAAAACCAACAGGGGAAAAAAAAAAAAAAAGGAAAAAAAAAAAAAAACACACACAACTATTTAAAAGCTAGAAAACCAACAGCAAAACAGTAACAAATCAAAAGACTCCAAGAACTCCGGGGTTCATATTTGATCAATCTCCGTACTGGGAGAATGTTGCCACCTAGTGGACAACAAAATGGTATCTCAGCTTTAAATTGTACCATTTATACTTACTGTTTTTAATAATCTGAGGAGTATTCTTGAACTTGGCATACATTTTTGTAAAAATTACTTCCCTTCTCACCTTGAAAGCCTTGCAGTCTTTCTGTTGCTATTTAAACTCCATTTTCTTTTTCCCGTCCATTTCACTATGCATTCCCCTTGGTTGCCAAAGCATCTTATGCTGTTTCTTGCACCTTTTCCCACTTTTAAACTTTTAGTGGTTCGTATAGACATGGTCATCTTACCTGGTTGTCAAAATGTGTTACATAAAGAATTGAAAATATAGTACATCCAAAATGAACAAAAGCTGATATGCTGCTTCCATTGAGTTTTGGTATAGCTTGGGGGAAGAATACTGATTCATTCATATTAAAACTCTTACTGACTTTATTAAAGTCAGAACGTTTTGGTCTTGTTTTGTTCTGTTTTTCCCTAGGCCTCCTCCTTACCCTTACCTTCTTACTTGAACTAAATTGTAAGCAGGCGACAAAGAAAATAAAGCCCAAAGCATACCTAATTGTTTACTTTTTCATGTTGGTTGAGAGTTGTGTGTCAAGTGCTCATTATCTTTGCCTCCTCTGTATTAAAGCAATCATCCCTAAATAAATCTTAAGCACACACCGAGAAGTAACTGCAACCTGTAGATGTTTAGCCCATAGCTTTTGCTGTGGTGAAGCTCTTCTCTTTCTTCCAAGCCCATGGCAGTTGCGAGTGGGTGCTTTCTGTCTTGCCTTCTGGCTACTATCTGTAAATCTTTGCTGAAACATTGTGTTATTCATATTAATTAATGGTAGACTTCGTTTTGTGGTGTATTGTTTTTTTCCCCCATTTCCTTATATTTTATGATTTTTGCTTTCTCTTCTTTTTTCTGTTTCTGGTTGTTGTGTCATTGAAGAGAATTTTGTTTGTTCTTAGATTGCTTGGTTAAAACATTTTTTTCTTCTAATGTAATTGTCTAGGGTAAGTGATGAAAAAGATGCTCGAGGTTATCTTCAAGCCTTGGCCTCTAAAATGACAGAAGAACTAGAGGCCCTGAGGAACTCCAGCTTGGGTGCAAGAGCTACAGTAAGAGTCTAATTTCATGTTAGATTTTGTTGTTTTTTCTTTAAAAAAGTAAAATTAAAAAAAAAATAATAGTTTCAGCTGCAATGATAATTTGTCTATAGAGGCAGTATTAGTCAGAATTTAAACTTTCTTAGAGCTTCCCTTCTGAATAACTGAATGCCAAATTTATTTTTTATCATTTATTAAAGCAGTAGTATCTTCATAATGGGATTTTTATCTCTGATATTATTGAAGTAGCTTCTTTATAATCTTATATTAGTCTGTTGAAGGAAATGTATACTTGACGTCATGGAAACCTTGAAGTCTTTCCCTTCTGAATGTCCTTTGAATGTTCTTTGTCCTTTTGATTGTCATTTGAATTGAGGCACATCAAAAGTAGAATTCACAAAGTCTCTATGATTTTGAGACTGACAGTGTAAGACATTCTCCTTGCCTATTTGTTACTTGAGAGTAAAAATCATAAGAGTACTCTCTAGTATTTAGAGACTAAATAGACAGAGATATAATAGACTGAGAAACATAATTGTTGAAGTTAGATACATTCCTTGTTTTCTGCCTTCTCTCCTCTTACTCTTCCTTCTCCCCTTTTTTTATTGCTTTTTTTAACTAGGATATGCCCTGGAAGATGCGCCGCTTTGCAAAGTTAGATATGTCTGCAAGGTTGGAACTACAGTCGGCTCTTGATGCTGAAATCCGAGCCAAACAGGCTATTCAGGATGAGTTGAATAAAGTCAAAGCTTCCTGTATCTCTACAGAGTGGTAAGACTGAATTGTTGTAATGGAAATTTACTTTGATACCTTCCAGAGAGTGTCATCAAATCATGACTTTAATTATCTTGTCTATCAAAATTTGATAATGAATGATATGCCAGTTTCTTTTATCCAAATGTGAACAAAAGACTGTATCTGTGTTTATTGTGTGAGCAGCTGAATACTTCCTTTGAAGATTTGGAATCCTGAAGACTTTGAGGGGATACCTTCTCTTTAATAATGGAATCTCTCCTAGTCATGATGAAAAATTCAAATGCAAACAGAATTTGTTTTTCTATCTTAGAATGTATTCTTTACCATGGTATTAGTAGCTGTAGTGGTTTATCGGACAAAGTGCAATTATTTCATATTGATTTGCACAGCAACAAGATGTGCTTGTGGGAAGTTATGAATGCTTTTGTTCATTCTTCAGATCTCTTCTTTTTTTTTCTTTTTTTTTTTAAACTTAAATTACAAAATCTGTTTTGAGGAGGGTGAATAGCTGAAGAAGCTATTTAGAAGCTGTATTTGTCTAGCCGTAGCAGGACATTTCATTTCTAAGTCTCTACTTTCAAATCTACTTCAGGAGTGCCTAAGAACTAGTACTAAGGAAATCTCTTGGAATCCTGTGAACACAGATTTAGTGGCACAAGCCTTCTTCATAGGCATTCACTATTGAAGCTGGCACCTGTTGTTTCTTTGCTTGTTCGGACAGAAATCAAAGACAGAACATGAGATTTTCTGTGCCTTCAAGAGAATCCCATGTTTAAAGAGTGTTTAAGAATAAGCTTGCACTGCTGCTAACAGTTGCAGCTAAGTTCTGCTAAAAAGAAGGCTTGAATTTCTTTAGCAGTGGTTCTGATCCCTGCTACAAGGTATTAATTATATTAAGTAAAGACGTTTTATAGATAAAATGCAAGAATATGAAGTAAAAAATAACATACTAATTGCATAGTTTCTGTGATATGTTGTAATTTGATTTAAACTAAAGTATATGTGACTTTGCCATGAGAAGAACTGCACTGTGATGTGATGGTAGTTACATTTACAAATTATGAATCTCACCGGGCTAGAGATGTAGTGCATGCAAGTCGTCTGAGTTGCTGTAGGTTGAATTAGGTACTCAAGCTAAAGCAGGAATTCTGAGCCTTCTCTTAGATTCATACCCGTTCTGTTCCTCTCACTGTTTTCTCTACAAGAATGATTTTTGTAGTAGCAATTCTGTCAGCCTTGCAGTGTCTGAGCATGTAGAAGGACAATACAAGGTATGGAAACTGCCCCAAGCAGAGAAGGGATAGCATGCGATGTAAGAATTTCAAATACAAGCAAAATGAAGGATTTCTCTGTCATATTTGAGGGGCACTCACATGTTTTGGAGCTTTGGGAAATCAGTTGGACAGGGTTGAGATTCAAGTATGTTATCTGTGAAGGGGGAATGAATGCCCTGTCCACCTCAAATGGGAAATGTTACCTTCACACCAGGTAACATGATGATAGGCAGTAGTGTAGTTCCTCTACGAACAGAGAACTGGTGTTTTTTTGATAGGCAAGGATGAGAAGTGCTGTAGAAATGCATAGTAGTGTTACCTATCTGCTGCGAATCAAAAAGCACTGAAACAACTAACTGTAAAATAACTGAGAGGAAAACCAGTTCTACAAAATCTGCCAGTATCACAGGCACTATGAATTAACAAATTAAAAAAAATCAATTTGTAATTTAAAAATACACGTGGTCTTTTTTTTCTTGAGCATAAGATGCAGGCTCAAAAAGTTACTCATAAATTAGAGACATGAGCCTACCTAGTGGGTAAACAAGGGTAGTTAATGCTTGTTCTTTTTTAAGATACCGTACTAAACAGGTCCAAACAGGTTTCTGAATTTATTTTTGCATTTGATGACATCATGCAGCTTTCTGGGCATTGATTTTTAACTGGGCAGTAGTCCAAATTGTATGAAAAGCTGGACAAAAAACGAGTGACTTGTATCATGGGTTCTCAATATTTACATAGTTTTTTTGTTTGTATTCTTTTGAAGTAAATTGCAAGAATCTGAGAAGAAGAACTTGGAACTGCTGACAGATATTGAAAGGCTGAAAAAGGAGACAGAAGAGCTTAGATCAGAAAAGGGTATGGCAAATGATATCCAAATAAATAAGAACATATTTCACATTGGTGGGTATATCTTATCAATTAAGTGTCAACTTGCAAGTAAAATACGATACCAAGTGGTTTTGGTATATAATATGTGAGCACACCTGTTGCACGATGAGATGTATCCACAGCAGTTGCATTTGCACTTCTCATATGTATCCATTTTGTTGATATACTTGAAAAAGTAAAGTATTATCTGGGTTGGATCTGTATTATTTTTATTTTGCATGTGCATGGTAACTTACTGCCAGAAAACTGCTGGAAGTACGATTTTTTTTTCTCCTTCATTTATGGGTGAAGGTATTTAAACTTCAGTGTTGTGTTCTTCAGTGTTCTCCATTTATGAATCTTTTGAACCCGTAAGAGGGGATACAACTGCAGAGGCACTCTGCAGTTCATTCATTGGCTTCTGGTCATTGATTGGCTTTTTAACCATGTCGTGAACAGTGTGGTCATGTTTGTTTTGCTGTGGCTGTAAGAGAGTTGTCTGCGATTTCTGCCTAACGTTACCTCTCTAATAACATCTGCCTTAACAGTATTTTGCATAGTTGCTGGGAGAAGAAATATTATAGTAAATCTGAAATGAAAAAAAAAATGAGGAAAGATTAATGATTTGGCTGATTCTTTACGTGTTACATAGTATCTTTCATACTTGTATCTTGTGAGTCACATGGGAGTAAGGAATTTTTCAGGCCAAATGGAATTATCTAATTTTTATAGGGAATTGCTTGAACTTCAGAAAAAAATTCAAAGCCCTGACAACAATTGTTGCGTAGAGATTTAAAATATTGTTCAGCCTTTGCAACCTAATGGCATGTCAGTCAATAATGTATTGCAGATAACATTCATCTTATATAGTTAGGCATGCAAGTGCTGGTTGACTGGTAAAAATAATACAAGCCTATACAAAATACTCAAAAATCACTGGTGCTGATTAGCAAATAAACCTTAAGGAATTGTTATTTGTTCATCTCAATGCTTAGCGCTGATAACAGATTATACTTCTGAGTGCTTGGAGAGGAACTTTTGATAGCATCTTTCTGAAACAATAGTGCTTTGTCATGGTTAGCTTTTATTTTTAGACTCTTTAGCTATCTTAAATAATTTTGCATGGTTCCTCTGCTTCTGAAATCTACCTTCCCGTTAAACAATCTATTAAAAATTCATAATTAATATTTTACCTTGTATTTTTTCTAGTATTAATACATTATTATTTTTGTGGAAATAGAGATAAACATTTATTTTTTTTCTTTTTTTAAAAAAAAGTATTAATAAAAAGTTAATAATTAAGCTTTTTCAGAAGTAAATGACTTCTACTGTAATTATTCAAATATTTTGCTATAAATATACCTTAGTCCTTATTATCTTTGGACTTGATTCTCCCTTTTAAGAAGACACATACTGATGTCTGAATCACGATTTGTGTAGGGTCTTCAGCTGCCCTCAGTGTACTGTGATAGAGTAATTTCCCATGTGTGCAAATCCATGTATATAAGATAATTTAGATCATCACATGCATCCCTTCTTCTGATAAGTATATTTTTAAACCTGGGAGGGGTGGGGAAAAAGATCAACAAAAATGAAAATAGCAGGTAATTTGAGATTTTTTTTAGTCTTTTTGTAGGATTTCAGTGTATTTATGTAGGTATAGAGTATACATGTATGTCAAGAAACCCGTATTATCTGCAAATTCAGTATGTTCTCCAAATAGTATGTTTTGTATGTTTTTTGTGGAAATTTACTATTTGCTGTTGTCTACCATCTTGTCACGGTTGACTGTAGTGTGTGGGTAGAGTAGGGATGACACCTGCTGCATTAGTATTTAAGCCTGTGTGTCATTCAGTACATGTTGCAAATAGACATAAGCACATTAGAAACTTGTTCCTTCTGCGTAATACACACATGCACTATGTTTTCTTGTTCGATTCACTCCACACACATCCTAGCTTAGAAATGGTTCATTAAACATTTGCTTCTTGCTTTAGTGGGTGTATATCTATTTTTAAAAAATCTTACTCTGGAAAACAGACCAAAAGTGACAGCTCATTGAAAAGAAATGGAGGTGGATTGGGTGGATACCCAAAGCCCGAATTCAGCAAGGCAAAGGTCCTCCACGAAGAGGTCATTTTTCTGTAGCTTAAAAACCTGCTGCTGTTTTCTAGGTGTAAAGCACCAAGACTCACAGAATTCTTTCTTGGCATTTTTGAATGCGCCTACCTCTGCTCTGGATCAATTTGAAGTAAGTGTGCAGCTATTTTCTTTCTCAGTTAGTCAATAAAACTTTTTACTGTTGCTATTTTATGCAGATTGTATGCATATTTGCTGATAGTTTGTTATTGTTTGTAATCATATTGCCCCATAGAGATCTGTGTATAACAATATGTGAATATTGCTTGTCATCTGAGGTGCTGGCTTTCTTCTTTGAACACTTGTAATCAAAGTGAATTCTCTCTATAATCTTGAATGCAGAAATTTTCCCAATTTTGTAGCAAACATATAAAGCAGAGGTATTCAAATGGCCTTAGTTTGTGTTCAGAGGACTGCTAAGAAATATGAAGACTAGTTTGGTAAAAATGCGAGAAAATAGGTAAATAATCCATGAAAATGTTGGTGCTGTATATTTATTAGGTTGTGTTCATCTCTTGTTCATTTTCATTCACAGGGTTGTAGAATTCAGATAATTGCTGTTTGTCTCATCTCCACAGATCCTATATATTTAAAAAATAAATCTGTTTAATTACTTTGTTACTTTTAGATAAAAGAGAAGTTTAGGTAGAAAACTTAGAGGAGAAAAATTGAAACAGTACTGTACATTTCATATCTTCTATTTTAATCAACAGTAAGCAATCCACCACTTTTCTTTCAAAAGAACAGCTGGGGTGAAATATTGGTCAAACTAAATTCATGAGGACAAGGTACTACCTCAGTAGTTATACGTTGGTCTAAAATTTGCACTAGTTTTTTTCTGATGCATGTACAAGGTCATCACATTTAGCTATCAAAGACATCCCACATGTTACTGATCTTCCAAAATGTACTTACTTTTCATTTTGTATTCATTTGTCCATTGTTGTCTCATGAAGTCTTCACAATTAATACCATTTTTGATTTCCTTTTTTAACTATTTCTCTTACAAGTTACTTTTAATATAAAAATCCTGTTGGAGTATAGGAATATGGTTTTATTGTGTCATTGTGTTTTAATGCTGGAAAAAAATTCATTTTATATGGGTAGTTTATTGATTAATTGTCTATGATAGGCAATTAATGAAAATTACTTAGGTAACTGTTATTGGCACTATTTATTTCAGTTCTTTATTTTTGCACTTTTATTTGCGCTGAACAGCTTTCTTCATCTTGCTCTTTTTTCTGTCTCCTTTTTTTTTTTTCTGCTGTTTTCATTAAAATAGGATTCCTTTTCCTCCTCTTCATCCTCATTGATTGATTTTATGGATGACGTAAGTCTTTGACTTTCAAACCAGTAAATCCCTCAGTAAGAAAGATCAGTTGATTTGATTTGATTTGGAATATTCGAAATGGTAATGCAGTCGAAATAAAAGTGCTGCAAGTGTAGCAGAGAACTATTTCTATAATACCTACACCTATCTATATAGATAGACACACAGTTTTGAAGTCAGTATTTTTCTTTATGTGCAGGTAAAGAAATCTTAATTTCAGAAGGGTATTTCTAATGGGGAGAAGATGTTTTGGGGCCTTGTCTACTGATATGACCTGTGGAAAATGGTTCTAAAAGCACTGGCATATTTATTTTATTTAGTTCTATTGCTTCATGTTATTATTTTATCATTAGTTGTTTCCAAAACTTTTCTGGTCACTTCAGTCAAAGTAGTGGGTTTTTTTCCATACAGTTAATTTCTGTCAGTTCAAATAAAATACTATTATATGCTATTAGTATTATATACTAATACTTAAAATATAGACTAAAAAGTATATTAATAGAAGTAATCTTCATTATATCTGAAGTGACCTTCTTGATTTTTTTTATTGGTATTTGAGATGCTAATTTTTGATCTCAACAGTGTTTAAATATTTGTGCTGGTTAGTTGCATGCTAAGGAAATTAAATTAAAAGCTGAAAATTGACTGTATATATTTCTTCCAGACCAGAGTAATAAGCCCATATGTGTAAACACTAACAAACTTTTAAAATCAAAGTAAATACTGTGCATCATTTGTAGTATACCACCCATTGCAATTCTGTGTATATTGCGCGTACATATGCGTGTACTTTTATGTGTATATGTTACATACACATACACGCGTATTTATACGTAGATATTTAAAATACTAGAATCATATTTGCATTAAAATGCAATGTTATTAATTTTATTCTAGAAATGTCTGCTGTGAATGATGTAACAGACGGTATAGCAGATAGGCCTATACTACTGACTGAGTTTCCTTTCAGCAATTCTGAAAGAATGCTTTTCATCTAGATGTTTTTATCTGCAATTCAATACATACCTTAGACAAAATGAGAATGTACATTTATGGTACCATAGTAGCATGCATTTGTCTGCATTTTTGTGTAGCATAGAAACCCTTGTCTTGCTGATATTGTAATTTTCTTACACCAAAAATAGTAGTATAGTAAAATAGAGTATAGTTTCCTGTCTTGTTAAATGCATAATAAATTAATATTTCAATTCTTCACTGAATTAAGGAAGTGTTTGGTATGTTGCCAGAGCATTAGGAACACTTAGTTTCTATCAGCAGGCTGTTTCATAAAAAGGTACCTTTAAAATATCTACTACTCTCCTAAAACAATGGTGAAGGGACTGGAGCAGATCTCCTATCAGGAAAAGCTGGGAGTGCTCAGACTTTTTAGCTTAGTGAAGGAGAAAGCTTGGGGGGGATCTCAGCAATTTTCATAAATACCTGAAGAGAGGATGCAAGCAAGACAGAAACATGCTCTTTTCAGTGGTGTCTAGTGTGAGGACAAGATGCAGTGGGCAAACACTGGAACCCAAGAGGTTCCATCTAAACATCAGGAAGCACTTCACTGTGCGTGTGACAAAGCACAGGAACATGTTGCCCAGAGAGTTTGTGGAATCTCCCTCCTTGGACACCTGGACGTGGTCCTAGGCAATCTGCTCTAGGTGTTCCCATTTGAGCAGAGGTTTGTCCCCCCAGATAGCATCCAGAGGTTCCTTCCAACCTCAACCATCCTGTCATTCTGCAAAAACTTGTTAAAAGAGAAATAAAGTACATATGTAACAGGGTAATGGATAATTTTCTGTTTTGCAAGGTGAAACAGAGGACAACAAAGTTTTCCTCTTTGCTCTCTAGTTAGTTTTGAAGGACACCAATAAATACAGGATAAAGCACTGTTGTTTTTTGTTGTTGTTT
Organism: Netta rufina; assembly: GCF_964035555.1. Classification (NCBI taxonomy): domain Eukaryota; kingdom Metazoa; phylum Chordata; class Aves; order Anseriformes; family Anatidae; genus Netta; species Netta rufina. The sequence continues at coordinate 19,420,522 of NC_140125.1, forward strand.
CTTTTGTTTTAAAGAAGGCAGCTTTTTTTTTTTTTTTCATGAGCTTTTACCTTTTTTTCTTTGCAAGTGAATAATTTCCAACTGTTGCCATACATCTTTTAGATCATTCTTCTCAGTTGATCCACCCAGATCAAATCTTTTTAACTAATACCCCAAGTATTAGCGTGTATATCATTGCATATGGATGGCTTGGCACATACAGAATCAAACCTCCTTTGGTATATTTTCAAGTGGAGTCCAACAGCTTTGTTTTCTCAGTACCTTTCTGAATTGGAGTAACTAGCTGCTATCTAGGGCCTCTCTAACACTGAGGCAGAATGCTTTCTGGCAAACCTGCTAGCAAAACAAGAGAGTTGGCTGTTCAAAGACAGGAAAAGTACTTTACAGACAAGTAGAACACTTGTTGAGTTAAATTTCTTTATTGAAAGAGAAATGTCTGATGTCATTTTTAGTAGGTGGAAGGTAGTATAATTAAATCGTGTTTTAAAGTCAATTCTGCACCCTTCTATAGCTGGGCAATTACTTGATTAATTCACAAAGAGATTCATAATACCTTGCCTTTCAGTTACCAAGATGAATGTTTATTTATGTTTCAACTAATGCAGCAGGTTCAATATCCACATATTTGACTTAAAAGATAGTAAGGGCCTCAAAAAAAAAAAGCAAATAAAAAGGGGGGGGGGGGGGGTGGGAGAACAAAACCCACCCTCCCCTCTGGATGTGACCTCTGCTCTCTTATCAACATGTCTTTTTGACAATAGTTGCTTTGTAGGGCAATGTTTATTGTAGCACCTCAAAGAGAATTAACCTGTGCTCAATCAAACCTGAGAAGTGTGGGGGTTCTTTAAATTCAGACCAGTGAAGAATTAGAAACCTGTAGGTTAGACTCAGGCAGTGCTGCAAGATAGCGTGGTTTTCAGGAAAGCCTGTCCTGTAATCAAGAACCCAAAGTAAATATTACTGATGGCCCATTATGTTTCTACAGCCTCTGTGCTTCATTATGAAATGACAGAGTGTGTAAAATAATATGCTGTTGTAGTTACGTATTGCACTCTTTGCAAAGTCTCTGCAGACTGTTTAATGTATACATGTGGAAGCAGCACCGAGTTTGACCCATTGGATACATGTGAAGTTTGTTAGGGTGGATAATGTCTCCTGTCTGCCATCCAAATAATGTGATCATTTATCACGCTCAGTGAATGATTGTAGTTAATTCTAATTGTATCAGTTAAGGAAAATGATAGCTTTGCATTTCTTCTGGAGAGCAGTAAAATCATTTGTCTTGCCGTCTCTGTAGCCTGCAGGTGTGTTGAGCAAGAGAAGTAGTAGCTCAGTATTGAGATGAGTAGCAGTCACTGCTGGCTCACGCTGTTCCTCCTCGAATCCTCAAAAAGATACCTGGTCAAATCGGTGGAACTGGTGCCAAAATCCTCATAGTTGTGAAAGTCCAAATGTCCAGAAATGATCCTTTCATCTCCTGTGTGCACCAGAGGTGTGAAAAGGAGTAGAACTGGGTTTTGCTGCCTGTGGTTTCTGATTGTGGTGTGGAGGGCAGCCATCCCCAATGACTCCACTATACTCATTTCTAAATCTTTTCCCTTATTTCTCCTGTGTGTTGCAGATTGTCTCTCAGTAGTATCATCTAGGTCTTAAGTCTGCTGTGTTCCCTGGAATTGTCTGATAATAGCAGTGTTGGGTGGTGGTTTTTGTTTTGGTTTGATATTGTTTTTTATTTCTTTTCAAGATTGATCTTTGTGTATCTCTCTAGCTCACAGAAGCAATCAACTTGTTTTATTAAAAGTTGAATTTGTGATTATTTAGTAACACTAAAACAATAACAAGCCATTTTCCCTTGACAATTATTTTCCTACTTGGTAGAAAATATTTTTTTTCTCTTGTTAGTAGCACATTATGAATTAAAAATAGCTTTCTTAAATCTTCCTGCAGTCTGCCCCCCATGCAGTCCCTGTGGGCCTTGGTTAAACTAAACAAACCTCAGGTTTGTAAATAACCACAGAGTAAATCATGTTCTGAATTCTCGTTTTTAAATACTCCACATTAGCGTGTGCTGAGAGCCCTGACTGTTCCTGCACATTCATAATTAAGTTTAGAATTCCTCTGGTTCTTAATGATTCTTTAAATTGGATGTAGTGAACCTCCAAAAGATTGCTTTATTTGTGTTATTGAGAATACAGGGATACTAACTACAAATCATACTTCTGTAGTGTAACATAGTCTGTAGTTTCACTGTTACTGTCTGTTGTAAAGCTACAAACTCTAAAATAACTGTTCCTTTTTTTTGACGTTTCTTTCCTCTTGTTACCCCAGAATAGTGTTTTGAAAATTGTTTTAAAAATGAACGTGTTTGTGTATGTCTAAACAGTACATCTGGAAATATACAGCAATGAATTTAGAGCTGAAGTATACGTCACTGTTTGGTTTTGTAACATATTCTCCTCCTTTCTTTGTTAAAGCGCTCTCCTTCCTGTATTCCAGCTAACAGAGGCAGATGTGTAAGAGGCTGTCTTACTCTATGTGGCCCTTTATTTTTGCCTGTTGTGTACATGCCTTTGTTTAATGTATGGATTACGTATATATCTCTCTGCATGTCTTGTGCTGCTGCTACTGCTTGCTGCTGCCGCTGCTGCTGTGCTTTTTGTTGTTTTACAGCTGTGGGCTAAAAGCTTCTGGAGTATTCGGTTTGGTAATACTTCCATGAGCAGAATATCGCAGTAACTAAAGAAGATGCTTTGGCTACTTCTTCATTTCATTATGAACATTCATTACGAAAGCTGATCTGGTTGATAACAGGATGGGAAGATGAGCAGATGTCAAATGAGGGCCTGTTTGTTTCCTTGACCTTTGGAGAGGACACGTAGGGTTACAAGAATTTCCTGTACAAGGTAGAAGTTTGGCATTCAGGAGGCATATCAGAGCAAATGACAGAAAATATCACAGCACAAAGATAAATAAATGAGAAGTAGGAGACTGAGTAAACGGAAACATTGAAGAAGGTGGGAAAAATTTATACAAGGAAGACATAGTTGTATGTGTTATAGTCTGTCAAGCTGGAAAGCTTTGTGGTGTTTCAGAAATAGAGGTGGATTTTAAAACATGGTTTTACCAAAACTTTGTACCTGGATTGGTGCCAGGTATGCCATGTCCACTTTGAACTCACTCCACTTTGAGCTACTTCTTTTGATTCTTTCATATATATGTGATAGTAAGACTAGGAAAGCATACAAAGCGTTTCTATTGAACAATCAATACATAAACAACAATACCCACAGCTCAGATAATGACCTAATGTAGTTCAAAGCACGCATCTCAGCATCTCAGTGTTTTAGGCAAGCTTACAGTGACTATTTTTGCCTGTTGTGGCTCCAATTCAGATGTATTTATACAGGGGCCAGCTTTGGCTCAGACCTTCATAGAATCACAGAATGGCTTGGGTTGGAAGGGACCTCAAAGACCGTCTAGTTCCAACCCCCCTGCCATGGGCAGGGATGCCACCCACTAGATCAGGTTGCTCAGGGTCTCATCTACCCTGGTGTTGGCACCTTCACAGATGACATTGTGTGTGCCGATAAACACAGTCTGGTGGAAGCCAACAAGGCTGTTGCAATTTGATCTCAAATGTTGTTTTCATAATCCAGTGGCTTAGTTTAAGGCTAGTTTTAATGGTGCTAATATTATGGTCCACTTAAGCTTCTGGCCATAGCTGAGTTAGGCTTCTTTTGTACTTATTTCATCTCATTACAGTAAGGAACCTGAAGATTAGAGCAGCCATATAGCTTAACACCCTGTTTCTGCAGTGAAGTTGGTGGTTAAATTCCCTTCAAATTCAGTAATGGTAGATCAGGTTCTGTGTGTTTTGGGGCAAAGTAAAAATACATTAGTAAATAGTTCAGCAGTTGTCTTCTAACCACAAAGGCTTTGTAGCACATTCCTGAAAAGTTCCATTATTTATATTATCCTTGTACTAAATTTTTTAAGAGACACCATGAAAATTCTTTGGTATGCAGATACTACTTTGAAAGGGAAAGCTTTCTGAGTATGTGGAAATGTTTATGAAATAATAGATTAGATCTCTGAATTTAACTGAAAGAAGAGGAGGAACGTCTGCTTCTTGCTATGAAAAAAAAAAAAAGTCCTGTGGTTACTCCTTGGGCTTGCTTTTTTAATAGCACTGTTAGAAAGCAGCAAGATTTTTTGAGGTTAAATAGCCTTTGGCTGGATTCTAAGTTAGCACATGTTCAGGCTTGCTTTAAAAAAAAAAAAAGAAGTTTAATTGAAACAATACTATGTGTCTTGTCTACTTAAAGGCATCAGTGTTTCTAATACTGGATGAGGCTTCCAGTTATAATTTGCTTCTGATAAATCTGAGCACAAAATGTTTACTGCTACTTTTTGCCTCAGTACCTAAAGTACATGACTTATGTACAGAAAATAGGTGTATCTCATTATCCCATGACGCAAATTATTTTTTGTTGTTGTTGCAGGCATCTTAATTTGCCTAAGTTGATTAAGCTGATGAGCATTCTCTATGACATTTTTTTTTGATTACTATGGTAAAGAAGTCTTCAAACTTAGCTCACTACGATCTAAAATAAGAAAAAAAAAACAGAGCAAGAGAACTTCAGCTGCACCTGTTCATTGCTATGATTTTCTGGGGAAGAGAACTCTATATGCATGTATAAGATTGGCATGGCGATATATTTTGTTCTCAAAAAAGTAGCAAAGGTTATTGAATTCCTAGTATGCTGTCAATGGCAAATTAAGAAAAAAAAAAAACACACTGGAATATTCAGATGCGTTCTGTAAAGGTTGCTGCATATTTTATTTTGTGTGCAAGTTACACAAATCCTTAGCAATGGGGAAGTGTTGATAACATTGCTCTAGAAAAGCCAGACATGCCGTGGAGCCTTCTGTAGGCCTTCAGCCTTTAATTTTATTATTAGTGGAGAAAAGCATCCTTATCTCACTTTAATTTAAATAAAAAATAAATCCAAAACTTTGATGTGGGGATGTCATGTTTACGATGAAGAATCTTGCATTCTCTGATTTTCATTCAATTTTTATTTGATTTTCAGTCTCGATTTTCATTTGTCTGATGAAGATCAGACAAAAGATGACTTGTTATCAGGACACCTGATCATACTCAGTGTCCTCTTGTTCAAGATAAACTTGTTCTTGGCTTAGTTTTGTTGTGTATCAAAGACTAGGAAAATAGTCCCCTGAAGAAAATGTAGAAAATAAAGATGTTTCCCCTTTTTGTAGTTTTGGTGGAGTACAAACCCCTTCAATTCTCTGTGAATATTGTTAATGCTAATTTAAGGAAATATAGTATTTGCTCTGCCTTTTCTGCTAAATACATTTGCACTGATTTATGTGGTTTATATGGGAATTCACTACTAACAAATTTCTAATACTGGTGGACAAAATAAGAGTAATGTTTAGAAAATAGTCACCCTTTAAAAATGCTCAATTACAAGTCTCCTTGAGTGTTTATCAGGCGTCTGAACTAGCAGTTCTTATGCATGTGCTCACCTCTCAGCAGAAGCCTTGGCGTCTTCATATTTAATAATTTAAATTGTGTATTTGTAGCTTGATTAAAGAGTTACTTAAAACTGATTCTTTCTTTCTCAGTTCTCTCTTAGGAATTCTGCTGCTTCCTTATCTTATTTTGGTAAGAGTCGAGAAATCCATTTTAACGATGACTTTGATTTCTTTTATTTTTTTCCCCCTCTGGAATTGTTCTCCTAGATTGATTCAGTTGAGAATTTTACATTGTCTAATACACCATCACGGGATGAAGATACCAAGTCTCACCTCCATTCAAGATCGAGGTCTCCTTCTACAGCAAGCGAAACTGAACCCATAGAGGTATTTTTTTTTTTTTTAGGAGTACCAGTTTTACTTTGCTGTTACAAATCTTTTTGTTTAGAAACTAAACTCGCTATACTGTAGGGACTATTTAGAACCCTGTAAATAGCCTTCTGCACTGGTGGTGAGCTGTACTTTGGGGAATATTGAGTCCTTTTATGTATGGTTAGTTGGTTAGGGATGGGGACTATGGTAAATCAATTATTGGATGTCTCTGCATAATGTGTCCTTAGTTGTGAAAATTTAAGAATTATCTGCACAAAGATAATGTTACAATATAGTTTGAGAGCATGTTTTGGAGTCTTGCTTTGGAGTCTTGTCCATACAAAATATTAGCAAGGTTCTGCAACTGCAATAATGTATCATCCCCTTCCCCTGTTTAAAAAAATCAATTCTCTGATTATTTTATGTTAGAAAATAGTTGGTTAAATGGAGCTAATGCAAAACTATTCTTGCCGTTTAAGATGTCAAATATTTAAGAGCTGAATCTAGCACATCATTTTTATGACAAGTAAGATTTGTATTCCCAAGTCCTTCCTTTGTTATTTTTTTTTGGTTTTGTATGCTTGGGAATGGAGTGGGCGGCAGGTTGTAGTATTTTTGCTTTATTCAAGCTGTCTTTGATAGTGCATATTTGATGTCTTACTGATCTTTTGGGGACTACGTTCAGGTTATGGATCATCCTCCTCGTTCAATTCACACGCCAACCATGAAGACAGCATATATTGGATCGGGACTTCCTGCACTAAAGGTATTCAATCATGTGTTCACATTTTTTGTACAATAAGGGGAAAAGTATTGCTCCTGGGCCACAGCATTAGGAATCTTACCAGAACTCTCCAGAAGAGTTCTTTGTGTGCAGGCTGGTTGCTTTCTAAAATTTAACAGCCCCTCAATAGCTCAGGAGTCTTCTGTATATATTAAAAAACAAACAAACAAAAACAACAACAAAAGCTTTTTTTGCAATTAATCAATGAAGTGTGTAAGTCTTTCTAATACATCTGTTCCACTATTTTGATAAATTGCAAAATAACAAAAGACTTTATGTAAAAGAATGCTAGAGATGTTTGAGCAGACAGTTCTGTTGGCAACATCTTAATAGATCAATGAAAAATACTAAGTGTGAAACAGATTGTACTGCACCCGTTGTTTCATTTTTACAACTGTTTTGCCTTAACAGTAAATAATGATTATTTTTCTAAGCTTATAGACCTCAGTTACAGTGTTGCAGTTGTGTGATTCATCCCACCATGTTTCTGTGATAGCAATCATGTCATATTCGTCTAACTGCGACAGTGGTTTCCAACTCCTTCTGCTTGTTTCCCATGCTGTGTTTGGAGGCTTCAGCTGGTCTATCCGTTGCAGTCAACCAATTTTAAAATCAACTTTATTTGCATTCTTGCTTTAAATTGGGTATTCTGAAATAGCCTGTGCCTGACACCATAAAACTGAACTCTGTCATAAAAATCAGAGTTTTGAAAAAGAAGTTTGATGTTTTACTTTGAACTAATGCAACACTCCTTACAGTGAAGCACTGAATGTTTCTTGAAAGATAGGTACATACATATGTTCAACTTGTAATGAGTGTAATTGGGTAATTTTGTCAACTTTCCTGTCTATGGTGGAAGCAAACTAATGTTCTGAGGCAAGGTTCAGTTTCTGTGGTTATGTTTGCATGGGATGGTTTAAGTTATCAATAACAAGCACTGATAAGGAATGTCTTCAGCCTGTGTGTTAGGAACTCAGGTCTCATTTCAGCAGTCTTGTGTCTGTGTAAGATAACTATTCTTCAGAAGTGTTACAGATACTAACATACTTGTCTGCTTATTTCACAGCCTAAAGCACATCAGTTTGTAGTGAAATCATTTAATACCCCAACAAAATGCAATCAATGCACGTCTCTGATGGTTGGTTTAATAAGACAGGGCTGCACTTGTGAAGGTAAGTATAAAAGCAGGAAATGGGAACTGAAGTTCTTACAGATGCAGATTGCATAGTAAACAATAATGCAGGTGTCTTCTGTATACGTTTTGAATAACAGAATATATTCTCATTCTGCTGTCTTTTAACAGTGGAAGCCAAACACTTTGAGTATCTCATGTAAAAAATTACCTAGTTATCTGGGGAAGTACTTATTCTGGTTGGTGGCAGAAGAGCTTAGCAGAGTTTATGTAAATTAGCAATAAGGGGCAGCAGTCAGTGGTCAAGTAGGCTGACAGCAACCTTGCTTTACGACCTGGAGCAGTATGTAAGAAAGTTTTGCCATTTAGTAACAATATTGCTTCTTTCCAGGACTGATTTATCCTAGGTTTTTGTATACACAGAATAACACACATCATTTAGGGAAGTTTGCAGCTTTTTGTTTATAAGACAGATGGACCTAGAAAAATAATCATATAGATTTTTCAATTTGAACTTCTAATGAGTTCCATAGAACTCTGAAGCTGAACAACTCTGAATTTAGATCCAATCAAATTCTGCACTGCTGTTGTGCAAAAAAAAAAATAAATTACTTTTCTATTTTAGTGTAGCAAAGTTCAGTGCAACAATTCAATTGTTAGTAAAAAAAAAAAAATAAATAAATAAATAGAAAAAGCATCATTATCATAGCTTTTGCATTGCATAAGAAATAACCATCAAATACTTTTGTTTCATTTCCTCCTCACAAGTATGTGGATTCTCCTGCCACGTGACCTGTGCAGACAAGGCCCCTGCAGTATGTCCAATCCCTCCTGAACAGACTAAGGGCCCTTTGGGAATAGATCCGCAGAAAGGTATAGGAACAGCTTATGAAGGACATGTCCGAGTAAGTATCAAATAGCAGCATTTGGGGCACTTGTGTCAAATTTGTTGCTTTCTGGAGGTGAAATTAAACTCTAATTTTAGGGGTGGATGATTTAGTAATTTCTTAAGGTAACAGTTTGGAAACTAAGACATCAATTTTCACAGAGCAACTCTTGGCATTTTCAACAGTATTTCTTTCTTTATCTGTTGGCCATAGTGCTTTGAGTTGGTCTTGAATAGTCCATCTCTAGAGATCAGATCATCTTCCCAGGCCAGTGAGTTTTTGAGTCTTCCTGTTGATTAGTATTGTTTGCTGGTAATTGCTTGTAAAGAATCAAATAAAAAATTGCTAGGCAGATTTCTGTTGAACAACTAGAGATAGATGTTTATATCTTTTGTCAACATATCTTTGAATAAGCTTGTTTACTATGGAGAAACAATCTGTGGTGCTAATTTATTTTTTTTTAAACAACATTTTGTGGTATCTGTTTGATTGTGTTTGATGCTCTTACTGCATCTATGCTATTTCTTATCTTGTTTAATGTTATCACTGGACAAAAGTTTGTCAGCCTAGATGAGAGAATTGATTTTTGTACTGCCTGTTTGATTTTTGACTGCACAGAGATTTAAAGAATTGATCAGAATTTATTTTGCTAAAGGTACCAAAACCAGCTGGAGTAAAGAAAGGTTGGCAGAGAGCGCTGGCAGTGATCTGTGATTTTAAACTCTTCCTGTATGATATAGCAGAAGGAAAAGCATCCCAGCCCAGTGTGATAGTGAGTCAAGTCATAGACATGAGGTAAGCTTTCTGTTGTTCAGTGGGAGCTTTTCGTAAGAGGAAGGGGGGTGACAATGCAATTAAAACTTCATTACTACTTCCTATGCCAAAATGCGTCTGTCATCTGTGCATAAGTTGTGGAATTAGTAAAGAATAAAAATACATTCTTTTTGGGGTTGGATAGAGTTTTTGAAGACAGATAGACCTTTGTCATTGGATAAAATTAATAGAATTTTGTATTCAGGAGGGCTGAATATTTTGTTCTCACTGTCTTCAGTATTATTGAAATACTACTGACTTTGATGAAGATTGAGGACATCTAACGTACCCAATTAAGATTACAACTTCTAGACAGTTTGGATTTTTATGAAAGAGTTGAAAGGGTCTTCTTGCCCCAGTCTGTTCTTTCTAGTTTGATTTTTGTTTTAAGTTTTTAATTCAAACAGATGCAAAAATAAATACTCTGAATAGGTATATTTCCATCAGCATTTACCAGGAGTAATTACATAACGTTGTGTTATGAGTTTCATTTGCAGATAGAGAGAAAAGTCAGGATAATTTTAAAAATTAGATCTCAGTACTGTCCTGTTGTGTACATAACAAAACAAAGAAATTGATACTGTGGAAATATAAGTAAAAAACCAAACATACAGATTTTGCTTTCCTTAACTCTTTTCCAATAATGTTTATGGTCTCCATAAGGGATGAAGAATTCTCAGTGAGTTCTGTCCTGGCTTCAGATGTCATCCATGCAAATCGAAAAGATATCCCCTGTATCTTTCGAGTAAGTATGTCTGTCTTGAGCCTAGTAACCCAGAAGCACTGGGTTTTACAGTGTGATGTACAGCATGCATTCACTGACTACTTGGTTAGTATTTAACTTCTGTAACAAGTTCTAGCATTGTGTTGTTCATGACTGCAGCAGTGCATAAAGCTCTGTACATAAATCCATATATTTTTCGTCATAAAAATAGCACAAGTTCTCATCAAAAAAGATGATAGGTTTTATTTTTTTCTAACCTTCACAATAAGACTTATGTTTCTCAACTTCCTATTAGCCATTTGAAGTTCTGTTCTTCATGACTTTCTACATTTTCATTTCCCAAAGTTGTCTTCTGCTTTTCAGTTTGATTTGCTGCATTATTCCTGAAGCATTTTTTTGTATGTAATTTCTTCATATAAAGGCACGGATTTTTGAAAACTCCCATTCATCAGGTAGTTAGTATACAGTGTAATACACTCGTGAAAATTTATCTGTTACCTGGCATCAGGATTTTGTCATCACTGTCTTTTTCTAATATTCTTCTTATTTTTACTGGGTATTCCATTGAAGCTTTGACCTCAGTGACAAATCTTTGGTGTCTAATTAATTCATGTATCATCTCTTTACCTACACTATTCTGTTTCACTCCTTGTTTTTCCTGCTTTCAGACTGTTCAGCACTCTGCATGCTGAGAGGAGATAAACCTACAAAAGGGGCTTTTGCCTTTTATCTGTAGCAGCTGTACCAAATACATGATGCTGATAGGTCATTCTTCTGTATATAGCATTCCTATTACGTTAAATTAATGATGGAAACTATTGACTTTTAAAAAATACAGAATACTTTGTAAGAAATTCTTTACATTATAAAATTGTTGTGAGATGTCTAGCTGATTTAGGTGGATGTTTCCAAACTACAGAATAAATATGTTACAAAATAAAAATAAATAAATATGTTACAAAATAAATATGTTACAAAAAAAAAGCTTTCAGATTTTGCTGCATTATTCACATCTATAGGTCTTTCTGCCATGAGCTCTTGATTGTGATAATTTTTTTCTATTAACTAAAGCTAAATTTTTGCATTCTTAGATCAGATAGCTGATTAAAAGAGCACTTTACATGCATCTGATATCATGTATAAATTATCAAGATGAAATCTTTTATTGCTTATGACTTAAAATACGTATTTAAATATTTTCCAGGTCACAGCTTCCCAGCTGTCTGCATCCAGTAATAAGTGTTCAATCCTGATTCTAGCAGACGGTGAGAATGAAAAAAGCAAATGGGTAGGAGTGCTGAATGAATTGCATAGGATCTTGAAGAAGAACAAACTCAAAGACCGCTCAGTCTATGTTCCCAAAGAAGCTTATGATAGCACCTTACCCCTCATCAAAACAACACAGTCAGCAGCAATCATAGGTACGAAATGAATAAGAAGAAATCTCAGAAAAATTTCTTCTCTTAGATTCTAATGTTGCCAGAAAAAAGCAGAGTAATGTAGATGATTCATGATGGCCTCTATGATGGGTATGCATACTTTTTAAAGCATACTTTTTAAAGAAAAATATGTTGAATTACATTGTTTACTGAAAAGAGAATAATATGTAGTGTGTTTATCCCGTACGGAAGTATGTATGGGAATACGAGAGAAGTGCAAAGTATGACCCAGAACTTTTGTCACATATTTAAAAATACGCGAACACATCGTTATAAGCCATTTTGGCTAAGCATTAAACATTACTCTTGTGTTATTCTGCAAATATAATTCCTAACTGATTCCTACAGATTTAGAACTACAGAATAGGTGTAAATCACTGATTTTACAAAAATCTGCCTGTTAAAAAAGAGAGAAAAAACCAGAGCTGAGAATAAAGTCTTTTAAAATGCTACTGCGCAAAGTATGTTGAGCTCAGATTATTTAAATGTGTTTTTTTATTTATTGCAAAGTAAGTGGTATACCTAACTACTCTGAATGATTTCTTAAAAATAATATTTCCTGTGTTATTTCTACTAACAGGAGAAATGGAAAAAGACTTATTTTTTCAGAAACTTGAAAGACCATTTTTTTCTTCTTTTTTTTTTTTTTTTTTAGATGAATGCATTTATTTTGGCTTTATATTTGTTTATTTCAAGATATTAAAAGAAATCTCTGTTAATCAGAATTAACACATTTGTTGGAAAAAAAAAAAACATTTTAAAAGAAAACTAACCTTTTTTTTCCCCTTTGTTAACATCATAGACCATGAAAGAATAGCACTGGGGAATGAAGAAGGGTTATTTGTGGTGCATGTCACCAAGGACGGTAAGAGATTCGGAACTGGTAATAATTTCCCTTATATTAAATAACCAGAAAATGACTTTGTAAGCCTTGTTCTCTTAAGATATCCTCTACTTTCATTTTTCTCAATTTACTGTATTACAAGTTGGAGAGCCCCATGTGAGAGCAGATAATCAAGAAGCTGTTCTCTGTGCTTTCAGTTTTGGGTATCAGTTCCAGTAACAAAGATCCATCATCTGGAATGCAGCTGAAGGTTTTATTTCCTTGTTTGAAGCAGACTCAAAATTGAATTCAGGCCAGGTCGGGTCTTTGTCCAGTCAGGTCTTGAAAAATACCTAAGGTCAGAGATTTCACAACCTCTCTGGGCAGCTTGTTGCAATGTGTATTTCACAATGAAACATCTCATATCTAGCTGGAACATCCCCAGTTCCAATCTGTGACTTTTTACCTCTTCTTCTGCTGTGCATCTCAGTAAGGTGCTTGGGTTGGATTTCTGTGTAACCTCCTCCTTGGTATTGGAAATGAAACCTTATGTTTAGTTATGTAGAGACATAACATCAGATGCCACAGCTAATTCAACAAGCAACATGTTTAATTGTACAGTTTAGTTCTTTGAGGGTTTTCCTTTATTCAGTTGTTTAGTGGCTATAAATTGTTTCTTAAATTAATTCTAAAATGATATTGCAGTTGTTATTACATAGGATCTATTCCTCCCTTTTTCTGATGAGAAGTCAAAGGATTATCCAGCACTGGCATATCTGGTATAATTAAAATACAAATTACAATTCAGTATTTTTAAATATATATTAAGGGAGCAATAAAGGGGATTTCTTGTATTTGCCTCATAGTTTATCCACTACAAATACATACTTTTAAATCAATTCACGCTTCACTGTTATCATTTTTGTTGTGTTTTTTTTTTAGAGATTATCCGTGTTGGTGACAATAAGAAGGTTCATCAGATTGAGCTTATCCCAAGTGAACAGCTCATTGCAGTAATCTCAGGACGAAACCGTCATGTGCGGCTTTTCCCCATGGCAGCGCTGGATGGAAGAGAGACTGAGTTTTATAAGTTGGCAGAAACAAAAGGCTGCCAGTCAATAGTTTCTGGACACGTACGCCATGGAGCCTTTACATGCTTGTGTGTAGCTATGAAAAGGCAGGTCCTCTGTTATGAACTAAATCAGAGTAAGACACGCCACAAAAAGATCAAGGAGATCCAAGTTCAGGGGAATGTCCAGTGGATGTCAGTCTTCAGTGACCGTCTTTGTGTAGGCTACCAGTCAGGTTTCTTAAAATATCCCCTTCATGGAGAAGGCAGCCCATACAGTCTGCTCCATCCAGATGACCACACACTATCATTTATCTCACAGCAGCCAACTGATGCCATCTGTGCAGTCGAAATCTCAAATAAAGAATACCTGCTGTGTTTTAGCAGCGTAGGGGTTTATGTTGATTGCCAGGGCCGAAGGTCTAGACAACAAGAATTGATGTGGCCTGCGACTCCATCATCTTGCTGTAAGTTGCTCTGTGTGTCTGTCTATTTGTTATTATACATAGAAGTGATCACTGCTTGTATTAATGTCACCAGGATGTGAAATTCAAGGAAAATTACTCAACAGGTAAATGAATGCTCAGCTTCTGTGTCAGCGGTTTTAAATCTAGTCAAGAGGATTTAATCCTGATTTAATTTATACTAGTTTTGACAGCTCTGTAACAGACTTGTGCTGCTGTAGCTATCACAAAGAGAAACCAAGGGCCAGGATTTCTAGGTCAGTTGCCCGATGTCCTATTTCTAAACACCCAGCCTGATCTCTAAAACAGCCTTAGGCCCTAGAGAGGCTAGTGGGATCTTTTTGCATTTGCTACAGCTGAAACTAGACTGTTGCTGTTTAAAGCCTAAAAATTTGATTATATTTTGGCTCAGCATTGTGATTTGAATTGCTCAAAGGTAACAAGATCTGGTAGTTAGACTTGTCTTTCTCTTAATGGTACTTATTCTTGCTTACTGTTTTTTTTTTTTTTTCCGTATGCTTTTGTTGCTCCGTCATTCTCTCAACTCTTTTCTCATTCATCTTCTCTCTTTCTTTTTAATTTTATTTTATTATTTTTTTTCCCATATTTTCCAAACTACAGCATAGTAGTAGAAAATGTATTTCAACAGTGTAGAAAATGTATTTCCTAACCTCATTGGGGAAAAAACAGAAAATTTTCAAGATTTCCTTTTCTAGTAAGAACTGTGTTAATCATTTATTGCATGTTTTTTCAAAGCTGGAACTTCATAATTGTGACAGAGGAAAAAGAAAGCTGCAGTGCTTGTCTTCCTCCTTTTAATATCTTTCTGAATGCAGATAAAGATTAGCCAAATTTGTCCTCAGATTATATGAGCACAGTCCTATGCTGATTTTTAAGATAGTCTGCCTTTTTACTTCACTGTGATGGCACTAGTCACATTGCAGAGGAGAGTAATGTTTCCTCTGGTCTGAATGAAGCCCCATCTCAATGTAGAAGAATAAGTTTTTACAGCCTGTATGTTACTTCTGTTTTTCAAGCAGGAGCATGATTATTACGATGTTAGAACTCACAAAATGACTGAGTCAGAATAAGAGATCAAGTAAATGAATAAAAACCAGTTATTTTTCATATTTTATACTGGCCATTGACATTTGTGCAAGTTTTTTCATTGCCTTAAATGAAGTGACTTGATGGCATTCCAATTCAGAACAGAGGTATAGTTTATAGCAAATAGTGTTACAGATAAACACAAGTTTGATGCTCTTGTTAGTCTTGGCAGACTATGGCAGCTTTCTTGCCAACGTGGAAGTACTGAGTTCTCCTTTAGATGTCCCAGTGGAACAAATTTAATGCTTGGAAAATGTGCCAGATGAGTAGCACAGAATTCCCTTTACAATGTGGAAAATTAGAAAAGAGAATTAAAACTAGCAGGAAATATGAGGACTATCCTGACTGTATCATGGTGCTTAATTTTAAATGATGTTAATTTAGTACATGGTCCAAACACTAAGTACATTCATTCAAAGGACGGATATTAAATAACAAGAATACCTACCACATCATGTACCAAATACAAACTCTTAAAAATTGGGGTTTTAGAGGAGAAAAATATTTAACAACATCAGTGCTTGGCAGAGTAAGTTGTAATTCCTTGTAGTCTATGAAGTAGTTTGGTTCTGCAAAGTTAAAAGAAAAATCTTGCAAAGGTTTTAGAATTTCTTTTTGGTGGTGGCTTGCCTTTGCAATAAATTTAATGGCCATTTTTTAAGTTAAAATTTATTTTGCAAACTAAGGTTGTTTTTAGATCGTGTTTTTTTTTTTTTTATTGTTGGTGGTGCTGGTGGTGGTATAGTTTTACTTTTTCTTATAAATACTGTTAAACAATAGGAAATTGTATATTGTGAACCCTGTGTAAAAGCACATGACTATATACCCAATCATTCCATCTCAGGTTACAATGCACCATACCTCTCTGTGTATAGTGAAAATGCAATTGATATCTTTGACGTGAATTCCATGGAGTGGATTCAGACTATTCCTCTCAAAAAGGTAACTTGCTCTTTCAATATCAGTTAAAGACTACGACTAGACTTCAGTATTGCTTTGCTACATTCATACTTTTTTTCTTTTTAAGGACGTTAGAGTTCATCATTAAAACTGCTTGTTTAAACATAATTGAACTAAAAGAAAACAAACAAACAAACAAAAACCATTGTATGTAGAATTTTGTTAGGTTTGGTTCACTTACCAAAAGGAAGAAGTGTTTGAAAACTGACACTACCTTGGTATTCAGGAGGTGTTTGCTCAGCTGGAATAGGCTTCCTAGCAAAGTGTTTGATGACCCATGCCTGTCTGTGTTCAAGAGGCATTTGGATAATGCCTTTAATAATATGCTTTAACTTTTTGTTAGCCCTGAAGTGTGCAGGCAGCTGGAGTTGATGATCTTTGTAAGTCCCTTCCAACTGAAGTATTCTAATTCCAACTCTAAAGCTGTATTGGGAAAGGGAAGGGGAAAGGAAAGGGAAACAGCTTATCCTGGATGGAAGACAAAAGCAAAGGAACAGCTCATCCTGGATGTCATCGCTAAGCATGTGAAAGAAAAGAAGGTGATCAGGAGTAGTCAGCATGGCTTCACCAAGGGGAAATCATGCTTAACCAATCTGATAGCCTTCTACGATGGAATGACTGGCTGGGTAAAGGAGGGGAGAGCAGTGGATGTTGTCTACCCTGATGTCAAGAAAGCTTTTAACACTGAAGGGGGAAAAGGATTTGTTTCCAACAACTTATAGACTATTTGGAGAAAGATTTTTTTTTCCTTCGCGTTACATCACAAATATTGTTAGGTTTTAGCAATCAATATACACCCTTACGTCACAAAGTGTAATTGTGGCATGTTGCTAACACAAAATAAAATCACAGTGCTTTGTGCATCTGATAGACCGAAACTGTATTATTACATGAAGTATCTTATGGAACAATTTATTTAAATTCTGGTAGGAATGTTGTTGTGCCTATGGCTTTAAGTGGAATTTTAGGCAACTCCTTGTGTAGCGGATCTCCAAACAGAAGGTGAACATCTAAGGTTGTCCTTTCCTCCATTTTGTGGCTATACCGACCCTCACTTGTCACTTCTGAGAGCAGGCATGTGTCATTGGATACATGATTCCTCCAGATTGTAGTTCTTCTGTGGAGTAGGCTTTGCTCTGGCCAGTTACACTGTTCTGCTCCCTGGCTGGCTTTATAACAGTGCTCCTTTCATAAAGGTTAGAATGCTCCTTGGAACTTTCAGAATAAGATGAACTATTTAAATATGAGTTGTTATTAAAAGATTGGTTTTCCTTGTTTCAGGTACGACCCTTGAATACAGAAGGATCGCTCAACCTTTTAGGATTGGAAACAATTAGGTTAATATATTTCAAAAACAAAATGGCAGGTAAGTAAAAAGGAGCCAGTTTTCATCATGCAAATTATTGTGTAGAAAAAGCATTTTTATCTTGGCCTGAATCTGTGCATTGTAAAAAGTTACATACATACATACATCTCTCAAATGTAAGCATACTTGTTAGTTTGGGAGAAAGCCGTGCTTATCACACAGTGATTGCAATGATACAGATATCTGGTAGGCAGGTAGCCTGATTTTTTTTTTCCTTTTGAATATTCAATAAAAAATATAAAAAAAAGACAGAATGACTAGTTGCTCCCCCACATCTGAGATAGCCTGCCAAAACACCATCTAAAAACACCTGCACAATTTAGGGCTTTAATAATGATCTTGGCAGTGCTGAATTGAAACTAATCTTACACTTGACCTAAAGAAACCATTCCCAAAGGTCAGAAAACCAATGTTTTATACTGTGATTTTTTTTTAAGTATGTTCTCCTTGAAAAGGGAAAATAAAGGTTTTGTTTGAAAGAATTAATCAACGTTTATTTTGAGAAATACAGTTGTGGCAGAAGGGTGAAGAGAAGGGTTAGGTGTGCTTTTGTTTAACAGAGTAGACAATGACCAAAAAGACCCCTAAATGAAGGAGCGTTTTTTCAAACTTGATGGAAAATGGGTGGTGAGCTGCACTAGCAAAAGTAGAAAGAGGAAATGTCTTTGAATTCAAATTCCATGAATGCCTAATGAAGCTTCTGGATCATTTTCGTATTGATTCCAGAGGGCGATGAGCTGGTAGTTCCTGAGACATCAGATAACAGCCGGAAGCAAATGGTTCGAAATATCAACAACAAGCGCCGCTATTCATTCAGAGTACCAGAGGAGGAGAGGATGCAGCAGAGAAGGTCAGTGTGCAACCTGTACTTGTCTTCCACACGTGCCTGTGGGTCCTGAAGGACAGTGGATGATGCCAGTGTAGCAGTACTTCACTTGCTGCTTTCTGGAATGCGCATTCAGATGTTTCTGTGTCTTCACTAGCGTGTTAATCCTCTGTATAATTTCTGTTAACACCAGTTTGGAAATGGATATATGCTGGATACACGAGTAATTTCATTAATACAAACTGTCTGAAACACCTCTAATTTGGAATACAAGTTTCCACATACTGTATATAGGGACAGAGGTGTGCACATACATTGTATATGTAAAGATCTGTAATAAACACTTTGCAAAAGGAGATTGCATTGATAATTATGCATATATACTAATTATTTTCAGACTTCTGTTCTGCTTTTCCTTCTAGAAAGGCAGTTCTACTCTCAGCAGTATTCCAAAGCACATTCTTTCCAGATTTATTTAACTACATTAACTGTAAATTTCAGTAAACTCATCTTCAGGGGACATAGGGCTGCATGACATATTTCTAAATAGAAGTCTTTAACAGGTCACAAATACTTTCCTAAATGGCAGTAGAAATAGGTTTGCACTATTCATTCACAGTGTTCACAAAGCACGTTACTGTCTGTTTACTATCACCCACTAAGGATGGCTTACTGCTGTGCCAAACTACTCTCCAAATACTTCAGGTTTCTTACTTTCAACTTTTGTGAATGGCTGGCTCTCAGCTTTCTTTTCTTTTTGGCTCTGAGAAAAGTAATACGTGTGTGATGTGGAGATAAAATTCCAATTCTTGTTCTTGACTTTTTTGAGCTGATTGTGGTTTGGTCTTTTAAAATTATATTTATCCTGGGCTCTGAAATGCATACTTTTGGAGAACTTGTAATGCCATTCTGACCACAGACTGAGAAAGGTACCACAGTATTACTTTAATTCTGTTCTCTTATTTTCTACTTCATTTTCATCTATGCTTTGTAATACAGCATCATGAGTGAGTTCTGCTTTTGCTCATCTTACAGAGCTTTTTATCAGCTCATAGTGGTTGTATATTTTCTGACTTTTAGTAACTATTGGGTGTGGGCTGTTAGCCTGCAAAATATCATTCATTTCTTCTGGCCCTTAGCTCTCTCTTCAAGCTGGAAGTTTCCCAGCTTGCTTGTCCATGCCAGTGCTGATAGCGAGAGTTTATTATTGCTAACGTGGTTAAATAGTTAATTTCCCCTTTAAAATAGCTGATAATCCAAGCTATAATTATTTTTTTAAATGGCTGTCTTCACCTTGAACAAAATATCTAACCAGTATTTTTTCTTCCAGGGAGATGCTACGTGACCCAGAAATGAGAAATAAATTAATTTCTAACCCAACTAATTTTAACCACATAGCACATATGGGTCCAGGTGATGGTATACAAATTCTCAAAGACCTTCCAATGGTAAGTGCAAAAGTACATGTGAGAATGACTGACTGCAACAGAGGCTGCAAATAAGAGAAAGATAGACAACTACAATTTTAAATATATGTTCAGAGTGTTTGATTAATTTCATATCGGGAACAGTGTAACTAGGGAATGGATGCTGTTTGTGATAAAATTTACATGAAGAGGATGACACTTAAGCGTTGATGGCTGGGGAAGGATTAACTAATGCCTCTTGGGTTTTAAGGCAGGTTGGCTTCTCAGTGTTGGTTTTAGCTTTTATAGCATTTATAAAGGTAAAAAGAGCCTGGATACTTTGTGGAAATGGAAAGAGAAATTCTTTTCTCCATGAACTACGTTACTGTAAGTTCAATTCCTTTCTTTTCTTCCCATCCTTAACTGCAACTTAGCCTCTCTCTCTACAGCCTCTTCTCCTCAGATAGTGAAACCGTGGCAGTTAAAAAGCATGTAGTGTCCAAATTTCTTTCCATGAGTAAGATGCGATTTTTCATTTTCTCTCCAAATTAAGTAGATTCAGTGAAACAGAATTTCTTAAATGAAAACTGCCCTTTAAGTAAAAATGAAGAAAACAAAACTTGTAATAGCACACACATTTGTCTCCACAAAGCCTTTTTCAGGAAATACTCAGCAGGAAGTTAGTGAAGTTTTTGCTGAGCTACAAATTAATATTTAGTTCAAAGGAGATAATCATACTGCTTACTTCAGGCTATGTTGAACATCTATCTTATTTATGTGTTCTGTATTGCTTTCTAAACAATGGTTTTTCGTCCACAATAGATGTGATTCAGGATATGATAATTAACTCTGTAAGAAAGATTTTATGATATTATTAAACAGACGATACAAGTACCTCCGTAAGACATAGGCGTATATAATTAGTACAGCAGCGCTGTCTAAAATCATCATCAATATTACTTGGAGTTTATGCAGAAAGCAGAAAGTTAGGAGGACTTCTTAGTATCTGAAAAACTAAAAGGAAACCACAATAAGACTGGAAAAGAAAATGTGCCGTGTAGTTGCACTGGCTTTGGAGCTTAAGAGCTTAACTTCTGGTCTCCAGATACTCATTTCTGCAAAAAATGGTACTTCTATGTTATATTTTACATACCTATCTTTACATCTTTGAAGTCTGCATCTTGAACAGGAGCCCTTTGACACTGTCTTTTACTTGTATGAGGATAGGCAAGGAAAGGAGGTTTCCTTTAATCTCATACTAGAGACACTTAGAAAAGGCTCTCTATAACAAGTTGGTGCAGCTGAGCAACAAACAGTAGTGCATGTGTATTTATAACAAACTAAAAATGAAAAGAAGCAGGCTGGTTCTAAAAAATGCAAGACAAATCCAAGGGAAGTTGGCCGAAGGCCAACTCACATCTCACCTGGATGTTTATGTTTATCTATATAGATGTGTGTGTGTGTGCCTGCTGTTTAATGATAATTTGCTTCAGGGCAGGATGCAGATCAGAACTTCTTTTCAACTCTTCCCTTACTACTGTGTTCTTTCAAATATTTCTGGTTCTAGTCAAGCAGAAAATAATTACTAATGATAAAGGTAGGGCAAAAGATGTCTTATTTCATGAGTGTTGAAAGTTCTTGAGAATGAAAAGCTGAGAGGATTCTTAATCAAGCCCCAAATCTGGGAAGTGTAAAATGAGGAAATACTTCACCTATAGATGGGGATTTTCAAGACTCTATATCAGCCTTGTATTAGCTAAAAGGTCACATTTGGAAATAGGATTGGTAATTTGCTTCTTACCAATCAGTACAATGTTTTGAAAGAAATTTAGAAATCACTTTCTATGCTTAATATTGACGAGAAGACATTAGAAAATATTTACGCTGTAAAACTGATTTCTGCACTTGTTCCACTGCTGCATCTTTTTTTTTTTTTTTTAAAGTTCCTCTTAAAATCTCTTTTTTTGCAAGTAGTCTTAATGCTGGGAGAAGTCATTGCAGATAAAGCAAATTTGTTATTTATTTTTATATTTTCAGTAACAAGGTAAAGAATACTCTTCCAGTCCTTTGTATGGCTTAGCTTAGTATGCTTCAGAAGAAAATGTATTTAATTTTAAAGAAATACGGGAAAGATTGCTGCCTTTTACTTTGCAAATGCTCGTTTCTGTTTACCAAAAGGGCTAATAAAATACATTTTTGCATGTAGAGTGCTACCACTAGGGGGAACACGTCGTATACAGCTAATAGTTTTCTCAAATTGTCTTCATCCAACTACTTTATGAGATGTTGCTTATGAAATATTGGAATACAGAAAGTGAATGAAAATAATGGACTGAGCCTTTTTACTTGCTGTTTCTTCTGACTTCCTTGGGCAATTTCAAATGTGGCCGGATCTAGTGATAAGAAGTTGTTCTTCCAGCACGGGTTTTCGCTGAAGTCAGTATGGTGTTATGTAGGCAGAAGGGTCCTTATTGATAGGGTTTAGTAGAGAACAGATACTTTAATCTCTGCATTGGATGAGATTGTCACATTTTAATAGCCAGCTTGGCCTAGATTTATCTTACATCCATGGATGAACTTTATAAAGTGAATGACAATTTTTATTTACATGTATGTGTTTATATATGTGTATTTATTATATACACCATATATACATATATATGTATGTATACATTAAGTGAATCCAATCAAAACCCATCTCTGCAGTCCCATTAACCTCCCTCTGCTGCCCTTTTCAGGTGAAGTGCCTCTAATTGAGCAAAGCACAGAATTAGAAGTAGGAGCAGTGTCCGTTGCATGGCCAGGTTGCAATATGCTGGGAGGACAGGTGGGGACACACACATGGGCTGCCCTCACCCATGGCGTAACTGCCTACTGGATGCAGTGCCCAAGGGAGCTTCCTTGCTCCCAGCCTGCTGCTTTCCTTAATGATGTCTTTTGGAAGACCAACTTCAGAGCATTTAATTTGTATTGTAAAAGTACAAAATGAAAATCAGACAAATGGAGAGTTCAAAATTATTCCTGGCTATTTGATGTGTTGTGTACAAAACAGATGCCTACATATGCACAGCATGGTTGTCTGCATGTGAGAATGTGCATGTATGTGCTGACACGGCCACACAAGGGAAAAAGACACTTTATGTGCATTCTTTCCAAAGTCTTGGTATGCAACAGGCACATGGTATGAGCAGTGAGATAAATGTATGACAAATGGCAGTCTTTTCGCCTAGTCCCGTGTTCTCACCATAATGGATGCCCTTGACTTCAGTACAGCCCTGTGTTTGCGCAGAAGTGAATATGCCCAAGACTGAGTGAGGTCAGATTTAAAAGAGAATATATTAGGTGTAATCAGACAACTGTAAGCTTGCATCCTGCTTTCCTTCATTGCTGTCAGGTACTGAAGGGTCTGGCTTTGACAAACAAGTTTGTGGGCTAAGCCGTAACAGAAACCAGAACTTCTTATGTGCTGTTAGCAGAGTTGTAATCAGTACGTGTTTGTATTTTATTGATGTGGATACTAGATTGGGGTCACTGTACTGCTCTGTACGATTTAGAATTGTTCCTGTTAGTATATCCCCAAACTCATTTATGTACGTGTTTTTCTTCCCTAGCAGCCTGTCACCAATTAACTGGCCGTACAGTCTGGCCTCCCTTCTGCCCTCTTGTCCCTTGAAGCCACTTTATCGTGGATGCTCCTTAGTAGTGAAGATCTGAAATCTGGAACTGCACTTACTGCAGCACAGACTACCGCTCTGTGTCCATCAGATTTACAGGATTGATTTTGCTTTCATATTCTGCATGCCGGAGTATTTTACATACAAAAGCTAGTCTCAACTGCCATGGTATTTGATCGTTAATGCTTCAGTTTGACCTCATTACACATGAGCCATTATACTTCCATTACAGATTATGTGTGAAGCTTTGCTTGTTTGAAGTGAGAACCTATCAGAGGAAATGAATACTTAAACATATTTGATATTCTTTAAAGACAGTGGGAACCGCATGCATGTATCTAATGGCAGAGTCCATGGAGAGAGTTCCATGAAGGATTGCTTTTAAAATGTTGCCATATCGTGGCTTTTTCACGCTCATGAATGGCTAAATATTTTTATTGCCTGCAGTTGGCCTGCCCTTGGCTTTTTAGCTTTTTAGACACTCCCTTTTCTCCCTCATTGGCTTTTAAGAATGTAGCTGGTTTGCTGCCAGTTCTAGTGGTAGCAGGTATCTCAGTGAAGTCTACGTTCGTGGACCATTACTGGAATGGTGGCTTCTCGTACTCATATTCAGATGCTGCTAAACTTATTAGAAACAATTTAATATGTATTATATATTACATGCCACAACGTGTTCATTGATGTTTCAGTTAACATGCAAAGCCTCATAATACCTATGCATTTAAAAAATAATTTGGATTTTAGCAGCTGAGAGAAATGAAGAGAACAGTTCCAACAATGTTTGATGATATATATTGGGATGTGATTTAATGTTCATCCAAACTTTACTATATTCCACATACAAAAAGTAGTGCCTTAGGTTTAGTAGAGGGGTAAGCTGAATTTTTACCATATTTTATTTCAGTAAGTCCTAACATTTCTAATGCTATCCGTACCTGTTTCTTTTAAGGTGATGAAATCAGTTGGATAAGGGGAAGAGAAAAATTAGGAATGGTGTTCCGATTTGCTGGTGGCCTTTGGTTAAACCATCCATTCAGCAGGCTGAGCTGCTGAAAACGTACAGATGGCACAGGGAGTGAGATCGAGCCTTAAAATGCTTTTCTGTTAAATCTGGATTTAGGTGAATTTGAATAATGAGCACTTGTGTCAGCATGTTCTGAAGAGATCAATTCGAATTTTTTCCTGCTTAATTTGCAGGATTACTTTTCTCTCCTTTTTCTTAATGTCTCACTTTGGGGGCACATTGCTCGGTTTACCTGTTAAAAACATTTGAATTTCCCAATATTTCTGCTCTTTATCCAATAAGGGCCCACTCTTCTGGAGCGCAGTGCAAAGTTTGATCCCCACGAAGGCGCTGTCAGGCTTAGTGAGCAGACAGGAGGAAATAGGCCTTGTGCTCTCTGTACGACAGGGTGAATTGTCCCAGTTGTCTGACACTAACCAGCTCACCTTCCCACCCCGTCTGTGTCCCTATCCCGTTGAAACACTGTTCACACCTGTTAGAAATACTCTGTGTTTGTTGTATGGGTGATACTTAATTTTAATGGAATCGCTAAAATGCATGACTAATCGAAGGAAATCTCTTACGATCTCTAACTGTTGTGTATTCTCATCTTTTTTTCTTCCCACACCATCTCACCTGTGTTCACCTTCCTTTGTGTTATGTCTATTTTAGATTGTAAGCTCCTCAAGGCAGGGAACTGATGCTTCTTCACTGTCTGTAAAGCACCTTTTATAACTGTGGTGCTCTTTGAAATATCAAATTCTAATAAATATTAGAATTTATTGCCAATGAGTTAAAAGTTTTATTTTTTAATATTTTAGCAACAGCAAGGGCAACAGGCCCGTGTGACACCATCTAGGGAAGGTACTCGGAGGACTGGGGGTAACTGTAAGAACCTGTGCATTGACAAGCGAGCAGGGCTGCTGTTTGGCTGTCCTTTGGTGTGTGACTGCTTTTGCAAACTGCTGTTGCTGGTGTAACCTGCGCAACCATCCTTCATCGCTTTCTCTTCCCGTTGTCTTTGATAGCAGCACTCCCCTTGTCGGTTCCCTCATCATCAGTCCCGTATGATGTCCTCTCTGAGCAGCTTTGAGCACCTCTGCCACGTGACTGTTAATTCGGCTGAAAAATTCCTCTCCTACGATTCCATAAGCACTGCGTTTCCCCCACCTCCTCACTCTGTCCTGGGTACTCCAAACTTATGGCTCTGTGGGTATGGACAGCTGAGTTCACTGTACTAACACTCTGTGATTTTCCTTTCACCTGGCTATTAACATGGGAGAAAAACCCTTGTAAATACACTGGTTTCCTTCACCCCCTAACTTTCTGCTGTCCCAGCTCATTTGTTTTCTGCTGTCAACTTTGAGCTTTCCCCAGCTCTGACATGCCAAGAAACAGATAACTAATGGCTTTAAAAAGAAAAGAAGTGTGTAACAACTGGGCTGAACGTTTTGCTGTGAAAATTGCTTTTCAATCACCAGAAGGATCTGGGAATTTATTATATATATATATTTTTTTTGCTTTATGGTGTACATCCTCCAGCAGTCAGTGGCAGGGATGAGATGCTGTGTATCAGGTTGCATTAGGAAAAGGCTCTGGGTCTGTCTCTGTTGCACCAAGCTTCCAAATGGTTTGCTTGTGATGAAATCGTGTGGAGTGCAAGAATTTACACAGTTGGAGAGACACAGATTGTGCCTAGACACAATCTCGGTTCAATTACATGAATGAAGTTGAAACGTGTACAAGCAGGAAGATCAAAAATTAAAGATAACACCATCTCGTTTACACAGGTCCTCTTAATCCTAGTGGTTTTAATCAGTGACCAAGGTAAAATACTGTGCTGTAGATCTCCTTCCAGCTGGAATGTAAAATCTGGGGGATGGAATTGATACTTTATTTTTTTCATGCACTGTGCATCCTGGTCTGAATACGTGAGGTTGGTATGTCCTGTGGTGCTTCAAGCCATACTAAAACAATTACACAAGTACTTGCTAGCGTATTGTAATTACGTACCGTGCTCTGGCCTCTAGTTCTGCTTAGGACAGATCTGCAGGTAAATCAGAAATCGCCTGTGAGGTAGATTGGTGGTGGGTGGGTTGCTCAGGGCTTGTGTGTGTCTGAGCTGGGCCCCCCTGTAATGGGAACACTGCTGATGGGTTCTGTGACCTCCAGATGCTCTTCAGACACGTGCAGCAAACCTTCACTGCCAGGCTGCCTCGCTCTTCTAGACCCCTACCGCTGGGAAGGGTTTCAGATACACACCTACAAGCCACGCTGGAGAGAATTTAAAAATGCAGATGGAATAATAATGTATTTTCCATAAAGTCTCCATAAGGTTTTCCAGCAGGTATTTAGTTCATTTTTAGATCAAAGAACAATAAATTTGCTCTGTGGAGAAACTTTCTACAAGGAATTACATGGATATTGCAAACTGAGGTCATGAAAAATAATCGTCACTAGCAACACTAACAAAATAAATTAGTCTTTTTAGCATACTCATTCCTCCCTTCCCCTGCTGCCTGTAGGTTATCTATTCAGTCCCTGTTAAGGAGGTAGATTGCCTTGTCATTAAATGTAATTGCTCTCCTTGCAAAATGAAATGTTGTAGGTTTATACAAGTATGAAGCATCTTCCATGCAACTTCAGTGTGCTAATTGCAGTGCACATGTTTCCTGGTGCTGCTCTTGGCTTTCTTTTTTATTTCTCAAAACACGATGGTAACCTCTTCCCTTGACTATTTGTAGCATCGGAGGAGCCCCTCCCTGTTCTTTATGCACAGCCAGGTTACTCATGCTCTACACTGTAACTCAGGTTGTTCATTGCATGGTGAAGGACAGGTACAGAAATGTAGTATTTGGTGCTACAAAGTAGGTTGTTCGTTCTCATTTGGAGAAAAAAAAAAAAGGTAAGCAAGAGGCAGCAGCGTGATCCCGCAGGTGATTTAAAATAGATCCTTATAAGCCTCTGGGTATAAATCCTCACTGACAACTCTGCAGAAGCGGTTACGGGGAAAATTAAACAGGGCTTTTTAAGGTCTCTTTTTGGTGTTTGAGAGAGATTTTAAATTCTTCTTCGTTTTTTGAGTGTTAAAAATGAGTTGTTTCTAGTCCACTGAGATGAAAAGCAAAGATTTGAGTGTAGTAGCAAAGAGGTCTGTAATAGCAGTGACTCTTAAAGTCTCTGTAAAATTGGACTGACAGCAGATTGGCAACAATTGTCTGATAAAGGCTGCACTATATAATACCTATTCGTTGCAAAGCCTTTATCTAAATATCCACTTTAAAATATATCCGGAGAAATAGTTGGTAGCTGAAAGTCGCTGAGAATACCTGAGGGGTGGTGGGTGGGGGAATCTTTGTTCTGGTCTGAAATTTGCATGACTTTGCTGCAAACAGCAGTAAATAGGCATTGCAATAGAAAATGTTGTTTTATTGTGTTTTATTTACCTTATCTGAGAGAGTGGATGGGAAAATAACTAAATATGGCTAGGAAGAAATTAACAGTTACTGCTGGAAGTGTTTTGTGACGTGGAAATAAACTGATGCTCAGAGCTACCTGCAGTTCTTTCCACATTCTGCATCTGTAAAGGTTCCCTAAACTTAACTCTAGTAAATGCTCATGACTTAATAGTGGAAATCATGTTAGCCTCGTGTTTAGGCAGAGATAAAATGATAAGAAAGGATATCAGAAATCCTGGGTTAAAAAGCCAGCTCATCTTTAGGCTAACTAAGCTGAGAATCCTTTTTCCCCACAGTTAGCTATAAGTTAACAGAAGCAGAAATAACATCTCCAATTAGTTACTTAAAAGTATTGTTTTCCGTTCATGTAATGACAAAACCTATTTTTAAGGAACTGCCGTATCCAAGCAGAGGCATTGTGTTTTATCTCTACCCTCAGTAAAGGACCACTTCAGCCCAGTAATAATTTAGAAAATCTCGCTGGAACTCAGGTAGTGACAATGGAAATACATAGAAAAACTGATGGCGAGTGCTCTGGTCATCCTGTTTGAGCAGGCTGGAAACACGAGGCGGATTGTTACTTTGGTTCAATTGATGGAGGTCTGGAGAAATGCTGTTAGTCCCTTCAGAATCACCCGAGTAATGGAAGATTGATCCAGCAGGTGGTGTTACAACTCTGCAGGCATTAGGGATTAATGTGGTTACCATAGAAAGTTATGTAGAGCTGCAGAGTTGGTTTGCAAACTTTGCTGACATGCTGCTCAGACAATTCATACCTGGTAAGGTTGGGTTGTTAATGGGTATTGGGGCCTTCCTTCCTAACATCCAAGGTTGAGCCAGCAGTCGATAAAAAACTCGTTGTTGTGTGTCTGCATTGCAGAATCTTCGGCCTCAGGAAAGTCGGACTGTGTTCAGTGGCTCCGTCAGCATCCCATCGATCACGAAGTCCCGCACAGAACCAGGACGATCAATGAGCGCAAGCAGCGGGTTAGCAGCAAGTAAGCAAACAGACCTGTTGGGCTGGGGCTGTGCACAAGTGTTTTAGGGAAGTTAGAATTAAAACAGCATTCTTACCTTTGGGACTGCTTTGCTTAAGTGTTTTAAATCATTGCCAAGTTGTTCTCAAGTTCCATGGTTACTCTTTGGTGCTGACCTGCACAGAGCTGTTGCTGCCTCTCTTGCTGCTGGTGCAGAGAGGAAGCAGTAGGAAACTGACTGTTGTTATGGAAGTGTTTTTGCTGCACTGAATTGGAAACCCTTTTCCTAGTGCTGCCATGCTACCTCGTGTACCAATCAGCACAGGTCACTGCCACCAGGCAAGTGATTAAATAATAGAGCATGTGAAAACAGCCAGCAGCTTGCAGAAAGCACATATGTCTGCTGTAATCTGTGTGTGCTGGCATGACCCTACGCACTCCCTGGGGAGATGCAGCTGTAACGAGGCTGCCAGCACAGCAGTTTCTTCAACTGCTGTCTCTTTAGGGACACAGTGACTCTGTCCGTGCTGTGTAAAGCATGCTAGCCCTGACACGCCAAGGGAAGAACCAGAGAATCCCTAGGAAAAACTGTGTCTGGCATCAGACGAGATAAAAGCCCACATCAGCTGCAAGCCATGAGCTGAGCATCTTGGAGCATGCTGAAGGAAAGCAGAAACAGCTAGAGGAACAGCTAACAAAATTTCTGGTACCTTGACTGGGCATCTGTAACACAGCTTAATTCCTCTGCGTGTTTTAGGATCATCTGCACAGAACGGCAGCGCGTTGCGGAGGGAATTCTCAGGAGGTAGCTATGGAGCAAAGCGACAGCCGATGGCATCGCCCTCAGACGGCTCCTTGTCCTCTGGTGGCCTGGACCAGGGCAGTGACGCACCGACAAGGGACTACGAGCGAGAGGTGAGTGACGGGATAAAGAGGAGAAAATCGAAGCGTGTTGATAAGGATGAGGAAGTCAAATTATGTCAGGGGTTTGGGTGGTGTAAGAACTTCTTCACAGAGAAGGCCGATCAAGCATCAGAATAGGCTTCCCAGTGACGTGAGAGAGCCCCCATCCCTGGAGGTATATAAAGGGCACGTGGACGTGGCACATGGGTACGTGGTTTAGTGATGGGACTTGGTAGGTCAGGCTGACAGTTGGACTTGATAACCTTGAAGGTCTTTTCCAAACTAGATGATTATACAATTGTGTTCTAACTCTGTTCCTAGTATATAATGTGTAGAAAATTCTCTTTGCACTCCTCACCTGTAGATACAGGGACAGTGAGGTTCCCAAAAATACTGGCCCAGTAGACTAACAGCTTGGTAGCAACGTCTCACAGCTTGAAGTGGTGATACTACTTCTGCCCTTTATTTGCAGACTCGTAAGCTACATTAGCAAATATTTCACAGCAGGCATTTTGTCATAGTCATCAGAGTGCCTGAAGTTAATGAGGTAATTTAAGAATTATCATATAATAATTTCCTTTAGAGCAGAAACTGGATTTGATCATTTACATTTTGTGCAAAACAAGACTGTAATTATGACTGGATGACAATCCTGCCCAGTGCTAAACTCAGTCCCTCCAGCCAGGAATGTTTTACGTAGGAGGCTTCAATCTGAAGCTGGCCAGCCAAACTTCACCAGCCTATTTTCAAACCAAGGAATGAGAAAACCAGAGATCACACGGGCTTTTCGTGGTACAGAAAGGCAAGTGTCAACCCAAACTCAGGTCAGACATATTTGCATTCTGCTGTACTCAGGAAGATCTAATTAGAGTATCTTGACCAGAATCATTTGAATTAATATTCTGGGAGCGTCATAGAAGAAACTGTGATAAAGTGTGCACCATGAAGATTCCACCAGTTAGTGAAGAGCATCCCGGGTTCTAAGTTGCAAAAAGGCAGGAGCAGTTGTAGCTCACAAGCGACTTGGAGTTGCACGCTCAGGCTTGTGAAGAGGCCCTCAGTAATGTGCAGACTGCAAGAATCCCACAGGTGTTGTACCCTTATTTCAGCATCAGTTATGCCTACTGTAAGCAGCAGATTTGACAGCTTACTCTTAATTCCCACCCCCTTGCCAAAAAATTCTGAGCAAAGAAAATTCCTCCATATTTTTGGACACAAGCAAAATACGTGCAGGCCTCTGAATCCAGTCACCTGTTGCTCAGACACCCAGAGTTACGCAGACTTTGTGTTGTTACTTACTGGTGTTTTTCCTGTCTCTTGGCTGCAGGACTCTGACTCTCCAAGACACTCTACTGCGTCGAACAGCTCCAACCTCAGCAGCCCTCCCAGTCCAGTTTCTCCTCACAAGACCAAGAGCCTCTCCCTGGAGAGCTCTGACCATGTGAGTTGGGACTCATGAACTGCTTCAGCTTTCAGATTCGACATCACAGCAGCTTGCTGTCCCCTTCACCTCTTCCAGTTCCCACCTTCATCATCTTAACCCTCCCCGTTGCCCATCTCAGTGATCTGGGAGTGGGCTAGAGAGGCTGGTCGTCTTCAGCACTGTTCAGCACTGCCTCACCCTCTCTTCCCCAGATTTGACAGCAGCAAATGAGCAAAGCTAGGGTGTTGGTAAATACCAGATGCTGTTAGATTTGTATTAGTCTTGGTTTCATTTTTGTGGTTACAGCTGCTTTAAAGACATATTTATCCCACCCCCCAATTCCCTCAAAAGTAGCTTAAATAGACCAGACCAGTGTCAACAGGAGAAAATTTAGAGGGATTTTTTTTTCATGCAATAGCTTGTTGTACTGTACAAAAGTAGCACAGAGACCCCTTCCCCTGCATGGGGAACGATCAGTATGTCAGAGGCACATAAAAGCTTTCAG
Organism: Netta rufina; assembly: GCF_964035555.1. Taxonomy (NCBI): domain Eukaryota; kingdom Metazoa; phylum Chordata; class Aves; order Anseriformes; family Anatidae; genus Netta; species Netta rufina. Next base: position 19,452,136 of record NC_140125.1, read on the forward strand.
CCACCACATTTGAATGTCAATCTGATTGTTGCCAGCAAATCCTTATTGATTAAGATGATGCATATTTTACTACCGTACAGAGTTTAAATAAATACACAGATGTTAGAGTAAAATATGTATGTATATATTTAAAAAAAGAAAAAAAAAATCAAAAAAAAAAATTGTGTATGCAGCAGAAGATGGATGCTTATTTAAGAGAGCCTTTAATTTAAGATTTGTGTTGTCCCTGTTTTCATGCTTGGTGATATACAGACTTGCAGGCCTGGCCTAAAACCTTTTGCAGGACAGACAGTCATTTACTCACGTTGTGCACCATTTGCTGCACTGCCAGGAGTCCCCGCAGAACTTTCACGTTTCTTTACTTCTGGCAGTGGTGTAGCTGAGGCTGTAATTCCCGCTTTCATGTTACTCCTCCTCCTTTGCAAAAATGACAATGATTGGAAAGCAACCCCTGCCCTGAGAACCAAGGGCCCCGGTCAGCCAGGCGGCTGCCCTGGGTTATTCTGTGCTAGCTGTGCAGCTGAGATACCTTACGGCATGCTATGGTAGAGGTCCTTACAGCAGCAAGGGAGCTCAGTGCCGCAGGATTCAGCAGGAAAACTGCTTCCCTGGGACAGCCTTTGGCCAGGTTTAAGGAAGGGAGCAGCCTTCCACGTCCCTTTCATCATCCCCGAACAGCAAACTGTTACCGTTGTTACCAAATACTAGTTTGTAATACACCAACCAAACGAGTGCTCTTATCCTGAAGCCAGCCGTCGCTGGCTGTGCTGTCACTGTAGCAATGAAGAACCTTGAAGACTGACCTCATACTGTTCACACTGTGGTCATCGAAGATGCCTAGCCACCCACAACTGCCGTGCTGGCAAGGTTGGTTTTCCTCTCCCATGCTGTGGGTTTGTGCAATTTGCAGTTGTTTCTGTGTGCTCACCTGCTGTTTGGTTCCAGTAGCAGTTCAGGAGGCCAGAAAGTATTGCAGTGAATGACAGAGCCTGCTGCAGCTGCAGAAATAAGTAAAAAGCTGGAGCTGCTCATGCAGTCAACAGAATAACGTGAGAGGCCGATGTACAGATGTGTGGTAAGAGCAGATGTCTCATCTCTTCATTTAGCAAGGCAGATGTGTTTTTTATTTGGGAGTGTTCAAACAAGCCTCTTTTCTCAGTAGTATTGTTGCTGGTGTTTATACTATTACCATAGCCAAACATGTGAGGGTTTTCTGCATTTAGAATGCTGTTTATTGGTGGGTTTCAGAAACTTGCTATGGCTCTTAAACCATTACATATTCTTGCGGTCAGCAGTGATAGAGTGTTTCGCCCACATAGAGATGTTTGGAGTTTTCCAGTTTGTGTCTTCTGTAATGGAAGTTATAGATAAGTTCAAACTGTGTACAGTAATTTCCAGGTATGATCCCAATGTGAAACAGGGAATGAGACACAGATCGTTGCCTGTACCATTTTATCATGCTGGGTCTCCTAAGTAAGATTTCTCTTTCACTCTGAATCAAAAGGCTTGTCAAAGTTTAAGCTCATTAAATACTATTTTGGGACAGGAATTCAGTATTATTTTTGAAACCATCATATCAAAAACCTGTCTCTTTCCCCGATTTGGGTTTTTCAGAGTAGCAAGACAGTAGTGTGTGGTTTTTCTTTTTTTGTTTTGTTTTCACTTCAAAGCTACTATTTTTGCAAGCCTGGCATTTAATATTAAAAGCTTTAGCAAACAGTTAAGCACTTGAAATTAATTCCTTCCAGAAGAGGTTTTCATCGTTCTGAGGGACAGATAGGCAGGGCATTATTGGCATTACTGAACTCCACATCGGCTTCTTTTTAAAGGCTGCATATTGCTTCAAGTATAGCCACTCCTTTTTTCCCCCAATTTCGTCCTGTTGGTGAAGCATGGCCACACACTCTTCAAAGACTTTGCAGACTAGTTTTGTATTTACTGTATGTTGTATTTAAATATTAATGTTATTTTGCTATTCAGAGAAGGCATTTAAACGGCGGTCATTTAAGACAGAGCAGCCTGTGTGACAGGTCCCCAGGAGAGGGTCACAGCATCTTTTTTATGCATTTATTTTTTTCAGTTGAGCTGATGTTCTACATGAAAATGGAACCCAAAGAGCCACTACACAGAACACAATGAGAATAACTAAACGTGCATGTTTACTATGTTACAGCACCTGAAAGGTATTGCTAGCCCAAACTGACCTTTTCAGGCAGAGCAGAGGTCAGCTGTGTTAGAACACTAAGATCCACAGGACAAGAGCTCCACAGGCCTATGCTGTTTGCACACCACAATTTTTAAGCTTTGGCAGTCTCCTTTAGGATCACTATATTTAATCATTTGTTTGGTACTGTGTATTTTTATATGCATCTGTTAAAAAGAGAAACAGAAACTGTTCTCTCAGTTGAAACACAAATGACCACATCACTTACCTGAAAGGAGAAAGGGTGTCCTAGGACTTGAATAGTTTTTATATATTTAGGGGCCATTTGGTTATACACAATTTTAAACCACACTCATCTTTTTTTGTTGTTATCAACACTGAAAACAAACGCATACTGTAGCTGAGCTTTTTGAATACTTATTGGCTAGGAAAAGTAACTTGGTCATTTGAACTGTAAAAGACTTTTGCCTGGTATCTTAAAGACAGTTGTCTCTTAAGGCTTGATGTCTCTTAAGGCTACTTTGCACTGTAGCATTGTTTCAACTCCACAAGTAGAGGGCTGCAATTTGTCCAGGGAGCTTAAAAATCTCCACCCCCTTTTTTTTTTTTTCTTTAAACTGTAGCATATGTTCTGTGTACACAATATGTATCTAGCTGTTTATTTCTTTTTGGCTGAGACTGAAGGTAGCTTGCATTTATGACACTACTTAAACATATGGGTTGTTGGTTTTTTGTTGTTGTTGTTTTTTCCTCTTTTATTTTGGTGGCAACAGAAGATCTGAAGAGTCAGGCAGCTACTAAGGACTCCAGGTTACAGAATGAAAAAGGTTTGGTCAGTAGCTTTCCCCTGCACGTGCATGGCCAGAGGCGTGTGGCTTTCCACATTTCATGAACGCCAAAACAGGGTTATAGTGCTTTCTTCTATATTGTACCTGACCTGCAGAAAACAGCTGATGGTGTCACAAAACATTCCTGTTTCTGGTGAAGTAGCTTCTTTTCCTCTTGGTTAGTTGCTGCAACTTGTTATGATGTGCATTTTTGTCCATTTTAACAGGTTTCAAAACTAAGTCAAAAATTTTGTCTTTAACACTTATAAAATTAACGGGCAAGCATGTTTTCCTCATATATGCAGCAGAGGGGAGTAAAGGGGTTTCTCATACCAAAAAACAAAGTCCACAAAGCGTAGTATTCCTATAGAAATAGAGGCTAACCACACCAACTGCCTCACAGAATATTAGCCTTCCAAAACACTTTAACAGGAGAAGATACTAGCCTCAGCCAGACCCTAAATGACAGGACAAACATGCTCTGGGGTAGTAGTTTCTTGTTCAATTTTGTGTATGCTGTTTGGCTTAAATGAATACATGAAGGGCAAAGCCTGCTGCGGTGCAATGACCCTGTACCTCCTTAGCCTGAGAACCAGCGGCACATTCAGCTTCTGTGGTGTTTTTTTTGTTTGTTTCCACATAGGCGTCAGTTCCTTGGAGGAAATGAGACATTTTTTCTGTACTAACACAAACTGCACCCATCTGCATGTTCTGTGTTCATGCTGTATTTGATCGATGCCCTCAGAAACACGTCTGCTACAGACTTTCCATTCTAAATTCAAACTCTACCTTGTCTTTCTTAAATGCTGAGGAAAAAATAGGTTATACTAAGCTATGGCTGGAGAGTCTCATCCACAAGGAAGAAATCCACAAGCAAATCAGTGTTGGTATTTCAGAGCAATTGTATCTGCCTTTTTATGTATGACAGTTTCATTTATTTAAAAAAAAGGTTTAGTTTTTTTTTCATTGTAATATCATTGTACAGTTTTGCATGGCCTAGATGTAATCACTTTTGTGTTTTAGAGTATAAAAGCTGACAAGTGTGCGTGCAGGGGAAAGATTCTGCTTTTTTTTTTTTTTTTTTGCCTCTTCTCACTATTTTGTTTAATGCCCTCAGTGTTGTAGGGGACATTGTAAGAGATTCTTTGCTACAGAACAATGATGTAGATTCTTTTGCACAGAAATATTTAAGGTGGAGAAGTCAACAATGTAAAAATGACTTACCACCACTATTTTATGTCGGTAACACACTTAATATTAACCTACTTTGATGTACCGCAATAAAACAGGGAACTGTTAGAAATGCAGATGGTTTGTCTTTTTTTTCCCCCCCATACCTCTCCCTGTTAGGGTTTGAGGAGGAAATGGAAAGGGGAATAATCGCCTTCTAGAAGATAAGACCAGCACAAGCACACACGTGGAAGAAAAGCAGTGGGTACGTAGTGCTATATAGCTTTAGCAGCTTTCAGACAAATTTAACAGAACCTTTTGTAAAAATTAAGCCAAGCCACTTTATACTTTGGTATATACTACAGTATTTGTGACCACCTTCTCAGGTCATTTGTTCTGTGTTGGTATTTGTAGTCGTTGTTTCTGAGGTTCCTCCTTGACTTAGTTCTGTATCAAGTGTTTCAGCTGCCCTAACGTTGGAGGCTGGATTCTTACTTAGGTATGTCTGAGCTGCCTCCTCCAAACTGAGTCTCACGCATCTTGAAATGCATCTCAGAATACCTGCAAAGTTATTTGGAGTGTGTCCTGACCTGGTCTCACCTTCCACCAGTTCCTCCACAAGCCATGATATTTCCTCCACAGCAGAGACTGTTTGTTGGGACATCTTCCTCCTCGTTTGTTGTTGTGCTGGCAATAAGCTTGGCTTTGATAACAAACATCAATCCAGCAATCCCTCCCTCCCCTCCCTTGTGCAGCAGGAACACTGTGCTGCTGTTGGTCCTGTGTTGCGAGCAGTGCCCCCCAGCATCTTACACAAAAGATCTGTGGTCATGCAAGCAAGGACGTAATGAATCTCCTCCGCCTGTGCTTACTGGCACTGTAATGCTCTTCAGTTATTTTGTTTTCCTTACAACTATTCTGGACATACTGGCTGTCCATCAGCAGAAACTTTGCTAGTTTCCTTGGCAGCTTTTTGTCCCTTGCTTTTGAACATAAACATTTACCATCTCAACCCATTCCACCATTTTTACAGCTGTGACATCTAGAGCCAAAGGAAAAGTAAACAATATCTATCAGAACGCAAAGCACTAAGAGACGTTAGTTCATTAGTGAATAAAATTAAGCAGCTTTATGCAAAACTATTACTCTGTTACTATTACTGAATAGCAGTGTTCACACATCTCAAAGTATCAGAACTAACCTGATGAGTGGTTTTAGTTGAATCAAGTACTACTGGATCGTCCTAAAACAAGCCTGAAATCAAGCAGGTTATATGTTTATGATCCTGGAGGAAAGGCAATACAAGAACCTGTTCTCCTATTTCTGATAGATCCCTACTGAGAGAAACCATTTATTCACCTGCTCTTTATCTCTGGCAGTGCCAGCAATCAGGCTTTCTTACCTGATGAAGTTTAATCTCATACAGCCCTCTGCATGGCTGGGCTGTGCTAACCAAGTAGGCTCAGCTGCTGCTAAATGTCTTGCCCTTGACAGACACGGATGCCTGCCTCAGTGGCACCAGATAAGCATCAACTCCAACAGCCACTCTTTCTTCACAGGTGGAGGAAGGGCAAAAAGAGCAGTGTCCAGGAACTCTTAATAGAGCAAGTAAAAAGGGAAAACAAGCAAAAGAAAAAGTTAATTACCAGGGATTTTAGCGGCCAGACCGATCGATGTTCAAGCTGACATCCCTCTGGCTCCAGGTAAACTTGCCATCACTGTCACCATGTGACACAGCTGCAATGGAAAAGTGAAGGAATGAACAGGCCACAGTTGGCTTTGCGAGGGTAGCAGCAATTCTTTGAGCAAACAACTACAAAAGGGACGTGGAAGGGTCCCCTTTCCTGTGCTGCTGTTTATCTCAGAGAATAGGACACAGTTTACCTTTGTAGTCACTACGCCACCAGAAGATGGAAAGACTGCAGGCCCACAGCACAAGCACTTTTTTTATTGAAATCAGAACTCATACAGGTACAGGCTTTGTACAAAAAAACTAAGAAAGTATATTTGCTAGCTTGACTCCAATAGTTTAAAATTGTGCGTCTGGTTTTAAACATGTGACAGTTGAAGCTTGAAATGCTCATGAGAGACACGACGTCTTTGTCTGCCTTGCCATAAGTTCTACATTACTGGAAAACAGCCAAAACCCCAGACTAGCTTTCAAGTTAGGAGTCCAGCAAACAATTGGTGTCAGAGATGTAGCTTATCTAACTCACCAAAGTCAATACCTACCCAGCAGTGAAGAATCCCACTCTTTGTGCTCAGATGTAGTTCTGTTGAACATTTGCCTCCCAGAACCGAGAAGAGTTGTGTGAGTATGTGTGTATTTAAAAGATATTGGCACTCAATTCACAGGTTTATAAAATGTTTCCTATGTTTGCCTTGCAAGCCAAAGAGAAGCAGAAAACATAAAACTTCATGTTATGTGTACACGCATCCTTTGCATTACATCAGCATCACTAAAATCCAGGAAGGTTCTTGGACTGCTGCCACTGGACTTACAAAAACAGGAGAAAGGGGGGCTGAGTGTGTCTGTGGTAGGGTACACCTCTGTATTTCATTCTGTAAGTCACAGTATGAAAACTACTTGAATTCCACCTTAGCATGAAGGTTTAAAAAAAAAAAAAAAAACAGACAAGAATTCCAAACATTTCAATACTAAATTCCACTCTTGTCCTCCTTCCCCTACCCACTATATGTTTTAAAAAAAAAAAACAATATGCAGCTATCATCACAATGTTAAAAATGTATTCAAGGTAGTTGGCTGGTATCCTGAAACAGTATACAAGCACTCACGACAGTTTCCAGCAAGCTGCAGACGGTCCTGGCAGTCGTTGTGTCAGACAGACAGAGCGAAGAACAGCTCTGTCTCCGTGAAACTCACGCTTGGCTTCCAGGGCACAGGCTGCTGCTTCTCAAGAGGATGGAGAGTTAGGGTGCAACACATGGGAGGCGAGAACATTCCTGGCAAGGCTGAGACAAACCGTGCCCTCAGAACAAGGTACGTTAGTTCATTATTACTCCTCTGGCTTCTTGCCCCGAGTGCTCCAGTATTTGCTGTACGCCTCCTGGAACATGTTTTTGCAGGGAATTTTGGCCTTCAGTTTGGTGCAGATAAGGAACGATCCCCCCATCTTCCGATGAAGAGAGTAGGTCTCTTCTGGTGGAGGGACAAGCCGATGCTTCAGCATGACTGGAATTAAACCGTGGATTTTTTCCGTGGTGCTTTGGTTGCCAAAATCAAAAGGTTCCTCAGACGCAAAAGCCTCTCCCAGGATGAGGACAGCATTTAAGTGTGCATCTTCCATTTCCTGCCCAAAAGGAAAGGGGCCCAAATTGTATCACTAACCATTTGGAACACCAGGGAGAAAAAGGAGAAATACTACTCCTAACAGCAGCCAATTAGGAGAAATGCCCACCTCTACCCACAACGAATGTGACTCCCAGACCCTGACAGACTGATAACCAGTTAATTCCAAGCACCTAAGCCTCCCAGAAGACTGTCTGCCCAGTCATGAAGGTTCAGCAGTGTCACTACCTGTCTTGCTGAGGGAGTGAAGGGAGATGGAGGGCGTATAAAAGAAAAAGTAGTTTGGGGGTTAGCAGATGATTATTTTAAATAACTACATTATCATTTTGTTCTGGCTCCTGCTGCCAGAACAGAAGGAGAGAACAAAATCATGAACATTTTTGCCCTTCTCCCTCAGCTTGGCAACTGGGCTTTCAGACTGCCATCAAGAAATCTCTAAGTTAAGACCCACGTTCTTCAGCAAACCTTTCACTGGCCACTACTAGAAGTAAATGCTTCTGCTCCATACCTTGACTTCATAACCAGTGAGGAATTTCATTTCAATGGACTTCTTCAGTACTCTGTCTCTGTCCATGTCAGCAGCTGCCTTGATTACCTGAATAGGAAGAACACTTTCAGGAGAGCTAGGTGATGACTGAAAAAAGCTTTCACACAAAAAAGCACACGCACACACACACACATATACACGAGTGCATAAATTTGTGAGTCTGTAAGCAGGCCACAGGAGAAGCCAGGCAATGAACAGTAGAAGCAATTCCCCCACACCCTCATATAAAAATCACTGAATTGTGAGTGGGTGAGAAGAGGGGATCCCCTTTGAGATAAGCTCTGCCTTAGTCTCCCAGTGAGCAACGTTACAGTTCCCCACAGCTGTAACGTAATTTAACCATCAGGACACAAGCACCAAAGGCTAGCAGCAGACACGCACAGAGCTACCGTCAGGGATAAAGCCAGAACCAAGATCTCATCTCCACTCCTGCTTCCCTCTACAGCCAGAAGTGGATTCAATACAGACACAAAACAACACAGCTACGAGAAGAATTATGCAAGTACTCTTAAGAACCCCAGCGCAGCATGCTAGGACACACTGCAAGTCCTCACCTCAATGTAAACGTCTGTGAACTTCTCGTCAAACCCTCGTGTAGCTCCGAAGTCCAGCAGGGCCACCTGGAAATGAACAAACCCTTCAGCACTGCAGTACCAACCTCTTCAGGTTGGAGGCCCGACCTGAGAAGACTCCCAGTGCCTTCAGGAAGCTCAGCTTGCTGGAGCACTTTTCCACTGTCTCAGCTTCCCCTTAATTCCTGAATTCCCTAGCAATAGGGCAAGCATTTGTTCCGGTACATGACACAGGAGGTGTGGCCTGTGCTGACACTGTCACACCTGCCCCGTAACCCCACCCAGGCTTTCTGCTTGGGGACAGAGCAATGCAGAACCTTTTCCCAACAATTCTCAACACATCTCAGGGCTGAACAAGCAATTCCATCCGGCCTGCAGGGTACAAGCAGGCAGCCAAGCCAACCAGCAGGACATCTGCAAGCGCTTCCCCAAGCACCGGTATCTTCAGCATAGCACAAGACCAGAGCATTCAACTAAAACCCATTTGTTCAGATGTGTCCTGGTAGGACACTGCCAAATACAACTTCCCAGTGACACATTTCAAAGAAAGAAAAAAAGACCCCGAGGCTCAGGAGTTATCTGTGACTGGATCCTGGGCCAAAGACGGGCAGCCCAACAGTTCCACGAGCCCTGTTCTCCCTCCCACCCAGACCAAGCAAGTAAAAGCAGCGAAGGGCCAGGTTTCACTGTCCTGCCTGCCCAAGGCTCAAGGAATCCACGAGAGAACCTCAGTCAGAGCTCAATGAACTCTGAGAATGGGGAATAATCAAAAGCTGGTGAAAAACAGCGCTAGCGCAGGCAGAATGGGTGCTGCTTGCACTTACCTTGTGTAACTGTGGGTCATAGAAGAAGTTTGACCAGTTCGGGTCAGTCTGCATGTACCTGAACTCAAACAGCTCCCGCAGACACAGTACGAGGATGTGGTGACAGATCTTGAAAATCAGAGAGAAAACGAAAAATCAGTAGGGTGGCAAGCCCCATGCACGCATGTAATTACAGTGGGCATGAGCACACGCCAGGAACGCATCACCACACTGGCAGGTACCATCTGAAATGAAGGCAACGTAGCTCCCAGGAGGCACGACGCTGCTCCAGGGCACTCTGAGTTCAAGGCCCAAAAGAAGCTAAGAGTTTCTTCCTGCAAAGCCTCCTTCCCAACAGCATACAGAGCTAGCTTCAAACCTTTACCTAAAGGGGCTTCACTACGTGCACACAACCACCAAGCACCCCTCAGCAAAGCCTGCTGGGCTCAGCACCCACCCAGGCTGAGGGAACAGCAGCAGGCACACGAGCTTGGGACTTGAAGGCATGGAGGAGGCAAGAGCACAGCCTCTGGAAAGCCTGCTACCACATTACATGCAGCAAAGCCTCTCTGTGAGGACACAAACGGGAGCCTGTTCAGTGCAGCTGCCAGCCTCATCCTGCCCATCTTCAGCTGCTCAAAGGCCCGGTGACACCGCCTTCAGGAGGAAGATCAGTAAAGGCAAGCCAGACCCTGCTGCAGGACACTGCCACTTGGGGCAGAAGGCTGTGGGCCTGCCTGGCCAACTGCTTTGCTTGCAGGGCAGCACTGCCCCACCCCAGAGCCTCTGAAAAGCAGCCCAGGTGATGCAGCAGCCCATCCGAGAGAACAAGCCCCAAGGGCAGGCAGCTCAGGGGGCTCAGGCAGCCAGCTCTGGCCTGTCTCCACGTCCACTATGGCACTGGAACCTGTCTAGGGGAACATACACCCTGCACTTTTCCCCAGTGACCTGCTAACAGCTGACAGCTCACAACAAGACCAAAAAAAAAACCACCACCCAACCACAAAACATATCCAAATTCCAGGACAGTTATTTCTGCTACTAAAACAGATGCTTCTCCCACCACAGCACTCCAATCCCTTGCTATATTGGGCACCGATACGCACCCACCACCACATCCCCCCTCCTGTTTACTGGGGTAGTTTTCCAGCAGCCCTGTACAGCACGGGCCAGGCTCACAGAGGGCGATGACACCCAATCACTTTGGCAAGGGCATGAAATTCTCCTGCAGTCCCGTCCAAGAGAACAGCTGCAGAACAAAACTGTTCCTCCCCCAGAGCTGGCAATTCCTCCCAAGCTTAGGGTCATCTGAGAGAAGCAGGGCACCCAGGAGTTCCTCAGCTAGACCTCCCCTTTAGCCACCCCTGTGACCACAGTACCTCATTTCGGATCTCCTGGCTCAACCCCTCGGCTTGATCCAGCGGGAAGCCAGACACAAGCTCTGTGGTCAGGACGTGTTTGCTGCACAGCTCATCCACTACCCGCGGGACGTAAAAGAAGGGGTGGTCTTTCAGCAGCTCCCTAGGGCACGGAGGGAAGAGAGGAGAAGGTCAGGAGCCCCACAAGCAGGTGGGTCCCTCTGCAACATCTTGAACAGCGCACGGCTCCTTCACGTAACCTGGTTCACAGCCGCTGCCCCTTCCCCACACCCTGGCTGCAGCTGCCAGGGAATATTTTCCTCAGTAGCTCTAGCAGGGATCAAGTCACCAGAAGCCATGCCAGTGAGTTACAGCTGCTGGTGACTCCTGAGGTCACATCTCCTGCTGAAGGAGCAGCTTTAGGAGGGCCTCCAGGCGGTCACATTGAGGGACACCGGGCTCCTTTGGTCATCCCACTTCAGGGCCAGACTACACGTACAGAAACTGGCCTTTTGCAAGGAGAGCAGGACCAAAGTTCTGCAGGGTGGGCAAAGAGGGGGCATCCAGCCTCCAGCAGCACTCCCAGGTCCAGCCTTAACGTAAAAGCCATCAGGACCCAGTGCTACAGTGTGACAAGGGAGCAGCCACTGCTGGTGGCGTTAGGTGCTGTAAGAGAGCTGAGCTGGGTCCCCAGGGCATGGAATTCACCTCCCCGCTGCCCCTGCAGTTGAGGAGCCTCCCTACATTTCACACCCGTGTGCAGAGACAGGTTGGGGCACTGGTGTGAACATACTGGAATTTCTTCGCGCAGGCAGCTTCTCTCTGGTAGTCACACTCCAGGGCCAGCTCTCTGCTCAGGACTTCAATCAAATGCTCAGGGAACAAACCTTAAAAGCCAAACAGCAGAGAACAGAGTAGTCTTAGGAAAAAAGCCCCTCAGGCTAAGCTTGCCAGCACTGCAGCTGAGGAGCAACCTGCTGTCCAGCCAACTCAAGGCTGAAGAATACGAGAGGTCCCCAGGAGCCACCTCCTCTTTGCAACTGGAAGCAGTTTGTACGGGTAACCCCAGGCAGTGGCCACGCAGCTGCTCCTTCAGCAAGGCACATCCACAACGTGCTCACACAGCTGGGCCCGTCCTCCCCATCTCCCACCCACGGTGCCTGCTCCTGCTCTCTCCCTCGGGGCAGCTCTGGTGCTGACAGGGCTCTGCAGCAAGACACGTCAAGGCAGCAAGACTCATCCTGCAGGGCCCTGAGCCACCACAGAGCAGTAGCCAGTTTTTGTCACTATGCAGCCTGATCTGAGGGCAACATCTGTACAGTGCCACTATGATTTACAGCTGCTGCATGCAGGTGCTTGGAATGAGGAGCAGTTAATCCTGCATTCACTGTGGAAAAATGGGTGTACTCCTCTACTATAGGAAAGCACTGAGAGAGCCCAGGATCTAATGGGTCTCCAGCTCTCCACAGCTCTACCCATCGTTTTCTGCTCATCCCAGTCAAAGGGATGCAGGAAATGCAGGGAAGAATGAGTTCTGCCAGCCTTGGCAGAAAACAGCAGGGACAGAGCAAGGATACGTGATGTGAACGCTGCCCACGTTTCATGGCTAGGAGGCCATCAGGCACTTCAGACTGCCAGGAGTCCCTGTGAGTCCTTCGCTGGAGAAGTGCACAGGTACAAGCGTATGTTACTCTGGCAGGTGCACACACCCACGACCAGGGAAAATAAACACAAGTGCACTTCCCACCCCACCGAGTGAACACTGGAGCAGGCACATGCTCAAGGGCATGCTCTCCAGTCCATGGAGAGAAGTAAGCAAGGTACAGGCCTCCATGTGCTAGATGACACGTGGGTCTTGGTCTTTTTACCTTCAGGGAGAATGTTGCTCATGCTCAGGACAGTCATCAGGTTATTAACATCGCTGTTGATGCTCTGGGCAACTCCAGGGTACTGCAGGACAGAACGGGAAAGGGCAGCGTTACGGCTGGATGAACCCAAGGCAGCCAGTTGTACAGGGCAAGATAAAAACACCTTCCAGCTATAAAAACACCTTCCAGCTCAACAGGAACCGACCCTCAACACAGCCACCTGCAGCGTGGCAAACAGAACGGCCTTTTCAGTTCTTCTGGCATGGACTCTTCTAACATGAAAGAAATCCTAAGGCGGAAATCCCAGCAACACACGAAACCCCTCAGACACACAAATCCCAGTGACAGCAGCCAGCCACTTTCCTACCCACAGCTGAAAGCACACGCCACTGACAGCCCCAGAGTGTTTCATTCATCCAGAGCAGCGGGGCAAGCAGCAAGACCACACACCAGTCCTAGAAAAGGTACCTCCTCCTGTTTTTCACCTAGTCTGTAAAGAAATGAACCGGCTATGCTGTTGTGGGGCAGGACGTATGGTGCCACAGTTAACTTTCCATTGCTACTGCCTTGGGCTAACTTCAGAGGTCACTTTGGACACAACTAGCTTGAGAAGGAGCCAATACCCATCCGTATCATCTCTGAAGCCTCCCAGTTGACAAAACAAACCAACAACCAGATAACCAACTTTGCCTGAGGTCCCTTCCCGACTAAGCAAGTTCCGTCACTTCTTTTGCATTATAAAGCATGCCGTACAAATAGTTCCAGCTCCGGAACTTAGTTGCTAGAAACACTTGGTTGAAGTTGCTGACAGCCCTGAATAACCCTCAGCACTGTCAGACTGCCATTTCTTAACAGCCAGTGCTTGTTTGTCACTTCAAACTTCTATAACCTTTGGGCTGCGGCCAGAAAAGGCATGAAAAGGCAGATTCCAGAAAGAGGACTGACCCATGGAGTAGGTAGGACCCCTGCACGCAGCACTAGTGGGTACGAGCAGTCCCTTACCACCATTATCCCCACACTTCAGTGATACAACCACAAGAAAGGTCTCCCACTCATCTGGAGTCAGAGACTGGCCCAAGTTGCACAACCTCTTCTGTCCTTCCCCTCTGCTTCAGTTAGGGTAAGAGATTGCTGGACCCAAATTTCACTTGCACGAAACTGTTTCCTTATCCATCCTAGCAGTAAATATATCTGTGCAGCTCCGCTGCCTCTCTGTGCAGCACAGACCAGAGAGGATGCTGGTCTCTAAAGCCCACCTGGATTTTCATGGCAACTTCCTTCCCGTTTTTCAAGCGTGCCAGGTGAACCTGACCAATTGAAGCAGCAGCAAAGGGGCGTTCTTCGAAGGACTCCAGTTTATCCCTCCAGTTGGGGCCAAGGTCATTGTTCAGAGTTTTCTACAAATGAAAGGAAAACATCAGGGACAGCAAATATTTAAGATCTGCATTATTTGCCATCATGCTCCTCTAAGGTGACTCGCTCTGAGTACCTACACCCTGCTTCCTAGATCGTTTCCCCTTCCTCCCAATGAGCACAGAACCATGAGCAATGGTCCAGCCAGCAGTAGCTCCCCAGAACTAAACAGATTCTGCTAGGAGCTGTGTGAGGCTGTGTTACTGGGGCCTGAAGAGCAGTGATCCTGAACACAACCAGCACTGCTTTAGGAATATAAAGGTGCCCCTTTTTGGGCCACTTATCTTCCAGAATATGGGCAAGGATTTAGACATGTCTCCTCCGCTCTACTCTGCGCTGGTGCGGCCTCACCTCGAGTACTGTGTGCAGTTCTGGGCACCACAGTATAAAAAGGACATGAAACTGTTGGAAAGTGTCCAGAGGAGGGCTACGAAGATGGTGAAAGGCCTGGAGGGGAAGACGTACGAGGAACGACTGAGGTCACTGGGCCTGTTCAGCCTGGAGAAGAGGAGGCTGAGGGGAGACCTCATCACAGTCTACAACTTCCTTGGAAGGGGGTGTCGAGAGGCAGGAGACCTTTTCTCCATTAACACCAGTGACAGGACCCGCGGGAACGGGGTTAAGCTGAGGCAGGGGAAATTTAGGCTGGACGTCAGGAGGGGGTTCTTCACAGAGAGGGTGGTTGCACACTGGAACAGGCTCCCCAGGGAAGTGGTCACTGCACCGAGCCTGTCTGAATTTAAGAAGAGATTGGACTGTGCACTTAGGCACATGGTCTGAACTTTTGGGTAGACCTGTGCGGTGTCAAGAGTTGGATTTGATGATCCTTAAGGGTCCCTTCCAACTCAGGATATTCTATGATTCTATGATTCTCTTTCATCACACTACCAAGCTGATCAGAAGCAATCCAGGCTGAGAGTGACTCTCTTTGAGGCAATAGTGACAATTAAACATGACAACGTGCGTTAACAGCTTTTCTGTTACACTGCCAGGCTGCCATAGTTAAGTGCTGGCTCTTATCTTTCAGAAGATGGATGTAGTGCCGACAGTTCCTTTTGCATTACCCTTCACATCTTAATTATCAAAGGGAGGAAAAGACAAAAAGACAACATGTTCCAACTCTACTTGAAGGTAGGCTACATACAGTCAAAAAGACAGAATTCCTGTTTATTTTCCATCAGACTAACATTTTTGAGTTTTTAAAATGGGATTTAGGCACTTGTAAACACTAGGTTGACATCCATGAGGAAGATCAGAGAGAGGAAACAGAAGAGGAGACTACACTAAACTAGTCCCATGTGATCATTTTTGTATGGGCTTCATAACCTCTGGACATTAAAAAATACAGCATTTTTTCCTCTGTCCAGAGCTGAATGCATACTTGTGAGTGAGAACTGACAGCACATAGCTGAGATAAGGAATCAGATGTCACCCACAACCAAAAATACACAACTTTTGTTGAAGGAATACTCTTAGAAATACAGTCTGCCTCCCCGAGCAGTGAATGTCACAGGTGACTTTTATTCTGCTACAGACCCTCCTCCCCAGTGAGCAGGAAGGAACGTTCCTCACCATCATCTGCTTTATGGGCATGAAGTCGGCACTCTGACGCACACGCTCAAAAATCCTCTGGAGATGGGGGTTGATGAAGGCGTCATCTGCCAGAGGAAGAGAACACAGCAGTCAGCACAGGCACTGCGTTCTCCAGTTCTTCAGTACACGAAGAAACATACACCTGTGCTCAAACAAGTCAGGTTGTCCTGCCCGAACACACACCAATGAAGGTTATGGGATTAATTTTAGCTCAGAAATACCATACCCTGTAGTGAACCCTTAGGCAGACCTCCTGAAGCATCACACCTTTGGAAATGAGCCAGACGTCCTGGGCACAAGTAACAGAACAGAAGAAAAAGCTACTCCTTCATTTTTGTCCTCACAAAAAAATCTGTGTATTACCTGACCGTCTCCTAAGCTCACCTGCTGCAGACAGAGTAAATTTCTGTGCACCTTTTCCCAATGAACAATGTCAGGACAAGGTATGAATACACTAGAAAACACGCTGGATTCCTAAGTGTAAGAAGGGTCCTCAGCATCGCTTGTCATCACGGTTCCTGGCTCAATTCAGTGAAATAAAGAACACTGCTCCAGGCCCCACAGACCCAGCAGCAGTGCTGGGAGCAGCGTGCAGCACTGCGCGGCACGGAGACTTCTGGTAGGACGGCAGGCTGCACAAACACCAAGCACAAGGTGCTCTGCACAAGCCTCTGCCATCTCCCAGCCCCTGCTGGCAGCAGAGCAGCACCCAGGCCTACCAGAGGGCACTGTCACAGACACAGGCAACAGAAGGAACCCCTGGGGCGTCATCCCAGTGCTCCCAGGTTCGTGGCGGGGTTTAACCCAGCCCATCCTAAGGGGCAGCAGTTTCTCTGGAAAGCTGTGCAGCAGTAAAACCCTATGTATGCACGTACTGGACTCAGACTAATGGCAATACAGCCTCTATTACTCTAAACAGCTACCCAAACGTAGAGCAGCTGCAAGTAGGCAGAAGAAAACATAACTCAGCTAAAAATAACTTATTTTAGGAGCCAGCAGGATTTAGCAAGCATTTTTTACCCTGATAGGAAACGATGGGAGTGGGCTCTTGAAAGATTAGTCATCTCCTGTAAGTAAAGGCTTCTACAACTGCCCAGAGAAAAGCCACCAGTTCTGGCAAACACTTCATTTTTCTTCAGGTCGTTATGAAATTAGATTTAACTGCTGCTCTCCCAACACCAAAAATAAGTCCCTGCTACCAGCTTTATTCTTGAGAACCTTCACATGTGCTTCTTACATCCAAATTGAAGTGTCATTTATTTACAAACACAACCTGTCTGTCCCAGGAAAGGAGAAACACAGCTACCTTAAGGATGCTGCCCTGAGAGGGAGGAGCTCCCATTCTGTCCCTGCAAGGACCCGTGCTCTCAGCAGGCACTGCGGCACTCTGCTCGCTTGTCACGAGCCAGACGAAGGCTGGACAATGCCTCAGAGATTGCTGAAGGCCTGCATGTCTCGACACTTGAGTGAAGTCAGCTGGCAAGTGTTTGAAACCCTTGCCAAAGCTCAGTCATTTTAGGAGACAGCAGGCAAGTGACAAAAATGCAGATTATTTCTGTTCCTCGGAGGTGGCCTTTCACAGCTGTTGCCTCGTCACTACCATCCCCGCCTGGTGCAGCTATAGCCAGGCTCTGGGCACATCAGGTGCACCTCGGAACAGCAGCCTAACAATTTCTAAGTTACTCCCACCTACAGCAGGCAAGTGAACCTCAGAGCCAACTTCCAGGCATGGCTCACCCATTCCACTTACGAGAGGCACTGGCCAAACACAGCAAGGAACAGAGGAGCTCCTCCCAGATCTGCTCTATAAACAAGCAGTGTCAGCACCTGGAAGTTTCTGGAGGGTGAGAAAAGAGCATATGGGGAGCAGCCATGTCATGGCAGCTGCCTCCCACCTAGCTCTGCAAGCGCTGCCATCAGCCTGGCACACACCTACAACAGGTGACAGCAGATGAAGGACGATGAAATACCACGGCGAGGGCTCTCTGGAACACAGAGCTGCTCTCAGTTATTTAACACAACACAGGATCCAGCCCCATCAGTCGGCACCTACTAAAATTAATGTCGGAGCACAAGCCAAGCAAACGGAGTACTTCAAACACTCAGACACTGACTCAGTATCAGTGATACCTTGAAAGCTATTTTCAGACAAGTGTAAAAGCGCTCTTTTTGCTGGTTCTTTCCTTCCTCTTTTTTCATTTTTGGCAGGAAGGCAAAGTGAGCAGGTTCAGATAAGGTTTGAAATCAGCACACCTGCTGTGTTCCAGGAGTAACCTAGCAGCTCAGTGCAAAGAAGCCGATGTCACTCATGCCTTCACCTGTGACCATCAACTTCAGAGCCTGATGCAGTAAGACAGCCTGAAATCTCTTCAAGGACATAAAAAGAAAAAGAAAGTTCTACACAAACATGCGTAAGAACTTTTTTATAGCAAGGGTCACAGAGCACTGGAACAGACTGCCCAGAGAGGTTGTGGAGTCTCCTCTCTGGAGATATACAAGACCCACCTGGAGCTTTCCTGCTCAACCTACAGTAGGGAACCCGCTTTTAGCAGGGTGGTTGGACCCTCATCTCCAGAGGTCCCCTCTAACCCCTACAATTCCATGGTTCTGTGATGTAAATCACAAACAGGTTGTTGTAATGGCAGAGGGCTGCGGATATAACCTCAAACACTTTTGGTAAACAATGAAGAGGATCGTGTTGTCATCTTCTACCTCTTTTCTAGCAGGACACTTGGGAGTAGCCTGGGATACAGCTCTGCTACTCTACAAGTGCTTTTTATACACAGGCATGGAAATTCACAGACAGTCATCTCATTTTCAACCACTTTCAGCTGTGTGCCTGACTCAGCTCAGACCTACAACAGGGGCACTAGGCAAGTGGAGGTATATAATCCATACATCAGCTATTTCAGACCATGATTAAGCTGAACTGCATCACACACATCGCCACGGCTGTTCTCACATGAGAAAGCTACTTTCCACGTTTACTCCATGCTGACTGATTCCAAACAGCTGACAGTGTAACACGAGAAATCAGCTGCTCCCGCAGGCAGCACTGCTGAGGGTAGCTAAGGACCTGTGCTCCCACTTACCTTGAATGCTTAACATCTGTCCCAGCTTCAGGGCTGCTCCCCGGACCTTGCACAAGGTTCTCACGATTCTTTCCGCATTGGCCTCTGACAGGAACGGGCTGGAGTCCATCACTGCTTTCTTCCCTGAGGGCGAGGAGAGAAAGCACATGGATGAAAAGCACCCTCACCTCAGCAAGCTCACTCCACTGTGATAGCGTACGCTCAGCAGGAGATTCACCTTCCCTCAGAGAGGAACCAAACCAGGACTACGCTCGAGCTCCATCGCAACCCAGGGGCATGGACTGTGGTTGCACACCTGTGCCTTGTTCTGACTCACTGCTAGCTCCAGTGCCAACAGCAACAAGTCACAACAGCACAAACATCCACGGAGGCTACACAAACCCTGCAGACAGCGGTGTTTGGACTGGCTGTACCACACAGCTCAGCCACACACCACAAAAAGGGCTCCTGCAGCACAGCCACAGCTTCAGAAGAGCAGCAGGAGTGGGACACGGCAAGGGGGACTGTCAAAAGCCCAGACAGCACGCTGGAATTGACTGAAAATATGCTCCCACTTCATGTATTGCTGTGCAACTGTGCATCTAAAGCATGCACCAGGCATCTGCAGAAAGCAGAGCCTTCACATTTCTGAGTCCATAAAAGCATTCTTCTTAATGAAACTGAATTCTCTTTCAATGCACAGGCAAAGTACATTGTCCCAACACCATAACCCCAAAATACCACGGTTGCATATAGCACCTTGAAAAAGCAGCAGATTGCAAATCTGTGATGAGGTCATGAGGCCAGTCAAGCCCAGGGAGAGTTCCACTAGTTACTAGTTCCAACTGCACTTGGAGACCATGCCAGGAGGCCAAACCCTTACTCTCACCAGTGGTCATACATACACCAGCTCGTGCAGAACAAGGCCCAGTATTACCAACTCAAACAAGCACGGTCCTGTCCCCAACAAAGGGCAAAGACTGATGTATTTTTATTTATTTTTAAGGATGGAACAAAGATAGAGGGAGACTAACTCAATTTTGTGATCTCTTTGGAAGCAACAAGCCCTTCAGGAGGACAGCTTCTCTGGCTTACCGAGCACGGACAGAACGGGCAGGCAGGCACCTGCCGACCACTGCTCTTGGGACTGCAGCTCAGCTCTCACGGAGAACGGGACAGGAAGGTAGTGCGGTCTTACAGGTAGGCTGCAGAGCCCAGACCTGGTATGTCAACCGTGGGGCTACAGCTTGTTTCAACACTTCAGAGAAAAGGGTACAAAGGATGGAAGAGCTGAAGCCAGCACATACAGCAAGAAGGGCCCAAAAGGCACAGCAGCTGCAAGATCTGAAGATCTCTGACAGGTGGAAATGACTGGTGTGTCTCGTAGTGACTGCAGCAGCAAGAAATCCTCTCCCTCTGCAGCTAGCTCTCAGGAGTGTGTACAGAGGGAGCTCACACTGTGCAGGGTACAGGGAGAACAGAGCACTGAAGGCCTGAAGCCATGAACTCTGGCTCTCAACTGTCCCACAAGGAAAATTCTGGATCCTCAGCAATGACAAAACAAACAGTCCCTCCCACAAGCTCCAGACACAGAGGAGCTAGGGAAACTACCAAGTTCTCTATCTTCCTTTGTAACACCTGCACAGATAAGGATGAAAGAGTTGGTTAATGATTAAAGTCACCTCCAGAAGCCAGTGAGCCATGACAATTTTTCAAGAAGTCTTGTCAGAGAAAGAGCCAGCGTAGGCACTCCCCCACCTTGTTCTCCTGGCACGCTTCTCACTGCAGTTGAGCCCACAGGGGTGCTGCCTGACTACCACGCCACCCAACAGCCCGTGATCGCTCGTTGCTTGTTTATGTACCTTGCTAAAAGTGGGCCCAAACAAGAAGGTGACCTGAAAGCAAGAGTCAAAACCAGATTTATGTAAACATCAAGTCAAGAAACATCATGGAAAACAGACATAGGCTTCCACGGGTAGGTGGAAGAAAACAGGTATAAAACCCAGCACAGTTCATCAAAACAGCACAAAGCCTTCCAAGTGTGTGTGCTTCTCACTGCTGCATCACTGCTCTTCCACCTCCTTTGCTACCGTTAGAAGTAGAACTACCTGCTGGACTTTGCACGCATTTACTTTTACGATCATCTGCCACACAAACTTTGGAGCAAGTAAACAGTCAAAGAACGTAACCTAAGCACTTCAGACTGACCACTCAAGGAGATTGCACTTCTTCTTTCCATAGGGAAACAAGCATTTGTTCAAATCTAGGCTAGCTGCCAGCCCCGCAGGGCTCTGCCCAGCCTGGCATTTGCACTGCACCTATCAGGACAACCTGTTATAGGTCATTAATAAGTTACAAAATTGACCTTGAATCCAAAGTCTTCCTGCTAGTAATGGCAACTATTTGTCTGGGCAGTGTTTCATTCTTATTCCTGGAATTCTGTTCTACTCTCCCATCCCACCACATGTAAACCTTGCACTTTAGATACACACCAAATGCTGAGACTACCAGCAAGGTCACCAGTGACCTAGGAGGTTATTTTTAAGTTAGCTACATCAACATGACAAGAAAAATCCCACTGGAAATGAAGTACAATCATCCTTTTTTTAAAAGATGAACCAAACCACTTATTAAAGCGCTTGAAGAAGGCAGCCTTAACACCTTAAAAACACCCCTGCAACTCCACAGAAATCATTTCCGCCACCAAATTTCTGTGTCTAGGACATCAGGCTTTGACGAGGAAGGGAGAAACTCACAAACTCTTGCACCAAAATTTTTGTTCAGGGATAAATCCCTTGGTATCATAAAAAGTAAACTGTTTCTGGAAACAGACAAGATGAGGCAGAGAGGAGAGAATGGAGAAGGGCCCTACAGTTACTAAACAAGGATGGGAATTTAAGCGGGGTGGGAAACAAATCAATGCAAACATGGTTACTAGAGAACATACAGGAGAGGAGGCATCCATGGCCCCTCCGTTTGGTAGCAGCAATGGCAAGATGACAGAAGTACAAACCTGTTAGATTAAATAGATTTAAATAGAGGTACCTAGGCAAGACATTTCCCCCAAGAACAGCAAAGGCTGGTACTGACAGAGAGCAGTAAGAAAATGGGATCTTGGACTCAAGCCGTGTGTATATCCTCTGCCATGCCTTTCTGCAGGAGCAGAGCCCTTGGAGACAGGTCCCATCCAGTGCGTCACACCCACTGTAACGTCCTGTGGAAAGTGTGACCAAGGACACTAGCTAGAAGCTGTAGAAGAGCAGCAGGAATGAGAGCCTCGATCATGCAGCACTCTCCTCACGATCTTGGCTTAAGAAGTTCCAAAACAGCACAAAGGCTGAAATCATCTTCTACTTCTGCCTCACCTCAAAGCTTACCACTCCTGGCCCATTCTCCTTTACGCAGTGTAACCACTGCTCCAAGCTCTTATGTAAGTAGACAACAGCAAGAAGAGAAGCAAAAACGACATCAAGCAAGACAGCTAAAAATAAAACCCAGATTATTTTCTAAATCCTTTGCCTACCATCTAAATCATCAGCCCTCATTGCCATATAAACTAATCAAGGTTTGGGCAAAAACATGACTTTTCCCAGAGCACAGCTCAGCCTGCAGAGCATGCTACACCGCCATATTTAACCACTGCAAAAGCTTAGAAGGAAGCCACCATGACACGGCCAGGTGTAACTCGGGAACATTTTACCTCCAACTTCAAGCAAGCTGGGAAAAAAAACAAGGTTGGGTGAATTTGCATGGTTATGAGAATTCTTCAGAGGAAGGCGAAAGAAAAATGGAAGTAGCAAATCACTGTTTAGCACATACATAAATTGTTTTGTCATTCTGAAAGACAGAGAAATAGAGGAGAGCAGCCATCCTCTAAAGTCCTATTAGGCAGAACATCCCTAAACTTCAAACAGACTGCAAACAACAATAGCATGAAGTTTTCAGACATGAGTGCTCATCTACAGTTTCTGAAGTGATTGAATTATGCAGTTACATTGAACAGTTTAAAAATATTGTTGCACCAACATAATCCAAGAATGGACACAGGTATGGTATTCGTGCTCAGGTGTGGCTGTGGGCAAGTAGGCTGTATGAATTGCACTGGCATAAACTTATTCTCACACATACACATGCCTGACCTCCACCTACATGGTGAGGTTGTGGCTTACGTTGATGGGAAAAAAAGAGTCTGGAAGTATCACATTAAAAACAAAAGAACCACAAAATTCCCCTTGTTGTCCCAACTGCGTCAACGTCCCAGCTTTTAAAAGACTAAAATCTCACAAATGAGTATGCAGGTAAACTGTGACCAGAGAGGAAAAAGGAAAAAAGGACCAAATACGAGGATGCAGAAAGGGCTCACCATTGCGTTCTTCAGGTCGAAGGCTCTTCTTTGCAACTTCTGCCAATGCTCCAATGCCAAGACCAACAGCCAATCCTTTAAAATAAGAAACAGGTCACAGTAAAAATACTTATCTTCGTTACATATAGAAGCATTTTTTATAATTAACCTCAAGCCACAAGATCACAAGCACAGCTACAAAACAGCTTGACTAGAGCATCCTGGCTTTTGCAATGGAGTTATCTTCAAGTTTTACACTAAAGTCTTTTCTCCTGTGTTTCTTTCTTCAGTCCAGCATGCCAGCCAGGTATCATAGGCTAGACCAGCCTGAGACACCCAGTTCTTGTGAAGTGCATCAGCAAGCGCTACTGAGAGCTGTGTGCTCCTGCTGTAGAATCCAATTGTGGGGTTCATTCTTCCCGAGGCCCACCTCACCCAAGCAGCATTGTAAGCTCTAATCCCAAGCAGCTGTGCTGTGGAGTAACCCTGAGCAGCAGCCACAGGTCCATGAGACTGAACATCAGCAATCCATATACCACCGCCCTTACAAGTGGCAAGTTGCATGACACTGTACAGTGGCCACAGATTAAGCTACAAGTAGCATTCTCTGCCTCCACAACTGACCAAAACCACCAACGATTAAGTGACACACAGATCTAATCGTACAGTAAAATGCATACTACCAAAGGTCTCACTGCCTACCCAATTATCTTCCCAATTTGAAAATATTTTTTCTGGATAAGTGACGTAAGTAACAAGAATGGCTGGTGCTCCCTCACAACTCTTCAGCAATACCGCTTCCCATCACGCCTTACTCGAGCACTGCTAGCAGTACTTGATGCATGTTTTCCAAACATCCCACGTCCTCCCTCAGGTACTATAAGACAGCCTCCCAAATAAAACAACTGGATTACAGAGTAAGTACAGTGAAGGAAGCACAGCTGAGCAGCATATATTATTTTGTGCATGTATGTGGGAAGAAATGCAGTATGTAAGCATGCACACATTGTGTAGTCTCAATCAAGGAAGTCTGGGCACAAACAGGCTGAACATCGTTTGAGCACTTTGAGTTTTTCTTCCTTGCTTCTGGAACAACTCCATCTACATGCACTGAGCCAAAGAACCCAGCATAAGGTGAAGCACAGACCATGGAAGGCCATCAGTGATGTTACAAGGCCTCTGCATGGACTGCATCCATGCATTTCATAATTCCTGTACATTCTTCTATGAAGGTATGCTATGAAACGAACTTCTGCAGGCCCTTCAATAGAAGCAAGCCATGCAAGACCACTGAGCAATTGTCTTTCGAACCTGAAATCCACAGATTTCAGGTCGAAAACAAGAAGAAAAAAAAAAAGACTTCTCAATCACAGCATAAACAGTATCTATTAAAATGCTGACACAGTCATCTCCAGTCAGATCCCACATGCAAGACAGTTACTTGGAGCAAAAAAAAAAGTATCAAGTCAGACAGGAAAACAATGAAGATAAGTATCTCAAAGTGATTTTCTAGACTGAGAACAAGTCCAAGATACCACTCATGCAGTACTTTTCCTGCTGGCTTCTATCCCATTTCCAAAGAAATGTTTTGGACTTCAAAAGAACTCTGAAAAAGCAAACTGCAAGATTCTCAGGGAGCTGATTAGCAGTGTTCCCTGGGAATCTGCTCTAGAGGGTTTAGGGATCCATGAAAGCTGGTCACTTTTCAAGAACCACCTTTTAAAAGCCTAGGAGCTGACAAACCCATTGTGCTGCAAGTCAATAGAGCAGGGCAGAAAACCGGCCTGCCTGAACAGGGAGCTCCTCCTGGAACTAGGGCAGAAAAAGAAAGTATGCCATCTCTGGGAGCAAGGTCAGGCTTCACAGGGAGAGCACAAAGCTGCACTTTGCACCTGCAGGAAGGAAACAAGCAAAGCTCGACTTGAATTGACAACGGCAAGTGTGGTGTCGGACAGCAAAAAAGGCTTTTTCAAGTATGTCAACAGCAAGAGGAGGTCAAAGGAAAACATTGGACCAATACAGGGAGTGGATGGTCACCTAAAAAGTGAGGAGGAGAAAAAGGCAGAGGTGTATAATGCCTTTTTTGCCTCAGTTTTTGATGATAATGACAGACCTTGGGCTGCTCAGACCTTGAAGTTGGAAGACCACAAGTGGAGGAGCAGTGGCTTTCATGTGTGGCCACCAGGACTGGAAGGGAACAGTTCAACGTTCACAAGTCCATGGGGCCTGACAGGATGCACCCCAGAGGACCGAGGGAGTCAGCAGTACCCCTCTCAACAACTTACCAAAGGTCGTGGGAGGACGGGGAGGTCCCTGCTGACTGGAAGCCAGCCAGGATTATACCCGTCTACAAAAAGGGCACGAGAGAAGGCCCAGGGAGCTACAGAGCTGTAAGTGTAACCTCAGTGCCTGGAAAAGTTATGGTGAAGATTGTCCCAGGGGAACATTGAAAGGCATGTAAAGAACAAAGCTATTTTCAGGCAGAGTCAACATGGGCTCATCAAGGGAAAGTCCTGCCTCAGTAAGTTGATCTCATGCTGTGACAAGGCCACCTGCTTGGAGGATGAAAGGAAGGTGGCAGACGTCATCTTTCTGGATTTCAGTTAAGGCCTTTAATGCCATCCCTCGTGGCATCCTTGTGGACAAACTGTCCAACGATGAGATAAACAGGTTCACAATGCACTGGCTGATCAACTGGCTAAATGGCAAGGCCCAAAGGGTTGCAGCGAACAGGGCTGTGCTGGGCTAGCACCAGTAACGGTCCCCAGGGCTCAATTCTAGGGTCGTTCCTGTCCAACATTTTTATCAATGATCTGGATGTAGGAGTGGAGTGCATCCTCAGCAAGTTTGTTGAGGACACTACCCTGGGAGGTGCTGCTGACTCCTTGGGGGGACAAAAGGCCTCATAGAAGGATCTAGATACACTGGAAAACCAGGTGATCAGCAATGGCATGAAATTCACTAAAGGTAAACGCCGGGTGCTGCACCTGGGATGGAGTAATGCTGGACACAGGTACAGGCTGGGAGATGAGCAGCTAGACAGCAATCCTGCAGAGGGATCTGGGAGAGCTGGCTGGCAGCAGGCTTAACGTGGAGCCAGCAGTGTGCCAAGAGGGCAAAACCCAACCACGTTTTGGGATCCATTAAACACACCATAGCTAGCCAGTCAAAAGAGGTGGTCCTCCCTTTGTGTTTAGCATTGGTGCTGTCTCACTGTGCATACTGCATGCAGTTCTGGGCTCCGCAATATAAGAAGAAAGTTAAAGTCCTCAAGAGTGTCCAGAGGAGGGCAACAAAGCTGGTAACAGAGCTGGGAGGCATGTCCTGTGAGGAGAGGCTGAGGACATTTGGGTTGTGGAACCAGAGGAGGTTCAGACTGGACGTGAGTTCCTTTACTGTGACAGTGGTTACACAGTGGAACAGGCTTCTTAGCGAGGTGATGCCCAGTGCATGTTCAAGAGACATTTGGACAATGCCCCCTGTAACATGCTTTAGCTTTTGGTTAGCCCTGAAGAGGTCAGGCAGTTGGACTCCATGATCTTTGAGGACCCCTTACACCTGACCCATTCTATTCTAACCATATTGGACACAGTGCTAGAAAAAGAGCTTGTTACAATAGGTCTTCTTGGGATTTGCCTACTGCTCCATTCTGATTTGCTAAAAAATAAATTCCAATCATCAGCCAACAACTGTTTCAAGCTAAAGCCAGGCATAAACAAGTTTACTGTTAATCAGCTGCTAGGGTTTAAAGATCTGAAGTTTAAACAAAGGCTTCCAGCATCTTCACAATATAATCACAGGGTGCAGCAGGAGGCACACTAAAGGTGGTGGTAACACGCCACTATTTCAGCTGCTGTTAAACAAATCATCTACCCTACACTACTGAGAGTGACTTGTTTCATTTCACAGCAGGTATATGAAAACCAAGGTCCAGGAATCAGATCAGCCTGTGGTCCTAAGAGAAAGACAAAAAGAAGACCCATACCAATTCTACAGCTCGTTAACAGCTAGCTTGCTGAACACATCTGAAATAACTGTTTAGGTGGGCAGCTTTTTTCTTTGCCATATTATCACAGCAGCAATTAGATATAAGAGCGACAAAGGACAGGATGCAAAGAGTAACTTAATTCTGACTAAACACCAAGTTCCATAATCGCAATGAAAAAGCCCAGATCAAGCTCTAAGCCAAATCAGGTGTTTGTGGGAAAGCACATTCCTATTAGCAAGCTTAATTAGAAAATGGAACCAACGCCTATGTTAGCAGGAGCACTGTCACAGCCAGCTATCAGTCAGCATGTGCAGGTGTGGTCACTTTGTAGACACGGGTGTGCAAACTCACCTCCGAAGTTGGCGAGCCGTCCAATCCTCGTAACAGGAACCTTTCGCTCCCGGGCCCGCTCACTGAGCTGCCGCAGCAAGACAGGGCAGGGAAAACAAAACAAAAAAGAAACCCACAAATGAACTGGGCATACAGTCAGATACTGCAAATTCAGACAGCAACTTGAAAAACACTTGAAGATCTCTGTGCTACAGAAAGCTCTTCTTGAACACCAAGCCTCATACTCATAATGCCTTAAACTGAAACATGCACTAAACTGAGAAACGTACAACAGGACGTGAAAGACAGAGGAGCCAATAACCATGTTTAGAAAGCCTATTTCCACTTTTACCTCAGCAGCCCTTTACTTGTCAACTTGGAGAAGCAGTGCGATGCCAACCCAAACTCTCTTCCACACATGCGATTAAAACTCCTGCAAAATCATCAGGTTGACAGGACCACAGGTAACATCCTCACACACAACAGCAGAGCAGAAGCATACAGTTTCACTGAAGCAATATCCTGGGTGTGTAAACCCACAGCAGCATCCAATAGTGGGTTGGGGGAAGGAGGAAAAAGGTCAGAGCAGATGACAAGCATCTCCACTGTGAATCCTGCTGTGGGCTTTCTGCACTGTCTCGCACAAGGGCGTGAAGCCCTACAGCAACAATTGCTATCTGTGCTACTCAATATCTACTAATGCTAAAGACAACAATCTCTCCACCTGCAGGGATGCAAGACATCGTACAGGAAGCCATGGCCTCTGCTGACAGAGGTTTAGGTCCAATCCATTCTGCAGAGCCATAGCAACACTGCTAGCTGCAGGGGACAGGGTCCTTCAAAGGGAAGACAGGCCCTTTAAGAGAGTCAGTCTCCAGCCCTCTGCAGCCCATAGCTGTCCATACCTTCTGAACAGTCCAGCCCAAGTACTGGGGTCAATTACAGATTCTCCATTACAGTAATTAACACATTGAGTCCTCACAGTCCAGTGGATGGAGAGCTCTTGTTAACATAAACTTTAAGTCTAACCCTATGTATGCATTTTAAACATCCTCTCACATTCAAATATCAGATGTAGAGGAGGTAGATATGAAAGCAGCCTGAAAACCTACTGCCAGAACAAATATCACAGAGATAAGAGCGAAGGAGCACTGACACTTCCTTCTTTTGCCTCTACAAAAGGGAACAGGGGAAGAGGAAAAAATAAGAAACACAGGAGAAGGTGAGTAAAGAATAATCCAGTACAGAAGCGTTAGCACTGAGAACCCTTAATTAAAAACAATCCACCTCCCCCCCCAAAAAACAAAAAAAAAAAAAAAAAAAAAAAAACACATACCATCTGTTTGTAGGGTTTCTGCTCTGAACCTGTTTTGGCCTGTCTGGCTTTATCAATATCTTCAGCTGTTAATCCACCAACAGAGGAATGATCTTGGTGAAAAGCCCTATTTTGTCCAAAGGCAGCAGCGAAAGGGTTTCCAGGGTCCCTAAAGCCTCCAAATAACCTTGCATCCATTCTGGGAGGGAACGGCTTCTGACTGAGGCCAGAATCTCCAGTCTCAACATTTCTAAAAGGTCCATTTGTAGTGTAAGAGTGAGCAGGGCCTTCACTGCTTTGTTGGTGAGGCTTGGCAGAGGCAGTAGAGAAGTCCCTTGAAGCATCTGATGCCTCTCGGTCTGAGAAGTCATAGTCTTTCCCAAAATCCTCAGACAGATCACTTAAGTTCTCCTGCTGTTTGCCCAGTTCCTGAAAACAATAATAGAAATACTTTAAGAAAAGAACTTAAACCTGCTCACGACTCATCCACAGTCCTCAGAGAAGGGCATGCAGCTCGGCTGTCCTGTCTCAATTCAAGTAATTTGTAGAGAATCTGGCACCAGAGATGTTCACAACGAAAGCCAGGAAAAATGAAGAGATACGGAGGACACCTGGACCCACTGGCAGTCTCTCAGCCACACTGATGGCACTAATTAATTGACAGTTCCTCAAATACCAGTAACTGGAAATGTCTTGTTCCACACACGCTGCCAGGAAGGGTCACTAATTGTAGAGATCTCTAGAAGCAGCGCATTGCTCAGGAACAACAGGTGATAGAAGATAAAGAATAGTATGTATAGCATGGAGCCTCAAGGCTACTTGAAGCAATACCAGGTACTTATTTGTAGGCCAATTAAGATAAGCCTTCCACGGCCAATGGACTGTAGTCATCAAACAAACAAACAAAATTCTGTGCTTGGAGCAAGGATAACCACACTTGCTCAACACTCAAGGCAAGCTTCTCCCAATAGTCTTCCGTTTTGTTCTGTCCTGACCTGCAAGAGTTGCGCCCCCTGTATGGGACTGTGGTTTGGAGAACAAAGGATTTCAATTTATTGTATTCATTCTTTTAAAACTTCACTGTAAGAAAGAAAAGGGGTGATACACAGTCTACAAAGGTATATGGGAGAAAACTATCTGAGAGTGCTTTTGCTTTTAGGCAAATGAAGGTTTGAAATCTCCACACACAGCTTTCATGCTAGGGCTGTCAAGATTCTGCTGAAATGAACGTAGCGGCTTTATGAGACAGAAATCATAATCACTGCTAACTGCAGCATTTGAAAAGTCAAAGTTGAAGACCAAACAGAGATAATAGTGATGTGTAAACCTATGTAAATTTGACTACAAATATATAATCCAATTTTTGTCTGTGTTTTATCAAGGGCTCCATTACAGTGTATCTGCTCATGCAGTTTGTACAACTGTGAAATTAACACTTCATAAAGGCTCAGAATTGGGGAGGGTAAGTAGGGAAACAAACTCATAGTGAACTCATCGTGGGTTTTTTATTTGGTTGGTTGGGTGGCTTTTTTTGTTGTTGTTTTACTTCAGAGACTGCAGAGATGGACGTGGTGTCCTTTGTCACCTGGTACTTGGTAACCACCTTGTCTGCTCAGAGTTAAAGATCTCCCGCTCTGGCACCTTCATTAAGCCAATGTAAAACGACTGGAGAAGATGTGCCTGAAGTATCAGACAAATGGAAGTATTACATCCTGTCCTAGTAGGAAATGGTCCCTCTGTGTAGATGTGTTTGAATTTTGTACAATGTGTAGATGTGTTTGAATTTTATCTATGCATGGGAACTCACTACTTGGCCCTATATTAATCTTGGCAAAACAATATTTTGGGAGGGCAAGTTTATATAAGAACTACATGAAGGAGGTTTTGTGAACATTACCATGGGTGTATGGCTGTATACTCGAGAGCAGATGTGCAGACACAAACTCAGTGCTTCTGAGTTTGTTTACACTTGTTGGAAGAGTCCACTGGATACAGTGTCCTGGCTCTTGTTAAACCAAGACAATGTATGTATAAACATCTTGTAATTCTGACCTGCTTCAAGCTTTCTGAAACCGCCTGTAGTTCCATTAGCGGATGAAGAAGTCCCCAGAATGCCACCCTTGTCTACACGTTTCTCAAGTAACTATGTTTGGCCAGCAAGATCTCACTGCAGTTCTGTGGGAAGTGCTAAACAAATCGCCCCGATGAGTTCAGAAAAGCTACTCATCACAGATGGCATTAAGCAAATGGGTTGCAAGTACTTGGTGCTTTCTTTTGTGTCACACAATTGAGCACATGTCCACTCTGCAAAATTGATGGGATATTCCAGTGAAGCAGAATGTATGCAAAAAAAATTTGTAAACAAAATCCAGTTGTCAGGGAAGGAGGGGACTCAGCAGGTCAGGGTGACGGCTGGACTTGATCTTGAAGGTCTTTTGCAACCTAGACGATTCTATGAATTTTGAATGCAGGGGAAAAAAGTTAAAAATAAATAAAATATCAGTCAGCAGCAGGAGTTTTAACTCCTACTCGTTACTCCACATACTCTAGTGGAAAATGTCCATTCTACCTCAGCAGCAGCAATGCCAAGGAAAAATTGTGGTTGATTACAGCAAATCAACAGGATTTAAAAGTCTGGTGTGGTCAGGTAAACAGGCAGTGTAATTAGTGTTTAGGAAAGGGTCTAAAATACATTTCCCCTCTTTACAGAAAAAAAAAACAGAACATAGTCTTTCCTGTTATTCAGGAGGTCTCATGGTATTTTGAGCCTCAACATCAGTGAGGGCAGAGGAGAAATCTGTTTAAAATGGGGACTGTGGCCAAGCACTGACTGATGACTTCATGCACGAAGGTCTCTCTACTTCCATACAGAAATGTTAAAAGAATATCAGACAGCCAAAACCTTGCCACAGATCGAGACAAATGAAATATATTCACTTAATATAAAAGCTTTACTCTTCAAAACTGAAAGAAATTATAGCTTGAACATTTGCAATATTTGAACAATTGCAATTTTTTTAAAAAAAGCTGTTTTAGCAGCAGCTTCTCAAGCAACTCATGCACAGAACATTGTGCAGAGAAACGGACACGGAAACAAGAGAACATTCTCTTTTCTTTAACGCAAAAGGAAGACAGAGGCAAAACAGAGCTCTATCCCCATAAACAAATAAACTTGGGGTATTTCTCAAGAGAAAGCTATTGCAGACTTAAATATGACAAAGGTAACACATGCACAGATTCTAGGATTGAAGCTATAGGCAACTGTCATGACAGTCCAAACATTGCACAAAATATCAAAACTTCACCCATTAGTTTTTGCTTCAAAATCATGATCTGAGCTACAATGCCATTCTAAATGATGATTGCTCTTGATTTAGAGAAGTTCTTTTCCACAGACAAGTCCCACGTTTTCCAAGAGATGGCAACACAGCAAATGTGAAGCTCTTATATATCCATCTTCATGTCTGGTAAGAGAAGCCACTGCTTTAAAAAAAAAAAAAAAAAAAAGTCTGGCTTTCCTTATGTTCCTTATTGGAAAGCCTTTTTTTTCCTGAAAATCCAGCCTCAGCTGCAAGGGACAAACACCTGACCCTGAGCCATTCTGAAATATATCACATGTACCAGTTCTGTTAAAAAAAAAAAAAAAAAAGGGGGGGGGGGAGCAACACTGAAATAATTGCAATTCACTCTAAGAGAGCTCATTCATTTATTCAAACTCAAGGTAATCGATGAATGACATCTCAAGGAGACTGCTGACCAGTCTTTCCAAGTCCTTAATCTTTGGCAAGATGAAGTGAGCGAAGCATGCCTTAAACAACGAGTAATGGAAACCAGCACACTCCACCGTAACAGTAACCATCCCTTTGCATTCCTGCCCAAGCACCTACAACACTCTACAGAAGTCTTGGAGAATTCCCAGCATGTTCTGACATCTGCTTTAGTTACCTAGTGCTTCACAGAGCTAGGTTCTGCTTCGCGACAGGATTTCCTAGGCCCTCTCACAACACAGAGTACCTGGAGGAGAAGCCAGAACATCACGCTAGTCTATGCACACAAGAGCTTTTCTTACCTGCACTTTCCCCCAGGCAGAACTAAACTGCTGTTCAGCAGCCACCTGCAGACTCCTTGCAACAGTAACCGCATCACCACCGAGGATCACCTGCCGTAGCTGTCCTGCTTGGGTTTCCAGGACGGCCTTACTGAGCTTTGTCAAACCTCTCATGACCATGATGGCATCCCCCGCCATGGCTTATTTCTTTCTCTGCTGAAAGATGAAAAAGAAAAAAAAAAAAAAAAAAGGCAAGAGGTCAAGGAACAAGTTTGCAACTAGGTTCAAGTCACTGAAGAGCCAGAGCGGTATGTACCAGACAATTTTGTTTCACTTTGACAACCAGCCACCATAGGAATTTGTTTGCAGCTCAGGTAACACTTCAGCCAGCTGGAATGACAGTCAGCTGTCACCTTGCCAGGCAAAGGCAAGGTGTCACTCCTCTGACTGTGACTGCTCATGAGCTAGGACAGCGTTCCAGGACTTCACACAAATATTCAAGTTATCTTTGACTGGAGGAATCACAGGCAGATACATTTCAGCAACACTGCAAAGACTGCCTTAATTCTTGACAAATGTTTAAAAAGGATTAAAGCATTAGAATCAACTCCTGATTATCAGGGAACATATTCTCAGTGCCTGATAACACAGATGAAGCATACTGACAGCTGCCACATCCCATTACTGCCCTGGCGCCACTGTCATTCATGTAAAAGAAAATCAGGGCTGGCTGGGATCCCAAAACCATTTTGCAAGGAAGAGTTACACCTGATTATTATTATTATTTCATTTATCTCCCACATCTTTCAAGCACAGCAAGGATTATTGACTGTAGGGCTTTAAGCAGCTTGGAGGGTCCAAGACTTGCATCTACATCCATGGTTTCTAACAAAGAATATGGAGGCACGCTATCAGCACAAGATGCTGTCTAAGCTTCATCCTTATCTGTAGAATATTCTCTCTGATGGGTTTTGTAAAAATCTGGCTTCAACAGGTACCAAGCACTACCAAGACCACAAATTAAAGTTATGTCCTAGGTAGGTATACTGACAAATGTTTAAACAGTGATCAAGATCAGGAATAATTGTTGTAGCCATGAAGTGAGTATTACATATTACACACTTTAAGGCATGATTGTTAGAAGGATGGTCAAGTGTTAGCAGCACATCTAGGTTTAGTGTGTTATCTGTAAAATAAAAATTAAGTTGACCCCAGTCATTATTCTGTGCTTAACCTTACAGATCTGGAGTTTAGGGACAGGTTTTGTAACAACTGTTATTTCTGAATCTCTGTAGCATTTAATCACTAGTTTAATGCTACAAAATGCACTTTTATATCATATTGTGCGCAATCCCCATTGTGAAATATATTATGAAGCAAGAGACAAACAATCCTCCTTTATAGTCTTTGGCTATAAGAGATGGCACTTAGATCACTGCTCCTGATGATCTTCTGACATCCACGCTACCATCCTCGCTTTCCTGCACACAGTGGTTACAGCCATCTAGGTATCATGCAAGTGGTTTCTTAGCCCAGAAGCATCAGCAACAGGTTCCTATGCTGCACAGGAAAGGTTGGGCTACTACAATGCACCATTCAGCCCCACGCCTCTTTGCTTGCTGAAACAGCAGCTTCTGTGTAGCAAACAGAAGCCTGCAGGCAACTGACTTGCTGTCTTCAACCACCTTTCACAGATTCCCTGCAGGTAGCTAACAAACTGCGAATGGAAACCACAAAGACAAGGCATGGCTCAGTAAAGAATTCAGAATACCCCAAGGAGGGTTACTAACACAGAAGGCTGAGAAGCATACATGGAAAAGCAAGGCCATTCCTGCTTTTTAAACAGAATTGTATCTGTAAGCCATCTACTTCCAGTTCCTCATCTTTTGTACACCGAATCCTCACCTTTACCTGACAAAGCAAGGACAGAAAAATACACACAGACACACTGAAATTATTACTCCTTTGGCAACAGACATCAAGAAAGAAGAACATTCAGGTAATGTCTACATCCCTTATCAAGAGCTATGAGGGTGGGAGCTAAGTGCAACAAGAACTGAACTGATTGATACTGGAGGCATTTTCCTCAACTGGAAAAAAAACTAGTTTTGTAGATCCTACACTTAGCAGGACACATGGGTTAGTTATCCTGAAAATGACAGAAAACACCTGCTAGACAATCACAAAGGGAAAAACACTATACACAACAAACAACTAAGAAAGAAGATAATTCTACTAATTCTTCAATGAAAAAGTGAGCACAAGGATGGACAGGAAACATGAAAACTGAAAAACAAAGAGAGCAGCAGAAGACTGCTATGTAACCCCAGCAATACACACACATGAATACCCAGTACAGACAGGAGGCAAGATATATATATTTTTTTTCTTATGCTAAGCTCTATTCATGCTACTACTAAATCAAGAAAAAAAAAGCATAAGCAAGCTCTATCAAACTGATTTTAAATCAGGTTGTTTCAAACAATTGGTCCTAGTACAGGAAGTTTATGTTACACTTGACTCGTCTCCTGAGGACTCATTACCTAGCTCTGGCAAAGACGAGGCCTTTCTGTACGGACAGGGACAAGTCGGTCACATCTGCACAAGCTATCAGGGTGCCTGCAAACCTGGATCAGAAAGCTGACAAACGTCAATTACCAGCTACTTTCCAAGAATAGGTGTGATCACCTTTGAATTAACCTATGGAAAGCACCCACAATTTACACATAAAAGGGCAGCACATCACTGGGGCGGCTAGAACCAAGTCACCCTTGGACACTGGGCAAAATTCACATGGCAGGTGGGGGTCTGATATGGGTTGGATGCGACACTCGTAGGTAGACAGCCTCTTGACATCGCACAAAGCTTTGAGCCCTGCTGCAATGCCACAAAACCAAATCAGGTAATAATGCAAGCTGCCTGGGAGACTCCTGTGTGCAATGACCACCTGCCAAAAAGCCACTGTCCTGCAGTGAATTTCCACATTGCCTTCCTTCTTCAGCACACCAGGCTACTGGACTGCAGGATTAAGCAAGTACAAGTAACCCAATCGCACGAACAAAAAGCCTCACAACAGGCAACAAATAAATTGTTATATTTGTACTGTTTTCAAAACATGTCTTCATTTGTTCCTCTTCTTTTCCACATGTTAGCATGTGCTTATGCAGACCATTCTCTTACTCCATGTTTTTTTCTTCTAGGTGCTTGTGCAGTCCAAAATCCTATTCACACGTGCACATTACACGTGCATGTATACACAAACACATACACAGGACAGAGATTAAGTGTAGGGAGACTTCTAATCCTACAAAAATACAACAGAAATATTTTTGAAAACTTTCTTCCAAAAATACAGCTCTCTCAGCACAGAGGAATTACTTCTGTATCACCAACAGTTTACTATCCCCACAAGAAAGACGCTCATCTGCTGTCAGTTTAACTAAACAAACAAGCCCCATACAGGCACACCACCACAGAGCAGTTTTGCACTAGCCCACATTCCCCTCTAGGTAATTTTAAGTGCCTACGTCATCTCCAACTTCTCTTTTAAATGAGTTAAAAATGAAAACCATTAGTACAAATAGTAGGGCAGATAATTGTTTACAGCATTTCCTTCATAAGCATGTAATTCAATCCCTATGCCTCCCCCCCTTCCTACTTTCTATCATCACAATCACTGTTATCTTCACCCTATCTAAACAAGGACTATAATCTTGGAATCAGTGTTAAAACCACCCACAGCATGAACGCTAAAGTAGTTGTGGCAACAATATGAAATCAAAAATTAGATGTAATAAAACATTTTAAAAACCCACAACCACAAACAAGATACAAGTGACCAGGTACTCAGCACATTTTTTCCATGGCCCTAAGCCCAGCAGCAGACCACAGTAACTTCAAAACAAGAGTTATTCATTAAGATGTTCCCTAACTTATCTTTTTCCTTTAAGCTAAACTGAAGATGTGCCTTGCTTATCCCCTCACTCTTCCCTCTCCTTGCATCTCATGTACTTTTCCACTTCAGAGGAAATTTGTTTAAAAGATCTGACCTGCAACAGGACTAAGAGCTCAGTTATTAGCCTTCTGCCCCGTGGCTTTGATTCAAGCCTCCTTAAACTAAATTCAGGTCTCTGAAAGCAACTTTAAAACTACCCTTGCACAAAAAGTTTGCCAATGCAATTCAAGACAAACACCTTTGAAAGGCAGGCAGAACTTGTTTACTCTCTAATCACTGTAACAGCAGTACGTGCACTGAGAGAAGTGGGCTGCCTGGCAGACAAATGCATCTTCCCACCAGAATTCACAAGGCTTCATAAACACTTCTGGCAAGGGACAGAAACGTAGAAATAATGCATTCACAATTAAGATCCTAGCAAGAGAGTGCACTCCCTCAGTACGGTTCGCTTCCTCTATAATAGTGTCGATACAACACACTAATAAATTTTGGCCCAGACACACGTTTCCCACCACACTGATGTAGATCTGATTTGGTTTGATTTTAAGGCTAAAACTCACTCATTTTCCCCCAAGACTGGGTTCTGCTCCTGCTCCAATGAAATAAGTATTTGCAATTGGGGGACCAAAAGAATAAAAAAGCTTCATTTACCTCATTCTAAGGTCTTTAAAACTCACTAACCAGGCAAGGAAAGATTTGTGCCATTTTTGCACTTTTTCTTGCTCTGTTGCATTGAGGCTGTGGTGACACGGGTTTGGTTTTCTAACTGGAGTATAAACTGTCCAAAGCAGGGGCTATCAGGGCACTACCCTTCACTCACCATTTTTCCTTTCAGAAAGGCAGGTTTCTGGATGTAAGAAGAAGTGACACGCTTTACTCCACTAGCCTTTGATCCTGGAATTACGAGGCTGTTTCTTCCAATCCTCATTTCAACCAGCACTGAGTGCAAAGCAGCATTTACAGTCCCCTCTTCCTCCACCAACTGAGGCGATACAAACAAAAGCAGCAGGCCTTGCACAATCTATTCCTCATGGACAGATCAAAAGCTCTGTTGTGCTACCACCTAGCAGTAATTTAATTTCACAAATAATCACATTAATCCTGACCGTTAATCCTAGTGGAGGGTTACTGTGAGCCTGTCATCTTCATCCACAGTTGACTCAGTTCCAGCCACACAAAGCTGTTGGGCTTTGTTGTTGTTTCTCTCTCGTTTTTATGCACTGGACACTACTTATAATAATCTTCTATATAGCTCAAAAGCTGTAAGCACAAGCATAGCTTTAATCACGTGAATAATTCTCAAAAATACTGTGGATAAAGTTGGTTTTCATGCATGTGGATCCTTTATCCAGCAGCACAGACAACTGTTCATTAAAACAAAAAGGGAGCATGACTGAAACACACAAGTTAACATTAGTTTTGGGTAGATGTCATATTTGAAGCATGTATTTAACACACTGAACTACTACAAGCTGAATTTACACTTTTGTTTTTATGGCAAACTTGTACAAAACCACAATTGACAGTGTTAACGAGTTCCAAGGCGCCCCTCTGTCAGTGTTGGTGTACAGCAGCCCTTCAAAACCCAAGTTTTCCACAGCACAAGAGCTCTGACCTGGAGCATTTACAAGATTACACCAAAGCTCTGCAGATCAAGTCGAAACATTTGTACTTCAAACAGAAAACAAACATGACAAACCTCTCAGTCCACGTTTGCAGAGTAGCTTTACGCTCTCTTCTCTCCTAACTGGTGAAGTGATGCAGAGCCCACTGCATTCGGAGCCCTGCCTGATGCACACGGAGCTGCGCAGCTCCAGGCAACCCACAGGGCTCCCTGCTGGGCTCCTGCTCTGAACCTGAATGCCAAGTAGGAAGGAGGGAGGCTATCAGCTGGCAGCTGTGGGTTGGTTTTTTTGTTTGTTTTGTTTTTCTACATACACCATCATTTTGTAATTGTTTTTATTTCAAGTTTTATTTTTCTTAAAGCACTCAGAGTCCAATTTGGAAACCAGACAGTAATAAAAGCTCCGTCTCACAAACAAATGAGATTCCTTTCGAATAAAACACACCATTACTTAAGACCACATTCTTGAGAAAAGAGAAGCTTTTCCTCTTGCATTTAAAGAGGTATCAAGTCTTCACTAGTACGTAGCAAAGAGCTACAGAAATGGGACTGATCTCTAAGTTCTCAATTACAGAGGGAAGGTAGCAAATAATTTACCCAAAGTTACATAACGTGTCGGTGCCAGAGCTGGGAACAGAATCAGCGCACTCTAAGCAAACGGACCCTTACAGGCTATAATTCAAGTGTACTTAAAACGACAAAAAACTATAGAGCAAAATGAAACTAGGATTCATCTTACCAGCATATTGTTAACAGACACATCTGAAGGATTAAATGATGAACAAGCAAAGGTTTAGAAAAACTCTGACTAGAATCATAACCTTGGAAAACTAGGCACACCCTGTAACTTTACTGTAAATCTATCTTCTTCAGGTATAAGATGACCTTTTTCTTATAATCCTTTTTGTAGCTGGAGACAGAACCACGCACGCTATGCCTCAAGTCACTACTTAAAAAGTCAGCAAGAGGTACTACGCGTTTTCCTCCATGGCTGGCAGAGACTTGCACACTGCACATAACCCCTGTTATCGCTGTGAACAGCAGGTCAAACACCTCGGCCTCCCACTATTGATCCTGGAGGTGTACATGTCCGTGCAGACCCTGTGCCTTTCAACGTTGCCCAGGAGACCAGGGTTATGTTCAAATTTAGTAACTTACAACACCTTCAGGTCTATTCATAGCCCCCTTAGCTCACATAGCTAAGGAGCTGGTAATGTTTCTTGTTCTGGCTGTGTCAGAACCTTTTTCTGTAAAAAGAAGAAAATTAGAGGATGCAAGAAGAGGCAAAAGAGACTGCTGCAAGAAGACACGAACTGATCTAATTCTCACTAAAAAGGAGGTGTTTGTTGGGAATGTGAAGGTCCAAGGCAGCCACAGCTGCAGTGACCATGAAATGGTGGAGTTCAAACTCCTTAGGGAAGCAAAAAGGTGATGAAACCATTTCCAGACAAACGAAGAAAATCAGCATGTGTAGTCAGCATGCATTCACCAGGGGGAAGTTATGCTTGACCAACCCGATAAGGTTCTGCACTGAAATGAGCAGCCTGCTGGACGCCCAGAGAGCGGTGGATAATGCCTTCCTAGACATCTGTAAGGCTTTTGACACCGTCCCCATAGGACA
This sequence comes from Netta rufina, assembly GCF_964035555.1. Lineage (NCBI taxonomy): Eukaryota > Metazoa > Chordata > Aves > Anseriformes > Anatidae > Netta > Netta rufina. The sequence continues at coordinate 19,492,055 of NC_140125.1, forward strand.
GACACAGAGAAGCTGTTGATGTATGCAGAGGACACAAAACTCTGGGGAATGACTGACTTACCAGAAGGCCGTGCTGCCATCCAGAGGGACCCTGACAGGCTGAAAAGGTGCGCTCACAAGGATCTCACAAAGTTTAAGGAGAACTTTGTAGTTCAAGGAGAACTACAAAGTCCTGCACCTGGGGAGCAACAGCCTGTCCTGTGGGGAGAGGCTGTGAGAGCTGGGACTGCTCAGCCTGGGGAAAAGCAGGCTTAGGAGGGATTTTATCAACGTGTATAAACGCCTGATATATGGGTGCAAAGAAAGCAGAGACAAGCTCTTTTCAGTGGCATTGTGTAATGTGCTGTGTACTGTGCTTGAGGCGCCCCTGCTTGAGCAGTGCAGCAGGACCCGATGAACTCCAGAGGTCCCTTCCAGACTCAACCATTCTGCAACCTCAGTGCTGAAAGGGAGCACAGCCTACCAGCACCTACATAACAGCTCTGCCACAGTCCTCAGACAAGTTGTTTAGTTAAGCTGCTGGTGATCATACAGAGGGCTCCCTCTGACACTACGGCAAATCAGAGCAATGAGCTCTACACAGCTTGTAACTCACCACTAGGCCTAACCTGCAAGCTCTCGAAGATAACACATAATCTACAATCTAGGATTATTTGTGCTCTCACTGCACAGATTTTGTGAGATCACATTCCATACAATACGGGATCAACGTACCGTTTGTCCTGACCAGAAAAGCCAAAGCTTTACACAACTTATACTGAAAGCCTTTGGAGACCCCAAACTTCCCATAGTGATACGTGAATGACCATGTACGACGCTGATATGTAACAAAATTTATGATTCCTAATTTTAGAAGAGTTCTGTGAAAGAAACACTCATTTTACTTACTACCCAATTACCTCTTTCCCAGTCCCGATTACTCTCTTGCTGAGCACTGTGACATTTCAGAATACTGAGTGCTTTTACAGTACATTTGCTCAGCACACCCAAAAATCCAGTGTGTAATTGGTGAAAACGGAGATCTAAATGGCAATATAGAGGCTACATGAAACCCTAATCTACACAAACACACACAAAAAAAGAAATTGCAAGGGCACAACAAACACAGTAATAGAACTTTGTAAGTATAAGCTACCATCTGTACAACACCCAGATGCATTTAGTAAGTCTGTGAAACCAATCAAGAATATAACTTGATACACAAGATAAAAGAACATGATGAACACACCACCCCTAGTTTCCGTATTAAAACATTTTTAAAAGCACGGTTTTAAAATTGTTACGTACAAATAAGTTCGGTCACCAGCCAAGCAGTTAAACATTAGCGAAGTCAGAAACCAAGACTTGAGCTGCTACCCCCCTTCCCTTTCACTTGCTAGAAAAATAATGTAACTTGACAAACAAGGTGTGAAACAACAGTCCAGCACTTGCCTGTACAAGGATTGTTGGAGGACTAGAAGCCAAAACAAGCTCTGTTCTTGCTGCAAAGATTCCATACGAGCTATTATTAACCTGCTCTAAATATCACAAATGAAACAACCAGGGCTGCATTGCCCAGCACTGAATTGTCCTTGACAGCAATGAAACAAGGCGATCAACACTCAGATGGTAAACACGTAAGGGAATTCTCCACATCTTCTGACCTTTTCTTCTACTTATCACACCACTTTATTTTTAAAAAGGAGACACTCAGGAGGTCACTTATTTCCCCCCTCCCCCATTGATTAAGACTGTCCAATATACAACTGCTTATTTTAAGCATACCTTATTTAAGGCTACTAAAGTCATCGCTAACAATAAAGACATTTCTGCATTTTGTGAATGCTTTTAGTCTGCAGGTCGAACAGCAAGCAGATGAGTAAGCACGTGAGCCACAGCTCAACTCTATTCTATCTAGGTAAAAATGAGAGACGAAGTACTTAAGACATGGCACAAAAACGCAAGACCCCCACACTCTATTTAAATGACAGATACCTATTTGCTTTAGCCTTTGACTCAGAGTAATTTCTGAACCCCTTCAGAAGTCTCTGATCAATCTGCTGGTGATTTTGACCATCATCTTTCTGCACCTCGTGCTAAGAATCATTTTGCACGTGCTCAAGGAATATGCCCAGCTTAGCGAAGCAATCTAAAGACGAGCAACCGAGGAAATAAAGGCCAGAAGTTATTAACTTAATTATTTACAGAAAAAGTATACCATAGGTTATTAAAAAAAGAAGAAAAATCTTTTGTGTCCTTTTACGTTCCTTTTTTCTTAAACGCTAAGTAAAAGTCCGCTTCATTTTTATAAAAAGTGGATTTCTAACTTCTTTATTTTTCCACGCAGCTTCCTGAGAAGCTTGGTTTTCCACTACCCAGAAGGGCTGCAGTAAAAAGCGGCTCCCCACCTACATTCTTGCTGGGTGCAACACGACCAGGGTGGGATATCAGAAGCCGTGCCATTATGTAACAGTTCTGCAGAAGTTCGGACAGTCGGGAACCGCAAACACCAGCCAAACTTCTATATCTGCGGATATTTATAGCCTGCTTGCTCAGTGCCTGTGCAGAGCTATGCACCGGCCCATTAATCCCCGATGACTTCGCTACAGCGGCCCCACAAGCCTGCGAGAAGTATGATTATTCCCTTGGATACCTTACCGAGCCTTCAGGTCTCACTTTTTTTGTTTGCTTGTTTTATGTTTTTTGTTGTTTTTTTTTTTTTCTCTTCCATTTCAGCCACAAGCAAGCTCGGCAAAGCTAACGTTTACCTTTACAACCACCTCCAGGGAGAAACCTTCCCGCAGGAGAAGAAAAATAAAGACGAGGGCAGCAAATACATGCGGCACGGCTGATGGCTGGGCGATTTGCCCGAGATTGCCCAGGGGAAGGCAGCCGGGCTCTGCCTCCACGCAGGTCCCTTCCCCTCAGCGCCCCTCAGGCCCCCTCAGCGCCCCTCAGCGCCCCTCAGCGCCCCTCAGCGCCCCTCAGCCCCCCTAAGTCCCCCTCAGAGCCCCTCAGCCCCCCTAAGTCCCCCTCAGAGCCCCCCAGTCCCCCTCAGAGCCCCTCAGCCCCCCTCAGAGCCCCTCAGCCCCCCTCAGAGCCCCTCAGCCCCCCTCAGAGCCCCTCAGCCCCCCTCAGCGCTCACCCGGCCGCCGCCGGCCGCCGCCGCCCGCCGCTCGCCTCCCTGCGCCCGCCCGGCCGGGCCCGCGCCGCCTGTTTACCTCACGAGCCGCCCCCTGCCCAGGCCCGGCCGCCAGCCCCGCCCCCGCCGCGCTCCCATTGGCCGCCCCGCTGTCCACGCCCCTCCCGGCACGGCGCGGCCGGCGATGAGCGTGCCGAGCCCGTGCGCCGGGCGCTCCCACCAATGGCAGCAGGGCCCGGGCGGGGCGCGGGCCAATGAGGGGCGGGGAGGGCGGCGCGCGCGGCGGCTGCAGGGGGACGTGAGGCCCGTGAGGTCCGTGCGGCGGGGCCGCGCCGGGCGTGAGGCGCGTGTGGCACGGCCCGGGCGGGAGGGAGGGGGCGGGGCGGGGCAGGGCGGGAGCTGCCTCAGGGAGAGGGGAAGAAACCCGTCAGGGCTGGGGGGGGCGGGGTGATCGCCCCTCGCCTCATGGGGCTCGGGGGGTGATGGGGGTGGTTGGTACCCAGAGGTGGTGTGGAGAGCTGTGTGCTTTGCAATAAATAATAAAATAAATTTTAAAAAAAAAAGCATTATCCACTGTTCTGTCACTTTCTCCTGATAGAGTCCCTTTCCAGCTCTTTGGAGGCTCCCTTTAGGTGCAACCCCAGCTCCCTCAGCCGTTCCTCACAGGACTTGTGCTCCTTCACCAGCTTCGTAGCCCTTCTCTGGACATGCTCCAGGGCCTCGATGTCCTTCTTGTAGTGAGGGGCCCAAAGCTGAACACAGTACTCGAGGTGCAGCTCCACCAAACCAGAGTACAGGGGATGATCACCTCCCTGGCCCTGCTGGCTGCACCATTCCTGACACAGCCAGGATGCCGTTGGCCTTCTTGGCCACCTGGGCACACTGCTGGCTCATGTTCAGGCGAGCATCAACCAGCACCCCCAGATCCTTTACCTCTGCACAGCTTTCCAGCCACTCTGCCCCAAGCCTCTAGCGCTGCATGGGGTTGTTGTGGCTAAAGTGCAGGCCCCAGCACTTGGCCATGTTGAACCTCATCCCATTGACCTCTGCCCATTGACCCAACCTGTCCAGGTCCCTCTGCAGGGCCTTCCTGCCCTCCAGCAGATCAACGCTTCCCTCCAACTTGGTGTCACTGCAAAATTACTGAGGGTGCACTCAATTCCCTCATCAAAGTCAATAAAGATATTAAAGAGGATGGGCCCCAACACAGACCCCTGGGGAACACCACAGGTGACCGGTCACCAGCTGGATTTCCCTCTGTTCACCACCACTCTCTGGGCCCGGTCATCCAGCCAGCTTTTACCCCAGCACAGAGTGTACCTGCCCAACCTGTGGGCTGCAGCTTCTCCAGGAGAATCCTGTGGGAGACCGTGCCAAAGGCCTTGCTGCAGTCCGGGTAGACTGCATCAACAGCCTTTCCCTCATCCACCAGGCGGGTCACCCAGTCATGGAAGGAGATGAGGTTGGTCAGGCAGGACTTGTCTTTCATGAACCTGTGCTGACTGGGCCTGATCCCCTGGTTGTCCCACACATGCTGTATGACTGCACTCAAGATGATCTGTTCCATCACCTTTCCTGGCACCAAGGTCAGGCTGACAGGCCTGTAGTTCCCTGGGTCCTCCTTACAACCCTTCACATTAGCAAGTCTCCAGTCAGCCAAGACCTCTCTGGATGACCGTGACCACTGATAGATGATGGAAAGCAGCCCAGCAATCACATCCACCAACTCCTTCAGCACCCTCGGGTGGATCCCATCTGGCCCCATGGACTTGTGACAGTCCAGGTGGAGCAGCAGGTCTCTAACTGTTTCCACCTAACTGTGGGGGGTTTCTTCTGCTTTGGCAAGCACGTGCCTCAACAACTTTCCTGCCTGAAAACTAATACAACACATTCTTTATGATGTATTTGCTGCAAGGCTGCGTTAGTGCAGAAGTATATTTGGACAAGGTTTATGGATTAAATAGTTCATTTATTCTTACAGTATAATAGTTCGTTTATTCTCATAAACACCCTCTAGTCATAGCATAACTTACAGAGCTAATGAACAAACAGCCCTGAGCTTTGATTTCAGCTATGTTAATTACTTGTTTTGTCCAACTTTTTTTAGCTAACTAGTAGTCTGAACTGAGGACCTCAATCCACACTGAAGGACCTACTTCAAAGCTAGTGGGAGGTGCAGGTTCTGTGAAGCTGTGAAGGACACAGAGGATCAATGGTCTGCTACAAATGCGTGTAGCGGTTCAGCTCTGCAGCCGGTGAATATTGCTGTTGATCTGTCAGTTCCAAACTTCCCTGTTCTATGTAGTGGGACAATTATATCCCTTGCCTTCATCTATTGACACCAAAGGTGATTTGGCTGGTATTTACGAACACATAAAACCTTGTTTAAATATTACAGAAATTCCTTTATGTGTTTTGTTTGCTTATTTTAAATAAAAAAATGGCATCCCACCAAAGCCCCAGCCACCTTCCTAGCTGAGCCATGAGATGTTCTCTGCCAGCCACAACAGACAGCTGCAAGTAATCTTGTTAAAACGTGTTACTTTTATGTCTGAGAACTGGATGGAGACTGGATGTGGTAGGTGATACAAAAATGTGACTTTAATAATGTACTAACCTCAAAAAGTTTTGTCTAAAAATATGTAGTCAATACTGACATTTCCAGGAGTGTATACAAATTAATTATTAAATTTTTGTTTAAGTCCATACCATTTTCTCTAAAAGAAAGGTAATCTTTACCTTCCTCAGAAAAGAGAGATATTTGAGACATCTTTCTTTGAGGACACTCTTTTATCTAGAGATGTACTGAATTTGGATGCCAGTTCCAAGTTCGTGCGTAATGCCACCTAACTTGCGTCAGGTCAGCATTAATTGTGAAATAATGTCTTACTCACTGTGCTGAGCATGGAGAATTCCATGCGTTTCTGCATGAGCACACTGTCATAATTTGAGATGTAGGCAGAACAAGCAAGGGATAAAGCTCTCCCAATCTTTCCAAGACAGGCCTGGCTGGTTCACTTTATTCCCATGTGGTAAACCATTCTTCCTGCTGCTGTTTAATTTGCATCTGCGTTGGGTTTATGTGGCAAGTTTTAGTAGCAGGGGTCTGCAAGGGTGGCCTCTAAGAGAAGAGTCCAGAAGCTGCCCTGTGTCAGATAAAAGCCTGCAGCCCGTGGAGAGGAGCCCATGCAGGAGCAGGAGGTCTGGGGGGAGCTGCCGTTCACCCATGGGGGACCCGTGCTGGAGCAGTTTGTTCCTGGGGGATGGACCCCAAGGAATGGAGCCGTGTGGGAGCAGTGCTTGAAGAGCTGCTGCCTGTGGGCAGACCCCCAGGATCAGTTTGGGAAGGACGCCCAGGCCACTGCATTCTGGTTTTGTGCCCTTCACCAGAAGGTTGTAGATAAAACAGCAGAGACACCCACTTTGAATCAACTGTCAGAGTTTCTGTAGGAGCTGATCTGCTAAACATGCAATGCAAACACCTGCTAGATTAAGCCCTTGCAAGCAGGGTGGCTAGAAGAAACCTAGAAGACTTTCCTGTTAAAAACTAAACTCTGGCATCCATTGATGCCTTAGTGCCTCCAGTATGACGTGGCAGCAGAATGAGGCTGTTGCATGTTACAAGTTTTTACTTCAGTGTCTAAATCCCATTTCTGTAATTTCTGTGTTATGTACTTATTTCCTTTTGCAGATCTGCACAGTGCAGATCTGAATTTACAGAGCAAGCATGAGCAGCATTAAGAAATCTGTCACATTACGTCTTTGGTACTGCAACTGTCATTTGCTTCTCAAATCTTATCCAGTATTGCCACATTCAATCAGCTTTCAACAGATTTGCTGCCTTACCCAAAAATGTGATCGCTTCTAGGAAGATTCTTATATCAATGAGGATTATATATCAATCTTTTATTAAATTATAATACAACTTGTAATAAATTTGAATATAATACAAATTACAATCTAGATACAAACACTATAATGATAGATCTATTCTCAAGTATAATACAATACATAAATATAATGGAAATTATAATAATCAAATTATAATTAGAGTGAGTCACACTTCCCCAGAGCTTTCTCCTCACTGATCCTAAAATGGTTTATTGAAGATAATTTACTTCTCCAGATATCCTGATTTTACAAGTCAGAGGTCAGTACCTTACCCAAGGTCAGTGGGAAAGTTTGACATAGCAGCCAGAAGTTACGGCTCCATAGCAAATGCTTCAGTGGTGCCATCATATCTTTACCTCGTATTGCCCACCGATACTTACATAACGAAGGGCTTAATGATGCAATTTCAGGGGTTGCTCACATTTCATGACCAGCTCTGCTGCAGCTCTTGGTAAAAGCAGCAAGAAGGACGTGGCAAGGAGCGAGTCCAGGCCTCTTTAAACGTGACTTCCAGCAGGCCCTCTATCAGCCTTTAGGTAAGGTTGCTTTTCTCCTCCTGTTTGCTGCTTTCTGAGGAAAGTCTGCTCAGCAGATAGCAGCTTGCTGCTTATTGGACATCAGGGAACACCCCCCACACCCCACCCCCCCAAAAAAAATTCTCTTCCAGTTCTGATGTTGACTGCTTTGAAGAACGCAGAGAAAGTTGGCTTCTGTTAAAGCCTTGTACAAAGTGGCCAAGTTCCCAGGCATACGTAGAGAAGAATTGGTCAGACTGTCTCAGCTTCTAAAAAAAAGTTAGAGAACCAGAGCCTGGAAAGATCTTCAGTCCCTGCAGTTAGAAGGGCTCCAATGCAACAGGAGTGGTAGGCAGACAACTAACCTGCAGAAAGAAAAAGTTGATGGATTCTCAATTAAGCTAATATTGGTCTTGTCATCAGGTTGACGAGCACCCAGGCTATTCAGAGAACACTCAGAAATCCTCTTACACTGGACAGGCCCAATCTGTTCCTCTGACCACAACAATATGTGCACCACCATCCTTCTCCCACATTTGTGTAGCTAATCACAAGGCAAAAACTACTCTGGAAATGCTTCCCTCAGCTACTGAAGCTCTCATAAGCTACCTCCTAAGGGGCTTTACCTCACGTTCATTCATCTTTTATATAGGGCAATTTCTTCAGGGAAGGAGGATTGTCTTATCTGCCTGATAAATTTATTGATAAATTGGTGTCCCACCAACCTAACACTGTAATGATGACGAATCGAAACAGCTCAAGGAGAAGCCACTGGACAGGTGGCTTGGTTTCAGTAGTTAACTTCTGGGTATTTCAAAACTTTGGCACGTTTCAGTGACACTGTTTGTATCTCATGTTATTTACAAGGCTTTACAGCCAAGAATGAGAGCAACAGCCTTGTAAAGAAATGAGATCTCTCTGAGTCAGTCAGGGGTAAATTCACATCCAGGATCATCCCAGGATCCAAACGATGAGCTATTTTTATAACGCTTAGGACTGCTCTAATTCCTGAACTGTGTATTTTCACCCCAAAACATCAAGGCATTCTTTGTACTTGGCCTTTTCTCTCTTCCCTCACTCCAAAGGGAAGGAGACAGGGTTCAACTTCATTTTGCCGGTGAGAACTTTAAGCTGATTTAGCGCTGTTGGAAGGAGTCAGCGTAGCAGTTCTTGTGACAAACGTTTTCTGTCCAAGAAGATGCAGTGCAGGGCACGAAATAGGTATTTCACGAACCTCCACCCCCATTTTCTCTCTGGAGCTGTCAGCTAACAGCCTCGCTCTGCGTAGCTGGAGGAGGCAGGGAAAACCAGTGGGGCTGCTGGAAGGCTGAGCCCTCCTGCTAGCAGGAAGTGGGCAGGAGCTGCTGCGAGGTTACACAGCCTGGCTTTTGACAGAGCCTTTGTGGCTAGTGCTACATGGCTCCAGGGAAGTGACTATGCGCCACTGACCTCTACTAGGAAGCCGTGGCAGGCCCACTAATGCTGGGATTATCTTTAATAATTGTTTGGAGAGTAAGTAGCAAGGCTACTTTTCAGGCATTTCACAGAGCAGCTTCCCGGATTTTCAGGGACGTGAGGCAGCTCACAGCCTCTTTGTCTTGCACCAGGGCATGCCCCTGCCCTCCACCACACACACAAATTCTCACTGGGTCAGATATCATGATTTCTGTTCCGCTGGGAGAAAAGACCTGTTGCAAAAATGTTTTCTCAAAGTGGAAATTTGTATACAGGTACGTGGATTATTTTTTTCTTTACATTATGAAAGAAAAGAGAAGTGTTACTCTCTAGATGGGGTGGTAACAAGTCACGACAAACCACAGCTGCAAACATGTTTATCGCTGACAGAGGACTGCTGGAAAAAGGTGTGTGGCACACCACTCTTACCGCCACGCTATGTGTGCCTGTGGTTTGTGCCACTCACCCTTCCCTCCAAATTTTTCCACATGGGCACAGAATGGGTTCTGGGTACTTTAGAAAGTTGGAGGCAAGCCCACGGGAGCGGAGTATGCTGAGAGAAGGACAGAGTCAGGTGGAGAGGCTGCAGATAGAAGCACTAAATGGAAGAAAGCGATACTAGTCCTTGTCTTTGGATAGGTTTTGGGACAGTGCACCTGGCCCCTGTCACCTTAGCAATTAATCACAGAGTCACAGAAGAGCCCAGGTTGGAAGGAACCTCAGGAGATTATCGGGTCCAACCTTTTCTTAGAAAAGGGAGCCTAGATGAGGTTAGCGAGCACCCTATCCAACCCCATCTTGACAATCTCCAGTTATGGGGACCCTACCACATCTCCCTGGGGTGGTTGTTTGTTGTTCTCAGTTTAAAGAATTTCTTTCTTACATCATTTGCTAGACAGATCAGTTATTTCTGCTCTTTGTAAATGGCCTTTGCTTGTATAGGTTGGTGAGTGCTTTGCCCTCTCCTTCTGCCACCTGACTGATTACACGTACCTCACTCAGTCCTGCAGAAACACTCTACATTAGGGAAGGGAGTAACCGTGAAGAGATGCCTCTGAGAAACAACCACGGACAGGTTGAGAGCTCAACCACCCAGATGTCTGCTGGTAAAACTACTGTGAGCAATCCAGGAGATTCCAGAGGACATTGAGGAAGAGTTCCTGGTCCAGGTGTTAGGCAAACCAACCAGAGAAGCGTTACTGGTGCTCACCAGTGTGGAAGAGCTCATCAAGGAGGTGAAGACTGGAGGCAGCCTGGGCTGCAGTGACCATCCCTGGTTGAGGCCCTCATTAGGCCCTACCTGGAGCTCTGTGTCCAAGTCTGGGGCCCCCAGCACACAAAGGATGTGGGGCTGTTGGAGGGGGTCCAGAGGAGGGCCACAAAGATGATCAGAGGGCTGGAGCACCTCTCCTGCAAAGAAAGGCTGAGGGAGCTGAGGATGTTCATCCTACAGAAGAGAAGGCTCTGGGGTGACCTCATTGTGACTTTCCAGTACTTGAAGGGGGCTTATAAAAAAGATGGAGAGCAACTCTTTGCTCAATCCAATAATGACAGGATGAGGAGGAATGGTTTTAAACTAAAAGAGGGGAGATTGAGATTAGAGGTTAGGAGGAAATTCTTCACTCAGAGGGTGGTGAGGCACTGGCACAGGTTGCTCAGACAGGTTGTGGGTGCCCCATCCCTGGAGGTGTTCAAAGCCAGGTTAGATGAGGCCATGGGCAACCTGATCTAGTGGGTGGCATCCCTGCCTATGGGGCTGGAACTAGATGGTCTTTAAGGTCCCTTCCAACCTGAGCCATTCTGTGATTGTTTCTGTAATTGAAAACATGGAAAACAGTGATGTGAGAGAGAACTGGCCTAGTGCTTTTCCTGCTCTGCCTCCTCCTGATTCTTCAGGCCCTGCAAAGCAGTTAGGGAGTACCAGGCTTCACACACCATTTATTTCTGCAAAGACCTAACCTTGAGCTGGCCTTGGGAGCTGCCTCTCTGTTCAGCCTGCATTTGACAGGACTCAAAACAGTTTCCAGTTCTGGAAAACTCCCCCTCCTACTCCTTGGCCCCAAACCAGGTTTCTATATCAAGGAGCTTAGCTAGTTCCACTTCATAGTCTTTATATCTATTAAATACTGAGTGATAAATAATACTGAGCACTGACACATCCAAACTGTGCTCTTGGGCACCTGTCAAACAAATGCATTGCATGAAGGAGGAAATAAACAGCTCATATTCACTTAACTCCTTGAGGGCCCAGGGCAAATGCCTGGAAGATAGTGGGAAATGATGGATGATAGAAAACCTGTAGCAACAGGAAGATGTAAAAGGAAGAAGGGTGACTTGTTATTCATGTTTGATGCCCTGATTTTTCCTACATAACCAAGCTTAAACCCAGCATTTACACTCCTACTCTCGCTGTGTTTCCCACTTGTGAAGTTGGAACAGCTCACACCACTTCACCGTTCCTGATAAGGTGAAGGGAGAGCAAGCAAGGATAAATTTAACTAGGGACGCTGTGGTGTGCTAGGAGACATGAATACTATGGGATGGGAAGATACCCTATCTGTCCAGGCTGCCTTCTTATAACGCAACTGACTTCAAGAGAATCAGATAGCTACTGGAGACAAAAGAAGATCTAGCCAGATCCTGCATCCCCCAATGCAGAGAGCTGGAGTGATGTGTACTCTTCTCCCAGGTAAGCAGGACCTGCTGGGACAAAACAGGAGACTGCAAGTGACAGAAGACAGGACAAATCACTAAGTATAATTACTCCTTTGCTTCTTGAAGATGCTCAGAAAAAATGTAACAGTTCCTGGAGAAGCATCTGACTTATACTTGGGATTTGTAGAACTCAAACTAGGGCTGAATTCTTTAGAGGAAAAAACAAACAAACAAAAAAAAAACAAACAAGGAAGAACACAAAATACAGTGTTGTAACAGCAGCATCTCACAGCTACAAAGTTGAACATGGCAGGACACTGAAACCATCTGGTTTTAAATGGATTCTTGTGCAGTTGAGCTCACGCTCATTCAAGGCCTCTCCCCTGCTGTGCCAAAACTGCAGCTATGCTGGGACATGGGGTGCCTGCTAAAAAACCTTGCCATAAGGGAGACTGCAGAACCTTCAGCCTCAATGAAAAACAAGGCACAAACAGAAGAGTGCTTTAAAATGGCTGGTAATTCTCCATATAGACTTACTGCCCTCCTATGGCTGCCAGCAGAGCTGTACTGCAGACACAGAGACCAGGGACTGAGGGAAACAGGCAAGAAAAATAATTATATATTCAATTTAAAAAAAACCTAAGTTATGCGGAACTCACACCACCTGGTTCACTGAAGTACCTAGGAAGGCAAGAACAAAGCAAAGCAATGTACTGGTTTGGGAGTCTGAGGGAGACCACCATATATTTTGTTTTACATGGACAGGGAGCCTTGAACTATTCCTCGCCAGGGTTCAGACAGCAACTGTCAGTAAGTCAAAGAGAGATGGCCTAACAATCTGATGGCCCCGTGGAGATTTCATTAGCAACTGGTGCAGAGAAGGTGTAGACTAACAGACCACTGCTCTTTTTCCTGACTGGGGTAGGAGTGTGTTGTGACCTTGCTGTACTCACTAACCCTTGCTGACCCAGTTTCAGCAATTTTTATACACCGCTTTTGCTGAGACCCCTCACATTGTGATACATCCTTTTCTCTCTGTGAACCAGAGGGAGATGATCTTTCTAGCACAGACTGGCTCCTCACTGAGGTAATTTCTGAAGTTAGGTTTTGCAAATGAGACTTTGAGTATCTGATGAGCGTTGCTGTGGAAGCACAGCATGACTCTGAAAGGTGTCTTACTTCTTGTAGTTTCTTTATGACTGCACTGCTTCTTGTGCATGATTTTTGACGCACAGTAGACACCTTCAACTAAACAACCCCACAATAACAACTGAAACCAAAAGCAACAACAAAGCAGCAAGAGGAAACAACAATTAAGCACAAGCAGAAGCTACATGGTCAGAAGGTGACAACAGCAAATTGATTGCATTGCACAAGCTTTTAACAGAGACACTAAAAGCTGCAAGAAGGCTGTGCATCTCCCAGCAATGATAAGCTTGGGTTTGCATTAGGCAGGCTTACCACTGCATTTTTGTTCCTCGACATAACCTCAATCTTACATGTTAGGGACTGTTGCTATGCCCAAGCCACTTTTCAGACCAGATGCAATGAAACACTCATTTTAGACTGGAGAGGAGATGTGACAGGGATCACGTAGGAAAATGCCAACACATGGCACCTCCCACAGGGCTCTGAGCTGCTGAGTGACAAGGTGGGTGTCATCCTAAGCCTACCTGACCTGACAGCTGTACTTTTTCAGAGCCATATCGAGTATTTAGGATTTCTCCAAGGTCAAAGAGATTGCAGGTTAGCAGAGCATGCAGCAAGGTGAGAGCAGTGACTGAACAGAACAAACAACTTTGCTATGCACACACACGCACGCGCAGAATCAGGTTGTCAAGTTGCAAGATCACTGTGCCAATTTCTTGTGTAGCAGCCACTAAGCTCCTGTTCCTCCTTTCTGAAGGGTGCAAGTAAATTCTGTGCCATGCTGTGCAATGTTAGTATCACAAATAAAACTTCACTTTCATACACAAGTGAAAATGACCAATGAGATGAGAAATCACTCAATATTATTTTAACTCGTGTGTATACACACATTCACACACACACGAGGTGCATCAAGGTGAATACATATACACACTAGTAGTAAATACATAAGCTTTTACACAATTCAACCACTCCAGTTTTTATACAATATACTCCTACCACTTACCAGGACAACATAGTTTGTTACACTGACAGAATACACTGCTCAGTTACCTTGAAAAGTATTTTTTTTTTTTTTTTTTTTTTTTTTAAGTTATGCAGAATTTGATCAGTAAGAGGCCAATCCTTTGGCAAACACAAATCTACAAAAAACTCAAGGATCTTTAATAATCCTTCAGTAATTGAAAGATCCCTCCCTGCCCCCATTCCCTTCACATATCAACTTTATGTGCATAAAAATAAATCATTTTAAACAATATGCTACAACCCTGTTAAGCTAAGCAGGACATTTCTTCTAGTACATATAAATATTTAACATCTTCTGTAAACCATGCAGTCTAAAAATTAAAATCATGATTGCAAGTGATTGTACTATGATTTGGCAACATAAAGAACACAACTTTCCCATAAACCTTAAGAAACAGCAGATAGCTCTAGTAGTTCACATTTAAAAAAAAAAAACTATCAGTAATAATTAACTCTGCCTGCAGTTTTTAAGTCCAAACCTTGCAAATTTAATAAGAAAAATTAAAGAGCAAAAATTACTTGTCCAAACAGAGACACCTACAACTCATAAAAAAAACTTTTTTTTTTTTTAATTTGTTTGAGGCACCTACATGATGTCCTTGTTAAACATAAAAGTAGTGGTTTTTCCAACGGACTTGTTCAAGCTAACCTATCTTAAAAAGGCATAGTTCAAAGCATTATCTAAAAAGTAGCTTCAGACATGAAGTTCTCCATCTCCCAATGACACTGCATTGTTCACAAAACACTATGTAATGTTGTATTTTGAAACACTGATACTGATCAGCTGTCTAAGAAAACAGAGCTAGTTTGTCTATTATACACACCTTAGAAGAAAAAAAAATAAAGTTTGTCTACTTCTAAGAAACTGACATAAAAAGAAATAAGACACCTTTAAAATGTGTAAGAGAAGTGTGATTAAATACATCTAACAGCAAGGTCAAGTCAGATTTTTTGTTTGTTTTTACTGACAAGTGTGATTTTTTTTGTTGTTATGAAGTCACTTAATGCTGTGTAAATATTTCCAGCATTAATGATGCCTTCTGGAATGTAACAGCAGATTAAAGTTTGCTCCCCCGTATTTTGATACAAATTATGACAATATTTTCAAAAGAGTTCCTTTTACATTAAATAGCTATTTTAAAATTCGTAGTAAAAACTCTTCAAACAATAGTACCAAAAATTAAGTAAACCAATCCTCAATCAGTGTAAGAGGACCTCTTCATAAACGGAAGGTAAATCCTCCTCTGGAGCAGTTATAATAATGCACAGCAATGAGACCAAGCTTACACATGAGAAGTTACAGGTCAACCGATTTACTGGAGTTGTGCAGTAATTTCCACCTTATGGCTACTTGGGGATTGTCGTATGGATCCAGGAAAAGTTTTCTGAGAAGCTGAAAGTGCTGTGAGGAGACAGTGCTGTCTTCCCACAGTGAGGATCTGATCCGCTAGAACAGCCAGCCCTGCCTTCAGCTGCTAGCTGCAGCGGTGGATGCACTCAGGAACAAGCCTGATGTTCAGATATCCTACCAGTGACATGCTGTCTAGATCCACCATGGCTACGTCTTACTAGGATCAGAATAAACAGACATTAGGAGCAATTTCAATAGAAATTGTACAAACAGAGGCCAGCTTCTGAAGTTCAGCCTTAGGCATCTGTCTAACGCTCACAACTAGGTGTAGCAGTACTCTGTTCTCTGCATACTGACTGCTGTGCTTTTCTAATTGCAAGTATGACTGACTTTCATGTTTGCACAACACTTAAAGAAGTGTGAAGTGTTAACAATTTCAGAGTACAGTTAAACTTGTCTGCAATTCCGTGGCTAAAATGCCTGAGTTTCTGGAAGCACAGATCAGACCCTTCATCCCTCCAGCGCCCCACACTACATACAGGCTTCCTTGCTCACAGGAGGCTGCATGCACATTAAATAACATACAATTATTTAACTCTGACCTCTCCTTTTCACTGGAGTCCAAGCATTAGAAGTCCTGTGAAAAATCTCAGCTTAACATGTAACTAGGATTTTAGTATGCATCATGTCACAGTTATTGCTTTCTTTACAAATACATGGCACTAGGTGTAAAGTGTTATGACTTATTCCAAACAGTGTACCGTACTTCACAGAAAAGCTTTAAAAAGAATCCTCCAACTCCCTCTTCTTCTAAATATACAGCTGGTGGGAGGCCAGGGTGTCCATGAATGGTCGCACAAGGTTGTCTGTCGAGAAGTAAAAGATCAAGCCAAAGGTGATGGAGATGGGAAGAGCAGGCAATGCTTTCTTAAAAACAGCCAGTAATAAAAGAGTTAAACATAAACCCTGCCAGAGAGAATAAAAAAAACACAAAGAAATAAAGTAAGAAGCCCAAAAACATAAGTCATCAATAACCTAATATATGAATAATAAGCTCTATACACTATACAGAAATTGAAGCCTGCCTGAGCTACAGTGGAATAAGACATTTTTCCCACACCCTCATCTTTCTCACAAGTTGGCCAGATATTTTCTTCAGCAATCTGGAGCAGAGCTGCTTGCTGAGAAAGTAGTGTAAAACAGCTAATGCTGACATACAACTGACCCTGAGAGGTTAATTTATTTTCAGATTATTTTACATTTTGTACTATACCATTATGTATTTGTTACTGATCCAGCAGATACAACTATTTACATCCTCTTGAACTGCATAGATAAGGAGTTTCATTGGAGGGCTCTAATACACAGTGGTGTGTACTTCTTATACCTTCACAGGTTTCAAGGTCTCTTGGGGAAAAAAAGAAAAAAAATATCCCACTGCTGTGCTTTTGACTAGATTGCTTATTACGCTAGGTGAATTCTGTTCTTTATCTTGACAGCAGGCCAAGATCCATCTTTTGGAACATGTCAAAGTTTTTGTAGGTTTTGGATATACAGTACAACTATGTGTATTTAGGTATGGATTAATTCTCTTATCTGAGCCCTTTTTTCTCCCTCCACAATGAGGGAACATCTGAGACAGTGCTCACACTGGGCTCCAAAAAACATCTATTAGCTACAGATCAGCAGTCAGGATCTTTTTAAAGTCAGACTGCAAAGTTGATTGTGATCCAGCTGAGCCTGTGGCTCTGCTCTTTACACGCCTCATGGATGGTATCTGGCCTACACCTACTCCATAGTTTACATCTACATTTAGAGATGTGCTCACTGCAAAGAAACTGCAGAGACCATTTTGGGAAACAGAAAGCTACATATCAACAGAAATATAAAACTGCAAAATGAAGCCAGAATGAATTTAACAGCACTGTAAAAGACAGAATGGGGTATATGGTCTGATGGACAGAAAAGAGAGGTTTCCCCGCAAAGGGACCCTGTGAATGGCCACCAGACACCAGAATATGACGCTAAGTGATCCTATAGGTGTCTCTGACCTGTGAGGTAGGAAAGGTAATCACACTTTTAAAATGCGATAATTTCTAGTTCTTGTGCTTTCTAATCCATGGTTTTCACAAGTGATAGTCACTGTAAGTCTCTCCCCCCTTGGGATCCAAGCAGAGAAATGGAAGCCCAAGAATGACATTGCAATTCCTTTTACCTTATAAAACTCCTGCCATTGCTCTCCTGGTTCATTTCAGTGAAGATACCGGTGTAAATAAGCTAGTTCTTAGTAATGATTTTCTACCTAGGTGAAAACTTGTCAGTGTGTGGTCATTAGACCTGGTAGGTCTAAGTCCTTCAGCAAGCACAGTATGCTAGTCACCTGCTTTTACTGATAATTTTCATGGATTTTTAAGTTTCTTTCCATTCCGTTTTCCCAGCTCAAACCCAAGAATGAAATAGGCCTTAATTCCCTTATGTCACAGTTCTCCTTAGCAAAAGGGAGTTCACCTTTTTGACTATGCTTGCTAATCACGTGGAGTTCACGTCTTTATAGGCCAAGCACTGTGCTAGAAAATCCACTGGTGCTCTCACCCAAATACCCAGGATGTTACCTGCAGTGATGCAGCAGTGCTCAGCTGTTGGTAATTCTGGCAACACTGCTGTGCTAAACAAGACTGTAAGATGTAAGAATTAGCTTACTTACTATAAGAATGGCTACAAAGCAGGCTAGTGTAGTATTCCAGTCTCCACTAGGTGTGGCAGCGGCTTTCCCAACAAGAACACTGTAAAATATGAAGTCTCCAAGGCCCAGCTTCACACCCCCTGTGAGAAGCAGAAGGGAAAAAAAAAGGAAAATAGGC
The DNA here is from genome assembly GCF_964035555.1 of Netta rufina. NCBI lineage: Eukaryota > Metazoa > Chordata > Aves > Anseriformes > Anatidae > Netta > Netta rufina. Next base: position 19,510,079 of record NC_140125.1, read on the forward strand.
GTTACTTCTCCAGTTTTGCTTCCTCCTGAACATTTTTTTTTCCTGAGGACCAGCTGAAGGTTGCTAGTCCTGGCTACCCACCAACCTGGACCCTTAGCATCCTGCACTGAGGTAACAGGGATTACCTCCACGGCTTACTGAGGGGGTCAGGGATTCCAGTCACCCTCTTCTGTGGTTATTTTTACTCAACTTCATTCTCTGAGGTGCTTCCCTGTGCTGCCTTACAGCTGTGGCAGCTGAGGGACAGAAGAGGAGCGGGATGCAAGGGGAAGAAGGAACTGCTTAAGTTGTCTGCGTAGCCAAGGTATATCACTGGAGCTACAATCCCAGAACAGATACTGCACCAGTAAGAAGTAATACACAGTCCGAGTCAAAACCTTCGTTGCCCAACAAGTCGCAACTTTTCAAATAAACTGGTTAGAGTCAACTGAGTTTGCATGTTAACCACTATGAGTAAAAATGTCAGGCTCTAACCCTGACTGCACCAATAACAAGGTATGAAGCTTCCCTTACTTTCTTCCTCCTCCGGTTCCTCTAAAGAAGTGATGGGGTGGCTTGGAACAGGACTCCTTGTCTCCAAAATCTGGGAGTCTGAGTGTGAAGGGCTACTGTGGTTCTCTCTCTCATCTTCCGCTTGATTCCACAAAAATAGGCCAAGAAAAAGAGGAAAAAAAAGAAACAAGAGGTAGCTGCATTTATAACTTGCTTTGATACACGCAATCTCCACTCTTATGAAGCTTCTCAGGAATAGATAAGCCCTTTGTCTTGGAGTCAGGACCAACTCAAGCACAGGCATTTGCAGAAAACATGTTATTATTTGAAACCATTGAGGAGGCTACACGTTCACAGCTTGTTTGGCAACTACCCAGCAGTTTCAACAAGTGAGTAAATGGAGTAGAAGCACAAAACTAAGCATTGCTCTGTCAGCTATTAAATGCAAAGAGAGTCTTCAACTCGGTTTTCAATCCCTGAATCAAGCTGGTGGGCATGCTGGTATCCACAGCCTCTACAGGCTAGAGTGACAAGTGAAACCAAGTAAAATTAATACATACAGTTATGTCTTTAAGGTGGAGGTGTCAGGTGTTCCCTCGCTGGTAGTATTACCAAAATGGATGACTAGGAAGACTGCCATTTATGAAAAAAATCTGTTCTGAATCACATTGATGTTGGTGTTGGGTGTTCACACAACAGAAATTTCTTTTTTTGGGTTCTATTAAACATGTTTAACACAGTCCTTTCGTTTTTTCCATTCTCAATCAACAGTGCTTTTGGAAGCAGCTGGTATGTGACACATTACTCTATTTGACAGTTCCTATTTTTCAGAAGTACTTATACAAACTTGCCAGTTTTTGGCAATCTGACAGGACACTGCTGCTGCAGATGTGAACAGACTGTGATCTGGGACACACAGAGCTTCCAGAGGGGCATTCAGTAGAACCCAAGGTGCCATTTGCTCCTGCTCTGTGCTTGATTTCAAAGCAGGACTGTGACTGTCGTTCGTTAGTATGTCAGCTATTTTATCTTGAAAATAAGCAAATGAAACAGGACCAGATGGAAAATACTTCTAATGCCACAAATCAGACTTTACTCAAACACCTTCAAAAGTGCTGTTTAACTTGCATTTCAAGAAAATAGAAACAATGGCACACAAATTACCACAGGATCTGATAGAATGTAAACCTGGAACACATCAGCTCCTGCTGGGTAACTGCCCGAACATAAGCTTTACCCAAGGGCAAATGTAAAGACATCCATTTTCTTTGGCAGGGTAAGCTAAACTGGACTTAGAACTAGCTAAGGGTACGTCTGCTCTGTGGCAGTTGCCTGAGTGCAACTCACTAACACACTAAAGTTCACCAGCTCACTGGCATTATATTTATGACCTTATGTTGTAATTAACTATCCCCAGCTGCTAAAAATGTAACAACCACCACCCCACTAGCCCAATACCAGCTTTAACTTCAGTGTATCTGAAGCTGTGTGTTGGACAACACTTCTTTTTTAAATAAAGGCATCCCGAATACTGGAGCTTCCTACACCATCTTTGCTGCCAGTCCAAACACCAGGTTTCAGAACACCATGAAGTTCTGCAACTGATGTAACAATACTGCAAAAAAACATGCAATCTTTGGGATTCAAGACCTTAACATTGAGACCTGCAGTCTCAAACGTGTATTATTTACACAGGATACTGTGACATGCAAGCAAACCTGCATCCCATGTCTGCTGACTTGGTCCTCTTGCTGCTGTGTCTGGCTTTGCCATTCCAACTGTCCATATCATAGCAGCTAAAAGAAAGAGCAAGAAATCAGACGCAAAACATTGGTCACTGTAGCTCAGAGTTCCTACGTATTTAGCTAACCCTACAAATATAAACCCTTCCCCCGTTAATGCTACAACACTGATTCTCAGTCAGTTTCCCTAGTCACTTAGAAGGCAAGGTCAGACAAAAAGGCCGTGCATCTATTCAGTCTTTAAGAAAAGTCTCAGAGCACAAGTCAGTATAGTTTTGTCTGTATCCTGAAGACAGCAAAAATCCCAAATAAGGGTCCTTATCATCTTGGTTTTTTTCCTGGTTTCTGGCTCTTCTATTCAAAGGGAACAGTTGCCCAGGAAATGATGGTAGTACAAAATGTAACCAGAGATTAAGGCAGACGGCATACTCCCCCTCTTCTGCTGAAGGTAAAACACACAAGTGAGGGATTCATTGGAGTTGTCTGAGTGTCTGTTTTCTCCCTGCACTTCTGTTTGTGTTTTTTGTTTTTTCTTTCTTTCTTTTTACTCTTTTCTCCTGTCAAAATATTGGCTATTTTTGTTTTGGTTCCAAGAACAACTGAAGGATGTTTGCAGGTTTTATTCTTGAGATGAATCCCTAATTTACGAAGGGATACAAACCATGGTGAGATACAAACCATGCTGAAGGGGACTCAAATTAGCTTTTTATATAGGAGTACCTCAGTCTCCCTGTTTTTACAGAAGCTAAACTAAACAACAACAAGCCAAGGCAAACACAGTGTCTACTATTCCATTACACACTCAGTCACGGTGATGTTTTTGTATCTGGAGGTAGCCACAGAATGCGGTCTTGCAATGGAAACACTGACGTTCTGCCTAAGAACTTTTTGTTCAATATTTATTATTTGTTGAATTGCATTCTCCTTTAGTAAAACTGTTGTTTGTTTGTTAAATAAAACATGGGGAAAACTTCATCTAGATTGTTTCAGGCCGGTATAACAGAACGTCCATGTGGAACGGAAGTCAGCTGAAGTCAACAGAAGCTCTACTTGGAACATACAAAAGCATTTATATAGCACTAAACACTTGAAAAACTAGATCAGTCAAGTTGTAGGCATCCTCAGCTTGGCACCCAACATTTGGAAATACTGATTCACCTTACAAGTGATGCAATGGAAGCCACTGAAGTCCAGGAAGCACTTGAGCCCAGGTCCTGGAAACGTTAAGTCACCTGCCTTCCAACTATCCCAGTCTTAAGCATACGAATGCCTTTGTGGATACAGGCACAGGATGTCATCATAGTTAAACAGTCCAGGAAATCCAGGGAAGAGAGGACTGATTTTGTTGTCAGAGCAATACTTGACCAGAGCCACTTGCCAGGAGCAGCCAGACGATGAAAAATAAAGCAAATATCTCACACTGCCATCCATACAGTGCACAGAGCAAGAAGAGGCTACAGGAAGAGCTGCAGAGCCTCAAACACTTGAAGTGAGCCTATAAAGCTTATGCAGAAAGAAGATGGGTACTGAGAGGGCATTATCTAATTACGTAACTTTACAAACACTGCTGTCCATGCAAGGCTTTGTATGCAGAACAAAGATTTATATTCTGAGGCTATTCATGGAAAGGTAAATCTACTTTTGAACATTTCAGTTTCACAACGCAAATCTGCCCGCCCCTATGGCTAATTAGGGTTAATATCATTGTAACTGATAAGGTCTTCTACAAATGGTCTGTTCCAGGACATAAACGTGCACCGATCTGAGGGGAAGGAAATAACTAAAATAGCGCTTACTGGTTCAACACAGAAAAAGGTTTCAAGCACATTGTCGTTAAAAACATTAATATTTTAATCTTACTCACAGGAATATATCAATGCAGGAAAAATGGGCTCATTTCTCTCCTGTGCAGTTTCTACCAGCATTCTCAGTGGCCCCTTAGGGCAGAGAACAGCCATCAGATCTGCAGAGAGAAAAGGAACAGACAATCTTACCATAAACTGTCATGCATATTTTGCATTCCTGCTCTTTGAAAAGCTATTCCTCCCTCAAAATGACATCTGTCGATATTAACCAGATGATTTCCTGCATGGTGACTTCTGCTGCTGTGCAACTGTAGCTGCTAGTCTCTGAAGATGATGCTCATTTAAAATACCATCCCCCAAGGCTTAATGTGACAGTAACAGTTTTCATTGTATTAATCCTACAAAAAATCCTAAATTTCTTGAGAGCAACACATTATTCATTTGAAAGTAGATGACAGGATTACATTAAATTGTTAAATTTAATTAGCAGAGAACTGGAGGTACTTTGCTTATGTTCATCGATCCTTTACTATGTATGCTGACTATTTTTCAACCTTTGGTCAAGTTCCTCTTTGCATATTCTCTCTCCTGGTCAGAGCTCCTCACCAAGCTGAATATTACCTTCCAGATACATCATCCTGCAAGTTCTCTTCAAACTTTTAACTGAGAATTTTTTAAATAAAAAAAAAAAAAACAACAACAACAACAACAACAAAAAAAAACAAAACTATTTTAACTCCAAATAATCTCTCCACAAGCCACACCTTCAGAGTCACAGACCAGACTTACCATAGATGGAGATTGCACCTAGAATCACCCATGCCGACCACTCAGGTAGATACTTAATGAAAACCAGTGCCATCAGAGCACTGATCATAATGAGATATGCTTGCTGGAGCTGCAGGGGGCCTTTCCAGTGGATGCAAATCATCCCAACAGCTCCAAAATTCCAGATGACTAGAATGACTGTGGGGTAATCCATGGCCACATTGTATGTCTTCAGTACTTCACTGGAAGACAACAGTGAAATTTAGCTGAGCAATAAAAGCAACCGACATGCAAAGCACCTTGCTAGATCTACTCAAACAAGCAAGCCTCCTACGACACCAGGAGGAAGCAGGATATAAGCAGATGTCATCTCAAGAGGGGAACCAGCCTGGCAGCCAATTGTTGCTCTTAGTTCTGCGTTCCCTCTGCAGGACATGGGTGTGCTGTGTGTGGCAAACACTACACTGCCTTAGTCCTGAGGTCAACGGTGATCCCAAGGATCTGAGCAGGCCAGATTTCAAGTCAAGATTTAACGTAGGTAAAGACTGTTGCACAGTCGTGAGCCTAAGAAATCATGTGCAAGTCATCCCACCAGAAGCATGACGGGATGCATTTCAATATTAAAGATAAATAAAAAAAAATATATAAGCAAGTGTCTTTGGAAAGTTGAAAGGTTGCTTCTTTCTCAACTTGGAGCTAAGGGAATGAGTTTGAAGAGACGCAGCCTGAGGATAAAGGCAAGACAATCCAGAGAACCAACTCAACACTAAGTTCCTTTCCACTTGGTTCTCAGAGGCTGAAGACACACTGAAGGCATGTTTTGGGAACCTCCATCTAGCCAAACCATCTGTGACAACATCTCTAGAAACAATTGATGAGAGATACCCCAGGATGTTGGTAGTTTATACCAGTATCTCCTGAAAGTCACTATCAGTGTACCTCTGTACAACAAAGTTCAGCCAGTTCAGTTCATGTTTGTAGTATCACTTCCCTATGAAGTTTTGTAGAGTAACTACTGTAAAATCAGGCATTGCCCATTAAACATCTTGTTTTTCATCAAAAAAATTTAAAAAAATGAAGGAGAGACATTCAATTCATTACGTTAGGGATTTTCTTCAAACAGAAAAAGAGGGTAGTTCTGAACCACTAAGTTACTTGCAACATTTCTACTTACCCGAGATATATGTAGGTGAAGAGGAATAGCAACATCAAAGAGGACAGGATTAGCCAGCCATGGATGAACTATTAAGGGCAAGAAAATAGAGTGATTGAAGGGGCTGTTCCCCCTGCACAGGCTGCAGTGCTGCATGCACTACTGACAGACCTTCCTAATGTCCAACAGCCTTTCCTTCTTCACTTCTCCTCCAGTTTCCAAAGACCCTCCTTCCCCACAGCTGATGAGGGAAGATTGCAGCCAGTTGCTCCCAGTTCTCCCAAACTCATTCTATATTCTACCCTTCTCTTCCACCAGCCTCCACAGGCAAAAATGAGACTAGTTCCCACACAGTTTGTCCAAAACTTCAGAAGGCATTCGCCTTAAATGGCACAACTGAGTCCTTGAGTACAAGCTGCAAAACTTTTTGACCATAAGGAGAGGACTCAAACCTGACTAGCACAAATAACAGCCTGTTTCTAACATCCTACCATTAGTGGCAAATGAACAGCAAAGCGCGTTCTGAGGCACACTCTAACACTGCTAGCAAAGGCTTCTCTACAAGAAAATTGCTGCCATGACTAAATTGTGGACTAACCTGTGCAGTGCCTTTATTTCTCCCTGACAGACAAGCCTCACTCGAACCTGCTCACAGCAAGCACGCAGCAAACACTCGGGCACGAATGCTTTACCTTGTAGCAGCGGTACTTATACAGAACAACGAGGAACACGGTCATTACAACAATGACGCTGATCATGATGATGGTGTTCAACACCGAGTTCAAGAGACGCTGGCCCACAGACGGGGTGTCCTCGCTGAAGGGCGTGTAGATCCTGCAGTATAAAGCAAAGCCACATCAAGCACGTATATTCCCATCTAACTAGTTGTCCCAAGATAAAAACAGATCAGGGCAGGGGGGAAGAAAGGTAGGAATGACTTCCAAGGACGGTAAACATCAGGTGTATCCTCTGGAGGGGCCGGGTTCCAGTTAGTTATCAGCTACAGATTAGTGCTGTTTAACCAAAGCGCACTACCACAGAGCAGCTGCGTCTGGCAGAGCTCTAAAGAAAAACAGAGCATAAATGGGAAAATAGTGAGAGGACACGGGGGAATGGTTTTAAACTAGAAGAGGGGAGATTTAGGTTAGATGTTAGAAGATTCTTCACTCAGAGAATGATGAGGCACTGGTACAGGTTGCCCAGGGAAGCTGTGGATGTCCCATCCCTGGAAAGCTTCAAGGGAAGGTTGGGTGAGGCTTTGGGCACGCTGACCTAGTGGAAAGTGTCCATGCTCATGGCAGGGGGGTCAGAACTAGATGATCTTTAAGGTCGCTTCCAACCCAAGCCATTTTATGATGCTATGATAAATAAGTTTAGCAACTTCTCTTGAGACCACTAATTTCTATTCTATATCTCTGGACCCTCTCCATGATAACAACAAGGATGCATCCCAGGTGCTGTCCAGCAAGTGGGGACTCTTTCTTTCTACAATTTTCAGGAGTGTCTTGGGCTTTTTTACCCCTTCTTATCATGCCACCACCCCCTCCATTTTCTTTTCTTTGGTTCCATTCCTCCAGCCACCATGTGAAGTGCTGTTGGAGCACTGGGAATGGTCTCGAGCAGGCAGGAAGAGCTGGATGGAATTATGTATCCACACCATGAGTCTCTGGGAACCAAAAATGTCATCAGGAAATGAGACACTCATCCAAATGAACATGTTATTCCCTGACTGTTGCCAGCCAGCGGGTGAACAGACCAGGAGGTAAGCCCGGGCCTTTTATACTGCTGTATGAAGTGATTTCATTCCTAATGATAGTGCTAATGAATCCATATAATACAGGTATGGAAAAAAATTACTAAAGCAAGCTGTGTTCATCTGTGTAAGACCTTGGTATGCTTACAGAGCCATCTTTAGCCATGTAAAGGCTCTCCCAGCCTGCCAAGGAGGCACGCTGTGTACGTAGGTGTATGTGCACGGAGTGTATGTGTAATGCCAGGGATCCCACGTACTCAGAGGCTGTTTTGAAGACCCCACTTACAGCTGCCCGTTTTTCTCCGTATAGAAGCGCACTGACTTTATGGTGGCGACGACAACAATCATACAAAGGGTGACAGGCACAAAGAGCATGATTACATGCTTCGCTCCATATTTCAGCGTCAGTTCCTCGTCTTCGTTTTCCAAGGCGCTCCCTCGCGCTCGAACTCCCGAGTCAGACACATCCCCATCAGCAACATTGTTAGGGCTGCGGCTGCTGCCTGCGTGCCTCTTCTGAAAAGAAAAAGTTATCACATATATAAGATCCTTTCCTTGCATTCAGAACTTCATTCCACTATTTCATGAGGCTGCGGAGGCCACCACAGCACACCAACTTGTTCCTAGTAGGACGGTGCCAACTGAGCAATGCAATTAGAAATTCCCTTACAAATAGGCTGCAACAGTTTATAAACCAAACCCACAAATATCTAAGGGCCTCTTCAGTGCATACAGAGAGAGGTTGACACATGCATATGAAGGGTGAAGTGCACAGAACTGGGAGGGAACAAATTTCATCAGAGGTGGCATAAACCTGACCAGATCCCACTCCCAGAGCACTGCTGAGCTTGTTTTACCACAGTACTTCACTGACAGTAGGACTAGATTCTGTCCCAACATTTGCTGCATTTGACCTGAGCAGACAAAGGGTTTCTGGCAAAACAAGAAGGCTAAAAAGGATATCCTGCACGAGTTGTATGTGCATCAGGTCCTGATTAAAAGCTTGTATCTTTACCAAAAGGAAGGAAAGGGGAGGAGTATATACAGAGATAAAAAGTGAGGAAAAAGTCACAGTGGAGGAAATGGGAACAGGCAGTGCAGCTGCTGGCCAAGAGAAGTAACACTGGCCAAAGCCAATCCTAAACGTCTGCCTCTGCTGGGATGGATTGAGGGGTAACAGGACTGCATTTATCATCATACCCCATTTCTTCAGTGCCCGGGGAGGCTGCATACTCACCCTATGTATCTGCGCTTCCCCTGCTTCTGAGGCTTGCAAGCCATCTTGGTAGGAAGGTATTGGAGGGCTCTCTGCAGACATCAGGGATGTTCTCTCGTTACAGGTCTCATCCTCACTGTCCGAGTTGTTCATGAACGTGATCATCGTCACTTTCCCGGGGAGCACTCACTCCGGAGAGGCACAGCCAGGAGCTACTCACGGCTGAGAAAACAAGCAAAGCCAAAGAAAAGAGAAAAAGAGTGAGCACTACAGCGCAAACAACTGGGAGTCTGAAGAGGAAGCACAATCTCAGCAGGCTTCATAACTCCATCTCCTTCTGATAGCTGATTTAGCCTGCTGGCACATCAGGCACAACAATCTTCAGTTAAAGTATCCTGCAGCCAGGGGAAACAGCAAAATGCAGTGCTGAACCAACTGCACCTAATCCACCGAGTATTTTTTTCCCCTCTGCCACAGCTGCCACAGTTCCTGCCTCTGTGCTTGGCCTCCTCCATGAGCAGTACACCCAGACTTTCACAGAGGGGGTTTCCCAGTGCTTGGTGTTTGTTTTGTATGAGCCAAACAAGGCTTCACCTCGAATGCTGCCTGGCTGCCAGATAGCTAGGAGAGCTCAGCTCTTACACAACACTCCTACAGGCACCAGCAGGTAGCAGAAGTTTCTTAGTAACCTGGAGCCTCGGCTTTACATAAGCCACTGAGCAGGAGTTACATGCTGCCTTCCGTATTATGGCTGCTGATCACCCAGATGAATTTCATAAGCAGTTCTTCCCTCTGCCCAAGGGCTGTGGGTAAATAAAGGGGAAGAACTTGGCCCTTTAGGTGAGCCGCTACTTTTTCCTCTTATATTGACTTGTGCTTAAAAGCAAACCCACTTGGATGGGCAGCAACTTCAAATATAGAAGTGGAGACTTGACATTTTTGGCCTCTTTCCACCTACCGCTGTGCAGAGAAGTGAAGAAAGCAGTGGCACAACGCAGAAAGGAAAGGAACAGCTCTTCCTTGTAGACACTGGAGATAGGACCTGCACTGTCCTGGCTAAAGCTAGTGCAGAACAGCCCTGAAGCCATGATTTCAGGTAGCTCTAAATGGGATTGATACGAAAATTCCTTTTATCGTTTATTAAGGCAGCTTAAGAAAGCAACTGGAGTAAAGAAGGATAATTCAGGCACCTGATTCTCAGCCACCTACCCATAAGAAAACCAGACCCCTAACACATTGTAAAGCTGTAACACCTACGAGAACAACTCTCCTCTGCTGGATTTTGACCAGGTATCCCCCCCCAAAAACAAACAAAAAAGCTCCCCACACGAGTGTATCTCAGGCAACCTAACCAACTCAGGGGAGGAAGCTGAAGCAGCCACATGACTTGGACACAGCCACATACATCTGAATTAAGCGTTCATGGTCTGACCAGTAGACTTCGCTGTCTACCAGCCAGCTTGAGAGGCTGGAGTAGATGCTTCAAAGCTCTGTGAGATTCTAGCTTCTCACTAGAGGGCCTGAAATTCACTTCAAGAGAAGGAAAGAGGGAGGAGTGGGAGATTCCCCCATCTTTCACAGCATCCTGAATACACTGGTCACCTTCAAAACATTTCAGAAAGCAAACTCAATCTGCCCAAGCGAAACACTTTTCAGACATCTGCTCCTTTCATGCCTTCTCTTCAAGCCTTTTCCTCTCATTCAATTCCTCTTTCAGTGATAAAAAATAGTACATTTATAGGAACAAATGCAGGGACAACCCTCAAGCCAGGCCTATCAGCTTCACAGTAGCTGTGTTGCGGTGAGCTGCCTAACACTTCCCTTTTTGTGCCTTTTTTTTTTTTTTTTTCTCCTTACAGAGCCCAAAGTCTCCACTCCCCACTGTTGCTCAACACCTTCTGAGCACGTAGGGGCTCACAGTTTACAGCTGAGCCTAGATTCTGCTTCAGTTGTAAGAGTAAAGTTTACTCTTTCAGCATTTGGGACCAATGTTTAAGTTTTAACTGCATAAAAATATCAAAGACCTTTTAATCCCAGTATTTCAGAAACTGCAACACCATTTTTGCTATGTGAGCATGGCATTATTGCAGAGACTTCAGAAGGGACAGCCAATTAGCCTACTTTCACCATCCTAGTTGTACCCACTGGAAGAATTATACAGGTAGCAAAAACACACCAGTAACTTCTAACCCTCATGATTACATGGCAAGAGTCTCCTGTTGTAATATTGCCAGACATTTTCTGTTATTCTCTCTCAAAAAGGATAAATGCAAAGACGCTACAACGCTTCTCATCTCCAAAGTTGTATTCACAGGTACCTGAAAGTGACCTAAATCTGTGCTACTGCCAATGGGGTTGTCCCAGCACTCTGTCTCTTGTGCCAGCACCAGGTGCTCATCAGCAACCCAGTTCTTTCGAAGAGACAACAGGTGCTTGTTTGCCATAGCTTTCGCTGAGCCAGGTTTCAGTATGACAGGCTCCCAGGCTGGCTGCCCAAACAGCCCCAGTTCCAGCGCCCAGAGGAAACAGGAGCACAGGGCCAAGCAGGGCTCTTTGATGAACTTACAGAGACAGGAGCCCTCTGCCCTACCACCAACCCCAGTGCAGTTTGTCTAACACCACCGTTTACCCCTGTGAGTTGCACTAACTGGCACCAAGGCTGTGCTGGCCGCCAGACAGAGCTCTGGTTTACACCGTCACTGATTTCAGGGAGGAAGGACCAGGCTGGTCACTCACAGCCACACACTCAGCACAACCTTCTTTCCTGGAGATGGTTATTTTTCTGCATGACACCAAATAGATCAGTGCATACAGACCATGTGTTTCCCTAGACTGAGCTGAAGAGGGGAAAGGACAGATTAGGAAAGCAAAGTAGGGGGCTGAGACAAGCACAATTGCCTTCTGGCTATACCACAAGAGGAGCTTTCAGAGGGATGAAATGCAAGCTGAATTTATATCCACATGACAGAGCATGGTCTACTAAATAAAGCCAACGAAGGACAGAAACACCGGGTGCCAGACAGTCTTCAAATTGACCCAGTAAGCCACAGGACATCAGGCAAGGTTTTCCTCTGTGGATAGATACAAACTATTAATACACATTAAAAAAAAAAATCACAAGATGTTTAAGAACCAAAAGACCAAACTCTCAAAACCACATAGCAGAAATGAAAGGGGACAAAAACTAGGTCAGTAGTTAAGCACTGCTTATAACAGAGCAGCTGAGGTGAGACTACAGCGAACCCTATGTTATAGCAGCCTTGTGAAGCCTACAGGGAAGCAGAAGTTACCATTTCTCTCTTTCTGTATATCTTTTGTGCAAGGGATCTCTCTCAACTGGGATAAATCCACTCTATCAATTACACTGAAATGGGGCCAATTCAAACTAATATGAGGATCTAGCCCTGGCTTGCTTTTTAATTTCATGCTACAGCATCACTGTGCTGCAACAAAACCAAGTTGTTTGCAATGTTTTTTGTCCTTGATAAATATTACCAGTGTAGGGTATAGCACAGAACAGCTGCTGCTGGCTGGCATAATATTTAGTAATCCACTTGAGATTTTTAAACTCCTCCATATATATTGTTCTCTTTGGTAGCAATCAGATGAAGAGAAGCAGTTTTCCTTTGCTACAGTTAGACAAGGAGAAAGCTTTGAGCTGACACTGACGGCCTGATGTTCTAAGTTTCACCTGTAATCACAGCTGCTGGTTAACATACAGAGAAGAAAAACATTTTCAGTAATTCCAAGTGGCAGGATAACAATTAGGAGGAAAAATTTCCAGATTGGTGCCAACAAATAAAGCCAAAGCATACACGCTAGCATTACTTTCCCACAGAGAGGCACGACACGCAGCCACGGCGTTACTCTGCTGACAGCGCTGAAACCAGACCCTTCCCCAAGAAGGTCAGAAGAATTATTTTGCCAGCCCTAGGCCCAAACCCGTAGCAGTCAGTATGAGCGGACACAGACCTACACACACCAGGGACACCTCAAAGCCTGGGTCCAACCTCACACGGAGGAGCAGCTCCCAGCACTGGTCCTGCTGGTGGTGCCCCAGGGACACACCGGGGACACCCGGGCTGTCCTCCTGAACCGTGTCTGAGGGCTCAGGGCAGCAGGGGCAGCTAATATGGCCCCACCACAAGCTGCCCCAAGGAGACACAGAGGTGCACTACAGCTCGGCTGGCCTGCAACGCGGGGCCAGCTTTGTTGTCCACCTACACACACGGCCAGCCACCTCTGCGCACTCAGAAAGAGACACAACAGACGCTTTATCACTCCGGGAACGACAAATACAGACCATTTTCCATTTCATACGCGCACATATACACATAACCACACACAGATCCTTCCCAGGATGACCCAGCACAGCCGCCGGTCCCACACCCCCCGCAGCGGTGCCGCCGAGCCACCCCCAGCCCAGCCCAGCCCGGCTCAGCTCGCCTCAGGCCCCCGGCCCCACAGCCCCGATGCCCACCTGCGCTCGGCCCGGCCCGGCTCGGCTCCCTTCAGCCCGGCTCGGCCCTGCTCGGCCCTGCCCTTCCCTCCATTGGCCCCGCAGCCTTCCGTCCCCACCCCCGGCCGAAGGAAGGGTGGCGCCCGCCATCCCCATTTACCACAGCAGCCGCCACTCGGCCGCTGCCTCCGCCCCTCCGCCGCCTTCCTGCAGGAGGCGAGGGGAGGCGCCGTCCCTCGCGCCAGTAATGTTAGCTGAGACCAGGGTGTTTTTGGGGCATTTAAATGTGTATAGCCGGCCTTCGATAATGGGAGAGCGATGTGAGGGTGTGGGTTGTTACCGAAATAAAAAGGCAATAGGGAGCGCGGCAGAGAGACTGGGGGAAATGGCCAAGACTTGGAGCTCGGTCTGACCTTCGCTTGCCTCATGGATCAGGGGTGAATAAAGGAAAACTACAAGCTATTTCACATTAATTGAAATCGTTATGAGAAGTTTAGACCTCTATTTGATTAAAATTCAAGTCTGGTATAGCAGCGAGGTAATCATGTAAACAAACGTCCTCAAACATCACAAAAATCGCTCCCGTCCCTCTGTTGTTGCCTATTAGGTTATCAAGCAACAGTTACACGAAATTCAGGTTCAGGCAGCTCTCACCTACTTATCATTTTTGGGGACAGAGGCATAAAAAGCAGCAGTCATTTATTTCCCTGTAGAAAGTCATTTATTTCCCTGTAGCAGTCATTTATTTCCCTGCTGCTTTCGCTTAGGAAGAGCACCGAGTGCAGACACTCAGTATTTTAGGCAGAGCTCCGGCTTCACCTGGTGCTATCCCTGATACCTTACACACAAAGGAAGGAAGGGCAGGGTGGTGTTAAAGGAGATGCAAGGTGTGACAAATGAACCATTCCTATGGTATATATATACACCATACTATGGAATATATGATATACCACACTGTATATGGTGTATATGTATGGTATATTGCACTGTGATATACCATGCTGTATATCATTGGACAAATTGGAAACCCCTGCAGATTCCAATTCGAATTTGACTGTCATATTCTTTTTCCCAATTTTACTGCATAAGACTGCTGTTGACCAGTACTGCTGTCTTATACCTGTAATCCTGGTTCTCCACTTTGCACACAGAGACAAGTTCTTTTCCAAGATAAAACTAGTTTAGGAAAGCTGATAAACTGCATATTTGGCTGTATTCCTCACTAGCAGAGAATTGGAACTTGTTGCTAGGCCCATTAAAGTCACTGGAGCTACATGTAGGTTTCATCCATATGGAGTAGTTTCATAGAATCATAGAATCATAGAATATCCTGAGTTGGAAGGGACCCTTAAGGATCATCAAGTCCAACTCTTGACACCGCACAGGTCTACCCAAAAGTTCAGACCATGTGCCTAAGTGCACAGTCCAATCTCTTCTTAAATTCAGACAGGCTCGGTGCAGTGACCACTTCCCTGGGGAGCCTGTTCCAGTGTGCAACCACCCTCTCTGTGAAGAACCCCCTCCTGACGTCCAGCCTAAATTTCCCCTGCCTCAGCTTAACCCCGTTCCCGCGGGTCCTGTCACTAGTGTTAATGGAGAAAAGGTCTCCTGCCTCTCGACACCCCCTTCCAAGGAAGTTGTAGACTGTGATGAGGTCTCCCCTCAGCCTCCTCTTCTCCAGGCTGAACAGGCCCAGTGACCTCAGCCGTTCCTCGTACGTCTTCCCCTCAAGGCCTTTCACCATCTTCGTAGCCCTCCTCTGGACACTTTCCAACAGTTTCATGTCCTTTTTATACTGTGGTGCCCAGAACTGCACACAGTACTCGAGGTGAGGCCGCACCAGCGCAGAGTAGAGCGGGACAATCACCTCCCTTGACCTACTAGCGATGCCGTGCTTGATGCACCCCAGGACACGGTTGGCCCTCCTGGCTGCCAGGGCACACTGCTGGCTCATATTCAACTTGCTGTCTACCACGACCCCCAGATCCCTCTCTTCTAGGCTGCTCTCCAGCGTCTCATCGCCCAGTCTGTACATGCAGCCAGGGTTTCCCCGTCCCAGGTGCAGGACCCAGCACTTGCTCTTATTTTATCTTAGTTTTTTAGCTCTTTTTTATCTTAGTTTGCTGAATTAGGAGTAAATGTGTTTTCTTACAGGTGAATCTTCTTCATTTTTCAGTAACGATCATGAGTGTCTCCCTCACTGTTTCCTCACTCAGCACACTCCATTTCTGTCATGTAACAGACAGCCATCTTCGGTAGTTTACGCTTTTCATACAATCATTAAGGTTGGAAAAGACCTCCAATTTCATCTGGTCCAACCACCCCCCTACCACCAGTGTCACCCAATAAACCATGTCCCTACGTGCCACATCCAGCCTTTCCTTAAACACCTTCAGGGACAGTGACCATCACTTCCTTGGGCAACCTGTTCCAACGCCTGACTGCTCTTTCTGAGCAGAAATGTCTCCTCATTTCCAACCTGAACCTCCTCTGGTGCAACTTGAGGCCATTCCCTCTAGTCCTATCAGTAGTTACCTGTGAGAAGAGGCTGACCCCCAGCTCCCCACACTTTCCTTTCAGGTAGTTGTAGAGGGCAGCTTTTTCTTGCCCACCTTTCCCCTTCCCTTATTACATTGGCATTCCAAATTCTAGGTTCATTCCCCTCCCCTTCCTCCAGCCAGCTGCAGTCAGCGGTCTGTCTGGTCCTTAGGCCTTGCAAGGAATTTGCCTGTAAGGCCGTGTGACCCGTAATTCTGATGCCGATTTTCCTCTTCTCCAAAATCATGACATTTTAGATAGTCACACTGAGTAGTTTTCATTTGCTTTCTTAATCTGGTGGGAGATTTTTATCAGTAGCATCCTGTTCTCATATTTTTTCCCTCAAATATCATGGAGATAAAAGGTTTTTTTGTTTGTTTCTTTTTTTCCACTTCCTTTTTCAAAAGAGAGCTGAGGCTTCAAAGCCACCCCAAGTCCCTCACATCATGGCATGTGGATGGTCACTTGAGTTGGGCAGCCTCTCAGAAAGTAACCTATCTGATTCAACAGCAGGCCGCAGATACTCAAATCAGCATGGCCATGTGGATTTCAGAGGCTTTAAATACCACCTGCATTTTGACTAAAAGCCACGCTGATAATCAGGCTGCAAACAACAGAGGCAAGCCTTTTAACCTACCTTTCAGCAAGGTCTTGTCCTCCTCTCACTACCAACTTTCCCTTCCCAGCTGCTGGGCAGGCTTTGTCTCCTAGGGACTGGGGGTATGGGACCAGCTAGCAGCT
Organism: Netta rufina; assembly: GCF_964035555.1. Classification (NCBI taxonomy): domain Eukaryota; kingdom Metazoa; phylum Chordata; class Aves; order Anseriformes; family Anatidae; genus Netta; species Netta rufina. The sequence continues at coordinate 19,526,746 of NC_140125.1, forward strand.
TTTGGAAATTAAACTCACAGCTTTTTTTTTCTCTGTTAGAAATACTACTTTCAAGTATGAAGGGCTCTGAGAGAGAAGACTATGTGACTTACACAACTAATCAGATCTCTGGCCTGGAGACATAGGTCTTCAACTTAAATAGATATTCTGCAACTTAACAAGAGGTTTTCAGATGCAGTATGTGTATTGCAACATTCATGAAAGCACGTGGCACTTGAGGCCGTGGGTATATGAAACCCAGCTGTCTTGCTGTGAATGCATATTCTGCCTGCCTCCTTTGGTAGTTTTCAGAGACAAAAAAAATGGCTTAACTTAGTGTTCCTTTTCTGTATAAGTGGATAATAGGAAGACAAAGAGGTATTTCAGTCCATCCGTCCTTGAGAGTTACTACCATACAGCTTTCAGTCAGAATGTTTTACTTTTTTTTTTTCCCTAGCTGCATCACATGAAAAGCATCTGACCCAAGAGCAAGTTAACAGACTCTTTGAGCAAACCCCCACACTGTATTTATATTGTCATCAAAATATTTCTGTTTTTTCTCTCTTCTTTAAACAGATTTGTGAAGCCATTTCCTTGAAGGATCTCTCACAGATAATGTAAAGCATGCCAGTTCCCAAAAAGATTGTGTGACAAGCTGCATCACAACTCTATGATTTGGGGGATCACAGTCTCGCCAGAAGCAGTTGTTGCCATACTTCTGGTTGTTCTGAAGCACCTAAGGACTGTCCTGGTTTTGACTGTAGGATAGAGTTAATTTTCCTCCTAGTAGCTGGTATGGTGCTGTGTTTTGGATTTAGGATGAGAGTAATGTTGATAACACCCTGATGTTTTAATTGTTGCAGAGCAGTGCTTACACTAAGCCAAGGACTTTTTGGCTTCTCACACTGTCCTGCCAGAGAGGAGGCTCGGGGCACACAAGTTGCCGAGAGGGGACAGATCCAGGACAGCTGACCCAGACTGGCCAAAAGCACATTCCATTCCATATGGTGTCATGATTTTATTATTATTATTATTTTCTTTCTTTTCTGTCCTAACAAACTGTCTTTATCTCAGCCCACAAGCTTTTACTTTTTTCTGATTCTCTCCCCCATCCCACTGCACAGGGAGGGTGAGCAAACAGCTGCGTGGTGCTTAGCTGCCAGCTGGGTTAAACCACAAGAAGGACATGCTGTGAAATTGCCCTACTTTGTTCAATTTTTGTACTTACAGCTTTACAGTAGGAGATCCTGGGGAGCTTTTGGTCATAAACTGTTACAACCATCCAAATATATGCAAGGAATTGTGACTGTTTTATTTCAGGAGGTACAAAAGCTGCAAATAGAACTACTGATAAAAATTCAAACACAGAAATGTTCCTTTGGCTTTCAAATGGAAACAGATACAACACCATCTCTAATAAATAAATAAATAAATAAATAACCTCTTATGCTTATCCAGAAGATATGAGTAGGGCCAGGCCTAGTGTATCTGAGGTTTTACACTAGAATAGACAGTACTTTGAAAGAGTCTTGCTTGGTCTACTGTGGAAGAATGGTTAACTGAAATAGGACACGAGGATGTTGGGCAGTTAAGAGGCAATGGGCTAGTAAAGTACCGTACTCAACTCACATGAGTCTGGCACGTACGCAGCTGGCTGAGAGCCAATCAGGCTCAAGGACATGATGCCCTTGAGCGATGGGGAAAGTCCCTAAGGCGGGAAGGTAGCTAAAAGAAGGAGAAACTACCTGAAAAGAGCGGGAAAATGTTAGCCAATCCTGAGCTTAGTTTTTGCAATATGTATGAGTTGATTATGTTCAAACTAGATAAAAGGCGACTGAGCTATCCATTAAAGTTGAAGTTCACTGTTCACTCATACTGAGCGTCTGTGTCTTCCTTCCGTCGACAACATTTGGCGCCCGAACAGGGACCTATCTGAACGGGAACAGGGACTCCGCTGGAGTTGAATCTGCGAGGGACGGAATAAGGGAGGAACCGGTCCTGCAACGCAGCCCAGGAGGTGGAAGGGACAAGAATCCCCGCACCCGCGTCGGAAAGGTGAAAGGGACAGGAGTCCCCGCACCCGCAGCTCGGAAGGTGGAAGGGAGTCCCCGCACCCGGGATGAGCCTATAAAGGGTCCCGCCGGAAAAGCGCCGCCGAGGTCTTTGCAAAGGCTGCAACTGTATATATAAAGGTATGAAAGACAAGCGGCGTATAATTTGCTCAGATGATTTTTAGAAAAGCGGAGCATTTTAGATAAAAGAATTATCAGGGATATTAGCATATGCAGTAGCGCAGGGTTGTTTTTACAAATCCTGATACAGTTTTTTGAACAAACAGAGTGGTGTAAATTGGGGACAAATTGTTTGATGATGTTATTAAAGATATTAAGTCTGCTAAAAACCTTAATGAAGCCATGGAGAGCAGTGGCTAATGCATTAGGCATACATAAAGATGAACAAAGAATTGCCGCTGCTGCAACAGAGCAGTTAGGACCACCAGGAAGGGTTAATAAGGTTAATCCACAGCAAATAAATATGGAAGGAACAGATTGCCCGTTGCCACCTTCCGTTAGAACTTTTACCATTACACAGGGGGTCTCGGGAAATTCGGAGGTGCCTGTAACAATGTCCTCTGTAGCAGAGGAGAAGCTTTCACTACCAGCAGCTCCAACCGCTCCAATAGAAAGTGAGGAAGGAGCAAGTGGAAGGACCAGTGCTAGCCTATTTCTATCGAATACAAATCCCTTCACAACGGGGGCGCAGGGGAGAGAAGGTCTATGGAGGCAAATAGCAAATGAGGCACTGCGTGAAGGGAATTATGAAACGGCAACACAGTTAACACAAGCTTTTCCGGTAGTATACTCGCCACCAGATGCACAGGGGAATGTGACGGTTAATATGACAAATTTAGACTGGAAACTATTAACTCAATTACGATCTACTGTAAATGATTCTGGCTTAAAGGGGGAACCTACTCGGCAAATGTTAGATTATATTTGGGGAACTAATATATTGCTCCCTGGGGACATACGTAGTATAATGAAGCTGATCCTAACACAACATCAACAGCTTCTTTTTAATGCGCATTGGCAAAGTGTTTGTCAAGAGGCAGTAGCTACGATAAGGGCACCTGGAGATCCGCTACATGGTGTCACGTTGGAGGAATTGATGGGACTCGGACCATATTATAGATTAGAAGCACAAGCATTGATGGGTCCAGACAAAGCTAAAGAATCAATGAGATTGGCTCGGAGAGCCTTGGACCAAATTAGAGAGCCAGGGGGGATACCATCCTATATGGGCATCAAGCAAGGAAGGGAGGAACCATTTGGGTTGTTTATTGATCGAGTAGCAAACGCAATACAAGCGGCTGGAGTACCTGATTATCTAAAGGGCACTATTCTAAAGCAGTGTGCAATTCAAAACTGCAACCCTTCAACTCGTAGTATATTAGCTACGTTACCGGGAACTTGGACAATTGAGGAGGGTTTAGAAAGGATGGCTCAGGTACCCGTGGGTCCGCAGGCTATGTTGGTAGAAGTAATAAAACAGCTAGGGGATAGTATGAAAGAACAGGCACAGGTATTAAGAGAGACTGCGCAGCAAACGCAGAATCAAGCACTCGCTGCCCTTGCTCCTTTGCAAACGCCCGGAGGCCGTCCTCCGCGACCGCGTTGTTACGAGAGTGCAAAACGAAATCAGTGTGGTGTACCTGTCGACATGGTGCGTCGGGAAACGGCTGGAGCAGCGGGAAGGACCGCCCCGCGACGACACAAAAAGCGGCATTTACGACAGCAGCCGGAACGGCTCTGTCACCAATGTCTGCCGACCAGCCACCAGAGGGAGCCTACAATGGATCAGGCCGTTATTAAAAGGAACTGATCCTGCTTCATCATTGATCACAACGAGTGTCACGCACCGACGTATATCTGCAAAAGTGACACTATCGGCAAAAAATAAAAACGGGGGAGAAGGGAGGATTAGAGTGGATAGCTCCTCCGTTACAACCTCGACGAACAATTCAAGAAAAAATTGCAACATTAGCAGAATTAGTAAAGAAAGGGAGGAATCGAATATTGCAGGTGGATGGGGTTCCTCCAAATATGATCTGGTTACCCATGAAGCCAGGCGATTTGGAATGGTATATACAAAATTCTGAAGAGTTACAAGCTGCACTACTGCAGGATGGCGCTACTATAGTAGCAAAAACGTTACAATCAACTGCTCTGACATGGATGGAAAACCAGGGATGGATAACTAAGCCAAAACGATCGTCTATCCCACTTAAGAATGCAGTGACAGTTTTCACTGACGCAGGAAAACGTTCTCGAACTGCTGCAGTGACTTGGAAGGATGAGCATGGTTGGAAACATCAAATTTTACAAGCCCAAGATAAAGACTCATTACAGACACTAGAACTTCTTGCAGTAGTATGGGCATTTATAAAATGGAAAGATATTCCGTTAAATGTGGTATCTGATTCCTTATATGTAGTAGGCATAGCAAATCGCATAGAAGACTCAGGCTTGAGAGACTTAAAAAATGAACGGCTGTCAGAATTAATAATCAGTCTACAGATCGCCATAGCTCAAAGAAGTGAACCGTACGCAGTAATACACATAAGGAGTCATCAGTGGGAAGAAGGCCTGGGAGAAGGCAACGCTCGAGCGGACCGACTAGTCGCCGCAACAGCTACTGAAGCACCACTGTCACCCTTTTGCAGAGCTCGGGAGGCTCATGCTATTTTTCACCAGAACGCTAAGGGACTTGCACGGGCTTACAAACTGTCTAGAGCTGATGCGCAGGCGATAGTAAAAGCTTGCCCAACGTGTAGTCATTACAATTCGGGAGTGGGAATCGGAATCGGAACAAACCCGAGAGGGATTAAAACCAACGAAGTGTGGCAAATGGACGTCACTCATGTCACAGCATTTGGCAGATTGAGATATCTGCATGTAACGATAGACACTTATAGTCACATGATTTGGGCTACACCGCAGCCTGGGGAAAAAGTTCGGGATGTACGACGTCATCTTGCCAGTTGTTTTGCAGTAATGGGAGTACCACAAACTATAAAGACAGATAATGGTCCAGCCTATGTTAGTGGGCCACTTAAGCGATTTATGGAACTGTGGGACATTAAGCATATAACTGGTATTCCACATTCACCAACTGGTCAAGCTATAGTAGAAAGGGCTAATGGAACAGTTAAGCAGTACTTGGAAAAGTTTAAAGACATTACAGATGTTAGAGAGAGGGTGGATAAAACTTTATTTGTTCTCAATCATTTGTGTGTATTTGGAGATGATGAGGAACCACCCGCGGCACGTCATTACATTAAGTCTGAAAATGATAATAAATGTATTATGAGAGTACTGTACCGAGATACGAAAACGGGACAATGGTTGGGGCCTGCTGACGTGATTTATATGGGGCGAGGTTATGTGTGTATCTCTTCCCCTACAGGGCCAACCTGGGTGCCTAGTCGATGTGTTAAACCAGCCATTGAAGAAAAGTCATCAAGTACGGATAACAGCAACCATGGCTGATCTAATGGCGCAAGGGATTCTGGTTGCGTTACAAGATAGTTGGTTTGAAGGTTGGCTTAAATCTGTTTTTGGGAACATGGGTGGATGGGTTTTGTTAGTTAAAGAGGGACTTCGCTTTCTCCAGTCCCTGGGAGCAAGTTGACTTATAATTGTAGTGATTGTGATTGTTGCACGTGTGGTCTTTGGCTGCCTAGCTGAGAGACTAGAGCAACTCACAGAGAGGGTGTTCGTAGCGCAAAATAAAAACGGGGGAATTGTGGAAGAATGGTTAACTGAAATAGGACACGAGGATGTTGGGCAGTTAAGAGGCAATGGGCTAGTAAAGTACCGTACTCAACTCACATGAGTCTGGCACGTACGCAGCTGGCTGAGAGCCAATCAGGCTCAAGGACATGATGCCCTTGAGCGATGGGGAAAGTCCCTAAGGCGGGAAGGTAGCTAAAAGAAGGAGAAACTACCTGAAAAGAGCGGGAAAATGTTAGCCAATCCTGAGCTTAGTTTTTGCAATATGTATGAGTTGATTATGTTCAAACTAGATAAAAGGCGACTGAGCTATCCATTAAAGTTGAAGTTCACTGTTCACTCATACTGAGCGTCTGTGTCTTCCTTCCGTCGACAACAGTCTACTCCACTCAGTAAATCTCTAGTCCCTCAAGGAAAGCTGATTATTGAATAACAAAGTAAACCTCTTCCTCACAACTTAAGGAGGTCTACTCATTTGTTAAATTATTTAGCATGCAGTCAGGGCTCATGATGAAGTGCCAGCTATGGAATGGTTTCATTTAAACTGTAAGAAGATACTAACCAGTGGGCAGCTGACACTGTTATGAGTGTTCATGCTGTACATGTCTCCCAGGGTGTTACACAGACCTAAGATAGTCTCATGGTCCATTGATTCCAGCATTTGTAGCATCATAGAAACCATGTAGGTGGCTGCTTTCTAATGTATGTAGAAATGAGTTAAACATGAGATCTGAATCAAACAGACAAGGCCAAGGTATTGGCAGCAGAAGGAGAATTAAATCTGATGAGGTCTGCGGTCAGAAAGCAAACAGTGATCCAGATCAATGTAGTATCAGCAAAGTCTTGCGTTGCTTTGAGTCTAACCACCAAGGGACCATGCAGGACCACCAAGCACAGGTCCAGCAGGAGCAGGACTGCACCAGTGGGAGCAGCAGCAGAGGAGGGAGCAGCAGAGAGCAGAGCAGCAACCAGCTGTTGCAGTGCCCTCTGGACCACTGGCTCATTCAAACAGCTTGTCCTGTCTCCTCATATGTGTGTTTTGTACAGTTCTGCTAAATAAATAAAATAAAGTAAAATAAATCAAGTACCTTCATAGCAGACAAATGCATTAACCTGAAATGGTTAATGCCTTTATGCCTTTAAAGCTGTTGGTATCTCTTTGGCTTTCCAGATTTCAGGACAAATCCTTCAGGCAATCCCAGACTCCAAGAAGTCAGCAGGTCTGTTTGCATGACTAAAAAACCTTTGAGTTAACGCTGCTCTGAAGTCGATGATAAATCCATAGTGACTTTAGCTGAAATTAGGTCACTCCTAGAGAAAAGGAAAACACGTGTCTAACATCTTTTAGGAATGCACATGGCAGACAAAGCAAGGTGTTCCCCATAACAATGCAGATGAACCTGTACCATTTATTTGGGCCTTCTGCTCGTGTAGCCACCATGGGGAAGATGTGGGTGAGATGTGTAAGTTATACATCAACATTGAAATAAGTGTTTCCACGTTGTATTTCAAGGAGGCAGACCGCTCCATATCCTATAACAGAAAGTCTCACTGTATACACTAGGGGGCAGAGGCCTTCTGTGCATGGACATCTCTGTAGTTGGATTAGCTGTTTGACACGAGCACAATTCCAGTCTGAACTCTGTTACACATTGTGATAATCCTTGGAGATTTTATTGTCACCAGATTCCTGCGAAATACATTAGCTGCACCTATAGCCCTCTGTGGAGAACTGATCTGTGAAATGTCTCATGTTGCAAAGCTCCTGGCACTACCAGAGCTGCTGTTTTGAGACCAGTTGTTTTGTCAGATTACACCACACTATTCACACGCTTGGTTTTAGCTCTGCTAGTTTCTGCTGCTGCTGTTGTATTGTGGCTAGTGTGCCCATTGCTGGAGCTACAACTGTAGCAGCAAAAGCAAGAAATCAGGGAATGCAGCAAAAATATATTTGTCATTCCCCTGTAGGGTAAGGGGGAAAAGTCCTATTTTTTTTTATTTCTTATTTTTTTGTTAAAAAACAACAAACAAAAACAAAACCCACAAGGCTTTATTTCCCTCTGTTTCTGCAATTTACTCCTGTCTTCATGTTAAGCAGCAGCTTTCCAAGGGATCCGCTGTCATACTTCTGTAAGTTTCTTTACATGGAAGCACTTGGAATAGTTTATTTTAATAACTTTTAAAGTAAATTAATTAAGTTTGTTTTTAAACCCTTCCCCTTCAGCAGGAGTGGCCATTCCTAAAATAGCCTTCTCAGGCATGTAGTTTATTTAACTTTGCATTAATACCATTTAATCAAGCCTTGAATTAGGTTTTGAAACAACGCAGTTAAACTGGTTCAAGCCAGTTTGATTTTCAGTTGTGCAGTAGCTGAAGAGTTTATTTCATTTTAAGATAAATAAGAGAGTTCACATGGGTTTTCTACTGATCAGACAAAGGAGTTCTAAGTCAAATCTACGGTTAAACCACCGCAGCTTTTCGAAACCTTAGGGTTTTTATTTTTCTTCTTGTACAATGAAACCATAAGTTGAAAAAAAAAAGAGAGAGAGAGAGAGAAAAAAAAAAAAAAAGCTTTTTGTATTGAGGAGGTTCAAGCATAGGTCTCAAATTAAGGAAATGCTAATAACTAGCACCTCCTCATCTTCTTTATAACTTCCCCCCCTCATCACCATGTGACAACCAAAAATTGCTTCAAGAAGAACTTCGGAAGATATTTATTTTTAAATTCTGCAAGGTCTTACACTTTGCTAATGAATCATACTCCTTATCTGTAATTTTTCACAAATGCAGTTACGCTTGCCATTTTCCATTGCATTGCTGTATCTTACCCAGATCACCTTGGTGTTCCTCCCATGCTGTCCCAGCGGTATCACTGTACATCTCACAGCTGTTTTCATCTAACAGCAGCATGTGTTTCCAGAGCAGGAAAACTTTGCAGACATTTTGGGTGACACCCTTGGTCAAAAACAGTCTTCGTGAAACGGTTGTGCTGCAACTCTCACAGACAGGCCAGAGCTGGCTGTTGCAGGTGCATAAGCTCTATCAATTTAAGCCTGTCCGTGTTTGTCCCCCAAAGTCCTGTTTGAGCCTGGAGATCATTTTGGCCAGGGGGTAGGTTGAAGCACAGCTGCTATTTAACAGCTCACACAGTGAGAGACAATGGTCAGAGAAAGAAATAAAAGAGAACGGCATGCAAATCTGACACTGCCAAAGTTAGCCTGGCAGAAAGTCATCACCCAACAGAGGAAAGGACATTGCAAATAGATAAAAGCCACAAACATTATTTTGATAGATATGGGTTTTCCAAAATGCCTGTAATATCTGTGGAGATGTAGTTGCTTTTTCTTAAATCCACAAGAGGAACTGCTTGTTTGCACAGCACCAATGGAGACAGTGTGGTCCTAATATCAGGGGAAGGGGAAAATAGCAGGGTAGAGAACATGCTGTGATGGAGTCTACGTGAGCACTTGAACAAAGGGAGATGCTGCACCAGAATTTGGATCTGTGCTCAGTAATGTAGTCTGAAATCACTGACTGGTCTCCTGCAAAACAGCCCTGTGAAAAACTGGGCAGGCAGTCTGGTTTCTGCTTGGTTCAGTCAGGAGCTTTACTCTGCTCAAAATCTTTGGTAAAGGAATAACACCGCTCCGTGGACACATTGCCTGATAGTCACTAAGCAGTTCAGTGCTAGCATCTGTGCTGTCACTGAAGGCAGCATAAAACTCAGACAGCAGGTAGGCGTAGTGCTGTCAGAAGAGCTGCAGTACTCATATCCCAAACAAAAATGTACAGTTCCTCATGACATGTAACTAAGGTAGAGTTTCGTCATTTTCCCTATGAAGGCAGGTGAGTTTGGTAATGCAAATGGCAGGAAAAAGCAAATGCAACTCCACAGACACCTCCATTTTATTTGCGGATGACTTATAGCTGTTTTCAAGTGTGAACACAAAAGCTGTGATAAATAATGTCAACATCAGATAAATTATTTAAAAAGAAACCTACCTTCACTGTAATTCAGAGAGGGAAACAGTAATGCTGGTGACTTTCTGTATGAGCAAGAGTAGCGTATATGAGACCGACTTTTCCCATATACTCATTTCAAATGCTGAATTTGAGATAACTTTAACCTCATTCTTGTACATGCTGAGAAGACAATACTAAACACTGCATGAAAGTCATGGCTTATGAAAGCCATGGCTTAGTCCAGATCAGGTTCCTTTCAGACACACAGAAACGGAGACACCAAAAGTCACTGTCCAGTTTTGAAAATGTTGCTCTTTACCTCTCCCTGCCTTGTTTTTTTCATCTGCATGATGTGAAAAGATGATAATGAGTGAGAAATGCCTTGATAGCCAGAGAAGGGGTAGCAAAGTCTCATTAATGAAGATAAGCAATGTCCACTGTACTGCACAGAATGCCAACGTGCAGATCACAGCTCACCCACTGCTGCTTTCCTCCCTAAATTATATTTCTGTCTCCCGTGTCTTTCTGCAGAGCCGTTCACACTCCTGCTTATTTCAACATTCATGCAAAGAGGTTCCATAACCACATCAGGATCATTTCATTCTTCCACCCAGTGCAAGGGTATTAAAAGCCAGACAAATCATTTCATCTCTTAAAATAATTTCCTCTCTCAGAAAGCCAGTGTGACACTTTCTCTAAGCCTACTCTGCTAATTCAGGGAAGACTCCTTGTGAGTGCTGAATCACGTCTAGCCTGCAGATCCTGGTATGTAGTTAAAACAGTCGATGCCACAGCAGATGCTCTTGACAGGTTTTGGCAGATAAGTTTTTCTAGACCTTGAAAAGATGAATTTATTTCCACTGTAGAGGTTATATGTGAACACAAAACATGCAGTTCTAAGTTCTGAACTGTATCTGATGGTCTTTGAATAGCTACCCCATGGACACTAAGGAAATAAGGAAGCTCTTCTAATACTGAGGAGAGCCTTTAACCACTAGGGCCAGAGAAGTTTTGCTGCAGGAAGGAAGTGGGAGATTTGACCAACAAGGAGAGAAGAGCTTGTGTCTTGGTCACTGATTTAGGATGCTGATAGTCCAGGCTGGCTTCCCCATTCCTCCACAAAGTTCCTAAATGTCCATACAGCACAGAGACGGGAATCTTGTTGAGGCCTGTCTGGCTTCTCAGAGAGTAAACTCTTGGACAGAGAGACCGCTGCTTATTACTTACATGTGTGTTTCACTAAAGTCAAAGAATTTCTAACTCTAAAGTCATTTGAATAAATTTTCGGTTTGGTGGCTGAGCCAAATAAATCAGAGTAGGGCTGAGATCAGTTTGAACTGATCATGACAGAGATATCCTGGGGTTTTCTGTGCCTTCACAAGAAAAAATGTGAAATGTTGCTCTGACTTGTGTACTTTATTCAATCCCAAATTAAATCTTTCTTTACTTTGAATGAAAAAAAAATGTTAATTAGCAGGCTAACATAATAAAATTGTTGATGGTAGAAGCCACCACTTCTGCAAAAGCAAGCACTCATCTAGTCTGTGTAAAAGCCAGATTTGAATATCCTCTGAGAGGATCTAACCTGCATCTCCAAATTCTCACAGCAGTGTCTCCTCAAGGCTGTTCTACATCTGCCGTGTTTAGTTAAAGGGAGGAACCTTGCCTGGTGTTGTGATTTGTCTTGTCTTAACAATTTGATCTTCACTAAAAGACAATATATTTCTGACATGCCATAATGGTCCTTTTCATTGCTGAGAACAGTAATGTAGCTTTTGGTTCAAGCAAAACTATACTGCAAAGGTGATGGAGAGTTAATCATTCCAAGCATGTGCTGAAAGAGGCCAGTTCACAGCATCTCTTATTTTTCTTTGGGTTTGGTTTGGTTTGGTTTTTGAATTATCCAATGGACTTCTATAAACAGGATATAATCTTACACTGAAATCTATGGGAGAGTGGAGAAAGCATAGAAAAGATATCAGTCTCCTTGGGGCTCTTCTAGATGGCCTCTCCTTTCTTTATCATAAAAAATATGAAATATATCTTAAGTTTAAAGGGTTATGGCAAATACTTTGACCTAAACTACATCTTATGGGATTGGGAGGCTTTTGAATGTAAAATATTTCTTGCAAAGTCTGAAACAAGTGTAAGTTGACTCATAGCAGAAAAAATGAATCATAAAGAATAGCTACTTTAATATTCACAGCAACAAACCCCAAAGACTCCAATATTGTCAGCAAATTGTAAAATTGAATGTAAATACCAAGTGAGCTAAAGAACTAAAGAAAGGGGAAAGAAAAAAATAGCAGACAGGGAGGGTGATGGGATAATCAAAAAACAGGGATTAAAAAAACAAGTGTCTGGAAGTTGACCATCAGAAAAATACCTGGAGGTGTTGGTTGACAGCTGGCTGACAGTGAGCCAGCAGTGTGCCCAGGTGGCCAGGAAGGCCAATGGCTTCCTGGCTGGTATCAGAAATGATGTGGCCAGCAGGAGCAGGGAGGTGATTGTCCCTCTGTACTCTGCTCTGGTGAGGCTGCACCTCGAGTGCTGTGTTCAGCTTTGGGCCCCACACTACAAGAAAGATATTGTGTTGCTGGAACACATTCAGAGAAGAGCAACAAAGCTGGCGAAGGTACTTGAAAACAAGGTATATGAGGAGCAGCTCAGGGAACTGGGGCTGTTTAATTTGGAGAAAAGAAGGCTGAGGGGAGACCTCATTGCTCTCTACTACTACCTGAAAGGAGTTTGTAGCAAAGTGGATGTCAGCCTCTTTTCTCAGATGACAGGTGATAGGACATGAGGAAACAGCCTCAAGTTGCACCAGGGGAGGTTTAGGTAGGCTATAAAGAAGAATTTCTTCATGGTAAGGTGGTCAGGCATTGGAATGGGCTGCCCAAGGAAGTGGTGGTGTTCCCAGCCCAGGAGGTATTTAAGGGATGTATGGATGTGATGCTTAGGAACATGATTTAGTGGTGGACTTGGTAATGTTAGGTTGATGGTTGGATTTAATGATCTTAAGGGTCTTTTCTAATCTAAATGATTTTATGATTTTGCTTGTGCTGTGAGGAGTACTGGCCTCACCACTGCCAAATGCTGTGAGCTCTTCTGACTGTAACTGCAGAGTTACAGGCAGTTCATTCATTCGTCCATTCATCCCTGTAAGTCATAACAGCTTGTTAAAAGGAAAGTCTGTCTGGTATCCTTAACTTAAATGCAGGTGGAAAAACTTATTTCTACACAGTGGAAACTAATTTGAATTCAGTAGGTTATTTAGAAGCTTGTATGTAAATCCTTGCTCTCCATTTTTGAATAATATAAGTTTAAAATGGAAATGTGGAAAAAGTAGTTCCTTGGAGACATCATCTGAAGAGATTTTGAACTGAATTCTAAAAGAGTTCTTCATCAGTTTCTAATGAGAAGACAGCTGAATTTCTGAAGTAGGTTTATGATACAGGACCTGACCCATAGCCTATTCTAATCACTGGATATTTTCTTTGGACATACCTGAATGACATATGTGAACTATCTGTGTCCTGCTGTGATTGTTAGCCACTTGGGGCTTTTTCTGAGATTATCTCAATGCCATAGAAAAGGCCAAAACTTATTTCAGGTATGATGCAATAGGCTTTAGTGGAGTCTTCCCAACGACTGATCTGGTTTATTATTCTCAAATTATTGTGATTATTTCAAATATGACCCAGATTATGTAAAGGCTTTCAAATCCTGCTTATACTCTGAATTACTGCAATGACTATGCATTAAAAAGCTTCCATAATTGTAAATGCTTAAGCCTGTTAGCAGAAAGTATTTGACTGTAATATCATCGTTCTGTAATTATTTGGAAAATTCAGTGCTGTAATGGCTGTTTAATTCAGTTTACCTGCAATGCAGCTAATGTCATAATGAAACAAAATCAACCCAATCTCATCAACATATATGCTTATAGCATTATATACTCTAAAATGTTTGAAAATTAAGAAGGGAAATGAACCATCCTAGTTATTCCAAAAGCAACTCCTCAAGACTGCCTAGACAGATGGTATTTTTCATTGAGAACAGGTTAGACCAGATGTGGGTTTTCTAAACTCTACAACGCTGGAGATAGAAGGTGACAAAAAATATTTTTCTGAGAATACAAGGCCTCATCTTCCTCTTTTACAACTTACTTTACCAGGCAAATGCCTCTGACTCACCCCAAACTTTAGGGAAAAAAACAAAGCTCTAAGACGTTTCTGAGATGATTCAAGTGTTAAGGATGGCAGAACATAGTTTTGATAGAGAAAAAGATGAGAGTTACGAATCAGTGTTTTTATGGAAAATGAAGTGCAATGTTGACTTCAGGCAAACTCCTATTTTTGGTAAATCTGGGAGAGCATCTGTTAACAACTGCCAAGCAAATTTCATCAACAGTAAAGTGTCCTGCACCCTGCCTGCAAAGATCATCATCCTCATTATCTTCTTTCCAAAGCAGCCAAAAGCTGAGACATGTTTTGTTTCTATGTAAATGCAAGTGTAAGGCTTGCTTCCATTGACAGCTTGCATTTGTGAGACTCTAACCTCCTTCCACGCATCTTTCATCTGAAATGAAAATCTGTGTGTCTGATCACCATGGGGCACCGGAGATGCCCTGGCACTACCTTGTGGTTTGCAAGGGCTGTGAGGACCCTGGTCTTTGACATGTGTTTTTCCTTGATACACTGCAACTGCAGGTGCTGCTTAGAGTTTTGCCATGGAAGTTAATTTTTCCATCAGAGAGCAAGCAAACTGGGGAAATACGGGAAAACTGAGAAAAGGAGTGTTACATCTCTGTGTGGATGCTCAGGCTGGGCACCAGCTGTCAAAGCCATTGCTGCTGCAGAAGTTTAGTTAAAAAAGCGCATGAGAAATGTAATGCTAGGTGACAAGCTAATGTCAGAGACCATGACATCACCTGTTTCCAGCTGCTGATTAATCCTGTGAAAGAAATTAGTCTGGACGTGGAGGAGTGTGAATCTAACCGCTGGGACAAATAACTGTATTCATAAAGTAAGCACGAGGGAAGAATTTATTAAGAGTTTGGTCAAAGTAAATAGTTTCCTCTAGAACTGTGCCCTCAGCAAGTGTGCAGATGACTCCAAGCTGAGTGGTACAGGTGATGTGCTGGAGGGAAGGGATGCCATCCAGAGGGGCCTGGACAGGCTCGAGAGTGGGGCCTGTGTGAACAACGTGCAGTACAACAGGGATATGTGCAAAGCCCTGCACCTGGGTCATGGCAGTCCCAAATGTGAATGCGGACTGGGTGATGAGTAGGTGGAGAGCAGCCCTGCTGAGAAGTGCTTGGGGGTCCTGGGGGATGGAAAGCTCATCGTGAGCCAGCAACGTGCGCTTGCAGCCCAGAAAGCCAGCCATATTCTGGGCTGCATCAAAAGAAGTGTGGCTAGCAGGTTGAAGGAGGTGATTCACAACATGGATGTGTTGGAGCAGGTCCAGAAGAAGGCCATGAAGATGATCAGAGGGCTGGAGCACCTCTACTGAGGTGACAGGCTGAGAGAGTCTCCTCAGACTGACTGAAGGTTGTTCTGTCTAGGGAAGAGAAGGCTCCAGGGAGACCTTACAGCAGCCCTCCAGTACATAATGGGGACCTACAGGAAAGCTGGGGAGGGACTTGGTCAGGGAGTGTAGCCATAGGACAAGGGGTAGAAGTTTTAAACAAGAAGAGGGGAGATTTAGGTCATACATGCGGAATAAATTCTTCCCTCAGAGGGTGGTGAGGCATTGGCACAGGCTGCCCAGAGAAGCTGTGGAGCTGAGCTGCCCATCAGGGAGCTGTGACCCTCTGAGGTGCCATCCTTGACCAACTCTCTCTGTCTCAGGCCAGCCTGGTGTCCTGTGTAATCCAACCCTGAAGGCCACTAACAGGCAGCACGGGAGAATCTGTCTCAAACAGCAAGGGCTACCATTCTCCAGGGGTGTGTCCAGAAAGGAGGAGAGAAAGAATGGAAAAGGATCAAAGAGCTAGTGGGAAGAAAACACAGTGGTTCTCCTGAGGACCTACAGGCCCCACAGCTCTCCTCTCCTGTCCTTCCTTTTGCGTCTGGTTATGTTACTGAGGCAATTAGGTTAATTCCCATGGGGAAAAGAGAGAAGCCAGCTGGAGCTCTGTGGTATCCATCCCTGTGCAGCAAGAAGCAGGGAGCAAATGTACACCATTTAGGGAACCATTAGAGCTGTGGCCAGGCTCGTCAGCTCTCATTCAGCAAGCACGGAAATGGACTGCTAATATCTCCCCTCTGGGCCAGACATTCACCTTCCCCAGCTGTATTGGCTTTTTAGAGAGAGAGTTTCAAGTGGCATCATACTGGGTCCTGACAGACCATGAAATATCTTTCACCTTTTCCAAAGGAGAAGAGGAATGGGCAGCCCCTTCCTTGGCACGCAGAACACTGCAGAGAAGAGCATGGCAAACTTCACAGGGAGGAGAGGGAGCTCTCCTGGTCTTGAACTCAGTTTTCTTACTCAGGCAACTAAAGCACAAGAGGGAGCCTTGTCCTGGGCTTTCCAGCCAGGTGAGGTGGGCAGGCAGCAAGGAAAACTGCTCTCTGTTGCTAAATTTGCTGCTCAAATCCAGAGCTGCAGAGGCAGTTCAGAGGGCAGTCCACAGGAGGCAAGGCTCTGAGTACTGGTTGGTACTAGTACTTACTGGGGAAGAAAAACTGTTCTTGGTAGTATTAAATGGCACTACATACAAGAGAATAGTATGCATAATACACTGTTGTCTGGCAACATCATTTACAAATATTTTCATGGCTTTATTGCCTTAGCTATTCAAAATTATGAAAAAATCAATCTAGATCTGCCAGTCTAATAAATTCTGCTGCACTCAGACTTTTTTTCTTCCTTTAACAGACAGAGGAACAGACAGAAGTAAACATCTGTCCTTTCTTCTGTGTGCATTATTAGAAATATCATGGTAAATCCTTAAGGTGTACTATTACACTATGGGCTTTCAGATGAATACAAAAATAAATTATTGGAGAGAGCCAAGATGTTTTAAATTAAATGCCCACATCCCAATATAGGCCTTAAAACCATTAATCATGGGTCTCCTGTGCCCTCTCTTTCCCGTTTTTTTTAAAACAGAGATCATTCATTGCGGAGTGGAAACTTGCACAACATTTCTTGTGATTTCGTGTTCATCTCATCCCTAAAAGGTGCAGTGGAATTTCACAGCCCTGGAGACTGAATGTCCTGTCATATACTATGAAACCCAAAGCAGTCTATATGACACACTGCTCACTTAAAAAATAGCTTGTCTTTTTTCCTGCCACAATCGTAGCTATCACAAGCAAATGCGAAGCTGCCCAATTATGGTTATGTGGTCACCGTCTAGAGGAATAACTGTGACCTACGAATAGGAAAAAAATGCTTCAGACAATGAAGCAGTATAGCTCACTTTATTCTCTCAACCACAGACCAAGGTACACTTTTTAATAGCCTCAGGGTTCAGTGGGGACGGATTTCCCTTTACAATTTCATTTTTACTGAAGCTCAGCAAAGCACAACGATGCATATTTCATGTGTTCCTAGTGCCTTGTGTTTGGTCTTTGCAAAAAAAAAAAAAAAAAAAAAAAGGAAACATTAATGCTGAATCATGGGTTACTCCCCAGATATGCACATGTGTTTGTATGCTCGTTATCAGCCAAGAGCAACCAACTTGTCAATGTGAAGCCCTGCTGCAGCACAGAGCACCGCAGCTGTGCCACATACCTGCTGCAGAGCTGGGCTATGGGCTGGCACCAGGAAAAAAAACGGGAACAGTGACACTGCAACTGCTGGGCATATCCAGGCATAAAGCCAGTGGGCACTCTCATCAGACTTTCACATCATCACTCTGAGTGGTTTACTACATGAGAGAAAAAGTAAGGTGCCACTGACATGTATGTATCAAGAGGAAAAGTAACCTCTCGTGCTTGTGATAGCTTTCCTAAACTTTCCTGCCTGTTGTGCATGCATATAATTCCTTGTCAGAGTACTTCACCATGCATAATATTTTCCATCCATACATTTTAAATCTCTTGAGCTCTGTAACAGCTCATCAAAGCCCTGTGGCAAAACCTGGATCCTTTAAGCCAATCTGATCTTTGTAATACAGCACTAACACACTGCATGTGTGTGCTGTGCGTGAACGTGTGGGTCTGTCTCCAAAGACAACAAGTCTGTACGAAACTGTAGGGAGTTCACAGCCACAAGTATCTTGGGACATACAGGGTGTCCTAGTACATGCTGCCTGTTTCACACGTGGGCAAACCAAGGGTTTTAATTAGTCACCCCTTAATTCTGCCTTAATACGTGTGCCTGTGGGACAGGCAGAAGGGAGCAAATAGCCAGGTTACCCAGCTCTGAGGTCACGGAAAACTGAGGAAAACTGCTGCTTTCTGACTTGTTTTGCCACTGACATAGTGCCAAAGGTCTGGTGCAAGAGCAATATCCATTGTCCTCTTCTGAACCTGACCTGCCAGCCCGGCCAGACCAGAAGTGAGCCATTCCTGTGACAGTCACCTGCCTGAGCAGTTGCCAAATCTCAGCACATAATTCTGCGTTGCATTTCCCTTCAAGCCTTCTCTTATCCTCTTCTCCATAAAATGCTAGTCAAGTCAACTCTCCATCACCCTGTCTCTTGGCTATAGAATTACTCTGTATTTATCAGTTTCTATATTTTACAAGATGGTAAGATTCAACTCAGTGGTGAGTAATTGCCATAAAAATACTGGCTTCCAATGTAAGGATGCTGACAATCCTTCTTTTGCTGAAATGGATAAACAGTGACAATTCAGAAGACTCAACTCTGAAAACACAGTGAAGACTGTCTTGTCCAACCAGTCCAAAACATAACAGAATGAATTTAAAAAAATGAATCGTATTATAAAAGAAGAATGGAAAGAGGAGGATGCTTTGGGATTGCAGTTGTTTTATGATTACACTTTTATGATTTTTTTTTCTGTATTGCTTTCAAAATCAGATCGATACTAAGTGGATTGTGGTTCATACTGTCCTATTCTAGTTTTATAATGTGGCTCGTGACATATGAATTGAGTGCCTCTGGGTATTTAACTGAGTAGGATCACCAGCATCTCTCATGCAACTGTTCTTCCCTCTCCATGGAAGGAGGCATTTCTGCAGTGCGGGATGTTTTTAATTTAATTTTATTTTTATTTTTTTGGCTTGTTATTGTGGTTTGGATTGGGGAACAGGTTCTTCAAATCAGTACAAATCTTCCTGGGTTTTCCCTAAGAAAAGCAAGTCAGGGGAATATGCCATGGAGTGTAAAGTGCTGAGGTTTACAACACATCTTAGTCTCGGGGAGTCAGTCTGTTGCCAAACCACAGGCCCTCAAAACAATGTGAGTGTCACTTTGCCAGAGGCCAGGATCCCTGTCTTCATATTCATGCTCTGGCAACTGTTCAGATACTATCCCAGGGGTCAGCTTGTCAACACTCTAAAAGGTCTTTTTTCCCTCACATACTGCTCTTTGGGGCCAGGATGGCCACCCCAAATCCCCTCTTCCCCAACCCCACATTCATAGACATCAGGTCATGTCCCTCCACACAGTTCTGACCCTGTAGCTCTGGGCAGTCCTGGGATCAGGGTTGCAGTGGCTGTAGCTGGACCACACATGCTGCTTATGATCGCTGGGCACAGCAAGCACATTGGGAACACGGTGCTGGGAGGTCACTGAGTTTGACAGCTGTGCTATAGCCATGTGTCAGCAGGAGATGTTACACAGCCAGGATATCCCCGTGGCCTTCTGTAATTGTCTGTCCTTGCTTTGTTTCAGGAATAAATACATCCTGCAGTGAACACGTGCCCTTCTGAAGTGGAAGATTCTGTGGCCTCACCCTCTTGAATTGAAACAAAATGCCAAAATAGAAGCTTGCTGGATTAAGTGTTTGCGTATGAAGTCCTAACCCAGCCTGCTTCAATATCCTCAAGTACTGCACTATTTTCCTTTAGAAGCAAGAGTATACTTTTTCAAATTCAAACGAAGAACATGGCTTAAGCAGAAGCAAGATCTTTTGAGAATGAAAATTGCACTTTGGTTGATGATGTGTGCTGAGACTGCAAATCAAAGTGGGGCCATCCTTCTGTTCCCTTTCTACAGCCAAAGACCCCACAGGGGGCTCCTCAGCAGCACCAGGCATCTACAGCAGTGACAGTGTCTGCAGACTTCCATCTGCATCTATCGAAAAAAACTCGTCTACTGTCTTGCCTCCATCCTTGTCCATGGTTTGGACTAGCAACGTGCCTCAGTTTTTGCTTTCCATTTAGTCTAAACTCAGACGCTCCGTTTCCACTTGATTGGAAACAAGCGTACTGAAAGCCAACTGCGCTTTCTTCACTATACAATGTGGATGTCTGCCTGGCTCCTATCTGGAAACAATTATTTCCCTCCTGTACCTGCCCATTCTGAAAAGAGATTTATCCTTAGGCCTTTTTTTTTTTTTTCCAACTTTTATTAGCCACTTCCTTCTTAAAGAAAAGATTGTTGTTGTATGTCATGCCCACAGAACAGCTTAGCTTTGGCTCTGAACATCACGTATTTCTATTCTTTGACAAAAATCTGCCGTATCGTAAGGCCATGTCTCCCTTAGGGAGTTTTCTATCAGTAAACATGCCACAGTGAATTCACCACTTCTTTGTCCTATCCCACACAGATAAGATGTATATCAGAAGGTGCCCGAATTTGCGTGACTTTAAGAAAGGGCTTTAAAGCACTGTAAGCTTTAAGCACCTATTCTGGTTATGCTGTGTAAATACTCCTAACACAAATAACCCTAAG